>NC_082696.1:22102795-23500295 GCF_949987515.2 Delphinus delphis | reverse complement strand
CAGATAGATGTATGTTCCGGAGCTTAGAAGAGAATCTGGAAATAAAATGTGTGATTCTTCTGCATATTTATGGTATTTAAAGCTAGAGTAGTGGCCACTAACCTAAGTAGAGGGTACAGAAGGAGAAGAAAAATGGCCTTATATGGAATCCCATGTAATTGAAAATTTGGCAATTTTTGAAGCAGCTAAGTTGAGGGAAAGATGGTAATAAAGACTTTAAGAGATAGTCCAGATAGTTGGGTGAAAAACTAGAAGAGTTTTATATCTCTGATTTCAGGTAAAAAGTATTTCCAAAGACAATGTTAAACTGTACTGAATGCTACTGAGAAATTCAGACATCTTAAATTAAATAATAACTTCCAATGGTCCATTCACATACATGCTTTATTCCTGTCCCCTTCCCTTTTCCTCTTCAAACTTATCCGCTTCCAAAACAAATTAAAATGCTTCTTCATCATTTCCAATTTTTGATGTTTTAGGAAAGTACCTCCCTGTTTCTAAATAATTTGTTTATACCTCTAGTTTTTGATCCATTAACTCAAAATGCATTTATCTTTCTTATTAAGAAAATAAACACATCTTTTAACCATGTTACAAAGATATTTATATTTTAATACTTTTTTTTTTTTTTTTTTTTTTGCGGTACGCGGGCCTTTCACTGTTGTGGCTTCTCCCGTTGCGGAGCACAGGCTCCGGACGCGCAGGCTCAGCGGCCATGGCTCACGGGCCCAGCCACTCCGCGGCATGTGGGATACTTCCCGGACCGGGGCACGAACCCGTGTTCCCTGCATCGGCAGGCGGACTCTCAACCACTGAGCCACTAGGGAAGCCCTATTTTAATATTTTTATTCTTTGTTAAATCATCTAGTCCAATTTCTAGGCCTAATTTACTGGAATCATCCTGTAATTTAGTTTTGTTTGTTTGCTTTCAAAAACTATTTTGATGTCTCATTCTCACTTTTCATTGATAATTTAATTGACATTAAGATCTTCTTATTAACATTTATACTTCATTAGGGGATATATAGGTTTTGGCCCTCATCTCCCCTATCAATTTTTGCCACTTTTCTTCCACATACCTTTGTCTTTCAGAAATTTGCCAAATCCTTATTCTGCTTATATCCACACTTAAGCTCCACAAATATACACAGAAAATGTATTTAGTTTGTTGTGTACCTATTATTCCAAAACTTTTAGGCGATGTCAGACACAAATTTATATGCCCAATATTCCTTCTTGAGCTAGATTGGATTTTGAAAGCCCATTGGCTTTGCAACAAGGGCTCTCAGAGTTGGCTTATATACTGATATTGATGGGAAAGCAAATTCTGAGCAGGTGAACTGCTGAAGTTGTAGGAGATGGGTAAATATGGTAGTGGGTATTGGTCAGGAAGAAAGTTATGTGTTTCACAGCCTAGACAGAAGGAATTAGCCTTTTCTTTTAGAATTTGCAGTTCCTTCATTCCTTGGGAAATTTTAGTTGCCTGGAGATTTTAAGATTCCATATATATGTGGGCTCTGGGTATAGTGTAAATGCAGGACAGTATTGTTAGTAGGCTTCCAAAAAGCATGCTTAGTGATGATGGGCATTTGTTACCATTATATTTAAATACAGCAATCCCTCTTTCCAGCTGTCTTGAAAGATATGATTTGTAATAACTACAAGGTCCATAATCTGTATGAAAACTGATATTTCCAAGTTAAGCATCCTCTACATATAAACTGAATTTTTTCCTAAGTAAATGGCCCCAAATAAAAATTAATTTGCCATTTATAAGCCAAATTACAAAATATTCCTGAGATCATTTAGCTCCAATAAGACTTTACATTATACAGAAAAGTCTTCCAGAAACTTTGAGATTCCTTTATGCACTTTTCCTCTAAATCATTTATGAAAACATTAGATAAGACATATACTGGCACTGCGCCCTGAGGAACATTGGTGTTACACTTATTTATTTAGAAAAGTACCTACTTATTCCTAACCTTTCATCTTGTCTCTAAGCTAGTTTTGTATCCATGACAAAACAGTTCCCCAGATCCCAGATTTAAAAAAATTTTAATACATTTTGGTACATAATTTTATCAATGATATTTTTTGAGTCTCAGTATATCCACTGATTGCTTTTATTGACATGATTTCATGGGATTTTTTTGCTCCCCTTAAAGCTTTCGTGATTTACCTTTTATGGCTCACTTACATACCTTCTTTTATGAGACCCAGGAACTAATACACTAATATATTATGTTGCTAATATTCACTGAGAACTCCCTTTATTAATCAATTAATTTTCTTGGAATGCTATTGGACCCTATTGTTTTATTTCAGAACATCTTATTCCAAAGCCCTTTGATAAGAGAGCATTACTTTAGTCATCCATAGTAAGTTGCACATTATAAGGAAACATCTTATTTCTAATGTGTACCAACCAAAGTTTATTTTGAGAACTAATGTTTTTAACTTCTCAGATATTTCCCTATAACTCAGAGCTGGACATGTCCAAGGTGTTTATGACATTATCTCACTGACTATTCAGTATTTTTCATAGGTGTCGTGCAAGGTATTTTCTTTTCTACCTATCCTGAAAGCAGGAAAACCCCATCAGGAATTGATGGAGACAAAAACTTAGGATATTTGGCATGTCCTTAGCCCCCTATTCACTATTCAACCCACTTGAGGAGGGGCGTCAGACAATATCAGCAGAAATGTAGTAAGTCTCACAATATCAAGCACAAGCATAAATTTTGTATTATAATGCGTATTGTAAACCTACAGAGTAAGCAAAAAATAGATGCACACAATTCATTTCACACAATATCATTGATTCTCAAAAACAAAGCTAAACTATTTTTATCATGCACTTAAAAGAAACAGAACAAGAGACACCTGCACGTGGGTGTTTGATATGCTCTTTTTCTCATACCTACAGCTGGGAGAGACAGATTAATATACATAGTTCCTGGGTCAATTTCCATAGTTTTCACAAATATTCATTTAGTGTTTTTACACTTGGTTGAGATCTGTATCTATAGCTATATCTTTATCTATCTATTTCTTCTTCCTGACCTCCTCTTTGTCTGATACTCTGACCAAGGGATTACATAACATGGCTCATTCACAGAAATATCATTTTGGTTTTGCTTTCCTCCAGCTTTTCCCACAAGCTCTGTCTTGTTTGAATTACCCTGCTGTGGAAACCACTTCACCACCTATCTCTCCTTCCTGACCCCCAAATTTTCTGGGAACTGTAATTCATTTATGAAAATAAAATGTAATAAAAATATCTGGCCATTTAAAAATTAATAGAATGCAATAGACACTAAGTTAAGAGCCTGGGTCTTAACACTAGAGGATGGGCAAAGGGGTTGGGACAGACTTGTTTTCCATCAGCTCTACAGTGTGAGTTCCTCAAATGATAGCAAACAAGTCAGTACTAATCACCAATATGGATTCATATATCTTCTAAACAATAAAAATCCTTCCCAGATTCTGGTTGCAGTTTGGGTTCAAATAGAAAATCATTGTCAAAGGCTACTGTAAGCCTTTGAGTCTTCTTAAGTATTTTAAGGGTATTTTGAGACGCTGAGAAGTGATATTCAAGCAGCAAATTGAGGGTGTGATTTTTGACATAGAACTTGAAGGATATCTAAAATGTCAACCAGGTAGAGATGCAAGAAGAGTGAGGACATTCCAGGCAAAAAAAAAAAAAAGCAAAACAGCAACAACAACAAAAAACCACTGTGAGCAGAGGAGGAAGAACCAAGTACTATTAGCAGGACTATAAGAACTTCCGTTTGACTGCAATATAACTATATGGGGGACTAATGGGCAACAGGGATAAAAACATTGCTGCCATGTCATAATGCACCTTGTAGAGGTTTTGTGTGTGTGTGTGTGTGTGTGTGTGTGTGTGTGTGTGCGTGTGTGTGTGTGTGTGGTGGCAATAGGAAGCCATTAAAGACTTGGGGAACAAGGGTCATGATCAGAGGTGGGCTTTTGAAATCCAAATGTGACACTTGTCTTATGATGATTGGAGTAGGGAGAGGCTGGAGGCAGATAGTTCATTAGGTAAAATATTGGGCTTGCTAAGAGGTTATGAGATACAAAAAAGGATAATGTTCTGGAGAAAAAAATAATCAATTGCTATTTTATTTCCTGTAGATATTTTTACCCTGTGAGTTTTCACCTACAGAATAAATGCCATGCACTGCTTCAGAGGGCAGAGAGGTACTGCCTAGTTAGAACAAAGGAATCACTGCTCAACTTTGGGTTTCAAATAGAAATATATTTCTGATCCAGTTTAGAGTTATTGGTGCTTCTGTTTGTTTTCTCTGGGAATTGATTGGGCAGTTAGCCCGCATAAATATTTTGGGTATACACGCTCATCAGATTTTCTAAGGGTGTGTGCCTACAGGACGTACTTTAACAATTGTAGCCCTATGTATCTTTTCAAGAAGTCTGTGATATTTCTGTTGTTTTTCTATTCCAAATCTGACATTTTCTTTCAAAGGAAGTTTGTATTGGCTCACTCTCACCTTGTTATTCAGAAACAGAGCTTCTGAGAGCTCCGTTCTCCAGAGAGCAATAGATCAATGTGGGAGCTCACCTTTGTTTGGATGTATGTCAGGTAATCAGAGTACAGCCTCTGACTATTGACTGAGCAAAGAGAAGGCAAAAAATCCTGATATTTTCCATTGGAATCACACATCCTAAGGATATTTCTGCAATAAAAGGAAAACGTGAGTTTTTCACTCGTTTTCAAAAATCTACTTGTTAATCCATGACCCATAAAAATGAATTGTGGCTTGGATGGTCATTATACTTGAAAGGCTTTCTTTAGCACTGTACTACTTTATTTCTATGTTGTAATTTTCCCATGAGATGTTGCTCATTTCTCTGCTGCCAGCTTCTCTAAATATGCATTACTTAAATATTTTGATATGTACTAATACTACTGCGTTCGTGTTTACATATACCCAAAATGGAAAACTAAAAGATGACTAATTATAGACCATACAAAACAGAGCAAAATTAATAAAACATGAGATTTTGTACTCTTTCGGATTCCCAAGGCCAGGTTTAAAGGCTCAATTATCAGCCTGTTGATTTTCCTCTGATATGAGATAATTATTAATGATACTTAACTAATACTTGAATAATGCTTTGTAACTTTTAAAACACTTTCATACACACTGTATTAGCCTCATGATAGCTCTGTGCAGTATCCTCTGTTCATTTTTCCTTCTGGTCATTGAAGCCCCAGTGAGATTAAGTTACTTTTCCCTGCTTATAATTAAAAACGTGGAGCTAGAACATTTCCTTCTCTGTCTAGCTGTGTGTGAGCTTTTTCACTGTTATATCATATTGCCTCTCTGGACCTCACAGTACCTCATCCCTGACCTTAGGAGCATCACTTGTGCCCACACCTCTCTATAATAAGTTGCCTCACAATTGCATATCCTGGTCACAAGTGGGCTGGTCAGGTGGGGACCCACAGAGAGGAAACATCTCCCAGCACACTTAAAATTACAGTGAGTCAGGAACACCATCTTTGTGCATGGCATCCTGCCTGCATATTTGTTTCATGAGTGAAAGCATCTCTTCTATGAAAAATGAAAGGAGCATTATGAACACCAATTTAAATTAGAGTAGGCAGATTAAATCTGTAAAAGACAAAAAAAAAATTAATCACCTGTGGCAACTGTCATTTGAAGTTATCCTTCCCTCATTCCACTCCAGCTCATCCATATAAACACAAAGAGAGATCGTATTGTTTACTGGTATCAAACTGCAGAAATTGGCTTGCCCTAGGCATTGCTCTAGCCCAGAATCCAAGCCGCCACAAATATCAATTTGGAATGCAGCTTCAGCGCTGGTGGAAAAGCTGTCACAGGCAAGTCTAAAATACTTAGAGTGCTGAGCTACTGACATTGCTAAAGATGATCATGAAGACATTTATCCAGCCTCTCCTGCCCCCTCTTCGCCCAGCCCTTCAGAAGCTTATGTCAAGTGTGACAGGCTAGGTGATGAATGGGTAGAAAGTTGACAGGTGGCAACAGGCGGCTAAGTGAAATTATTCATCGTTAATTCTTGTGATTTTACCTTTCTGACACAATGAACTGATATTAGAATGTGTGACTAAATAAACCATATTGGGGAAAGTCATTCACTAAAACATAGAGTCCAGGACGGGAAGCCATGCTCTCATTTCTGTCAAGCTTCTTGATTGCTGGACTTTTGGAATGTGCTCCATAATCAAGTGTGCATTATTTAGAGTTAAGTGAGATGATTAGCTATGCTGTTTTCTTCAGGAATATATATCCAGAGAACTCCGCTCAAAGCCATGAGTCAGAAAAATCCCATTTCTCATAAATCTCTCCTAGACTAAAACAGAAATCAGCTCACTGGAATTTTGATTCATGAGAAAAAGAGAAAAGTTTCAGGGTGAGTGCTTTGTTCTATTGATGTCCATGAAATGTGGGTGACTGCCTGACACATCCCAGTCCAAAGCAATTGAAAATAATTTTAACTTTGCTTTGTTTTGAGAGGCTTAAGGGTTATTGAATTGAGAGAAAATGGACTGAAACAAGTAATTTTTTTGACACAGGCCACTAAACAGCTTGGAGACCATGAGCTTTAAGGCCCAAAGCAGGTCATTTGGTATAAAGCGGTACCTTTTCAAGGGGTGCTTTCTTCTTACATAAACACACTGAGAAACAGAAGTCTTTGTTATCTCTTGAATTTCCTTACAGGTCTTTATATTTGCAATTAGCAACTAATGTCAATGCATTTTTTGCCTATAACTCTACATCACAATAAGGATCATTACAGACATAGGAAATGATAAATTTGTAACCACTTTTTAAAGCAGGGAGGAGAATTTCATGATTCAACTTCAAGAATATGAATTCCTATTCTGGGTAATATTTTATACTCTTTTTGAGAACCTAAGGAAACTATATTTTTAGTTAGTAATACTGGGGTGGGGAGTAAAAACAATTCCTACATTTTTTCCTACTTTTTAAACACAGATTTATGATTGCAGGCATTTTTTAATGTGAGAATTTCCATTCTATTTAGAATATATATTTTCATTACTAAAAGTGCCCTAAGAAAACCAAATTTTAAGTGTTTTGCTCTTTTTTTCTTATATTACACAAAGATGTAATCACTTGCTTATTCTTCTTGCTTTAGGATATTTTATTTTTCTGTAATCTCTTAAATGTTTTATTGCAGTAATATTTATAAACTCTTTATGTTATGTTTTCTATTTAAGGGCTGCTGTGATTCTCCTTGAAAAGTATAATTTGAAATAACTTTGATTCTTATGAATTTACATCCCTTTAGAGTGAAAAAATAATGTTTTCTGCTTTTCTTATCTTTTGTACCATCTTCTTGAGCAAACTATATTTTGTAATATACATGGTCCAATAATTAATTAATATATTATAGTATATGTTATGATGCTGAGATATTTTTACATACCTTTGCAAGCCTATTCATTTGTACTCACTGGCTTTTTGTTTCTACTTATTTTTTAATCATCTAAAGATATTTCCTACATTGTGATTTTCAATTTATTTCCAAATCCTCATTGTCGTGCTGTTAAGGCAAAATTCCTGTTCTATCCATTTTAAATGTGAAGAAATAGATTTAAAGCATTATTCACATTTTATGCTTCCTTCACTTGTAGAAAAATTTTATGGTTCTCTTTATTCAAATCCTTATACCTGACTTCATATGCAAGTTTTACATCTTAAAGTTCAGCCAAGAAAATTAATGACTCAAAACCTCAAGCCCCTCTTCTGGTAAATGAGATTAATTATCTATAGAGTTTCTGTAAGTTTTAAATGTGATAGTACACATCCAGTGCTTAAGAAATGTCACAGTGAGCCCTCAGAAAAGAGCAGTTATTCCTTCTATCCTAGACTCTAAGGATGATTTACAGACTACAAAATAAAATTCCTTCTCTCAGTTTACTTTGAAAAGTTTGGGAACAATTTTGTTTGGGGCATTCTGCATGGGTCTGGTGATAGTAAGAAAAAAAAGGCATTGTTTCTGCTCTCAAGGAAATTTCAGACTACAAAAGAGAGAGAATACACATTCAAATAACTAATAAGTTCATATGATGTGTACTTGATGAAAGTTATGTAACATAAAGGAGGAGTAGAGGACAATGAGTGATTTACCACGATTGGGGGAGGGGAAAGCTGGGAATAATATAAGCCACTCATCATGAGCAAGTCGAGAAGAATGAACATATGTTTCCCAGCTATTAAGAGGTGGAGAGGGGAAAAAAATTCCAGGTGAAGTAGCATCATGTAGAAAGTATATGTACAAAGCCATATAACATAAAGATATCCATATAATATAGAGCATTATAATATCACAATAAAACTTTACAGTAGAACACTGATTATAATAATAATATAAAATATATTATATATAAAAAATATATATAAAAATAAAATAAAATATATGTAATCAGATATTGCTGGAGTGGGAGTATCCAGACATGAATATTTCCTATTTTATCAAAAATTTTATGTTGTATATATTTCAAATATTAATAAAGCAGTTTCATTGATTTGTCATGCATTTTTATTTATGTAAGCTTTTTTAGCATAAAGATACACATACTGACCAGTAAAAAATGTAAAACTGGGGCTTCCCTGGTGACACAGTGGTTGAGAGTCCGCCTGCCGATGCAGGGGACACGGGTTCGTGCCCCAGTCCGGGAAGATCCCACATGCCGCGGAGCGGCTGGGCCCGTGAGCCATGGCCGCTGAGCCTGCGCGTCTGGAGCCTGGGCTCCGCAACGGGAGAGGCCACAACAGTGAGAGGCCCGCATACCGCAAAAAAAAATAAAATAAAATAAAACAAAAATGTAAAACTGTACGGAAGAGTATGAAGTATAAAATTAAGGTCACCTTTCACCATCGTAGCTCCACTCTAAAATATGAATCTCTGTTAGGAATTTTTCATGCGGCCTCCTAGAGCTATTCAATGAATATGAAGGTTTGTATTAGAATTCACCCACTAGCAGTTTGAGGCAAATCATTTCTGGGTTTGTTTGGGCAATATGGTACTTAAAATTTTAAAAACTAAATTTGAATGCATTTAAATGTGAAATTCATCCTCCCTCCTACCACTGCTTCCTAATTCTTTTAGTTAGCTACAACAGATATTGATAATACTTGCCTAGTCTTTGAGGGACAGCAGTTGAATTGCAACCCCTGAGGCAAACAAGTAAGATTAGAGTATGAGTGCGTGTGTGTACATGTTTGTATTTAATGTAAAAACCATGAAACACTTCCTGTACTCCACCTTGCTGTTTTTCTTAGTAATGTGTAATGAACATTTTTAATATCAGTACTTATGAATTTATATTATGTTTTTAAAGTAATTACCTAATATCCCATTTTAAAGATATGTCATAATTTATTTCACTGATTCCTGAATAATAAACATTATTTTCTTTTCCCTTATTATGATAACAATGTTGGAAGCAAGATTCTGTACAAATACATTCAGTCATCTATGTGAATGCATCTGTAGATAAACGTATAGAAATAGATTTACTTGGAGCTTTGGGATAGTAACTGTTTGCCTCTTTGATGTGTTTTAACCAATGGTAAAGAGAAGCATGAAGGCAAATGGAAATCAAGAGAAAGGGTTATTAATGAAAGGGAAATGTCCCAGACCCCACAAATCCAGGGTTCTTGGGCAAAGCTAGATTGAAATACAAGCCTGGAATTTGAAGCCAAATAATCATCTCCCTCTATTCATTGCTATCCAGACCCCAGTACCACTTGATGACAGAGTTGGTCTTGCCAACTTGGACGTACATCCAGCTAGATCCATGTTGGAGGGCAATCCCATTGCACATGCCCCACCTGCCTTTTGTCCTGGCCCTGAAAAATGATCACAACACACAGGAGATGGGGCAAGGTGACAGACCAAAGAGCAGGCAGGCCCCTGGGCCTTCCTACTTCTGAAGGAATATAGTTCTACTTACCAATAAAGAGGTGATGTGTCTTTTTTTTTACTTTGGGAGTTAACAATAAATTATTTTCAAAAAGCTTATAGCTATTTAGGATCAACTGAAAACCCTCAGTAATATTTGATATTAATTGACATTTACCCATCTAACAGGCAAATGAAATTTCCCTAATTGTTCAAAAATGTTTAAACTTTAAATATGAATAAAGTCTAGAGTTCTTTTCTATAGGTTTATTGACCATTTATATTTTTTACCTTTAATCCTTTATATACATAAACCCCCCATTTCTAGGGGGTTAATAATAATATTTATCAAAGCAAGTATAGCTATTATTTATTGAGCACTTACTCCATGCTGAGTGCTACAGTAACTCTTTTGCTTGGATTATTTAATCTAACCTACAAAACCGCATGAATTGTGTATCGTTTTTATCCCTATTGCTCGGGTGAAAAAACAGATGCTTTAGAAGGAAAGAAACTTGCTTGAGTTTTCATGTAACTCACTCAATGTCCCTGCCTTTATTGATCTCTATCTTCTTCCCTTCATGTCTTGTTTTTTGAAAATTTTATTTATACGTGTTCTCTCTTAAAAGTGGAAATGTAGTCACTATATTTGTTGTGTTATGCTCTCCCTTTTTGATTTTTTGAGTTTGATTTGTTTTTTTGAGTTTTTCATTGTATTTATTTGTCCTGCTGATGATTTAAAACTCACAGTTATTCTAGGCCCCCATGATGAATCCTGGCTCACAAAGATATGCATCCAAGGCAATCGCACCAGCAAATGGGACTCATCTGTAGCTAGAGGACCCCACTGGCCTCGCCACAGCTGACTTTATGAAAAAGTACTGAGACTGGGTCATTTACATTTTCTCCCCTGAAACTATAAAATTTAAATTAAAAAACTGGAAATTGTTGCAGTTGAGTCTTGTGAATGAGAATCTCTAAAATTCTCAAATACTCTCTCTTTTGTCCTTCAACCCAGCTGCTCAGCTTTCCCTTCAATTAAAATTTATCCCCAAATATCTTGTTTTTGGTTTAAATGCAGTATATAAGAGTCATATTTCTGTTCTTTATAATTCAAAGAACCTTAAGAGATACATTAATCATATTTATAAATCAGTGTTTTTCTTTGAAAGGGTTTGTTTACTTACCTCAGTTGTGTTTGGGCACTTTTATTTGCCTGTTTTAATTTTTAGCATATTTTGCTTTATTCCATTAAAATCAGTGATCCATTTCAAATATTATTTCTTGTAAGGAAATTTATATTGTTTCCTGTCTACTAAGTTTTCCCAATACTGTAATGAATAATCCAAATTTTCTCCACTTACTGAAATGCCATCTTATTAGATACCAAATTCCCATATAAATTTGGAGGCTTTCCTTTCTAAAAACTTCAGTTTATTTTTCTGGTTATTTCTTTGCCCATACCATACTGTTTGTAATAACATAAATTTATACTTTCTTTTATGACTGGCAATATCTGTCCTTCATCTCTTGTTTCAGATCTTTTTCTTTCAGTTTTTCTCATCAGTTTATTTTCCTAGATTAAATATAAGAATTATCTCCAAAGAGAGTTAAAGATAAATAAATACATAAATACACAAATAAATAAATAGGAGATCATTGACATCTTCACAGAATTGAGACAATATCCATAAAAGGGTTAATTGTGTTTTGACTTTTTTAAGGAAATCATTTGCATGTTTTAGTATTTTTTAAAATGTAGGTTCTGTTATTTTTATTGTTTTCAGTACATACTACAGAGAGTAAATATGCTTGTACTTGCCCAATTTTTACCAGATCTGCGGCATCAATTTTTACCCTTTGTGTATTTTATTGAGCACAGTTCTTATTTCCCCCATGATTGTATATATCTTAAACACTAACTTTGACTGTTTTGGTTGTCATTAGTGTAATATGATTTAGATTATCTCCTCTTACTGGTCCTAGCTCATGTCTCCTTTTTACACCTCAGTGTTCTTAAAGTTGCCATGATTTTCTTTGTAAAGACCTCTAGAGGTATCACACACAGAAAAAACCCTGTGGACTGACAAAGAAAATAAACTTATGGTTACCAAAGGGGATAGGGAGCAGGGGAGGAATAAATTAGGCGTATGGGATTAACAGATACAAACTACTATACATAAAATAGATAAGCAACAAGGATTTACTGTATAGCACAGGGAACTATATTCAATATCCTGTAATAAACTATAATGGAAAATAATCTGAAAAAATATATATGTATATACATATACATATGTATGTATATAACTGAATCACTCTGCTGTATACCTGAAACTAACACAATATTGTAAATCAACTGTACTTCAATTATAAGAAAGAAAAAAAAATCCTGTGGGACTGTCTTGTCATATTCAAATAATTCATTTCATATCTTTCTTCCCCATTCATTTAGAATGAATATCCTAGTCATGTATTTATATTGTAGTCTCCCATCTGCTGATACACCATTCCATAAAATATGCATGGTTATATTTAATATAAAAGCATCTGACACATACTAAAGTACTCTTCCTGAACTTTAGGTGAAAAGGTTGTTAATAAAGTACCCTACCTCTTTCCTTTCAAATTATGATGCGATTTTACAATAATGCTTATTTAATAATTTTGTTCTTTCTAGAAAATAACCTCTCCTGGTTCATCTAGCAGTAAAAATAATTGAACTGGGGAACAGTTGGGTGTTACATAATTTTATAGAAAGATAGTCCATATAGGGAAAAAAAGAATGTGCTTCCATGTATAGGGTAAAGTATTCATTATAGTACACAGGAACTAGAATATTTTTTACTTTGGAGCCAAGAGAACCTTGTGGATAAAGGGTCCATAGAGGGTTGGAAGCTGTGTACCACCTCCAAGACTGGAGAAAACCATTAGGAGCCATCTTTCCTTAGAGGGTTTTGCTGCAAACAGCTTGTACTATCAGAAGATCCTAAGGGGGAGGAGGGAAGAAATGCAGCCTTTGAAAAGGATAATGAAATTTTTTTACAGCAGGGGTAGCAAACAGGCCAACATTAGTGACAAAGCAAAAAGGCTACTTGCTGAATAGTGTACAGTTCGTTCTGTATTACACACACACATACAATTTACTTATCTAGTGGGATGGGTTTCTTAACCATTTAAAAATTTACACACTGTTCAGATGACTTTGATCACCAAACCCTTAAGAATTTGTTTTGCTTTGCATTCCCGCAGGACTTTGACTGTCTATCCATTTTAACATCTGTTTCATGTTTCAGAATTGACTTTTAACGTGTCCGTCTCCCCCCCGTGGGGCATGATCTCCTTGAGGACAGAGAGCGGTATCACTTCAGCGCTTAGATGAGAATCTGAAATTCTAAAACTCTAGACACTGCAATTTTTAAATTCTTCATTGGGAAGCCATTAATGTCACTTGAAATGATTATAGTGGAACATGCTAATGATTTCATATAGTGAGCCATAGTGATTTTCCTGCTACCTTAAAGCTAACAAACATATGCTGGATTTCTTCTTGTAATGATGCTTAAAAGTGTGAGAGATGATATCAGTCTGCTAAACACACTGTTTAGACCCCCCCCTTTAAAGGAATGGTTTGAACTACAGATACTCTGTACCCTAAAATGTGCTATGGCAACTCTTAGATAGAGTTGCCCTTCTAGCTGCATGTAATATTTATATATTACCTAGGTACTAGAGATTCAAAAACAATTATAAATTTTTTCTTTGCAGAAACTCACTTTGCACTATGAATAAATTACTTTTTTTACTTCTTTGAACTCACTTGTAGAATTGAGCATATACTAGTTTTGTGCTTTTGTTCCCAGGTGAAATTAATGAAAAAAGTATCAAAACTGACCACTAAACTGATGACTTTAGATGAGTGTAATTTTATGTACATTCTAAAATATTTGGTAATTAAGAATGAGTGGACTTCAATTCATTCTTCTTTTGCTCTTAACCGTTACAACAATTTCATTCCAAACATGATAAAATGGCATCATTCCCTGACACACCTGCAAGCTTTTTAAAGTTCCTTCAGAGTTTAGGTAGACTAAGAAATAAAGCTGGGAATATCAGACAAAAAATAATGTTTCATTAGAAAAGTACATTTCCGGGTCTGGAAAATTGAGTTTATTTATATATGAAATAAGTTATAGCAACATCAAATTGGCCTATTTAAATGCCTGATCCTGTATTAAACAGAAAAACTGCCCCGGAAAGCAGCAGTAGTACAAACTACGAAGGAAAAAATGTGTAGAATTATATTATTTTCAATTTATAAAATATCACAGTTGCCAATAGTAGAGACTTATGAGCATAATAAGTAATAATTCCTATTAATATTGAATATATAGTCTGAAAGTGCTTTTTTCTTTTCTTTTTCTTTTTTTTTTTGCAGTGCGCAGGCCTCTCACTGTTGTGGCCTGGCCTGTCCCGTTGCAGAGCACGTGCTCCGGACGCGCAGGCTCAGCGGCCATGGCTCACGGGCCCAGCCGCTCCGCGGCATGTGGGATCTTCCCAGACCGGGGCACGAACCCGTGTCCCCTGCATCGGCAGGCGGACTCTCAACCACTGCGCCACCAGGGAAGCCCTACAAATGCTTTTTTACAGCATCGCCTTTGGTTCTTAAATCGTATATCACTGTAAGGAAGATTAATGATGTCAATGTTAGAATTGAGGCAATTAAAACACCAGAAGTAGAAGTAATCAAGGAAGCATAGTTATTAAATAAATTGATATTACAACCTACTAATTCCACTGTCTTTTCCACTGTACTCTCTTGTAATCTGCATGACATTTAGATGTTAAGCTTTAAAAATTATCAGGAATATAAACAAATAAAAATATATCTCACATTAGGTAGATATAGTAGAATGTTTATTTAAAAAGTAATAGATTTCATAACAACTTTTTAAAACTTATTTGATACTTAGACCTAACATTAGACCATAAACAAATGAATTGTAAAGAATATAAATAAGTATAAACAGTAATAAGTGTGTTAACTAGGACTCTTACATAAACATTTAAAAGCTATTATACAAGATTACTTTTGGTTATGAAAAGCAATGGCAAAAACCTTAGGCTTGAAAGTAAATGTATAGTTAAGGACTAGATAGAGCTAACAATTTTGCCTAAAAGACAGAAAACCATGATCAAATGCCCTCTCAATAACTGTATTTTAGGAAAACATATAGTTCTTAAAAGATAAAAACCAAAACCAAACAGAGCATCATATTATGGTAAAAATGCAGTGTGACATGGGTCAATATTTATCTCAATTAGAAAATACTAGTTTTTTCTTAATTTTTAAAAATATTTTTTCCCAGCAAAATATTGTTTTCTAATATTTTACTCCCCATAGAGATATATGTCAATGGAATTTGATGAAAGCCAATGGAGAGTTTAAGAACTTTTTACTGTAAAGAGAATATTAAGATATGAACCTACTCCATAATGTAATTGTAACTGTATATCTATTTCTTTGGGTATACGAATGGATCTTCCTATTTCAGTGAGACAGGGTGACATGCTTGATACTTCTCCAGGGAATGAAAGTTATTGCACAGGGAAAAAGAATCTCAGAATAAAATTCTAATATTTGGCATATTTTGATATTGATATAATGGAAACTATTCATGATAGAAGGGGAGGAGAAAGACAGACACAATTCTCATACTAGTATCATCCTTCTACTTCAATTCATCTTAAAAGTATCAATAACAAAAAGCAGAATTTATTCTGCTTTAATTTATTTTAAACATTTTGTTTTAAAGAAAAAGTCCAGTGTTTAAATTTCAAATCATACTTGTATAAAACTATAAAGGGGGAAACGGTACATGAATAAATGTACAAATAAATACATTAAATTCAAAATTAAGCCAATTACAAATAACCTCTTTAAATATTTTATTAACATCAATCTAAAATTTGCTCTATAGGCATATAGAGATTTTATAATAATGAGTTATACTATATTCATATTTAATAAACATATTTTAGTTTTACTTTAAGGAATAGCAAACAACCTGAAGTGAGTCTGAAGCGAATTAGAAATTCACATTAATGTTTTCCACCTAGAAAGATATAATTTCTGAAAGAAACTTTTAATATTAAGAAAACTGATTCAGTCTCTTAATGGTTTTCCTAATAGGGTTTTAACTACTTTTACAGAATTTTTTGAATACTGCTCTAAGAAATAACATGATAGCCACTGTTATTTTTCTCCCTCTTCCATTTAATTTATTTTCCAATTCTGTTGCTTAGATTATTAATACTTTGTTAAAGTAACATTGATCATGTGTTCTATAACCATTATTCCTTAGTAATTAATCCCAATATTCAATGTTTACTGCAGGTAGTTTTTACCAGCGCTTCTTGTATAGTACGTCATTTTAAAATTTAAATTTGATTTTGAAATAAAGGTAGATTCACATGCAATATTAAAACATATTACAGGGAAATCCTATACATCCTTTCCCCAGTTTCTCCCAGTCTAGCACCTTGAAAATCAAAAGTACAAATAATACAACCAGGATATCGACATTGATAAAAGCAAGATACAGAACTTTTCCAATATCTGAATTGTCCTTCATGTTGCCCTTTTAGAGCCACAATCAGTTCTCTCCCTTTTCCATCCTTTACTTGATGTCTGGCCATTAATATATTCTTTATATCTATTATTTTGTCATTTCAAGAATGCTATATAAAAAGCATACAGTATTTAATTTTTAAAGATTTTTTTCACTCAGTATAAATAATCTGGAGATTTATCCAAACAGTTGATGTATCAACAGTTTGTTCCCTTTAATTGCTGAATATTATTCCATGACACAGATATACCAAAGTTTGTTTACTCATGCACCCATTGAAGGAACCTGGGTTATTTCCAGTTTGGGGCTACTATGAATAGAGCTATTATGAACATATTTGTCTACAAGTTGTTGTGTGAGCATAACATTTTTCTCTGTGATAAAAGACCAGGAGTGCAATTGCAGGATCATAGAGTGGGTGTGTATGTTTATTAAGACATTGCCAAACTGTTTTCCAGAGTGGCAGAACATTTTACATTTCCACTGGCAACGTATGAGTGATACAGTTTCTCAATATCTTCATAAGCATTTTGTGTTGTCCTTATATTTTATTTGAGAACTTCTGGTTAGGTGTATAGTGATACATAATTATTTCTTAAATTTGCGTTTGCCTAAAGAATAATAATGTTAAATATCTTCTTATGTGCTTTTTGCCATCTGTATATCTTCTTTGGTGCAAAATCCCCTCATTTATTTTGCCCATTATTATTTTGCCCAGTTTCTAACTAGATAGTTTTACTATGAGTTTTGGGTGTTCTTTAAATACAGTTGACCATTGAACAACATGGGGGTTAGGGGCCTCCACTTCTCACACAGTTGAAAATCCATGGATAACTTTGGAGTCGACCTTCCACCTGGATTCAACCAACTGCATGCAGATCGTGTACTGCTATAGTATTTATTGAAATAAGTCTGTGTATAAGTGGACTCATGCATTTCAAACCTGTGCTCAAGGGTCAGTTGTATTCTTGATAGTAGATATTTGTCAGATATATGGCTTGAAAATATTTTCTACCAGTCCAAAGCTCATATTTTCATCTCTGAATAATGTCTTTCTTAGAAAAAAAGTGTTTAATTTTAATGATATCCAGTTTATATATTTCCCTTTTATGGGTTGTGTTTTTGGTATCAGTATGTGCTTTCTGTCTATATATAAATCATGAAGATTTTTCCCTTATGTTTTTTTTCTAAAAGTTTTCCAGTTTTACGTTTTACATGTAAGTTCTGTGATCCATTTTGAGTTAATATTTGTATGAGGTATGAGGTTTAGGCTGAGGTTTATTTTATTTTACTTTGCTTATAAGTATCCAGTTGTTCCAGCACGATTTGTTGAGAAGCCCATCCTTCCTCCATTAAATTTCTTTGTTACTTTTGCCAAAAATCAGTTGGGTATATTTGTTCAGGTCTATTTCTGGGTTCTGTCAAGTTCCACTTATTTATTTGCCTCCTCTTCCACCAGTACTGTGCTGTTTGGATTACTATAGATATATAATAAGTTGAAACTGCATGGATTAATTTCTCTTGTTTTATTATTTTTCATAATTGTTTAACTAAACTAAATTCCTTTGGCATTCCATAAAATTTTGTTTTGAAAAATCTTGTCTCTAAGTATGAAAAATATTGTTGGGATTTTCATTGGGACTGTATATACCCATATATCCATTTAGGGAGAACTGAACTTTCTTATGTTGAGCCTTCCAATCCAGAAACACACTATGCTTCTCCATTTATTTAGAGATTTTTTGATTTTTTTTGGATACTTAATTTTTTTTTATTTTTATTTTTTTAATGATCTTTATTTTTTCTGTTCTTTTTCAAATTCTTTTCCCATTTAGGTTGTTACATAATATTGAGCAGAGTTCCCTGTGCTGTATGGTAGGTCCTTGTTGGTTATCCATTTTAAATATAGCAGTGTGTATATGTCATTTTAAATATAGCAGTGTGTATATGTCAACCCCAAACTCTCTAACTATCCTCCCCCATTCCCCCCGATAACCATAAGGTCATTCTCTAAGTCTGTGAGTTTGTTTCTGTTTTGTAAATAAGTTCATTTGTATCATTTTTTTTAGATTCTGCATATAAGAGATATCATACAATATTTGTCTTTCTCTGTCTGACTTACTTCACTCAGTATGATAATCTCTAGGTCCATCCATGTTACTGCAAATGGCATTATTTCATTCTTTTTAATGGCTGATTAATACTCCATTGTATATATTTAATCAGCATTTTGATTTGTTGCCCAAATTGTTCCAGCTCTTTCAGTTGGTTCCTTGTCCCTGTGACACAGCCCTATCACTGTGTGTGTGTGTGTGTGTGTGTGTGTGTGTAGGAATTCCTTACTTTTAGGCACTACAAGTTGCTCCATGCCTACCTAGTATGCTTCCTGCTCTAGACCTAGAATCATCCATCTATCCAAGTATCCCTGGTTCCTTTCATTGGAGAATCGTGTTAGTAACAAAGATCTGGTCACTAGGAATGCTCATGGCTACTGGGTGTTGTTGCTTTTCTGCCTCTCAGTTGACACAGTAAGGAAATATATGTGTACATATTCACTCATGTATATACATGTATATATTTAACTTATATACACATAAGTTAAACAGTCCTATATTTATCCATCTCTATATATGTTAAAAACTATACTTCTACTGATTTCTCCAACTCTAGTCCATGGATCATTCCAGTCTTCCTCTTTACTTATCTGTAACCTCACACACCAACAGATGAGAAACCTTGTTCCTATCATCCATCATTCATTTATTTATTTGTTCATTTCCAGTAAACATAAACAGTAATTCCAGAATTGTTAACTCGTACTCTTATAAGAAATATTACCAACGATTCTTATTGACATTTCCTTTCATCTTGAATCTTGCAATAATCTGTCATTTCCAAAGTTACTTAAGTCAACTGAATTTTCGTGTAGCCCCCTTGGTGAGGTTGTTTTATACATTCGTAATGAAGTTGGTTTCTTTTGTCACAGTCTGCATTCTATTCTGACATCTCCTATTCTTCTAGCCTGTGTTTTTACTGCAGAGCCTTCAGGCAAAAATCAGAGATAAGTAGAAGCCTGTTTGATCATGATACTGAAAAGCTGTGGTTAATTTATTACAGTAACCAATGATATCAGAATGGAGGAGACTGCAATTTTCTGTTGGAGTATAATATGTAACTATTTGAAAAGGGTTTGGTAAACGGTTACCCTGGGGGTACAAATATTATTAACAATGAGGCCATCAACAAACCTACAGGTCCTTCCCATGAAAATACAATATCTGAAATATTCATGTTAATGATATTTTGCCTGTACAAACTTAATCTTTGGAAGACTGAGGCTGAGCATCTCTTTTGAGTTGACAATTCTTCCGATGCAGATATTAGTATATTGTTGAACTAATGAAGAAATATGAAGCGTACCAAACAAATCAAACTATTTCTACCATTTTTATTTTTTAAAGTGAATATGAAATCTTTTTGATTTTTCCATAGGCTCTTTAGAAAATCTTAAAGATAGTTTTAGAGGTAAAGGATATCATGAATTTATTTTTTATTTTTTAATTTTAATCTTTTTAGGTCCTGATCTTGAGAAAGTTAAATGAAGAGTTGATAGGAGATTTGAATGATAGATGAAAATATGTTCATGGATCTGAGAAATAATGACTTGGATATTTGCTTAATCAAAGTGGCGATAAAATATTCTAAAATAAACATGATGTTAACACGAGTGAGAAACCGTTGTTATTTTAAAATATTTGGAAATGTATTGTTATATTTTGTAATAAACAAACTCTTGAAACATTCACCACCAAACAAAGAAATCATCCAAGTAAGATTTGGAATTTCTGTGATAGCAGCATATTATATAGAATATAAAGTATATTTTTCATTAGCCCGTGTTAACATTTCTAACACTAATTTATTATTTTAACAAGAAAAAGACAAATTCTCTATTAAGGTTAACATAGTACCTTGCAGTAAATGTTTCACAAATTTCTCCATTTTTTTCACATAATCATCTTGCGAACAAGTAAATTGGGGCAATATTTTTCCAAAATTTAAACATATTTCATAGCCTTTTTTCAGGCTCAAGTATTACAAATGAAGGAAAATGAAATTGCATGTCCCCAATCCCTCTTCAACTTGCTAAAAAACATTCAAGTTTTGTCTCTTGCTATGCTCTTTCGTATTCTGGATAAATTGAGACTTTATTTTTGGTCAAAATTTCTCTTTTTCCTTTGAAAAAAATCACTCAATTACCTTATAGAAATATCTGTATTTTTCTATCATTATTGCTTCTGGTGTAGCCTCAATCACCGTTAATTAACTTTTAATGTCTAGTTAAGAGAGAAAACAAGGATACAATGTAAACTCTCTATCCTGCATAAGCATAGACAGCAAACCAGAGAATGTTATAGTAGGCATTAACCTTTTGCCAGTCATGTGCATCCTTTTTGTAATTGCTTAAAGTGACAAAAAAATCCAAGTTTATTAACACCTCCCAAAATTATAGCCCTCTATAGAATGTAAAATGGATAAGCAGACGTTTATAAACTTTTTGCTTGTCACCTGTTTTTATAGTGTTATTTAAGATAGCCATGCTTATTCATTTTCACATTGACTGTGGATTCTTTTGTGCGACTACTCATATTTAAGAAATTGCAAAAAGAGACCTTGTAATCTGGAAAGTCACATATATTTAACATCTGGCCCTTTACAGAAAAAGTTTGCCAACGCTTCAGTTAGGTATCCAGTTCTCCTAAGGTTTTACATGATTACCTATGAATCTTGAAAATTATGTTCAAGAGAATATGAAGTCAATTGTGCTCCAAAATTTGTTCTGGAAACATGGATTTGTTCCAATACATTTGATATATTAAGGAACAATTTGAGCATACTGCAAATTTTACTTTTGTTTATGTACAATGTCTTCTGCAAGAAACACTACCTGAAAACAGGAAAAAAAAAAACAAACACAACAAACAAACAACAACAAACCTGTTCCCAGCTGAACTGAGCTATATAGGAATACCAGCGTATACACTCATATACCTCAAACTTCTACCAGCTATTTTTGATCACTGTGTGTGCTGTGAGCCACACTTCCCCAGCTGGTGTTACAACTTTCCATCATATTTCACATAACCCTCCTTCTACCAATTCATAATAATCACAAGCTGCAATCCTTTTCATGCTCACTTCCCCAAGCAAACTTCTGGTCTTTTTCAAGGAAAAAAAAGTACAAAATTTATTGTAATATTTATGCATTTCTTAATCATTTCATATGTGGAAAATAGTGCTATCATTTTAATAGGTTTTTGTTTGTGTGTGTGTGTGTGTGTGTGTGTATGTGGGCTCTACTAAAAACATTTCTGAATGTTACTTCCCTAACTCCATTTTTTTCATAAGCCTCCTAGGTTTTTTTGTTTGTTTGTTTTGTTTTGCGGTACGCGGGCCTCTCACTGTTGTGGCCTCTCCCGTTGCGGAGCACAGGCTCCGGACGCGCAGGCTCAGCGGCCATGGCTCACGGGCCCAGCCGCTCCGCGGCATGTGGGATCTTCCCGGACCGGGGCACAAACCCGTGTCCCCTGCGTTGGCAGGCGGACTCTCAACCACTGCACCACCAGGGAAGCCCAGCCTCGTGTTTTTTTTATTTGTGATTTTTGCACAGCACGGCAATTATTAGGGATACATATATTCCATTATAGCAAATTATTATCTATACCTCTTTCTGTCTCTCCATGCATTCATCCATCCATTCTATCATCTATCTATCTGTCTATCTATCTATATATCATCTATATATCTATATATCATCTAACTACCTATTTTATCTACCTTCTATCTATCTTTAATTTCTGACAGAGGATTCAAAGTTGAACAAGTATTTCACCAAAGAATGTATCTGAAAGGTACATATGAACACTCAGCATCATTAGTTATCAGGAATATACAAATTAAAATAATAGGAAATGTGATTTCACAAACATTTTATTTAAAAAGCCCAGCAATACCAAGTGGAGGCAAGCTGTGGAGCCAGCAGAATGCTCTAAATAATAATAACATCAAATAGTGATTGTCACTGGCATTGGCTGGCAAGGGGGAGGAGGGTGATGGTTGTTCTATACTTTGATCTGGTTAGTGAACACATGGTTAATGTATACATATAGAAAAAATCATCCAGTGATACCCTTAATATTTGTAGATTTTACTGAATTTAAAATATGTAAACTGTACCTCAATAAAATATGTTCAAAATCAAGGATCAGATCAATTCCATTTTTTAAATGAAACCTTCTGAAACGCTTACAGAAAATATTTTCCCTTCTCAAAAAATTATTTTAGCATTTTGGTTCGACCTGTTTGGGCATTTCCTCCTTTTACATTTTATCACAATTATGTGGGGGGCTTAGTTAATTATAAGTTAATCGCATATAAAATAGTAAGTTCATTGAGTGAAGGTTATTCCATGTATTCTAATGTGTAAAGCAGAGCTTTCTCCCAGTGTACATGCAATACAATTTATGAAATTGAAATGGATTGAATGGAGGAAACAGGAATGTGTATTACTTCCAATGAATATCATTTCTGGCAGTTACAAAAACACCTTTACATACTACGGTATGGTCATGTCCTGTGAAGATGAAAGCAGATATTAATATAAAATAACTATAAAGTAAAATGATTTGCCTAATACTCCATTTAAAAATACTGTGGTGAAGATATAAATTTTATATCTAAAATTGTCAATTCCTTTTGAATGATGAAACATAGAATATGGGGCACATGAGTGTTAATATTATAACACAAACACATGTATAATATAATGTTCAAATTAATGAATATTCAATTCACTAAGACCATTTATTTCAATAATATTCAAGAATATGTTTATTAAAGGCACATTCCAAATTAATGAGAAATTAGAAAAATCTGATATGCTAGAAGTTCCTTTTAGAACCCTTCTTCTGTCCTGAGATGAATATAGACTGAGATGGATACTCATGGGGCTATAACCTTTACATCTTTCTTCTTTTCCCAAAGCAATCAAAATTCCAAGAAAGCCCAAACCAGTCCTTGGTTTGAGGTTTTCAAAAGAATTTTAATACTACTTTAATAAACAAACTTCTGGGACATCTTAGATACATACTGAGAACATGGTAATACCACATTTAAAGTTATTCATATTTTTAAATTTCCTATTAGAGAGACTCAAAAATTTTAGACTTTATAGATATTGTTTTGAAGATTCCAAAATATTGGATGTTCCTAATTTTTGAAACACCGATTAGAAACAAAAATGTTCCTAATATTTTTAAGCAGTAATGTTTTAGCCAATATTTCTTTAAGCATGGTCATTTCTCTAGTTGTATTACTGTGAAGATGTAAAATCAGTTTTCCCATGAGCTGTATCATGGAAGCCTACTGTAGGTGTTGCTTAGTACCAAGAAGAGCTTATAAAATTGAGATTTTAAAATCTCAGAAGACTGAGATTTTATACTCTTTTATCAAACTGTGGTCCAGTGGGTAAGACTCCATGCTCTCAATGCAGGGGGCCTGGGTTCGATCCCTGATCTGGGAACTAGATCTCGTATGCATGTCACAACTAAGGAGCCCACATGCCGCAACTAAAAGATCCCACGCGCCACAACTAAGACCCAGAGCAGTCTAAATAAATAAAGAAATTTTAAAAAAAAGTACAGAATGTTAAACAATAAGTACAAAAATGGTAAAATGTTCTTTTACCTAATCTAACTTTGTATTAATTGATTTTGTGTTCAGTGGATAAATTGAAAGAATTAAAAGTAATAAATACATCTATATTCTCAATCATGTTAGTGTTCCTATAGATAAATTGTTATCAGAACTATTGGTGTTAGCTTACCTGAACAGCATAAAAGAAGGTAGAGTTAATTTTACAATTCTATAGAAAGAACTCTTTGAATTAAGTAACATTTCAACTGATTAAAGCATGTGGAAACAAAGTTCAGTTTAAATGTATAGGTTTATTTTCTGATAGTCTTAGTAACTTCTGTACAGAGGTGACTGATTTGTGTGTACATGTGAATTAATGTACTCCATTATGAAGAAAAAAATAAACTCTCGATCAGTTTTTGTATGTATTTCTTAGAGTTCCAAATATCACAGATTCCAATGGTCAGTGTAAAAAAATGAGACTGTGTCTTTATTCAAAATATATCCCATGATTTAAAACAATGAATAGGCAATTATACCAAACACTGTTGGTAGAGGGTAGGACAGAGAGCTGCCCCATATAACATGCATATTAAGTATTTTACAAAGAACCTAGAAGCATAAAAAAGAGTAAAAGGACCACGTCCCAACAATCAAGAATATAAACTAAACTGTCTATAATGTCCTTTCCTCTCTGGATAATTCACATCTACATATCTCAGATTAGGTAAATGTTTCTTTTAGATTTACTTCTGAAAAAAAATAAAATAAAATTTAAAAATAATAACGTTTTCTTGTTTCATAAGCTTTGCATTCCAGATCTTCCTTCAACTTTATTTTCAACTTATTTCTAGCACAAGGACAAATTTTTAAAAATACTCAAATTTTTTAATTGCATGTGTTTTTATTAACTTCAATAAATACTGTAAAATAAAGCTCTATTTAAATATTATGATATACTAGATATCTACTTACATTGTTTGCCCTCATAAATGTTAATGAAAACAATAAAGGAAAAGATATTTGGCCAAACGGTATAGACAGTGATAATATTCCATTTTCAACATAGAAACTTTTAAACTGAGAGTCAATCTCAGATTTTGTGTTCTTAAATAATTTGTTAATGGCACAATTTATAAAAGGAAATCAAGTTTTTGAATAAGAGAGACATGTGAATTAATATAACTTGTTTCATGCAACAGATGGATAATATTTGAAACTAGAAAACAAATCTAATTCATCTTGTGATCAAAGGATAACTCAGAAAACAATCCACCAGAAGCTAAGCAATAAATCCAAAGAAATAAAAAAATCTATCAGCTGATGAACATTAAGTACAGGAACTAACCCTGGGAAAATCATTATCATAACTTTCTTGACCTCTGAGGGGCCTATGGACACAGTGCTATATATATCAACCCTAAACATTTTTGTAAGTGTCCCTGGATGTCTGGCACTGAGGGAAAGAGCCTAAATAGAAAACCAGTGTCCTCAAAATTAGAATAAGAATGCGGTAGCTCTTTTCTTTCTCTAATTGTAAAGAAATTATTTTTATTTTATATTGATTTGCAGAGACATTTACAATTAAAAAATTAAGCCATGACTGTTATCTAGAAAATTATCTTGAGGAAAAGATTAGTCAAGACCCTTCCAACCTTTTAAACCAGTAAACCATTAAAATGTCCAACCAGCTAGAAACTAGAAGGAAATAGACATGCTTGCATAAGTCTGTGCATTTTCAACATTGGAAAATTTGGTGAAGAAATGTTGACCATTTTATCAACCAGTAGTCATAGAAATTTTACCTGGTAGTAGGAAGGAAAAAAGAAAGTTTAAGAAACAGTGGTGTTGATTAGAGATGAAGTGTGTGTGTGTATTCATTTACTTATTTACATAATGCCATGCTGCTCTAATCAACTCTTTAAAAACTTTACACATTTCAAAATAACTTGGATGTCTAAGTAAAGTAAAATGCATTTCAGTACTGAAAAGTCCACTAATGTCTGAGTGTCTAAAAATTATCTTTTTTCCATGAATGGCCTTTATACATGAATTGGCTACCGCTAAATTCACTCACAGATTTTTACAGTGGTTTCAGGATCTGTGATTGCCCTTTTTCTCATTTCCCTGATTTGGCCATTTCTACTAAGTCACATTCCTTCCAACCTCTGTCTACGATGAATGCCCCCATTTTTTAGTGACTGAATGTTTATGATGAGTTGTAATCCCATACTGTAACAAAGTGAAGTAGCTCTTGTTTTGATGAAGACCCAGTTTTCATACCAGAGACTCATGAGACAAATAGCAACAGCATTGATGCACAACTTTTTTTACCACTTTCTGTCCCTTAAGCAACCTTTTTGAGTTTCTGATTTAATTATGCAACCCATGGACTGTTTTGTTTTTGTTTTGGTATATCATCTTCCACTTTTGCCTATCTTTAGAATCTTTTTTTAAATGTCCATCATTTTTTGCTCCCAGTTTAATCTTCCATCTGAATCTTTCTTGTCCATTGACAGGTCAACACTGAGTGGGATGGAATGTGGCATGTGGAGATGTGATAACATGAGAATTACAAAGTATCACTTTTTACAGACAGTTCTATTTTGACAAAGGTTTAGCTATATTTCTCAAGCTTCAGATTTATATTAATAAGTCTCCCTTTCTTATGGTGGGGCCATAAGTAGGAAATTTTTCCCTTCTCCGTTCCTTTCTCAACCCGGCCTTAAAGTGTCTTTCTTGATGACACAAGGAAGGACTTGTGAATCTAACAGAAATCACTAAGATGCATTCTGTAGTAGATGATGGAGTCTTAAATTGTCATTATTTCTACAATATTTAAGTGCTGATAGAATCTTGGGATTTTCTCCCACCAGATCCTGCTTTATTCATCTCAATATCATGAAAGAATAGTGTATTTCTGTCTGTCTATTAATCATCTATTTCTGTATATCCATATCTGCATCAGTCTCTGTTATCTGAAATACATTTTGATTGTCATATAAAAGCGATGTGATCATAAACTCTTGTAGCAGTCCGCTGCTAAACTAGTACTGACTTGTTTGAATGTTATTCAAAAACTAGTTTAGTATTTAGCAGACTTTTAGTACTTTAGTTTTTAGTAGACAACTAAGCTTGTTCGTAGTACGTGGTGTTGGAATAGATATTGAGTTGTGGTTTGCTTTGTCTAGTCAAATGATCTTAGTGATATATATGCTATATAATACGAATTAATTCTCACTCTAATTTTACAATTTAAAGAGGATAAACCCTGAAGGTCTAAAATAGAGTGAATCATCACTATACAATTTCCAGCCAATCATTAAAATTCAAAATGTCATTATCACGAAAAACACCTAATAATATTCAAAAAACAGGTTGTTTGAAACAAGCAGTTCAAAGAGAAAATGGATTGCAGACAACAATATTTTCAAACTAAGCATTAGTGGTCATCACAGACTCAAACTAGGTTTGTAATATGTGATTGAGTGGTGAAAAGCTCTTTATCCCATTATCAATCCCTTGAGGCAAATTAAAACAGTTGAAAAAGAACCCCTGAAGTGCTATAAATAACGTGTGTATATGTGTGATCAGGAGTAAGGAGCAATCCCATGTGATTTTGTGGTGGTATATATGAGGGGTTTGCATGGCATATAAAGCAAGTTTAAATTCTATGGTGTTCACAGATTGTGAACCTTCATAAAATCAGTGGTGCAGGCAGTAGTCACCTCAAATGTTTCAAGGGAATTGGTGTACTTAACATAAAGCAGTCACAGCTGATAATCTGAAAACTCTAATTAAAGGCTTACTGCAACGTGAAACTTTTCATATGGCAAATAAAACCACCATGTATATTTTGTGGGTATGCACAAATGTATCAATAAAAATAGTAATAGATGAAACCTGCCCTCTTAATATTTCATATTCATTAAATATCCAAAACCTCCATTAACCTTTTCCCATAGACACTGAATATTTTTTGTTTGCATAAGAAGCTATAGAAAAAGAGCTTGTTTTAATAATAAAAGCCCATATATTTCTTTGCTGCAGAAGTGGGTCACACGAGCTCCTCAATGTGATATATATATATATATATTTTTTTTTTTTTTTTTTTTTTGTCATACGGCTTTTTTTTTCCTAACATGTGTTGGAACTCCTTGGCTACCAAATGGGAGCCTCACACGAGCTGCGCTCAAGCAAGCTGCACCTGTGTGCCTCTCCAGGCTGACATGGTGTGGTGCATGTGCTCGTTTCCCAGAGATACAAATGGTGTGGAGTGGAGGGAGCCGTGCCCCTGTGTATTCATCATTCCAGGTGATCACCTGGGAGTGGCCGATTCGAAACCACCTTGGCAGTAAGAAATGGATGAGATTTGTACAGAGGGTAATGACTCCTGGGCTTCATTTTTGCTGGACGTCATTTAACATGGATGAGCTGTAAGTGCCTAAAATAGGGGCACTTATCATGGAGAAACACTAGGCTTGTATGGCCACAGAATTCTGTGTGGCCAGAATGCTCAGTACAATATTGTTCAGCATAAAAAAGGCAGAAGGGCAGCAAGCAAGGCAGAAAGTGACAAACCATTAAGCTAATCCTATAAAGATCTGGCCTGTCAGGCAGCACATTTCCTGAATACTTAGAAAGCATGAGAGAGGCTTATTAATGATTCATCACAGTTCTTATGCTGCTTACATGGCTAATATGCAAACACTGCCCTTTTTTAGTTGGAATTTTCAGCACATCAGGACGTCACTTCCATGGCTGCTTTTTTTTTTTTTTTTTCCTCCTGGGTAATTGAAGCATTACCATAGAAGACAATGATTGATGATGTCTTTAAAGGTCTAAAAAAGCACAGGCTATTTTTGAAACTGTGCCATGTCTATATAAGGCAAGAAGGAACAATCTGAATTCTACAGTATGTTGGAGCCACATCAACAAAGCCCAGAGGCTTATGCAAAGATCAGGGCTACATTCAGCTTTTGCTCCCACTCTCCACACTCTTTCCTTTCCCTCTGAATGACTGGCGACTGCCTGGTTGGTGTGGTAATGGTCTGGAGTTTGTCAGATGCTCAGTGTAGTTAGACCACTGTGCTAGGAAGTTATGACCCTGCACTTCCTCCCTGGGAGCTGTGAAGCTCCTCTTGCCTTTGAAAGCTGCTTGACTGAGTTGAAAATAAGAAACAGTGGTGGTGATGGTGAGATTAGCATCAGCTTGCATTTAGTACAAGCAGCACTCTATATGGTATTTACAGTACTTGGAAACTATTATCTTATACATGCACATGTCTTCTTACCTATATTTGTGTTTTTCTACTCCTTGGCATCTTCTTTCAACCTTCTATTGGTGTTGAGTCAATCCAATAAACATTTAGGGAGAATCTAAATTCTCTCCCCCACTTCCTCCCCTTCTTGTTAGGCACTGGGAATAAAAAACTATCTATGTATATATTTATTTAACTTCTGGAAAAACTTGGTCTTGGAAGGTATGCAGACAGAGTTAACAAATGCATTTCATTCTAAAATTACTGAGTTTCCTTTTTCTCTTTTTTCATCCTTGTGCAAAGAATGTATAAAGACAGAGAAAGAGAGGTTTCTTTTTGAGAGATAGAAGGTGGAAACTATGCATTAGTTTATGTCAATTCATCTCCATTCATTCATTTAAAAATACTGAAAAGGTATGGTCCAGTTATATAAAAAATTTGAGCTGGCCCAAAGTATTTGACTTGATACATGTTTAGCATTTGCCAAACAAGAAAGTAAGGCCACAAATTCTAACCAAAGCATTAAGAAACAGGTTATAGAAACTGTTTTTTGTTTGTCTGTTTGTTTATATTTTTCTCTCCCAGTTACAGCAATTGTGGCCATTGAATTTGAGTAAGTTAATTAAGTTTTCTAGAATTTAGTCCCTCATTTATGAAATGAAAATAATAATACCTGGCTTACATGGTGTCTGCATACTGAAGGAGAAATATAGAGGAGAGTATATGACATAATAAGATGTCAAAAAATTAACATAATAAATGAACAATGAAAAGAAAACCAACCAATAAACATATCAAGAACATTTCATTTGAAATTGGGCAGAAATTGTTTCTGCTCAGCATTGTTTGTTGGACGACGCTTTTATAATATGTACAGATCTGTATTTTTTCCCCTCTTTTTGACTATGAACTTCTTGTAAGTGAGAATGATATAATTTGCTTTGGAAGTATTTTTGGTTGGTTTTCTTTTCCATAGTCTTCATGCATAATAGACAATGAAGGTACCTAATAATATTATAAGTGAAAATTAGGATTCAGAGGGAACAATTGGAGTAATTATTGTTTGGCAGAGAAAATGCGCTGAAGGAGGGTTAAGTAAATTGCCTAAGGTCATACTGAAAAATAATGGAGAAGACAGAAGAATAACAGAGAAGAATAACAGAAAACAATAGAGGCCTAGAATATGGGGTCCACTACCTTGTCAACTGGTCAACATTACTTTTCAGATTTGACTGACACTTGTACCAAAAGAGGAGGGATATTATTCTTCTCTGAATCATAAAATCCTTGAGGGTGACTTCAACAAATTAACATAATTTTAACGTATTATGTATCTAAAAATACTTCATGTTTCCAGTTTCCTGCCTCAGAATTGTCATGTGCTGTTTCCTCCTCTTCACACTTTCCTTCTCTTTCCATTGGCTGGCTAGGCTTTCTTGACATGCACACTTATTATTCATTTCAAGAACTAGTGTATGACTCATCTGGAATCCAGTACATGCAGTCAGCCCAAATCTTCTCTGACCTTCAGAAAATCAGAGCTAACTAGGGAAAAATTCTTCTCAGGTTCAAACCTCTGGATTCAAATGCATACTTAAGCAATTATTGTATATTCTTTTAGTCTCTGACAGTAGTAACTATGAGAATATTACCAGCAGATTCATATTAATCTCTAATTACATTTATTTTCCCATCCAGGCCTTGAACCTAAAATTAAATCTTTATATAGTCCTAGCCAAGCTGATATAATACATTATTTCCATTAATATTTTTATTCAACTGTCAATATACCATGTGCTACATGACAATGGGAAGTTAATTTGACTCCGTTGCGATGTGCTTTTAGGCTCTAAACTTATAATGATGTATAGTTTCTCCTCTGCCTCAATGTCCTACACTGCAGGGCAATCCTCTGGATACCTCAGGACACCTGTTAACGATGCTTTATCTGTATGCCCCACCCCTGACACACTCTCACACCAAATATGTCATCCAAACATAAGAAAATAAATGTCCATGGTACAGAAAAGGGGACTTCAAGATACCTTGGAAAGAAGAAGTACAGCGAATATGGCAATTTCTGTATATGCTCTTCAGGTACTGTATTTTGGCCTTTTTATAAGATGTGTTGGGTACAGGATACTTTCTTACAAGATCACTTCAGAGGTCTCTTAATCCCTATTAACTGAATAGTTACAGTGATAGGAATTGAATGACTTTGTTATAATCCATCAGAAACCAGAACAAGAATCGAGCCCAACAGTTGCAAGTATTTTTATTTGATAGAAGAGATTAATGACTACAAGATTGCTAAGAAATCTGGACATATCTGAATTAAGATCATTGTTATGGGCTGAACCGTGTCCTCGCAAAAAACATATGTTGAAACCCCAACTTCCAGTATCTCACAATGTGACTCTCTCTTTAGAGATCTTGAAAGAAGTGATAAAGTTAAAGTGTAGCCTTTGGGGCAGGCCCTATCCAACTGATATCTTTATAAAAAGAGATTAGGACTCACCAGGAATGTGCATACAGAAGAAAGACCATGTAAGGACTCAATGAGAAGTTGAGGGTCAAAGAGAGAGGCCTAAGAAGAAGCCTAACCTGCTGACACCTTGACCTTGAACTTCTGGATTTCAGAATTGTGAGAAATAAATTTTTGTTGTTTCAACCCCCAGTCTGTTATGGCAACCCTACCAAATTAATATAATTGTAAACATGGAATTCTTTATCAACATCTGCATTAGTCATTCAAATTATTTACCACATTCCTTAAACTGTAGTACATCCAAAACACAAAACAGCATACCTATTAATTGATAAATCTAATGGCTATTTCTAAACCTTGATCTCTCTGCTTGATTTTGCATTGTTGATGACTCTGGAATTTCTATTCCCTTCACTTCAAGATATGATTTACTCCAAGCTTTCCAGCTTTTAAACTAGAGCTGTTATTTCTCTGTCACATTTATTTACTCTCTCATTCTCTCACCAAGTCAACTCTTCATCTCTCAATCTACTTTACTCCCTCTCTCAGAGCATTCAAGGAGATTCAAGGGTCTTTTCTGAAGGCTCTACGAAATTTAGCCCTAGAACACCCTATGGTGTTCTCTTTTGGTGCATTTGGAGGGGCAGCATTAAGGTATGGAAAGAAGAAAAAAAAAGAGGTGGGGTATAAAAGTATAGTTCTATTAGCAAAAAAGGTTTTGCTCAGCTGAGCCTTTACAAGGATAACTGAAGACAGAAACAGGACACTGGAAGATCTGTCTTCAAGAGTCTTAATCTGCAACTGACATCAAGCGGACATCAGGTGAAATTAGCAGTGATATTAGGGACAAGTGAAAAATTAGTTACAGGATGGACTGAAGGGTCACTGCTCTCATGTACAGATCAGAGTTTCAGGTGGCAACACAACAATCAGATTAGCTTCCCACTTTTGCAACAGATTGCTAAATGTGGACAAAAACATTGTCCTTCAAAGAAAGCGGACAGAAAATAAAGTAAGAAACAGCAGTGGGAAAAAAGTTATACAGGGTTGGTCTAGTCATCTTGGAAAAGCTGTCTCCTTCAGCTGTCATCTGCTCTAATTCTTAGAAATCTTTACTTTCAGGTCACCAGTTGGTGTACAGATCCAGGCAGCGTTTGGTGTTTTCTTTAGATGTGACACATGGATCCAAGTGTCCTGGAGTTGGCAGCACACCAATAAGAGCCCTTCCAGTGACACTGGAGAGAATCTTTCTGAAGATGTCTCTTCCAACAAATGAAATCTCCAGGTTGTAAGGTATGATGCTTAAGGCCTTCATCTCATGGGAGCATGCTGTGAAAAGACTGTTCTATTAAGCATGGTTATTTTCAGTAGAAACAATTCAGCCTTTACAATACTGAAGTATTTTCCCCCTTATATAGGTCAAAAGAAGCAGGAACTAGGTACATGAGGCATTCTGTGATTATCTTAAAGGGTGAAAGTTTATGGGTTCCCAAAGAGGTGACCTAATATCTAGAAGGAACAATGGCAGTGTCTTTGGTCAAGGTATTTTATATAAATTTTGCAAATTGAATTTTAATGGTGCCATTAGTGTGTTCAACTAGCACTGAGGATCGAGGGGGGTAAGCACAGTGAAAGTGTTGTAGAACTGGCCAGGCAGTACAGTTGGCAAAACACTTGACCCATGAACCGAGTTCCCTTGTCACTATGAAGTTTGAGGAGGATTCCCCATGTAAAGATAATCTTTTCTAATAGAATTTTAGCTATAGAAGAGGCAGTAGCCTGTCTATAATGGAAAGCTTCAGTCAAGTGAAAAAATATATAAACCATTACAAAAACATATCTATATCTATGAGACAGCAAAAGATTATAAATAATTTGCCAAACAAACCTGGAATGGTCCATTGGACAATTTAAAGTGTCCTGAGGCAGTGTGGATATGTTTTCCAGGATTGTGGTTTGGACAGGTGGGGCAAACAAAGTAGGCACTTCTAATGGCTTTATTAATATTTAACCACCAGTATTGATTCATAAAGGTTATCAGTTTATCAGTAAACCAATTGTTCAATGTATGTCAAGTAGTCATTAACAGGGATTTTAGAGTGTCTGGCAGAATTGGATTATTACTTTGCTGAAAGCAGAGCTTTTTCTTTTCATCAAACCAACAGTTATTAGATTTCCAATATTGTTTTTCCTTTTATGCCCAATTATTGGGCATCTTTAGTCAATTTTCTAGATTATCATGTGGGAGAACATCCCTTTGGACCATGACAGAGGTTTGGTTGTTGGTTCCTTTGAGAGTAGTGTTTTGGCAGATATATCAACAGGTGGTTCCCTCTTGCTTCCAGGGGGATCAAGTTTGGAGTTTCTAGGAATTTTAATATAGCCAAAGTTGCTGGTAGGGGTACGACATCTAATAAATCTTGAACATATGGGCCATTTAAAACTTTATCTCCATTAGACTTAAGAAAACCTCACTACTTCCATAATATTCCAAAGTCATGGGCTACTCTAAAGGTGTATCCTCTATCTGTATAAATATTTGTGGTTTGGACCTGATTCCTGTTGATCACGCAAATAACTCCATTTTAGCAGATATCTAAATAAATAATACAAACTTAGCTGAAGTCCTCTGCACCATACCTGGCTTCATCTTTTGTGGATGGTGGTGTCATCCCTGGGCTTATTAATGTCTAGATAGTTGGTGAATAGGAGGACAATACTTGTTAGGATACCTAGTTGTTCCACTGTCCATTCATAATCGATCTGGACCAATCACTGGGCCAACCACTTAGGCCTACATCAAAAAACCAAATGTGAGCCACCCAATAGGGTCTATGACTCTGGGTCTGCCTCCTTTGGCAGATCTTTACTCCTTCCTTGGCTCGAGGTACACACCAATGAGTGCATGGTTAGAAATCTATCCACTATCCTAGGTAACATACCTGACTCTACTGCTAAAGAAGTAGCTACCCAACAAGTCATTAGATTCCTTAGCTAAGATGATATTGGTAATTAAGTTGTCCTTAACTACCTCCTAGAAGAACAAGGTGGTGTATGCATGCTAGCAAACACCACTTCCTGCACATGGATAAATTCCTCTGGGGAAGCAGAAACTTAATTGTATAAAATCAGGAAACAAACATTCTGGTTACAAGTTTTGTTTGATTCCCCATGGTCCTTTGATTTGTTCAGTTGGCTGACTACAAGCCTAGGTTCATGGCTCAGGACAATTATACAAACTAGATTTTCCATATTACTTTTAATTATGCTTTGCATAATCATTTTTAATCTTTGTATCTCTTACCTGTCAAATATCTGCAGAAATAATGCACCAAACAGAATGATGTTAGCTCATCACTTTGAGATGAACTCCAATGCTTACAACCTTGACAAAATATGAACTTAAGAATGACAGATGCCTGAGAGCCCCTCCTTCTACCTTCCTTGTGGCCCCTATGGCTTATGACTGCTACTTGCTCTTTCCCCCTCCACGTGGGACATGACTTCCAGGAAAGGTCCTTCCTGGCACAAAGGAAACCAGACAAAAAAGATTTCAACCAAAACAAATAACCTGATGCTTGATCAATGATGCTTTCAGAGAAAGATCTTGATCAGAAAGGGGAAATGTGAAAATGGATAAAGGAAATCTGATTTAAAGTGGAGTCAAGAAGCCATGAAGGTAGAGCTCTCATGCATATACGCCTCATATCAACTTACATAGCAGGAAGAAAGAAGATTTCTGCATTCCTCAGTAACAGCAAACTGCCCATCACTTGCAACCATCGTGAAACTCCACAATTCCAAACTCTAATTCTCCTCCAGTGAACTTTTGTTCAAGAGAGTCTTCCCTAATTTCCTCCCAGAACCTAATAAAAGCTAAATTTCCCTGTGTCCCCTCAGATTTGCCCATAGGTCACCATAGTTTCCTTGTCCCAAACTGTGATTTCTCTGCTTGCCCAAACAAACTCATCTTTGCCTAATAGTAATTGCCATTAATTCTGATTAAGGCCAACATTACCTACATCTATCTGTATGTCAAATTTTCTATAACATATTTCAGAGTGTACACATGTGAATATATTTATAGCAAGTGATCTTTCTATAAAACAGACTCTGCTTCCTGCAATGATGGGCCAGGTGATTAAGACCAATCTTTCTACTTAGGACAACAAAAAGAGCTGGATGAAATCATTTAAAAAATCAGTTTAAGAGCTTTGAAGACGTTGAGGACTCTCTAGGCCAAAACCTTGGGAAAGACAAGGGCAAACAAAGTTGTTTGTATTCTAAGGGCATTTGCCAATTAGTAAGAAGGAGCTGTGTGGGAATTCCCTGACAGTCCAGTGGTTAAGCTCCATGCTTCCACTGCAGGGGTCACAGATTCGATCTCTGGTTGGGGAACTAAGATCCCCCATGCCACACAGCTCAGCCAAAAAAAGTGAAAATGACTAAAAAGTGAAATTAAAATGGCTAAATGAAAAAATAAAATGAAAATGGCTAAAAAGTGAAGTGAAAATGGCTAAAATGTAAAAGCCCAAGTTTTATAAAAGTTGACTTTATTTATAAAATAGATAATATTAACAATTTTAGTTTATTTGGTAAACTAAAATGAAATAATAGGCCGTGACCACAAAGGGATGATCCTTTAGAGTAAAGAAAGAGACCTAAAGTACGTCAGTGTCCATTGCTCACCACTGTATCTCTTGCAGGGGGCTGGGGGGTGAGGTGTTGAAGGAAATCTTAAGCCTTGATTATAAATTAAAGTAAAACAAGTAACATCTCCAGTTCCCTTACAGAAACAAAAGATTATCTTTCATGAAGGCAGAGTGAACTCTCTTAACTTTTTTATTCCTATAATACATTTTATACATTTCACTCCTACAATATATTTTAAAATAAAATAAATGACTCCCACAAGCAAAGAAAACCAGGCTCTTGTAGAAACAAGACACCATGAGTGAGACATAGAAAATGTAACATATAACATAACCAATTTTAAAAATCATATCTTGAATGTATCGGACAGAGACTGTAAAACAAGTATCATTTCTATAGTTAAATAAATAAAAGAAAATCTTGAAAAAATTTTTTTTCAGGGAACACAGAAAGCAGATTTCAAAAGGAACCAAATAGAAATTCTAGTAATGAAATGAAGCCATTTTGGATCTGATGGATAGATGTCACCGCAGATTAGAAATAGCTAAGGAGTTAAATAAGAAACTGGATAATAGGTCAGTAAGAAGTGTCCAGAATGTATCCTGGAGTTAGCAAAGAATGAAAAGTACATCAGGAGAATGAAAAACAAGTCACAGATGGGGAGAAAATATTTTCAAAAGATACATCTGATAAAGAACTGTTTTCTAAAATACACAAAGAATTTTAAAAACTCAACAAAAATAAGAGAAACAACTCAATCAAAAATAGACCAAAGACCTTAGCAGACTTCCCACCAAAGAAGAAATAGAGATGGCAAATAAGCATGTGAAAAGGTGCTCCACTTCATATGTCATCTAGAAAATGCAAATTAAAACAAGACACACCTACACACATATTAGAATGCCCCAAATCTGTAACACTGACAAAACTAAAGGCTGGCAAAAATGTGAAGTGACAGGAACTCTTATTCATTACTGGTGGGAAGGCAAAATGTTACACGCATTTTAGAAGACAGATTGGTGGTTTCCTACAAACATACTCTTGACTCTTGACATACAATCTAGCAATTGTGCCCCTTGGTATATACCTAAAGGAGTTTAAAGTGTATATCCATACAAAAACCTGCACAATGAGGTTTATAGAAACTTTATTCATAATTGCCAGAACTTGGAAGCAATCTAGACATCCCTCAGTAGGTGAATGGATAAACAAACTGTGTTACACCCTGACAATGGAAAATTATTCAGCATTAAAAAGAAATGAGCTATGAAACCACAAAAAGACATAGAGAAACCTTAAATGCATATTACTAAGTGAAAGAAGCCAATGTGAAAAGGCTACATAGTGTATGGTTCCAACTATATAACATTCTGGACAAGGCAAAGCTATGGAGACAGTAAAAGGATCAGGGGTTGCCAGGGCTTGAGGGGAGTGGGATAAATAGAGTGCAGGGGATATTTAGAGCAATGAAAATACTCTCTATGATATTATAATGATTAACAAATGTCATATATTTCTCCAAACCCCTAGAATGTACAACACCAAGAGTGAAACATAATGTAACCTATGGATGGGGTGATAATGATGTGGCAATGTAGGTTCATCAATTGTAACAAGCATACCACCCTGATGGGGTGGTGTTGATAATGGGGGAGGCTGAGCATGTAGGGGAGCAGGGCATATTTGGGAACTGTCTGTACCTCCTTCTTAATTTTACTGTGAACCTAAAACTATTCTAAAAAATAAATCATTAAATATGAAAAAATGTCCAGTTAAGAGAAACAGAATATCCAGTGAGAAATTCTAACATATATTTAATTGATTTACAAAAAGGAAGAGAGAGAATGAAGCAGAGAAGACTATTTCCAGATTCAAGTGAGAATTTTACAGATATTTAGAGGTTATCAATTTATACAATAAATGTACCTAAGAATTCCAAGAAAGAAAGAAAAATACAACTAGAAATATCATTGTCAAATTACAAAAAACAAGATAGAAATATCTTGAAAGCATCTAGAAAAAAATGCAAATTTTGTTCAAAGGTCATTTGGCTTTTCTATATCAACAATGGAGGCTAGAAACTAGTAAAAGCATAGTACTAATATACTGAAAAAAAAAATAACTTCCATGTAGAATTCTATACCCAAGAAGATATCCTAAGGAAGAGGGCTTAATCAAGATTTTTTTTTAGATTAAAAGACAAAACAAAACAAAAGTGTTAGACAGAAAGAAAGTTGTCTTATGAACTCTGTTTTGGAGTCTTACTACTCATTTTACCAGCAACAAAACAAAACAACAAAGCAAAAACAAAAACAAATGCTCAAAAGGAGGGTAAATCCAAATGACCTTTGGATACATAAAATAATAATAATAAAATATCTCTTTTTTTACTATATTTTATCATATTTTCATTGCAATTTACATCTCTGGTTATTTCTTTAGTTTAGAAGAATACTTATATCTGCATCACCTAGTATATTTAAGAAAAGAAAGAGAAGGAATTACTTTAAGCACCCAATAAGAAAATCATTTGGTATTTATTTTACCTCTCCTATTTTTATATAACTCTTATCCTCATAACACTCTTATCCTTATATCACTGTTTGTTGAGCTAAGCATATGTGAGATAACATTTAGACCTTTATTGGTAAAATAAGTTAATATTAAATGTGGAACTTTCTACTGTCTTCCTTCATTTACTTATTCAATCATACATTTATTCATGCATCAATATTTATTAATTCATTTACTCAAAACTATTTGGATGTCAAAACCATTGTAGGTACAACAAAGAAAAATATTTTTGTAAAAAGGCTGCTTCTGTGGACATTGCGTTCTCTTAAGAGAATACAACAACATTCAATGCAGGTGAATAAGTAAAACATAGAGCACATTAGTTGGTGACCAGACAGCAAAAAATATAGAAAATACAGCAATAAAGGGGAAGTGAGTGTCAGGAATGGAGTATTTTATTCAGACTGGGGCAAGGCAAGTCTTCAGTGGGAAGGAGACCCATGTGTCAAGACCAGAAGGAGGTGAGAGTGTACCATGGTATGATCTAGAAAAAAATTATTCTTGAAAGAGTAAACAGTGTTTTTACCCAGTGAAGGTGTGTAAGGTAAGGGTCTATTATCACATCAGATCCAAGAAACCTGGAAATGAATTGTCCATTCTATTAAGAAAAACACTTGACATAATATAATTTCATTTATTATGTTAGATTTTAAATGTTTTATTACTAGATTTTAAATTAAGTTAGATTCTATTAGTGATAATGTATTTACATCTTAAAAAGTAAAGTTTTAGAATACCATTCAATCAGCATAAGTATGAGAAATTTATCTGAGAATAGCATGCTATCATATTTTCCCACAGCAGTAGCACCAATGCCATGCAAATAAAAAGAGATCCATTAAGAATTTTTAAATATGCTGTAATGTGCTACTTTATTCAAAGTGTCATATGGTCATTGTCTTACATAATAATTAATTGATAGATAATTATCCAAGTACATTGGTATTTTATCATAAAATAATTATTTTTGTAGAATCTAATAAAGTTTTTAAAATGATTTTACATATTAGCCTACTTGATCTTTATAATAACCCTACAAGTAGATAAAAGTGGTATCTGTATGTTATAGATCTCAAGCAGAAATTCCAAAAGATTGAGGTTGCTTAGTCTGCATGTAAAGAGTATTAAAACCAGAGCTAGAAACTCAGGCTTCCACATGCCTCATACAGTGTTCTTTCTACAAGTCCTTGCTGCTGACAGATTTTAGAACATCCAGGAAGAGAAATTCCTCATAAGGAAGATAAATGAGTTCAAGTAAATACATTCTTGTCAGTGGTGAAAACTATGTGGTTTTCATTTCCTTTCTAGAAAAGCTTTGTCTTCATTAGAAATTATCCTAATTACTAAAAGTAGAAAAATATACAACTTTCTTTTTGATGGCAAAATTATTTTAATAGATTACAGAAAATGTGTTAAATTTGACATAAAACAATGCATAAACTGTATAAAATAAATATTTATAGATTAAATTTATATTTTTATAAAAGAAACATTTTAAAATGCATGATTTGGAATTTTAAAATCCCCTCAGATTTAGATGCAAAAGGAGTGCATTCACACATCTATGTTTAAGTGTTATATATTTTTCATTTTGAAATTTCTTTGGGACATTGAATATGCTTTTTTCCCCCATTAATACAAGGTGAGCAATTTTGACTTTGTCTTGTCTGGCTGATGTATAATTTTAGATCTGAAGTCTTTATTGATGTTCCTGAGCTTTAGAACACGAACTACTAATTTCAGTACTTCATCAAAAAAGTGAATGTGAGACACTGTATTAAAGGAATGAATACAATATCTTCTGGATTCAAATTTTAAAGCATTAAATTGTAGATCAACCTAAATTTGTCCAAAGGTTTATGGGTAACAGTAACTAGTGGATTAGTTACTTGTGGCTACTCTAACAAACACTACAAATTTGGTGGCTTAAAACAACAACAACAAAATTATTCTCTCACTGTTTCTGGAAGCCAGAAATCTAAAATCATTTTCCTTGAGCCAAAAGCAAGGTGTTCTTATTTCTGTTGTTTTTTAAAGATACTTTCTTTGGGAAAAAAGAGGTCACTTTTTACTGAATTCTCTGATGCTTGTAGTATTTGTATGGCAAAAGAAGTTAGTGTAAATCACAGGTTAAAAGTTACTCTTACATGAAAAATACATATTAGATGTCAAATACAGTTTACTTTGTGCGTGTGCGTGTGTGTGTGTGTATGTGTGAATAGGAGTTAAATAAAGTTTCATTCCATGTCACATTCTTTCACAAATCACTTATTTCCCCCCCCCAGGCACCTAGAAACAGGAGATTAAAGTGCATATTAAAATAAGAAACAAATCTGTGAACACATTATAACTTGCAAAATGAAAGATCCTCTTTCCATGTTCGTTGGTCAGATAGTATTTTTCAACCTTCTAGATATAATCTTGAAGTTTGAATGTACTGTCCTTTAGTTTTTCATAGAAAATTTCCCTTTTATCAATAGGAAGGAAAATGTAGAAAATTTCTCTTATTGAGTTACAATTGGCAAATAAAATTGTAATATGATTAAAGTGCATAATGTGAAGAGATGATATATGTACACATTGTGGAAGGATTACCACAGTTGAATTAATCAACACATCCATCACTTCACATATTTAATATTTTTTTTTTCTTTTGAGAACACAAGTTCTACTCTCTCAGCAAATTTCAGTTAGGTAATACAGTATTATCAACTATAGTCATCATGATATACATTAGATCTCCAGACCTCATTCATCTTATAACTGAAAAATTGTACTTTCTATTTCCCACACTCCCCAGCTCTTGGCAACCACCGTTCTGCTCACTATTTCTATAAATTTGACTTTGTTTTTTAGATTCTACATGTAAGTGACATGATGCAGTATTTGTCTTTGTCTGTCTGGTTTATTTCACTTGGAGTAATTCCCTCCATTTTCATCCATGTCATTCACAGATGACAAGATTTCCTATTATATTATATCCACATTTTCTTTATCTATTCATCTCATGATAGACACAGGTTGTTTCCATACCTTGGCTGTTGTGAATAATGCTACAATAAACCTGAGGGTACAGATATCTTTTTGAGGTAATGATTTAGTTTCCTTTGGGTACATAACCAGAAGTAGGAATGCTCAATCATATGGTAATACTATTTTTAATTTCTTGAGGAGCTTGTATACTATTTTTAATTTCTTGAGGAGCTTGCATACTGTTTTCCATAATGTCTATAGCAGTTTACATTCCCACTTGTAGTTCACAAAAGTTTCCTTTTCTCCACAGCCTTCTTAGCATTTGTTATCTCTTGTCATTTTGAGAATAGCTATCCTAACAGGTGTGAGGTGATACCTCATTGTGCTTTTAACTTGCATGTCTCTGATTAGTGATGTTGAGCACCTTTTCATGTACCTCTTGGCCTTTATTTCTTTGAAGAAACTTTCTGTTTCTTTTTCTCTTCTTCTGGGACACTTAAAATGTACATATTGGTCTACTTGATGGTGTCCCATATGCCCCTTAAACTAGATTCACTCTTTTTCATTCTTTTTGCTCTTCTGATAGAATGAATTCCATTGCCTTGTCTTCGAGTTCACTGATCCCTTCTTCCGTATAATCCATTGTCACATCTCTCTACTGACTTTTTCATTTCAGTTACTGTATCTTCACCTCCAAGATTTCTGTTTGGTACATTTTTCTATTTTCTGTCTCTCAGTTGAAATTCTTAATTTGTTTATGCATTGCTCTCCAGAGCTTAGTGAGCATCTTTATGACCATTATTTTGAATACCTTATCAGGTAAATTAATTATCTCCATTTTTATTGAGAATGGTTAATGGGGATTCATCTTATTCTATTGTTTGGAACATATTCCCCTGTTTCCTCATTTCCTTTACTCTTCCTGTTGGTTTCTGTGTATTAGATAAAATAGCCACCTCTTCCACTTTTGACAGACCGATTTCCTATATGAGATGAACCACATCAATCAGCCTGACCAGACCTCTTTTGCCTCTCAAACCTTTGTGATTGTCCAAGCCATCATCTTTGTTCTTAGTGGCTCTCTGTAGTTGAGGGTATTCCAAGACCCATCCATTTTGGGGAGGATTCAGTCAGCACTAGATGCAAGCATAGTAGAAGCCAGACCCTCAGGCAGCAGCTACAGAAGTATGTAGTTAGATTCCTTCTAGGGAGAAACTGGGAGATGGGGAATTTTGCTTGATTTCTCTGCACTGAACCTTGGTGTATAACCATGAGAGGTGCTCCTGTGCCCATTTAAAAATTCTTTGTTTATTATGTCCTACAGGACACATGAACACAAGCCCCAGTGGCTTTCAGATATGGGTGATTTGGGGGTGCATCTCTTCAGAGACAGAATTAAAAATTAGGGCATAAGATGTGTGGTCCAAACCTTTGCTTCTCAATCTCCTGATTGTGTGGTGCTGTACCAGGAATGGGGTTTATGGTGAAAATATGTCTCAGTCTTTCCTACCTGTTTCAATATGGGTATTTTTTTCTGTTGCTCATGTGTAGGACTCACTCATCTATTTTCTTGATTTCACTCAGAGGGTGAAATATACAGCTCAGTGTATTTGGTGGATTCAATAGAGAAGGGAAATTAAGGAGTCTCCTGTATTGCCATTTTGGTTCATAAACTAGGAAATTTTCAAATATGATAGTATACAGTTTTCCCTAATAGACTAAGAGTTAAAAGACTTCATCATTAATTTCCTATATGATTTTTATCATTAAGGTAATCTACAACAATGGAAAATTCAAAAAAAATCTTTTCAAATACTTAGGTGCCATTGTTGGAGCAAACGTCTAATATTCTCATTTGCATCAGTATTTTGCCAGTAATTGAACTCAAATATAATTCATAATATATAAATATACTGAGAAACATGTTCTAAATGTTTCCAATGTAAATGCATCACCATTACCTTTTCATACATCTCTTTACTTTTTACTCAACTCCTAAAGTTCTATAATATTTGAGAACAGATTATTAAAAAGTAACATCATAAAATTAATTTTCCTAATGCTTATATAAATTAATGGGTTGAAAATAAGAAAGTGTTTAGTGTTTTTTAGAATGTGTATAGAGAAAATGAAATTAATAGGATCACTGTGATTTTTATCTATTTTTTAATAATATGAAATTAATTCCCATTTTGGCATTCTTTACTACTTGAATTTAACTGTTGGAGAAAAGAGATGCCAAGTTGAAATGAATATTAAGAATTCAAATTGAAGGAGAAGATGTCTCTTTCTCCTTTTTTCCTTCCCATTTATGGATAGGTCTAGTTCCAAATGAGCCAAATAACCCTGAATGGTATGTGAATAGGGACAGGGGAGACTGAGACAACAAGTGTATCCAAGCATTCACTCCCCAGTTTCTCCAGAGTTTTGGAAGTCCTTTAAGCCTCCATACAACCAAAGGACTTGAGACTTTCACTGTTGGATGATATCTAGAGAGATTAGTTTAAACTATTGCTTAACAGCTAATACCTACACGTTTCAAAATCCCTGTCTCTATATGTGTTCACTTTTAATTGGCTTGATCTTAGCTCTTTCTCATGGAATTCTTAGATAGACAAGTTTAACTATCATAGAACTGGTACACCATGCAATTTTGTCAACAATTGCATTTTTTATGAAAAAGAAGTCATACATCTCATGTAAATAGATTTCATTCCCAATCCCCTTCTTTCTGGAGTCTCACAAAATTAATGTTAATTCCATGTGTTTTAGGGTTCATATTCACTGTATCTTCATCCTTTATCTCTTGTATTAGTTTTAATATAATATTAAATAGTACAAATTCGATCATTCTTTCCAAGTTGTTCTTCCTAGCCTATCCTGACAATACAAACTTGATACTTCACCATAACATCGATTACTTTTAGAGAAAATACTTCCATGATTTTTAAAGAAAACTTCCAAAGATTCTCTAAATGTAGAAATTGTTTTAGGACCAAAAGAGATCCTCAGACACTATTTCCTGTATCATTTATATCCTTCATAGCACTGGATTTACTGTTAAGAGTGATAACCAAGTCTCTATGTATGAGATTACATACTAAGATCAGCAGAAAAACTTTAACATATAGAAAAAGACATTTGGGGCTTCTCTGGTGGCGCAGTGATTGAGAATCCGGCTGCCAATGCAAACATGGGTTTGAGCCCTGGTCCAGGAAGATCCCACATGCCACGGAGCAACTAAGCCCATACGCCACAACTACTGAGCCTGTGCTCTAGAGCCCAGGAGCCACAATTACTGAGCCTGCATGCCACAACTACTGAAGCCCGCACACCTAGAGTCTCTGCTCCGCAACAAGAGAGGCCACCGCAATGAGAAGCCCGCACACCACAACAAAGAGTAGCCCCCGCCCGCCGCAACTAGAGAAAAGCCCGCACGCAGCAACAGACCCAACGTAGCAAAAATAAGTAAATAAATAATTTTATATAAAAAAATGTAACTGGCAACTTAAAAAAAAAACATTTGTTCTTGTTTTAATGATTTCTAATGTCAACATGGAAAAAAAACGTACAAAAGAATGTACTGGAAATATTTTTTGTTCAAAGAATGAAAGGGAATATGTAGATAACTTTGTGGCCCTCCGAAGCTTTTTAATCAATGTCTGATGAGTTATTTTATAAGAACACCTATTTCTATCATCCAGTATTTCACAGATTTTAAATGTGCCCTTTCTTCTCTGCTGTGACAGTGACCATTGTGAATGATTCAGTAATATAATATCCTTTAGCTAATTCTGGACTAAGCTCATTATTCTTGACCTTCCCTCACCTTGATTTTGGGAATACGGGGCTTTAAAGCTAATTCTAACTTTATAATGCATTTCAGACTCCTGTAAAATTCATTTACACTAAGGATTACACAAAACATGCACTGTTTCTGATTATGTTAAAAGCTTTAGATTTTTAAATATTACATTCTAGGTTCAAAATGTTTGATTATTTATGGGAAATATAAATTTACTTAAAACTATTGTGGTAAAGTATAGATGTGTGTATAGATGTGTGGGTAGGTAGGTAGATAGATAAATAAGCATACAGTTACTATTAAATATACTCTACTCTCAAAAGACCCATGAGGAAATTTAACACTTATTAATTTGTTTTCCCTTTATTCATATTTTAGATAAAAGATTTGCATTGCTAGAAAGGTAGCTGGTTATTCCTAATTAAAACACAAATACAGTAATTACAGTTTATATGCTATTATCCTAAATCTACACTGGATGAGTTTAAACAGTCAAACAGCCATTAATTTTACTGTTCAAAGAAATGCTCATAATCTTTTTAAAATGTCATATAAAATATTCATTTCTAAATGCCCTACAGTGATTTCTGAATTTATTTAAAGTGGGCTGTTGATAGCTCTTTTTATAAATAAGCAATTACAGTGAATATATCATGGCCCATCACATTATACATTCTATAATTTCATGGATGAAAGGCCTACAGCTGATCTGCATAAATGCACTGCATATCTCAGCAGGTGAAGGGTTTGATTACCCAGAATAATCAGTGTTATTATTTATAGTAACTATTTATATCTGTTATTTATTAAATCTCTACAAATCAGGTATCTATTTCTCCAGGAGATATATTCAAGGAATGTTTGTAGTAGGATATAGACCTTTTGAATATTTTACGGAATAACCTGAATATGGCCTTTTATATCTGAATTCCCAGTTTCAACTGCTGTTAAGCTAGTCAAATTAGATTTTAAATAACATTGGCTTCCAAGGCATTTTGGAACTTAAGTGTGCTTTATACATTCAATAGTGAGAAGAATTTTCAAATTCAGTAGATTCATCTAATTTTGATGAGCTCAAATTTGGTATTGACAGAAACTCCACCTCTACTTGTTATAAGTTACATTTCTTTGCCACTTCCTTTAACTTATTCGCTGAAAAATATTTATGAGGACAGGAACAAAGCTGCTCACTGAGGACATGATGATGTTAAAGAGACAAAAGAGCTCCCTTTTTCCTATCATTTATCTAATTACAGCAGTCTTGCATACTATGGAGGAAAAGTTACAATGAGAACATATAATGGTGGAACCTAATCTAGTACAGGTAGTGAGAGAGGTCTGAAAATACGGGGAAGGACTATGAAATGTCCTGGGAGATGAGGGGTGTGTGTGTGTGTGTGTGTGTGTGTGTGTGTGTGTGTGTGTGCGCCTGGTGGGGGTGGGAGGAAGACTGGAGATTCAGGACATTGTAAAGAGAAAGAACAAAACGTGCAAATCTCCTGAAGCCACAATGTAGCATAATTTCCTCCTTCTCTCTCTCTCTCTCTTTCTCTCTCTCAGTGTGTGTGTGTATCTCTTTGTCCTGGAAATATGGCAGACTAGTGACCCAGAGCGTACTTATTTACAAATGTATAAAGCTTAATGCATTAACTTTAATACATTGCTGGGTCTATGAGAAGTAAGGGATACACTCTCCCAGAACAAACAAAACTTACAAATTGGCACAGATGGATAACTTTAAGAAAACACAATATGTTGGTCACTTTGAAAGCAAATGCCAATATCAGCATCAACCTAATGAACAAGATCTGATAACCATTTCCACAATAAACTTGAGACTCTGAAGGACACTGGTAACACACTCTAACCCTATTCCCTGACCCCAACCCAGCCACCCTCTGTAGAAAAACAGCTTTAGTTTAGACCTTCAGGTCTCCCAAAGTTCAAAAACCAGCTTATAAATAAAGATCTCTATATAGAAAAATAAGCCATCTTGAATGAAATGTATCACAAACAAACAAACAAAACAGATTTAGACTTTCAAGAACATTAGAAAATGAAGTCACTAGTTTAGAAATATAACCTAATTATGGATTAATTGTTTAATATATTAAAAGTTAAATGAAATAAATAAACTGATTACTTAGTCAAAGCAGAAAAGTATGATATGGAATTGACTGGGCAGATTTAAATCACACCATAAGGATCATAAAATAAAAATATACAGATTTGAAATAAAACCTTAATAAATGAGATAAAGACAAATTAGACCCAGATGAAGAGGCTAGAGTATAAGAAATATTCAGAATATAGGATAGTAACAAGGAGTTAGAAAATAGGAAAAAGATGATAAGAGATAGATAAGGTGAACTGAAACTTTTTATTATTTGTTTAATTGGGCTTTCCCAGGAAGAAATAGAGTGAAGAGAAAAATGGCAATATTTGAAGAGTTTATTTCTGAGAATTTTCCAGATATTTTCCAGGTATAAATATATTTATAGATAGAGAAAACTAAATGTATACCCAACAGGAAAATATTTTAATTAAATATTTTTAAATTAATTATACCAAAGCAAAAAGAAGATATTTAAAACAATTAGAGAGAAAAAAATGAAACAAATCTAAAGGAATGACATCCTGACAACAGTCATCACAACATCCACAATAGAACCATGAGATATAATTATACTTTCTTTAAGATGCTGAGTGAAAGTAACAGTGGATCTAGAATTCTCTATTTAATAAGAACAAAAATATTTTGAGAACAAAAGCAAATTAAGTACTTTTTTTTTTTTTTTGTGGTACGCGGGCCTCTCACTGCTGTGGCCTCTCCCATTGCAGAGCACAGGCTCCGGATGCGCAGGCTCAGCGGCCATGGCTCACGGAACCAGCCGCTCTGTGGCATGTGGGATCTTCCCAGACTGGGGCACGAACCCGTGTCCCCTGCATCAGCAGGCAGACTCTCAACCACTGCACCACCAGGGAAGCCCAAATTAAGTACATTTTGAGATAAATACAAATTGAAAGATTTTATCAAGAACAGATATTCACTGAAAAAATACCAAAATAACACTCCTCAGGTATAAATACAAATTATCCTAGATAAGAATACTGAAATATAAGAAAAATATTCAGAAAATAAATTGGCAAACATTTAAGCAGACCTAAGCAAACCATATAAAATAACACCCAAACTAATGTCTAATATTACAAAGTTAAAGAAAAGACAGAATTACAATACAGAACATAAAACTATATAAATTTGGTGAGGAGTAATTGAAGTCAAAATGTTCTAATTTCCTCATGTTGCTAAGAAAGATATGTAAGATAACTTTAGTTTTTAAATATTCATTATAATTTTCAAAGGTCCCACTAAAATTAGAAAATTAGACTGTAAAATTTCTGAATGAGAAAAAAAATGGCAATATAATGCCCCTAAATCAATTGTGAAGAGTCAATGGAAGAAGAAAAAAAAAAAAAAAGCAAAAAATGAGATCCACAAAAGAAAGCAAAAATGTAAGATAAGAGAAAATATAAACTGACCATTAAAATTAATGCAAGTTGTTTAAACTTACCAGTTTAAAGCCAGAGATTGTCAGATTTTTAAAATCCAACTATACACTATTTAATAGAGGCCTAAAACATAAAAACATGAAATTATGGGAAGTAAAATGAAGAAAATAGATATATCAAGAAAATGCTAATCAAAGGAAAGTGAAAAAAACATAGAGCCTGTCACTACATAATGACAACATTTTTGAGTTATTAGTATATATAATATCCTAAACTATTAATCATATAATAGCCTCAATTACGTTGAACAATATTTCATAGAATTACAGGGAAAAATGTTAAAATCTATTATCATATTGTGAGATTAAAGTGTTGCTCTCTTATTTATGGTTGTTCTAAGAAAAAAAATTATCAGAGATATGTAAGACCTGAACAACAGGGTGAATTTGCTTCATTCAATAGAAATATATAGAACCCAGCAGCCAATAGTTTGCAAATAAACATTGTTTTTAGGCCTATGTGGTCATAGAAGCCATATTCTATGAAATCATACAAACCAGCATATAAAACAAATACAAAAAATAAGCCGGATACCAATAAAAATGGACATAAAAACTCCCCATGTGTTTGAAAATTAACAACACACTTATAGGTAGCCAAGAAATGAAGAAGAAATCATAATGGAAATCAAATTTTACTTTGAATTTGAATGAAAACACAAATGTATAAAACTGAACTGAGTGAAAGTGTTTCTTCAGAAAATTGTTTCTAGTGTTAACTGCTTATGTTTGAAAAAAATTTTTTTCTAAAAATTAATGACCTAAGTTTCAAATTAGAAAGTTAGAAAAAGAACCAAATAAAACCAGAATGCAAAACAAAGAAGATACATATACAAACAAAAAATAATACAAATTTTAAAAAGACCAAAAAACAGAACAACAAGGCCAAAAGTGAGTTCTTAAGAAAAAAATACAAAAATGGAATTTTTGGAAACGTTGTGAGAGAAAGAGAGAGAGGAGAGATATGTGGGGGGGGGGGCAGGAGACTAATAAATTCTATTAGAAATTAAACTGAAGATAAAATTATAAATATAACACCCACTAAAAAGTTACTAACTTATATCAACAAATTTGAAAACTTAGATTTAATGGACAAAATCTAGGAAATATAACTAACTAAAAACTGAAGAAAAATAGAAAAATTAAGTTGAATTTACCATTTTTCCCAGAAAGAAGTCAAAATTGCCTTCCAGACGAGTTCCAAAAATTCTGAAGGAATCTCATAGCCAAGTTACACAAAACTTTTCTAGCAAATACTCTCCAAACCATTCTATGAAGACACCGAAACCATTCAAAGACAGTCTAAGAATGGAAAATTACAACTCAGAATTACTCATGCACATTTATACTGTCATAAATAAAATATTAGTAATCTAAATCCAGCAATTGTAAAAGAAAAAAAGAGTGAAAAGGTATGTGTTATTATGCCCAGGTTTATATAAGTATTGTTTAATTTTAGAAGATCCACAAATACAATTAACATTTACTAATTAAGGGAGAAAAAACAAAATGATATAAAAATTGCCGTAAATGCGGTTGATAAAATTCCACACCCACATATGGTACAAACTGTTAGTTTAATAAACATTTTTGTCCTTCTAAAGTTTGTCTCCAAAACCTACACATCATTGTTAATGTTGAAATTAGATATATTCCCTTTAAAATAAGAAACCAAACAAGGGTGTGCATTATTCCCACCTTGTATCAACATTTTTGTGAAGGTCCTGACTAATTAAGATAATTTGCTTAAAGGAAAATTTATAGCACTAAATGTTTACATTAGAAAACAACAAGGATCTCAAAACAATAATCTAAGTTTCTCTTTTAAGAAGTTTGGAAAATATGATCAAAATATACCCAAAGCAAGCAGAAGAAAGATAATAATAAAGATAAGATCAGAAATCAATGCAATTTAAAACAAACAAAAAAAGAATCAAAAGAGAGTCCTTGAAACCAAAAACTGGTTCTTTGAAATCCATAAAATTGGTAAACTGCTAGCAACTTTGACAAAGAAAAATAGTGAAACAAAAATAACCAATATCAGGAACTGAATGAGGATATATCACTGCAGGCCACAACATAGATTAAAGGTATAATGGAGGAATGTCGTGAATGGTCTTCACAGGTAAATTCAACAACATGATTTTCAGACTATCAGCTGTTTTTGCATATTAAAACAATGAACTTTAATAAAACTACAATCTTTGTTACAGGCTTCAGTGGACTGTTTGGAACACAAAGTCTAGAGCCAATCTCACTTTCTCTGTAAAACTTTGTGTCTTCCCCTCAATAGAAATCCTGAAGCAGTAAATTCTGAAAACTCAGTGGGATGGACCTGGGGAGTGTGGATGGAGGATTAAAAGGGAGGGAAAAATGAAACCTAGTTAATCACTGACATTTTCATCTTATAACTTGAATGCTCTGCTCGTGCATTTAGGAGCAGATGGGTCTATCACTTCTCCTTAATTTGGCTAATTGAATTGTAGATGTAGAATCATACCTTCTCTCCTTTCTCCCCTGAAGTATGAGCAGACAGATATGTAGAATTTTCACAAAATAATTACACCAGTTTGCCAGGTAAACTCCTTTGTGATATAAGTGGTTCTAGACAAGTGGCTGCAGTGGCTTTAGGGTCCATGCATTCACCCTTCAATCTCTGTTCCTCATAATACTCCCCAGCCCATCACACTCAGATCAAATGCACTTTTCCTTCTTATGGTTCCTAGGAAAAGCTGAAGTTTGGGGACTTCCACTAAAAATGCGTATTTCTCTTTCTTGTCTGCATCTCAGAATGTGGAAAATACCTTAAAGTTGATATTTATATATATAATCTCCCAAGTTAGGATACAGACTAGGCTACAGATTATATATATTTTATATATATAATCTCCCAAGTTAGGCTAAAGAGAACCTCTTGCAGCTCCTGATGGAGTTTTTCATTTCCACTGTTCTAATTTTTAATCTAATAGTGTTTTTTATTTTTTTTTAAAACAGAATGGTTTATTATGGGCCAAACAAGAATGGGGATTTCCATGCTGTGCATTTAAAATGGTATTGAAAACAAGTCCCTTTGAAACATATTTAATTAGATAGATGCCTGCCCTTGCAGCTTCTAGGGTAGGATACAGAGGTATAACATTTTGTATATGTGAAAATTGGAGCTTAAATAACAATTTTAGCTCTAAACACTTTTATTTGACAATACACAGATAAGCAAATAAGAAACAATGCCCTTAGCACCTCTTTCTACATTCTTAAAATTCCTCCTGCAAATATTATCCAAATAATCAGAATGCTCTCATAAAAATGCCATCATGTACACATGTTTAAAATATATTAGTGCTTGTAAATCTGAAAACAATGATTATACAGAAAACCTTTCACTGAGTTAGTGTTTGCATCCTTAAGCATTAGCAATATCAACATTTTTAATATAATATCCATGCAGCCAGATAGCAATAAAGACTTCTGTCTATAAGCCTCTACTCAACATAACTTGGATTACAAGGCTATCATTTGACTAGTCTCCCTGCAAAATAATATTTAATTAGTTTTTGTATTATAGTAGTCCCTGGGACAAAGTGATTCCATAAAGCCATAGTCACAGGACAAGACTTTGTTCCTTTTCTTTGGATGTTCCCCTTTATTATAATGTTATGGTTGTCAAAACAGACACCAAAAAAGTCACAGAAGTAGAACTGAGGCCATGTCCACCAAAATCTGGCTGAGATATTCCCTGACTCACTTCTGATACTTCTAAATTAATCAATATTCTTAGAATTTACACTTGGCTGCTTGACACCATCTCCAGGTGCATAACAGAAAGAATTCTATCTACAACAATGACAAAAGACAAAGCAAAGAGAATGGTTGACATAATTTTAGGTGCCAATAACCATAGAGTCAACTCGAAGCTATAAATATCTTTTACAAACTACATTTGCCACATATTGTTGCTCTTCTGACTCCTAAGCAAGAAGGGAAAATTACAACATTATTCCTTTTTAGGGGAATCATTTAGTAACCAAATATTGTGACCTATTCTCATCAGAGTGAAAACAAATAAGCACATAAACAAAATAATGGACATTAAATAAAACTCAGAATATTATTTTTCATTCAGAAATATCTTATCTGTATGTATTTGAGGGATTAGTATTATCTGGATTTTGTCAATTCTAATGTTCTTCCTAACTCTTGGGGTTATTATTATAGCCAGTTAAACTGAGGATGCCAACCCTGGATTACCTTTCCCACTTGTTATCTAGCACTCAGATCATTTATCATCAATATATTCAGAAGCTGGATGCCACTGAAAATCAGAATATATTTTGTAAATATAGATAGACATGTATATATGTATACATGAACAAATTTTCTTGTTTCACTCAAGCATATCAAATTTTCAAGTTTTTAGGTTTTAAGTTTTTCTTAGATTAACATTTTTAATTAAAAATTTCTCTAAGGTAGCATATGCTCTAAAACACTCTTGAAAATCTTTTCTTGTATAAGAAAATCAATTAAACAAAGATTTATTATTAACTCTTTTCCAGATTCTACTCTAGTTGCTAAAAACCAAAAATATGAGTAAGACCGTTGCTTTGCCATCAGAGAGCTATGAATATTTTAAGTGGGCAGAACCTTAAAGGACAACTTTAAATGAAACGAGGTAGGTGCTATGATAAAAGGCATGACCTTGGAGCTAAGCAAGCAGATAAATTCCTACCTAGGATTTCCTGAGGAACAAATGTGGGGAGACTGAGTCAATCTTGGAGAATCAATAATTAATCAGACAAAGGACAGCAGATGGTCTCTAGAGAGAAGGAGCATTGCAAAGTCTTAGTGTGTTAGTTTCCTATTGCTGCTGTAAACAATTAACACCAATTTGTTGCCTTAGGACAACGCAAATTTATTCTCTTAAAGTTTTAGAGGTCAGAAATTTAAAAGTAGTTTCTCTGGGCTAAAGTGAAGATGTCAGGAGCGCTGGCTCCTTTTGGAGTCTCTGAGGGACGAATTCTATTCCTTGTCATTTTCAGCCTTTAGAGGTCATCTGTATCCCTTGGCTTGTGGCCACTTCCTCCGTCTTCAAAATGCATCACTCCAGTTTCTGCATCCATCATCATGTCATGACACTAACTTTTCCTCTCTCTATCTGAATCTTCCTAGACTGTTGTGATTACATTGGGATACACATTAATGCAGGATAATTTTCTCATCCCAAGATCCTTAACTTAATTACCTCTGCAGAATCTTTTTGCCATGTAAGGTAACATTTACAATTGCCTAGGATTATGATATAGACACATTTGGAGGCGATTATTCAGTGATTATCTGCCACATTGGCAGATGTAGACACACAGGGGATTCTAGATTACTAGAAAAGATGACAGTTTGGAATGTAGTTTGATGAATTTGAAGAGGTGCTTACAGACTAGATGAATTATTCTCATAATGAGAGTCAGGAACTCCTACAAATTCAAAGATATATGTCATTGAGTGGTGGGAGGATCACAGCAAGGAGACATGAGAATCACACAGAAGATGTCCTTTTTAAAAATGTCTTCACTTTCATAATGGACCAAAACACAACACACGCACAGTTTGGATCTTTTGAATTTCATTGATAATGAGCTATACAATTATACATTCATATATTAAACTTCAATGCCTCCTGTGTTTATCTTTTTGGCTTTGTGGTATGCACTTAACTAAGAAGATTCAATTGGACTTAAAACATAAATGATGTTCCTGTCAAATGAGGGCTAAATTATATCGTGGCCAGCTGAACAAAGGAATCTTCTCATAGAGAAACGTATTTGGAGGGCTGAGTCATCACATGGCATAATGTGCTGTGTAATATAGGCATATGGGGCCCAACAAAAGCACACCACAGTTATTTGGATCATTTGATTTTGTATGCTTACTATGAGTAGCTATTTCATTTAAAAAACACATCCTCATTTATCACATTAAATTAATATATTTATTTGAATTTTGCTAATTTTCTTCATTTGTTTTGGATAAAGTTGTATACAAGATTTAAAGATAAGAATGCCACATACTGATGTATGTTTGTACCCTTCAGTAATGCTGTAGTAAAATAACTAGTCATTATTTGGTCCTTACAAAATTTTTTCCTTTTTAAAAGTGACGTATTATTTAAGTTTGAGAACATTTGTGGTATTAAATGCTTATATTAGGGAAAAAGAAAGACCTCAGAACAATAAATTTCTATTTTAAGAACCTAGGAAAATAAAATGAAAATATACTCAAAGCAAACAGAGGAAGAAAATATAAAAGAAAATAGGAATTAAGAGTATAAAGTCCAAAACTTGACTCGTCTTGATTCCCAGTTCTATCACTTATAATCACTAAGGGTTTGGGCGAGGTACTTTAACCGCTCTATGCCTCAATTTCCCCAGCTACAAAAAAAGAGTAAATAATAGTGCATATGTCACAAGACTGACGTGAGAATTCAAAGTTCTTAGAAACATAAGAAACTTAGAAATGAAATGAAAAGTGCTTAGAACAGTACCTGGCACATAACAAGCTGGATCAAAGTAGGGTGATCATACATTCCAGTTTATCCAGCATAGTGCCAATTTAGAATTTACTATGAGTTTTGCATCCAACAATGTGATAGTAGTATTAATAATTGCATCAATATAAGCCACTTCTGCCATGGCCTCATCTAGGAGTCTGAAAGATACATGTAGTAAATAGAACTTCATTCTTGCATGTGGAAGAACACTGATGATCCATCTCTGTTTTGTTTTCAGCAAAAAGCAACTAATATTTCCGCTGTCGATGACAACATATTATGTGCTCTCTGATAAAATGAAATATTGGACAACGCTGTATCTGCGTGCCACTTAGTATACCAGTTACATATGTCATGGACCATAACAAACCTTATGAGATATAGTAAACTATTAGACTGCAAGTAGGAGGGATCAATAAGGAACATTAAAATTATAAGCTACATATAATGATACATGTGGGAATTAAAGGCTGGGCTGTCCTATCTTAAAACATATAAAGTGTAGTATAAACCCTCTTGCTAGCACAGCATTATCATGAAAATAGATTGAAAAGTTCTCAACAAATTATTAGTAAACCAAATGCAAGCATTGCATAAAAGGTAATACATTATGTTCAAGGCTTACAAGTTGGATTTAACATTTTTAAAATAAATTAATATATTATCATTTAATGATTATTATGATTATTTTAATAGATGAAGAGTAATGTTTGTCAAAATTCAATAATCAAAACAAAATCAGTTATATATCTAGGAGTAGAAGGAAATTCCTTAATGTTGCAAAGTTATTTGCAAAAATGCATGTAGCACACACATTTATATTGTGACAGCATTGAAAGTGTTCAGGAAACTAGACAAAGCTGTTTGATCTCATTATTCTCTTCAGCATTATACCAAGTTCTGGGAACTAGTATAGTAATGGCAAGATACTAATGGCAAGAAAAACAAATAAAACTAAAATGGAAGAAGGGCACTCAGTGAATATATGATTATTTATGTAGAAAAACCAACATAAATTACTGATAAATTATTACAAGAGATTAGAAAGTTTTAGCAAAATTTTCAAAGCTGTGGGATACAAAATCAAAGTACAAAATCAATTGCATTTATATACACTTGTCTCAGTCAGGTAGAAAAAACTGTGAAAATAATATATAATAGGATAAAAACTTGTAGCTCCCATTTCTACCCTAAGTTATTCATAGATCCAAATCAATTCCAATTAAAGAACCCACAGAATTACTTTTCTTTCTCTCTTTTTCTCTGTTCTTTTTGCATATGAAACTTAAGGGGATGATTCTAGACCGATATGGAGGAACAGCCAAATACTCCTAAAGAAGAAGAATATCACAGGGGTGAGGTGGGTGGAATTTTCCCTGCCAGTTTTCAAGAATTATTATAAGGTTATAATTAATTACACAATATGGTACTGAAACAAATAGGAAAATCAAACAAAGGAACGACCTACACATATATGGACACTTGATTTATAACACTGTTTCATTCAAGATCTGTTGAAAAGAATAGATTTTTCAGCAAATCCTGCTGACACAATTAGTTACCTATATGGAGAAAATACAAAATTGGTCCTCTGACTGACATCTATACATATTTATGACTGAAAGGTAAAAATAGCGATATTTTAGATGACAATTTAGGATAATATCTTCATGAATTTAAATAGAGAAGAATTTATTAAACCAAACATTACTGATTATTTCAAATATGTTAAGTATCAACCATCATAGAGTAAAAAGAGAAGCCCCAAACTGAGAGAAAATACATGCAGCACATGGAAGTAATCAGTGTAAGTATCCAGAATGAGTGAATAACTCCTATGAATCAAGTAAAAATACACAATCTGATAAAAATGAGAAAATGTAAAAATAAACACTTCGTATAATAGGAAACACAAATAACCAATAAACCTGTGGGTAGATTTCCACTCTGATTTGTAATCAGGAACATGCAAATTCACAACCTGATGCCCCAGTCTGTGCCTATGGGACTCGCAGACACCCAGAGTCTGGTAATATCAAATGCTGTGGATATGGAGCAATGGGAGCATTTAGGTACTGCTGTTGGAAATGGAGATCACTGGGCACTTTGGGGAAAATGTGACATCATAAAGAACACTTAAAAATGTTCATAATCTATGATCCTAGAATATCACTCCTGTACATGTGCACCGGGAGACAAATGGAAAAATATTCTCAGCAGCACATATAATGGCAAATATTCGAAAGCAACCAAAATGCTCATCAGTGTTAGCATGAAAAGTATATCATGGTAAAGTCATAAGTTAGAAAAATAGATATACATGCATGCAGTTATGTAGATGAATATTAGAAACATAATGATTAGGGAAGAAAGAAAATTGCAGCAGAATTTACAGTGCACAATTCCCTTCTTTAAAATTCACAAGAAGTGGCATTTTGCTTAGAAATACAAATTTTTTGTGGTAAAAGCATGCAAAAAAAAAAAAAAGGAAATGATGAACATAAAATTTGGTTTATTGGGAAGGGAAGGGATGAAAGGGGAAGAACACACTGGGAACTACAGTGGTTTTCTTTTTTTCTAGCATTCACCTTACTGTCTTGTACACACGTGTTCATTCTATCACTATTCTTTTTAACTTACAAAACATAGTTTAAGATATTACTTTGACTCTATTCACTATTTATTACATTTTAAAAATATTTATTCTTCACTCTCTATTTTAAGCTTTAAAAGAATATAGTATACCTTTCAATAGGCTGCCCTAGAGAGATGCAAGTTCTTGCAATTGCTTGTCTGTTAGGTTTCTTAGATGTGTGAATCTCATTTGACTTTTGGATACCCCTATGGAGTTCAGAGCATATCCAAGGCATTGTAGTTATTTTAACAATGTCAAACAATTGAAAAAATCTTCACAGATAAATTTATCCTTTCATTTAGTCATTTATTCAACTGTCAAGTATGTACTATTTTTAAGTCCCTTCTGTATGTTAAGCACGAGGAAGGCTACTGCCCTTTCAGTGTTTACAATTTTAGTAGCAGAGATAAGACCAAAGACAGCTCTTTTGCAAGACAGTATGAGCTGAAAGCTGCCCAAGGAGCAGAAGTGCAGGTGTTATAGGAGCAGAAAGGTGGAAGAATGATTGCTGGGCTAATCATGCAGCTGTTTCAATACTATAGCTGCCTGGGGAACTATATATGCAAATTTCTAGGATTGGGATCAGGAACTTGGAAGAAAGTCTCAGGAAGGAAATTGGCATGTCACAATAAGGAAATGAGTGGAAGTGAGGCTTCTTTTAAACAACAGCTGTCAGATTCTCTCTGGTGAAGCAAAATCCTGCCTGAGACAGATGGGGTGGTGTCCATCATCTCATCTGTGAGTTTAATTTAAATTGACATTCTGACCCCATATAACTATGCAGCATTCCAGAATGTGCTGTAAGTTCAGGCACAAAACATACTGCCTATTGTACCAACAGGGATAAGGTGATGAAAACGTTCATGTGTGTGCATGTGTCTGCCTGTGCAGACAAATGTGTTCGTGTGTGTGGTGAGTGAAAGTATGGAAGTATGTAAAAATATGGAATGGGAGTGGGGCTCCCCTCACAGTAAGTAAATAAAAAATGCAGCAAGGAGTATTAAATATACTGGATTAAACAATATTCTTTGATTCTAGTCTTTCCCTTGGGGAGAACAAGCACTACCCCATCTTCAAGAATTATGTCAAGTAATTGATTCCTTGATATAGTGATCAAATCCTAAACATTTGCCTGATTTCTAGACAGTCATTTCAAATTCTCTGCTGGACTTTTCCAGATGGCTTACCAATAATGTTTTACACTGGACATGTTCAAATGAAAATTCATCTGTCCTTTTACTTGATACCCCCCCTACCTTTTAAAATTTAATGCTTGTGTCATTTTCTAAGTTTTTTATTCTTAAAACCTACAGAGACATCTGTGGCAACTCCTTTTCACTCATCACTTAGGGCCAGATGCTAAATTATGCTGTTGGTCTCTATAGTCTTTTTCATTCTTACAGTCCTTGGCATTTTCATTGACTTTGCATGAATTATGTTCTCATGACTTTTCTTCATTTATGTACAGTTTCCCATTTTCTTATACCTTCTCTCTTCCATTCTAATCTCCTTTACATCTCCCCAACATACTTGTCTGAAGAGTAAACCTAATTGTATTTTACTCCTGAAGAAAAATCCTTCTTCAATAGTCTATTGTTCTCAAGGTAAATATCCTGCCCTTCCCCTTACACTTAAGACCACCCAAATATGTTCGACTCTAAATTTTCATTTGTCAGGTTTTCTTTTCTTAGTCCAACTGGTCGATTTAGTAATTGTCCATATATCACCTCTTCTGATTGTGTTCACATTCCTTCTACATGGAATTCCATCACTCTGTATTTATCTGTCAAAATTCTAGCCATACCTCAGGACTACTCTATAGGGTTTTAAAGGGCTTTTAATTCACTTAGCCATAGATTCTCTATCTCTTCTCTATTCGCTAATAGCGAATTAGCTATTCTCAAACTTTTCATATATGTACTTATCTTTTTCTTGTACTAAATTATAAGCTCCTATGGTCACAAGCTCTGTCATTAGTACCATAAAAATCATTACAGAACCTACATATATCAGGCACAAAATGAAACAGAGAGGTTGAAAATATAAATAAGACAGAGTTCTACACACATGCATGTCATCAATATTATATGTATTACCTCAGCAGAAAGTCTTAGATGTTATAGGTATACATAAACTATTTTGCTTATTTTAAATTTATAGGAGTATCAGTGAGGCCATGATATAGTCTTTAGGATTAAAATTCTTTAAATCTTTCCTCCAAGAATATTTCAATATTTATTGTTTTTTTTCACTTTCTTTTTCTCTCTGTCTTTCACCCCCAACACACACCCCTTCAGATCTTTATTGTTATTAAATATAACATTTAATATTACATGAATAGCACAATTCTGAGAAAAAGCTGTATTATATATCTGTGCTAATTAAAGAGGTAAAATTATTATCTATCAACAGATATTGAATTTGAGGGACAGAACTCAGGAAAAATTCTCTAGTCTGCCATTTCTAGAGTAGGATGTAATTTAGGTTCTTTGAAATTTTGTGATATTTGTTGGAATGGAAGTGAACAGGTGGTGAAGAGAATAAAAGTCATGTGAAAAGAGGAATTGTCTTGTTGCTTATGCTGGAGAGATGTCGATAGGCTACTGTGATTGGTCATGCTCCCTACGCAGGAAGCTACAGAAGAACTTGTCAAAGTCCTGTCTTAAAGAACCCTGTTCTGGTACAGTTAAAGCAAGTTATTATGGCCATTCAAATAGTATGGTCAGGGAACAGATGGTAGTTTTCCACTGATTTTGTTCTTAGGAACACATTGCTAATACATGTAGGGCATATATCTCTGCTTTTAATTTCAATAACGTTAAATCACTTGACTTGCTTGCATCACTTCTACTGATACCATCTGTCCTACCTACTGGGTTCTGTTAAACTTCTTGCAGAGAGAAGAAAATATTGTTTCCTCTGCTTTTCTTTGTTATCCCTGAAATGAGCATACACATAGGTTAAAAATATTTATGGACTTTTATTGTTACTGATTATGAAAACAAAAAGAAAACAAGTAACAAAAAATTAGCAAACATTGGTCTACATTGAAAGGCAAAATAATTAGGACTCTCTTTCCTAGTGTTTCTTCAACTTTACATATCTATGAGCCCTTTCAGATTAAAAAAAATACAAAGCCAAGGACTCTTTAATTCCAAGTGTTGTTAACTTTTATATCATTACTTAAATATGTACAAACAAAATTTATTTTACTTGTAGCTCTGAAACTCTATTAAGCCACATTTTGAAATAAAGTACTAAAACTTCCCACTAAACCAATAAATTTCAAGTTAACAACATTAATTTAATATGACATACATTTTAGGATTTTTTTAAAAAACACAATTATCTATGAATTTTAAATTATAAAATGGTATTTTTTCACTTTTCTCATCCTATTTTGAGCATGCTGGACTATTATTTGAGTTATAATTATATCATTACCAGTTTTTTGGCCTTTAGAAAACTAATAGTCTTAACTATCAGGAAATTATTTTGAAGATCCAATGAATTGAATTGGATTCAATGAAACACAGCAAAGTTTTGCAGTGTGAAATCATTTATCATATATTATCATAATTACTTGTATAAAAATTAAATCTAACAACACATCTGCTAGTGAAATGATTACGATATTGAAGGCTACAGTACAGGTCTATTGAGTTCTGCAGAGTTCAAAGACCATGTGCTATCTGATGACTTAATTTCCCCACTATTCATCTTTATGTAAATTACTGTAAAAGCTTTATTTACACAGCTTGCCATGAGGTAATTTGTCCTTTACTTGGGGCCAATGCAAATGTAAACTCTAGAAATGCAATAAAGCAGCAGAACGTGATCATAAGTCGACAATGCACACAATCTATGGTATGATTATATGTATTTTAAGGTTACCAAAATAAATTCAGAAAATTCAATACTATTCATAAAACTAACAAGTAAATCTCTAGGAATAATATGTGTAGTAATTCCTCCTTTTATACCCATTCCTTGGCACTTCCTCATTTTCTTAGTCCTACTAAGATGAAAAAAAATATGTAAAATGCTAAGCCATTTAAGATGTCTCCAGATTCAAATGTTATTTATAGCTTACGTTAGATCCAAATTAAAATAAGAGCTTTACTGTTTTACACAGGAAATATCTACTTAGGTTATTTCTCAGTGGTTACACAATCCAAAGTAAACAAAATATATCTTAAATATTTGTAGAAAAGATTGGTTTGGGGAAGAAAAATGAAACATAAGACTTGTAGAAGAATTACAATTACTTGTTAATTAATTAACAAACAATTCATTCATCTGATAAAGGTTGCTAGACTATCATGTGACATGCACTGGGACAATTTTGTCACTATACAGCTTTATCTATTTTGATTTCAATTCTCTGGAAATGTCAAGACAAGAAATAAGCAGGTGGAGTTCTATATTGTATAATTCTATTTATGCTATATTTTCACTGTTTTCCCCCTCTATTAAATAAACTGTAAATTCTTTAAATATGTATATTCATATATAAATATGTTTTATAAAACATATAATTTCAATGAATGATAAAACAAATGATATTCACTCTATAAATCCTCAATAAATGATTTATTAATAAAGATGTATGAATAATACAACATGGGATTTTCAATTAAAATTAATGCAGAGAAGAATGTCCTATTTTATTTATAATTAACTTAATCCTATTGGAATTTAGATTCTTTATTGGCTAAATAAATTGTCTTTTCACAGTAGTACTATAGATTATGGGACATTACTTAGGTAAAAATGAAAACACAAACATTTCTTCCAAAGTATTTTTATATATGTTATGTCATATGCCATAATATATGCAACCATCCCATGTTATATGAAAACTTAATTAACAAAATAGAGAACTGTTTTCCATCTACAACCTGTTTTTGCAAAGCAGTTCATTTCTGCTCAAACTCTATCATGACATATAAGTCTGTGATTCTAAGATTGTTGTCAAAAAGGGAAGTTTGGTATTGTAGTATATTTTACACATTTTCCAGACAAAATTAGATGTAATGCCTTATCAAAAATGATAGAAATTCTCAAGTTCTGAGGCAACAGAGGAATATGTATATGAAATAAAGCATGTAGGAGCCACCCCAGAATTCAAAGCAAGGTAAAAGAACAGAAATTTGATAAAGTTAAAGGAAGAGTAAATTCTTCTTCTTACTCAGATCAGGTAATTCCTGCAAGCAAAAGCTTTTAAAAGTAGCATTGGAAAAGGATGGCCACAATCTATTTCGTTCTCTCCCAGACCTGTTTAATTCAGGCTCTTGAAGGTTTTTTGTTTCAAGAAAATGAACTTCTGATTTAATAATTTGGAAAAGAAAAACAATATTCACTGTATTTTTGGTTCATCTCTACCCTGAAAAAGCAGAAGCCACTAAAAGTAAGATTTTAGTAGGATTTGTCAATATCAATGAAAACATGAAAACAAGATATTTATTCTGTCTGATACATAGTCAACTTTTAGATGATAAGAACAAATTAAATCCTGGAGTCCAGAAAAGGTAGGTTACTTATGTAGCCCACTTTAGTTTAGCTTTTTTTTTTAGTTTCTTTTTTTATTTTCTTTCTTTTTTTAGTCCTAATAAGATGACGTAAAAAAGAAAATGCATGGTTGGTATTTATAAATTTTGTTGCTGACATATAGCTGACCTTAAGGTATAGATTAAGTTCTTTAGCAAATGGCTTCTTTTTTTTTTTTTTTTTTTTTTTTTTTTTTGCGGGCCTCTCACTGTTGTGGCCTCTCCCATTGCGGAGCACAGGCTCCGGACGCGCAGGCTCAGCGGCCATGGCTCACGGGCCCAGCCGCTCTGCGGCATGCGGGATCTTCCCGGCCCGGGGCATGAACCCGTATCCCCTGCATCGGCAGGCGGACTCTCAACCACCGCGCCACCAGGGAAGCCCCACATGGCTTCTTAAAAGCAAGCTCTTCTTTTAAAATTCGGTGGAAAGTATATCAATGGCAAGGGAGGTGAGAGAAAGGATGGATGAGTAATAAGAAATCAGTCTGTTGCACTAAAGGTTTCAACCTCCAGATGAGTTTAATTGTTGATGCTTCTTCGGGATCACCATTTTACACTTTGCTGCTCTCTGTACAGCCTTTTAAGGTTTACATCATTATCTTAAAATTTGCTTCTCACCCTTCCCCACTTGTATGTCTTTCTTGACTCCACTGACTTATGGAAACTATCTCTCAGTAAACTTCATGGCATATGCAAATTCACAGGCATATGTAAAGTCAGAGGTGAAAGGCATTTTCCCAGATTATATGAAACTAAAAGTTATTAGTGAGTAATCAATCTGATCCACTGATATAAAATAGGATCGTTTTTCTCTCCATTGCTCCAAAGAAACATTACTTCAAGTAAACAACTTGATTTAAAGACATTTTTCAAATTAGCACACTGACATAGTCAACGTATTTCCCTCTCCCTTTAACTACCCATGTTCTAGGAAATAATGTACAGACATAAAAATATAATGATAGTTATAAAAAGGAAGGGGGGTTAGCAATTTCCAAATTAATTTGATCAAGTAGTGAAATCAAACTTTATAACTCACGCCAATATCTGCTTAATCTTGGACTGAGTTATTTTATTGACCTACATGCCTTGGCAAAATTAAACAGATAATCATAATCTCTGCTCTTGTTTTTTAATACAGCAAAAACCATTGTCCAAAGAAAATGAATCAATACAATAAACTTTAAAATAAGGTTTGTTGTTGTGTAATTGTTGGGAGAGGTCATCAAGAAGACATGACCCCTGGTTCGACCTAAAACTGGTCCTGGGCAATTGGAGGCTTCTCACCCTCATACCTGTCCTTGGAATGTTCTTTCTACTTGCTTTCCCCCACTCTCAGAAGCTGCCTCAAGGATACAGCCTTGAGATAATCATGAGCTGTTGAGAGCATCTGAATGATATATGTGACTGAGCGCAGTTAAGGTTTCTATATAAACGTTAAGATTTTGAACGGCGGGTATGGAAATTGGCTGTCTTGCAGCCACCCAAGACAGGCCTCATAAGTAAGTTCCCTTGCTTATTAAACCTGCCACTACCAACCTAGAGTGGTCTGTCTCTTTCGGTGGTCTCTCCCTGTCCTCCAAGTATGGGGGGCTGGTTTCAGATTATAAATGGGAAGCTTCCCAGGAGGTTGAGACCCAACAGTAATCAACCACCATTCTGGGCATAAATATATTGCTGATAAATGTAAACACATTATAAGAGTTTTTATTTGCTTACCCACTTCAAGAGCAGTAAACTCTGTCCTCAGGAGTCAATCATACTATTAATAATTAAATGGATTTATATAAGCTATTAAAATTGCAAAATTATAGTTGATCATGTTCTCTTTTACCCAGAACAAATTCACTTCACTGCAAGCCAAAATATTGAAATAAACTAATTGTCTTTTTTTGTTGCAATGATGAATTTTGCATATATAATACCCAAATCACCTTATTTTTATACAGATCACTGCTTTCAAGAGATCAAAGGATTTTTTTTAAATGTAATTTTAGCAATGCTTGCAACACCCACTAAATTTGGTAGTAACTAATCATATTCTACTTTGCAGGATAGAAAATGCCAGTTTTAGAGCTAAAATAGACTGTCTTTCAGTGTTCTCTCTAATAAACATAACTTAATTGCCTCTTATTTCATTTCCTTAACTCTTTAGCATTCTGTATTACCCTGCCTAAATATGAGGCATGGGATATTTTTGGAGAAAAATAAAATAATATAAATACAACATAACTTTGTAAATGGTTATTGAACTCAGCCACTCTAGGTACCTTTGTGAGTCCAAGTTCCAGCTGCTGCTGCCTCCAGCACCAGGTCTTGGGATATTGTCATCCTCTCTAGTAAGAGATGCTGAAAGGTGATGAAGCAAACCACTCTGCTTCTCTGTTTAAAAAAAAAAAATTAACAAAATAAAACCTGAGTTTCTATTTTAAAATACTTCCTCTGTTATTTTTAAAATGGTCACTCTCTTACTCCTATCATTGAAATTAACTTCCAAATGGGAATCTCTTTGGGAAACAGTTGTATGAAAATCATTAGTAACACCCATTCCTGTCATCAGAGTTGAACAACTAAGGAAAATGAAGAATATGTCGCTTAACCAAGTAAAGGTTAACCAAGTTGCTGACACCTAGTCAATGCTAGGTAATTTGTAGGTTATTACTACCAGTGGAATGTATATATATATTTCACAACTTAGAAATTGAGCCATCTCAAATATAATTTATCATATAGAATTTTTTTTTTTTTTTTTTTTTTTTGCAGTACGCGTGCCTCTCACTGTTGTGGCCTCTTCTGTTGCGGAGCACAGGCTCTGTACGCTCAGGCTCAGCGGCCATGGCTCACAGGCCCAACCGCTCCGCGGCATGTGGGATCTTCCCGGACCAGGGTATGAACCCATGTCCCCTTCATCGGCAGGCGGACTCTCAACCACTGCGCCACCAGGGAAGCCCCATATAGTATTTTTAAGGGCATTTTATCTTAGTAAAATGTGTTTGGAGCTATCGTGCAAAAGTTCTCTTTAACTCACATTTAAAAATCATAGAAGGAGCTAGTGTTAAGATAGGGTTTATTTTCTGTTTAATAAAAGTTAAAAAGTAAATGTCACCATTCAGCTGGGGTGGCCATCAAGGGCAAGAGAAAGAAAAATAGAGGGAGAGAATGCAAGCAAACCAAACAGGTGTGTAGGATCCTGCCAACATGCTGTGCACCAGCCTGGTGGCCACTTGGAAGCTTGAGCCCCAACACTTTTACAAAGGGTTTTAAAATGTGCACAACCAATAGATTTCCTAAGCATTTCAACTTTCAAGCCTAAAAAGATGAGAGTTAGAAGTAGTCTTTTATTAAAACTAAAAATAGCAACTAATAAAATATTAACAAGAACAAATCTATACTAAACACAAACAGCAATCTTTCATAACATAGGCAGCTGTCCATGAAAAGGAAAGTCAAGCAGAAAAGGAAAATTCATGAAAATCAACAATCAGTACTCCTGAGATCCTCTATACTAATATTTTATAATTTGAAAGAAATGTTTATTTTCCAAACTGTAATTTCATTATACATTGAGTTCATGTATGCAGCTTACAAAAAGTTAAAAGCCAAATATCTTACAAGTTAGGCATTGTCCTTACTTTTAAAGACAATTAAATATTGAGATTTGAGTATTATTAAAGTTTCTATTTCTTAAGGTAGATAATGTGTAAAGTAAATGCTAGTCTCTCTTTTGTGCCTATTATGAACTAGGCCTTTTATCTACATCATCTTCAGTCTCCCAACTCCATAAATCAGTTAGTTCAACCACATTTCACAGCTGAGGAACCTGAAGCTCAGAGAGATTATGAAATTTGCCTCAAAATATAACAAATAAAATACGTAGGATTAGAGAATATATTTTTTAACTTGTATTGCTATTTTTACTCAGGAAATATGTTACCTTATTTGCTTTTGTTCATCATTGGTCAACATAAAAACAGATTACAAATCCTCACAAATCTCTGATGGTGATTTTGAGTAATTTTCTCATATCATTGTAAAAAAACTCCATGAAATTAGTTTCCTGATATTTTCTATAGACTATTTCTTTACTGATTTATAATGCTTTTCCTAGATCTTGTTCATATAATAATATACTCATTGTAGATTACACAGTGCCCACCCGTACAAAAGAAAACAATGACCCAAATTCAACAACCAGTCATGGTATCTATTCCTATATCATGACATGTTATATCCTGTTTTATAATCTGATCTTCAAAACTTAATAATATGTCATGTACATTTTCTGTGTCAGCATGTATTCTAAACAAGTAACTTTTACATTTTAGTGGTAGAATTATTTGCACAAACAAATCTGAAGGAAGACTCTAATAGGTACCAGAGTAGATGCAGACCTGTTCTGATGGCAGTGAAGAATGGGAGTAACATGCCTGATCTTGCTGCTGTTCATCTCTCCCCTCATGGCTACCTGAGGATCCTCTGTGGTTTCCATGAAGAATTCTTTGAAAATTCATCTGCATAATTTTGTTTAATAATAGATTATGATTCCAAATGATTGGATATCCCTTAAGTTTTTTCAACAAATCAAAACTGTTTGGAGGACTCACAATAATAAAAATACTAATGAAAATCATTATTACTGAAAAGAGAAATAATAACTAATGTTTACTAACCACTTAAAAAAATAATCAATTAATGACTAAAGTATCTCTATATAATAAGCATTATCATTATCTCCTCTGAAAATCAAGAACTTGTGACATAGGAAGGTATACTAACTTTTCTAACATCACACTGTTAGTACATAGCAGAGTCAGATTTAGCAACTAACACTGTAAACAAAATAGTAATACTTTTTATTTTCTTATAGCTAAAAATTTTTGTGGACATAATTTATTATTTCTTAAGGCAAATGTCTAGAAATGAAAATCCTTCTCAATATATGAGAATACTGAATTCCCATACCCACTCCACCTGGATATTTACATAATAACATGCTGCATTATCATTACAATAAAATATTTGCCAGTTTGATAGGTGAAGATACCTCATTGTTTCCAAAAATAATATATAATTGAATATATTAATGCAAGATAAATATTAAGTAAAAACATGTAGTGTATAAACAAGTTTATTGAGTTCCACAATGAGTTACAACACTTACTCTTCATAAAAACATTTGAGGAAGCTGATGTTCAAAGAGATAAAGTAATTCAGTGGGTCACATATCTAGTAAATGTCAAACCTGGAACTCAAACTTATGACTGTTCATCTTTGAATCCCAGACACTGAATCATTATGCTCTCTGAATTTTCTTATGACTGATAACATTGAAAATTTTCCTATGATTATTACCCAAATACATTTTAACTTATGATTTGCTAATGTGTGTCTCTTGACCATTTTTTTTTCTAACATCTTTATTGGAGTATAATTGCTTTACAATGTTGTGTTAGTTTCTGCTGTATAACAAAGTGAATCAGCTATATGTGTACATATATCCCCATATCCCCTCCCTCTTGTGTCTCCCTCCCACCCTCCTTATCCCACCCCTCTAGGTGGTCACAAAGCACCGAGATGATCTCCCTGTGCTATGTGGCTGCTTCCCACTAGCTATCTATTTTACATCTGGTAGTGTATATATGTTGATGCCACTCTCTCACTTGAACATTTTTCATTTGAATATTTGAATTCTTATTGATTGTCAATACTGCTTATGCATGAAAATTAAGCTGCAGCATATGTTACAAATGTACTTCCTATTTTTTCATTTTCATTTTTAAAAAGTTAATGATGTTTTCTGGCATATAAACATTTTAGACTTTCACATTGTCAAAACTAGTGCTATGTTTTCTAATGGTGCACCTTTATTGTTACGATAATAAGATTATACAAACATACTCCATAATTTCATTCTAGTAGGTTTATGATTTAGCTTTTTACATTAAATTATTTATCTGAAATTTATTTTGATATATAGCATGTAGCAGTGACCTCACTTAAAAAATAATTTCCCATCTGTTCTAATATATTACACTGAGTACATCATCTTTTCTCTTTTGTTCTGTTTACAGTTTTGTCTATTCTAGCACCAGCAATGTTTTATTGGCTGTATTTTAAAAATACTTTGTGTTATCTAGTAAGGAAAGTTGTATCTAATTAATAATTTATTTCAAAATGTTTTTGTCCATTCTATTCTTTGTAATCATTCTAGATTGTTCTTTCTTAAGAACTTACAAAAAAATTTCCGTTAGCATTTTCATTCAAAACTTTAAAATATATATTAATTTTGAAAGAATTGAAAACTTTAATCAAGACAACTTTTGCAAATACTATATACTTCATACTATTTTTACTTTCATCTCTCTTAGTAAAATATTATCTTTTCCATTATATATGTATTGCCTGTTTTCTGCTAGGCTTATACTTTTTTCATTCTTTCAATATTATTTAAGACTTGTACACTGTTTTTGTTTTGTTCTGTTGGTTCTTTTAAGTAGATTGCCTCACAAACTCATAACTCACAGTCTTCTTTTTTTTCTCTTTCTTTATTTCCTTCCTCCTTTCCATCCAGTTTCTCATCTTTCTTTTGCAATTTTCTTTGAAGAAAGAACTTAAAGACAATGGTTATTATTTATAGTAATAAAACTTGTTTCTTTTTCTTGCCTTATGGAATTGCCTGAAGCTTTGTACTACATGTTAGTCATGGGGACTTCCTTGCCCATCATTCTAATGATGTAAGGAAAAATTGACCAACTCTACTGGTACCATCACTGTTGGAAAACTGTATAGTTCTTTCTTAAGGGTTGACATGCAATTCCCATAATTAAGTGCAATCTCCCTTTTGGCTTTCAGAAATTTTATCTTTCTTATAGTTCTGACAATAAAACATAACATTCTTACCCTCTTGATCTTGAATGGGAGATGGCAAATAGTTAATAGGCAAAAGGAAAGAACAGACTCATAAATTGGCAAATACATAGGAAAATATTTCTATGGTATCGATGAAATGCCATTTAGTGGAAAATCCAAAATTATTAGTTCCTAGAACTACCTTGAATTTTAAATATTAGACATTACTAGCTTTCATTTACATTATCACTGCCATATGAATGAATTTGCAAAATAAAAAAAACAAAACCCAAAAACCTGTAGTATTTTCTAAGAGTTTCTGTGGCTAGTATCTACCAAAGTGCTCAAAATAGTGCTAGGTAAACATTAAATATTAGTGATGACATCAGACATTTTTCTATTCCTTATAGATTTATTGAAAATTATTTCACATTTACGTCACTATTTTATGATACTGAATTTTGACTTGAAATTGATATGCTTTATTATATTAAGAGTTTTAATTTTTAATAATTGTATTCTGAAGATTTATTGGGACTTACTCTGATAACTAAAAGAATTTTCTTCTTTAACTTATGGATGTGATGCTAAGATTTTATAACATTCAATTATTATAGAATCCTTGAAATGAATGTTATTTGGTCTAGGGCAGTATCTTTCAGTATATTGCTGGGATCAATTTGACAGTAATTTAAGATCATTGCGCTCCTATTTTTAAATAAAACTGAGCTCTGCTTTATTTTTGTGCTCTGTTTTTAGGCTTTGGCAGTGTCTTGCAAGCCTTGAAAATAAATTGGAGAGATTTCTCCTTCTGACCATGATGAGGTAACAAGTACTATATTTGTCCTCCCACTGTAGACAAGTACAAAACAAACAACAAATAAGCAAACATTTCCACACATTGAATCATAGAGAGTGAAGGATTATAATTCCTGAGAGGAAGAAAAAGGCTGACATTCTGCCTGGAGGAACTTTCTGGACCTTAAGACCTGAAGGGTAAACTCAACCAAAGCATGGTCATCTCACTGAGTTGAGGAGGCAAAGATCAGAGTTTAAAAATGTTGTGACGGATGGCATTTGTGGGCTAGTGTCTAAAAGATTAAGAATCTATACAGAGAAAAAGCTGTAGAAATATGCATATGTTTTTCTTTAACTTTTGTCAAATACCCAAGCTCCATTTGGCTACTTTTGCCAAATACCAAAGGATACACCAGGCTGGGCAAGAAACTACTAGAGATGCATAAGCTGAGCACTTGCTAGAGTGAATACACCGCTGACATATAATTGAGATACCAGCAGCCAAAGTGGAGAGAGCTTGTTGAACGTCCAGGGCTTCCAGTAAAGGACCCACAAGGAAAAATTTTACAGGGTTAAACTAGTCCCACAGTCATGGCAACTCTAGGCTCATCATAACGAAACTTAAAAACATGCTTCAAAAGGACCAAGCTGTTTCTTAAGTAACTTAACTGTCTACCGAAATAGCAACTTTCATTAATTTGAGAACTGAATCCAGATACTAAACAAGGTAAGAATCAGTAGGTTCAGTATCCAACCAAAAAATAACTAGACATGTAAAAGAAGCAGGAAAATGTGACCAATAAATGGGAGAAGAGAAATCTTAGAAATGTGAGAGACAATAGGATTAGCGGACAAGGACTTTGATACAATTCTGAAAAAGATGTAAAAAGTTAGAGAAGTTTCAACACATGATTTCAAGATTTACTATAAAGTTTCAGTAATCGATACAGTGGCATTTGCATGAGAATAGATAAATAGATCAATGCGACAGAGTGGAAAATTCAGAAATATGCCCAAGTATAATAGTCAGTTGATTTTTCAAAACAGGTGCTGAAATAAATCACTGGAGAAAGGATAGTCTTTTCAATGAATGGTTATAGGAGAAATGGATTTCTATATGCTGAAAGAAGGCAACTGACCTTTATAGGTTAACATATTCCCAAATAAACAAATATATATATACATAACAAATGTATTGAAATATATATAAGAACATTTAGAACTCAATACTAAGACAGCAAACAAAACATTTATTTTAAAAATAGACAAAATAATGAACAGCTTACAAAATAAGATAAATGAATGGCCAATATGCATATGTAATGGAGATATATAAAGTAAAAACAAAATGAGGCATACCACATACCTATTAGATGACATAAAGTTAGAAAGACTTAGCAAGGATGTGAAGCAACTGAAACTCTCAAAAATTGTCAGCAAAAAGTGTAAAATGGTGTGACTATTCAAAAAACATTTGGACTTTTTCCTATGAGATTAAAGAAGCATATACTATACCCCTCAACAATTCCACTTGTAGCATTTACAAGCAAATGAGAAAAGCAATATATTCATAGGTGAGAAAAAGACTTTTAAAGGAATAGGACACTTTTTTGTTAATTTGTAAAATAAAAAATAGAAGTCATAAGGAAATAGATGACTGTCTAAAGAATAAAAATTTACAAAATATTTGTAAAGGAGGAAATAAATCTATTAGAGAAAATTGAATAATGTGAAAAGCAACTACCCCAATGTGGTTGCCTAAGCCCATTTTTCCCAGTGAGTCTCCCAGGCTTTCAAGAAACAAATCATTTCATTTCCTTGTTATATACATTTGTTTTTTCTTAGCATAAGAAAAGAGAGTTTCCTAATTTATTTATTTGTAAGCAACTTATTGAAATATAATTTACCTACAAAAACTCTTAACTAGTGGGAAGCAGCCGCATAGCACAGGGAGATCAGCTCGGTGCTTTGTGCCCGCCTGGAGGGGTGGGATAGGGAGGGTGGGAGGGAGGGAGACGCAAGCGGGAAGAGATATGGGAACATATGTATATATATAACTGATTCATTTTGTTGTGAAGCTGAAACTAACATACCATTGTAAAGCAATTTATACTCCAATAAAGATGTTTTTTTAAAAAAAAAGTATGAAAAAAAAAAACTCTTAACTGTAGTTCAATGAATACTGACAAATAATTGGACCCTATGTAATTTCCACCATTAACATATATAATATTGGCATCACCCAAAATGTACCCTTGTGCCTTTTTACAGTTTATTCTACTCTACACCTGGTCCAAAAAATTGCTGATAAGCTTTCTGTCAAATAGGTTAGTTTCCCCTTTCTTCAATTTCATATAAATGGAATTATACAGTATGTACAGTTACATGTCTGGCATCTATTACTCACTATATAGTTTGATATCCATCAGTGTTGTGCTTTAGAGAAGATGTGTGAATATCCATAATCTCTGGTTTGAGTGTGATAAGAGCTTGATTTTTTAAAACAAATAAATAGCATAAATAACACAGTAAAGATGGTTACAATGTGGTAGGCAACTCTGTCCTGTGAAAAGTCCTCTTTCAAGGCACTGGCAACTGTCAAGTAGTGTCTCCTTAGAAAGGTTTATAAGCAAAGCCTGTCAGACAGAAGGCACTGGCTTGAGTGTCCTTTTGATTTCATAATATATCACACTCCCCTTATACAGTTTATTCAGTTGAGCATTTAGGAAAAGCAAGTAGGTTATAGAAAGATATATCAAAGTCAGAATGAGAGGAAAAACAGAAAGGAGCAGGTTGAAAGGGAATACAGAGAGAAGAGATCTGAACTGTTCCTCCTTTAGGGGTGACCTCATATTGATTCCCTCTTGTAACACAAGCTTCCTTTTACTCTCGTGAGTGACAGCTCTCAAATATGGCTTTTAGGTGAAGGAAGAAAAATGTCTGGAACAATGAAATCTTCTGATTGAACTAGAGTTACATTTTGGCATTTCAGTGTAAAGCTGGCACAGTTCACACTCTCTATGAAAACGGTGGTCAGCATGAATTCTAACTCAAACACCATTACTCATTTTCTCCATTACTTCATTGCTTTCAAAATGTGGAAGTGAGATACCTTCCTCTTCATCAAATACATGTCAGACACTTACAAAATGTATAAGATACTCCATATTTAAGATCTAGTTCAACTTCTAATTACAATTCGGTTGATTTAGGAAGATACATTGAAAGATGTATAATCTTTCTCGAGATTGCGTTCTACCTTCAATTTTTTTTTCTGCATTGAACTTCAGAGAGACAGGCTACAGAAATATATCAGTAATTATAATATCTACAATTAAAGCAACACATAGAGATCCTGCCCTTCCATTCTGTAACATTGTTTTGAAAATTTTTCTTTGAAAAATTGCTTTTAAAAGTAATGAATAGATACATCACAATATCAAGAAACCTTTTCTACATGAACCAAAAATACATTAATGATAGATTTATTTAGGTCATGTTAAACTTGTTTCTAATGTTAATAATGGTTACATATTTGGAAAAGTTTCTCAAGGAGTTTTCTTAGCCTGGTTGTGGTTTAAAATATTACACTTTTGCATATTTGTGAGATGGTTTAATAGGTCTGCTTAGGAGCAGAAAAATGAACTAGATGACTCTATGATAACACCCAGGCTTTCTCACTCTTGTCTCAATTACGACATGAACTTTGCATATGTGCAAGATGAATTCTTGCTATTATTAATTTAATGTTAAGATCAATTAATGTATATGGCATATCTGAAAGGTATTGCTTCAAATCAGAGTCAATCATCTAAGAGCCATAGGGTTTGCACAGGTGAACTAATCACACACTATACTTAGTCTATATGTTATATATTTTGTAAGTAAAAATCATTTGTTGTAAAGGCTTGCTTAGTTTGTGGATCTTCACAAATGCAATTTAAAGGGTTTTTTTAAACCTTAGAGTGGTTATTCTAATGTAACAATAGAAATCTGTTTAGTTAATATATAAAATAATATTTGAATAAATTGATATTTAAGAGAATAAATAATGTTTTAAAGTTTCACTAATTTGGGCTAATTTAAGCCACATTGTTACCAAAGCAATATCTATACTGTAAATGAAACCAAGAATTAAGCAGTTTTATTATATATTCAATGATTATGTATAATCAGCAAAAATTTTCTAGGAAGACCATCAATGTTCTTTTTCATATGTAGCTTTTGTTATATTAACCTTTTGATTTACCATTTCTGTTTCTCTTCATTTGTTCTCTTCATTTGATTCAAGTTACCACATGGAGTCATTTTCTTAGCTCAATATTTTCTCCCAACCACAATTTTTGCAGTTATTGGCAAATATATTCCATTTCTACATGATACAGGCTCAACAAAACATTATATACACATTGTTTTATTCAATTGCTTTTTTATATCAATTAAGAAAGGGGGAAAATGTGCACTTATAGTGTCTTTTATAATTACTTAATTACTATTACTGGTGCTATCTGTAACACCTGTAATGCTTTCAACCTGAAGAATTTCCTTTGGTATTTCTTTTCAGCTAGTAACAAATCTTGATTTTTGTTGTTGTTTTTCTTTGAGCACTTTGAATATGTTAATCCACTGCTTTCTGGCCTTCATTCTTTCTGATGAGGAGTCTGTTAATTTTATTGGGGTTCCCTCGTAAGTGATGAGTCATTTTTTACTGCTTTCAAGATTTTACTGCCTTGTGTTTGGCTTTTGATATTTTAATTATGATGTGTCTGTTTGTGGATCTCCTTGCATTTATCTTTCTTGGACTCTATTGAGATTCCTGGATTTGTAGAGTGTTGTTCTACAACAAAGTTTGGAAGTTCTCAGCCAACATTTCTTTATTTTTTTCTGTTTCTTTCTCTCTCCTCTACCTCTGATATTCACATTATTCATATGTTGGTATGCTTAGTGGTATTCACATTTCTCTGAAATTTTGCTTCTTTTCCTTTTTTTTCCTCTTCTTCAGCTTGTATGATTTCTATTGATCTATTTTCAAGTTCACTAATTCAAGCCCACAGATGTACTTTTGAGCCCTTCTGGTGCATTTTTCATCTCAGTTATTGCACTTTTCAATTGTAGAATTTACATTTGGTTCTTTTTTAATAAATAATTTCTATCTTGTTATTGTCAGAATACTTTTCTTATTTAATCATGTTTTCCTTTATTTCTTTGAATATGTTTATAATGTCTACTTTGAAGTCTTTTTTTCTGTTAAATGCTAAATTGTGATACTCTCACAAACAGTTTCTGTTGCATGTTGATTTTTCTTCTGGTGCATGAGTCACACTTTCTTATTTCCTTGGATGTCCCAGAAATGTTGTTGGAAACTGGATATTTTAGATACTATATTGTAGCAACTCTGGTACTGCCCCCTTGCTCCAGGCTTATTATTTTTATTTGCTTGTTTATTGATTTAGGGTCTGGCTGGATTATTTTAGTTAAGTCTATTTCATTCCATCTTTATTAAGCCTTTGATGTTGCATCTAAGGGGCACCTTGAGTCAATTTGGGAATAACAATTGTTTTTGCAGGACTTTCTTTAGCTGTCTCTCTCTTTGAACAGCATTGAGATCCATTAATTGCTGTTGATATCCACTAATTGAGATCTCCACTATTGAGATCCATTAATTGTTAGCTGACTACTTTATCATTTTCAACAGTGATCTGGGTCACAGATTGTTTTACAGACTAATCCAATCAAATTCAGGTTCCTTTGAAGGAATGGTTGCAGAGGTCAGTATTTGAGATTTGTTCTGACTCCAGGAAGTCTCCTCCAAGCTGTTTCTCTTTCCCAGGTTCTCTCTGGCAAATGAGCTAGCCAAATTTACCCTATATCTTTAATGAATTTATGAGTCTTTTTCCAAGTTACTTTCACCACACCCTCTACTCTTTTTGATAGCATATTTAGGCTTCAATTTCTCCACACCTTATTGCAAAAGTAGTTTGTTATTTTTGGAAGAGACCAAGAGCTATCTCTTCTATGATTTTCTTTTTCCTCTACAGCAGTAGGTGCTAGGCAAAAAATGGAGCCCTTCCCCCCCACCTCTTCCCTAGAAATTAGACTCAGTTATTTGTAGGGCAGCATGAGAAAGACTGACATCCTGACCCTCCAGGGAAAGTAGACCTTCAATTGGGAGGTGAGAATAGAGGCAGTCTTGAGTTCTTGGCTGCTACTAATCTCTAGTAGAGTTTCCATCTGGTTGAGCTGGGAAAGGGGAAGGAGGGAGCAGTCTTTGTCCAAATACTATAGTCTCTCACTGCTATTATGGAACTTTAGTAGATTTTAAAAAATAAATACTTCTTTACTGGCTATAGCCTTTAGCACCATTTCCAGACATTTTAATGGTTGTGTTTTGTTTTGTTTTCACTTATTCCACTGGGAAGTGGGTCCACAGAGCTCATCATGCAATCATGCCAGTGACTGTTCTTTAATAAATACATTTTCTTTTCTTTTCTTTTTTTATTACCTTTACTCTTTTGGGTAATAGCCTCAAATGTCTCTTTAACTTGGCCTTTTGAAAAAAAAAAACTATAGCATAAGAGTTGATTGTCATCACTCATGCAGACTACATCATTAATTCCATCTTCTTTTTTATTTGAAATAACACATTAAATGATTATATTAATCAAGAATATTAAATAGCTTTATAAGCACCACCAACAGCATCACTAAGAAATAAATGGTTAGCATGCAGTACTGTTCTTGTTTTAGAGGTTCATAGATATGAACCTTCATAGATATGAAGCATATGAATATGCTTCTAATAAATGTTTAACAGTCTTCATTAAGTGCTCTTAGAACATTAAAATCATCTAAAATGCTACAATAATTAGTCTTCTAAACAGCAGAGTGAGCACAAGTAGGATTGATCACTTGCCCAGATTTAACAATGTGGCCCCCAACATTTTGATGAGTCTCACTAAAAACAGATGCCACCATCATATGCTCTTTTTAAGTATAGAACAATAATGTCAAGAAAATTTCAATTCTTGGATGCTTTTATTCTTTCAGACAATACATATCAAACATTAGATGAAATATTTCAGCCCAAGAACATGTAAAGAATCAACACACTACTAGAGAAAAGTATTTTTCTGTAGCTAACATGGCATGAAAAGCACAGAAATAAAATAGCAATCTAAGCTGGCATTGTTAGTGTTGCACTCACTTGGATGATTATGGGCTTTTAAGAGATGGACATATTTTGACCATTTCAATCAGAGAAGATATGGTCAATTGACTCATAGAAGGACTAGAAATGGAGGTTGATTCTTCTGTTATATTTATACCAAAGTATCAGAGGACAAAACCATTTATGACTTATCTTCAGAGTTTTAAGTTTATTTTATAGGCATTTGAGTTGCAAATTGTCTATTATCATGGAACTTAACTGAGGCTACTATTGCAAAAAACGTTTAAAATTTCATGTAGAAAGTGAGATAAAGTTGCAATCAAAACAAATTTCTCTGGTATTGGCCATCTATTTCCTGAAGCAAAATGAATTTAAAAATCTCTTTGCTTATGGTGAACTAATGCCAATTAGTCCCGTGGTAATAATGTAAGTTCATATTAGCTTTGAGGCTGAGGTAATTTAGAAGAAAACATCAAAAGTCCAATGAATGCTGATAATATTCCTTCACTAATGACTTAGATGTGCACCAATGACTCTCAAGGAAATGGTGCAGAGCAATTTTCTGAACCTACAATATAGCATATAGAATACTCTTTAACATATCACCCAATCTTATTTGTTATTGGTGTGAATCTGAGTCTTTGCACTTTTTGTGAATTAAAATTTTATTCATCTGAAAAAAAACCCCTCAGCATCCTGTCTGAGAGATGTTTGAGTCTCCTTTGGATACATCTTGTTATTCATAGCATCTTACTTATGACCTTTAAAAATTGGAATAATTGTCTTGAGAAATTCTTTTCTCTGGTGGCTAAAAGAACTAGTTTTTACCCCCTATCATGTACAAATTAACCACCTCTTTGAAACCAGGTAATGATTTTTTAAATGTGCAATTTAAAATTTCAAACCATATTACCACTTTCCTCCCAGAAGCTTCACTGTCAGTGACTTAGTTAAACCATCATTAATCACAAGATAAGCTACAGTCATGTGGTGATTGTAATTTGATCCCACAGAACCAAAGACAAATGATATGGAATACCATTAGCAATGATAGCTTTAATGTAGACATTCATCACGGACTCAGGTTCACTTGATGTGACTTTGGGATAAAAATGGGGGAAATTACCTAGCTGTTGAAGATTCTATTGCTATTAAATCATAATTTTGACAAAACTGTACAAAATAAGAGTGTAGATTTTGTGCTTCCCGTTTTACACTCTTAAAAGACAAAACTGCAGGGGGCTTTGAAGAAACCAGATGCAGTGCAATTAGAATAGTGAATACTGATTAGTTGTTATATATCTAATTGCTAATAATAGAATCTGAGGTTTTGGCAAGCTATTTATAGAAGTCACAAGCCTGCTCCAGTTCATCAGAACAGGTAAGCTGCTAACAGAGGCTAAGAAGGAGACACACACACACACACACACACACACACACACACACAGTCTTTGATCAGTGACACATTTTATTGGTCATAAACTTCCTGAATATATTGCATTATAATCCCCTAAAGCAACAGAATACAAGTTTTAGAAAGAGATTCTTGTTATCTAACTTAAGTACTATCCAGTGGTCACATTTAAGAAGCTATTTATGTTTGCAAAGACCTACAAAATTATTATTAAATGCTTTCTCTGTAGGAAATCTGTGAGGTGAGCTGAATGCAGAATCAAAAGTGTGATTGCATTCACAACTGGGAATAAATATTGACCATGTCCTTCAGCCTTCTCCTAAAGAATATATGAGTTGAGCTTTAATTCTTTATGGAGAAAAAAATATAAACTCTGCTAGTTCCGGAATAAATTCAGGCAATACTACTGTGTATTTTATTTCTTTTTTTTTTTATTGTTTCTGCCACCGAGACCTACTGTGTAGCTTGTTCTACTACACCTGTCTCTGCTCCTATAAATTTATTTTCTTCCTGGCATTCTTTAGTTGAGTGATTCAATCACACTCTGTGCTCCCACTGATTACAGGTAATTCTGTGCTCAGATGGAGTTGATCTACTATTAAACCACAACATCTCTGTAGAGTCAGGTTTAAGATCTGGCCCACCAAATCTTTTCCTCTTTGAGAGATAAATTCAGTAAAAGTAATTAGAATGACTCTAACACTTTACTGCCTTGAAAATTTTAAAATACATCTATTTTTGTGGTTGAGAAAGTGTCCCAACATTGTAATTGTGTTCATGCTGTATAGAAATATATATATATATATATGTAATATATAAATACATAGTTTATCTTTAAGTTTCTATGGATCTGTGGATCAGCATTTAGTTTAATTTTATCTACATTTTGCCTGCTGATTTCTTGGTTTGAGGGAACATTCTTTAGTTCTTGGGAATCCTGAAGATTAAATGCTATGTTTGCTTGAACATATGTCTTGCAATTGGGTCTATGATAAAGTTCTTTGCAACATGAAAAGGTAGTTTCAGACATCTAGACTACAAACAATATGAACATTTTATAAATTGTAGAAAAATCCCTATGGCAAAGGAAATTTGAGTTTGAAGGTGCCTAATTTAGAATTCCCTTAAAGAATCTGACTTCTGCAATAACATAAAAGATTAGCTCCTACAAGCCAGAAGATTCTAGTGGTAAGTATAACAGTTTAGAATCTGCAGACTGATTATAGACACGCTAGATTTTATGAATTTGGGAAAATATTTAATTTATACAACAGATATTTGTGGGCACTATATTATTTTGTTAGGGCTGCTGTAACAAAGTACCACATACTAGGTGAATTAAACAAGAGAAATTTATTTCTCACTGTTCTGGAAGATAGAAGTCCAACAGCAAGGTGTCAGCAGGGTTGATTTCTTCTGAGGATTCTCTCCTTAGCTTGCAGATAGTCACTTCATGCTGTGTCCTCACATGATCTTTCCTCTGTATGCATGCATTCTCATGTCTTCCTCTATGCAGGAGCACCAATGGCGTCTCTCTGTGTGTCCAAATTTCCTCTTCTTAAAAAGACACTAGTCAAATTGGACTAGGGACCACACTAGTGACCTCATTTTTATCCCATCACCTTTTTTAAAGGCCCTATCTCCAAATACAGTCACATTCTGAGGTACTGGGGGTTAGGGTTTCAACGTGTAAATGTAGAAGTGGGTGGGGCACAATTCAGCCTATAACAGGCACCTCAGTTGAGCATTGGGAATATAGCACTGAATGAAACAGACAAGAATCCCTGCTATCCTGAAACTTATATTATTCTGCATAATGTCTCTAAATTCTCAGTTTCCTCATCTGTACAACAACGTTATAGATTGTTGCTGGAATTATGTCAGATAATGGTAGAGAGAATTTACAATAGTTAATTGCCCATAGGAAGTCTCAACAAATCATCATGAGAATTGTGATGGTGGAACCTGTTGATAAACATTGGCAGAAAATCTTCACACACCCTCTCCTGCAATTCCAAATGAGTTGGTTGCCTTCAGGCAATGACAGGATTGCTACTCAAGTGCATTATGCATAGGACATATGTATTATTTCACAAGTCTTACTAAATTATTTGCTTTCATTAGTACTACAGTTATAGGAGTCTCTGAGTTTCTGTGAGTGATATGAGGATATTTCATCTGATTAGATACTTAAATTCCTCTTTGTTTCTTCTTGAAGGGATTTTATATTTCTAGCTGTATAGGTTTAGTTCATCATGTTTGGGCCCAAGGTAGAATGGTACTGACCCCTTCTGGTTAACTCTATTACAAATTCTTCATGAATGTATTTTCAATTTGTGATATCTCACTTCAAACAATTCATTCAACATTGATATCTTCAGTGACTTCCTGCTTAAGAGGTTTTTCCCTTGACTCCTTACACATATCCAATTATTCAACAAAAATACATATCTTACCTACAATATATAGGCATTGTTCTCAGCTTTGGAGATACAGAATTAAACAAAATAAACAAAAATCTCTAACTTAATGTAGCTTATATTTAAGTGTTGATGAGTAGGAGTTTTTCTGTGGAAGATTTTCTGTGGGTTTATACCCACTACTCTTAATCAATATCAACCACTGTTGTAATTTAGAAGAAGATATGATAGTCTCAACTGCAAAGTACAGTATAACAGCATATTTACACTTTTTACATAAACTTTTATCCTTGAGTCATAATCTAAAAATTAAGCACTATTGCAAATATAGGTTTTTTCCAGAATCATCTTGCTTTAGATATTTGAACATGATAAAATGCCTTAAATTTACTCTTAGATAATTATCACGTCACTTTATGTTAAATTATAGCAAGTATATCTTTTAAATATTATTTATTTTCTACCTCTGTTTAAGGTCGTCCCTGCCATTATCTTAGTTCAATCAACTGTCATTTCTTATATGCGTTACTGCAAGTTTTCAGTATTTTTCTGTTATAATAGATTCTACACACTACACAAAAGATGTCTTTCTGTTTCAAACTTGTCAGATGATTTTCACTTCTCATGACCGCCCACATCATACTACAGTTTTATAAAAGATAAATAAGGAACTTCCACTTCCTCAAACATGACAATCTGCAACCTCAATACTCAACTTTCTTTCAAAAACAAATCCATTGGAATCCACTGATGGAATTTTTTTCTTCTTTTCAATTTTTGATGGTGAGGGGAGTGGTTTCTGGCTCTCCCTCTCTCTCTAGACTTACTACATTGTTTGCTAATAAAGGTGGGGATCCTGTCTTATCCATCTTTATATGTGCAGTTTCTAGCACAATTCCTACCTCCCCTTTGTTTGATGTAAATGACTTTTTGAGCCATATTTTGCATAGCATACAATTCATTCTTTTCAAATATACAATTCAATGATTTTTAATGAATGCATTGTTGTTTAAATGTGAAGCCATCACAATAAATCCATTTTAGAACGTTTTAGCACCCTACACAAAATTCTGTTTGTGCACACTTGCTGTTTATCCTTCCTCTTCCCTGCCTCTATCTGGGTGGCTACTAATGTACTTCCTATCTTTATAGATTTGTGGGGTTTCTCTTTTGATATTTGTGTAAATTGAATCATAAAATATATGGTTTTTTGGATTCTTTCACTAAAATATTTTTGCAGTTCATTCATGTAACAGAAAATACCCATAGATTGTTTCTTTTTTATGAATATTATTCTATTATATATTAGAAACTGTCATACACAGTACATAAAATGAAAAATATGTATAGTCATTTTGTTGGTCTCTGCTTGGCTGCGGTTGTCTTAATTTCTCAGTTATTCATGAAGGATAATTGTATAAGATATAGAATTCTTGGCTGAAAGTCTTTTTCTTTCTTTTCCTTTCCTACTGCCTCCTGGCCACCATGATTTCAGATGAGTTAGCTGCTGGTTTTATACAGGATCCTTGTATATGATGACTCATTTTTCTCTTGATACCTTTAATCTTTCCTCCTCATCTTTGAGTTTCATTAGATTTACTAAGAAGTATGTAAGTAGCAGGGGTCTCTTTGAGGTTATTCTATTTAGATTTTGTTGAGCTTCTAGTATATTTAGATTAAATGCCATTAAATTTGGGAACATTTCATTCCTTATTTCTTCAAATATTTTTTCTTCTGATTTACCACTGTTCTCTTCTTCTGGTTTTTTATTCATATGTTGCCATGCTTGATGTTGTCCCTCACATCTATTAAGCTCTGATAATTTTTCTTTGTTCTCTTTGTTCTTTCTGTTCCTCAGTCTAGATTATCTTCATCATTCTATGTTCAACTTCACTAGTTTTGTTTTTCAGCCAGCTCAAATTTGTTGTTAAGTACCTCTAGTAAATTTTTCATTTAAGTTATTGTACTGTTCACCTCCAGAATCTCTATATTATACTTTAATTTTAACCCCCCAAAAACATGTTTATTATTATTGTTTTTCTATAATTTTTTGAAATTCTCCATTTGATGAAACATAGCTGCCATAGTTTAATTCTATAAACATAGTTTTATTTAGTTGATCATCTTAAGAAGAACAAGACCAAGTTATATGTTGTCTATATAAAATCCACTGTAAATAGAAAGGTACAGATAGGTTAAAATTAAAGGAAGTCATAAAGATAACATCAATTAAAAGAAAGCTGGAGTAATTATATTAATTTTATAAAAAGCAGACAAGAATAAAAAAATTCTCATTGATTAAGAGGGGCATTACGTGATGATAAAGAAATCTATTCCTTAAAAAACATAACAATCCATAATGTGTATGCACCTAACAACAGAGCATCAAAATACATGAGGCAAAAACCACCAGAACTGCACTGCAAGGAGAAATAAACAAATCTACAATAATAATTGGAGACTTCAACACCCCTCTGTCAGTAATTGATAGATCAAGCAGGCAGGAAATCAATGAGGATGTAGATGAACTGAACTGCACAAATCAATCAACTTTATCTAATTGACATTTATGGAATGCTCCATCCAACAAGAGCAGAATATACATTCTTCTCCACTTCACTTGAAACGTTCATCAATGTAAACAATATTCTGGGCCATAAAGTACACCTTAATAGATTAAAAAAAGGAAATCTCACGAAGTATATTCTCATATCACAGTGGAATTAAAGTAGATGTCAATAACATATAGATAAATGAAAATTTCTTATAATATTTGGAAATAAAAAATATACTTATAAGTAGCAGATGGGTCCAAAAGCAATCTCAAGAGAAATAAAAAATAATTTGATCTAAATAAAAATGAAAATACATGCTATCAAAAATTGTGGGATACAGCAAAAGCAATGCTTAGAGGAAATTTATAGTATTAAATACATATATTAGAAAAGAAGAAAGATCTAAAATTAATAACTTAAGTTTCCACTCTAGGAATGTAGAGAAAAAACAGATGAAGCCTACAACAAGCAGAAGAAAGGGAATAATAAAAATTAGAACTGAGATCAACAAATTAGAAAACAACACACAAAACAACAAAACCAAAAGCTGATTATTTGGAAAAATCAATAAAATTAGGAAATAGCTAGCCAGGTTAATAAAGAAAAAAAGAGAGAAGACAAAAATGATCAATATCAGAAATGAAAGAGGGGTGACCAGACCGACTCATATTTATGGCATTTATTCTATGACTTATTACATGACCAAGTGAGATTTAATTCAACTATACAAGTCTGGCTCAAAATTTTAAAAATCATTAAATTTAATAAACCATATGTACATGCTAAAGAAATATCATATGATCAGTTTAACTGACTCACAAAAAGCATTTGACAAAATCCAACAGACATTCAGGATAAAAATTCTCAGCAAACTAGTAATAGAGTGGAACTTCTTTGACTTAAAAATGAATATTTACAATAGTCTTACAGCTCTTATTGTACTTAATGGTGAGAGATTAGACACTTATTCTCTTAAGATCAGGAAAAAAGCAAGGATGTCCTCTCTCACCACTCCAATTCCATATCATACTAGAAGTTCTAGCTTGTGCAATAAGAAAAAAAATAAAATGTACACTGATTAGAAAGGAAAAAAATAAAATTGTCTTTTTACACAAATGACATGATTATTTATATAAACAACACCAAAGAATCTACATAAGACCTCCTGGAACTAATGAGCAACTATTGCAAGTTTATAGGTAACAACCTCAATACTCCCAAAATCAATAGCTTATTGGTATTGACAAAATTAATTCTAAGAGTTTCAAGGATTTGGATGTCCACATATTGGGAGTAGAAGGGGTTTTTATTCTGTCTAAGACACAACCTAGTTAAAAATGGGCAAATGATCTGATAGACATGAAGAGATTCTAAACCTCATTTGGCATTAGGGAAGTGCAAATAACAACAATAAGATACCATTACACACCTATTAGAATGGCTGAAATTTTAAAAAAACGACAATACCAATTACTAGTAAGGATATGTAGTGACAGGAGCTCTCATTCACTGAGATGAAAAATGGCACAGCTGATTTTTTTTAAACATCTTTATTGAAGTATAATTGCTCTACAATGGTGTGTTAGTTTCTGCTTTATAACAAAGTGAATCACCCATACATATACATATATTCCTATATCTCATCGCTCTTGCGTATCCCTCTCACCCTCCCTATCCCATCCCTCTAGGTGGTCACAAAGCACTGAGCTGATCTCCCTGTGCTATGTGGCTGCTTCCCACTAGCTATCGATTTTACATTTGGTAGTGCATCTATGTCACTGCTAATCTCTCACTTCATGCCAGCTTACCCTTACCCCTCCCCATGTCCTCAAGTCCATTCTCTACATCTGTGTCTTTATTCTTGTCCTGCCCCTAGGTTCTTCAGAACCTTTTTTTTTTTTAAGTTTCCATATATATGTGTAACCATACAGTATTTGTTTTTCTCTTTCTGACTTACTTCACTCTGAATAACAGACTCCTAGGTCCATCCACCTCACTACAAGTAGCTCAATTTCATTCCTTTTTATGGCTAAGTAATATTTCATTGTATATATGTGTCACATCTTTATTTATTCATCTGTTGATGGACACTTAGGTTGCTTCCATGTCCTGGCTATTGTAAATAGAGCTGCAATGAACATTGTGGTACACGATTCTTTTTGAATTATGGTTTTCTCAGGGTATATGCCCAGTAGTGGGATTGCTGGATCATATGGTAGCTCTATTTTTAGTTTTTTAAGAAACCTCCATACTGTTCTCCATAGTGACTGTAGCAATTTACATTCCCATCAACAGTGTTTGAGGGTTCCCTTTTCTCCACACCCTCTCCAGCTTTTATTGTTTGTAGATTTTTTGATGATGACTATTCTGACTGGTGTGAGGTGATACCTCATTGTAGTTTTGATTTGTATTTCTCTAATGATTAGTGATGTTGAGCATCCTTTCATGTGTTTGTTGGCAATCTGTATATCTTCTTTGGAGAAATGTCTATTTAGGTCTTCTGCCCATTTTTAGATTGAGTTGTTTGTTTTTTGATATTGAGCTGTATGAGCTGCTTGTAAATTTTGGAGATTAATCCTTTGTCAGTTGCTTCATTTGTAAATATTTTCTCCCATTCTGAGGGTTGTCTTTTCATCTTATTTATGGTTTCCTTTGCTGTGCAAAAGCTTTTAAGTTTCATTAGGTCCCATTTGTTTATTTTTGTTTTTATTTCCATTTCTCTAGGAGGTGGGTCAAAAAGGATCTTGCTGTGATTTATGTCATAGAGTATTCTGCCTATTTTTTCCTCTAAGAGTTTTACAGTGTCTGCCCTTCCAGTTAGGTCTTTAATCCATTTTGAGTTTATTTTTGTGTATGGTGTTAGGGAATGTTCTAATTTCATTCTTTTACATCTAGCTGTCCAGTTTTCCCAGAACCACTTATTGAAGAGGTTGTCTTTTTGATGGAATATTCTTGCCTCCTTTATAAGAGATAAGGTGACCATATGGGCACAGCTGTTTTGAAAACAGGCATTTCTTACAAAGCTAAACACAGTCTTACCATAGCAATTACCCTCCAAGATATCTACCCAAATCATCTGAAAACGTATGTGTACACAAAAACCTATTGTGGGTGTTTATAGAAGCTATATTCATAATTGTCAAACTGGAAGCATGCAAGACAACCTTCAGTAGTTGAATTAAAACAAACTGTGGCATGACATACCATGGAACACTCTCCAGTGATAAAAAGAAATGAGTATTCAAGGCATGCACAGACGTGGATGAATCTTCAATGCATATTTCTAAATGAAAGAAGCTAGTCTGAAAAGCTGCATAGTATATGATTCTATTCATGTGCTATTCCAGAAAAGGAAAAACCATGGAGAAGATAAAAAACTTAGTGGTTTCCTTTAAATTTTTGCCCAGGTTTTTGTCTGCCCCAACTGTACTCACAGTCTTAGGTGATGTTAGAGCAAAATGCTATTGTCTTCAGTAATTCTTGGGAATAGGTGCTTTTTTGTTGCTCTTGCTCTTGTTTTTGTTTTTCAGAGCTAAGCTCCAAGTTAAATCAAATTGCTTCAAAGCTCTGAGAATGGAGGTTTTCCTAAAGCTTTTTGTTTTGTCAAACTATAGGTTGTACTCTGGGATGAGATTTTCAACAGAGCTCCCCAAAAGAGATTAGTCATCTCTGTTGGCTATAAATCTGCTGGCTCTCATTCCCACCATGCCACTGATTTGGGGAGTTAGAAAGAAGGGGAGTAGCCCCAAGTTAAAATCCTGCAGTCCCTGCTGTAGTTGCTGCGGTTCAGTAGAATATCTTGAGTAGATGTTTTTCACTTATTCACTTATTCTGTGAAATTTGGTTAATCTCCAGAGTTCTGAAATTGTTGGCTTTTACTATTTTGTCAGTATTTTCATTGCTTTTTGGGCAGGGCAGGTTCACTGAGATTCTCACCCCCCCACCCTCCATTCCAGAAGGCAATCTCCCACAGGAATAGAGCTGGATGCTCCATATGTGAATATGCTAGCTGGAGTAGAATAACAAAAGCAGCTAGGGAGTACTGGCACAGTAAATTGAAATCAGATTCTGGAAAGGGGAAGGCAGTTAAGTGGCAGTATTGAAAGTTTAGGTTTTTGTCCCATGAATAAGGTGAAATCCCTCAATATTTTGATTAGAGGAATAACCTGGAAAAATAAGATTTGTGAAATGTATTCTTGTAACTGTAGATGAATTATTGAAGAATGCTTTGATGAAGAAAGATTAGGTTTTATTTCTAACTGGTAATAACATGGAAAGTCATGAGTTAGTGGGGTCAGTAGAAATGCAAAGAACTGAAAGAAAGATGTTTTAAGAAATACTTGATGAGATTTTGAGATTGGTGAATATGAGAGATAAAAGGCTAAAATCAGAGGTGTTTTAAGCTTTTAAGTCTGAGTTTGGAGAAATTGATCCATTAGTGGAAATCTGATATTAATGTTAAGAAGAAAAGTATTAATTGAATAGTTTCCTTAACTATTGATGGTATGTGCAATATGAAATTCCAGACAAAATGTTGGAGACATGCACCTAGAATTCAGTTTTGAGATTAAAGTTTGCTGATACAGATTTACAGATAAATATAAGTGCAAAATTTGAAGCTGAAAAAAAGAAAGGACACTTCCAAGAAAGAGACGTGGAATTTACAAAGAAGGAACTTGTAACATACAGAAAACACGGTTCTGAGGTGAAAATAGAGTCTATGGAGACATAGATTGTTGACAATTTGCTGAGCTCTATCAAAGGGTTGATGATTTACTGGAAGAAAGTCACTTTGAAATGGTTATTATAGTTGGACCCAGGAAAAAACAATTGGCTAAGCAAAGTGAGAGAAATGTGTAGTAGAGATCGGACGTAATTTTCAAAATTTACACAATTTAAAACATCCTAGTGTTACCTTGGATTGGATCATGAAACAGAAAGAAGGACAATAATGACAAAACTGGTGACATCCAAAAAATGTCTGGAGTTTGGTTAGTAATAATAACAGTAATAACAATAGTAATAATAGAGAGAATAACATTGCTGCTTTGTCCCTCTAGAAGATAGTCACCTGTCTGCTATGGAGACTGCGCATAAATACAACCAAGACTATACTGATGTGTCAATGAACTACTTGGTGTTAACAAATTTAAGACACAGTTTTTCATTTGAGTTCTCATATTATTTTCTTTCTTGTAGGTGGAGATGTGACATATAGTGAAGGAAGAATTGAAATTACTTTAGCTTTGAAGAATCAGAGTTAACTGTTTAACAGGGCATGCATGGTTAAAATTTTTTATTTCTGTAGAATGAATTAGTCACTTTATTTGTATTTATTTTATATTTTATGATAGTAATAACACTGCATATAAATTTCTGAGTTGTAATTATGAAGCAGAAATTACTAGTTTTACTAGGGAAGTAGTGTTTTGATGTCATCATTTGACATACAACTAGAATCAAAACATAAAATCACATATAAGCTTGGTTTGATTCTATTTTTAATCAGGATAGTAAACTATCCAATACTTTTTCATTCACATTCAATTTGCTGTCAGTTGTATCTGCTCACAATTTATCCTTAAAATATTTGTGTTTTCTGCAGATTATCACCTTGTTATAGATAAGACATTTTCTTACACACAGTGTAACGTGTTACTGTTACTGAAACAACAAACTATTCTCAAGTTCTGACTAACGTAATTCAACGTAAACTCTCTGTTCCATTATATCATCAACATGGTATCTTATGTGTTTAGGAAACAATATTGTTAGTAATATTGACATCAACTTTAAAAATACTAATCAAATATTCTCTTCCCCTCACTTCATGATCAGAGGATCTACCTACTATACATTATCACCTCCTTTAAGCACATATTTTCCCCAAATAAGCAAATAATGAACAATGTTGGTCTCATTTCATTGCTTATATTTGTTGTTTACTGTCTTCTAAACTTCCCTATGAATTCAACCTTTACAAATGATTGACTATTAAAAGGAGTTATAATAATGTCACCCTGAAAGTTTTATTATCTAACAATAGAAAGAACTAAATACAGGTTCCTACATGTATGCTCTTTTTGTCTTTTAAATTCTTGAGATATAATTTCTGGAATTTGTATTTTTACAACTTGCTAGATGTACAGGACAAAAATAGTCTGCTTCTGTGGAGAAAACTTCTGCCAAAGACTTTTTTTGTTTTATCTTTATGATGAATGCAAATTCTCCATTAAAAAGCAGATTTTTCATTTCAAATGTTGAATGATACTTAAAATAATCCTGTTGGTTATAATTAGATGCTGAGGAAGGAAAAAGACACACACATGAGAATATTTTCTGGTTCTATAGCAATTTCACTTGATTGCAAAATAAAACTGTGTTAGTCACTTATATGAAAAGCCAAATAAATCTTGATGTTAATCTGAGTAATGCTGCTTTCTTCAAAAATGCAAAGTATTAAACATATTTTTTTAATAACATCATTGCATATTAAATTAATCCAGCCTTGTTTATAGACAATGGAAAAACTTGCTTATCGGTATGACTTAGTTTTGTTCCCACTATGATCTACCCATTTTCTTATTTTACTCCAAATATTACTTGTCTTAAAAGATGCTTTTTGGAAACTCAGGGGCTAATTTCAATAAAGAAAAGTATTAAGTTCTCCAGATGCTTTCTGTTAGATGTAACTGTAGCTATCCCATTACGTTATCTATCTAGCTCTTTAACTGAAGATTTTTGAGTTTTCCTCTCATTGAAGGAAAACTTTGTGTAAAACCCAATGTATAATCCCAGATAAAAATGTTGATTTCTTCAAAAACATTTATTGTGTACCTAATGCAACCAAGCCTCGAATAGAACAAAACAAAATAAAACAAATAAACCAAAAAAAAACTAGTGACGGCACTGTTTAATGGGTAGAAAATTAATTTTTATCTTCAAACCAATTGAATACTATGATAGTTAATCAGTATCTTTCCAAGTATGATTCATGGATGAACCTCATTCAGAACCACATGGACGTGTTTGTTAAAAATGTTTGCTATGGGGCTTCCCTGGTGGTGCAGTGGTTGAGAGTCCGCCTGCCGACGCAGGGGACACGGGTTCGTGCCCCGGTCCGGGAAGATCCCACATGCTGCGGAGCGGCTGGGCCCGTGAGCCATGGCTGCTGAGCCTGCGCGTCCGGAGCCTATGCTCCGCAACGGGAGAGGCCACAACAGTGAGTGGCCCGCGTACCGCAAAAAAAAAAAAAAAAAAAAAGAAAGTTTGCTATGACTTTATACTTGATCCAATAAATCAGGTACTTAAATTTTAAAAATCTACCAAGAATACTGTTGTATGCACGAAAGTATACATACCACTGAGTTATGAGGCAAGCTAGATTGTAGATATTCTGCATTTAAGCCAGTTTTCTCATCACAGGCATTTATAATTGTTTTGATAATATTCTTCAGTGAAACTCCACAGAAGGTTAGTTGTGCCTCATCAGTCACCTCCCCAAGCTCCCCACACGTCCAGTGCTTAATTCTTATACTAACACATTTCATCACAATATTGTCTATGAAATTTTTTGCAGACAAAATATTCCAATTGAATTATTTTTCTATGTTTACGTATTAAGCAATGTCATATTTTTATCTTCACTATAACCAAGACTGTTTTATATATAACAAAAAGCCTTTTTGTTTGTTTTAAAATACATTTGTCTACTTTCACCCAAATTCATCTAGCTGGAGTAGATGAATTAATTTGGAACTTAATTTGCAAGGTCCAGTGTAAAATAAATATGTGAGACTGCTTGTTTATAAATTATTATGCCTTTCTAAGTGATGGCAACAGAGCATTAAACCAAGTATGAGACCCTATGAAATCTCATTGGTTGCATGTCCATGAAGCTGTCTCTGCCAAGGGAACATTCATATATGTCTTCTACTAGTGAATAGCCAAAATATTGTTTGACCAAATTAAAAAAAAAAAAAAAAGGAAAAAGAAAGTGAAGGCTATTTGTACACTTACTATTTATGGTGATTTAACATTTGAACATTTTTTTAAAAAGTAAGTGTAAAATTATATATAATGCTATCCTGAATCTGTATTAATCTTAAAGAACTATTTCTTGAATAAAGCCACTTATGACACTTGATTTCTTCAATAGATTGCTTTTTTTTTTTTTTTTTTTTTTTGCGGTACGCGGGCCTCTCACTGTTGTGGCCGCTCCCGTTGCGGAGCGCAGGCTCCGGACGCGCAGGCTCCGGACGCGCAGGCTCCGCGGCCATGGCTCACGGGCCCAGCCGCTCCGTGGCATGTGGGATCTTCCCGGACCGGGGCACGAACCCGCGTCCCCTGCATCGGGAGGCGGACTCTCAACCACTGCGCCACCAGGGAAGCCCTAGATTGCTTATTTTTAAGTGAATTACCCATCTTTTCAATATATCTTTATTCACCTCCAAACCTATTCTGACCAAATGAATCTAGACTTTAGAATAGGGCTCCCATATAATAAATATTTAATTTGGTAGAAAATAGAAACAATAGAAGATGTCCACGTGGGTCTTCAGCTGCCAGTTAAGATAGAGCTAAATATCTCAGGCTTGGAGTTCAATCTTTTAATGAAAATAGATTAAATATTTGTAAAACAATAATATTAATGCAATGTGGCTAAATAAAGTGGTATTTAGCGTATAGTTTCCTGCTTTTCACTTCTTGCCATTATAAACACATTTTTAAAATTCCAATGTTTCTAAATACGCATTCCTCTCATATGTTGCACATGGAGACATTTAAATAACTATGTAGTATGGGTAAAATGGAATAACCTTTAAGATCTCTGCCAGCTGGAACTGAAATGAACCTTCAAAATCATTGTTTTCCCTTTTCTGAAGGACTTCCTGAGGATTACATTGAAAACAATTCTGTCTTCCTGTCTAACACAGTTCATGCATCAACTCCAACCTACAATGACACAGAAGAATTCCTGCAGTGTATTACCTTGAATGATACACAATGTATGTTCAGAAGATAACTTTAGCATTCATTTTCTACATATACAACACATATGTTGAAATCTAGATCTTACTGACATTTACCAATGTAAGCTACAATGGAGAAAAGCTTAGGAAAATATGCCTATTAGACATGGCTAAGTATATGACTGCAGGTAATAAAATTACAACTTAGTAGCTCCAACAGTTGCATCAAAAACTAACTGTGCCATATTGTGTCACATTTTAGAGTGGAAATGGACAGCATGTTGTGATATTTAAAGTGCCCTACTCAAATCACTTGCTCTCTTTTGCCTTATATTCTCAGCTTGATATGTCCCTTTACATTATGTCTTTACTGCCATATTTTAGTGTGATATTATCTCACAGATTATCCTTCATTCCTCAGATAAGTATGATTAAAATATTTTGTTTGTGTTATTGATAAAATAATTTTTAAAAGTACATAATCCTTTAGCATTTTTAGTTTCTATCTAAAATTTTTCCTTATAAGTTTAAACATGCAAAAGTGCAATTTCCAGCTTATTGAAAATATTGCCTTTTTCAAACAAGAGGGTTAACATTACTTTTTAAAATGGAGCCAATTAAATCTAAATACCAAAGGGTTTTTTTAGCTCCTATCATTCATTTTCACACATACATGACTACCGGATAGAATATTTACATTCTGCTTTTTCTTCCTTTTCCCATTTAAATTCCCCCACCTGATTTTATGCAAATATAATACAGCATTTCACTTAAAAATATAATTGATTACTCAAGCATGTAGCAGTTCAAGTATAATCCTTAAAGATGTTAATTTTTATGACTGTAAGTCCCTAACATTTAAAAATTTTGCTCTTGATTATCATTATAATTATAATTAGTATACAATTGACCAATACATCATTGTTATATTACAATTTTTGATAATAATAGATGAGACTGTGTTTTGTTATAATCCACCTATGCATTCGTTGACGAAGTTTACTTTGTTTAAATAAGGAATGGTTCAACATTATTTATAATACATTCTTTAAGTTTTATGGGCATAAGCACTAAATCTATTGATACTATGTATATAAATGTTACAGCACCATCATTGCCATAACCTCCTTTTGCATTATATTAGAAAAATCATATAGTGAAGAGTCAGAAAAAATTATTTTTAACGATCTATCAGCTGGCAACCTGAATAGGTCTTCCAACTTTCATGTTGACATCACCTGATTGAAAAATGATACTCATTGTTGAATGTCAATTAAATGTCACATCTGATTGGAAACTTTCTCTGTCTTCCCAGACTTAGTTATTTTGTGTTTTTCTATATCATTGTCTTGCTCTATTAGCCCATGAATATTGTTTAATAAATAATTTGGCCTCCTGTTTAATTATTGAATTTCTTAAATATAAGGACTATATATGGTTCTTATTTGGTCTTATTTACATAAATTGAATGAATAAAATAGTGAATGAATATAAGCCTATTTTACTATACACAGTTATAATAGTGCATATGTGACATATAAAGTATTTTAATTCCACAATAACACCCTCAAAGCTGTTTCTTGCTATCTAAAATAAGGCTATTTATTCAGCAATAAAATCCACCTTACATATTCTCGATTACATGCTGTTGAGATATATAACTCTGAATTTTGGAGGTCATTTATTAGAAATGGCCTCTGATTTTAATTGAAAAGCTACATAACACAAATTTATGGGATAGCAGCATGTTATGATTAATATAATAGTATGAGGTCAGAAGATTTTTCTGCCACTGACTATATGTATAAACTTGGGCAAATTATTTAATCTCCCTGTTTCAGTTGCTTCATCTGTAAAATGACAAGAATAGTGGCAACACAATATTTGGTTGTTTTAAACATTAAAGGAGATAAGAAAAATGTTATTAATTTGTGTCTGCCTAGCATACTATAAGTCCTTAGTAAATGTCTTAGCTCAGGCTGCCTAAGGTATACAAATATCATAGACTGGATGGCTTAATCAACAGACATTTATTTATCACAGTCTGGAAGGCTGGAAAGTCCAAACATCAATGTGCTGGCAGATTCTGTTCCTGGCAAGAGCCCTCTTGATTTGTAGATGGCTGCATTCTCCTTGAATCATCACATGGCAGAGAGAAATCTCTGGTCTGCTTCTTCTTCATGCATGGCCACTAATCCCATCACTGGGACCACCCTCATGACTTCATCTAAGCCTAATTACCTCTCACAGGCCACACTTCTAAATACCATCAGATTGAGGGTTAGAGCTGCAACATATGAATTTGGGGAGGAGCAAATTCAGGTCATTGGAAGACTGGTCCCTGTTGACAGACTCTTGAAGTTATTTTTCCCTTATCTTGAGAAAGCCTGTGAGTGACAGTGGGAGATGGGACACTTAGGTGGTCTAGGGATTTCCATCAAGACGTAAGGCATAGAAAGTGTCCATTACTCCACTGGTATATTTTGAGTAATGACATATTAACCTGATTTCTAGATGGGCTGTTTCTTTGTGGGAACTCATTGTTGAAGTATTAGACTAGTTGTTTACCAAAAGTTGATGCTTTGATACCAATGAGAAATAAGAAAACTCATACTTCAATAATTTCTACACGATTAAGTGATTCTTAATCTTGACTCAGTGATTCTCGAAAATATTATTGATGCACATTTTTCTCTTATGACTTTAAGCATAGTTCACAGCTTCAAAGTTAATGCTTTCATTTTTGGTGATCACTATGATTTTACTACATTTTCTTAAGATATATGTTACTGTCTCACATGGGACTAAAACTTTAAAGTAGTTTACACAAAAATTTTGTTTTCTTGTTTCTGGGAATCTTATTGAGGGAATTATATAGTCTTGTGGGCAGATAATTTTCTTTATATTGAAAAGAATTAACTTTTTTTCATTTGCTTTAATGTAGCTGGATTGTTAATTTGTAGCACATTGGTGGAAAAAGCCACAGCAGGAAGCTTTTGGCTCTTACTCAGATATGTAAATTACAGTAATAATCTTTGCATTAAAAGTGATAAAATAAACTTAATGGATCCAACCCTACAGTTCTTATTCTGAACCAAAAAAAGAGAAAAAAGAAGCCCTTTATGAATAAAACTGGAAATGTTCAACTAAATTGAGAAAGGCTGTTCCCATAGATTATAACCTTCAGTTATTCTTAGAAACCTCCTATGAAAACACAATGGAAAGATTCAAAATAAACTAGCTTGTTCCTGACCTGAGGTTTCATGTCACCATTAATAGGAGTTTCAACTGAATAAATACCATATGCATATGAAGGTATAATAAACTAGAACTCTGTTTCCTCTTTACAGAAAAAAAAAAAAGGCATAAGTGGCCCTTCTGTACCATGGGGGTGAGTGGATGTCTGAATATTTCTTCCTCTTACAGCCACCCTCTCTGAAATTGCCAAGGTTTCTTTGGAATAACGTTCCCAATATGTTTCTATAAGATCCTTGTGGAAATATGAGCATGTTGGGGCAAAGGAGAACAGGAATACTGTTAATCATTACTGTCCATTAAAATAATTTCAAATGATTTTCTTTTCAATTGCAATCAGAACTTGGGAAAAAAAGAAGATACATATGATCACTGCATGGAGAAGAGAGGAAAGGGTGGTATCAGGAATGAGAACTTTTACCAAGATGTGGTCCATGATGGTGATGAGGGTGTGGAGAAGTACACAGGCCAGGGAAGGGAGAATAACAAGTGTCATGAAATCCATTTCTCTACTGCACAATTTCACGCTGAGCTTGCCCTTTGGTGTCAATAACAAAAACACAAACAACAATAATAATAGCAGTAGTGGAATTTTTAGAATACTTACTATGTTTTTTTTAAAAATTGTATGAAAATCTTCACATGCGTTATTTCAACTTATAGGTGGAGGTATAAGAGGGACATTACAATAGCATCAGGATGAAGTTTCTCCCCAAAGGCATTATTTTTCTTTAACTGAAGTTTACTAGCCACGTGACTGTATTCTGTAGAAAAATTTTACATGTACTATTTTTACATGCACTATTAAAATTTTACATGCTCAAAAAGTAGCATGCCTAGCAACTTTTCCGGTCTCAGTTCAATATCCGTCTCATAATATCCACAAATGAGAATAGTTCTTCACAAATTATTGTGCTTGAAGAAAAAAGAAAGTAAGAGAAGAAACTCTAGGGTGAATTTTCTTTCCTTTATGTTTAGAGAGGTATATTTTGAAGCCTTATTCAATCCACATTGCTGTGTTGGCTGTTTACGGCTGGTGTCTGTTCTGAACGGGTAGGTGTGTGCTCTGATTGGTTGGCACTTATTGTACCAGTTGTTATATGCAGTATTTTAAATAACACCTTAGAGAATACCTGACAGAAAACTTGGAAGTAATTGTCACCTCATCCAAAAATCCAATTATGTCAGAATTTGTATCATAGTTGTGGGAAAGCTGTTATGTGTATCCTGTGTGAGTAGCAGCTGCCCATTTTACTACTGCTCTCAGGAAAAAATAATAACTCAAGGATGCCCACACTCTTAAGAGAATAAATTGTAATATTTATCAAGCTTTCCACATTTGCATATAGCAGTCATGTTTTGACACACTGGGATATATATGAATATTTTTAAAATTTATTTCATAGTTTTCTCATTTTCTTACAAAGTGATGATTATTATCCATTTTTTAAAAGATACGATTCTCAGTCTCTAAGTCTTGTTTATATTATTCCAGAAAAATTGTCTAAAGGGAATCTCCACCCACCCTCGCTATTCAAACATTTATTGAACAACTATTAATATGCAAATTTCTAAGATAGACACTATGAATGGTTTAAGAAAAACGTTCTTGCTCTGCAACAACCCTCAAGTATACGGAAGTATGTATGCAATGATTCTTGATTTAATCTTCATTTCCTTAAGGGGGAGGTTGCAAGAAAAGCATTTGAATTTTTAAAAGAAAAATTCAGACAAATCATTAGGAAATACAACCTGACTATGAGAATAATAAGAAAACCAAAACGCATTTATTGAATAAATGTTTATTGACTGTAATCTAATAGGAGGCAAACTGTCTGCTTTGAAACAAAAATAAAGCTGACACAACCCAGGACATACCAGATAAATTCAGTTCAGTGTTTCATGCTGTAGGATTCTCTGAGGAAGAGCCTTTTAGCATGGACGTACAGGGGGAGGTGTGAAAAATGAGGCTGGAGAGGAAGAAGACAGGGCGAGGATGCTAAGAAGCCAGAGCTTTATTCTATATGTGAAAACAACAAAGATTCTGAGTTTGGACATGGCCTAGCTATGTTTTGTTTTCATATAAGAGCTGGTAGCTGCAGGGTCTCTGAGTCTGAGGGTTGTAACATTGAAGGTAGGTATACTAATTAAGGGGTCACGCCAGTATTCCATTCATAGTTGGTGCAAGTTTAATGCAGATCAGTTTTAGTTAGGAATATTTTATCAATGTATTTCATATTATCTGGGATTGATCAGTTTGGGCATGAAAATAGGATGAGATTAGTTTTTATAAATCATTTTCCAGTGGCTCCTTTCAGTGGAGACCTACATAACACAAGGTCTTCTCTCAGAGGCTCACCCATTTATAACTGGGAGCCTCCTGGGCACATGACATCAACTGATGACCATTTCTCTTTTCAGCACCTCTCTGGGCCACTCACTGAGTCCTCTTTATTTGCAGGTGTTGCCTCCCCACTGTCACAAAAGAGGGTCCACTGTGAAGATTCTGGTTTTATAGCTAGCAGTTTTCTTCCAACATGGATTCAATTTCAGGCAATAGTCAATAGTAACTCAGCATCAATACTGCAGAGAAAAGTGGAGATTCAAGGAACATAATACTCTTTGGTGCTTTTTAAACAATAAATTGTAAGTGGATAGCATTTTCTATTTGTTTAAGTAATCTAGAGAAGAAGTTACTCAAGTATGTTAGTGATTACTCATTGTTTGATGAAGCATAGAGCTTCGAAGTTTAGTACTAAAATAACTAACATTTGCTGAGCACTCCCCACATGCTGGGCATGGACCTTACCACTTTGTACATGTATTATCTCATTTAACCACCCAAGAATTCCATGGGGTAGGTGACATTTGTATGCCCTTTTTGTACTGAGTAGTACTGAGGTCTAGAAACCTGCCTATGATTACTTAAGTGCAGAGCTTCTTTTGTGCATATCCTCCACACATAGCTCCTCCCCTCCTGGAGTCAGAATTATCTCTTTAAGTCATTCGTGCCTTGCAAGGTTGGACCAGAAATAAAAGCTAATGTAATAGTAAACAAACAAAAAAGAGTAAGAATTAATTAATTAATCACAGGAAAGCAGTCACAGCTGTTTTGGATCATGCCGAATATATTTACCAGAACTAGCACAATTATTTAGAACAGAAAGCAGAAGCAGAGACATTGATTGAAACTGCAGGGGGAATTTTGGTAAGCAGAATATAATTGCTCATTATTTTTATTTGTATCTTCCCATTTCCTTGTTCCTTTTTCCTTTGTTCTTTAATGACACTCAAGACTTTGCATGAAAACACATTCTTTTCATGGTTTATATATTTAGCCTCATCCTGCAGCTTGTCTCATTCAGAAGTCATGATCAGTTTCTAATATCATTATAATTTCCACAGTAACTAAATGGGGTATCATAATCATACCAATATGACTTTAGTAGAAGCAGATGAGCTAATTTTATGCAAATATTCTAAGCAATAACTTAAAAGAACAATAAGTATGAAAAAGATATCCTGTCCTTATTGTGGGCTTTTAGCTAAAATCTTCTAGGACAATTCAACTACTCTATAAAGGTTGTATTGAAACTTGGCTTCATTAGTGGACCCAAAAGCACTCTTTTTAAAGCAGCATTTGTCCTCATTCATCTCATTTATAATGTAAAGATATTATAAAGATTTAGGGGTCTTAAACATCAATATTTTTTGTTCGTACTTGAAAGATTACTTGAACACTAAAATTTTTTCTTTCCAATTAATTTAGAAAAGAAACATGATAATTATGTAAAGTTATTCTGTCACCTAATACATGTCTGAAATACAATAACTAAGTGGCAACAAGCTGGTGATGCAGTTTCTTGATGCCACAAGTTTAATTATAACCAAAAACAGTACAAACATAAGATAGTTTTACCAAATATCATTTGACAAGCATATGGAGTGTTCATCTGCTCTATTGTATTTCATTTTAAGTAAATATGTGAAAGGAATTACATTGCCTTTTCTAAAATCATTGAATTCAATATCAGATATTGTTCAGATCGGGAGTCAGAATACTTTTTTCTACAAAGGGCCTGACAGTAAATATTTTTGGCTTAGCCAGCCAGGTGGTCCCTACAGCAATTAGGCAATTCTGCTGTTGCAATGTGAAAGCTCCAATAGACAACAGTACAGAACAAAATTTGTGAGGTTGTATCCCAATAAAACTTTATTTAAAAAACAGGCAGTGGAATAGATTTGTCCTGAGGGCACTAGTTTGCCACCCTGGTTTAAAGAATGTTCCAAATATGAAAACCTTTGCAAAACAAACTTTTGTTAGTATTTACTTTAAATTATTTACTGTAAGATTTATTTTTTCAAGTATTAAATGAGTTTCAATTATGATGGAATATTATTGAAAACAGTAACATTTTATTAGTTGAAACCTGTAAATTTTTTTCACCCTCCCATCAGAGAGATTTGGCTAAAATGCAAATATGATTTCTAGTAGAGATTGGGGTCTGACACTTAGTCTATGATATTGCCTGATAATCTGAGAGATGAAAAGAAGTTATTTACCTTTCTAATTTTTATTAACTCTGAAGCTTTGGGTCTCTTTCAGTCAGAAAACTGGGCTACTCATACTGTATTAGGTGAATTGTGCTTTTTTGCAGTGGCAGAGAATTTTTCTTTTTTCTTACAAAAAGATTTGGACAACTAAAATTCCTATGATCTACTAAAATGATCTAAGAGGACCTCATGGTAGTATAATCTAGCATCCAAAATAAAACATGATACAATCTGGGCTAGAGATAGGAAGAGTCCTGGTATCAGCAGGGAGTATGCTGTGGAGGTCATATTCTTGCCATATTCTATTGTTTAAGAAAATTTTAACAAACTGGTAAAAAAAATTACTAACAAAGAAAGCTGATGACTTCTGAGCTTGGAAGAAGCTAGGAACATATCTTCCAAGTGAGGTTCTGAGAAGGAGACTTTACAAACTGTAGTGTCTTATTCTGCTCAGACTGCTATATCAAAATACTGAAGACCGAGTGACTTAAACAACAAACTTATTTCTCTTAGGTCTGGAGGCTGGGAAGTCCAAGATCAAGGTGATGGCAGATTCGGTGTCTAATGAGGGCTCCCATCCTGACTTGTAGACAGCTGCCTTCTAGTTGAGTGCTCACTTGGCCTTTTCTTGATGTGGACTCATGGAAAGAGAGAGGGCACTCATCTCTTTTTCTTCTTATAAGGGTACTACTCTCCTATTGAGGGCCACACCCTCATGAGTTCAACTAAACTTAATTAACTTGCAAAGGTCCCAACCCCAAACTCCACTTCAGTGAGGGTTAAAATTTCAACATATGAATTTTAGGGTATCCCAACATTCAGTCTACAACATGTAGCTTGCCAAACATCCAGTTTAAATTAGAAGGCTTAATATTTGAGTTTTAACCAAAAACAGGGAGAATGTCTTATATCCTTCAATATAGTGAGAATGCAAATGAGGTTCATTTTATAATATTCCATGAAACAATCTCATTATTTTTGATATCTCTCTGTTGCTCTTGTCAAAAATAATGATTAAATATTAAAAACCATATTGTTGAGTAGCAAGAAATTCTCCATAGGCTAATTATTAGGATTGAATTAATCTATGAATTCAAATAACTTAATTGAATCTTAAAATATTTTAACTTTTTAGAAAAAATCATGACATAGCTCCTTAATTTTTAAATTTTGTGCTTATAAGTAATATATATTCCTTTTCCTATAAATAACAAAAAGGTTTATTATTGTGATTGTTGTTCTTGTTAGTGTGGAATATTAACAACTTATTTTCTACCTCAGCAAACCTATTGATTTTTGTGTAGGTACCCTATTGTAAGATACTGTATTGAATTTTTTTATGAAAAGTTTTTCAATGTATTTCCTTGGGATTTTTGTGTGTACACGCATTGTATAAAATAATGGCCTTTTAATCTTAGAAAGATTAAAAGATTATAGACCTCTTAGTTCTGTTTCATTCTAAATGCATGAAGCATAAGTTTCAAAAATACTCTTAAAATGATGCTTATAATAGATATCCTGTTAGGTTTCCTAATTTTAATAGGTATTCTACTGATATTTCATCATTTACTATAATTTCCTTTGCTGAAAGTAAATTATTATTTACTTTAAATTATTTACTGTAAGAATTATTGTTAAAAGGAAAAGTAAATTTATTGTTAAAGTAAACTTATTGTTAAAGTAAACTTATTGTTAGTTTTTCTCAATACTTTTGAATAAGAATTTGTGTTGACTTTGTCAAATAAAGTTGGTCAAACTGCTTGAGGATAAAATGTTTTTATCTGACTTACTCACATAGTAAATGATCTTAGTAGTTCCTTAATATTGAATGTCTTTACACCTCTTTTTGAAAATTACTAATAATTGTTAAACCACACTTCTATTTCTGTGCTAATTATTCTGCACTGCACATTTTTTTTCCAAATTATGATTTATAGAGCTTCTTATCTCTTATGACCAGGAACAATTTATAAAATATCAATTAATTTGTTCTGTGAGAAATTAAATAATTCATCACTGACAATTAATAAATGCTTTTATGAGTTCTTCAATGTTATTCTTAGTTATTGATTCATTGACTTCTCTGTGTAGTATCTACAATCATTCATTTCATTGATGTTTCCAACTTTAGCATAAATAAATTGTAGATACCATTTTGCACATATTATTGTACTATGTCATTTTTGTTTACAATAGACGTTTCTGTGGTTTATCTATTTTGCTAATTTTTAAAAAGCATTTAACCTAGTTGCATGAATGCCATTATTTTTGTGTTGGTGTCAGAATGAAAATAAACAGCTGAGTAATGAAAACAATGCCTCAAAGAAGGCATAACTTAGACTTTAAACTCATAACTTAGATTTTACACTCATAACTTAGACTTTACACTCATGAGTCACTGTCACCCATTTCTGGTGTATTAGTTTTCTATTGCTACTATAACAACTAATTTCTATTAGTTTTCTATTGCTACTAAATTACTACAAATTTAGGGGCTAAAACAATACAGATGTTTTATCTTACCATTCTGTAGGTCATAAGTTTGACATGGGTTTCACTAGGCTAAAATCAAGGTATCAGCATTGCTCTACTCCTTTCTGGAACTTCTAGGGGAGTCTCTTTTTCTTTGACTTTGACAGCTTCTGGAGGGCACTCACAGTCCTTGACTTGTGGCCCCTTCTCTATCTTCAAAGCCAGCAATGCTCGGTCAAGTTTTTCTCACATTGGATCATTCAGACTCTCTTCTTCTCCCTCCATTTTCAACCATCAAGGACTCCTGGTAATTAGATTGGGTCCATCTGGATATTCCAGGTTAATTAAGATCCTTAAACTGGTCACATCTGCACATTTTGTCATGTAAGGTAACATATTCACAGGTTCAAAGTGGGGGGTTAGGATGTAGACAACTTGGGTGGACCATTAATCTGCCTAACACATGTGTTTCCTTTGTCATTTATGTCTTCAGATTCAGGTCAACTGCACACCTTTTGTAAAAGAAATTATTGTACATGAATCTGATATTTATACGTGATTAATTTTCTTTAATCTTTGTCAAATTTATCTTTTAATTGGTTTTTAAGCATGTTTCAAAAAGTTGTTTAGCTCTCTGTTGTTGGCCAGAGCCATATCTACATAAATTACTTTATTTGAACACATTTGTTTTAAATGATAAATATCTTCTGTGTTAACACACAGATTATGTTGACAGAATTTGTTTGCCTGAGTTGACCATCAGTTTAATCAGACTAATTACTTTATTAGCTCAGTAAACAGTCTTATATTTGGAAAACATTTTATAATGCCACTTAAATTAAAGAAAAAAATGAGTAGACATCAGATTATGAGTAAGAAATAAATTTCATTATCTGTCTGTATATACTTTAGGAAAAATGTACTTATCAATGCTTCTTTTAAAAGTTGCACCTCGTAGTTTACTAAAAACTACTTTTTAAAGTAAAAAGTGAACTGTTGGTACAATATTGTTAGGAACACCTTGTATCTAGACTAAATGATGACATTTATGCAGATGCAGCATAAATCTCGATTTCTTAGAGTTCTTAAAAAAATTATATGGAGTGTTACCATGGCATCTGAGCTGTTCACGAAACTTTCTTAATATTAAAAGAGCATTTTCTACCAATTTGCTTAGAAGATTTGACAAAGAAAAGTATTATCCACTTAATATGCCTCCCTTTTAGTCAATTCTATATATTTTATCTGTATTATTATGACACAGGTTTTTAGTAATGTAGATTTTATTTTATGTATTGAAGCAGATTTCTCATTATTATAGCTTTAAAAATAGTGTGTGTGGGTAGACAGATAAATGGATGATAGACGATAGATAGACTGATAGACATAATTTGGGTGTGTTTAAATTGTGCAACTTAAATCTATATTCTATGAGTCATATTTGAGATAATGATCATTAACTTCATTTATTATTAGTTTTTCATACTCTTTTACATTTGGTTCACCCAAATCTTTTAATAATTTTCTTATAGTCTTTCATCTGTCAGAAGAAAAGAAAAAAGTTTTGGTGGTTCTTCAAAAAGTTAAGGTTACTGCATAACACTGAAATTTTACCTCTAGGTATACACACAAAAGAATTAAAAACAGGTACCCAAACACATGTTCGTAGCAGCACTACTCACAATAGTCAAAGGCAGAAAAATCTCAAATGTTCATCAATAGATGAATGGATAAACACATTGTTATATATACATACAATGAAATAATATTCAGCCATAAAATGGAATGAAGTACTGATACAGGTGACGACATGGATGAACCTCCAAAACAGCTAAGTGACAAAAGCCAAGCACAAAAGATCAAATATTTTATGATTCCACTTACATGAAATATCCAGAATAGACAAATTCATTGAGACAGAATATGGATCGGTGGTTGCCAGAGGCAGAGTGACGGGGCAGGGAGAGGGAATGGGGAGAAACTGATTGATGGGTATAAGGTACTACTTTGCAGTGATGGAAATATTTTGAAACTGGATATAAATGGTGGTTGTACAGTGTGAATGATCTAATTGCCACTGAATTGTTCATGTTAAAACGGTAAATTTTAAGGCATGTGAATTTCACTTTGGTAATTAGCATTCAAAAATGTCTACGGTATAAGCAGTATAACTTCTCATTTAAGACTAGGGTATTTATGTTCTTAGCTTCACAATTCTGATGGGGGCTTCTGCTCCTTAGTTTTCATCCCCCCAAGCTGCATCCACATACAGGCTTTTCCCCTCTCTGGACCTTGAGCTTCAATGACTGCAGGCTGATGTTTTGTTGCAGCTCAGTAACAACCACACAGCCTCTCCCATCCTTTTATCTTCCTTAACTAAGCCAATGCCTCATCTGAGTGTAATCCTTTGTCAGATGCATATTGAAACTCCGAAGAGGTGTTCCATTTGCCTACACACTGAACATGAAAATGTATTCTGGTACCTATACACAGGGCATAGAAGGACCCTGGTACTTAATCTATGACCCAGACTTGACCTGAGGGTATCTTGACATAGATGTCTTCTGTTTTCAGATTCTCAGCTCAAATGAAGGTTCTACTGAAAGCTTCCAGAATCTGGAGATCTATTTCTAATCTAAGGGGAAGACAGAATCTGCTCTGGCTCATCACATTTTTCTATATCCTTTGAGTGCTAACCACAGGAAATATTTTTAAACTAAAAAGTCAAGATGTAACTCTTTCTTTCATTCCAGAATTTGACTCTCCTCTGAGGCAACATGTGAAAGGACTATGAAAGGAATTGGGAATTAAAAAAAAAAATGTGGTGATCTCAGCCACAAATAGAAGACTGAAAAAACTGTATCCTTAAATTAGTAGAGCTTTATATATAGATGTTTGTTTCCTAGGGTTAGGTTCTTAACGATTTAACATGACTACAATCGATGATTTCAAAACCATTATATTGTCCCGTCTCTTTTCTGTGCCTATTATTATCCTGGCAATGGGAAGGCAGGAAGTCAGAAGTTAAGAAGAGAAATAGTGTCTTTCTTTGTAAAACCTTCAGAAAACACTCCTAAGCAACAGCACATCATTCGCTCTATTCTGAACAACTGAAGAACATAGTGGCATTGATGTAAAATCTATGATCTTATCACAGCACAGTTTGATCAGGCATCTTGACTGATGATCACAGGCATTATGTAAATAGCACCATGAATATTGGTCGGGGTCTTTGTAATAGATTCTTTTTTTAACATCTATATTGGAGCATAATTGCTTTACAATGGTGTCTTAGTTTCTGCTTAATAACAAAGTGAATCAGCTGTGCATATACATATATACCCCATATCTCCTCTCTTTTGTGTCTCCCTCCTGCCATCCATACATATCCCACCCCTCTAGGTGATCACAAAGCACCGAGATGACCTCCCTGTGCTATGTGGCTGCTTCCCACTAGCTATCTATTTTATATTTGGTAGTATATATAAGCCCATGCCACTCTCTCACTTCCTCCCAGCTTACCTTTCCCCTCCCCATGTCTTCAAGTCCATTCTCTATGTCTGCGTCTTTATTCCTGCCCTGTCCCAAGGTTCTTCAGAGCCATTTTTTTTTGAATTTCATATATATGTGTTAGTGTATGGTATTTATTTTCCTCTTTCTGACTTAAATCATTGAATCTGTAGATTGCTTTGGGTAGTATAGTCATTTTCACAATGTTGATTCTTCCAATCCAAGAACATGATACATCTCTCCAACTGTTTGTATCATCTCTAATTTCTTTCATCAGTGTCTTATAGTTTTCTGCATACAGGTCTTTTGTCTCCCTAGGTAGGTTTATTCCTTGGTATTTTATTCTTTTTGTTGCAATGGTAAATGGGAGGGTTTCCTTAATTTCACTTTCAGATTTTTCATTAGTGTATAGAATTGCAAGAGATATCTGTGCATTAATTTCATATCCTGCTACTTTACCAAATTCATTGATTAGCTCTAGTCATTTTCTGGTAGCATCTTCATGATTCTCTACGTATAGTATCATGTCACCTGCAAACAGTGACAGCTTTACTTCTTCTTTTCCAATTTGGATTCCTTTTATTTCTTTTTCTTCTCTGATTGCTGTGGCTAAAACTTTGAAAACTATGTTGAATAATAGTGGTGAGAGTGTACAACCTTGTCTTGTTCCTGATCTTAGAGGAAATGGCTTCAGTTTTTCACCATTGAGAACGATGTTGGCTGTGGGTTTGTCATCTATGGCTTTTAATATGTAGAGGTAAGTTCCCTCTGTGCCTTCTTTCTGGAGGGTTTTTATCAAAAATCGGTGTTGAATTTTGTCAAAAGCTTTTTCTGCATCTATTGAGATTGTCATATGGTTTTTATCCTTCAATTTGTTAATATGGTGTATCACATTGATTAATTTCCATGTATTGAAGAATCCTGACATTCCTGGGATAAACCCCACTTGATCATGGTGTATGATCCTTTTAATATGCTGTTGGATTCTGTTTACTAGTATTTTGTTGAGGATGTTTGCATCTATGGTCATCAGTGATATTGGCCTATAGTTTTCTTTCTTTGTGACATTTTTGTCTGGTTTTGGTATCAGGGTAGTGGTGGCCTCGTAGAATGAGTTTGGGAGTGTTCCTCCCTCTGCTATATCTTGGAAGGCTTTGAGAAGGATAGGTGTTAGCTCTTCTCTAAATTATTGATAGAATTTGCCTGTGAAGCCATCCAGTCCTGGGCTTTTGTTTGTTGGAAGATTTTTAATCACAGTTTCAATTTCAGTGCTTGTGATTGGTCTGTTTATATTTTCTATTTCTTTCTTGTTCAGTCTTGGAAGGTTGTGCTTTTCTAAGAATTTGTCCATTTCTTCCAGGTTGTCCATTTTATTGGCTTATACTTACTTGTAGTAATCGCATGTGATCCTTTGTATTTCTGCAGTGTCAGCTGTTATTTCTCCTTTTTCATATCTAATTCTGTTGATTTGAGTCTCCTCGGTTTTTTTTCTTGATGAGTCTCGCTAATGGTTTATCAATTTTGTTTATCTTATCAAAGAACCAACTTTTAGTTTCATTGATCTTTGCAATTGTTTCCTTCATTCTTTTTAATTTATTTCTGATCTGATCTTTATGATTTCTTTCCTTCTGATAACTTTGGGGTTTTTTTTGTTCTTCTTTCTCTAATTGCTTTAGGTATAAGGTTAGGTTGTTTATTTGAGATGTTTCTTGTTTCTTGAGGTAGGATTATATTGCTATAAACTACCCTCTTAGAAATGCTTTTGCTGCATCCCATAGGCTTTGGGTCACCTTGTTTACATTGTCATTTGTCTGAGTATTTTTTGATTTCCTCTTTGCTTTCTTCAGTGATCTCTTGGTTATTTAGTAGCGTATTGTTTAGCCTCCATGTGTTTGTTACAATTACAGTTTTTTTCCTCTAATTGATAGCTACTTTCATATCTTGTGGTCGGAAAAGATCCTTGATATGATTGCAGTTTTCTTAAATTTACCAAGGCTTGATTTTTTACCCAGGATGTGATCTGTCCTGGAGAATGTTCCATGAGCACTTGAGAAGAAAGTGTATTCTGTTGTTTTTGGATGGAATGTCCTATCAATATGAATTAAGTCCATCTTGTTTAATGTATCATTTAAAGCTTGTGTTTCCTTATTTATTTTCATGTTGGATGATCTGTCCATTGGTGAAAATGGGGTGTTAAAGTCCCCTATACTGTTATTGTGTTTCTGTCAAATTCCCCTTTTATGGCTGTTAGCATTTGCCTCATGTATTTAGGTGCTCCTATGTCGGGTGCATAAATATTTACAATTGTTATAGCTTCTTCTTGGATTGATCCCTTGATCATTAGGTAGTGTCCTTCTTTGCCTCTTGTAATAGTCTTTGTTTTAAAGTCTATTTTGTCTGATATGAGAATTGCTATGCCAGCTTTCTTTTGCTTTCCCTTTGCATGGAGTAACTTCTTCCATCCTCTCACTTTCAGTCTGTATGTGTCCCTAGGTCTGAAGTGGGTCTCTTGTAGACAGCATATATATGGGTCTTGTTTTTGTATCCCTTCAGCCAGTATATGTCTTTTGGTGGCAGCATTTAATCCATTTACATTTAAAATAATTATTGATATGTATGTTCCTATTACCATTTTCTTAGTTGTTTTGTGTTTGTTATTGTAGGTTTTTTCCTTCTCTTGATTTTCCTGCCTAGAGAAGTTTCTTTACCATTTGTTGTAAAGCTAGTTTGGTGATGCTGAATTCTCTTACTTTTTGCTTGCCTGTAAAGGTTTTAGTTTCTCTGTCAAATCTGAATGAGATCCTTGCTAGGTAGAGTAATCTTGGTTGTAGGTTTTTCCCTTTCATCACTTTAAGTATGTCTTGCCACTCCCTTCTGGCTTGCAGAGTTTCTGCTGAAACATCAGCTGTTAACCTTATGAGGATTCCCTTGTGTGTTATTTGTTGTTTTTCCCTTGCTGCTTGTAATATTTTTTCTTTGTATTTAATTTTTGATAGTTTGACTAATATGTGTCTTGGTGTGTTTCTCCTTGGATTTATCTTGATGGGACTCTGCAGTTCCTGGACTTGATTGACTATTTCCTTTCCATATTAGGGATGTTTTCAACTATAAAATCTTAAAATATTTTCTCAGTCCCTTTCTTTTTCTCTTCTTCTTCTGGACCCCTATAATTCAAATGTTGGTACGTTTAATGTTGTCCCAGAGATCTCTACGACTATCCTCAATTCTTTTCATTTTTTTCCCTTTATTCTGCTCTGCAGTATTTATTTGCACTATTTTATATTCCAGGTTAATTATCCGTTCTTCTGCCTCAGTATTCTGCTATTGACTCCTTCTAGAGTATTTTTTATTTCATTTATTATGTTGTATCATTATTTGTTTGCTCTTTAGTTCTTCTAGGTCCTTGTTAAATGCTTATTGTATTTTCTCCATTCTATTTCCAGGATTTTAGATCATCTTTACTGTCCTTCTTCTGAATTCTTTTTCAGGTAGGCTGTCTATTTCCTCTTCATTTGTTTGGTCTGGTGGGTTTTTACCTTGCTCCTTCACCTGCTGTGTGTATTTCTGTCTTCCCATTTTGCTTCACTTACTTTTTTTGGGGTCCCTTTTTGCAGGCTGCAGGTTCGTTGTTCCAGTTGTTTTTGGTGTCTGCCCCCAGTGGCTAAGGTTGGTTCAGTGGGTGGTGTAGGCTTCCTGGTGGAGCAGACTATGCCTGTATTCTGGTGGATGAGGCTGGATCTTGTTTTTCTGGTGGTCAGGACCACGTCCGGTGGTGTGTTCTGGGGTGTCTGTGACTTTATTATGATTTTAGGCAGCCTCTCTGCTAATGGGCGGGGTTGTGTTCCTGTCTTGCTAGTTGTTTGGCATAGGGTGTCCAGAACTGTTGCTTGCTGGTTGTTGACTGGAGCTGGGTCTTATCGTTGAGATGGAGATCTCTGGGAGAGCTTTTGCCATTTGATATTACGTGGTGATGGGAGATCTCTGGTGGACCAATGTCCTGAATTCGGCTCTCCCACCTCAGAGGCAAAGGCCTGACACCCGGCCGGAACATCAAGACGCTGTCAGCCATATTGCTCCAGGTATGAGGGAAGTTTTTTGCCTTTTGGGAAGTCTGAGGTCTTCTGCCAGCGTTCAGTAGGTGTTCTGTAGGAGTTGTTCCACATGTAGATATATATCTGATGTATTTATGGGGAGAAAGGTGATCTCTATGTCTTACTCCTAAGCCATTTGGAAGGTCTTGTCTGTAATAGACTTTTTTTTTAACATCTTTATTGGAGTATAATTGCTCTACAATGGTGTTTTAGTTTCTACTTTATAACAAAGTGAATCAGCCATACATATACATATATCTCCATATCTCTCCTCCCTCTTGTGTATCCCTCCCACCCTCCCTATCCCACCCCTCTAGGTGGTAACAAAACACTGAGCTGATCTCCCTGTGCTATGTGGCTTCTTCCCACTAGCTGTTGATTTTACATTTGGTAGTGTATATATGTCCATGCCACTCTCTCACTTTGTCCCAGCTTACCCTTCCCCCTCCCTGTAGCCTCAAGTCCATTCTCTACATCTGCATCTTTATTCCTGTCCTTCCACTAGGTTCTTCAGAACCTTTTTTTTTTTTTAAAGATTCCATATATATGTGTAAGCATACAGTATTTGTTTTTCTCTTCCTGACTTACTTCACTCTGTATGACAGACACCTAGGTCCATTCACCTCACTACAAATTACTCAGTTTTGTTTCTTTTTATGGCTGAGTAATACTTAATTGCATAAATGTGTCACATCTTCTTTATCTATTCATCTGTCAATGTACATTTAGGTTGCTTCCATGTCCTGGTTATTGTAAATAGAGCTGCAATGAACATTGTGGTACATGACTCTTTTTGAATTATGGTTTTCTCAGGGTATTTGCCCAGTAGTGGGATTGTTGGGTCATATGGTAGTTCTATTTTTAGTTTTTTAAGGAACCTCCATACTGTTCTCCATAGTGGCTGTATCAATTTACATTCCCACCAACAGTGCAAGAGGGTTCCCTTTTCTCCACACCCTCTCCAGCATTTATTGTTTGTAGATTTTTTGATGATGGCCATTCTGACTGGTGTGAGGTGCTACCTCATTGTAGTTTTCATTTGCATTTCTCTAATGATTAGTGATGTTGAACATCCTTTCATGTGTTTGTTGGCAATCTGTATATCTTCATTGGAAAAATATCTATTTAGCACCTCTGCCCATTTTCATCAAATCTTCCCCTTCCTGTCTTCACATACTGTCTTCATACTTTGGGACATTGCAGATCCTCCCATGATATAGATTCTATTTCTCCACCCCTTGATTCTGGGTTTTTCATGATACTTAGACTAATATAACATTAGCAAATGTGACACAAGGAGATACTGAAATGCACTTGCATGGGCTGGTTTTCTTGCTATTCTTAGAACACTTTGATAGCCACGTGGAGAAGCCTGGTCTCATCTGCTGAAGGACTATATGGATACCAGCTGGAGAGAGACCACACTCATCCCATCCATCCCAGACAAAACCATCATAAACTTCCCAGCTTCAAAAAACCACCAGCTCTTTGAAAATTCAAAATAAATCTAGCTGAGATCAGCTAAGCTTGATTAGATTTGATGAGCCATCAGGCTCAAATAGTCGACCCACAAAATCATGCACTAAACAGTTGTTTCAGACCACTAAGTTTTGGATTGTTTTTCATGCACCAAAGGCTAACTAATAAACCTACTGATTTTTCTCTTCTACAACTTACTTACCATTGCATCCTAATTCACCAAAGTAAAATATAAATTACATTAGCTGATATTTGTTGATCACTTATGTATACCAAATGTATTGCTAAAAATTATATACTTTTAAAAAACCTTTCAAGGTTTGTGTTAAGGACTGAACTGTGTCCCCCAAAATCCATATGTTGCGTCCTTAACCCCCAGTGTGACTTTATTTAGAGATAGGGCTTTTCAGGAGGTAATTGAGGTTACATAAGGTCATATGCATGGATCCCTGATCCAATAAGACTGATGTTCTTGTAAGAAAAGTAAGAGACAACAGGAATATGCAAACACAAAGAAAAAGCCCGGTGAGGACACAGCCAGAAGGCCGCCATCTGCCAACACCTTGATCTTGGACTTCCCAGCCTCCAGAACTGTGAGAAAATAAACTTCTGCTGTTTAGGTCACCCAGTCTGTGGCATTTATTTATGTCTTCCCTAGTTTGTATTATTGTAATATAGTTTGTATTATTGTCTTCTTTTTGCAGATGAGGCAACTAAGTCTGAGAGGTATTTATGTAAATGGTCCAGAGTAACCAGCTAGCATTACACAGAGATGAGAGCCTAGACTAGGTCATTTTGATTGTGAAACCCGGGTTCTCAGCAATATAGAGGAAAGAAAGTGTGCTTATATTTTACTGCCCTGACAATACCAATACTAGGGTATGTAATCTAAACCAAAAATCTTGCAACAAATATTAAAGAAAACAGTACTTTTGTCAAATAAGATGTAATAAAAGATGAAACATAAAACATGCAACCAAAAAAATGACTGATTAAAGAGCAATAAGAAAGGAAAAAGTTGGAGGAGGAAGAGCATCCATAATCCATTGAGAACAGAGACTGTGATGACCTATTTGGTTTCCTTTATTCACCTAAAGCTTTATAATTATAGTTTTTGTATGTCATACTAACTTTCCACCACACAACTTGTGGTTATTAATTCATTATGTGATGTTTCCTTTTAAAGGTTTCTGATTCTTTTCTGTCAATGAGAAGATTGATCAGAAGTGGCTTCATTTCAGTTTCAGGACTCTGTTGCAAGGGCTCCATATTCATTTAGGCCAAATATGGGCATACAGTTTTCTTAATTTGATAAATCTATTCTATTTCCTTGTCTTTTGTTAATTGATTCTCTGGCATGAGAGAATCAAACAGGGCTCTAAAAGTACCTACACACACCTGGTGAACTCTGGAAAGATAATGCCACAGACAAAAGGTAGATTAACCCACTGGTAACAAAATTCAAGTTTCTCTAAAGCAATTGATGATTAATTAAAACTAGTGAAAACTCTTTTAATAATCTTTACTAGTAGGTTTGAACAAACACTTGGCTTGATTAAAAGCTAAATGAATAGTGAGCATGCATAACACTCATTCACCCATAGTTAAATTGTATTTAAAGTTAAATAACATTAAAATTTTCTTTAATGTTGCACCATTAAGTATAATTTATGTTTAGTAGGTTCTGATTTTATAAATCTATATAATTTTGTTTTTAATTTGAACCTAGCTGACTGTTTTAGTAACATTTCCTTTTAATAATTCTATCAGAAGACGAATACAAAATTCTATTAAAAACTAAGGTTTCCACATGTAAATGTCCCACACCTTTTTAGAAACATTACTCTTAAAGCTTACAACACATTTTTAGAATAATTCAGTTTTTTCTTCTCAACATTAGCATTTAGATTAAATATGATGTACAAAATATACTCAATATCCCACAGTATTACAATTTTTATATTCTCCAATATTTTATGTGACAAAAATGGCTTATCTGCTCCCTTTATGCCATACATAAGTTAATATTTTTCCAATGCCTTGTTTGAATTACTAATATAGAACACTATGACTCAACAACTGTTTTGAAGAATGACTTGGCTTTCTTTTTTTTTTTTTGGAGGATCAATTTTCTCACCAATTTGTGATAATGCTCTTTGATACTGAGCTTATTTATCACAATGTGACTAACATCTAGTACATGTAAAATGTGCATTCTCTTAGTATTGTAGGGTCTTAATGGGATTAAGAAATAAAAGATTTCTAAGATTTTTTAAAGAAAACAACACTAGTAAATGGCAGCGCAAAGGTTTGAGCCCATATTAGTCTGGATCAAAAATGGTGTTATCCAATATGCTACTCTCCTGGGTTTGCAATATATGTTTTTCACTAGCTCTTGATTCCACAAAATTTGTATTTCCTTTAAAATTCATTTCAAATATGTATTATAATAAGAAAAATGTATGCAATTGCCTTCAGAGTAAAATATAAACTCTAAAACTATATTTAAGGTTTGAAAATTGAATCAATATTTCAAAAAGGACATTTTTTCAAGCTTACAGCTCTTAGGTTCCTTTATCTCTATTCTTCTCAAAATAATTTCAGCAGAATTATTAACAGAACTGACTTCTTTTTAAGGTTTTTGAGCAATGGGAAGTTTCACTTTTGTTAAGTCATGGAATTATACATAGAAAGTAATGTTGTTGAGATTAGGCCTATCCAATCAAATGTGCTTTACAGAACATCTCTTATTACATAGTGAGAGTGTCCTGAATGGTTCTCAGGAGACCAGGGCACATTTTCAGATCTAGTTTTGATGACACATTTCTGTGAACTCACAATGGTTCCTGATTTTATAAATCTTCTGGGCAATAACTTACAGGAAAATACCTCCAGAGTGCTTGAGCCCTGTGCCAAGTTTGAGAAAGAACTCTGAACATGTTATATTTGAGTTCTCCTCGAGAACAAGGAAAGAAAGCATTAAAAAACTGAAGAGGTATGGAGTGGGAAACGAAGTTTCAAGGATCTTGGAAATATTTAGTGAAAAAAAAGAGACAAGAGAATAGAATGGAAAGACCAAAAACAGGATAAATTTTGAGGAAAAAAAAAATCCCAGGCTTGGATGGTGGGCCCAGTTTATAGGTGTGATTTTGGGAAAATATAACTGGTGAGTTTTAGGTTCTTCTATCATAAAATGTAGAGAAAACTGTCCTTTTTCAGAGAGATAAAATACCTAACACAATGCCTGTGACTTAGTAGGCAATTGCAAACTTTCACCCCATCATGGCTATATAGAGATTCAATAGGTAGTGTACTTTTAAAACATTTAAGAATCACAAGAAGTGGCAATAACAGTACAGAGAATCCCCTAGGACCCGGTACTCATTTTTTCACACTGATAACAGTTTCCTTAGCCATAGTACACTTTAACCAGGAAACTGACATTGGTACAAAACTATTAAGTAAATTATGGATCTTTTCAGAATTCCTACCAGTTGTTACATGCACTCAAATATATGTGGTGTGTGTGTGTGTGTGTGTGTGTGTGTGTGTGTGTATGTGTGCGTGTGCATGTGTGTACATGTGTGTTGTGATGTGTAATAATATGAAATTTTATTATGTGCACAGACTCAATACCACCACCACAATCAGGATAAAGACTAATCTATCACTACAGAGAAACTTCCTTATATCAACAATTTAAGTCACAGCTTTACCCTAATCCTCAACCTAGGCAATTTCTGTCTGATCTATTCTCCATCATTACACTTTTGTCACTTTGAGAATGTGACACAAATGGAATCAAAATACAGTATGTAATTTTTTGATATTGGCTTTTGTCACTAAGCATAATGCCCTTGAGTTGATCTAAGTTGTTTTGTACATCAATAATTTGCTCCCTTCATTGTTGAGTAGTTTTCCTTTGCATGGATGTATCATGGCTTTTTTAGTCCATCCACATCCACCTGTTGAAGGATGTTTGGGTGATTTCCAGTTTGGGATATTGCAAATAAAGTGGCTATGAACATCATATAAAGATTTTCATATCCATAAGCTTTTATTTTTCTATGATAAATACTCAGGAGTGTGATTGTTGGGTCGTAGGTTAAGCGTATGTTTAACTATTAACAAAGTTGCCGAACTGTTTTCTGGAGGGACTGTAACATTTTACATCCCTAGTAGAAACGTATGAGAGATGCAGTGCAGATGCTGTTGCAGATGGGTGGTATTTTAAGAAATGTAAAATATAAAACAATTTCTTCTCTGACTTCTTGGACAAAGGAGAGTTGGTCATAGAATACAACTGGGGAAAAATTGCTCAACTGAAAGCTAATACTGAGAAAGAAGGAAGCATATGATTCACACTTATGCAAAATTTTGTTTCCTCAAATGATTGAGTGGCTCAGTTGGCATGAGATTTGCCTGCTTGGAAATGTACACATTACTTTCTGTATTAGTCAGGCCATATTCTTGTTTCTGTTCAAAATAAACAACATATGTTATTGTGTAAATTCACCCTAAATAAACCAAAATTCTATTGTCTTCAGAAATTCTTGTAAATATGGTCATTCATTAACACTATGGGGGCAGGGAGACTCAATCTGGTGGGAGAAGCATTAGAAGATTTGGAATGTCACACAATCCCTGCAGGCAAGTAGGAGTTTCTTTAAAATAGGTCCTATTTAAAGAACCCAAGTGTAACACATCTTGTATTATCTTCACAGTGAATAAAGACAATCCCTGGGAACATCCTCATGGCAGCAATAGTCTGCTGCATTCATTTTCAAGGGTGCCATTTTAAGGTACAAAACTAATTTTTTCCTAAATCAATGCCAAAAACAAACCAGCAAATATGTTAATATAATTTTCACTTCTTCTACTTAGTTAATTACAAAACAATAGACAAAAAGAATTGAAGAAGAATGAGATATCCAACCAAATAATGTTAAACTAGTCAATACTGTTCTTTACAGTTGAGCAGCATTTATGATAGTTAATGGAATCGAAGAGTGTAATTATTTACTTGTTTGTGTACTTAAAATATTTCAAGCAAGGAAATCATCCTTTTATGGAAACCATTTATTTTTAAATTTCCTCTTTATAACTCTCTGTATTTTCCTAAGTTTACCTCACTTTGCCAGCTAAAAACAAAATGAACAGAAAATGTAAGTGCTTTTCCTCAAAATAAACAACTATCCATACCTGTGGATTTTCTCCTATGAAATGATAATAGAGGGTTTGCGAGTCAGTGGAAAAATATAGTAAGCTTAAAATAACCAATAAGAAGGAGAGAAAAAAATGAAGAAAATGACATATGATCTCACTGATCATAGAGGCGAGACATGAATGGAGATGGGCCAGCACCACTGGCTTGTAGACGTGCCTTGATCTGCTTTTCCTTCAGGTCAGCATGAGGGTGGTTGTTTGCTCTCTACTCCTCTGATTTTGTGTCCTAATTCATTATTTTTTTCATACTGCATTTTAAAAATAATGTTTCTTTTTGCAGTCATGTTATGCCTATAATTTATTTTTTCTTCTCTTTAAATTTTACTTGTATCTTGGGAAAATCAGAAGTAGAAAGTTTCAACAAAAAGTAATAAGCTTCTTTGACACATTGTTTTTTTTTGTTGTTTTTTTTGTTGTTTTTTTTTTAACATCTTTATTGGAGTATAATTGCTTTACAATGGTATGTTAGTTTCAGCTTCACAACAAAATGAATCAGTTATATATATACATATATTCCCATATCTCTTCCCGCTTGCGTCTCCCTCCCTCCCACCCTCCCTATCCCACCCCTCCAGGTGGTCAAAAAGCACCGAGCTGATCTCCCTGTGCTATGCGGCTGCTTCCCACTAGCTATCTACCTTACGTTTGGTAGTGTATATATGTCCATGCCTCTTTATCGCTTTGTCACCGTTTACCCTTCCCCCTCCCCATAGCCTCAAGTCCATTCTCTAGTAAGTCTGTGTCTTTATTCCTGTTTCACCCCTAGGTTTTTCATGACATTTTTTTTTTCTCTTAAATTCCATATATATGTGTTAGCATACGGTATTTGTCTCTCTCTTTCTGACTTATTTCACTCTGTATGACGGACTCTAGGTCTATCCACCTCATTACAAATAGCTCAATTTCGTCTCTTTTTATGGCTGAGTAATATTCCATTGTATATATGTGCCACATCTTCTTTATCCATTCATCCGATGATGGACACATTGTTGATTGCAATAATCACTACAACAACCTCAAACAAGGAAGAAGAGGTTTTCTTCTATAATGACAAAGACACCAGTAATGTTTCCCTTTATGTTGTGTACCTTCAAGGTAATCAACAGAAATAAATTCACCCCTTTCACTGACTATATTTCCCAAGGCAAATTTATTATTGTATCTCAACAGTTATAAATTATCAGTTTAAAACCACATATAGATATTATTATGCACTAGGGTACCATTTTATGAGGATTAGAAATGGTTTGATGATAGAAATTTATACTGGAGTATTTCAGTAGCAACCACAGTAAAAACATTCCTTTCATTCCTATGATACTCAACAGAAAGTAGATAAAAGAACATTGTAAAACATGCACTTTAGTGCAAGCTGTTTATCAGACCCACTCTGGGGACACTGAAAGCCCAAGGTAAGCGCATTTGACTGCCTACTGTAAAACACTTAAGATCAAACTCAGGATTGGGTGAGTGAAACACAATTATTGGTGTCAGCAGTTTAAATATAGTTCTTGCTGAGAACACCTTCAAGATAACTGTTCAGACCCATCCATTTTGCCAAGTAGAGGTAATAATTGGTAACTGTCAGTGCTCCCTCCAAACACCAGCCTCCTCCAAGAATAACCCAGCATGATTAGCTCGCAGCAACTGGCTGCACTTTTGCTGACTTCTTGTGAGTGGTTTTTCACACACAGTCACAGATAAACCCACTGTAACTGAACACAGCTGATGACTCATTTCATGGCTTTCAGCTTGTCTCCTTCAAAGCTGTGTGTTGTTTCTGTTTTAGAAAGAACAAGCAACTATTTTTAACAAAAGGGTGAGTTTACTACTTTTTATTCAGAAAAGACCATGCAAGCATCTTATAATCTTATGCTGTGACATGCAGAACATTCCTGGGTTTTGTTCCATAAATAGAGCAAAGTTTTACTTAAAGGAACAAAGTCAAAGTGACCTTCAAACCTATCTTTAGACTTTTGTGTGTTGCTACAGTAGATGCAGAATTCAAATTGAGTTGCTCTGCAAAATGTATTTTGGAAGCAGACATTTCTAGAGATTATAGATGGTTCAAAAGCAATTTAATGCTAGGTACACTTGGGGTGCTGTCTGATTCATGAATAATGAGGACACTTACATGTTCGCTTGATATATGGTACTCAAACAGAACTCAGTGAATATTTCTTATGGAAAAGGTGTCAGCTGGAGTGGTTATATATGAGGGACTTGCCACAAAAGGGTTCAGAGTTTATAATAATGTAAAATGAGGGCAATTCTCTTTTCTTTTAAAAGAAAATATATAATTTTGCCTTCAAACTTGTTAAGAAATGAACACATGTCAATGATGAAAATTAAATATTCATAGAATGTTTTAAATAAAATATTAGTCCTTAGTGCGATGATGTAGAAACAACTTTTTCTGATTCATATTTTATCAAACAACACAGTTTTGTTTTTAAATCAATGGCCACATATATAATTTCCCATAAATTGTTAGAAAATCTGAACAAGACTGTAAGGTTACCATGAGGCAAGTTAATGACCAAAACATTCCCACAGTTTGCTCTCATCCTATAATCAAAATCATGGATTTTATTAACTGCATGTTAAAGTAGTAAGATCAGCTGTAGTCCTACTCCAAGTCTAAGTGCATTCATTTTTGTTGTTTTTGTGATTCTGGAAGTGGAATCACACTTCCAGCCGTGGAAGTCTGGGCCATGGCTGTAACAGCCACACGTCCAGTTTCCATTCAGATGGAATGACTCTAACACATGTGCTCCTAGTCTGATTTCTTGGCAATTACAAGTTTATAATGCAAATAAATCATTTTGCTTGGAAAATGCTACTTTTTCAATGATGACAAAGTATTCTAATTAAATTGCAATTCTCCTGTCTGTTCTCTTCATTTTCCTTATTGCTCTATTTTCCCCAGCACTTATTCCTCCATAAATATTAAAAAATTTGTTTATCATTATGCATATGGTCTATTTCCCCTCATGAGAATATAAGCTTCATGAAGGCAAGGACTTTTGTCTGTTTTGTTCATTAAACTGTACGTAACACAAAGGACAGTTTCTGGAACAAAGAAGGTGTTTGAAAATATTTGTTGAATGAATAAAAGAATACTTACTGAGGTTCTGAGATGAAAATTTTTATATATAAATGTTGGTAAATAAATTCATATGCTATCTGTCTTTAGCCTTTTTATTATATCAATAAAACAAAATTTCAAATAACATCAATTTTAGATGCACTGAATCTATGTGGAAAGTTATGAAATACTATTACAGATTTATGATACTCTAGTATTTCTGTCGAGATAATAAGTAGCTTTCTTGTCAGGAAATTTATTTGTCAGATACTGATCTTAAAGAGTATGTAATATAAATTTGTTCTGTTTTTAAAATACAGATTTCCTTTTAGATCATTTGAAGTCCTTAAATAATTCATAGATCTCACATCAATTTTGTATGTACTCTGAATGTATGTAAATAATTGTGAGATAAGTTGTTGGATATCAGAGTAGATAAGAATATTAAATAAGATAACAAAAGAATTGAAACTACAGAGAAATGTTTAAAGATAATATGGATGAATATCAATTCTAAAAGGACATTTCCCTTAAAGAAAATTAAATTTCATATTAAAAAGTAGGTATTTGCTTATTGGGTCCACTACATAAGAGGCGGAAGAAGGATTTACAGCCAGACAATACAAAGCACAAGTTATAATTTGTGTAATATGCAAACCAACATAAACTGATGCAAAGCTTAGCAGTTTGGTTAGGCCCAGGGGCACAGAGAGGGACAGAGAGGCATGATAAATCTTTTGGGGGTGATGTAATAGTTCTGTACCTTGATTTTGGTGGTATTGTCTGGGGTTCTACATCTGTCAAAATTCAAAAAGTCGTGTACTTTAAATGGATATAACTCAATGTACATAAATTATTCCTCAGCAAATTGATGAGAAAAATCAAAGTGAGTAAAGATATTTTAGACAAATAAAAGTTATGAGAACTCAGCTTAAACAGATCTCTATGAAAGGACTAAAAAATATTATTCAAGCATAAAAAATATCCCTATTGGAAAATAGGGATAAATAAATAAATATTGACTACATAAGCAATAATAATATCTTGTTTCATTTAAAACCGAACAGGACTAACTTACATATGACTGCAATGGTATGTAATTTGGGAGAAAATGACTGATTTAAATTCTTCTAAGGTGCTTACATTGCCCAGGAATAGGAACAGAGTAAACATGAATATTAGACATAAGTCATTGAAGGACATATGTCGTAATCTCTTGGCTAAGCATTAAACAATAATGAAAGAGTAACATTTCTGAGTGAATAGAGGAGGAAATATAATTAAATACACATAAAAAATAATTCTCTTACAGATGGAAAGAAAGAAAAAAGAAATAGAGGACAGGTGGGACAAATTAGAAGCAAAAAGTAAGATGGTAGGTTTAAACTCAAACATATGAATGACTGCATTAATTTTAACTCAGCTAATGTGCAGATTAAAAGACAATGGCTATTAGAGTATACACACAAAGCACACACATAAACACATATACACAGACACATATAATAAAAAGAAACACACCATAATGATGAAATGTTAATTTTACCAAGAACATGGAAATTATATATTTTAAAAACCTACTAACATATCCTCAAATAGATACAAAACACTACTTATAAAACTGAAAGGCAAATCTACAGTTATAGTAAGAGATTTTAATATACTTCTCTCAGTAACAGAGTAAGTGGATCAAAAAAAATCAAGAATATAGAAAATTTCAATATATAACTCGCAAATTTGACTGATATATATGAAACATTGTACACACTTAAAAGCAAGATACTCAATAGTTAAATTGTACTTGGAACTTAAAAAAAACCAAAAAAAAAAACCTGAGTGTATGCTTCACCACAAAGCAGGTCTCAAATAATTACAAAAAAGTAAAATTATAGAGTATGTTTTATGGCTACAATGAAATTAAGCTATAAATCAAAAACAGAAAGATTGCTAACAAAATCATAATTTGGAAACTAAGAAATGTACTACTAAATAAGCCATAGATCAAAATAAATTCAAAATTGGTATAATAATAGTATAGATTAATCATAATGAATTATTATACATTAAAAATTATGAGATACAGATAAGCTGTATTTAGAAGAAAATTTATGGCTTTAATTCATATTTCAGAAAAGAAGAAAAGTTGAAACTCATTGAGCTAACTGTGCATCTCAAGAAGTTAGAAAAATTTGGAAAATTAAACCCCAAAAAATATAAGAAGGGAAAAATAAGAGTAGAAATTAATAAAACAGAAAACCAATGTACAACAGACAGAACCAAAAGTTAAATTATAGTCCTCTGAAATTTGATCTGAAGAGAGCTATCAAGAAATGAGAGAAAGCCCAAAAAAACAACATCAGGAATAAAAAAAATAATTCTTTACTATAGATCTTGCAGATTTTCAATATTGTAAAAATATAATATGAACTAGGTGTCCATGAGTTGGAAAATTCAAAGATGTCAAATGTCCCCCAAATTAAGTGTGAATTAAATGTAATCCCAATCAAAAATTCAACATTTTTCATTGTTTTTTGGAACTTCTCAAGGTGATTAAGAAAATATGATAAAAAAAATAGTTCATGCTTGAAGAGAACTATGGTGGAAGATCTTGCTTTCCTGGATATAAATGTTCATTATAAATCTATATTAAATTAAACAACATGGCATTGACTCAAGAACATTTCTCCATAGTTTCAATTCTTTTGTTGTCTTTTTATGTATAAGTGGACCAATGGAACAGAATAGGTTAGAAATAGAATCATGCATGTATGATTAGTTTATTTACCAAACAAATGATAATATAAAGGGGTGGGGAAAGAATAGTAGTTTCAATAAATGGTACTGTGTCCATTAATAGATGAGTGGATAAAGAAGTTGTGGTATACAGACATAATGGAATATTACTCAACCATAAAAAAGAATTAAATCTTTCCATTTGTCACAGGATGGATTACGCAGAGGGTATTATGCTAAGTGAAATAAGTCAGACAGAGAAGGACAAATACTCCATGATTTCACTTATATGTGGAATCTAAAAAACAAAACAAATGAACAAACATAACAAAACAGAAACAGAGCTATAGAAACAGAACAAACAGGTGGTTACCAATGGAGAGGGGAGTAGGCGGTGGAAAGAAATAGGTGAGGGAGATTAAGAGGTACAAAATTCCAGTTGCAAAGGAAGTGAGTCATGTGTATGGAATGTACAGTGTGGGATATATACCAAGAACTAAGTAATATCTTCGTATGGTGACATATCATAACTAGACTTATTGTGATGATCATTTTGAAATGCACCGCCAAAATATCACTATGTTGTGTAAGAGGAACTAACATAATTTTGCTGGGCAATTATACTTCAAAACCAAACATACAAACTAATAGAAAAAGAGATCAGATTTGTGGCTATCAGAAATGTGAGGGGGAGAGATTGGATGAAGGCATTCAAAATGTACAAATTTCCAGCTATAAGATAAATAAATAATAGGATGTAATGTATAACATGATAAACATAATTAACACTGGTGTATGTTATATATGAAAGTTGGTAAAAGAGTAAATCATTAAGACTTCTCATCACACACGCACACAAATACATACAATTAAGAGTATGAAAGTGAAAAGGCAATTCACATAGTGGAAAAGATATTTGTGGAATTCGTATCCAGTTTTCACAGTAAAGTTCTATAAATACAAAAATACACAAACCAATAGAAAAATGTCAAGAGAGTTGAACAAGAATATCAGCAGAGAGGGGATCCAATGGTCACATTTAAAAGCTCTGCTTTATTAATGATCAGGGAAATACACATCAAAAAATGCTGACGGTATCAAGTGTTGACAAGAATGTTGAGCAACTGGAAACTGACACACTCGTGGTATACAATCACCTTGTGAAACAATTTGGGATTATCTATGCAAGTTGAAAAACTATATATAAAATATATAAAACATATATGTATATATAATGTTCCAATTTAAAATAAAAGACAAAACAAAAACAGGTCTAGCTTTAAAAATTTTAGATGAGGTGCTTTTGAAGCCAAAATACTATTAAATATAAAGAAGGTGGTTGATGATATATGTAGAAATCCATGAAGAAAATATGTTAATACCAAATGCAGACAAAATGATTATAGTGTCATGAATAAAATAAAAATTTTCAGAATTAAGAAAAATTCATAACTCATCAATTATAAAAGTAGATTTTTATAACTCTCTTAAAAATTAATGAAGCAGGGAGACAAAGAGTTTTGAGTACATAAGATTTGAAATACTCAGTTAACAAACTTTATCAAAGGAACATAGAGCACTGGCACCAAATATATAAGGGACATCTTTTTATATTTCTTCAAGCCCACACAGAATTGTCAAAGAAAATTACTATGTGTTAATCTGCAAAGGCAGTCTTAACAAGGGCAAAAAATCACTAAGAAAAGCACCTTGTTTACATGCTATGACACAATTAATTTAGAGAAAATAATAAGGCCTCACAAAATTTGGTAGGTTCATTTAAAAAAATCTGTCTTAATAAGAAAATGTATAAACAAAATGGAAATTACACTTAAGTAGGACTGAACAATAATGAGGACTCTGTGGAATGAAGCTAGAATACTATTTGAGCCTTAAATGCCTATATTAACAAATGAGAAAGAATGAAATATTGTTAAGTTGGCCATTTGGCCACTCAAATCGATAACTTCAAAAAGACACAGAACAGAACCAAAGGAAGTAAAATAAAGAAACGTCAATAAATTTAACAAATGAAACAGAAAGCAAAGCAAAAGCAGAGTGGAATAACAAAACCGAAAGCAGACTCCAAAAATACCGTTGGTCAAAGACGGTAAGATTTATCAAGAAAAAAAGAGAGAAGACATATACACATGATATTAAGAAAGTAAAATGGGATATGGATGTGAACACACATTTAAACATTATATAAGGACACAATAAAGAGCTTGAGGTCAATAAATGCAAGAAAAATTAATTTAATTAAGTCATTGTATTGGAAAACCTACTTATAACTGCTTCAAGAGAAAGAATACCTAACAAAGCCTGTAATTAAAACAATTAAAAGAGAAGAAAAAAAATACACACAAAAGCTAACCACAGGACAAATTAACATATCTAAAATCTCAACAATATCAAGTACACATGGCTTGATAGTTCATTTTATTAAATGGTCAAGGATCAGAAAGCTGTTCCCTCATATTCAATGCTTTAGAAGTTAGAACATTTCCCCAACACTTTTAATGAGCCTCATAAACTCTTATTACAAACCAGAAAAAAATAAAGATATCATGAGGAAGGAAAACTGTGAACACAGATACAGATATCCAAAATAAAATACCAGCAACAAAACCAGCAACAGACAGGAAACAACCAAATGATGAATAGGTATGGTGCATCTTAAGAATGCAAGAACACTTTTATATTGAAAATATATTATGATATTTGCCACATTAACTTCTTAAAATACCAAAATATTTAAAATACCTCAATATATAGAGAAAACATTTAATTTCAACACTCATTTACTGTTACATATACACACACTCATAACATGCACACACCAATACCAAAAATTAAGCAGTAGAAACCTCTCAGCAAACTAAAAGCAGAAAGTGACCACTTCCCAGTAATGGGCTGTCATCAAAACCTACATAAAAGAGATATACTTAAGAGTAGAATATGAGCATCATGGTTTTATATTCAGAAGTAATACAAAGATACTGCTACTACACACACTAATAAAGATTGCACTAAATAAAGGTTTAAAGAAGATAGTTATGGGAAAGGAAGAAACAAAATATTGGCTCTTATAAGCAATGTAACCATCTACACAGAAAACCCAATGTATCTATAGGTCCAATAGATCTTATTAGAAAATTCAGCAATGTGGCAGGATAAAACTTAAATGAGCAATAAAATCAAGAGTGTTGTACACAAGCTTAGACTATTTCTAAGATATGCTTTTTAAATAAAGACCTTATTTACAATACTAGTAAAATACATAGTACTAAACTGTTTTGATTAATGCAATCAGAAGTCAAGAAAGAACATGTTAAAATTTTAATGAAGGGTGCAAATAAATGGAGATATGTTTAAAACTTTGAGGCAATTTCCATTGTAATCTCAGAGACTTTCACGGAAACACATTTTTTCAACAAAATTTGTGGGGACAAATAAAGAGAAAAAGGGAAGCAGGAAGAGAACAAAAGAGGAAGGTGACTTGTCATATTCATGTGGTTTTGAACTGTCAACTAGGTTAGAAGTACAATTCCTAGAATCTCCCTTCTAATGTATTTCTAGTTTATAGTTGAGAAAAAGAGGGATGGAGCTAGATCTGGAAGATAGAATAGAAGCAGAATCCATTGTGTTCTGATGGTTATCTTAGGGCAACAGGCATGGTTGCAGTTCAGAGATTGAGGACATGATGCCTCTGCTCCCAAAGCTCTTGCCAGCTGGTAAACAAAAGAATGAAAAGGGGGAAAACACACTAAATCTTAAATAGTGAGGTGTGAAGGTGAATGAAATCTAGAAAGGGTACAAAGTGGACTTCAACAAAAATTTCTCAAAACAAAGTTATAAAGTAAAAATGGCAAAATGTTTACATTTCATATATCTCAGTGGTGAGATGAGTGCATTTTATACTATCCTCTAAATTTCTATTTCAAATAGTTTTTATTTCAACAAATTACTGAAACTGGGAGATATGGAAGAATATATAGCATTATGGCATGAAACAAAAATTATAAAAGAAAATAGCATATTTGAATTCATACAGAAATATGTGAGACAAATCATCATAATGTTAACAAATACCACTATTACACATCTCTTGTATTTAAAAATTATATAGTCTAGATATTTTTCATTCTTTAGCTATTCAATTGAAAATTGTATTGATTTGTATGTTATGCCTTTTTAGCCTGCTCATATTCCATTATAATGTTCTATCAATATTTCAAGTAAATAGGAGTTTGGTATCTCTGTTATTAGAGTGTTGATTTTTAATCACAGATGAAATGTTTTTACTAAAGCCTATTTGTATACCAGCCTAGGCACTGGAATTTTTAATTTAGATTCACAGTATTATTTTAAGTAACTTTTTTTCTTTAATAGCAATTCATTAACTAAATGTTATGTACATATTTTAGAAAACTATACTTTTCAATACTTATTTTATAAATGTTCTATCAATATCTGTCAAGTCCTGAGATGATTAGAGCTATTTGACAATTGGATGATATAGTTCTACATTAAATATTACAAATCTCACTCAATTTGAGTGGTGTATAAACAATAAATATAGTAACTACAACTCGTAAGTTATTGTACTTTAATCTACATAGCCCTTTCATATTTGTTTATAAGCATTGAAACTAAGATAAGATTATAATTGCCTTAGAAAAACCCTCAAACACTTGTGTTTTATGTAGATTTTTGGTCCCAAAGCAAAAATCCTAGAAAAATCAAGTCAGCAAATGATATTACTCCAGTTTTAGAAAGGTGAAGATACCTCTAAAATAACTGAGGGTTTTTAATATACAGCATTCAACATCCATTGCCATAAGCCATCCTTACCATTAAATGTCAGCTCAGGTTCATCACATAGGACTTAGAATGCAGGTAATCAACCTATTTATGAATAGACTCCATGACGCAGGTCCCCTAAGTACAAATTTGGTGATAAAAACCCTGCCATGTGCCTGAAGAAATGTGAGTTAAAGGCCATGCTTCGCATGGAAATGGTTAAAAGTTAAGATAAAAGCGAGGAACTAAGTTGATCTGGAGGCACCTTAGGGACGTGTGATGTGAAGAGGAAACCCAAGAATACATGGGAGATCATCAGTAGCATCGGTGCGGAGTTGGTTATCTCTAATCACCAAGCCCAAGCTGCCATTTTTCCCTTAGTTACCCTACTCTCATTAGTGGGCTGAGTTTGGTGGCTCACACTCAAAGCCAGACAATTTTTGCACGTCTAGGAAGAAGTCTATGCACTTCAATAAAGCTTTAGAATACCTTTGGAAGTTTTGTCCAAATGTCTTCAACGTCAAGAAAATAAGAAGATAATCCCCTCATCCATTAGTCTCTTTTTTAAAGCAGGCTTTAAAGCATATTTACTTAATGTGTGATGAAAGCGATATTATTACAACACAACTGCAGTGTCTATGCAAGATGATCCTTTTTAGGGTTGAAATTGCATGGTGTGTTGAACTTTTTATAGAAGTTTGATGCAATAACCCTTAAACTGGAATTATCTGCTTCCATAGTTTGTCTATTTCAGATACCGCAGATAAGTCAATCATTTTGGATAGGAAAATTAAGGTGATCCAGTGTTCCCCCAGTAAAAAGAACTAGCTCTCTTGACTTTGATCTGTGTGCAGTGTAATAGTGGGGTAAAAAAAATCAGTGCCCAGTTAGAATTCCTTCAAATCTGCATCTCTCCAGAATGGTAAAGTCTGACTTTATTTAAATGGTCAACATTCCCCTGGTTGCCAGCTTTGTGTTTTCATTTTGCAATATTCCTATGGCAAAGCATTAAAAAACGGGAGTGTTTTGCTCTCAACTGAGTAGACTTAGTTACTAAAATTTATGCCTGATAGTTATCAGCCTCCAAAAAAATTATGATTTAGTCCTTCCATACTCTTTAGCCTTGTCCAAAATTGAAAGTAGGGGGAATTAGTCCTTGATGGCCCTGGCCTCTTCACTGTTCTTCCTTGGGTACCTGGTGATTTTATAATCTTTTCCTTCCCTACTTTACCTAGTAACCTCTGCTCTCAGAAAAAAATACCCCAATTTAATTTATACTATGTTCTGAAAGACTCATTTAAACTTTTTGTGTTATCCTTCCCAGGGAGATTTGCATTTCATGAAGTTGATGGAATAGACCTTTAACAGTGGCATCAGTAGTATGATGGATGAGGGATTATTCTGAAGCAATAATGGCTTTTCTGGTGCCTCAGAAAAGGAGTATGTCCAGACATGGAGTGTCTGTTCCTTCGCACATACAAAACTACTGCATAGGAAAAGACAAGTGGGAGGGGAAGAGGAAAATCAAAGTATACATGATTATGAAAGAAACACATACCTTAAAAGGGTTGCAACATGATGAGAAACAGGTTTTATTTAGTCTCAAAATGTCTCCTTTCTACATAAATATTAACAACATTATATCATGAGTCAAAATGCAAAATTTCCATTACCGTTGTCAATTTAAAACTCAGTCGTTTCTCTCTCTTCCACAATATCTCTCATATAAAACAATAAAGTTTTATTTTTTAATTTCTTAAAATAGTACTGAAATAAAATTTCCTCAGAACATTGCTATTTAAAACATGAATTTCCTTTGCAGAAGGTCCTTGTCTTCTCATGATTTTAGAGCAAGGCCAACAAATCTATCCCTTCCCTGTTTTCACACGGTTTCAGAGCTCTGCAGAAATTGCACATCTGGCTCTTTGCCTGTGCACCTGATGTTATGTCAAAAGAAATTATATAAATTAAAAACATTAAAAGGGTCTTTTTGAATTCAAAGCAATAGAACATATATCCAAGACAACAAAAAAGAGTTAGAAAAATAGTTAAGGGACATTAGTAGTATTAAGCTAGGAAACTAACAAAATGATGACAATATAAAATGAATGCTGTGAAAAGAACAATTAAAATATACAAATTAGAATTGGAAAATACACTGTGTGGACCAAGAATAAGATTAAAATCATTTTCTTCCATCCACATAGGGAACTTTGGTCATTAGCTTATTTATTTATTTATTATTATTATTATTTTTTTTTTTTGCGGTACGCGGGCCTCTCACTGTTGTGGCCTCTCCCATTGTGAAGCATAGGCTCCGGACGCGCAGGCTCAGCGGTCGTGGCTCACGGGCCCAGCTGCTCTGCGGCATGTGGGATCTTCCCAGACCGGGGCACGAACCCGTGTCCCCTGCATCGGCAGGTGGACTCTCAACCACTGCGCCACCAGGGAAGCCCCATTAGCTTTTTTAATTTATTTTTTTTTAAGTTTTGAAAATAGTGAAAGCTTGGCACATTTGCCAAAATTGTCATCTCTTGCTTTATTTCTACTGCCTCTCTATTCTGCAGATTCATGCCTTGTCCTGCAGATTCAGGCTTACTCCTAAATTTCTGAGCTATCAGTGAGTGACTATCCCATGTCATTTGCCACTTTCCTATCACTTGACCCACTTTCTCCATGTCTTTTTGGAGCTAAAAATGAAATTATTACCTCACTGCAAGAACCATACCTTCTGATCCACCACATTGCACACTTGCTTAAAAATGTGTTAATTTGTTCAAGATTGATTCCTTGTAAACTAGCCTTCCAGAGAGACAGTTGTCCTTTTGAAGAGCCCCATGGAGCTCTAAAGAAATGGACGGTCAGGATCCAACACCAAAGGTATAGTACATCGGAAAGCTACAGTTATGGGTCTTGGACGTCACAGCTGGATCAAACTGGGGAATATACAGATAGCCGTTAACCATGAATGGTGAAGTGAAAGAATAAGGCTGCAGGCTGGGATTCTGCTATATTATACTGCTTTGGGATCCTAGCATCCATGATGCTGAGGGAGGGTAGTATTCCTTAATCCCACAGCTTAAAACCTCATAACAGAAATGTGAGAGTCCTTCCAGGGTCTATAGCCAAGCCTGTTAGATCCCTGTGTGCTGCTTCAGACTGAGTGGCAATGAAGAGCCACACGTCTCCTGCCTGTTCGTTGTCTAGTTATTGACACTGATTCCTTCACGCCTCTCAATGAAGTAGCCTCCTTTGCCAGCTACATTAAAGATTTTGTACGCTCTGTAACTCACATATCCTTTCAGTGACATATTTTCTATTGTCTCAAACTTCCACCACCTCACTTCACAGTATGAAAAAGAGATCCTTTTGCTTCTCTCAAAAACTTCAAAGACATAAGACACAAGGAAGGTGAGGGCTGAGATATTTGGGCTCAGTAAGAGTCTTATGATATAAGACATGTGGAACTGAGAAATCTCTTAGATCCCAATATATCCATATAACCAGTGAGGGGTATAACATAGGAGAAGTTCAAAATGTGCCCCATTCATTGCTTGTGCATCTCTAGCACACACAAAAAGTACATCTGTTGAATTAATGATGAATGTGAGTGTTTCTATCTTAACTGAAAGGTGAACTTCCTAATGGAAACCCTAAAATGCATAATGCCCAGATTTTCTTGGATGCTTACTTGGTATAAAACTTAATTTCTTCTGAAAAATTTTTCTTATATATTAGATGTTTGTTCTCTTCAAAACATGATAGGTGCCTAGTAAATGTTCAATATTAACTGAATTCCAATACTTTGCTCACTGTTCTATTTGCTTTGTGATTTATTATCCACTTTCCACATCTTCACCCATGTCCTTAGTGCTCATAATAACTATCCCACCACCAGTAGTTTAAAAGAACACAGTCCATGGAATAAAAATTCTGAGTAATCATTACTTTTTGTCATTTTTCTTATTATCCATATCTAATCTATTTCCAAATTCACACTCTGTATGCGTAGTATGACATGAATCCATCTACTTCTCTGTAACTCTAGTTACAACATTATAGTTTTTGGTACGATCAACTGACTTTACTGTTACAACAGTCATTTAACTCATCTCCCTGATTAGACTCTTGACTTAACTCCCACAATACAACCCATTCTTTTTTATTTTCCTTTCATGGTAAACATGTATTTATTTATTTATCTACTCATTCATTTATTGGCTTAAGCAACAGATATTTATTTTCACAATTCCGGAAGCTGGGAATTCTGCAATCAGGGTACCAGCATGGTCGGGTTCTGGTAAGAGCCCTCTTTCTGGCTTGTAAATGGTTGCCTCCTTGCTGTATCCTTACATGGTGGAAAGAGAGAGAGAGAGCTGTTAGGCTTTCCTTTCCTATAAGGACACTAATCTAATCATGAGGGCTCCATCCTCATGACTTCATCTGAACCTAAATTACCTTAAAAAGGCCCCACCCCAAGTATCATCACATTTTGAAATAGGGCTTCAGCATATAAATTTTGGAGAGACATAAGCATCCAGTTCATAGCAGGTAGCTTTTACCAAACAGTTGCAGGTACAGAGAATCTCTGGGTTTGAATTTTAGCTCTGCTACCTGTGTGACCAGGGGCAAGTCATTTAAATGTTTGGAGCCAGCTTCCTCCCTTGTAAAATGGGAATACTATTGGTACATATAAACTATCTCAATTTAACTATAATACACATACTTCAAATAAAGGGCAAATATTGTAAGTCCACACTTCCATGAATTTTAACCAAGTGAATTCTTGGTATTACCATCATAGATTATGAAATAAAACATTTGGACTTTCAGATAGTTCAGCTAATGGCCTAAAAACAAATCTTTCCATGTAATATCCACAAACTATACAGATCAACTAAAAGAGCAAAAGAAACAACACACATTCTACACCTTCAGCATAGCTAATGGAGAGAAAACACTAAAAATTTAAAATTAATTTCAGCAGAAAAGGTAATACTGAAACATGATAAAGATAGCACAAAAACAAAATCACAGATCAGTATCATTTGTAAAAATTTATACAAAAATATACTATAAATATAAGCAAAATAATTTAACACACATTTAAAAAATATGTGCCATCCAAAGTGGATTTATTCCTAGAATGCAAGCTGATTGAATGTTAGAATATCTAGTAACATCATACACCACTTTAGTAGATCTAAGGGCAAAAAAAAATCCATAGATACTGAAAAATGTTTAGCAAAATTCAACATTCATTGATAATTTTTAAAATACTCAATAAAATAAGAATTTATGGATATTCTTTTTCTGAATATATATCCTAGTCATAAAGCTATCACCTCACTTATAGGGAATTTTAGAGGCATGGCCACAAAAATCAGGAAAAGAGCAAGATGTCCACTATTGCCATTACTTTTCAACATTGCACTACAGATTTTAGCTAATGAATCAAGTCAATTAGAGTCTTAAGAATAGGAAAAGAAGATCTGAAAATATTTCTTTTTGAAGGTTGTCCTAGACTGTGTTTTTCAGGAAGTAAACATAGATGAGGAGATTTGCATTTAGGATGTTTTAGAGGGAGTGTCTTTGCAATTAATACCTGTCAAGGAGCAAAACATGTAGGACTGGTTAGAGGGAAGTGTAGAAATGTGAAGCAACATAGTCCTCAGCTGATTCCATTTCTACAGGGAGTCTTAGAGCTGGGGTGGTGCTTCAGAGATGACCTATCTTTATGCAAAGCGTACTGAGGCTTCATACACCAACATGCAGTAGTCTTTGGATATGGGGTATCACCAAAGCGAGTGTGACTTAGGATAAGGCCTTCTCCCTTTAGATGAAAGAATTCATGGAGTAGGACTCACTGGGAGCCAGCATCTTCCAATACTCCAGCAACTGGAGTACAAATCCTGAAGGGGTAAATCTGAGAGGCATGCCAAAGTATCCACTACACAGATGTGTGATCGTATACCTAGAAAGTCCCAGAGGATGAATGGCTTAACGTAATTCTAAAAATAAAATATTTTAGTAAGGTGGAATGATATAAAATAAACATTTAAAAATCAATAGCCCTTCATATACATAAAAGTGAGATAGAGAATATAATGTAGAGAGTTCCTCATATGAAGTAGTACAAAAGAACTAAAATATTTAGAAATAAATTTAATAAGATGTGCAAAATCTACTTAAATATGGCTATAAACACTCCTGAAAGGTACAAAATAGATTGGAACAAATTGAAAGACTCCTTTGTTCCTGAGTGGGGATCACTCAACATCACATTCAATATAATCTTAATAAAAATACCAACAAGGCTTTATGGAGTTATAGAAATAAAATAAGCTTAGAAAAATAAATTCTCGAAAACAGCAAAGAGAACTTTGAAGAAGAAAAGCTAGGAATATTAACACTGACAGATATTTAAATATTACATAAAGCTTCTATAATTAAAGTGATACTGGCATGCTGACAAGCAGATAATAGAAGTTCATTAGAAAATTTTAAAAGGAATCACACTCTTTGGAGTTAAAACAGAATTTAAAAATGAATAGTGCTAGGAAAGCTGGAAGATCATTTGAGAAACAAGATAAAATTTGTACATACATTACACAATACTGAAATCGATCAGAGATCTAGAATGTAACCATACAAGTTTTAGAAAAAACCAGGATGAATTCCTCTATAAATAGGATATTAAAAAAGAAAAGCTTAATTGTGACTTAAAACCAGGCACAATAAAAGATTGATACATTTAAATATATAATTAAGATTACATATAAATCAAAATACCATAAAGATAATCAAAAGACAAATAAGTTGGAGAAAATATTTGCAACATAAACCACAGATAAAGGAATGGCATATATAATTTATAAGGAACTCTTAAAAAGTGAGGAAAAAATTTTAAATACATGATTGAAAAGTTGGACTCAGTTGTTTCATGAGAAATCCATTGTTATTTAAATTAGTGTTTCTCTATATGAAACTGCTTTGTGGTTACTTATAAGATTTCTATTTTGTCTTTAGTTTTCAGAAGTTTAATTAGGATGCATTGGCTTGGATTTCTTTTGGTGTAGCAATATTTAGAGTTTACTCAGCTTCTTGAATCTGTAGGTATATGTCTTCTGTCAAATTTGTGGAATTTTCAGCCATTATTTAATACTTTTCTAGCAGCACATTCTTTCTCCTTTACATTGGGACTCTGATGATATAAATGTTAAATTTATTATTATTGTTCCAGGGGACCCTAAGACTTTGTTCATTACTTTTAAGACTATTTTCTCTCTGTTGTTCAGATTAAGTGAATTCTATTGATCTGTTCTCAAATTCACTGATTCTGTCTTCTGTAATCTCCACTCTATTGCAATGCTTAACCAGCAAGGTTTGTTTTTTCCTTTTCCTTTTTGTGTTATCATATTTTTCAGTTCTATAATTTCTCTTCAATTCTTTTCTTTATGACTTTTATTTCCTTGCTGAGACTTTTTAATTTTTTCATTTGTTTCAAGGCAATTCATAACTATTATTGAAGCAGTATTATGTTGGCTGCTTTAAAACCTGTGTCAAATATCTTGAACAACTGATTCTGTTGATATTGTCATGAGTTAATTTTATTTTTTCATTCAAGTTATGATCTTCCTGGTGCTTTGTGTGACAAATGATTTTCTTTACCTGGACATACTGAGTATTGTTAGAAGACACTTAATGCTATTAAGTTTATTTTAACAGGCTATTGTTCTGTTTGCATTTAGCATATCTCTTTGATGAAAAACTAGGGCAATTCAAAAGAATGCAGGCACCTGTTAAATACAGGAAAGCTGTCAAACTCTTTGATGTAGATAGATATCATAGTAGAAATGAATTTGTAACATGTGACACCTCACACAAGAAAAGGCCTAGTGCCACCTCTATCTGGAAGTGTTTCTCTTAGATATGTCCACTTTGGGACTGGATGTCAATTACACTTTTCAGTACACTTCTCACCAGCACAAAATCTAAATTTTTCTGCCTATACTTTTCCCTAAAAATAGATATATGAGTAGATACTGAATTATTAAGTTTACTATAAATAATTTAAACTGTTTTTCTTGTCAAAATATTTAGAGTTGAAAATTTAGCTATAATGTCTTTGAGGATTATCAATATAAGATTAGTTTTAGGGAAAACATAATATAAAAATCTATGCATTCTAAATCTAATATGAGAGATTTCTATATATTGTAACACAATTTTCCTTACCAAAAGACCAGAAATAACTGGATGACCATTAATTGAGGACTCATTAAATAAACTAAATAATATCTAAAGAGTGAAACCCAATGCAGTTGAAATTTTCAAAAAAATGATGAATGTGTTTATGTACTACCATTTATTGGTTCTCCATAAAGTATTGTCCAAGCTGTATATAAGGGCAATGTGGATATTCATGTGTGTGTGTGTTTGCCTAAATGATAAATATGGCAGAATAAATCACAACATTTTAAGAACAATTATCTATAGGTGGAAGAGAGGTGATAGAGATAGAGTTTAGCCATATGTATAATATATTTTTATACATTATATTTTGGGGATATACAAATGTTTTACAGTTATAAAAACAAGATTTAAATTTAAAATTGAAAGCAGAATAAAACAAATGAACAAACATATCAAATTGGTAGCACACAGAGAAGTGTCCCAGATGACTTAAAAACATAATAATTTGATTAGATATTCTGAGTAAAATTTACTTATAGGACAAACAAAAATGCAGAATATTTTTATCTGTTTTCTATAATCATAGTTGATGTATCTGTGTTTTCATCCTGAGAATAAAGAGATTGAGTATGCATTATGTGAAAGCAAATAGGTAATTATACTTGTCTCATTAAGAACTAGAATTTATGAATGAGAGAAAGGTTATAGAGATATAAGATTGATGACTTGGGTAAAATCTCTGTCATTTTTAATTTGTGCTGAGTGAAGAAGTATGAACACCAAATGTATTTTCTCTTTAAAAATAAGAAGGAAAATATTTTCTAGGTATGACCATAAAAAATGTTCAGAAATGACCAACCTAGTAGTAGTGAGTAATGATTGGAAGGTAAGTACACAAGATATACATAAGACAACTTGTCATTATAGAAATCAAGGAAAATACAAAGTTATCAGGGAGAACTAAGTCATGTTATAGAGATCTGTATAGAGCTTGAATAATCTCCTTTCATCAGCCAAACACGGAATAATTTGAACATCAATATGAATTATAACTGTAACAGATTAGACCACATCAAATATACTTAAATCCATGAGTTCATAATAATATATGGTTTTTAAGTTACTTTGAAATGTATCTACAAAAATCTCTCATTCCACATGCTTTTCTTACAATATAACATTCTTTTAGGAAGTGGAGTCTATGTTTCCTTCTGTTGAAACTAGGTGGCCCTTTCTGACTACCCCTATCCATTGAATAGGACCAATGTGATGCTATGTGACTGACTTTCAGGGCTATCCTCAAAATTCCACACAGGACCCTCTTTTTCTCTTTGAATACTTGTTCTGGAGGTAGTCAGTCACCAAGTAAGCATTTTGACTGTTGCCATATTCTGGGTGGCTTATAAACAACAGAAATTTATTTCTCACAGTCTGGAGGCTAGAAAGTCCAAGATCAAGGCATGAGCAAATTCAGTGTCTGATGAACACATATTTCTGGGTTCATAGATAGTCGTCTTTTTGCTGTATCCTCACTTGGTGGAAGGAATGAGTGAATTCTCTGGGGTCTCTTTTATCAGGGCACTAATCTTATTCATGAGGGTTCTACCCCTATCACCTAATCACTTCTCAAAGGTTCCAACTCCAAAAACCATCACATTGGGGATTAAGTTCCAACATATAAATTTGGGAAGACACAAACATTCAGTCTATAGTGACTACCCTTAAGCTGACATGAAATTCAAACTAGTCCACATGGAAACGTCACATTCACACACAGAGGCAGGTGCCTGGCCAGGCCCCAATTATCTAATCATTTACTGTTCCAGTTACAGCCACTCTTTGACTCCAACGATATTAGAGATCTCAAGCACCAGAATTGCTTAGCTGAGCCCCTCCCTAATTCACAACCCACAGAAATATGACAGTCACTGTTTTAAGCCACTAAGATTTACTGTGTTTTATTCCACGACAGTGGATACCTGGAACAGTCACATTAGGAAGATGTTAGGGAACCAACACTTGAAAAAAATAAAGTTATAAAAGGAAAAGAATCAAGGATACATACCACATTTTCTATACAAACTACACTTCAGTGTAACCAAATAGTTAATGATGAAAGTTTTACATCAGAAAAATATTCTGCTAATAAGTGAAAAAGAAGTAATCCAATTTTATAAAAGTGTTTTCAAAAGCTTAGTGTACTGACGTATCTATGCAATAACTATCAATTGCTGATAACCAAGTAACTATATGTTATTTACCTCCTGATGGAATAATGCAACAGGGTCTATGCAGAATTCTTACCAAAATTAAAAAAAAAAACTTTGATATGATAAATCCTCTAAACATGGCTGCAATTTACAGGAACTATAGTAGAGATAGAATAATGATAACTGTGGGAAACTCTATAAAGACAATCAACTCTGTTCTTTCCTAAATAGCAAGCAAAGAAAATAGAGAGATGAAAGACAACCTATGGATAAAAACTTACATAATGGGCACATCAACTAGTTTGAACATATGGAACTTATTTGAATATCTGATTCACATATGAAAACAAAAATAGAAATGTTTGAGTTAATTATGAAAATTTTCACATTGAATATGTGTTTGGTAATATACAGAGGTTGTAATTCTTATGTATTATATTGATATTGTGTTGTATTTTTTTTAAAGTTTCTATGTTTAACAGATGTATGCTGAAATATTTATGGACTAAATAATATTACACCTGGGATTTGCCCCCAAAAGTTTTGAAGGAGAAGTGGGAGAGTAAAAATAAATTAGCCATAAGTTGATAATTGTTAAAGCTAAGTGACCATGCATGACGGTATTTTACAATATTAGTCTCTCTACTTTTATATATATATATGAAAAATAATAAAATATAATGATGGGTAACCCTCTAAAATGTACATTATCCTCATAGAAAATATTAACTTTCATTGTTACAAATATTATATATACATTCATTGTTGTAAAGATATGCTGATACCCTAAAAGAAATTTGGTCTTACTTGGGTCTATTTTCCCTTTTGATTAGAGATAGAAAATGAATGCAAATAAAAAAAAAATTCTACATGCAAAAATACAGTTTTTGACCTAGTGCTAATTGGAAGGGGAGTTCATCTGTTCCTGGAAGGTAATTTTTATGATAAATGTCTCCTGTGTTTTTCTCATCTAGGATTCAATGTCTATAGGGAATCAATATCTCAAATTCAGAACATAAACCTTTTTGAAAAAGAAAATAATTTCATACATAATATTTACATTATACATATAAATCTGTGTGTGTATATATATATATATATATATATACACACACAATTCTGTGTCTGTGTGGGAATATGCTTTAAAGAAATATAATTTTATAACCCAGCACTATATTTTATATGGAAATTTTGTCTTTATATTCTTCTAGTTTCATCTGTTTATGTCTTTTCTCTTTTATTAATTGGTCCATTCAATGTTATTTTGATCCAAGTAGACAGTTGGCATATAGAAGTCATCACTTTCATTCCAAGCTGGAGATAGTTGTCTTTGCAACTTAAGTATAATCATCTGTCAACTTCTATATATCTCTTTTTGGTTTGTGACAATAACTCAGACTTAAGAAAAATCAGGGTTATAACACTTTCCCCAATAAAAGATGTTATTATTTTATATGTTTATATACATCTTTTTATCTTCATCTTATACACTCTTTATAAACATGCAATTTATAAATGTGTATAAACATGCAAATACACTCTTTATAAACATGTTGGATATAGAAAACTGTATTCAAACATTAGCATAAATGGGAGAGAAAGAAATCTCCCCACTGCTATTTCATGTGGATTCTGTCAGTGAGTGATGAGCCCAACTTCCAAGTCTTATAGACTTCAGTTACTCTGCTTAGCTCAAGTATTGTATCCCTGCCCCTGGGATTGAGACATCTCTCTGGAGAGATCCTCAGGAGAGGGCTTGGAGGATTGGATGGTCTTCCTTGGGTATTTATCACCTTAGCTCCAGGGACAGAAAGATATTGTGCACAATCTAAACAGAGGTCATTCAGAGGTGAGTAAAACTCATTCAAAGGTAAATAAATAGAACATTCTGTGGAAGAAATCATAGTAAAGGGATCTTCAGGGAAGATTATATTGTGCCCAAACTGACTACTTACATCCTAGAACTATAATCAACTAGTGGTTCCTGTTTGAAGCATTGAGTGCTTGTATTTATACACATTCAAAATAACCCAGGCTAAGTGAAGTGTTCTTGAAAATAAATTTAAACTTTCTCATTAAAATACTAAATTTGCACATGTATCTTACTCAAGAGGGAATTTTAGCTGCCTTATGGTAGAAATTATAGATGAGAGATCATTTTCAGTGAGTGCATTTCTAAAAATACCTTCCCAAGCACAAATGTAGTTCATTAATAAGTGAATGGAATAAAATTGAGTACCATGGTGCAGCTGTTATACTCACACACTACGTGTGAAAAAACAAGCAACTATAGCAACTATATATTTAAAATTCAAAGATAACAAGATATGAAATGATAGGACACTTACAGAGATTTCCAAAAGTAATCACTATTGGGAACTTCTTAAAAACGTTGCATCAAAAAAAATTATTAGAAACACAGGAAGATAATGCCAAGTGATAAATCTGACAATACCATTTCTGACGTGATAATTTTATAAAAATCTTATAATAACTATATAGTTTTAAAATACTTTTATATTTCAAATAAGTTAGTAATAGTTTACTATATCACAAGAACATTTAGAATATTAGTGACTGTTACACTTGTTATGGATTATATTTAGCAACAAGTCAACAATAACACAATCTTTACCTTAAGACATTGATTATTTGTGGATCAGTCAGACTCTATTCAGCCTAAAGTGAGTGCTTTGACTTGAAATTTGTTTTGTATGCAACCATTTCATCCATCAATATCTTGTTTTGTGTTCACCATAGGAATTGAAAAGGTGGCTCCTTCAATCTCCTCTTGGTGAGCATTGACAAAGTGGTGGAGGAAGTTTCAGAAATCGAAGATATTCTTGGCTTCCAGCTTGATTTTTGGTCACTAAACATATTGCCATACTCTAGTTCATTAGACTTGCTAATAACCTTTGAGAGGAAAATTAACATTTCACAGAGCAACAGAGTAAAATTTGTGTATTGCAAAGAGAATTAGAGGTCACTATGATGCCATATACATTCATTTCAGTTCCCACAAGACTTTACGCTTTGCATCTATTTTTAATGAAACAAATAAAAACAGGAACACAAACCTATGAATACGATCATTTATACAGCTAGATTTTTAAGACATTTTTATGTCTAGTTTGTTATATATGTCTGCAAGTTGACTGGCAAGTGACAAAGCAAGGATGACAAGATAAATTCAAACACTGTACTCCTTCCTGGAAGAAGATCTTTGTAAACAAAATCAATATCTGCAGAGAAATATCAAACTCTCATGTGCTCAAGTTCAAGAACCTCAGAGATACTCTATAATAAAAAGGAATTGCTAAAACAAATACATTTAGAATAGATAAAACTCACATTTCTCAAAATATATCCAAAGGCTTTCTATGAAACCTAGAAACTACAAGCATGTATTTTCATCAACACATCTGATTTGGTGACTCTGTAAGATGTATATCTATTATGATAACTGGAATGTTATTTTCAATGAATATGAATATTTGTTTGTACCCTCTATCTTGTAGATGCCAATTTGTTTCTCTGTTCGAGATACGATTTTATGAAATAGGGATAATAGGTTTTCTATGAGGACACATTATCATGACACATTATTAATTAGTGAGTAATGGCAAGACATGTATTTAGTTGTCAGTATTTGACCAAAGAATTTGTGATATATATATATAAATAATATATATCATATATAAAATCCATTATACTTTATAGTATTTATATGTGTGTGTGTGTGCTATGAAGCATATAACTTCTAAGATTATCTAGAAATTAACATATCAGTTCATGAGCCTAAAGCTAAAATATCTAAAATTTCTAGGACATTTGAAATTCTTTAATTTGCTTCTTTTGGACTTTTGTTATTGACAAGTTTTCTTATTGAACTTCATCAGTTAATTATGGATTACATAATTATTATTTGTTTTAACATTACAACATATTTAGAGAATAAAGAAGAAATAATTTTGTGTTTTCTTTTCTTTTATGGTTTTATTCATTACCATCCTTGCTTTCACATATTACTTTTTCAATTACTAACAATAAAACTATCTAGCTTACAGGGCTTCTGCTGTCCACTTTTTTGGTGTGTCACCTTACTTTTTAATTATTAATTAATCTTTTTAATGTGTAAATTTACTCATGTACGATAAACTATATTTTACCTATTTTTATTATATGTTACCTATTAATACAACATATATTAATAATTTTATCTAATTTTAAAATATGAATATATTTCAGAAGAAAGAAGTATTTAATTTGCTAAGAAACTGAAAGCTAATTATTATATAAAATTGAATTATGTTCCATAACATATCTCATGTTATTGTGAGGCACTTAAAATTTTCCTCAAGTTCATGAAAAGAGATCAAGTATATTAAAATATGATTTTAAAAATAACCAGGCCTAAAAAAATGAGGTAACACAACAGTGTGATGTGCTATAAATTAGAATGTTATTTATGTAATAGAGTATTAATTATACACACATACATGCGTTCTTCTGTTGTCTCTATATTGGCTGAGAGATGCTACATGGGTTCTTTGTTTATTTTTTGTGATATACTGTACTTGTGTCTTCAAGGAGGATTAAAACACTGTGTAAATAGTAATTGTATGCACACTCAAAGCCTCGAACTCAGGCACTCTGTTCCCTTACTATCAAATAGTAGTCATAAACGGTCTTTTCCAGAAAATCTTTCTTGAGACAATGTCAACAATTTCAAAAGTAATTGCAATGTCATTATATCCAATTATTGGGGGAAAATTCACACGCATAGATATGGTAAGAGCCCCAAATCAACTCTATTGGCATAAGTCATTAACACTGATTTGCTTTCCGCCAGTGATATACTTGCTGTCCCTAGCCTAGTACTTTTCAAAGCTTAATAAAATCTAGGCATTATGATATCTATGCTACTATTCTTCATTTTATTTTCCACCTTATTTCCCAAAATCCTTACTGTGAATCTCAAAAATAACAATTACATTTTTTTCTGGAAATTTAACATCATAGGAAGAGTTGAAGCTAAGAATCCACACCATGATATAGCTATGTTGTTCTTTAAGTGTAAATAAATTTACCAAGATTTCTAGAACTTGGAAAAAGACAATTGATAGTCTCAAATTTGTTCAAAAACTTCGAAATTATAAGTTGTATGAAAACAAATTCAATGACTCATTTATTAAAAGCAGTGGTGTAAAAGACTTAAAAAAGAAATGTTGTAGCATCCAGTCTTCTAATTTCCTACATATGTTATTAAATATAACACATTCCTCCAACCCCAACTTTCATAACACTATTAGCTTTTTTCCAGTTAAATTCTGTTCACAAGGAAATAAAGTGTCATACTTGTTTTTCTTTTACTTTCCCTGAATTAAAAAAAAAAAACAGGAAAGCAAATTAAAAGAGTAAGACAACGAAACTTAATTGTATCTTAAATGGACCACTCAATTATTCAAAACTTAATTATTTAATTTATTTACTAAAACATAACACATTTTGGAAATGGGAAGTTAGAAGACCAGCTGTAGAACTCTGAACTTGTAGGTGCACGGGCTTAGTTGCTCTGTGGCATGCGGGATCTTCCCGGACCAGGGCATGAACCCGTGTCCCCTGCATTGGCAGGCAGACTCCCAACCACTGCGCCACCAGGGAAGCCCCGATTTAAAAAACAGTTATACAAAATATATATATATATATATATATATATATATATATATATATATTTGCACTGTTGAACCTATAACGTATAGAAATGTAATATACTTGCCAAAAAAGACACTAAAGAGACAGGTGGGAGCAAATCTGCATTGGGCTAAGGAAATGACTCCAGATGGTACTCAAATACATAAGAACAAATGAAGAGAAACAGAAATGGTAAATCAGAAGGTTAATGAAACAAAAGCTGTAAATATTTACTTGCTCCCCTTTCTCCTTGTAGCTTCTTTATAAGATATCAAATTATAGAATGTAGTAATTATAACAATGTATTGTTGGGTTTGTAATATTTATAGATGTTATATGTAGAACAAAAGTTCACAAAAAAGGAGGAAAGAGAATAGAGGAGTAACATTTCTATATCTAACTGGAATTAAGTTAGTATAAATCTAAAACTGATATTGATATGGTAAAGTGTATATGGAAAGCCCTAGAGGAACCACTAAAGAAATAACTGAAGGTATCTAGTGGAAAAATTATAAGAGAAATGTATATGATACATTAAAAAATATTCACTTATTCAGTTAATGCAATAGAAAATAGTAAAGAAGGAATAGAGGGGAAGAAGGCACAAGACATATAGAAAATAAACATTAAAATGGCAGTCATATTGACTAAATCAATATAATTTTAAATGTGAATCAACTTAACCATCCAAAGTTAGACTGAATGAAAAATAGATCCAACTATTTGCTTTTTATTGAAGATCTAATTGGCTTCCTTCAACAATTTATAAATCAGGCAGCACCCCATCTAGCAAGTAGAGAGGAGCTCCAAGGGGCTGTACAAAATGGAAGGCTTTTAAAGGCAGAGACTGGGGTGGGGCAAGGAAGTCCAACTATTTGCTCTTAAAAATAGTTTAGATTCAGAGACATAGATATACAGACAACAACTATAAGAAAGCTGGAGTGGCTATGATATTATAAGACAAATACATTTTCAAACAAAAAGTGTTGCTAATTATAAAGAGGACATTTTAGCATGATAATTGTTCCAATCCTTTGGAAAGGTAGAACAGTTATAAACATACATGCCTAATAACAGAGCACCAAAATACGTGAAAAAGAAGCTGTCAGAAATGAAGTGAGACATACATAAATTCAAAAATAATACTTGGAAAATTCAATAATCTAATTTTCAGTAATAGATAGAATAAGGCAGGAAAACAACAAGGACATAGACTTGAACTACACTGTAAACCAACTAGACCTAGCAGATATCTATAAGGAGCACCCACTAAACAATAGCAAAATATATATTCTTCTCAAGAGCACATAGAACATTCTCCAAGATAGACCATATACTAGACCATAAAAAAATCTTCAATAAAAGTAAAAAGTTATAAATAATACAAAATATGTTCTCTAAACAACATGGAATGAAATTAGAAATCAGTATCAGAAAGATATTTAGAATGCTTGCATATACGTGCAAATTAAACAACACATATAAATGTGTTGTTATAACCTAAATAACCAATGAATCAAAGAAGAAACCAAATAGGAAATCAGAAAGTACTTTGAAATGAATGAAAATGAGAGACAAATTAGCAAAACTTATGAGGTGTAGACAAAGCAGAGCTTAGTGATAAATTTAAAAAGCTGTAAATACCTATACTAAGAAAGAAGAAAGATATCAAATCAATAACCTAACCTTCTACCTTAAGGCAAAGGAGAAAGCAAGCAGAGGAAGGAAATAAAGATTAGAACAGAAATTAATGAAATAGAGGGTAGAAAAGCAATAGAGAAGTTCAATGAAAGTAAAAGCTGATTATTTGAAAATATCAACAAAATAGACAAATCTTTAGCTCAATTGACCAGAGAGACAGAGGCAGAGGCAGAGACAGAGACAGAGAACTCAAATCACTAGAATCATATCAGAAATAAAAGACAAGGCATTACTACTCACCTTAGAGAAATAAAATGTATTTTAAAAGAATTCTATAAAAATTGTATGTCAATGAATTAGACAGCTTGGCTGAAATGAAAAAAAAAACTTAGAAAGAGGCAAACTACAAAAATTGACTTAGGAACTAGACACTCTAATTAAAATATATTAAGTGAAGTCATTTAATTAATTATCAAAACACTATCCACAAAGAAAGCCCAGATCCAGATGGCTGCACGACTGAATTCAACCAAACATTTTAAGATAGAAATATTGAGAAATATTGATAATACCAAATATTCACACACTCTTCTAAAAAGTAGAAGAGTAGGTAACACTTCCCAACTCATTCAGAGTCTAGTATTACCCTCATGCCCAAACAAGACAAACATCACAAGAAAGCTACACACCAATGTCTCTTTAGAGATAGGCACAAAATATAGGCACAAAAATCCTCAACAAAATACTAACAAACTGAATCCAGCAATACACAAAAATAATTATACATTATGACCAAGTGAGATTTATCCCAGGCATACAAGACTAGTTTAACATCAAACAATAATTAATGTAATATATTATATCATACAAATTTTGTAAATAAAATGAGATTATATCAATATAGAAAAAACATTTGACCAAATCCAACACTCTTTCATAATAAAAATACTGAGCCAACTAGGAACTGAAGGGAACTTTCTTAATCTGATAAAAGGCATCTATGAAAACCCCACAGCTAACATTCTTAATGGTGAAAGATTGGAAACTTTCCCTAGAAAATCATGAAAAAGACAAGGATGTTTGTTCTCATCACTTCTCTTTAACTTTGTACTAGAGGTTCTAGCGAGGGAAGTTAGGAAGGAAATAATTCATTTAGATTGGTGTAAAACTATCTCTCTTCACAGATAATATGACCTTTTACATAGAAAATACCAAGGAATCCACCAAGAAAGCCAGGAGTACTAATAGATGAGTTCAGCAAAGTTGCAGGACACAGGCTCAACATACAAAATTCAATTGTATTTCTGCACACTTGCAATGAACAATCCAAAGATGAAATTTAAGGAAACAATTCATTCACAATAGCGTCAGAAATGATAAAATATTTAGAAATAAACAGAAGTACAAAACTTATACTCAAAAAGCTACAAAACATCATTCAAGAAACTAAAGAAGATCTAAATAAATGGGGAAACATCTGAGGTTGATGGATCAGAAGATTTATTGTTAAGATGCCAGTATTCTTCACTGTTCTGCAGATTCAACCCAGTCTCTGCCAGAATCCCAGATGACTTATTTGTACAAATTGACAAGTTGTTTCTAAAATTTATATGGAATTGCAAGGGACTTAGAATAACCAAAAACTATATATTTAAGAAGAACAAAGTAGGAGAACTCACACTTTCTGATTTTAAAACTTAATACAAAGCAACAGAAATCAAGATAGTCTCATTCATGTCAAAAGAATAGACACATAGATTTTCTAAGAGTGCCAAGATTGTTCGATGGGGAAAGAATAATCTTTCGACAAGTGATGCTGAGACAACTGGATAGCCACATGCAAAAAAGTGAATTTGAACCCTTCCCTCATACAAAAATTAACTGAAAATGGGTCTATGACCTAAATACAATAGCAAAAAACATAAAATTCTTAGAAGAATACTAAACGGAGAGTCTTTATGACCTTGGAATTTGCAGTGGATTCTTAGATGAGCAACCAAAGGAAAAAAAATAGATAAATCAGACTTCAAATTTAAAAAAAATTATTTTGCACTTCAACAGACACTTGAAAGACAACCAACAGAAAGGGATAAAATATTTTCAGATCACATATCTGATAACAGAATTTATCTGGAATATCTTAAGCACTTATAACTCAATAATATGAAGTCCAACAATCCAAAAATATGAGCAACTATTTGGAATAGGCATTACTCAGGGAAGATTTACAAAAGGCCAATGAGTTCATGAAGGAATCTTGATATCATTAGTAAACAGGGAAATGCAAATCAAAACTATAATGGGATGGCACTGTCCATCCACTAGGGTTGTATCAATACAGAGGAAGTGAAAACACATGTCCACACAAAAAATTGTACATGATTGTTTAGAGCAGCATTATTCATAATAGCCAAAAGAAGGAAACAACTCAAATATCCATTAACTAATGAATTAACAAAAAGTGGTATATCTATATGATGGAATAATATTCATCCATAGAAAAGAGTGTAATGATACATGTTATGTAATAAAAATATTATACCAACTGAAAGAAGCCAGTCTCGAAAGAGATTCCATTTATATGATTCCACATCATATATGATATATATGAATCATATCATGTGTGATTCCACATTATGTGAGTCCATTCATATGAAACATCCATAATATGCAAAGCTATAGAGACATACTTCATACTAGTGGCTGCTTAGGTTTGGAGGGATAGGCCAATGACACTAAAGGTTTGAGACTTTTTTCTGAGGTGATGAAAGTGTTCAATAACTGACTGTGGTGACGGTTGCACATATCTGTGAAATACTAAAAAAACATTGAATTGTGCTCTACTTTAAAAGGATGAATTTCATGGCATGTGAATTGTATCTCAATATACTTTTTAAAAAACAAAGCAAAAACTATATTAACTTTCTTGGTAGACTCATTTACAGGGCTATAACCACAGTTATACTTATATGTATTTGCATTATACCTTTATTAGTTTTCTTATGATAGAAACCCTGCTCATGATATATTTTCTATCCCCAGCTCTTATACTCTGTCAAGCATAATCTCTGCATAAATTTCTTCAACAAATATCTGGCACCAGTATTATTGCATATTTTTAGGAAAGTACTTAGGAAAAGGGATATACATCTTCAAATAACCAACATAGTAATTCCAGCTTGGATTTTAGTTCTATTTTTGTCATTTACTATATTTTGACTCTGATATGTCATTTATCTTTTCTAAGACATGGTTTCCTATCTACAAAATTAATATAAATATCTTACTTCATTGTTTTATTGTGGTGATGAATGAAATAATATATGTCTAAGGCTTCATCTTGGGCTTGGCACATTATAAACATTTAGTAACTGTCTACCCATGTTATCCTTTCAATATCAGGGATGTTGCAGCCATCTTTATGCACAGATCTGACTGGGTAGATATGGATAGATAGAAGGGATGATCCTGTATTTGATAACCTCCTTTCCAGTGTAAAGACAAGATGACTTCTTTCTTTTTATTCTTTATCAATCATCCATGAGATGTTATAATGCAATTAACTATGAATTATAACAGAAACTTGAGGGTTTTTTTTTTTTTTTTTTTTGCAAAGTTAGAATAAATGACCTGCGACTTCCCTGGTGGTCCAGTGGTTAAGACTCTGCACTTCCAACTTCCACTGCAGGGGGCACGGGTTCGAACCCTGGTTGGGGAACTAAGATACCACATGTCACAGGGCATGGCCAAAAAAACATATTACTTATATTACTAAAATCAATTTCATTTATAAAAAAAGAATAAGTGACTGTTTAATTCTAACTTTTTAGTATTAATCTGTAGCTAATATGAACACCATAATAGTCATTACATTTAGCTTTTTCTGAATATCAAACTCTGAGTAACTAAATATATTTGAAGATAAAAAATTAAAAATGTGGTGGTTACCAAGGGCTGAGGGGAGGGGGTCATGGGGAGTTACAAATCAGTGAGCATAAAGTTTCAGTTAAACAAGATGAGGAAGTTGGAGAGATCTGCCGCACCACATTATATCTATAGTCAACCATAATGTGGGGTACACTTAAAAATTTAAGAGGGTCGATTTCATGTTAATTGTTCTTACCACAATAAAATAAAATTTTAAAACAATTAAGGCTAAGTGTTAATTTTTTCTTATTATATACTTATCACCTAAAGTTTAAACATTATTTTTCAAATATCAGATTTTGTTTCTGTTATGAGGAAAATGTTTCCTTAACCTCTAAAGATACTAGACACACAGACTCAAGTGATTTTTTTTCCTTATGGAAGATAAATGTATGTACATTTGCTATTGATTGCCTTGATAACAATGCATTTTGTAAAATATCAGTAATTTGTAGGCATTGAGGATTAAGTCAGTCTGAATTACAGAGAGAAAATACCAATTATTTCTAAGCCTAGTCGGAACCACTGAAATGAGTAGACATGGGTCTGGAGTCCTTAAAAGTTAGTGTCATATATTTCAGGTTAACTATCTTTTTGACCTTGTAAGTTGTTATCGATTGGCTTAGTAAACTTTTATTTTTTTCTTCTTAGTTCATAGAAAGGTGAACATTCCAGCACAGGTTAAATAATCACAATTTCTGAATTTCTGGAATTTACATATTAGTCCTCAATCAATTATACTTTGTATTGTTCACCTTTGTTTGGCTAGCACTGGATTGGAATTCCTTAGTTCAAATTTTAACACATGTCTATAAACTGTTTCAACACAGTAGGAGGGCAATTGTGTTTTATAATATCCCTCTTGACTTCTTGTCTTAGATGCCTCTCCTCCTCTCAGTAAATATTAGATGATGGTAATTCCACCATTAAAGACCTCTCAAATGGCAACATTCTTTTTCCTGTAATATTAATGGGGCACATCAGAACTATGACACATAACTCAGACTTTTTATTTCAGCAATTTTCTATTCTATTTACTTTAACTGGCACCCCTACAGTTACTGCTTTATTGGCTTAGTTTAAATGTGCTGTTGTTACTTATGGGTTAAGCAGGTGGGCTGCTTGCATTAATAAAAATTGATAAGTAGGCAGGTTATCCTTCCTAATTTATTTCCATGGCAACAGACAAGCAACTGTGCCTTGTTTCTCAGGAGCAGAATGCTAATAACCAAATGTGCTTTACCCAGATGAATATATAACAGTTTACTAATATAAATGTCTCAACATTGTGTATATTACTGAAGAGAAATACACATTAATTCTACATCTAAGTTACATGATGGATATGCACAGGAGGATGAAAAACTGAGAAAGTTCCTCTGAAACATTAAAATCGTTCATTAAAGTAATGTATTTTAAATAGTGTGTACATTGAACAATTTAATTCTCTGACTCTCCTATTGTTTATTTTGGGAGATGCTTATATTACAGAAATATGTAGTAATGCATAGTTATTTTGACATCTCAGAAAATAATGGGTCCCGCACAAGAGTTCAATTAAGCAATAATCCCTGGGAAAAATGGTCATTACTAACAGTTAATGATTGGTTTGTTAGTTAATGGCCCAAGGCAAAGCCGAGGGCCGTTAAGACTCTAACAATCGAGTTGTGAATTGTAGCAATGGCTTGTGAAATGTAGCAGTGAGGGATTTTAAAAGACTTTTTTTCCCCTGGTTATAAACCACCTTTAATGGTTTATGATAGAAATAATGTGCTTTTTAAAACTGATTATAACATAGGACAGTCTCTGAAACAACTGATATTTCTAGTAAATCGACAATTGATTTTCTTCTGATACTTCCTGAAGCTATAAATTTGCAGATGTGATATTTTTTTGGTTTAGAATATACGCAACTATATTATACACATATATTGTTCATTGTTCAAAGTGGAGGCAATGTTGACAAAGCTATAAATAGCATTCTCCTTTCCTGGTTAAAAATATTGTATGGATTTCTATTAGTCATAATTATATACTTTTCTTAGATGTCTTGGCTGGCAAGTTTTGACCTGTGATATTAGTTTAACTTTATCTTGAAATAAGATCACCCACAGAGTTTTTACTGAAAAGGCTTTAAGGCTATATAGAATGGGCTCTTGAATCCCTACACCTCACAGCTCCCATAGGAAAATGCCATTGCCTGTTATGGCCCCCAACCATGTCCTCATGTGTTCACGAGTAATTTAACAGAATAAATGTGCTATATTCAGAATTTCTTTACCTAACATCAGCGATATTTTATTGCCTCTTCTTCTTTTTTTTTTTTTTTTTAAATCCATAGGAAATTAGACTTCATTAGTCTGGGTACTTGCCTCACAAAACTACTTGTAATGAAACTATAATAGCTCCTGGGTTACAGGAAGGCTTCATCTCCTCTTAGAAAATAAGACTTTGTACTCAGCTTCAATTAAGTCTGGGTCTGCATAACTGACACACAACTGGTCAACTGGTGAACTGATGTGGGGTATCAATAATTTGGCTCTCAAGATATATTTTTGAAAAAAACATTAATTGATTTCTTTTAAAATGAGTTTTTCAATTCATTGAATTAACATTTTGTAGGTTATCAGCTAGAATTTGGAATTGAGTTCAATCAGAGAGGTCATGTGGAAGAGGGATTAGTCTAATTCTATGTACATATTACCAAAATTAAATTATTTGATTAAAATTGTCCCATAGAACCACAGTATCTTTTTAAATTGTTCTACAACTTACATATGGGGATTTGCTTTTGTCCAAAGAACATCCCATGGATATACTTATTTTGATCTAAAATAAAACAATAACCCTTCTCTCTTTCTCTCTCTGTCTCTGGCTCTCTCATTCAACTACCACTCGAAGAGAGAGATATTAACTTTACATAAGTAAAATGAGAATCTCACATGCTAAATGACCTATGCACTGTCACACAGGTATAGTTAGCAGGTCTGGGGTTCAAAACAATTCAGTCTGGGTGTTGTGAACTCAAATCATATGTTTATTTGTTTGTAGGACATAAAATATCAGAAAAAAATAATTATATAGCAAACATGATCCTAAACACAATAAAAAATCTTATTAAAATATTATAAGTTTGAAGCAAATACTTCTAAAATTCAGAACAATAAGTGATAATATTGCTAACAGAATACTCACCATTCTAAAATGTCAGTATTAAAGCATTTTACCCTTGAGCATAATTGTATTTTATGAATATTCTAAACACAGTGAGAATCTCTACATGCTCCGTGGTACATTTTAACTTCAGTATCAAACAGAGAGCAATTAAGATAAAATAATATTTGGTTTTATCCTAGGTCAGAGTGGTCTCCAGAGGGTCATCCAATTCATACATAGTGCTGACATTCAATTCATATACACATACAGGGGTGAAACTCTGGGTATTTGCGAATTCATCAATTCATGCTATATGTTCAAATCTTATTCCTATTTACTAAACCAATCTATTATTCATTGGTATATTTGTTTCTTAATAATGCATGTTTGTGTTCAGAAGCAGCAAAATACTTGATGTTAGATAAAGAATTGATGATACGTAAATAATGACTATTAGCCCAATAAAGACATGCTGTCAGCAGAATATCTTCTATCTCTTTCCAACTTAATTGGGAATGCATTGCAGTGTGTACATTATGTTGCTCCAATTAATTCAAATCATTCCTAATTGGGATCTCTTAAATAACTCCCTCCTGGGTCTAGAGAGGAAATTGAATCAAGCATTAAATCAGGAAGTCATCTCTATCTTTAAATATATTGTTATTCATAATCAAATATGCTTATGTTGATATTACTAAAGATTAAGAAAAAATTCTTTTCTTGCGTTTTATAAGTAAGGGGGTACTGGTTAGTTAAAATGAGGGTTAACTAATAGTGGTAAAAACTAATGAAATATTAAATGTATATTCATTTCTGTGGGCAACTAGAGTTACTTACTTGAAATAATTATGATAGAGAATCAGTGATTCAAATACAAACCTAGAGAGAGCAGAAGCTGACTTACCTATGTGAGTTAGAAAAGAACTCATTACTGTGAATGATGGTGCAGAGATAGTGTTAAGGAGAAAATTTTAGTGGCAAAATATATAATGGGAAAGGAGGTTTAATGTTGAAATAGTAATAATAATCACATGAAGAAAAAGAGCAATGGCTTTTCATAGGCAACCACAGTGGAAAAAAAAGAAATAAAGGAGCTTTCATATCTCAGGATGGAGAGCATTCTTAATCTATTATTCAGAGCAAGCTTGGGAAATTAAATTACCTTCTAAATACCATATTTTCAGAAGGTATTGAGGAAAGTAAAGGTTTTGGAACTGATGTCATAAGGGACAGGTAAAGGGCTATAATGGCTTAGTGTAAAATATAGATTACAAAAAGATAACCATTTTCAAAACTTTTAAAATTTATGACTTGGAAGAAGAGTTACACTTACTTAACCTGAGACAATACAGAATGACCATTATTCCAGCATAGCTGTTAAAGTCTAGGGTTAGGCTAAGATTAACCCTATCACTTTAGGTGAGGAGGGAGGGGCTAAACTGAGGCAGAGTAGATAATGCTTCAACCAAATATGTTCTTGAACACAGTCAAGACACTTATGCTTCTGTTAGTTAAACTTTGATTGTTGCTAGTCGCTTCACCTCTCTAGGATCCATTTCTTCAGTTTTTATGCCACGTCTATTTGAGTTGGCTTGCTGGGTATCAGAAGAGATATTGGTCAAAAGACTGAAGCTAACAGACTAAACATGTGTGACTCTACACTTACACACCTAAAGGTGTAAGAATTTTCTAGTTCTTCATCAGAACTGTATTCTATTACAACTATACACAGGAATAATCTCTATTTCCCAGCATCCCTTGAAGCATATCTGATATGTAACTGAGTTCTAGTCAACAGAAAGATAGCAAAAGTGATGCATGCCAGGATATTAGGCCAGGACCATAGATCCTTTGCATGTAATCACCTTTGTTTTTTTCCACTCTGGATGAATATAATGGAAAATGATCCCTGGGGAAAATATGGAAACCAAGTATCAAAAATGGTTGAGTCCCAAGATGAAAGGAGTCATTTGGAAGTGAACAGCTTGTTTATTATCAATACCCACTTATGAATTTATGTGAGCAAGAACTAAAGTTCTAATTTGTTAAGTCACTGATGTTTCTGGGTTTACTATTACTATAGCTGGTGTTATTCTAATTAATATGGAGATCAGAAAGAATGTGGTATTGCTAACAGAAACCTAAATTATAATATTGACCTAATCGTTGGGGTGCAGATTATACAGGAGTTGGAGGATGGAAAGATTAAGGATCATATTATGTGGTGGCAAAATATTTGGTAAATGTGTGTCCTTCAATAACTTTTACATCAGACCACATGCAGGTTGAACCTGTAGGTCTCAGCACTGAATGAAGAGTTAGGAAGAGTCAGGCTGAAATGTGTGTACCCAACCATTTGATAGAATTTATACCGTATTGATATAACAGAAGTTAATAACCTTCAGAACATAGATAAGAGTAAAATGTAGTAAAATGATTAGTATGAGATGAGTTTGATTATTAATTACCTTTGTTTTTAATATACTTGTTTATTTAATTGTAAGTGTATAATCTATTATTTAATAGTGGCTGATTAAAAATTGGCTCATACAATTTCAGAAAATTTACTAGTTGACTCTTGTGATCTGGTATGAACTGTTACTAGATACATAACTATCAATTTTGGACTTCTTAAGAAAATAAATGAGTTTCATTTGTTTTACACTATTGACATTTGGGGCTTTGTTTGTGACCACAAATAGCACTGACCTAACTAATGTGCAGGGCTACATTCTTTATTCAGAAATGGCCTATGCCTTCAAATTATTCACTGCTCCTCTGGGTGATAAGGAGTCCCTTAACAATGCTTATACTTTCTGAGATCCAAGGATCTTGTCTGGTGGGTGGTGTTTCCCTGGGCTCCAGTAGGAACTGTGTCACCTGAGACAATAGGCTGTGTGTTTTGAAGGTAGAAGTATGATTGTCAAAATCCAACTCTAGTAGTAAAGCCAACAATCAGAAGTACAGACTTTATAGGGTTTTTTATTATCATAAGGCAACAGGACCATAATGCTTAAATTATTTGCATACTAGGCATCTACCTAAATAAAGGGCAGCTAGAATAACTTCAGAGCAACTAGAAAGCAGATGAGACTGCTGGTATGTATACCATATATATGTCCCTGAATTATTCGTGTTATAAATAGATGTATTATTAAATTGAACAATGCACTTTGATGTGATCATTGAAAATTTCAGTAATATTAAAATTTGGGGTTAGAATCAAAGAATTTTCAAGTTGAAAATTGTCCTTCTGGCCCTGGACCTTAAAATCCTGACAAAGAACCCACTTATCTGTGAATCACAACCAGGCAGATCATAAAACCGAGTCACACATAGGAGCGGACATTCTAGGTTGTTTTCCTTGCCCAGTTAACTTTTTTCTAGCTCTGTCTCCCTTTGGTTTAAAGATCCTCATCTGACTCACTTACTCCTCCCAGAGTAGAGCAATAGTATCCACTGGCTTTTGTCGACCCCTCCTTATGTAACTGTCTATTGGAGAAGGGTAGCCTAAGAATGGAGCTCCTACCTTCTGCCCACCCTCTCATAGGATTGGTGCCCAGGACTATTATCATTGGAAGCCCACACTTTTCCCATTGCATCAAGCAAGAGACAACTCCTGCTGACATTTTCCCCAGGAGTCGGGTAGGAGGGAGGCGGGGATCTGATATGCTGGTCTTGGTGGTAGTCCCGTTCTCTCTCCTACTTGCAGTTTCAATGTTTCTGTAATAGGGAAGAACAAATCTGACTCCATATTGATCTTTTTTATTTTACTTTAACCTTTGTATTCTATTGCTTTTGCTACAAGTTAGTCACTAAAGAGTTGTTGCCTGTAAGTTTAAATTATACATAATGGCCCATCTCTGGGAACCCTGCCTCCTATGTAATGAGCTAAGCTAAAATACCTTTCTTTAGCTCACATGAAACATCATGATCAAACCCACCTGTGAATAACAGCAGGAAGGAAGAAATTAACACATCCCTTCCAGAGTCTGACCAGAACCAGGACTTTACCCTCTTCCCTTTCAGTGTTAAAGAAGCCTGAATTATAACGTGGAGAAGATAGTTCTTTGGGATATTATTCCACCATCTTCTCAGTCTGCTGGCTTTCCAAATAAAGTCCCTATCCTTTGCCCCAACAACTCATCTCTCAATTAATTGACTTGTCATGCTGCCAGCAGTACGAGCTTGGACTCAGTAACATTTCCAGCAACAACATGCACATCTTGAGTGTTTCTCCTGCTTCCTGGTGGATGTTCAGTAATTTAATATGCAGATCTATGTTACCAAATGTATGCCAAATTGCTTGTAAACACATAGTCACACACTGAGATACTGATACAAGCCTTGCATACCCTTGCAGGCAGTGTTTTCAATGTTCTCCTTAAACTCTCTCATGGAGATGGACTATTCTAAAAGAATCCTATAATTTTGTTCAATCCCATTTTAAAGTCCTTAGATGGGCATCTAAACTTCTGAAAACATTTGTAGTTTTTGATACTACATCATATCTAGCATGAGCTTTAGAAATTATACAATTGTCTCTCCTGAAAAATTTACTGTTACTTTTGGGTATTTCATGTAGAGATCTGGGCTCATGGATAAAACATTTTAACTACCCAACCAAGTCTGTCATAGGTGTCCCTTCAAATCTGAGAAAGACCTCTCCAGGCCCAAGGTTTTTGTTTCTGTTCTTGTGAATTTTTAAAATTTATTTATTTATTTGTTTATAAGCTGCTTTCTGTAAGTAGGTACTAACTCCGTCTTTAATGCCAAAGAACATTTCCCGAAGAAATTATTACAACTTATCCAGTTGTAGACATATCATATAAAATTGGTGAGTCTCGATCCCTGGGTGCTATATAGAATATTTCTCCCCTCCAGAACGTCTATGCCACGAGGAATATATTTTTGATAAATTTTGTCTGACTTTATCTCACACTTCTCAATTCAGCTGGCAAATTGACTGTCATAGGAAGGGTCCTCTTTTGGAGCAGAGAGAACTGAGCCATGGGAAGACCATCGTAATAAGCATGAATGTTTATAATTATAGAATATAAGGGTTCTCTCCTCTGCTCTGCCTATATAAATATGTAGCCTGCATATACAACTATAGTAGCAGATAATGAAAAACTCATTATTTCTTGGAGATAACAACCCATATATTCTTAGGTCTGGATTGCAGCGGGTTGCACCACCTGCTTCTGAGTATACTCATTCAAATCAAACAGCTAAAAGGATTTAGGCAGTAAGTCCTTCCTGGAGCCTCTCTGGAGCTATCTGCTTCCAGAAAAATTATGCTTCCTTAACAGCATCAGAGCTCTTTCTGTGAATAGTAGAGCCTTTGGAGCTGGGCCCATACCAGGGTCTCTGAGGCAAGGTACCTCCCTACTGGGCTGTTGGGGTGATGACTCTGTACCAGGCTACCTTCCATAGCCTTCCCCATTTTTACTTCTGTTCCACAGATGTGGACATCAGGAAAGGATTTCCCTAGTAACCATTCTCTCCACCCCTTCTGTCTCCCAGAGGTCAATCCTCCTCACCTCCCTAACATTTTCTAGTAAGCCACTTCCATACAGATTCCTGAAATCAGAGTCAACTTAAGTCTTGTGTTCCCTAATGAAACTTTTGAAATGCGAAGAAAAGAACTGAAATCGTCAGTGGGTCAAGCTGAAGAATTCAATTCTTTTTAACTGTGTTCTGATGTTTATTTGAGGTAGCTGTAACTCAGTGATTGAAAACCAAGCTTTATTTTGATTATGCCTTTTTTTTAAACATCTTTATTAGAGTGTTAGTTAGTGTTAGTGTTAGTTTCCGGTTTATAACAAAGTGAATCAGTTATACATATACATATGTTCCCATATCTCTTCCCTCTTGCATCTCCCTCCCTCACACCCTCCCTATCCCACTCCTCTAGGTGGTCACAAAGCACCGACCTGATCTCCCTGTGCTATGTGGCTGCTTCCCACTAGCTATTTATTTTACGTTTGGTAGTGTATATATGTCCATGCCACTCTCTCACTTTGTCACAGCTTACCCTTCCCCCCTCCCCGTATCCTCAAGTCCATTCTCTAGTAGGTCTGTGTCTTTATTCTCTTCTTATCCCTAGGTTCTTCATGACATTTTTTTTTTCTCTTAGATTCCAAATATATGTGTTAGCATACGGTATTTGTCTTTCTCTTTCTGACTTACTTCACTCTGTATGACATAATCTAGGTTCATCCACCTCACTACAAATAACTCAGTTTCATTTCTTTTTATGGCTGAGTAATATTCCATTGTATATATGTGCCACATCTTCTTTATCCATTCATCCAATGATGGACACTTAGGTTGCTTCCATCTCCTGGCTATTGTAAATAGAGCTGCAATGAACATTGTGGTACATGACTCTTTTTGAATTATGGTTTTCTCAGGGTATATGACCAGTAGTGGGATGGCTGGGTCATATGGTAGTTCTAATTTTAGTTTTTTAAGGAACCTCCATACTGTTCTCCATAGTGGCTGTATCAATTTACATTCCCTCCAACAGTGCAAGAGTGTTCCCTTTTCTCCACACCCTCTCCAGCATTTATTGTTTCTAGCTTTTTTGATGATGGCCATTCTGACTAGTGTAAGATAATATCTCATTGTAGTTTTGATTTACATTTCTCTAATGATTAATGATGTTGAGCATTCTTTCATGTGTTTCTTGGCAACCTATATATCTTCTTTGGAGAAATGTCTATTTAGGTCTTCTGCCCATTTTTGGATTGGGTTGTTTGGTTATTTGTTATTGAGCTGCATGAGCTGCTTGTAAATTTTGGAGATTAATCCTTTGTCAGTTGCTTCGTTTGCAAATATTTTCTCCCATTCTGAGGGTTGTCTTTTGGTCTTGTTTATGGTTTCCTTTGCTATGCAAAAGGTTTTAAGTTATGGTCACCTTATCTTTGATAAAGGAGGCAAGAATATACAATGGAGAAAAGACAGCCTCTTCAGTAAGTGGTGCTGAGAAAACCGGACAGGTACATGTAAAAGTATGAGATTAGAACTCTACCTAACACCATACACAAAAATAAGCTCAAAATGCATTAAAGATCTAAATGTAAGGCCAGAAACTATCAAATTCTTAGAGGAAAACATATGCAGAACACTCTATGACATAAATCACAGCAAGATCCTTTTTGACCCACCTCTTAGAGAAATGGAAATAAAAACAAAAATAAACAAATGGGACCTAATGATTATGCCTTTTGTTTAATGCTACAGAATAGCATTTTCAATGATGGAGAGAGGTTTTTATTGAAAAGAACCATGTCTAATGGGTATTGAAATGCAATTTCACAGACATTTTTGGAACAGTTCCTCTAATAATATTACTTTAAACTTAACTAATTTATTTGTTTAATGTGAAGTTAGCCAGAAAACTAAAATCAGAGAAATAAAAACTACCACGGCTGTTTTCATATGCAAAACATCAAAAATAATTAAATAAATGCACACAGACACACAAAAACTGACTTACATCTTTTGACCAAAATAGATTTTATCAACATGATTGCCATACAAAAAAACCAGGGCTGTTATTTGATAGATTATTTTTGAAAGGTGGGTCAGCATCACAACATTTCCTGTAAGGACTTGTTTCATTATGTCAGTGATTGTAAGAGAGACTAAACCGTAAAAGACTACTTCCAACTATAAATAGGTCACATATTCATATACATAACTTTTTCTCACAATTGGGAACTTAAGCAAATAATTTGGCATATTTTTATCACAAGGAAAATATTGAAGCAGAAGCAGAGAGAAATAAATATCCTCTAGAATTCCAATCCTAAAATGGAAATATCACCCAAAGCTTTTCTATGAGTATTTAAGTAAAAATCTTCTCAATATTGCCTACTAGGTGCTTGGGGTCATTATATTACTTTTTTTTTTTTTTTTTTTTTTTGCGATACGCGGGCCTCTCACTGTTGTGGCCTCTCCCGCTGCGGAGCACAGGCTCTGGACGCGCAGGCTCAGCGGCCATGGCTCACCGGCCCAGCCGCTCCGCGGCATGTGGGATCTTCCCGGACCGGGGCACGAACCCGTGTCCCCTGCATCGGCAGGCGGACTCTCAACCACTGCGCCAACTGGGAAGCCCCATTATATTACTTTGAGTCAGGGAAAGTACTGGGATGATATACTGACCTGGAGAATAATAGAACTTTCCTTTCTTTTTTCTTCTCTAATGACACCAGGTAACTACGCTGGAACAATAAAAGAATAATATTTTAGAAAAATAAATTAGAGAAGTAAAGTTATTGTCACTTCAGTTAAATGTGTTCCATGAAATGTGTAGAGGGGAGTTGAAAAAGCAGGTCCTTTATTAGTATGAGATCAATAAGTGTGTTGTGTTCTAACTCAGGCCATGTCCCCAAGTGGCCTGGATACTACATAAAAAATGAATGTTTTGCACTACACAATACTCATATGAATGGCAATTTTATTTTTATTATTTCAGATTCTATTAGTATTCATCTTCAGACCCATAGAGCTAATAAGAATTCTATTGCCATCATAGTCTCTTTGAAAGAAGAAATGAGCGATACAAATACCTTATTTTCCCCTGCTAATTACCATAATGTTTCTTGATGGAAAAATGCATCATCTCCTGATATTCATTGTTAGGAGAGAGTGTTAAAATATCAGTTATAATATTTTCCTCACTTCGTACTTGGAAATAAATACATGGAGTCTGGGGTCTCTCTCAATTTCAGAACATTCTGACCTCAGACACAGCTTTATCACAGTATTGGCTGCTGACTTAGTTGTTAGAATAATTGTTTTGTTAAAGTTGAGAGAAGAGGCAAAGAAAAGTTCATAATTTATTGATCTGTTTTTCTGGCTGGTTTGAAATAAGTGAATTGGTATCAATTCTCTATGCATATATTGATTATTATATAAAAGGACCTGTAAAAGGGGCAGTATTCAACTGTTGAAAGTGGCTAAAAATATTTCCTGATAAACGTTATGAGAGTTCCATGGGGTCAGTTTTATCTGAGCACTGCATTCGTGTTTTTGTTATTCTCAAATAAAAGAGAAAGCTAATTTAAATCAGGTACAGCTCTGTGTACTTGTGAATCCTAAGGGATCAATGATCCTAATGGGTTGACAGCAAAGATCTAAACTGAAAATCACATTGGCCAATTCAAGTTTCATAACTAGTATCTAATTCTCATAAATCTTTGAAGTTCATTAAATTAAATTTTTAATGCATGTTGTTCCACTAAGAAAAATTCGAACCATCATGCTGATATTTCCTTCATCTGAATCTTTCTTCCCACTGCTTTAAATGTAAGTCTTGCAAGCATGGCCAGTACACACATGAAGATAAGTAGAATGATCATTATCGAATATTATAAATGCTTCAAACATAGCAGGTATTTTCAGAAACAACTTTGAGGAAACAAATTTCTGACAAGTAGAATAGAAATAAATAGAATTGACGTTTTCATTTCCATTTCAAATTTTTTAAACATGTTGATACACTTACAGGCAAATCTGTTTTTACTGTGCTTTGCTTTCTTGAACTTCACAAATATTGCATATTTTATAAATTGAAGGTTTGTGACAACCCTGCTTTGTTAGAAGATGGTTAGCAGTTTTTAGCAATAAGATAATTTTAATTAAGATATGTACATTATTTTTTTAAGACATAATGCTATTTCACATTTGAGAGACTGCACTATAGTGTAGACATAACTTTTATATGCACTGGGAAACCAAAAATTTTGTGTGGCATTACTGAGATATTCACATTATTGCCGTGGTCTAGAACCATACCTGCAATATCTGTGAGGTATGGTTGTACAAATTTTAAAAGCATAGAAATATATGAAGTATAATGGAGTGGTCGGAAGATCACACTGATACATATAATGAATGTGAATCTGGCAATGACAAATACAGACTAGTACAGTTTGGTATTATTACCTCAACTATGAGAGGTAATATGACTATGCTATTGCTGTCCATAATATGATTTTCTTTGGGTAAAGTTTCAAACAACAGAGTACAATTTACCTTAAATTTACCCCACAGGTTTTTTTGTTTTGGACAATTTAGTGTATATTAAGACATTGCAGAAACTATTTGTGCTTATATGTAAAATATAGTTGGTTCCAGATTCAAATAATGTAGTCTCTTCACCCCATCTTTCATGAATAATTGGCAAATAATGTAGTCTCCTCACCCCATCTTTCATGAATAATTGTGGGAGCAGGAATTTATTCTTCATTTTGTAGGAAAATCCTATGCATTGCTGGATGTCTTTTATCCCAGGAACCTTCCAATGAAATGCCTGTGGTATCCCCCCAAACATTTTCACAACCAAAGATATCCACATACATTTCTAAAATACTCACTTGGTGTGGTTCTACTCTTCATGAAAACTATTGCTTATGATTTATGCTATATGTTAGATACTATATATTATATGAGTAACTGGATGTAGTCACTGCCATTGTTTCAGTATGAACAGAACTAAGAACTGAGACCTTGGAGTAGAACTCACAGAGAGGAAGCTTTCAGCCTAAGACAGACTGAGCACTTCCAGAATGTAATATGCTCCTGGTAAGTAGACAAGTTCAGAAAAAATGAATTACCCAATAGTAATTTGACAAAAAGTAATTCTTCTGATGATTAATTGAATGGTCAAATTTCCAAGAATGAATTAGTATAATATCATTTTCTGAATTTAGTGGTTTTTTCAGTTATTAATTCACAAAATATCATTTCTAAAGTGATTTATATTTTTCTGACACTCAATTGTTATTTTATTTGGAGAAAGAAAATTTCTTGTGAATTTTGAATTCTGGGTATTGTTCACATTACAAGGTCAAGGATTTTATAAATGGTTAGGTGTGTTTATTTCCAAAATATTTTCATTCTCACTTACATTTGTTTTATTATTGTGTTGATTTGCAAATATCTAAGCACATGTTCAATGATCATCTGTCTAGTCTATTTTAGGTTGAATATTTGCATTTACCTGTAAAATGACTACAAGATTAATAATATTTCAACTAAATTTATCTTTTTTTTGTTTTGTTTCATTTTTTAAAAAAATTATTTATTTTATTTATTTATTTTTGGCCACGTTGGGTTGTCATTGCTGCGTGCGGGCTTTCTCTAGTTGCGGCGAGTGGGAGCTACTCTTCTTGGCGGTGCGTGGGCTTCTCATTGTGGTGGGTTCTAGGTGCATGGGCTTCAGTAATTGTGGCACACGGACTCAGTAGTTGTGGCACATGGGCTTAGTTGCTCCCCGGCATGTGGGATCTTCCCGGATCAGGGCTTGAACCCGTGTCCCCTGCATTGGCAGGTAGATTCTTAACCGCTGCACCACCAGGGAAGTCCCTCAACTAAATTTATCTTGTATTATGGGTTCTTCCTTTTAGTGTTTCTGGTAATTATTTATAAGCAGTTACTTGTCTTGTCATCATTTTGAATGATGACTGAGGAGCATGGTCATGTTTAATTCATTGAATATTTATATTTCCTAAAATCTTTAGCTCCTTGTCACAGCACTCTATAAGTGCTCAAAGAATAGCTCTTGTTTCACTCACTGATATCTGAGACTTGAGCCTGAAGCAGATTTGACAGACTATGTCTGTGTCTACCTGTTAGGAAAAGGGCCAGCTGGGTCTGGTCCTGCAGGGAAGGGAGTGTGACAAATCAAACTTGAATCAAACTTGAACCAACATATATATAAAATAACCAGCCAGTTTCTGTTTTTTCTTTAATTTTCCCACTCATTGCATGATTGCCATGTCAATGGACTACTCAATGAATCATTTTTAATGAATTGGTCAATCTGAGAAAGTATCTGATTCAAAATCTTAAAAAAATTCTTTTTTATTTGCGTAGAATCCAATGCTTGCTGGAACTGATCACATCATCAGATAAATTTAGACTGAACTAGACACAGCCTGTGTTTCTCATGTCTGACCACTGAGATATAGAAAGGCAAATTAGAAGAACCAGGATCCCTGATAGAGTGGTCACTGGTACCTTTCTATATGCCATTCATATCTCTCCTTTATTGCTCCCCCTTCTCTTGTTGCTTCAGAAGATTGAGAGGTAAATTTCTTTAAAACACTATATTCATAAACTATGGGGAAAATAAAATGTACTACAATGAACCCCTCTCATTGCTCCTGCATCAGATACACAACATGGGAGAATCATGACAAGCAAGTATCAGAGGAATGTAGTGTCTGTGCATTTGCCTGTTCACAAAGCACCTCAGCTACACTTAAGTAGAAACTGAAATATTTTATTTACTAATGTTGGAAAAATCCCCTTTCCATCTTCAGAAGATTCCAGCATCTGAGGAAGTAAACTATTGAGCTATTAAGATTTATTGAGCTATTTAGATTAAAATTATTCTCCTCCTCAAAAGAAATTAAAGAAGGTGGGGGGGATGTACTGTACTAAGATTTGAAGGAGTACAGGGAGGGCAATGAAAAAATGTTGGTTGCTTTCTTTTTCCTTGTTTGCTTTTTTTTGTCAGTTAAAATGCCCAAATGAAGCAATTTTAGTGTCTTTCCTAATGTGGAAAGGATAATCAAGCCCATTTTACTTTAACCACTTGCGTCTCTCGCCTGCGATTCCTGCAATTTTGCACATTCTAAATATAAGTAAAAAATGGAAGTACCTATTGAAAAAATTTGTCTTCAAAATGTAATTCATCTACACAGTATGTCTAGAACACATATATTTTTGAAACAAAGATAAATTGCCTGACATTTTTATAATTTCTTTATTAATGAATAAAAAAAAGCAATTTTTGAAAAACAAAATAGTATAATTTTAATTCATATTGCCTTAATGGCTGAAGACCAGAGGTAAAATAAACCAAACAGGAAGAGAAAATAGTACATATGGGTAATGTGACTTGGAAAATCACATTACTAAGGAACCATAAGTTTTGACTTTAATAACTTTAATATGATTCAATTTTCAATTTTAACATTATAATGCCTCACATTCCTAATTATCATGTTTTTCTGCATACCATATTCCTCGTTCTTGGAATTGTTGCTAGCACTATTTCCTGATTAGCACATTTATTTTATTTTTGTCTCTTAAAGACATTCAGACATTTCAGTGTAATAATTTTCCAGCTGCATTTTGGCATTCTTCACTCAAAAAATTGTTTTTAGAATGTTAAAACTCCTAGACATTTCACATCTTAAAAATGCTTAGAGAAGTATATTTCCTCACTTTTATTCATATGCATTTACAATTTATTTTAAATGGGCAACAAAATCAAAATAATTAAACATATTAAAGAACCTATCATTCCCTCTCAGTCTATCTTCTCAAATTTGTACATTGTATGTAAAGAAATACAAACTTTGATTATCTGTGCCATATGAAGTAATCATATGGATTATTTGAAATCAGAAATAATCATCTAATCTGTTTTAAAAATTATCTCTGAAGTATATTAGATAATGCCTCTGCATCCCATTTTCCTTCTTAAAAATGTCTTGGGCTTCCCTGGTGGCACAGTGGTTGAGAGTCCGCCTGCCGATGCAGGGGACATGGGTTCGTGCCCCGGTCCAGGAAGATCCCACATGCCGCGGAGCGGCTGGGCCCGTGAGCCATGGCCGCTGAGCCTGCGCGTCCGGAGCCTGTGCTCCGCAGCGGGAGAGGCCACAACAATGAGAGGCCCGCGTACCGCAAAAAAAAAAAAAAAAAAGAAAGAAAAAAAAATGTCTTAAGGCAGAAGTGTTAAAATGTTTTTATTTAAATGGCAGAAATACCTATTATATCAAAATCTTACACAAGACCGCTTTATGAAAAAGATCAAAATACAGTTACTTTGGATGAATCAGAGGCCTGTATTCTCCTATATAATTTTCTACTTTTCTCTGTAGCAGCTTGTGAAAATCCAAAATTAACCCAAGGTTACACAAAACGCTGTTGGAAAATCAGTCTGTTGTCAAACTTAAAAAGAAAATTTGATTCCTGGCTAATAAATCAAGAAAAGAAGCATTGTTTTCCACTCTTGCCCCTCACCTCCTTCCCAATTCACTTGATCCACCCTAGGCTTTGACAATACTTTGTACTTAACCTTTCACTACTCTCTCATTATATTTCATATTTTATTCTTTATGTTTCTTTCCAGCAAGTTTGGCTTCCCCATAGATTTAGAGATAGTAGTCATCAAGGTTTTTAAACCCCCATTTGCTAACACCATGCTGGACATACAGTAGCTAGTCAAGAAATGTTTGCTAAATGAGTGAACTGATGAACCATAAATAATTGACTAAATATGTAAATTAAAGAAGAAATAACATATATATTGATCAACAGACTAATTAGTATAAGAGAATGTTCAGTAATACTAATTTGCTACTAATAATTCATTTGTATATAATCAAATCTACCAACATTTTGGTTTGTGGGTCTATAACCTCAATAAAAAGTCACCTTTCCACAAGTGTAAACAAATCTCTTCCCCTATAATTTGGATTTGCCATCTTTCTATGTTTGTAAGAACTTTTTTGTTATAGATTATTATCCTCTTCTCCATTTTTAATATTTCCTCCACTAATCATTTCCCTTCAGAAAATAAAGACTCTCAAATTTGTCTAAAATTAAACACACACACACACACACACACACACACACACACACACAGAAACAAATTCCTTTAATCCATTAGCACTTTATTTCTCATCATTCACAGTCAAGCATGTAACAACACTGTCTACTTTTTCCACTAACCCACTTTTCATGTATTCAACCTACTGCCTGTGACTCACCTGTTATCACTTCAATGCATATGTTGGGAGGCGGAGATATTGAATAATATCCTCCGAACTGAGAAGGAACTTTAAGACCAAAAACAAAAGCATGCAACTCCATATAGTACAATTTTGAAGTTTTTTGTGAGTAACTTACATACAGGCAAGATCAGTGGGACAATGGTGATCCAGAAGCATTCACAGCTGTACTCCGCACATGCATAGAATTTTCATACAAAATGAAAAAAAAATTCCTGCCCCTATAAGACCTTTCATCTTGCCATTCAGTCATGCAAGATGGGGTGAGGAGACTATATTATCTGAGTTCTGCTAGCATGAAATTCATTTTTCCTAATGGAGGAAGGCTACTCCCTAGCTACACAACACTGGTTCCACTGAATTGGAAGATGAGATTTCCAACTTGCCACTTTGTGCTCCTTATGAAATCAACCCAACACATACAAAAAGGGGTTTACTCTTCTGCTTTGGCTGATTGATCATGATTATGAAATAGATTTGCAGTTTTACAACAGGGGCAAAGAGGAATATGTATGGGACCCTTGGGAGTATCTGCAGTACCTCTTAGTTCTTTTATATCTAATAGTAAAGATTAATGATAGGATAAGCAAAAAAAAAAAAAAAAAAAAAAAAAAGGGAGGCCTTTTGAGGGCTCACTTCCTTCAGAATGACAGTTTAGTCATCCTCCCTACTAAAATCTTTACCAGTTGATATTTTTTTCCAAAGAGCAAGGGAATAGAGAAAGCTTATAGAAGAAAGAAATAAAAATATTAACAATAGACATAACCATTTACTGAGATATGGACTATAGTTTTTTATACAGTTTCCCTTTGCATTTATATGTATAGTTATTAGTGTATATTAATTATACTTTCCCTTTATTTCTTTTAATTCTATATACAATATATCACTGGTTACTTTCAAAATTTAGTCTTCACAAAACAGAATATTTGGTGGAACTGTGACTGAATTTGATTAGTGATTATATTATATCCAGTAATGGCTATTGGAACTATGAGTCTCATCATTGTAGTGAGAGGGAAAGGACTTCACACTGTACAAAGGAAAACACTTTTTAAAAAGTTGTTTATTTGTTTTATGGAAATTCACACTACATGAAGGGTGCATTTGGAAACTGAAGTGCCAAAAAGATCAACTGTGCCCATTAACAAAATTGCCTCTCATCTCATAATTCACCTTCTTTTCTTATGGTACTAGAACTAGACCTCACAGATATTTCACCTTTTTCAGCTTTCTTTAAGAGAGGGTCCTTGACAGAAAGACACTGTAAACCAGAGAAGTGGAAAAGCACTTCCTTCCTGTATCTGATGTGCTGTTTTTCAACCTGACAGCCAATACAGTGGCATCTGGGAAGCCAGGTAGCACTCACTTCAGCTGTCCACAAGGAGAAGCTGCGGCCAACACCTAGGATATTTCTTTTTCGTCACCAAGCAGGTCACTCCTTCAGAACAACTGTGGTCATGCCCTCCTGAAAGATTTTCCACTATCATGTGGTTTTCTTTATAACCTCCAGCAAGTTTCTTTACCACTGGCAATCTGCATGTTTTTATGGTAGCCATTCCCTTGCCAAAAATATCTGAATCTCTGCATTAGCAAGGGACCTCATCTAAGTTCTTAGTTCTTTTCTTCTTCACTCTCCCTCTCAGCCCTAGAGGTAATAGCTGCTTTCTGCATTTGCTACTTCAGAACAATGTAATATTCTTTTTTTTAACCTCTTTTAGTAATTAACAAATATTTATATTAAGTTCTTCCTGCTTCAATTACTAGTATGTTTTCTATTTCCTAAGTGCAGCCTGACAAATGCTGAAGGATTTCCTCAGGCAGAAATAAATGGTCCCATAAGGAAGCACAGGAACCAAGAAAGGAAGGAGAAACAATGAGAAGGGTAAATATAATTGCATGCTAACTGCATTGCAATGTCTTGTGAAGTTTCCAATATATGATGCAATAAAATACATGGTGATAAGAGCACGAAAGGTGGAAGGAGGATTAATGCAGTTAAGTGATTCTTCAAAGCTGGCATTTTCGAAGGAAGAGAGTACTGCTTTATACAAGATTTTAATAAGAAGATGCATATCACATTACAGAAGATAAACCTTGAAAAAATAGTATAACTGTGTATAAATAAGACACTATTACTGAAGAAACACTGAATGATAATAATAATAATAATAATAAAACCAAAAAAACTTGGTTATTACAGAAAAAGCTGATCAAGTAGAGAAACATATCGGACAGAAAGAAAACATTGAGAGGATTTCGATATAAGTTCAGATACAAATATTAAAGTTAAAGCAAAATTGAAGTAAAAAAATAAAATAACATTCTATCTCCACTATAAAAAATAAAATAAATTTTAGTGGATTTTGAAACTTTAATTAAAAGACAAATATCAAATATCATCACACTGGAGTAAAGGAAAATCAAAACCCAACTCTATACTGATGTCTTTAAAAATCAGAATACAGAATTACACAGAAAGTTTAGAAAAAAAGAAATGGATAACAATGCTATCCAAAATAAAGCTGAAATATTCAGTCAATAAATGAGACATTTCAAAATGACTAAAAATTTAAGTCTTCAGATTCAAAATATTACAAACTTATTTACATTCCACTAAAATGTCCAAAGTACAATTTATGGAAATATGAAAGAACTAGGCAAACCCACACTCATAATGGGAAAATTTAAAACATCACTTTCAGTATCTGACAGAGAAATAAAAAGCAAAAAAAAAAATCTACAAGAATAATGATTGAGAGGGACCTTCAAGATGGTGGAGGAGTAAGGCGTGGTGATCACCTTCCTCCACACAAATACATCAAAAATACATCTACATGTGGAACAACTCCTACAGAGCACCTACTGAATGCTGGCAGAAGACCTCAGACTTCCCAAAAGGCAAGAAACTCCCCTCGTACCTGGGTAGGGCAAAAGAAAAAGGAATAAAACAGAGACAAAAGAATACGGAGGGAGCTGTGAAGGAGGAAATGTTTCTAAACACTAGGAAGCCTCTTCACTGGCAGAGACTGGGGGTGGGCTGGGAGGGAAGCTTTGGAGAGATGGAGGACAGCACAGCAACAGGGGTACAGAGGGCAAAGTGGAGAGATTCCCGCACAGAGGATCAGTGCTGACCAGCAGTCACCAGTCTGAGAGGATTGTCTGCTCGCTCGCTGGGGTGGGTTGGGGCTGGGAGCTGAGGCTCGGGCTTAAGAGGTCAAATCCCAGGGAGAGGACTGTGGTTGGCTGCGTGAACACAGCCTGAAGGGGGCTAGTGTGCCACAGCTAGCCAGGAGGGAGTCCGGGAAAAACACTGGACCTGCCTAAGAGGCAACAGACCATTGTTTCGGGGTGCACGAGTAGAGGGGATTCAGAGCACCATCTAAACGAGCTCCACAGATGGGCGCAAGCTGCGGCTAACAGCACGGACACCAGAGATGGACATGAAACGCTAATGCTGCTGCTGCAGCCACCAAGAAACCTGTGTGCAAGCCCAGGTCACTATCCACACATCCCCTCCTGGGAGCCTGTGCAGCCTGCCACTGCCAGGGTCCCATGATGCAGGAACAACTTCCCCAGGAGAACACATGGCGCGTCCCAGGCTGTTGCAATATCATGCTGGCCACTGCCGCCGCAGGCTCGTCCCGCATTCCGTACCCCTCCCTCCCCCCAGCCTGAGTGAGCCAGAGCCCCCGAATCAGTGGCTCCTTTAACCCCGTCCTGTCTAAGTGAAGAACAGAGGCCCTCAGGCGACCTACATGCAGAGGCGGGTCCAAATCCAAAGCTGAACACAGGAGATGTGCTAACAAAGAAGAGAAAGGGAAATCTCTCCCAGCAGCCTCAGGAGCAGCAGATTAAATCCCCACAATCAACTTGATGTACCCTGCATCTGTGGAATACCTGAATAGACAACGAATCATCCCAAAATTGTGGTGGTGGACATTGGGAGCAACTGTAGACTTGGAGTTTGCTGTCTGCAACTGAATTGTTTCTGATTTTTATGTTTATCTTAGTTTAGTGTTTAGCACTTGTCATCATTGGTGGATTTGTTTATCGGTTTTGTTGTTCTCTTTTTTAAAATTATTTTTCTATTTCTTTATTTTAATATTTTTTTTCTTTTTTAAATCTATTATTACTACTATTTTCCTTCCTTCCTTTTTTCTCCCTTTTCTTATGAGCTGTGTGGCTGACAGGGTCTTGGTGCTCTGGCCTGTTGTCAGGCCTGAGCCTCTGAGGTGGGAGAGCCAAGGTCAGAACATTGGACCACCAGAGACCTCCCAGCCCCCCATAATATCAATTGGCAAGAACTCTCCTAGAAATCTCCGTCTCAACGGTAAGACCCATTACCACCCAAAAGCCAGCAAACTCCAGTGCTGGATGCCCCATTCCAAACAACTAGCAAGACAGGAACACAACTGCACCCATTAGCAGAGAGGCTGCCTAAAATCATACTAAATTCACACACACCCCAAAACACACCACCAGACACGGCCCAGCTCACCAGAAAGACAAGATCCAGCTCCACCCACCAGAACACAGGCACCAGTCCCCTCCACCAGAAAGCTGACACAAGCCACTGAACCAATCTTAGCCACTGGGAGCAGACACCAAAAACAACGGGAACTATGAACCTGCAGCCTGTGAAAAGGAGACCCCAAACACAGTAAGTTAAACAAAATGAGAAGACAGAGAAATATGCAGCAGATGAAGGAGCAAGGTAAAAACCCACCAGACCAAACAAATGAAGAGGAAATAGGCAGTCTACATGAAAAAGAATTCAGAGTAATGATAGTAAAGATGATCCAAAATCTTGGGAATAGAATAGAGAAAATACAAGAAATGATTAACAAGAACCTAGAAGAACTAAAGGGCAAACAAACAATGATGAACACATAATAAATGAAATTTAAAATTCTCTAGAAGGAATCAATGGCAGAATAACTGAGGCAGAATAATGGATAAGTAACCTGGAATATAAAATAGTGGAAACAACTGCCACAGAGCAGAATAAAGAAAAAAGAATGAAAAGAATTGAGGACAGTCTCAGAGACCTCTGGGACAACATTAAATGCACCAACATTGGAATTTTAGGGGTCACAGAAGAAAAAGAGAAAAAGAAAGGAACTGACAAAAATTTGAAGAGATTATAGTTGAAAACTTCCCTAACATGAGAAAGGAAATAGTCAATCAAGTGCAGGAAGGGAAGAGAGTCCATTACAGGATAAATCCAAGGAGAAACATGCCAAGACACATAGTAATCAAACTATCAAAAATTAAATACAAAGAAAAAATATTAAAGCAGCAAGGGAAAAAACAACAAATAACATACAAGGGAACCCCCATAAGGTTAACAGTTGATCATTCAGCGGAAACTCTGCAAGCCAGAAGGGAGTGGCAGGACATATTTAAAGTGATGAAAGAGAAAAACCTATAACCAAGATTACTCTAACCAAAAAGGATCTCATTCAGATTTGACAGAGAAATTTAAAACCTTTACAGACCAGCAAAAGTTAAGAGAATTCAGCACCACCAAACCAGCTTTACAACAAATGCTAAAGGAACTTCTCTAGGCTGGAAACACAAGAGAAGGAAAAGATCTACAAATAAAAACCCAAAACAATTAAGAAAATGGTAATAGGAACATACATATTGATAATTACCTTAAATGTAAATGGTTTAAATGCTCCAACCAAATGACATAGACTGGCTGAATGGGTACAAAAACAAGACCTATATATGCTGTATACATGAGACCCACTTCAGACCTAGGGACACATACAGACTGAGAGTGAGGGGATGGAAAAAGATATTCCATGCAAATGGAAATCAAAAGAAAGCTGGAGTAGCAATTCTCATATCACACAAAATAGACTTTAAAATAAAGACTATTACAAGAGACAAAGACGGACACTACATAATGATCAAGGGATCAATCCAAGAAGATGTAACAATTGTAAATACTTATGCACCCAACATAGGAATACCTCAACACATAAGGCAAATGCTAACAGCCATAAAAGGGGAAATCGACAGGAACACATTAATAGTATAGGGGACTTTAACATCGCACTTTCACCAATGGACAGATCATCCAACATGAAAATAAATAAGGAAACACAAGCTTCAAATGACACATTAAACAAGATGGATTTAACTGATATTTATAGGACATTCCATCCAAAAGCAACAAAATACACTTTCTTCTCAAGTGTTCATGGAACATTCTCCAGGATACACCATATCTTGGGTCACAAATCATGTCTTGGTAAATTTAAGAAAATTGAAATTGTATCAAGTATCTTTTCCAACCACAACACTATAAGACAAGATATCAATTACAGGAAAAAAAATTATAAGCACATGAAGGCTAAACAATACACTACTAAATAACCAAGAGATCACTGCAGAAATCAAAGAAGAAATCAAAAAATGCCTAGAAAAAAATGACAATACATGATGACCCAAAACCTATGGGATGCAGCAAAAGCAGTTCTAAGAGGGAAGTTTATAGCAATACAATCCTACCTCAAGAAACAAGAAATATCTCAAATAAACAACTTAACCTTACACCTAAAGCAATTAGAGAAAGAACAACAACAACAAAAAAACAAAAACAAAGTTATCAGAAGGAAAGAAATCACAAAGATCAGATCAGAAATAAATGAAAAATAAATGAAGGAAACAATAGAAAAGATCAATGATATTAAAAGCTGGTTCTTTGAGAAGATAAATAAAATTGATAAACCATTAGCCAGACTCATCAAAGAAAAAAAGAAGAGTCAAATCAACAGAATTAGAAATGAAAATGGAAAAGTAACAACAGACACTGCAGAAATACAAAGGATCATGAGATATCACTACAAGCAACTATATTCCAATAAAATGGACAACCTGGAAGAAATGGACAATTCTTAGAAAAGCACAATCTTCCAAGACTGAACCAGGAAGAAATAGAAAATATAAACAGGTTAATCACAAGCACTGAAATTGAAACTGTGATTAAAAATCCTCCAACGGGGCTTCCCTTGTGGCACAGTTATTGAGAGTCTGCCTGCTGATGCAGGGAACGTGGGTTCGTGCCCCGGTCCGGGAAGATACCACATGCCGTGGAGCGGCTGGGCCCGTGAGCCATGGCCGCTGAGCCTGCGCGTCTGGAGCCTGTGCTCCACAACAGGATAGGCTGCAGCAGTGAGAGGCCAGCGTACCACAAAAAAAAAAAAAAAAAGTTAAAAAATTGTCCAACAAACAAAAGCCCAGACCTGATGGTTGCACAGGCGAATTCTATCAAACATTTAGAGAAGAGCTAACACCTGTCCTTCTCAAACTCTTCCAAAATATAGCAGAGGGAGGAACACACCCAAACTCATTCTATGAGGCCACCATCACCCTAATACCAAAACCAGACAAGATGTCACTAAAACAGAAAACTACAGGCCAATATCACTGATGACCATAGATGCAAAAATCCTCAACGAAATACTAGCAAACAGAATCCAACAGCACATTAAAAGGATCATACACCATGATCAAGAGGGATTTATCCCAGGAATGCAAGGATTCTTCAATATACACAAATTAATCAATGTGATATACCATACTAACAAATTGAAGGATAAAAACATGATAATTTCAATAGATGCAGAAAAAGCTTTCAACAAAACTCATCACCCATTTATGATAAAAAACCACCACCACCATTGATACAACCACTATGGAGACAGTATGGAGGTTCCTTAAAAAATTAAAAACAGAACTACCATGTGACCCAGCAATCCCACTACTGGGCATATATATACCCAGAGAAAACCATAATTCAAAAAGATACATGCGCCCCAATGGTCTTTGCAGCGCTATTTACAGTAGCTAGGACATGGAAACAACCTAAATGTCCATCAACAGAGGAATGGATAAAGAAGATGCGGTACATATATAAAATGGAATATTATTCAGCCATAAAAAAGAACAAAATAATGTCATTTGCAGAGACATGGATGGACCTAGAGACTGTCATACAGAGTGAAGTAAGTCAGAAAGAGAAAAATAAATGCCGTATACTAACACATACATATGGAATCTAAAAAAAATGGTTCTGATGGACCTAGGGGCAGGACAGGAATAAAGATACAGATGTAGAGAGTGGACTTGAGGACACGGGGAGGGGGAAGGGTAAGCTGGGACGAAGTTAGAGAGTAGCATTGACATATATACACTACCAAATATAAAATAGATAGCTAGTGGGAAGCAGCTGCATAACACAGGGAGATCAGCTTGGTGCTCTGTGACCACATAGAGGGGTGGGATAGGGAAGGTGGAAGGGAGCCGCAAGAGGGAGGTGATATGGGGATGTATATATATACGTACAGCTGATTCACTTTGTTATACAGCAGAATTAATACAATATTGTAAAGCAATTATACTCCAATAAAGATGTTTAAAGAAAAAAGAGAATAATGCTTGCTGTATCTTATATATTACCAGTTTAAAGAAGTTCTATCCTTAGTTATCTAAGAAAAGTTTCCTTTTTTATAATCATAATACATATTTAATTTTGCCAAATAAATATTCTGCATATTTTGAAGTGATATTATTTTTTCCTCTAGTTTTTTTTTAGTATAGTAAATTCACCTACTGATATTTCATGAATGTTAATCCAACCTGGAGTTCCTTGTATGAACAACTTGAGTATTATAATGCACTACTTTTTAATAAACTGATGAAATACTTTGTTAATTTTTATGACATTGCATCTATATTCATAAAATTGATTGGCCAATATTTTTCTTTTACTGTCTTTGTCTCATATTAATATCAATAGTCTGCCTGTCCCATAAAATGAGTTTAAAAGTGTTTTTTCTCTTTTATTCCTTGGAAGATTTTGTGTGAAATTATAACTGGTTCCTTTAGTGTTTGAAATAAGACCCCTAAAAAGCTTTCAGGAAGTGAGTGATGATTCATTTCTAGAGAAATTTTTAATAACTGCTTGAATTGTTTAAAGGATTATTGAACAATCCAATTTTTTATTTCCTCTTGAATAAGTTTTGGTAAATTTTATTTTTCCTGAGAATTTAATTAGTTCTGTTTGCTATTAAAATTAATTGGCACAATGTATTGTAACACCCTATTATTATATGTTTACTCTTTGTTGCTTTTAAAATCTATACACCCTTTTATACTCCTAATAAATCTTTTGTTCTTGCTTTTTGTTATTAATTTTGCTAGGGTTTTGACTATATTTTTCCTTATTAAATAATGAAAGTAATGTTGCCTTTGTTAATCATTATTATATGGTTTTCATTCTGTTACCTTACTTTTTGTTCTTATCTTTAGTGGCCTACTTGATTTGAATTATTCTAAATCCTTAATGTTGTTGCTTAGCTCACCAGTTCTGAGCTTTCCTGCATTCTCTACGTTTTTACCTAGTATTTTTATTTTGCTCAACTCAATATTTTCCGATTTTTATTATGCTTTCTTCTTTGGTCCATGAGTTTATTACAGTATAATATTTCTGAAGTGCTCAACTCTTAAATGGATGGATATTAAAAAATTTAAATTTACAAATTTAAATGTTCATTTGACTACCATTTAGATCAATATGTAAATAATTTGCAGTCCCCCAGAAGCTTCCCAGATACCTCTCCCCCAGTCGCTCAGCCCCAAACCTCTCCCGACTCTAATATCTAATTTATTTGATCTGACATTATTTGCTTATCATTTTACCTGTGAAATTCATCCAAGCTGTGTGTAGCAGTAGTTCACACAGCTACAACTTCTTGTAGCTGTATAGTTTCCCATTGTAAGAAGGTGCCACAATTTTCTTGTTGATAAATATTTGGATTATTTCTAGTTTTTTGGTTCTTAGGTATAAAGCTTTTATGAACACCCTCATGTATTTCTTTGATAAACATGCACTCTTTTCTTCTTGGGAATATAACTCTAAATAGGAATGAAGTTTTGGAATTTTTAGAACATATTTTATATATATATATATGTATATATATATATGTATATATATATATGTATATATATATATATATATATACACATATATATATACATATATATATATATAGTGCTCAGAATATACATTCTATATGTTGTCAAAACTATTTGGCATTGTTGATGCTAGTTTTCTGGACTGTTACATTATCCAGTATTTGGTGTTCCTTGGGTGCTCTTCAATTTTGTATACTCTCTGATTGGTGAATGCTATTAGTTCAGCCTTGGTAAATATGACGTTGAAGTCTCCTATATCATTTCTGATTATTTTCATCAATTTCACCTATCAATTTCTAGGATATGTATTTAAAAGCACCCACTAAATTAGTAGATTTGGTGTCATTTCCTTGAATTTCTGGCAAATTGTGCTTTAAATATTATCAGGTTATATCATTAGCAGCCTCCACATTTAGAACTGTCAAAATTACTTGTGAATTATAGAGTGATCCTTTTTATCTTCAGTCATCACAGTTTTACTTGTGTGATTTTTTAATCTGATATTGATTTATCTACAGCAGCATCTTTTACTTAGTTTTTGCTTGATATACATCTTTCTAACTTTTGAAGTTATATTTTTTATACACTTTAGGGTTGTCTTTTGAAATAAAGACATCATCTTTTGAAATAAAAGTTACATTTAGAGTACATTTATAGATTACATATTTATATCACTCTGAACTTCGTTTTTGAAAAAATTTATTTCATTTTCATTTATTTGATTTCAGTATGTTTGCATTTAAATCTATTTTAGCAGCCATTCCCAATCTTTTTTACCCAGGAGAGAACTTTGAAAAAGTTTACATGTCTCAAAGGACTCCTGCATAAAAATTATTATATCTTCACATATTATTTAGCATAATTAATAAATTATAGATATAATAATCCAATAATAGTTGTCTATTATTTTCGAATAGAGAGTAATATTTTTTCTCTAGCTCTGTTTCTTTATTATGACACTATTTTTGTATGATTTTTTTCCTTCCTACTACTATAGAAAATAATGTAGATAGTATATACTCCAGTTTTTCTTCCTTTTTAAAACGCTTAACTTCTTACTTATCTTTTAACCCAATCCAAGTTGGCCTAAAAGATTTGCCATAAATTTCTACTATTTAGAATTTGAATAAGGTTATGTACTCTAAGATTTGTACAAGAGTTTTCCTTCTTTCTCTCCCCTTCTTAAAGTTAAACATGATTTTTCAACCAAACTTTCTTAAAAAACAAAAAAGGAAGTATTAAAATTAGGGTACCTTTTTTTGACATTAATTTCTTTCCTTTTCAAATATTTTATAACTCATAAAACAAATATTTAAATAACTATTTTAATTTGATATTATTTGAGGTTACTACAATATGAAATGGGTTCACATGATTGAATGGTAAAACTACTAAAACCATAAACCAAAGCCATATGACTAAAATTATAGCATAAGATATAATTTAATATGTGTTTGGAAAAAAACATTTTCTAAGTGAAATGATTGGACTCAATATATCAATTATAAAACTATTATGCACATTTGTTGGTTACATGATCTTTTTAATAATTCTATATACACATAAAAGTTATTTTGAACTCAGATATAAAGAATGGTATTAAGTATAAAATGTGTATAAAATGTTTGCTTGCTTTTTTGCTGCACAGTTACTCATGGTGATTCAAACTTAAAATGAACACGTACAATTTTAATTTTTAACTGAAATGAGACAATTTCTGTCCTCACACTCAATGACTGTTAAACAAGCAGAAATTTGAAGATACATGCAAGAAGTTAAAAACTTCCTCAACAAATGAAGGCAGTCAAAGATACAAACTTCCAGCTATAAGATAAATAAGTAGTAGGGACGTAATACACAACATGCTAAAAATAATTAACACTGCTGTGTGTTGTATATGAACGTTGTTAAGAGAGTAATCCTAAGAATTCTCATCATAAGGAAACAATGCCTTTTTTCTTTTTCTTTAATTTTGTAGCTATATGAGTTGCTCAATGTTCACTAAACTTACCTTTGTCATCATTCCATGATTTAAGTCAAATCATTATTCTGTACACCTTAAATGTATACAGTGCTGCATGTCAATTATAACTTAGTAAAACTGGAAGGAAAAAAACGCATCAGAATGTTCAATGCTTTCTTCTGACATGAAGGATCTTCTTTCACAGATATATAAAACTTGTCTAGAGGCAGATTTATAATAATATTGAGTGTCTGATCAGACTGCAACTCACAAAATACTTCCTCTTCTTTCAAAGTCAAGTTCTCAGGCTGAACAGAAATGACAGTGAAATGGTCTATCACTGTGTCATATATTTGAGTTGAGAGGAAGAAAAAATCCTGTTCAGTGTTGCACTGTAGTTCTCCAGATATTTTTCACTAAGATTTGGGCCTTGCTCCTATTTTTTCTCACTCCGAATCCAAGCAGCAGTGGAAATATTTCAATATTTCCCTTTGTAACATGACTTTGTAAATATATGATTTTTCTAAATATATGTTTTCCAATTTTAAATACAAAAATCTTATCATTTGCAGTAAAACGATTTGCTCTGGGAATTGTTAAATTGGATCATGTGATGAAAAATGTCTGCCAGTTAGGCTCATTTCTGCAGCCATTTTTCATCTTCCAAGGACTCAGCAAAGTCTGCCCTACAATTTTCTTGAAAGTGTTCCTATAATTTCCCTTCCAGTTCAAAATCCTGTTGGGAACTCTTTCTCCATTAAACCACAGATTCCCTTGTGTAAAGGAAGTATGTGTATATGTTTTTTGCCCAGGTGTTTTTGTTTTTGTTTTATGCAGGTTTTAAATATTTTTGAGTGAGTTGTTCTTGGTTAATAAAATTGACCATTTTTTTCATGGCATCATTCTACTTATTTCATTTTCATGAGTATTTTTTTAACCTCAGAACTCTGTGAGCAAAGCATAGTTTTATGGCAATACTGGGACTCTGGTTTTATTAGAGAAGTGAAATCTTCCAAGAGCCAATCATTGACATGGTACCTCAGTGCATATGCCAATCTATTTCCTCCCAGACAGAACTTCTGTTTGAGATATGAAAATCAAACATCAAGGACATGTAGGCTTTTGCTTGTTTTAGACCACTTTTGCACAGGGAAAGTTACTATAAAATTCATCACCATTTACAAATATTACAAATGCTACAGAATGGCATTTATTGGTGAAATTTGTTGATTCATCAACCTGAATAGTGAAGCCCTTGTTTTCTAGTTTATTATACAAAACCTTTACAACATCTTGTGACATATCATCAATACGCTGATGATCACAGTCCTTTTCAAATTTTCATCCAGCGTCTTGTCTCACCAATTTCCTCACTATAATTTTACATGCTGGCATTATCAGACTTTTGCCAACCACGTGACTTATATATTCTGGACAATATTCTCTGCTGCTAAATAACTTGGTTCCTTTCTGCAGGATGGAAGTTTTTAACAAAAACTTTATTTTCAGATTCTAAAAGCCATATATAGTTGACCCTTGAACAATACGGGTTTGAATTGTGTGGGTCCACTTATACATGGATTTTTTTCCAATAAATATAGTACATATATTTTCACTTTACAGACCTTTAAATTAACTAAGTGTGGGGGAAAGTTTGTGTTTGATTAGAGATCCCATTATGTGAAATCAAAAGAACTAGTGTTTAAGTCCTGTTTCTGTGAAAACTCTTTCAGCTTCCTGCCCTTGGGTGAGTCATTTATCACTTCCTCTGTTTTTGAGGCAGAGATAGCAGTTCACAGATTCTTGACTGTGCAGCAGTTGGTGCCCCTAACCTTCACATTGTTCAAGAATCAACTGTAAAATAATCAGTAACATTATTTGTCAAATGACTGTGATTTATAAATAAGTTTCTTTAATTTTTCTGGCAATATTATTGCATTTTAAGTTGCCATAGAAGACATAAAGAAATTGCCAAGTTGGACTGTCAGCCCATGTAAAACCCACTGATACAAAGCTTTCATGGTCTCTTTGCACACTGACATATGATTCTGAAGTTTGTAATTCTTTATCACTAACCTGATCAGAATTGTCCATTGGTCCAGGGCTTGACTCCTCCTCTCCATTCCATACCTCATCTTTACAGAGCTCCACACTGGATCATCAGACATATCTGTAAAACAAAAGAGCTAATAAAATACAAAATAAAAGAGCATGATACATGGCTAAATAAATGAGAACACTGGGAAAAAATAAAGCACAATATAATTTACTTCTAACTTATAATTGAAGTTTTGTAATGTTCTTCAGGAGAGGATTTGCATTTGTTTCAACCAATTGAATTTCTTATTAACCTGAGACCACTTGAATTTAAATTCTCCCCTCAAAGATTTTTTGACACATAGGTGGTGTTACTGTTAATGCTGTTACTTGTGGCATATTATACTTTCTAAAGATGGCCACAACTTCATAGTGCATTTTGTTGTAATACCTAGCTGATGATAATGATTATGTCATTTGTTCCTTTTACCCAAAACCAACGATGAGAAAGGCAAATTTCCTTGCTATTACTTCGGAAAAGTAGGGGTCTATTTTCTATTCCACCACTGTTCTTTGAGACCTAATCTTTATGGAGATGTCTCTTATCTGATGCTTCTCATTGATTGGTCGTAAGCTATATTACATGTAGTCTGCAAAGAGGAAGAACTGGATCTCCATCTTTTCATAAAAACAGCTGAAGACAAAAATGTTCTTCTCTTCATTTTTGAAGTTTCAAAATATTTTTGATGTTTATGGATTTCTTGCTTTCTCATTACCCCAGTGACACATTAAAATCTTGGTTTTTGTTCATTTTGTTTTCAACATTTCTGTTATTTTAGTAGTACAGAGTCATCACCATCTTGCCTCTAGGGATGTTAATTCAAAATGCTCTTTCCACAGAGCAAACATTTTAGTGCTGCTTCCATGTTTGAAACTGTTCTGTTGATGACACTGCTCTTAAACTACAAACGCTGTTACATGCATCACCAAGTATGCTGTGATCTGGTCCCTCCTCGCCTCTCTTGTCTCATTATTTTCTCCCAACTCCCTTCACCACCACTCATTCTGTTCCAGCTTTTTAGACATTTTTTTTTAAGTGTGGCTGTCACTGCCTTATTTCTCTTTTCCTTAGTCCTTAGCTGACTCATTCCTACATCAGCACAAAGTGTTTGCTGGGTATAATTTTGCTGAAAAACACTTGTCTAGTAGCTCCCCTTCATCCTTCCTCACCCACTTCTGTCCACTTGTCCTCCTATAAGCTTCCCCTCCTAGAGAAAACAGCCAAACTGCATCATATCCACTTTGTTATTTAACTGTCTCCCCTTGAGGATGAAGTCATTGAATATTTATTCATCATTTTCCCCTAGATCCCAGCACAAGGTCATAAATATAGAAGGAACTGAGGGTGTGTGGCATAAATAAATGAAAGTATGTTAATAGTTTATTACTCATCATGGTCCAAAGAATAGGCATGTGTGTTTATGTGGATGTGGATGTGTGTATGTGTTTGTATGTATGTGTATGTGATGGTTAAGCTAAAATTGTTGCTCGTGTAAAAGAATTTAAATAATTTAAAAGGCATTTCCCTGTCGTCATGATTTATACTGAAATTCTTTAAGTTATCTTTTTCTGGCTTGTCATTTAAACACTTTATTCTGTTTCTTGATATAAACTTATCATTACTTCTAATCTACTTGCTCTATATCAGATTTTTACAGTAGCCCTATCATTGTCATTAATTTAGCTAACATATATATATGTTCCATGTTGTATGCCTGTTGCTTTTAATCTTTAGGGCCAACAATTGTAGTATGTCCATGTTCACATTATACAACCATAACTGTCACATTGAACAAACATAACTCATTTGTATACAGTCATGAAATTGTTTTCCTCACTCTTGCCTGGAAATCTACTACATCACTTCTCTCTTCTCTGGGAGAAATTTTACACAGTGCCCATAACATTTTCCAGTTATTCTGAAACAATTTTTACAGACATCTTCATTCTTACTCATTTTGGTAATCAAATTGCCTTTTGCTAGTTGCATTTTCTCCCCTCCCATGACATAAGTCTTTGTCAGGCTAGAAACTTAGTGAGAAAAAGGGATGCTGTCATCTGTCAGTTTCCTCTCCTTTTCCTAATCTTGTGCTAATATTGTTGTTGCTACTGTTGCTCTTCTTGGTCCTCAGTCCCCAGTGCCCACACCAACCACCAACATTACCCAGAGTCCTCTGAGAGACAAGAGACAGGAGTGGGGGAAGACAAGTCAGAGATACCATAGTAAATGTGCTTTGAACACCAAGAACATTAAATCTCTATGCCCATTAGGAAATGTTGTGGTGTAGGGAATATGAACAGTGTAGAGACACGGGAAAGAGATTTTCTTGTGGAAAATTGTATTTACATGTGACATATCTTTTGCCTAAATTTGGCAGAAAGGGTTTTCATTAAAAATCGCTACTACTCTCTCCTTCTTGTCTTTGCTTTGCTCTGACTATGGGCTTCATTGTCAGAAAAGCTGTTCCCCTCTGCAACTCCTATATCTCTCACACACAAAAAATTTACCATCAAAGATAAACTCAGACATGCTCTACTTGGTCTCAAGTCCAAAACTTATAGCCTAGCTGTATTTGCATAGTACTAGATGTAAATTCCAGGAGCAATAAGCTGTGAAGAGGGAAATATATTTTTGAAATGTAGCTTCAATTTCAACACATATTTGGAAAGAAGTGTTAAAGCACAAGAGAATTGGATGGGTGTGTTAGGAGTTTTTGGCAAATGAGTCAATATCTAACCACTGCATGGAGGTGGAAGTAAAAAGAAAAAGATTTCTTTTGGAAAAAACTACCACATTTGGGGGTAGAAATTTGTTGTTTTTATTTGCTTTGGATGAAACTTATAGAAAAAAATACAATATGCAATGGCTCTAAGAGGACTAAATCTTTACAAAGCATGATTATATTGAAATAAGTAACAGATCTTAGTCATTGGAAACAAATATTTTGATTTTAAAATGTTCTAAGACGATTTTGATTGAAACCCTCAGAGACCCCTAGGCAATGCCTAAACAATAAGCTATTTGTATCTGTTTAGAGTTTGTGAAGCTTCCAGCATCAGTGGACTTAGTAACTTAATATTTCATTAAGGACAGGTTTTTCCCTCTGCTTGCTCCAGCCTTGACGTTGGCTTCTTCTCAAGGTGGTGGCAATTTGGAGGCAGTTATTCTGTAAAATGCAGCAGTGATCCAGAGGAAGCTAAGGGATTATTTTTACTATGGTTGTCATGTAGATATGAGAAATAATTTTCAAGAAAATCTCTTACATGCCTTTGGCCAGAATTTGTTTCTATGTCTATTTCTGATCATGCAGTAGCAAAGCGATACCATTGATACTATTATGTTGCCCAAACTCTTACTGTCTGAAGTTAAAGGGCATTGATGAATCAAATTTAATATATGATATTAAAATTAGATCTTTGGATTTCAGGCTCTGAATCTTATGTTTTGAATTCTTGTTTGAAAGAGAAAATAAGAATTAATTTATTAAACACATATTCGAATAACATCTTTAAAAAGTCTTCTCATCATTGTTTTCACTGATTTCATTATGAGATTTTACTTCTGTTATGAAATAAGAGTTACCTTTAATACTGATGTAACAATAATAAACAACTGCCATTTCCCAAAGTTTTACAACCTAGACGTTGCTTTATGTGGTTTAGTCACTCTCAAAGATCTTTCTTGGAACAAACATAGTAAATATTCCAATAAACTATCATAAATAAATTAAGCATTTACATAAAGTTAAATTCATAAAATTCATAAAATCATAAAAAGCCAAATAAATTCTAATATTAAAATGTAAGTCATCTAAAATTCTAATTGAATACTTAATCTATGAACCATTTACAAATAGCCAAAATTATAAAATGCTTCCTCTTTACTATTAAAACAAATTCACTTATGACTTATGAGGAAATTTATATCTAAATAAACTAAAATGAAAATACCACAAGTTTCATGAGTGGGCTATCTAAACTGCTTTGCTGCCCATAGGATATTTGTGAGAAGGAAAAAAGTTAGCATTTGTTGGTTCACCCTTGAACATTTTATGTGAAAACTTGGTTATCATTATAAAGCTGAATGATTACCAAACACGAGTTTTTACCATATTACAACTATATAGTAAATAGTGGAAACAGTGTCTATTATTCTGGCAATTTGCTTGTTTTAATTCAAAATTCATAATTTCAAGTGAACAAATATATTGGCTAGTTTAGTTCTACTGCCCACCTTTATATCCATCTCAAGCTGATAAGGGATACATCCAAATTAAAAAAAAAAAAATGTTAAACTCAAGAAGGCCCCCAAGGATTAAACCGTAAAATGCATTTGCATTTAACAGTAAATAAGAAAAAAATTCAAAAGCGTATAGCTTATATAGAGTCTTGTAATACATTCTGCTTCTTATTATTTTATATTACCTAATGGAGGTAAACAATCCACAGGTGTAAGAATAGCCAGGAGATGGTCATTGGCCTGCACCTAACACTCAGGAAGGTGGAAATGTGTCTTATGCTTAGATGATTTTGCAGAATCTACTTTTCTACCAATCTGTTTCCTTAACATTTTTAGCTTTAAATTTCCCAGTATAGCTAAAGCGTATTTTAATAGAGCAGAATGCATCTGTTCCATGTGCCTCAAGGATCAGAATTAGAATGTGTTCCTCTTTATCAAATAGTAGAGAGGTGTTTGAATGCTTTTGGAGTCAAAATTTTCTGAACATGAAACTTGACCTGAATTATACAATCACCAGAGGAAAAAGAAAACAGGATTTGAACCAGCCATTAAGGATTGTCCTGGAAGCATTTGAAACTCAGGCATTAACTCAATCTTAAAATGAGTTGGGAAGTACAAGATTAAGTCAATGGCAAACAAAACACTATTAAGGCAACACTAGATGGAGTTGTTATTTTTGCAAGGTGGTAGGGAACTGAGAATGAGAAATCATATACAGTTGATTCTCATTATTCAAGGCAGTTTTGTTCTTTGAAGTCGTGAACAATGAATTAGTGAATACTGAACCATTGCTCAAGTGAAAATACAGGGTTAGGTTCCTGGAGCCTCGGGTCAAAATATTTTCATCAACTATTAAGTACAAGTTTTTGTTTTATGAGTGTCTCTGTTTAAAGACACATTACTTATGTATATTGCTGATTCATTAACACTGAACTCAGAGTCAACAATACTAAAAGTCAGGCCTCAATGAAGCTTATTGAACACACATATTTTCTCCATAAGTCATATTCTTTCTTGCCTTATTTTGCTTAGGAATAAAATAGAGCACTTTGGCACTGTGATTACGGATCATTTAAGCAGCAAAATCACCAACAAAAAGCCCCCAAATGCAGAAAAATAAGTCACCACTTAAACCGTGAAAGGACACTTGTTTATAGTATGAGAGCTGCAACGAGAAGAGAAGGCAAAGCATCTGTGTTTGACCTCAGCTGGGAATGAGTGTGTCAGGCAACTCAAATTTTTGCCACTCTGCATGTGTCTGTTATCCATAAAATTGATTTTGGAGTTACAAATAAATACCACCAAAGAGACAAATTCACAAATATGGAATTCGCAAGTAATGAGGATACACTGAACCTGAAACAGAGGTTAAAAAAATGGTCATAATTTGAACTTCTAAAAACAATCTGGATTTCAAACTAATTACTACTGCCAAGAATTGACATGTAAACTACTTATTCTACAGCAACAACCCTGGAAAACAAATCACTCTGTGTATTACTCTAATTATATAACCTCAAATCCCTATGAGGTGCTTAGCCCTGGTGACTTGGGCTTTCCATTGGTTCTCAGATTTTAACATGCATCAAATTCACCCAGGGGGCTTGTGGAAACACAGATTGTGGCACCTCACTCCCAGGTTGGGGAGGGGTCTGAGAATTGGCAGTTGCCAGGTATGGTGTTGTCCTGGAACCATACTCTGAGCACTGATGGACTAGATGAAGTATGAGTCAGGAAGACTCTTTCTAACCTTCTAACCTGGGTAAATATTCACAGCTGAGACTCAGAAAAGACTGCATGGACCTCCTTGGCCCCTTTCCCCTAGCTTCACCCCTCTCATGAGATTGTGTTGTTTTCATGTCAAATATAGAAAAGTTAAATAAAAATAAAGGAAAGGTCTGCCAAAGAAAGAGGAATTTTATCTGTTTTGGAGCAGAATCCATTATTTCTAGGTATTGTCAGTACATGGGATTTGTGTCGCTTGAAATGTGGTCCTATTTTACTACACCAGATTCATGATGGTGCCGAGAATAAATCCTAAAAGGAAAAGGAAAGGAAATTGCAAAGTGGCTAAACAGTGGGAAATCATAGCTGAAGCAAAAAAAATTAATATGCCCATGAATTCAAGAGATGTTATTCTCAAACACATTGACATTTCTAATCCTAAATATCCTAACACCATGTTCTCATCATTTTTTTTGGGGGGGGGGGGAGTGGGATGGAACTGATGGAGCAGTTCTCAAAATCAAGTAAACAAGTGGGTACACAATTTATTAATTATACTGTCTAATTCTAGCTTGGAAAAATCAATAAGTTATTTTAAAATATTCCTACCAAGAACCCATAAGTGAAGACAATGTCTATACTGAAATTTTAAGAGAACAAGAAAATGGTATATGTAACACCTCTTTTTGTGGTGTGACTCATTGCCAGCTATATAATTTGGTAAAAATGATGATTTTCTAGTAAGATTCTGTCTATAAAGCAGAATCAAATTTTCAGTTTATCAATAAAAGCATTTGATAATATGCCTACAAATCTAATACTAACAAAGAAAATTATTCTACAGGTATTTTGTCCTTTGAGCTATGTAACCATCAGAGCTAGCAAAATGTTTTAAAATTAAGCTTCAGGAACATAAAGACAAATCTCTAAAACATTTTTTAAAACTGATGTTTAAAATCTAATTGTAAAAAAAAAAAACTGGCTAAAAAATGGTAAAGGATTTTATTAGATATTTCTCCAAACAAGACATATAAATGGCCAATAAGCCCATGAGGAGATGCTCAACATCACTAATCATTAGGAAAATGCAAATCAAATCAAATCCATAATGAGATACCACCTCACAAACATTAGGATAGCAGGTATTAAAAAAAAAAACAGAAAATAACAAGTGTTGACAAAGGTATGGGGATATGGAATTCTTGTGTTCTATTGGTGAGAATGTAAAATGGTGCAGCCACTATGGAAAACAGTACAATGATTCCTCAAATAATTAAAGTATAATCACCATATTCCATTTCTGGGTATATATGAAAAAGAATTGAAAGCAGGATATCAAAGAGACATTTATACACCCATGTTCATAGTAGCATTATTCACAAGAGCCAAAAAGTGGAAGCAATCCAAATGTCCACTGATGGGTGAATGGATACACAAAATTGTTATATACATACAATGGAATATTATTCAGCCTTAAAAAGGGAAGGGCATTCTGAAACATGCTACAACAACCAATCACAAAAAGACAAATACTGTATGAGTCTATTTATTTAAGGTACATAGAATAGTCAAATTCATTGAGACAGAAAGCAGAATAGTGGTTGATAGGAGCTGGGGGGAAGAGGAAATGGAAAGTTATTGTTTAATGAGTATAGGATTTCAGTATTTCAAGATGAAAAAAAGTCTGAAGATTGGCTGCACAACAATATAAATGTATTTAAAACTACTGAATTATACACCTAAAAATTAATATGGTAATTTTTGTTATGTGTGTATTTTACCAGAATTTAAAAGAAATAAAAATCTAATGGTAATGCAGTATTTGTAGAGTGTCACTAAATATAATGATGTGTTTAAAGCTCTCTTTCATGGATTTTTTTCCCACAATAATGATAGGCAAAAAGAGATATACCATTCAAGAAACACTTGCTCCTCTTTCCTGATAAAAATGACTGATACAATACAGAGTAAACAATTTGGCCACAAATGGAAATGAATTCTCATGTCAGCAAACATTATTGAAATTTACATGAAAAGCAATGCTGACAATAGGAAAAAAATATATACAGTATGATTAAAGTATGGATTTTTAAATACTTCAGTTTGTGATATAAAATAGTTTTTCCTTCAATTATGAAATATACAAGAAATTATTTTCTTTGTTGACCAATTAAGTAAAAATGTACCCAAGAAAATATATTTTCAACATATTCTCAATGTATGCTCTCTATATAGTAGAGTAAATATGTATATGTATAATCCCTAATGGAATGTGTATTTGGCTTCATTTATTTTATTATTTGAGATAAGATTAGCCAAATAGCACCACATATAAAATTTTTTCACAGTATATTTTATAAGGAAGCATTTGCAATAAAACTCGAAGCCAGAAGTTCACAAAGTGCTACCTGATTTTATCAAGGTATTAAATTCTTTAAAAAATAGATCCTCAACATATAAGTGAATCATTATACTTTATGATGAAATGGAGAGACACCAAGAAAATCTTTCAAAGAGGTTCTCTGGTTATCATGTCAAAGTGCTTAAAAGAGTTGTCAAGCTTAAAGATTTTGTAAAGTCTTTTTTGGTGTTACAAATAGACTAAAATTTTTGGAATTGACAAGTGACCAAATGTTTGCTGTAACTCATAATCATTGTAATCATTTAGCCATCACTGTCACTGTCCTAGAGTCTAGAATTTGTTTCCAACACATTCTGGGAATTGAGGAACAAATATATCCCTGAAGGGAAATGGAAATCTCAAGGTGTGGTTTTGATTAGCTGCTTCTGGTGAATTTGCTTGGGGTGTTTTCCCATCAGACCAGTCTGAAGTATTTCATATGACCCTTCTATTAGAATTAAGAACATAGAACCTGAAACAGCATGCATTTAGGTACCACCTCTACATGTACTATATGCAGGCAAGTTAAATTACATGATTTTATCTCAATTTCTTCACATGCAAATTGTGGATAATAAATTTTACTATTTAATAATTAGAAGAGTGCCTGGTGCAGATAACATTCAATAGCTAACCAAAGCTTTATTTTACATTGTCACAAATTTATTAATATTTCCTTTTTCCTGATTTTCAAATATTCAACTTTAGATAAATACCAATCTCGATTCCCAAAATAATGGTGTGGATAATTTCTAGTAAAGAGGGAGGAAAAATCCACTCATGCCATATATTTTTGCTTCAATTATACTTTTGGATTTTCTCTGTGAGACTATGGAAGTTGATGTTTGATAACACTATCATAGAAATCATTTATTGTGCCATAGGGTATTCACAGAGCAGTTCAGCTTCTAGTGCTACTAGGGATCTGGAATTACAAGTCACCATAGCTATAACAGAGTACCTGCAAAATCCTTGGCCCATTTAACTATCAGGGTTCTTTCCATCCATCAATTATAATATAATACAGATAATTTCATAATTGTGTGGAGAAAAAGGAAGCTTTTGTTATCACCAGAGCCAATCTGACAAGGATAATTTTGTCTATGGCAGTTTTTTGCATCCAGTGTTAACCCATCATACAAGAATGCTGCCATTCTGATGGAAGTTCATACCTTGACTCCAATCTCCATTTTCAAGTGGTGCTTTGGTAACAAATTCACTCAAGAGTATGTGTATAACAATACTTGGCATGAAAAAACTACTGAAAAATAAGAAAAAGAGAATATAATGTGGAAGATTCAGAAGAAGATAAATAGTTCCTTAGAAAATAAATAGTTCTTATTTTTTATAAGAAACTTTAAAAACATGATGAACTGACATTATAAATAAATTGTAAGTATACACAGACTATGAAGCAGGAGAGATCCATAGATAATCAAATTTATGTGAAAAGGCAACTAGTTAAGTTTAAATGAGAAATGTAGAAACATGGAAAGATTGAAAAGAATTTGAAATGCAATATCTCATTTAAAATGCATGTGGGAAGCAACAAATAAAATAACACATTGTCAAAAATCTTATTAGTAGTTTAAGGCAGAGAAAAGAGACACATATTAAAATAATGAAAATATTAAAAGATAATTATGGACAGCAGAGCATACAGATGTATACTAAAGCAATACAGGTGTCCCTGAGGGAGGAAAAATATTTGAAAAAAGAAACATCTTAAAATCTCTAATAAATAGCCAATTATAAATATTTGTTTGAAATTGTTTTGTTTTAATCCCTAGTTTAAGTATATTGTGGCAAAATTATGAATTATGTATTTCTATGTTATTTTACTTTCAAGGTTCAATTTCCATCCTAAAATATGGGCAATTTGTGGAAATTTTAAGAGAAGTGAAAAGAGGGTAGTAAACAACCTTTATGCAGGGCTTGCAATGTGCTAGACATTGTTCTACATGCTTTACATGTATTGACATATTTAACTTCAAAACAACCTTAATCCTCAAAATAACCTACATATCAGATGAGGAAACTAAAGAAAAGAGATGATGAATTTGAATAAGTTCTACCCAGCTAATAAGTGGAGGAGGCTTGGGCTTCCATGTAGCCTCTTTATCATCAACATCCATCTTCCTAAATAGAATACACACAAGAAGCCACATAAGGGCATGAATTTTTCTGTTCTATCCCCCACGTATGAAGAGTGTCTGATACATGGTAAACACTCAATAAATTTTTAAATGAATACATACATATTTTTACTTCAGCCTCTTTAATCATATTTTAAACAATACTATTTGCCTAGTCAGTTATAAATGTTAAAACATTTAAAAATTGTACCCCTGACATATTCTCTATAACCTTGAACATATTTTATTTTGTATATTTGGTCCTCTGTTGACAAAAGCTAAAAATTTGCGACTATGAATTGTTCCACAAATTACTCCCTTCCTCAAAGAGACTGCTGTCTCAAAATTTAATTTTAGAAATATAAATTGCCTCTTGGCTTTCATTTAACTTTATCCTAATTTATCTTAGTTCATGTTTACTTAGTTCATGTCAACTCTTTTTTCTCATTTTCTTGCACAAGAGATACATTGCTGGACTTTGATTTTTAAGCTTAATCATATAGCCTTCGATTTCACCATGAGTCCTAACTAATGTACATTATTTGTCATATTGGTATATTTCAAAACATTTATTCATGACTATCGTTTTCAAGATATTTTTACTATTTGCTGTTGTTTCCTTTTTTACTTTTGACATGAGTTTTAATTTTAATAATAGTTACCTTAAAACAAAAAATACAAATAAGGACTTTTCTATAATTACCATAGTTAAAAAGTATAGTTGCTTGATTTTTTCCCAAAAGGAATTTAGTACAAATGAACTATTCTATTTCTCATTATCTAATTCCTATCTTTGTTAGAGTATTTAGGTTATATCTTGAAAGATTAATATTATGTTTGTTTTCTGTCCAGAAATTCATAATCATAAATCTTTTCTTTTAGGCATCTATATTGCTCTAGAGGTATGTATCTACTATAGAAGGGCTTCAGAATGAAAGTCAATATTTACACACACATACACACACACACACACACACACACACTTTGAAACTGGGTCATGACACTGAATTTCTGAGTCCATTACAAAAGAAGCCTACCACAAGTCAAAAGAGTCACCACAAAAGCAACAAGTTTATGCTAAATTAAAGGTTAGAAAAAATATATAAGGAGGAGGACAGTTCCTTGTCTCTGCTCAGAGAAGACCTGGTGAAAGTCAGTTACTTTGGGAGTGAGAAAAGACTATTACCACATGACTCTGAAGAAAGATAAAGGTTAAAGACCCAGGGCCAATCTGTAGAGGTCTGAAACAGGAAAATAATTTTTCAAGGAATTTCCCTCTAATTTATAAATATGACTTCATTTTCATGTTTGCCTACTTTTTTACTCTTCTATAATTGTTTATATCGTCTTTGTACACAGTATCCTTACTTTCTCCCTCACTTTCAACTTCCTTTTTCCCTTTGCAGTTGTCAACTTAAAAAAAGTTTGTCTTGACTGAATAAAATGGCTCTAAAATTGTCACGTAGAGTCAGATATAAAAGACTTCAGAAATGAAACAAGCAGTAACAAATTGAATAAAACCACGAGGTGAAGACAAGTATTTGCGAGCTATGTTCTAATAGAAAATATTGGGTTGGCCAAAATGTTCCTTCGGGTTTTTCTATAAGATTGTACAGAAAAACCCAAAGGACCGTTTTGGCCAACCCAATATCATCCACCCAGATCAAGCATTAAAAGATAAAAGGAATTAAAAAATTGTCGGTTCAAAAATGATAGTTGGTTAAGGTTAAAACTTGAAATATATCCATGGAATACAGGACATTGGATTTTCAAAGTCAATGAAAGGCTTGGGACTATGGTCCAACATGAACATAACAGATGAAGCTGAAGTTTAAGAAGCAGTTCAATTGTTCAGTAGTGTCATGAGCAGAATATTTCTGCAAGTATTTAGCATCTGGCTTCCAATTTGTAGACAGAAATTTCATCTCATTCATGCACAGTCTTTTGATTCACTTAATGTTATGCAAATGATCTACACCTCAGAAATATATATATACTAAAGTATGTAATAAAGAGGTAGCATATAATAAGATAAATAATAACCACATACATATATGTCCATTCCATAATATTAATTATATTCAGTTATGTTTAGGAACAGAGTGTATAATTATTAAGAAATGTAAGTTTTTATATTTTAAACATCTCTAATATTTTAAAAAATATTATTTACATTAAATTTTATGTCATAGCAACTTTACATTTTTCCATTTTAAATTCATAATAAAGTTTAGACAAGAGGTTTTAATTTGAAGTATATAACAGAATGTGATTTAATTTTAAACATTTTGACACTAATTAAGAAAACAATTTACTACATGTATATACTTTTAGTAAATATATGTGACTATCCTGTTTGTGAGAAATGTATATATTGCCATGTCAGAATGTTAACTGCTTGAAATAATCAAATATATTGAATTTACAATTATAGTTAACAACAGTTTGTCATTTATCACTTCATTTTGCTTACTCACAAACATCATTAAAATGATTGTCTTCTTTCTCACAACTTATTTCTTAAAAATTTCCCTCTTTTGTTCCCATCCTAAAATGTTCTCTTCCTCCTCATTGTAAAACTTTCCTCATTTGGCTTCTTGGTATGATACTTGTTTGTTTTTTCTCCTAGACTTGTAACCTTTAAACTCTGGTGTACTCCAGTACAGAATTTTCCTCTTTTCTATTTATGCTTATTCCTTGACAATCTCTGTGTGGTCTAAGGCCAGATTTCTAATCTTTTTGTGCCCTTGTTTCCCATTTGTGAATTGGGACAATACCAAGCTTATAGAATTATGTGGACTAAGGGAATTAATACACATTTAGAAAAAACTGCTTACAATATGTTCTAAAAATGCTTAGGTTTGCTTACTATGAGACATATATACGTTATGTTATTATTAGTAATGACTCATTAGTCATCTAGCCTCATGGCTTTAAATACTTTTTATAGATCGATCACTCCCAGCTTGTACTTGTACTTCCAGCTCAGACCTTCCCCCAAATCCAGACTAATATACGTAACTTCATTGTCAATATTTCCATTTGGGTGTCCTCTTAGTCTACTCAGGCTACTATAACAAAATACCACAAACTTGGCAATTTATAAACAATAGAAATTTATTTCTCATAGTTATGGAGGCTGAAAGTCTATTGAGACTTACCATCTATTCATATTTAAATGTTTTCATGTGTTGCAGGACTGACTTTTGTGACAGACTCACTGTAATAATTTTGGTTTTTTAGTATCTTTTAATCCGGAATAGCTTCCTCCATTCCCTTACCCCTCCTCACCACACAGAACTTTTTATAAAATAATGTCCTAGTCACCACAAAAAGCCAATATTAAAGGGAAAAATGTGATATATTACCCCTGAAATTCTGGATCAGGAAATCCAAATTGGAGGTAATATTGCTATGAGAGTCTGGAATTCCATTTTTTTAATTCTTAATGTTTTCTACATTAGTAAGATGGAATCACATTAATATAAATGTGATGTGTCCAATGTAATGATAAAACCATAGAAATGCCTTTTCAAATGTGTAATAGGCTGCTAAACTCCGTGATTGTATACCACTGTTTTAAATTCTATATAGTACTACAAATTCTTCTATTTAATGTATTTTCTTCATACCTTTACACCTTAGAAGTAGTGTAACTTTCCATTTTTTTTATGAAAACCCACATGAATATAAGTCATGCTAGATGATAGATAAGGGGTGTTCACATCTAGGAATAGACTATTTAGGCATCCCTAAGTTCTTCAACCATTCTTTCAAATTTTATCCTAAAATTATTATAAATATAGTACATAGCAGGCAAATAGTCACTTATCATTTTAAAGGTAGATGGATTTTTCAGAACATTAGTTTAACCTCCTTATTTTAGTCACTCTATATTGAAAACATGTAAAACATTCCCAGAAAATCAGTTTTATTCTACAGTTGGTAATACTCTTCATATTTATTGAAAGTAACATATGCATTTTAAAAAATCTATCCCTCTCACTGCTATTATTCAACAGAGTTTTGGAAGTTTTAGCCACAGCAATCAGAGAAGAAAAAGAAATAAAAGGAATCTAAATCGGAAAAGAAAAAGTAATACTGTCACTGCTTGCAGATGACATGATACTATACATAGAGAATCCTAAAGATGTTACCAGAAAACTACTAGAGCTAATCAATGAATTTGGTAAAGTAGCAGGATACCAAATTAATGTACAGAAATCTCTTGCATTCCTATACACTAATGATGAAAAATCTGAAAGAGAAATTAAGGAACACTCCCATTTACCATTGCTACAAAAAGATTAAAGTACCCAGGAATAAACCTACCTAAGGAGACAAAAGACCTGCATGAAGAAAACTATAAGACACTGATGAAAGAAATTAAAGATGATACAAACAGATGGAGAGATATACCATGTTCTTGGATTGGAAGAGTCAACATTGTGAAAATGACTATACTACCCAAAGCAATCTACAGATTCAATGCCATCCCTATCAAACTACCAATGGCATTTTTCATAGAACTAGAACAAAATATTTCACAATTTGTATGGAAACACAAAAGACCCCGAATAGCCAAAGCAATCTTGAGCAAGAAAAATGGAGCTGGACGAATCAGGCTCCCAGACTTCAGACTACACTACAACGCTAGAGTAAGCAAGACAGTATGGTACTGGTACAAAAACAGAAATATAGATCAATGGAACAAGATAGAAAGCCTAGATATAAACCCACACACATATGGTCACCTATCTTTGATAAAGGAGGCAAGAATATAAAACAGAGAAAAGACAGCCTCTTCAATAAGTGGTGCTGGGAAAACTGGACAGCTACATGTAAAAGAATGAAACTAGAACACTTCCTAACACCATACAAAAAAAATATACTCAAAATGGATTAAAGCCTTAAATGTAAGGCCAGACACTATAAAACTTTTAGAGGAAAACATAGGGAGAACAGGCTATGACATAAAACACAGCAAGATCTTTTTTGACCCACCTCCTAGAGAAATGGAAATAAAAACAAAAATAAACAAATGGGACCTAATGAAACTTAGATGTTTTTGCACAGCAAAGGAAAACATAAATAGACGAAAAGAGAACACTCAGAATGGGAGAAAATATTTGCAAATGAAGCAACTGACAAAGGATTAATCTCCAAAATATACAAGCAGCTCATGCAGCTCAATATCAAAAAAACAAACAACCCAATCCAAAAATGGGCAGAAGACCTAAATAGATATTTCTCCAAAGAAGATATACAGATTGTCAAAAAACATATGAAAGGATGCTCAACATCACTAATCATTAGAGAAATGCAAATCAAAACTACAATGAGGTATCACCTCACACCAGTCAGAATGGCCATCATCAAAAAATCTACAAACAATAAATGCTGGAGAGGGTGTGGAGAAAAGGAACTCTCTTGCACTGTTGGTGGGAATGTAAATTGATAGAGCCACTGTGGAGAACGGTATGGAGGTTCCTTAAAAAACTACAAATAGAACTACCATATGACCCAGCAATCCCACTACTGGGCATACACCCTGAGAAAACCATAATTCAAAAAGAGTCATGTACCACAATGTTCATTGCAGCACTATTTACAATAGCCAGGACATGGAAGCAACCTAAGTGTCCGTTGACAGATGAATGGATAAAGAAGATGTGGTCCATATATACAATGGAATATTACTCAGCCACAAAAGGAAAGAAAATTGAGTTATTTGTAGTGAGGTGGATGGACCTAGAGTCTGTCATACAGAGTGAAGTCATAAAGAGAAAAACAAATACCATATGTTACCACATATTTATGGAATTAAAAAAAAGTGATTCTGAAGAACCTAGGGGGAGGACAGGAATAAACATGCAAACGTAGAGAATGGATTTGAGGACATGGGGAGGGGAAGGGTATGCTGGGACGAAGTGAGAGAGTGGCTTGGACGTACATACACTACCTAATGTAAAATAGATAGCTAGTGGGAAGCAGCCAAATAGCACAGGGAGATCAACTCGGTACTTTGTGACCACCTCGAGGGGTGGGATAGGGAGGGTGGGAGGGAGACACAAGAGGGAGGGGATATGGTGATATATGTATACGTATAACTGATTCACCTTGTGATACAGCAGAAACTAACACACCATTGTAAAGCAATTATACTCCAATAAAGATTTTAAAAAAAATTTTTTAAATCTATCAATGTGAACATGGTGGTTTATTTTTTCCCCTCATAGAGAAAAACATATAGAATACCTGAAGCATTTTGCCTTATGCATATCCCTATAGATACAGATGAATTTGAGAAGAATATAAATGATAAGGGAGAAACAAATAAATACATTTTTCTGAATTAAAGTAGGAGAAATACAACAAATGTCTCTATATCACATAGACTTTATGTTTCTGAATAACTCATGTTCCAGAATAATTCTGCAGATATTCAAGAAACTTGTTTATCTATTTGGTCACTCACTTATATTTTAAAAGCAATATAATCCTAGTGTTTTTAGATTGCTTACATTTAGAATTTCTCAGCATTTCCACATGCTTTCTGAATGAGAAACTTTTAATTCCAAAGATTGTTGACAGAACTGACTCAAGCACATTGGCTCATGCACGATATGTTGTCCCTTCTTTGGAACTGTACATATTGTTTTTCTTCCTCTTGTGGATGTTTATTTGAAGGATGAATAGGTCACTCTTAGCAGGAGAGCTATTCACGTGACTGCCAGATACTGAAGACATATGAGTCAGTTCCACACAGACTACAAATTATACATGCTGGATAAATCTATATTCATATTTGCACTTGACCTAAGCTTCAACTTTAAAAATAGATTTAACAGAAATTATACGGAAATTCAAAAATTGTTTGGCTAGGAAGCAAACAAGTTATGCAACACAATTTTATAAAGGAATGTTCCCTCTGCTGAAAGAGATCACATTAGCAGTGAAATACTATATGTCAGCCTGAACTTAAGCCCAAACCCAAGAACATATTGTACACAAAACTTCTGAAATCTATTTATCTGCTGTGTGATTGATAGCTACTACTGCAGTTTGGAGACCTCAGGACGGGATTGCCTTTCCATCCTTTGTCATTATAGCATATTCTTTGAATGTAGAGTTATAGCCCTTTCAGCGCCAGGGCTATTTCAGGAAAATAGCCCAGGTTTCTGGGTGCTAGTTAGCATATAAGAACCTGGGCTCAATAGGCAAGGAGCTGGTTTCAAATCCTAGCTCAGCCACTAACTTGATCACATGTAGAAATTATAACAACTGCATTAGTTTCCTCATTTGTTAAACATGGCTAATAATGACCCTACTTCACAGGGCAGAGTTCAGGTGTGCCTTATGTGACATAATCTTTTAAAAGACTGCCTGTTATATACCTACTTAAGATATGCTTGCTGTGTTTTTAATTAGGTCTCTTTAATGTACTGTTGCACAATAAGCCTATAGTGTACAGATTGTGATTTTTGCAAAATTTTATTATGCATTCCAAGATCTCAGAAATATTTGTCCTGCCTCTTTTCCCTGTATATACAATTTTTTAAAAATTAACCTGCTTTTAACAGGGAGCTGCATCAAATCAAAAGAAAAAAAACAACTAAATCTGCAGCAAACACAGATAGAATTTTGAATTCTACATCAGATCTGAATTCCTTCTTCCTTGTTGGAGCAATGGGAGTTGCTAGAGTAGGCACTGAAAATGTCTCAATTTGGAATTACCACTTTGTGTTTTTTTTAACAAGAAGACTTCACTATTCTCTTCTGAAATCTTAGATTTCAGAGGATAAGCTAATTTGAGCATCAGAAAGATTTGTAGGAGAATGGTTGAATTTGGAGATTATACATATGTTTCTTATGAATTATTAATAGTAACCAATATTTTAAAGAATTGCACATATTGATTCTCACAGCAGTCTTATGAATTATCATTGTTCTAGTTTCACAGATGAAAAAAAAGATAATAGTTTAAGGATCTTTTCAGGTTTTCATAGGTAGTAGGTGAAATATTCAGAATTAAAACACAGATGTGACAAACTGACCAAACAATACTGTTTCGTGGTTAAAAAAAAAAATGTTTTAATCAAAATGCAGAGCCTGACTTTTCTCTATGCATTTCTATAGGCACTTCTGGGCAGGCACTAAGGCTGTTTACTAATTCTCTCTTTTCTATAATGCTATTAAATAACCAGAAAACTTACCCAAATGTCTGCATATTCCAGTAAAGATGTTTGGCTTAACATATGGCATTCAGATACTATCTTCTGAACTATCCCCTAGAGATATGGAGGCCAGTGCCCTTGAAGAGATAGGACTTTCTGATGTCAGTAATAAGAAAAGACCAAAAACAAACAAAAAACCTACATCACAGATCATCTTTCCCAGAACTTTCTGTTCCTGAGTGTCGACAGTGAGGATACTCATAGTTAGCAGAGGGGAGATGGGGGTGGCTACACAGGGAGGGACCTTGTAGGGGACATCAAACTGTTCTAGAACAAAATAAATATTTTTAGTCAGATTATCTAGTTATATGCTATTTCTGTCTGTTATCTAGTAGAAGTACTGTCTACTTCTATTAATTTCTATTAATTTCATGAGTATGAAAATTGTCTCTTTGTTATTGTAGTTTGTATTTTCCTGATTATTATTGAAATTTCATTTCATATTTTTATTGGTTTTTCATGTTTTCTTGCTTGAACTGTCCTTTAATGTTATTTGCTTACCTTGCTATTTATAGACTGGATAGTTTGCTTAATGATTTTAAAGTGTCTCTGATGTAATCTCTACTAGACCCTTAAGAGTTACATACATTGCAAGTACCTTACCCACCTGTAACTCATAGTTGTTTTTTTCTTTTGTTGCATAAGCATTTTAAATTTTAATACAGTCAAGCATCATATTATGTTGTTCACAAATATCTTTACCAATGGCCATAACAAGATTTTTTTATACTTGCACATTGATCTTTATGTGTTGGGTAAATTGGGAGTTCAAATTTATTTTATTTTTCATAGAGAACCATTTGTTTAGATTTTTAAAATCATTTCCTCACTTCTCTCATGTCATTTTTTCATAGCTAATAAGTCTGTGTCTAGGCTTATTTAGTTCCATTGGTCTCTTTATCTATCTGTGAGCCAACCAATGTCTTGCTTCTATTGTCTGTGTTAGAAATACTCTGAAATTGGCACCTTTTTTTTTTTTTTTTTAGTTTTTGGTGAAACATCTACAGAACTATCAGGGGCAATTTTTTTTCCCTTCCTCCTTTTCTCCTCTCTCTCTCTCTCTCTCTCTCTCTCTCTGTCTTTCTGTAGATTCATGTACTGATTCAATTCCTTCAATATACTTGTAGGTATATGGATATTTGTTAATTCTCCTTAAGCCAGGTTTACTCAGTTATATTTTACTAAGAAACAGTCTATTTTGTCATATTTCCATAATTTTCCTAAAGTAAGTTAATATATGCATTTTCTAGTTTCTTAGTCTCTAATTATAGCTTTGTCTCCTTTTTAATTTCTAATATTTTTGTTATTTCTACAAACACTCTCATTTTCTTGATTCATCTCACCAGGGTTTTATCAATTTTATGAGCCTTATCAATTCAATCACTGGCTTTTTTAAACCCTCTGTTGCATCTTTGTTTGTCTTATCTAATTAATTTCTGCTCTATACTATTACATGTTATAACATTTTTGTGGATTATTCTATAATCTCTTTTTTTCAAACTTTTAAATGAGGTATTTGTTCATTTTTTTCTTCTTAAATTTAAACATTCAATGCCATAAATGACATTCAATTTATTTCTCCTAGATCCTGTTGGTTGAGCTCTGCACCATTTTCATTAATATTTATACCTAAGTATTTTCTAATTTCCATTATGATTCCTTCTTTGATCTATGATTCATTCAAGAGGATATATTTACTGCATTTTCATTAAGTTATTTTTACTTATATCTTAATTACACTGTTGTCAGATAAAACACCCTTCACAATAATTATTCTCTAAAGTTTGAAACATGGCTTATGGGCTAGCATATGTTAAATTATTTTAAAATTCCATGTGCTCTTGAGAAGCATGTGGATTTCTAAATTGCTAGATTCAGGATCCTATACATAGCCCTTAAGTCAAGCTTATTACTAATGTTATTTAAGGCATCTGTATCCTCAAGAGACATGATCAACCTGTTACTTGAAGAGGGGTGTTAAAATCTCCCACAATATTGGTGAATTTCAAAACACTCAGTGGTTATATTCATTTTTGTTTTATATGTGTTTAAGGCTATGTTATTTTGTAATGACAAATTTAAAATTGTTTCTTCCCAATGAATTATATTGTTTAATGTATGCAGTAACCTTTATTTTATAGTTTTGCCACCTAGTCTATTTTTTCTTTTGTTTAATCTTTTGATCTTTCTTTTGTTTAATATTATTTGCTATTTATTAATATTGTTATTATATTGTGATATATAATGTATATCATATATATATTATTTTCTCAGACTTTCTGTGCTTATATATTTTAGGTGTATTTCATGTAAACAACAGATTTTTAAAACTTGTATCTACAATTTTCCTTTAACAGGCAAATTAAGTCCCCATGCACTTCCTATAATTATTGACATATTTGTATTTTTGTTAATATCTTTTTTGGTTCTTGCTTTTTACTCTGCACTTCCATATTCTTTCCCATATCTCATTGCATTTCTTCCTCATTTGGGGCTTATCATTCTTCTCCCTCTAGTACTTTGGACATATTTTATATTTCAATTATTTTAACTGTTATCAATTATTAAATGTTCATATTATTTTAGCAAAGTTTACAGTTAATATATTTTTATACTTTTCTTTCAAATAATTCTAGAACATTAGAAATTCTTAACTTCAATTAACTGTCATTTGACTTGCATTCTACTATAAGCCAATATTTTAGTTCCACCTTATTTTTACCTACAAAAGTGACCATTTTGATTTTTGTTTTATTCAGTCAAACTTTGTTTAGTTTTACTCATATGTTTACAGTTTTGCTGTTGTTGTTAACTGATCATGTTACATCATAGTCCTTCTTCTGGCTTTAATTTCTTCCATCCAAAATACACACTTTGGAAATTCCTACATAAGGGTCTTTTAGTAATAAATCTGTTTTTGTTTGCCTAAAAATGTTTTTGTTTTGGCTACATTCTTAAATTATTTTGTGCATGATTATGAAATACTATGTTGACAGATATTTCTGTGTTATCACTTTCAGTATACTATTTTACACTCTTGCTATTACGTACTTTTGTCATTTTAAAAATATGCTGTCAGTCTAAAAAATGTGTGTGGAGGGGTTGGCCATATTCAAATATTGCTTTTGTCTTTCTGAGTTCTATAGATTTACTAAAATTTATCTAAATTTGCATTTTACACAATTTATTTATTGGCTTAAAATATTCTGTGAATGTATATAAATTCAAACCCCAGATCTGCATGAAGATATGCTTCTTGTGCTTAAAAATATGAGTTATATCTATTTTTACCCCACTCAGAATTTAGGCCATAACAGATAATTCCTTGTTGTCTTACTTTGGCTTTTTTTCCTTCTATTCCACTATTGAATTAAGGGACTCACATATTGCTATTTTACATAGAAGACTCAATTACAGCACTCCAGCCTGCCTGGTCTCTTTCTATGCATTTCTTAATACTCAAACTTTTCTGTTACCAAGACTGGCAAATGTAGTACTTGACTACCCACTTTATTTTCTATTCGCTTTTATTTTTGATTCCTAAAAGGTTATTTACCCATGATTTCTAGGTGTTTCTTAGTGAGGTGTTTTTCAGGTTATCCATTTTACTATATATGTCTGCAATATAAATTGCAGGTAATTAGTATCGTCTGCATTTGATGTTTATGAAGGTAGCTTGCAAGTGTCTTACTCAGCTCATTTTGGGGTATTGAATTTAGTATTTACAGTGCTTTTATACAGTTTCTTTCCCTTCTCTAACACTTCTACCCAACGCCACCTCAAAAAAAATTTTAAAAAGAAAATAAAGAAAAAAACATATAAAATGATTTTAAAGGAGGTGAAATGGTAAAAAAGAAATATTTAGAAAACACTGAGTGTCTAGCATATGTGCCACCTACACAATGGAGCTTATTAAATACTACTGAATAGCTACAGACTAAACCAATTTGTCAATCAGTAAATTAAATTGAATTTCATACTGTAAGAGATGGATTTATTCTAAGATTTATATGATGAGGGAGCTATAATCTGTGAATAAGAAGATATGTTCTCACATTAACATAAGTTCTTAAAATATGTATTCTGACTGACTAAATTGGCTTTATGATTCCAAAATTTATAGTACAATTTTAAGCCTAAATAGTATTTTGGTTTTTAAAAAGTAAAAAAAACACAACAACTTGATATTGTAATTTAAAAATAACTATAAATAGATTATAAAACATACTTAAAGCTCTTCAATTTTTCCTGTTTACTGAATAACCTTATTTAATTATCTACCATAAGCACATTTGGACATGCAGGTTTTGAATGAAAAGCAAATGATTTAGAACCTATTTTTGCCATTGAAATCATATTTTTGTCATTTTCATGGTTCATTTTTTAAAGAATAAAGGAGACACCAAAATTTGCAGGTCTTAGTCATAAGTTATGGGACTGGGCAAACACTAGCATGAAGAATATTTTAGAATAGTAAGGATAATGTCCATTCTTATAATGAAGTCAAAATTTTTTATTTTCTGCAAAGAAACTCATATACATATAATTAAAATCTCAGATCAATGATAATTATATTATATAAGATAATATATATCCTATTACACTGGTATAGAATTTAGTAACCTGGAGAGATGGTGACAGTTTTGAGTTTCTACAAATTCTCCTACAAATGACTGAACAACTCAGATAGCAAAACCAAAATATCCATAGACAATAACAATAACAAAACGAGTGGCACAGTATATAAGAATGGGAAAAAACCCAGGAAGATCACGAAGACCTTTGTGGTATCAGCTTCTTTACAGGACAAAGTGGAAGGTAGAAAAAGATGTTTCTAGTGCCTTGAGAGCTAGAAGACCCATACATCATTCAAAGGTACTCACTGGATGATTTAGTAAGCCAATCTCAGAAGAAGGTTAAATGGGATTTGCCAGGTTCAATTTGAAGTTGAATACAAGAAAGAAGTGCAAGTGAGTGCACGTCAAGTTTATGTTGTTGATGCTTTTAGGTTCTATGAACTCACACAACTAACCAAATAAAGTTTCCTTCAGGAATAGACATACTGTGAAGAATCTCTTAATGTAGAAACCATATTGACAAGACTAGAAATAACCCAAATGTCCATCTATAGGCACTGGTTGAATAAAATATGTTTCATTCACATGATGGAGAATTATGCAGCTATACAGAGTGTAAAGAATAGCTATATAGACTACGACTAACTCTTCAGGGTACAAATTATGTGAAAACTCAAGAAAGAGACAATGTATACAGTTTGGTAATTCTTAACTAAGAAAGTTATAGATAGAATTAAACATGTTTGTATTCTCTTATTTTTTAAAAAAACATACAGTGAAAGATACTGTTATTTATGTGGGAGAGGAGAGTGTAGGATGCGTCAGGGGCAATATCTAGACTTTTCTGCTAGATCTTGGGTTTTAGATTTCATGCTGGAATCATGTAAATTTTTTACATAACAAATGAACTGAAATTTGCATTGAGTTGACAGCTTAGATAAGCAGAAAGAAATTATGCCAAGTGACCTAAAAACATTGTAATTTGACTGTAATGCCAATAAGGAAATATAAATTAGGAGTAAAAAAGAACGGTAAAAATACCCTAGAATTATGTTCAGTAAAAACATATTTGGGGTCATAATTTTGGTATTGTTATTCATAAACTATTATATGTATACACTATATAAACTAAGGTATTACTTAAAGTCTTTAAGAACCAATATCTTTAACCAAAGAGAAAAGAAAAATAAATATAAAATAAAAGAAGCTAGGTAAAATGTTAAAATATTTTATTCGAATTGAAAATATCAGTATGAGTCAGTATGAGTGAGGCAATTTCTGTTAAAGAAATATTATCTCACTCTAACTGCTGAAAAGGCCAAAAAATAGGGAACGATTCAGTAACCATCAGGAACCGAGAGCAAAGGCTATGTCTCTATTGTCTACATACCACAGGAACCTGTGCTTTTTGGAGATTTGGCTAATTTCAGTTCTGCAACAGGAAGTGGAAAATATGAGCTTGGACTCCCTGTTTTATCATAAAACAATGAAGCCACCAGAAACTACTCCAGTCTTGTCAAAAATGCTCAATATCAACCTGAAGAGACTTGCATTGATAATACAGAAGACAGTTTGAACTCTAATAAGATTTTAACAGTAATGGATTGAAGAACATTAAGTATGTTACAATTTTTTATTTCAAAAATGATAGTACTAAAAAGCACAAACAAAAATCTTCTTTAGACATATGTGGAAGATGTTACAGAGCTTCCATTGTCCTGAAAACTGGTAAATGAAGGGAAAGAATCAAGCATAACCCTGCCTTCCCTTTAGGAGCTGTACCTCAGGTTAACCAAATAGACAATGAGGGGAATTCCCTCTCTACAGAAGGAACCCAGCTGATAAAAAGAGAAATGATAGATCAAGAATATCACCATTTTACAAACACCTGTTGGAAAAAAAAAAGATCTTGGCAAGTTTCCTCAATAGCCACTATAATCTCACAAAAATAGAAATGACCAGATCTCATGTGACTCTTGATGAAAGGACACACCAACACTTACAATGAATCTTTTCAAAAACCCTTCCCTGAATCAGATCAAACCTCCAGAGCTATCTACCAGTGTTCAGGAAATATAGAGACAGAGAAATGTTTTTGGTTTTGCTTTTGTTCTCCTTTAAGTGCCAGAAAAACTCAATCAACAAAAAACAGAACGTGAGAAATTATAAAACCAATACAGAATCCACTGCAGTTTATTCAAAACAATGTTTTGAAAGAAAACAAATAAGAGAGAAGGATAAATTACATATAAAAGACATTTAAGAACACATTTACTGAACACAATATTTGGATCCTAATTCATTGGAAAAAAATGAAATAATCAGGAAAATTTGAATATTGTCTATTGGAGACTTTTAAGGTAGGTATTGTTGGGTTGTTAGGGATTATAAATTAATCATGGATATCTGTTTCAAAGTATACTTATCTTTCGGAGAAGTTTATTGAAATAGTTATGAACTAAATGATATTATGTTTGGCATTTGTTTCCAAAGGGTAACGGTGAACATGAATAGAAACATAGGTGTATGAAAAAAGTGATGATGAATATGATAGCTGGGTAATGGCTTCTGTGGGTTCATTTTACCATTGTTTTTTCTTTGCATATGTTTGAAATTTTCCATTAAAAAAGCTAATCTGAAACCTTAGAAAGCCTCAACCCCTTCCAAAGAACATGTCACAATTATCTAACTTCATTTTCCTAGACTTCACATCTGTTTTCACTGCGTTATATCCCTAAGCCTAAGGATAGTCCAAATGAAGTCATCAAGTTGATTGGTGATATGAACTGATTAAGTTTAAGAACCAAAATCAGAACTTAATCTTTATTGTAATGACTGTCTGTTGTTCCACTTAGAATGAGAGCTTGACAAGGGTAAAACCACATCTTATATTTATGATAACATCAAGGCTTACTACAGCATCTGGAACTTTCAGCTATTCAATCGGTGTTTTAAGTAAACAGGAAAATTCATTAACATATATGCACAATTATTTTCAAAAGGATGTTTTGATCAGTTTAACACACATTTTTTTATTATGATTAAACTGGAGACCCCTAATATTACCAGTCACTCAAACAGTTTTATATACTTCGAAGGATTCAAATTACAGAATTAACTGCACTCACAATTTGTTTTTGTTGTTTTAATAACATCAGATTTGTTTTGAGAGAAACTGTTTAACAACCTTGGCAACATATGTTGGTCAGCACTCAGTCTTCTCTGGAAAAATTGAAGAGTCCTCAGACAGTGTCTTATTTCCTTCTGATCAGTAAAACAATAAAATCTTTAACTATTTGATGAGATTGGGTAATGATTAAAAAATTCAAGATCTTATTATAAACTTGTGACTGAGAAGCTTAGGGGGCATTCATGACCAGTAAAGGTGAATACAATGCATTATGACAATCAAAAAGAGTTGGGTTGTAATTATAACTAAGAAAACTGAACTCTAACAAAATGGAGAGTATTCTGTTTGAAGGAAAAATATTAACCAATCATAGGGGGTAAGCTGTATTCAGTCATGAAAAAGGGTTTGGGTCAATGTATCTACAGCACTGAGCAAATGAGAGAGAGCCCTAAAAAGTAAAAGTGCCTATTTGACAGGTATATATATAAATATATATATAATATATATAAATATAAATCTGGGTTTCAGATTTAAATATAAATCTGGGTTTCATAATTCAGAATATAAATCTGGGTTTCATAATTCAATGACAGTGCTCAATATCAGCCAATAAAATGAGAGAGAGAGAGAGAGAGGAGAGAATATTTGCTGATAAGCTGACATAAGAATTCAGTTTCCCTCCACAGTTATTTTTTATTGTGATTAATAAATTGATAGTCCTCTTAAATATGTGTTTGATGAGTATGTCAGGACCTAAGGAATGAATAATTTCTGGGTAGTACACTGATAATAATCACATTTCTAAAACTGCCTTAGTAACCTCATCAAAACTCTGAGGGAGAGAGAGAGAGATTTTAACATTTCTAACGAGAGCTATCAAAAAAAAAATCACAGTATGTGTTCTAGGGGTTAGTAAAAAGAGCAAAGAATCCTAATTTTATATTTTGACAAATAATTATCTTAATGGTAAACAATTATACCTTATAATTATGATTATTATGCCTTATTTTGTTTCTATTAATGTGTCTACATTATATTTATTCTTATTCCTGATATCAAAACCCTTGAATACAGTGAAGTCATGCTAGAATGCCCTGTTTAATGTTCCAAATAACCAATCATAATGATTTAATTTACAAAAATGGGAGCCATATTCCCTGAGCTCTAATTCTACCTCTATGGCTTACTAGCTTTGTGGCTTTGTTCAATAACCTCTGTCTTATTTTGACCATTTATAAATTGGACTTATTAATGAAACTTACTTCATAAATTGTCCATGGTTACTCTGTTATTTTTCCTTTTACATCTGTAGCACCCATCACCACCATTAATGATGCATTTAGGCTAACACACACACACACAAATTACTTTTAAGATTTTTCCTGCATATAAATTATTTCCTCATATAAATCTTTATCAATCATTATTGCCAAAAAGAATACGAATATTTTAAATATATTTTTCCAAAAGATTTTTTAATTTGTAAAGACCAAAATACTGGTAAAACTGTCTTGGGAAATTAGCTATCAAAATGCTGCCAGCTAAAGAAAAATATTTTATGGGAATTTTAAGGAAAAATATATTTTAAGGGAAATATTTTAAGGAAAATTTAATTCATCAAGTTTGTTATTCATGCTTATTGTATGAACCAGTCAGAAAATTTTTAGGGTAGATATCATTATTATTACCCTCATTTTGCAAATAAAAAACAGACTTTGAGAAGTGACTTGCCTAAGGTAGTCTAGTTAGTGGTAGCTGGGACTTGGGGCAGGTTTGATATTTGGTGGTCATCAGAGCCCTGTCCACCAAGTTGTCCACAACGTATCACAGAGCAATTCCAGAAGAAAAAGTGTAGTTATTAAAATGTACAGCCTATTAAAATGTACAGCCATTCATATGTTGAAGCCCTAAGCTCCAATGTGACTGTATTTGGAAACAGTGCATTTAGGATGTAATTAATATCAAATGAGGTCATAAATATGGTCCTCGATCTGGTAGGATTAGTGTCTTTATAAGAAAAGACACAACAGTTCCCTTGTTCCACCCACCCTGCAACTGCCTTTTGGGACACAGCAAGAAGATGCCCACTGCAAGCCATGAAGAGAAGCCTCATCAGGGTCTGAGGCTGCCAGAGCTGGATCTGGGACTTCTAGCCTACGGAACAGTGAGAAAATAAATTTCTGTTGTTTAAGCCACCCAGTCTGTGGTGTTTTGTTATGACAGCCTGAGCTAACTAATTCTGAGCTTTGTTCTCATTCTCAGAAGTATCAGCTGGATTTGTGTAAAATATGATGCAAATTTCACACGGAGGAGTTTTCTGTTTTCTGTCTTATATGTGTACTTTCTTTAATCTTGCATCTCCTTTCTTATGTTCCCTGAGCCTTGAATTATTTGTTTCTGGGTACAGTTTAACATAGGCTATTCCACAGGTCTGGGATTGTTCATTTTGCCAACCTTACATTTCCTAGCGACTATGGCTATGCTCTCCTTAAGTGTCAGTTCTTTGGAAAAGCCTTCTGTTTTTATCATTTGGACATAGTGCTTGGTGATAATAGAAAGCCTATGATTTTTTGTCTTTCCTCTGAACTAGAATTCAAATGATGGATATGCTAAACACAACTGTTGCTGTGTATAATGACATTCAGTATGTGGATGCTGCATCCAGATTCCATTTTAGGGCAGCCATCTGTCCGTTAGCTGGCAAAATATTGGAAGATTTATACCTTAATAAAACCACACGCATAAGTGCAACCTACACTCCTTCATGTGCCCTCCAAGAAGCTTCACATTCGCTAGTGAATTTTCTTTAGCTTTTTACTAACTTTAAGACTATTTGGTAGTGAGATTTTAGACCTGTTAAGCCTGAATACGAGGATTTTAGCATATTTCTCACTTGGTATGGTTTTCAGTAAATCTTCATAAATTGACATGAATATCATGAAATTTAAAAGATTAAGAAATAGTCTCTATTTTTCTAGGCCTATACAAACTAATATTTTTTAGCACTGCAGAGCTTATAAAACCTTTTCCCTTCTTTTTAAATTTAATATCCAGAGCAACCTGTGGGATTGCTCAAGGTCACACAATCCATTAGCAAAGAAACCAGGACTCAAAAGAAAATGTCCTTTCTCCAAATACCGTGCCCTTTTCATCACCCCTCATAGTTACCTATTTATCTATGCACTGAATTATTGTACATTATTTTACTTAATTATAGCTATCAATAATAATGATAATTTACTGAACTCATTATACACTAGGAACTTTATTTATTGCTCTAAGTAAATTGCTCCATTTGATTGTTACAATATACTGATGATGTAGACATAATTTCTTAAAAATATAGTACATAAGAACTTATAAAAAACAATTGTCTACATACATACAGAAACTTATGCACTTTCTCCTTAAAGTATAAATAAATATTTTATGTGTGTGTGTGGTAGGGTCTACTAATACTTCTTCACCCCTAAATTCTTTACCTTCTTTAGTTAGGTTTTTTTCATATTTAAAAAATGTTATAATCTCAGAAGTCCTGTTTGTTTATTAGTTGGTTTTTATGCATTGTTAAGAGTCTGTTGTATTCTTTCAACCTACTACTAACTCTAATACGTATTTGACTTTCTTATTTGTTTTCCATAATATTGAAGTACAAAGATGTACATTCCTGTCTTTCATATGATAATCCATTTCAATCGATTAACCACTTCTCAAAATATTATTATAGAATGCCTACCATGTGCTAAGCACTGTTATGCACTGCTAAGCACTGTTATGAGCACCAGATTCATAGTGGAAACAAGACAGACAAACACCCCTTCCCTCATGGAGTGTATACCTTGGTGCAGGGGTCTATTCTCTTTATACATTTCTATTCTCTTGTCTTTGTATTAAAACTGGGATATATTTCTGTCAGTGTTCTGGAGGCTGATTTGGGGTATTTATACATGTATACGCTGCAGCAATGCTCCAGCTGGGGCCTGAGCCCCACTAGCACTGCCATAGTTTGGGTAAAGATGCCAAGCTCATGGCCCACAACAGGTCTACTGAATAGATCCCAACGTCATTTGCATTCACATTGAAATTTAAGGAGTGCTGCTTTATATGTATTCAGCAGAAACCATATTCACCTGAGATGTCTTTTCCTCTAGGTGGTCTTCCACTCCTTTGTGCTTCAAAAGCAAGAACATTTCCCTACAGATGCAGGTTCCATTGTGTCTTCAACTTGATCGCAACGTATTGTGAAATCAGAATCTCTCTGACACATGCAAAAAGTTAGCAACTGATGTAGTTTTTATTGAATGAATAAATGAATGATGAAACATTTTAAAATATATATTTTTAAGAAAATAATTTCAATTTAACATTTCTGAATTATACAATATATTGAAATAAGGAACAATATAGTCTGTGTCCATAAAAATATTTATCTATATACCAGTGGAGCCTGAAATATAATGTATGGTAGAGCTGAAAAAGTTAAGTATTTTCCTAATTTAAAAAAAATATATACATATGAAATATGTATGTACCTGTCCACTTGCATTTCTTGACATTGTTAAATAAAGGACAGACTTTTTCCAAACTGATAAATCACTACTTCTGCAGAAATTGCCACACAACCAAGAGAAATATATTCACAATTTGCCTTAATTTTCAAACTCCACATACCAAGCAAACAAAAAATTCACATATTTGCACTAACAGCTTTGTATCTATCTATTTTTAGGACAGATGGCTACTTCTTTCTCTCCACACTGCGGGGAAACTAAACTATCTTTGAAAAGTGTAGTGCACTAATCCTGCTCCATACTCAAGGACCCACACAGATAACTGTTGTGTATTAAGACAGCAGGCAGGAAACATTTTCTTCTTCAAAACACAGTGAATTACTTTGCTTAATTGTATATTTCTAACATACTACTACAAGACTATTTCAAATATTAAATTGTAAAAATGACCAATTTTTGAATTTCATTTTCTTTCCTTACATTTTCCCTCTGTGCATAAATCACTTATTGTAATCAATATCCCAAAATTGAAAAAAATTGCAAAAAAATAGATGAGCAATATATACTCTGATTCTGCATCCACTTCCAATAAACACTGCATTTTATATATTAAATAGGTGTGTCTAACAGCAATGCTTCTCTGATGATATAGCTTACTTTTTCTAAGGCATTATTCTGTAATTCTTTTAAGTGTAAAATCTCTTTTAAAATTTTTCATTTTGATATAAATTTAGACTTAGAGAAGATAGCGAAGAGAATACAGTCCTACATATCCTTCACCCAGTCCCACATTATCTACCCCTACTATGTACGTATTCCTGTCTCCTGGAATCTGTGACATTTTCTCCACCTTTCTTTGTTTTCCATGACCCGACATTTTTGAAAAGTACTCAGGTTTTAAAATAAAATGAACTTCAGTTTCATTTTGTCTGAAGTTTTCTCGTGCTTAGACTGAGGATATGGATTTGGGGGAAGAACAGCATGTGTCCTTCTCATTGCTTTGTATCAGAGAATACATTCTATCACTATTTTTACTACTGGTGATGTTAACCTTGATCTCTTGGTTAGGGTAGTGTCTGTTAGGTTTCTCTTCTTCACCGTCAAGTTGCTCTTCTTTTTTCTTTCTTTCTTTTTTTTTTCTTCACTTGCTGTACTCTATTTATTAGAAGTGTGTTAGTAAGTCCAGCCCATGCTTAAGGGGAGAGAATTAAGCTCACTTCTTGGAGGAAGGAGTATCAAAAAATTTGTGAACATGTTAAAAACACCATAGTAAATAATAAATATCTTGGAGGAGAAGCTTTTAAAAGTTATGCAAATTTCCTGTTTCTTCTACTAAATGTAATATTACTTAATCTATCTTTCCTGCAGCAATTACTGGTGTGATGTTCTAATGGTGATTTCTCTAGTTCATTCCTTCCCTCTACATATATAAACTGGAATCCATCTGTAAAAAAGGAGTGGTCTTTTTTCCTCCATTTAATCATACATTGAATTATTTACTTATATCACTATAGAATCAGGGAGTTATAATCCAGGACTATCATTGTTTATCTTATGGATCAAATTGTTTCAGTTTTAGCCAGAGAAAGCTTTTTGCAGTTTTCTCCTTTGTCATCATCTCCTCCTTCTCCTTTTCTTTCTCTTTCATCTCCTCTTCCTTTTCCTTCCCTTCCTCCCACACTTCTTCTTCTCCTTCTTCTTGTTTCTGTTGTTATTGTCATTGTTGCTACTCTTGTTTTTATTTTTGATACTACCTTACCTTCTGGCACTGAAATTTACTCCAGGATCATCTTGTATTTTCCCTGTCACAGCAATTTCCCCAAGAAGCCCTGGTTGCTTTAATTGGACAATTGTATTTGGAAACCAAAATACGGGTGCTAAGTGTTTTCTTTGGTAGTACAGAGACCATTTCTAGCCTCTCTTGGCATTAGCAGGGTTAAGAAGTGTGTATTTGTGTACTAAGCCATGTATACGCACATCTATATTCATCTCTGTATCCATCCATATGTATACATATTATAATGAATATGTGCTCCTACTCATATCTCCAAGTTCAGTCCAACACCATATCTATCATTTGCCCATTGCTTATTTACAACTTTTTCTCCTAAGGTGAGAGATCTGGCTCACATTATCTATATTATATTTAATTATTTGTTCAAAAATCATATATATGTATAGTTGTTTCAAAATTGCCTAGCCCTTTAGGCTTTTCCACTAAGGCACAGTATTTGGGTATTATTTTTGTCTTTCATCTTATAGTATCTAGTCAAAATATTCTGAGTTACTCAAGACAGCTCTTTTATTTCCCACTTGTTTCACTGTTGTTATGTCACATATTAGTAATATGGTTAGATATATTAGCCACAGTCTGGATTCCATACTGGTGTCCCCCCTCTTTTTGTCAATCTGGTTGATTTTTTTCAAAAATCTGCATGCAGTAAAATTCACTCTTTGTGGTGTACACTTCTGTGGGTTTGACAAATGCATTGAGCTGTGCATCTATCACCACGATACTGTACAGAATAATTCCATCATTCTTCAAACTTCTTTCTGCTGCTGCTGCTTTGTAATCAGCTCTCCCCTTCACACCCATTCCTGGCAATTACTGATGTATTTTCTGTCCCTATAGTTTGTCTCTTCCAGAATGTCATAAAATTGAAATCATACAATGTATTGCCATTGGGTTGAGTTCCTTACACTTAATAAAGTGCTTTGAAAATTTTCCATATGTTTGTAAATACGTAGTTACTTACTTGTTTAGCTAAGTAATAGTTCACTTTCTGGATGCATCTAAGTGTGTTTACCATTCATCTGTTGAAGGACATTTGGGTTGTTTCCATTTTTTTTTCAGTTATGAATAAAACTGCTATAAACATTTGCATGCAGATTTGGGGTGAATATAAGTTTTAAATTCACTTAAATAAATACCTAGTGGTAGAATTACTAAACCTAATGGTAAGTATAAGTTTAACTTTATTAAGAAAAAATACTGCCAAACTATATTTCAAGGTGGCTGTACCATTCTTGCCTTTCTCCCAGCAAAACATGAGAGTTCCAGTTTCTCAGCATCTTCAAGAGCTCTTGTTATTTCCACGTTTGTTTTTGTTTTGTTTTATTTTTAGCTATTATAATATATGTACAGTGGTATCTCATTTTGGTTTTAATTTGAATTTTCACAAAGATTAATGACATTGAGCATCCATTCACATGCTTATTTGCTACCCATATACATTGTTCCGTGAAGTGTCTGTTCAGATCTCTGCATGTATATTTTGGTGGGAATTGTTTGTTTTATGATAGTGAGTTTTAATAATTCTTTACATATTCTAGAGAGAATTCCTTCATAACACATAAGGGTTGCAAAAACTTTATTCCAGGCTTTGACTTGTCTTTTCATTCTTTTACCCTTTGGTGACCATAAGTTTGTTTTCTATGTCTGTGAGTCTATTTCTGTTTTGTAGACAAGTTCATTTGTATCATTTTTTTTTTAGATATTCCACATATAAGTGATATCATACAATATTTGCCTTTCTCTCTCTGATTTACTTCACTTAATATGATAATCTCTAGGTCCATCCATGTTGCTCCAAATAGAATTTGGGATTAACAGATTCAAGCTACTATATATAAAATAGATAAACAGGACCTACTGTATACCAGAGGGAACTTTATTCAATATCATGTAATAAACGGTAATTGAAAAAGAATATATACATTCTTTTTCAGAATCACTTTGCTGATACATTAAATTGAAGTATACTTCAATTTTTAAAGAAGTATCTCTTTATCAGCTTATATGGTGTTCAAAAATTTCTATTCAAAATAAGAAAATCCTAAAATCCTTGTTTTCTCTGCAGTCACCTGTTTTTACCCAGGTTTTGTGCTATTTGATTGCCCTTATTGATCAGTTTTCTGAGTCCAAGGAAGTAATTACTTTGAAGTTTCTTCTGCTCTTTCTTTTATGTAAGGATGGAAATGGTGCTTCTCCTAGCTTTCTACATGTCAAAGCTGAGACAAGAAGTCTGCCATATATATATTTTAGCAATATTATACACTAGTGGAATTCTTGAGATTAAATTCCTCTAATTTTTCATAAACAGAGAATATAGATAATTAAGGAAATCAAATAACTTCATTTCAATTCCAGTTATATATAATAATGTGTGGTTTATTCAAAAATTAATCAGGTGTATATGCAAACCTCTTTCTTTTCCTTTATAAAAGATGTAAGAAAAATATGTATGTCAGTTTACAAAATGTGTTTCTAAGTGATATATTTTGTACTTTTGGATGTGTTTATGAAGTAGTTATGGAATTTTGTACTTATCCTTAAAGAATCTGAAGCAATCAGATTAAACTTAATGTTTAATTGGTAAAATAGAGGAAACTCTACAGAGCCTATTGGTACTCTATTTTACCAATTTTTTACCAAAAGTTTAACTATTCTGTTATACTTTATTCTAGTAGATCATCTGGCTGCTTACAACTCATGTCCTAAAAAACATTAAGTATAAAAAGTATTTTTAAATAATTTAAATATATAAGTCCATAATACACAAAACAAAATATCCTTTACTTCACTTAAAATAGGCAATATTTTATTTTGTTTTCCTAGAACAATAGCCTATATCTATTATATCTTTTTAAAAAATATATTTTAACCTTTGGAAAACACATCTCACTTGTATCTTTGGATATAAAAATTATCTTCCTAAGTTTGTTATTATTCTTTCAAAAAACTTATCTTTATTTAATAACTATTGTTGAATGTTTCCTAGGAGTGTTGTTACACAGTAAGGAGAATTAAAAACAAATAATCCTTAGGGGTAGAATACTCAGAGAAATAACATTAGCATACTTTATATTTTAATTTTTCTTGTTAAATATTGGTGATTAGTGTCACTGAATCTGAATCTAGGTCACAGTCTAAAAGATTTTGGATATAAAAGACAAAGGGGAAAACAATTGAACTAATACTTATTTAGATGTCCCAGACATTCAGTTTCTGTATGTAATAAATGTGTTATCCAAAATGGAGCAATTAAAGATGTAAAGAGAATAAAACTTGTTTACATTCTCCTTTATCACCAAGAATTTCCACCACTAACTCACTATGCCCTATATTTTGAATTGTCTTTTTAAAAAAAGGCTTAGTATTACTACATTATGTTTTCATACTAACTATCCTGTTTAGGCTGATTAGCAGGTATGGTAATGCAAATGAAAATATTCTGCACAATCCACAGAATGTTTCTCTGCAAAGTGCTCTAACCACTTTTTGAAGCAATAGCTCTAGGCTAAATTTTTCCAAGTTAAAGTTTGTTTTCAATACTTTTCCTCTCCAGGATGCATTTAAATAATAAAATACCTATAATGATAATACTCATTTTTAATAACCCTCAGATTAAAAATAGTTCCCCAATTAACCTTCACTGATGGAACTGCGTATATCTTGCAGAATATTTGAAAGAGGAATCTCTACAGAGCCTAATACCACAGGTGATGGATCTACCTCTAGTCAGTGTCACAGCAACTATAGTTAACACTGTAGTACTACTGAACACTTGCGAAGTCATTTCAAATTAGCTTAAAACACAGAAGTTGAGACAAAACAATCCCTGTTTTAATTCTATGTAGACATCTGCATAAACACAGAACCATCTATTTAAACACAAACATATGTGTTGACAGCCAAACTATTGACAAAATAAATCAAAATAAATATTTTGGCCAAAGCTTTGGCTTAGGGTAAATGTTTGATATTAATTGCAGCTCAAAATGTATATTTGAGTTTTCTTGAACCTTATTGAATGACACAATAATGGCCTTAGCTCCATTGAAGTACGAATGAAATAAGAATGCAAAATGAAATATAACTGAAGATAATTCAGCATTGGTTTCTCTGATAACTAGTTGCTATACATATACAGTTTGAGTCATAAAAGATGAAAACCATAGCATATGAGTATTGAAAAGTCCGTGTAGCAAACTAATGAAACTTCCGTTGGTTACATTTTAGGGTTTTAAATAAATAGTATCAGAATGATAACTTTTTTTAGAAAACAATGCTTTTTCAGCAAAAAATGTATAATAATTATAATTAACATGTCGTATTTGTCAAAACTGCGGGTAAGATTGAGCTGATCTCTGAATAAAAATTCACGAGACAAACAAACTGGCGTTCATAGACAAATAATACACAGAAAAGAATGATGGTGATAATACTGAAGGGCACGCCATTCTAAATCCAAAGGATACATGTCCTTCTGAATACGGACATCAGAACAGTACCACAGTCAACCAAATACACTAAGTGCCATCAGTGTATGGGGTCACTGTTCTAGGTGCTGGGGACATAGGGATGAAGAAGACAAAAAGCAAACTTGCCTTCAATGAACTTATATCCTACTGGCAAGAAACTAAAAATTGACAAAGATATAAAAGGGATAATAATATATTAATGAGTGATTCAGGGAATGGGAAGCAGCTTCAGCTGGGAAGGGAAAACTTCTTTTAGGAGTTAATACTTGAGTTAATCTAATGATGAGAAGAAAGCACCCATGAGATCAGTGGAAGGAGTCTTCTGAGCATAAAAAAAAGTTAAAATATAAAATAATTCCTTGATAAATACATGTTAATGATGTTTGCAAAGTGAAGACTCACATGGGAAAAAATTTGTCATGATTTAGTAAAGTTAAATGTATGTACACATCCTATGACCTAGTAATCTCACTTTGTTTATATTTTTTAGATAAATTACAAGAATGTTCATGGCAAAAAGTTAAAATTAGAAAAAAAGGAAGAGCAGATCTGTATGTGTATGGTCAATTCATTTCGTTGTGAAGTGGAGGCTAACACAACATTGTAAAGCAACCATACTCAAATAAAAATTAATTAAAAAAAAGGAAGAATAGAAAACAACTCAAATGTATATCAAAAAGCAATGAAAATGAATAAAGCACAGATATAAATATATATAAATAAAGAAACAATTTTGAAGCATAAAAATTTTTCAGAAAACTGCATGTAGTATGAGACCATTGGTATGAAGTTTAAAACTGGTAACACTAAGTAATATATTATTGAGGAATAGGTGCCTGTGAGATAAAACTATCAGGAAAGGAAAGGAAAAGAGTAAGATAAAATCCACAATATGGTCATCTATGGTGAGAAGGAGGGGAATAAAATGAAAGGAGACACAATGGATTGGTAAGGTTCTATTTTTCAAGTGAAGAAGTGGGTAAATGGGTCTTTATTACAATTCTCTAAAATATATAGATAGTATATATTCCCTTCTATATATTATTGGTACTTTTCAATCAAATTGTTCAGGAATAAAATACAAGATAAATAACAATATAACAAAAAAGAATTGGGATAAAAGTTACAGCACAGTTAAATGTCATCTGTAGAATAGCTCTCAAAACATAAAATAAATTGAATTTCAGTGGCACCACTGATGTTGGATGCAGTAGCACATGTCATTAATTATTTTCCAAATAAGTATAAATTTAACAAGGATTTTTAAAAATCACTGATGAAACTTTATAAAAATTTTCTAAATTTTCATCATTGTTTTTTACCATGATACCTTTAATTCATTCTAAAATAAATATTGGGGTTGTAGTTAAAATTCACACACAAGAAAATACTATTTATCAAAAATAACAGCTCTTTTCTGTGCAAATATAAGTGGTATTATATTTTTAATTTCAAATTTCACTTGTTCATTGCTGGAATATGAGACTGAGTTTGACTTTTCTATATTAACCTGGTATCCTGTAACCTTGTTATAACCTCTTATTAGTTCCAGTTCCAGGAGAGTTGGAGTTTTCTTCCTTTGTTTTGTTTTTTGATTGTTTTGGATTATCTACATAGGTGATCATGTCATCTGCAAACAAAGACAGTTTTATTTCTCCCTTCTCAAACTGTATACCTTTTATTTCCTTCTCTTGTCTTATTGCAGTAGCTGGAACTTTCAGTATAATTGTTGAAAAGGAGTGTTGTGAGGGCGACATCCTTATGTTGAACCTGATGTTAGTAAAATAGCTTTGAGTTTCTCACCAGTTTTTCTCAAATTAATTGTAGGTGTTCTGTAGATATTCTTTATCAAGCTGAGGAAGTTCCTTCTCTATTGAGTTTACTGATGTTTTTATCATGAATGAGTGTTGGGTTTTGCTAAATACTTTTTCTGCCTCTATTGATCTATCTATATCAATCTATATGATCATGTGCTCTTCTTTTAGCTTGTTGGTATGATGGAGTATATTGATTGATTTTTTGAAAGTTGAACCAGGCTTGCATATTTGGGATAAATTCCACTTGTTTGTGGTTTTTAATTATTTTAATATATTGCTAATTAGATTAATTAATATTTAGAATATTTAGAATTATTAGAATTCTAATAAATATTAGAAAATATTATTTAGAATATTTTTCTAAATAATATTTAGAATTTTTTCTATGTTCATGAAAGATATTGGCCTGCAGTTTTCTTATACTGTCTTTGTCTGGTTTTGATAGTAGCATAATGCTGGCCTTACAGAATGAGTAAGAAAGTATTGGGTTAGCCAAAAGTTTCCTTTGGTTTTTAAAGTAAAAATGAAAGATACATTTTTCATTTTTGCCAAGAACTTTATAGAACAATGTATTCACCATTTTTTTACACTACCTTCTGACATTTTTCAGGCAGCTTCATAATTCCATCTTCCCAAAACTTTTTACCTTTTTGAGCAAAGAACTGTTCCAGGTGCCTTTTACAGTCTTCCAGGGAATTGAAATTTTTTCCATTAAGAGAATTTTGTAAAGACTGAAATAAATGGAAAACTGAAGTGCAATGTTTGTTGAATACAGTGGATGAACCAGAAATTCCCAGCCAAGCTGTAACAATTTTTGCCTGGTCATCAAAGAAACATGCAATCTTACATTATCCTGATGGAAGATTATGTGTTTTCTGTTGACTAATAGTTGACGCTTTTTGTCGAGTGCTGCTTTCATTTGGCCTAATTGGGAGCAGTACTTGCTGGAATGAATCGTTTGGTTTTCCGGAAAAAGCTCATATAATAGAGGACTCCTAATCTCATCATATACACAACATCACCTTCTTTGGATGAAGACCGTCCTTTGGTGCAGTTGGTGGTGGTTCATTTCACTTGCCTCATGACCTCTTCTGTTCCACATTATTGTACAGTATCTACCTTTCACTGCCCATCACAATTTGCTTTAAAAATGGAACGTTTTTGTTAATTTAAGTAGATAATCACATCTAGAAATACGGCCAAGAAGGTTTTTTTTTGCTTAAATGAAACTTTATAACAATTATAAAGTTATGTGGAACCCAAACACCACAGCGATTCACATAACCAAGCTGGTGAAAATGATTTTCAACGCTTGATTTGGATATTTTGAGTATGTTGGCTATCTCCCACTTGGTATAACGTTGATTGTTCTCAATTAATGTCTTGATTTGATCGCTATCAACTTCAACTGGTCTACCGACCGTGGAGCATCATCCAGCGAGAAATCTCCAGCACGAAACTTCGCAAACCACTCTTGACATGTTCGATCATTCATAGCACCTTCTCCATACACTGCAGAAATCGTTTTGTGCATTTCAGTCGTGTTTTTACCCTTGAAATAATAAAGCATAATATGCCAAAAATGTTGCTTTTTTTCTTCCATCTTCAATATTAAAATGGCTACACAAAAATTCACCAGTTTTGATGGGTTTTTTTTAAAATGCATGTTGATTTGACAGCTGTCACAATACAATCTAACAAAATTGTTTAGAATAAAAAAGACAACTAAGTACTACTGATGCCATGTTGTGGAAAAAAGCAAATGAACTTTTTGGCCAACCCAATATTTCCTGTTTCTATCTGAAAAAGATTGTAGAGAATTGGTATAATTTCTTCCTTAAATGTTTGGTATTGATAGGTATTTCTATTATTTGGAATCTATATAAGACATATAAATATGTCACAAGGTAGAAAATAATGACATTTTTGTACTGACATAATCCTATAAGAATGGTAATGCCAAGAAATGTTACTATGTCAACAAAATTCTTAATTGTATTCAATTGTTTTTTATGGCAGACCATTTTAAATTCAACTTTCGATTTGGTAATTGTTTTTATGTGACATTAACTGACTTTAATTAACATCTGAATTACATAGTATATACCTAACAAGGAAATGTGAATTGGCTCTTTTTGAGGTGAAAGGTTCTGTATAAAATTCACAACATTAAAATCAGCAAAAAGATTAAATTAAGATGTTGCTTTTAAGATTTTAAGCTTTTTCTTATTTTTCCTTATTAGCAAATTATTTGGAAACGAATGAAAGTATTTCAGTTATTTCCTAGAGGGAAGATTTTGCTTCATAGTCTCTAAAAATATGTGAATTTAGAAGATTGACTCACAGGCAATTAGAAAAATCTTTATTTTAATAATATGTAATTTCTAATTATGAGGAAATTGCATCAAATTACCACATTATATTATGCAAGTTTATTATGTATAGTATATAAAAAGTGACTACAATGACCACTTTCAATATAATAAGTACTCTATTTCTGACCTTATTTCTCATCAGAGACTGAGGATTCTCTAAGGGAAACCCAGCAGATCAATTAGTTGCATGTGTGCTCTGGATATTAATGAGGATTTGAGGGCTGTTGAAAATGAAAGTGATATAGTAGAAGGAATAGGGGAAAGGGCATATTTTTTTCTATATTATAAAAGTAAATTTAATGTTAAGTTTATTCCTCTTTTCTCACTTCTAGAAAACATGCAGCATTTTAAGTTAACTACTAGTATGTTTCAATTAAAAAAAGAAATCCAAATCTATTATTATTATTATTGTTGTTGTTGCTGTTGTTATCGTTACTATTACAGTAGTAGGAGAAATAAATTTATGCATATTTTGTCTCCCAAGAAATTAAACTTTTCTTAAAAACTATACTCTGGCTTAATAACAAAAATAATAACTTTAAAAAAGAGATTTAAAATTTCTGCATACAATGTCTCTCTCTGAAGCAAGGACATATGTTCAAGCACATTTACAGAATGATCCATGTGTGCTGCCATTTCCCTGCATTCACCTCCATCACCGCTAGAGCTCAACATTTCTGAATCAGTTCATGGTGAGTTCTTGGTTTTTCAGACCCTACCTGTATTTATCAGTTAACAAATTTAAATACTAATTATTTTTCTTACCAAAACAGTGATGATTGTTTTCTTCAACCTACTGAATTGAAATATGAGCAAACTACCATTTAAAAAAAATGAGGGAGAGGGGAAAAAAATATTAGTCTTCCCCTCAAGCCAGTCAGCCTTCTTTGGACAGAATAAACATACATATCTGCAAGATATAATTCACTAACTGACAGGGAAAGTATAAACTGTTATTTCTAGCCTACATCAGTGAATAGATGGTATTTAAATGGCATTTTCCATTTAAATCATAATAGAATTTTCAGAAGAAGAAACTATGTGGGTGATGATATCATGGCTAGAGTTTGGGAGCTTGAGAAAATAAAGAGAATTTTTAAATCTTTCTCTGTATTAAAAAAAAAATAGAGAGCTAAGTCTGAAAGAGAGAAAGAGGATTTTTCTTATTAACTATGTGAAGTAATACGAGGAAAACCTTAGTTCTTTAAAAAATTCTCAGTTCAATAGCGAACACAAATCTTTCATTTACACAAATTTCCAATAGTAAACAAATGCATGGTATCTCCTTAGTGTATGTGTCTGTGACAAGCAGCTGCTATGGTCCTTCCCTGAATGTCCTGTTAGCCTAAAAGTTGTCATGCTGTGGAGGAAGCGTCTGAGGAGTGTGAAGAAGCCACACCCTCTGACGTTGGGTCATGGTTCTTTCCCTGAACTAGGATACAAAGGACTGATTCCTACTCACCGTCCAGCTTATCAGAGTCAGTGATTATGGTAAAGGTTGGGTTAGCTCTGTCTTTCTATGGATGGATAGCTAGTCATCCTGACCAGTAAAGACTGGGAGTTGAAGAAATTCAGAACAGCCACTAATATTTTTATTATTGTTTTTACTGTAAAATGAAACAAGGGAAATCTACTTAAAAATATTAAGGGAAAATATTATCCATTTTTAATAGGATTGAAGTTCCCTCTATGCAGCCAGTAGGCAATTAATTAACCAGGTTTTAAAGATAAATATTAACAATAACCTGTAACTGTTGTGAATACAGATATTTGGGAAACCTGGAGTAGCAAAACATCATTTAAATGGAAAACGAATCAAGAATAAGAAAAACCTGCTTATCTTTTAGAGTGCAGGGAATAAACAGTATCAGTACCATTTTTAAAGCCCTTTTGCTGTTTTGGCATATGACTGAAATTTATCTTATATACTGAAATTTATCTTATATATACAATAACATGAAGAGAGGAAAAGAAACAACTTTTGGGACTTTGTTACTTAACTGGTAGGTTAAAATAAGGGAAGAAAGAAAAGGTAAGCAGAACAATTTAAATAATTTCATTCAAAATATAAGTTGGATAGAAAGTAGTATACATCCCTAGGGGCCTCAATAGAAATGTGGAATAAACCCCAGAGGAAAACAATGGACTACAACCTTCAGTCAAAATATAGAATTGTGTTTCTTTTTGTTTTTTAATCTTTGACCCTTTCCTTGTTAATATTGTATGCTGTGTTTTTTAAGGAAATGACAGAAAGTCAGATTATATTTTCTACATGTAACACAGAATAAATTCCATGGTAATAGACTTCAAAATAGTGACCACATAATTTAATGGTATTTAGATTGTTTTCCTTCTTCCCTCCCTCCCTCCTTTTCTCTGTCATTTATCTAATATTTAACACCAACTAATTCAAATATTATGTTGAGTCAAAAAATATGGATAGGTTACCATGCTCATTCCTTTTTACTTATTCTAAGCATGAGTTTTTACATACTTTCAAATCCAAGAGTTAGCTTCCTCTAAGGTATTTTGGAAAGGGGAAGCTTTACTATGTTATCAACATCACAATTTCTCTTTACTCTGGGTCCCAACTTGTGCAGGGGAGGAGTAAAGCACATCAATTTTCCACCTGTAACTTTTTGGAACAACAGACCTTGTGTGATAGGTTTATCCCTGTGTTATTCAGTTTAAAATAATAACATCATAATCCAAGGTATGCTCTGTTACTCCATGTCCTATCTCCTTCCAGTGATCCCTGGCAGTTTGGGGAGATAAATCTATTAATTACTGTTGGTTGGCTAATAAGTAATGCTTGCATCAAACACAACAACAACAACAACTACACACACACACACACAAACCCCAAGGACAATGTCAACAAAGTGTAAACCTACATTGTAGATGAAAAATTGATTTAACTGCATCAAAATCAGCGCTGCTGTCCCGGCCAGGGAGGGCATGACATCACCATGCACAGCAGCAGTTACTTATGGGTGACCTTTTATTCTTTTTAATTAATTTTTATCAAGGTATAGTTGATTTACAACGTTGTGTTAGTTTCTGCTGTACAGCAAAGTCAATCAGTTATACAGATACATCGATTTTTAGATTTTTTAGATTCTTTTTAGATTCTTTTCCCATATAGGTCACTACAGAGTATTGAGCAGAGTTCCCTGTGCTGTACAGTAGGTTCTCATTAGTTATCTCTTTTTATAGTAGTGTGTATGTGTCAATCCCAATCTCCTAATTTATCCCTTCCCCCTGCCTTCCCCTTGGTAACCATAAGTTTGTTTTCTACATCTGTGACTCTTCTTCTGTTTTGGAAATAAGTTCATTCGTACCAATTTTTTAGTCCACATATAAGTGATATCATATGATACTTGTCTTTCTCTGTCTTACTTCACTCAGTATGACAATCTCTAGGTCCATCCATGTCGCTGCAAATGGCCTTATTTCACTCTTTTACATGGCTGAGTCATGGGTGATATTTTATTCTTTCACATTCTGTTCTTGGTCCTATTATGGACCCATAGAAAGCCCCACCTACCTGGATGGTTACTTTGTAACTTAGAGGCAAGAGAAGATTTAAAACTAAAGCTTATCTTTATTTCTCATACCAGATAATTCAAATATCCTAATCATATATATATATATAAATTAATATATACTAATTATATATGCAGTGCTATAAAAGCAAAGAACAATGCCCTTTCCTCCACAGAGGACAGAATGATGAATTCTGCCCAAGACAGACTTTTCAGAGATCACACATAGGCCTTGAAAGAAGGGTAGAATTTAAATGCCTATAAAATGGGAAAGAAGAGCATATCACAGTGAAGAGAATGAATCAAGACACAGAGAAATGAGATAGCATCTGTGGGGATAAGTAATGAGTCTGGAATAGCTGGGATTTAAGTGTGAGGCTGGGGAGTAGTAACAGCAGTAAGGAAAGATGAAGTTGGAGAGATAGAGACTGATTTCTTCCAACAGATGAGTTTTCTCTTTCAATTATTAGAATTAGCATTGCTCAAAATAAATACTCCATCAGCTATAGCTTTCAAACGTTAGTCAAAGAGAGTCTGATATTTTGGCAAATGACTTGATGTGAAAGTATAACTACATTTTTCCTACACTTTAAAAATGACTCATCATTAGTAACTGTTGCACTTTTTTGTTTTTACTTATTATACCTTCATGTTCATTCACCTTCTAAAACTTCTCATTTCAAAAGAAACAGAGAAACAATTTACTGAGCTGAAGTTAAATTCCATAAGAGACTACCTCAAAGGAATTTCTCTTATTACACAAAATTGCTTTGGGTAAAATGGTGCAAAGGTCTCATTCATTTTAATGAGCATTTGCTTATTAAAAATAATAAGCATTTATAATATGAGCTTTTGGTTTTTTAACATGGGGACACTTTTTCACTTTAAAATTTCCAGAAATCATAACACTTACTTGCAAATTACATTCACTATTCTTAAACAATCTTAGCTTCTCCTTACTTTAAAGTCAAATGTTACTGTGAATTTTGTTGACTAAATTTGCTCCAGCAATAAGGTGTAATGAAGAGGGTTGATAAACTACCTGTATATTATGTCACAGTATTTTCAGAAACAGATTGTCCTGATCACTGTAGAATCAAGGTGCATGAGCAGGACCAAGGGAATAGTTTCACCTTGTCTGTAGACAATAAAGTGGTGCATTTTAGAAAGAAAAATTTTAAATCGTAATAGAACTGATTAAAAGTCGGTCTGCTTTATATTAACACACTGTACTGCCAACTCTAAATATTATCAGTTATAGAAGTACTACTCCCTAAAAAAACTATTTTTGCTCTAAGTTAATATTAATATATTGGTGGTGATTACTGCAAGTTTTAATTATAATATACATGTACACGTATATGTGAATTTCAAGAAGAATTGGAAGACAGGAAATACTTGAAGAAATAATGATTGAGAATTTCTAAAAGTTGGAGAAACATATACATCCTTAGGTTGTAAAAACCTGTAAGATTCTAAATAGAAGAGGTTGATGAGGGATTAAGAGATACAGACAGCATAGTGAAATTTAAGAACATGAAAGGTAAAGAGAAGTTTCTAAGTCTCTAGAGAGGTAAAAGCAGAACACTTTCAAAAAAAAAATCTGATTGAACAAAATTAGAGTTCCCAGTTGCAACAATATATGCAAGAAGGCATAAACAAATTAATCTATTTTATATTACATGGAATAAATTATAAATTTTATATCAACATAGTATTTAAATGTAAAATGAAAATATTTCTAGTTATATTATCTCACACTGACCTTTCTGAAAATCATCTGAATGATTAACTCCAGCAAAAAAGCATTAAAGGAGTGAGATTTATCATATAATGAAGAATAAATAGGGGCTTCCCTGGTGGAGCAGTGGTTGAGAGTCCACCTGCCGATGCAGGGGACACGGGTTCGTTCCCTGGTCCGGGAAGATCCCACATGCCGCAGAGCGGCTGGGCCCGTGAGCCGTGGCCACTGGGCCTGTGCATCCGGAGCCTGTGCTCTGCAACGGGAGAGGCCAGGACAGTGAGAGGCCCGCGTACCGCAAAAAAAAAAAAAAAATAAGACATAAAAATGTTTATCCATAATAATGATCATATTTCTTGCTAATATTGATTGCTTACTATGTGCAAGGCACAGGTGGAAATAATTAATATAATAATAATATTCAAACTTCACAACCCCCCTAGGAAATGAATACTATTATCATTCTCAGTTCACAATCTCTCAATTTGGAACTGAAATTTCAGATTACATCAGTAGAAGTTGAACGGAAGGGACGAGGAGGAAGGAACCATCATTTAGCATTTTATAAGGGTACATGTTTGAGAATAAAATATACACATTGTTCAGTTTCAGATATCAATAAGAAAATTACACATAAAGATAGATTAAATGTTAAAGAAAGAAGTACAGTAAAGAACAGAATTATAACTTTTAAAACAATAGGGAAAAATTGATCTTTCACTGGAAGTTAGTATAGGAGAAATTCAAGGAAAAAAAAGACATAAAAACATCTCTCCTAACTTACAAAAATTCTAGTCATTTTAAATGAGCTAAACTCACTAACCAAAAGACTGATGTGTGCAGATCAGCAACTTCTCCCTGAAAAAAATTCAGTAATATATTTTCTACAAGGTATGCTTAAAATGATGCAGAAGTATTGAAAATAAAAGGATAGAAAAAGTTATATGATACCTGTACATACTAACGAATGCTACACCAGCAAACATAACATCAGAGAAAAAGATTTTAAAGTAAAAAAAATGAATAAAAACTTGGTTGCGTACCACCAATGATTCTCCCAAGAGAATCATCAGTACATTTCAAAGAATTAATTTCTTAAAGACTATGAAGAAGAGAATTTCTTAAAGACTATGTTCTCTGATCAAATAATTGAACTCAGAAATAACCAAAATAATGCTAAGATCCTCGTATGTTCCAAAATTACAAAACATGCCAGTGAATACATGAGACCTGGGTAGATGGAAAAGCTTTAGCCCATGGGTGAGGTCTATGAGGTAAAATCCACCTTTGGAGAATGGGACTGGCAAAATATAAGCCCAACTAATTGGGCTGGTGTGTGTAGGGTGAAAACGCTGTCCTGGGTGAAGGAAGGTAAGAGTACTGGTCAGGTCTGGGGATCTAGACATTGGATCGACTCTGCACATTGAGTCAGCACATGGGGAGATGGGTGCTGGGGCAATCTCAGTAGTCTAGAGCCTTCTCAAGAGGCTCTGTACCCTGGGTCTCATTAGCAGCAAAATCATCTGTGGAGACATGTTAGAGAACAGGAGTCAGTGAACAGGTCTTGGATTTTGAAGAGTCAAAATCTGTCCCTCGCTGAACTGATTTGGGAATCAGAGTATCCTCTGTGTGAAAACCCCTCAGTGGATTCACTTGTGATGACTTGGGAATAGCAAAGGCCCAGTACTCCTGCAGCCTACGTGCACAGATTCTCTTCTTTTTACATTCGGCACTTTTTAGACAAAAGGACTCTCTATTTTACTTTCAATCAAGGACTCAAGTATCTAACAGTAGAAGAAACTAAGGAGAGTCTTAGTAGGGGTATATACATTGTATAGCACCATGCCAGATAGAGAGTAACGTAGAGAAAAGAGAGATTTCAAACCACTGAATTTTCCATTACAAATGTGAAAATGTCCAATAGCCGAAGATTGCATTTGCTTTTAATGCATAATTTTTGATACATTTACAAACAGACTTAGGGCTTCCCTGGTGGCATAGTGGTTAAGAATCTGTCCGCCAATGCAGGGGACACGGGTTCAAGCCCTGGTCCGGGAAGATCCCACATACTGCGGAGCAACAAAGCCCGTGCACCACGACTACCAAGCCTGTGCTCTAGGGCCCACGAGCCACAGCTACTGAGCCCGCGTGCCACAAATACTGAAGTCCATGTGCCTAAAGCCCATGCTCCACAACAAGAGAAGCCACCGTAATGAGAAGCCCGCGCACCGCAATCAATAGCAGCCCCTGCTCACCACAACTAGAGAAAGTCCACGCACAACAACGAAGACCCAATGCAGCCAAAAATAAATAAATCAAGTTAAAAAATTAAAATAGACATAAAACCAAGAGAAACTATTTAATCAAAATATTTCATTCAAAGAACACCAGAAAAAAATCTCATACTAAAGTTTGATGTTTTCCCATCTAAAAAATCAAATTTAAACATTGCTAGAAAATTAACCACATAATTACCTGCTATGTGGACCAGCTTTAAATAAATGTTAACTTTTACTTAAATGATCAACATATCACCAGCATGGTTGAGAAAAATTAGCTAGCCAATGCTTAAAAGCAACTATCTCTATGAAAATATCTAAAATTGTAGTAGTAATTATGGAAAGTTTTGATATCTGAAGTCAGTGAAAAACAATGGAAGAAAACGTTATATTTTAAATTAAAATTCTATAAGTTACTTTTAGAATGTGACATTTAGAATGTCATTGATTAAATAATTGAGAGTGAATGTAAAATGTCTGCAGCCACTGTAAAGATGAATGGGGCATCTCCCACCCCATGTGTTGCAAAAGAAAGTAACATGCCCTTAGACTTTGTTCCTTCCTCTATTCTTAAAAAACAGTAAGAAAAAACACATTGTGATTGTTTCTCAGTGAAAAGTTCTACATTAGTCATTGTTTACAAACTATATAAGAAAAAAAATTATTTACAGATTCATATAATTGTGTTGTATGTGCTGCACAGACTCATCTATTTATTAAATGCTTTATGAACACACAGAGCTTTCTTTTCATTCATAATTGATTAAATTTGTTATTTGGAGACAGATTATTTCTGAAGTTATTACTGGTATTTTATAAAGCTCTAAAGGAGCTTTCACCTTTCTTTTAAAAAATCTATACTTCACGTGAGGTCAATCTTTAAAGGGAAACATAAAGGATTCAAGGGTTATTATTTCTTGCTTATTTGCCTGAAGACTAAGAGTTATATGTGAGAATGAATAGGGTCATAAAGCATATCTTTTTCTTACTTCTCACCCCCCCATATCTAATATGCCTTATTGTGGAAATGCTGCTTCTGTAAACAGAATATGGAATTCATTTGTGAGTGGTGTTTTTGCTCTGTGTAGTACTAGTGATAGAAACATTTGGTTTGAAGCCAAAAGATACTATTTTCTGCTTAGTATAATTTTCCAGCTGTTGTTGGGGAAAGAATGTTTCACTTCCCCACCATTACACTGACATACTCATCTATACATTTATATTTTGCTGCTTTTTCAAATCAGTGATGCAGCTGCCACAATATGCCTCCTCCTTCTAGCAGGTGGTAAATTATTTTTTGCATAAAATGACATCATTCCCTGTCTTGCAGATAACACGCCCTCTGAGCTGAGGAAAGGGCAGAATCACTATGGAAAACAAAATTTAGAGGAATTTAGCACATCGTACTTAGTGAAACTATATCATATATTTTAGAGAATTAACAACTAAAGCATAACATTTGAAAAAGGAATTAACAACTAAAGCATAACATTTGAAAAAGGAATCAGTAAAATATAAATAATTAAAGATTTCAATAACTAAAAGAGTAGTAATATTTTGCTTTCTTTGGAATGAACTTGTTTGTGTGGCCCTACTCTTACTTTACTTTTTCCCCAAAGGGGAAAAAATAACGATTTGTATTACATGTAAGATAATTCCTCAGATCGTAAAGGTAGATTTAAATGATTATCTGGTGATATGTTTTACAAAGCAAAACCATAATAAAAATTTCCATTATAGTTAGACTGGCTCAAAACGTTTTTCCTCTCAAACAGAAACCTTTTTAACAGTAAATAAAATGGCTTTTAGCTTACATTCAATTTTGAAATGAGTAAGAAGCTTTTTTTTTTTTTTAAACCAAGATAGAGTAGGAATTGTCAGAAAATCAGAACCAATTGGACTACCCAGTAACTTACTGTAGAGATGTGAGGCTATAAATAAGCATATGATACCATAATTCTTAACATGAATTAATAACTCCTTAGATGGATATTTTAAATTATCTGTCATAGATAAATTAGCATATTTATACATTTTATTATACATATTTTATACACAAATACCCACAAGTAAATTCATGCTGATGTACATTGATCAGTATTTTCTTTTGTAAGTATTTTCATCTCTTAGTTATCTTTAAACTCATTAAAAAAAAAGTAGTGTAAGAGACCAATAATTCTAGCTTCTACTTTTAGAAAGAATACCTTACACTTATGTGGGTTTTAGAAGGAGTTGGACTTTAATAGGGTAATGATTGCCTGTATGCATGACTTCATGTATAATAAAATTATATCTGTGATAGGAAGAAAATAATTTTTTCAGAGGTGAAAGATCAGTTTCAAATTCATACTAGGGTTAGGAGAAACCAAATGTCCCTGGTAATAAACAGCATTGGAAGTGATTGGCAAGCTCACTAAAACTATGAAATACATTTACGTTGAAGGTCTACTGATTATCAGAGTAGAAGGATAATAGTTGATGGTATGGTTTTACTGGAAAGCTGTTGACTTATTTATTATATCCTTTCTAGAAGATGATATACATGTCATGAGGAAAATGTTTCTAATGTCTAATAGTTTTCTGTTCTAACAAGATGGGCCCAAGAAGATGAGAGATAATAGATGGCAGTTATCTAGTACAGGGAAAACTGTCTCTAATTAGTCTTAGCACAAAGTGGTCCCAGTGAATCTTTGCTGAATGGCTGCAAGAATGAAGAAGTTATGCACCACATTTTTAGAAAAAGTTAAAAGTAGTGCTTCTCCCTGCTAAGCTAATAGTTAGCATGTGAAGCCAGTGTTGTGCTTTAAAAGTTCCAGAAATTCTGTTTAAAATTTCCGATCAGAGTTAGATTCTATTAGGTAGCAAATCGATAACATATGTTATTAGGAGTGATGTTTATATTGTATATAGAAATAAGTTAATGCAATAGCATTAAAAATAATATATATATATTCCAGTAGCAATTTTAAAATATTCACATAAACAAAAATAGGAAAATAAGACATTTCCATGAGTCCAGATGTAAGTATCATTATCACAGTAGTGTACATACTTCCAGACATTTAGATATATGTAATTGGAATCTACAATTATTGGAGTCACAACGTTAAATGGTGTTATTTTTCCTAAGAGTTGCAATAATCATTTAAACCAACCCTCACCCTCTCCCCTACTTACACATAACTCACATACCCCTTTCTTTTTGGGTAGCCCCTTCCTCACTGGCACCTTGCTCTGGTTCCCTTTCAATGTAGTCAGATAAATGACTCTACTTCCTTGGAGTGGAAGAGAAAGGTCACAGTCTTGCTCTGAAATGCTTCTTAATTTTCCCTCTTCTATTTGTTCCTGAGGCTTTATCACCTCTGAGTGATAAAGGTGTCAGATTCCAACTGTTGTCAGTTCATTGTTGGCTATGTGAATTTAGAACGGATGACTTGGTACTTTTTTTGAATTCAGCTTTGAATTCAGCTTTGTGCCTTGGGCACAATTCTGGGACAATAGATAGAATTTTACTTAGGCATGCATACACACACACACACACACACACACACATCCATAATTTTTGTAAATGGGAATTACTACACAGATTGCTTTGTGACCTGTTTTTAACATGCATGATAAACAATGTTTCATATTAATCTTTATCAATTAAAACTTTTATCTTTTTCACATTACAGGGATGCATGCTTCTTTCAACAAGTGAAGCAATGTATTACAAAATGTATAAAAGTAAAACTAATTATTGATACCTTTCTTTGCTTCTTTTTAACATCACTGAGACAGCCAATGTTAATGGCCTTGTATGTACACTTTCATTCCTTTTCTCTTGCCCATAAATATTTATACAAGCATACATTCACATACTGGATACACAGTATTTTCTTTGTTATTAAGGTAGGATTATGTGATATACATAATACTCAACAACTTTCTTATTCACTGAAAATAGATTCCCCATAAGCTGGAAGAGAAATATTTAACAGCTTTTCTAAACAATCTACTATAAAAACAACACATACACATAGGCAAGTATCATTTTACATAAATTGATTTTATTCATGGGCACACCATTTTCTCTCCTTCTTATTCCCCAGGCAATCTGCTAAAAACGTAGAGTATAATATTCTGTTCTTTTTTTGGTAATCTTCTGTACATTTCTTCACACACATACATATACACACACACTTACATGTATATATAAAATAAAGCAATTGATAGCTTCAAACATTCTTTACCACATACAATCTTTTTAAAAAATCAACAGTAAGTCCTGAAAGGATGGTTGTAAAGTTTTGATTCAAATATACAGCTCTTCAGATTCTGGAGTGCATACCAAGACTTAGGATATTAATTGGTAACAATGTAAATCTTTCTCCATCATGTCCAGTAACCCATAAATCTCTGAAGAGTAAGTCATCTCCAGGACTTGCAATATTCACACTCTTGCTCCTGAACTCTCTGGCTGTTCCTCAAGCTTCCAGACTACCTAGATCCTAGATCCTGTATTTCTAAAGCAGGGATTCAAAATCATTTTGTTTGGAATCCCTTTATATTCTTAAGTATTTGGGAACCAAATTACTTTTGTTTCTGTGGGTCATAACTCTGAGTGTTTACATTAGATATTAAAACTAAAAAATTTGAAAACTATTTATTTATATTTAAAATAATAATAAATGCATTACATGTAAACATTTTTTCTAAAAGTTACTATCATGTTGAAAACAATATAAAGATATTAATGCATAATAAGACTAAATGTAATATATAGGTGCTGAAATTGACTATGGAAAGTTTTGTGAAAATCACATGTATGAATAAAATTCTCTTCCTATACTCATAAGCCTATATTTTTTTAATTTGATAATTTAAAGATAGATTCTGTATTTGCAAGTGTTCCCAGATAGAAAATGCTAGTCTTGGCTGTTATGGAAAGGAACAGAAATGACTTAAGACCCAAATATTTGATAAGCTACTTACTGTCACCAAAACTTCCTGAGAGAAATATAAAGTTGACCCATCACGAGGAAATCCACACTATGCATTATAATAGAACCTTAGTCCCAAACCTTTATGGAATCTCCTTAGACATGAGATCAGAATAAAATAGCTAGTTGTGGCTCCCTCAACTTTTCTTTCACATACAAAACTTGGTACTTCTCATTGAAGAGATGTCTAAAGACCGGGGAAGCAAGAACCCAAGTACAAGCCCATCTCTACTCTGTCACTGGGTGCTCCTTGTAAAACAGATGGTTTGTTTCCTTACCTTGACTCACATTAGCTCTATGACTTTGAGTGGAGTCTGGAAAGAGTAAGAGTGAGTGAACAAATAAGTGAATGACTGAACATGTGTGTTTTGTAGGGAGATTGTTGGCAATCAGTTCCCCTACAAGTTATAGACTGCATCTCCTAATCAATGAAGTTAAAATTGTTAAGATACTAAATACAACATCAGGGTTGCGTATGCTCTATATGTATACATACATGTGTATATAGAAAATACTGTCTTCAAAAGTTAGCTCTTCAAACTTTTGGGTCTGTCATAAAGTCAGAGTAGGTTAGAACCAGAAGGGAAAATAAAAGTAATTATGATCAATAATATTTTAAAAACAAGAAAAATAATACTGATTATAGAAGACATAGATTTGAAATTTACTGGCTGTCAGAATTTTTAAAATGTGGACATATATCTCACAATCATGATGTTCTGTCTTTGCTTTTCTAGTGTTCATATGTTTTTGAATTAAAGTGCTTTAACTAGAATTTATTATAGAGTTTTTAAATAAATGTTTTTAGATTTACAGAACTGTTACAAAGATAGCACAGAGTGTTCCAGTATATCCAATTCCCAGTTTCCCCTACTGTTGACATCTTACAGCAATATGGTATATTTTTCACAGTTAATGAACCATTATTTATTTATTAACTAAAGTCCATACTAAATTCAAATTTCTTCAGTTTTCCTTAATGTCCTTTCTCTGTCTCAGGATCCCACTCAGGATATCATATGACATTGTTGTCCTGTCTGCTTAGTTTACTCTTGTTTGTGACAGTTTCTCAGACTTTCCTTGTTTTTGATGATCTTGACAGTTTTCAGGCTTACTGCTTTGGTATTTTGTAGAATGTCCCATAGTAGTGATTTGTTTGAAGTTTCTCTCATAATTAGGATAGGGTATTGTGTTTTGGGTAGCATTTTCTTTGGCCTTAATAAAGTAATTAACATTAGAATTTGTTGCTTATAGCCTAGTTTCCTAAGAGATGGACTTCAGGGAGAATAACTGATAGCAAAATGTGACCAAAATTTTTTATGTTTATAAGTGCTCAATGGTGCTTTGACTTTTACTTTCAGGAAGTTTTTACACTCACATAAATATTGTATTAGTTCATATAAGGCTATTCAATACTGCATATATGAAAGGACAATTATCATGAAAGTTAACTCACTTCCTGACAAAGTTATAAAGTGGCCTCATAATAGGGTAAACATTCATCTCAATTTGGCAAGGACATTTCCAGTTTCTAGCTGCTGTCCCATTGTCATGCTCAATAGCCCCTCCTCTTTTAAAAATATTGCAGATTGTATGATAAATCATTTGGTCATAGATCCGCTTCCCATTGTTGCTGTAACAAATTACCACAAATTATGTGGCTTAAAACAACACAAATTTATTATTCTACAGTTAGGGAGGTTGGAAGTCCAAAATCAGGTTCACTGAACTAAAATCTACTGGCTTGTCACTCTTCCAGCAATAACATCATGTTGACCTCTGCTCTGTCATCACTTTCCTTGTCTGACTATAACCCTCTCACTTCCTTTTATAGGGACCCTTGTGAATATACACTGGGCCCATCTGCATAATCCAGGATAATCCCCCAGTTTCAAGACAATTAATCACATCTTCACAGTCTCTTTACCTTGTAAAGTAGTATATTCACAGGTTTCGGATCAGGGTATGAACAGCTTTGGGAGGTCATCATTCTGCCTACGATATACCCTAGTAATGAAGAATTAGTAAAAAGTAAAAAATATTCAGTTTGAGTGGGAAAAGTGAAGTTGTTTGGTGTAAGGCTTAAGTCTGAGAATGCATTTCAATGTAAACCCCTCACCTCTCCATGCATTTCTACCATTCATTTGCTGTTAAGATATAGGAACAGGAATTATGGAAATTATGATATTATTTGGTGGTAATCTGAGATAAGAAAAGAATGCAACATGAATTTATAATTACATTTTGTTTATTAGACTAGATTTCTAAGTTGGAATGTGGACCTAAGCAAAAGCATAGAGCAGGTGAGTTTATGTGGTAAAATAATAAACTTCCTGAACTAAATTTTTTTGAGAGTTCTAGGGTCTCATATCACTTTATCAGTTTTCTGCTTTACTAAACTTGTAACATCTTAATAAAGTAAGCAGTATATACTCCCAAAGTTAAATGCTTTCAGAGAGAGATTCCTTGGAGAAAGCTTGGTGGATTTCCTTGAACCAAATTAAGCAGAGTAAGAGTTGCCTAAGGAGGCTTTTTTTGCTTTTTTAAACTTAGGACTTTTAAAATTTATTTAACCTTTACTTTAAAGAAAATATTACATAGTTTACTTAAATTAAATAGAAAAAACTTTTGAATATCTATTATTTTCAAAGTATTAGAGGACACAAAAATAACCACATGCCAGTCACTTTTCTAATCACTTCGGTTATAATAGTGAACATTAAGAAACAAAGACCCTGCTCTTATCAAACATAAATTTTGGTGGTAAGAAACAGAAAATATACACATAAACAATTAAATAAATACATGATATGTCAGGCTGTGCTGTCTTTTATGGTAGCCACTGGTCACATGTGGCTATTTAAATTTTATTAAAATAAAAAAGAATTCCCCAGTCATACTAACCAGACTTCAAGTGCTCAATAGCCTTAAGTGGCCAGTGTCTACCACATTGCACAGTGCAGACTAGAGAACCTTTCCATCTTCCCAGAAAGTTCTAATGGCTGGCATAAAAAATTAATGCAAGGTAAGGGTAAGTGTTCAGAATAATTTGAAAACTGAGAGGACTAAAATATTCCATAGTATCTTTTTTAGAGCATTATACGGATCTCTTTATTAAGTGCCTCACAAAGACCAGAACAATCAATGGCTGATTAATTTATCTTAGAGTTAAAAAAGGAGGTGGATTTGTTTTCTGCAGCATTCATTAAGAGCACAGTTTAGAATTTTGTTAGTTTTCTTTTAAAATCCCTCTATAATAAACAAAAAGGAAATATTAATAATGGTCTTTCTTCTTCTGTGGTATGAATTACACAAAGTATTTAAAGATGCTATAAAAAAAAGCTCTTTTGCGTGTTTGTGGCTGATTTTTTTAAAGTTGAGAATATTATAGTAAAAAGTAATATAATATTGAAGCTTAATCTTAGTCATAATTTGATTCAAATTTTAATTTCTAGGGAAAACATAACTCATAAAATATTTCAAGAAGCTAGAATTTTAATTTAGTCAAATATTATTTAATAAGATAAATCAAACTTATCCCTTTGGCTAATTTCATTTTAATTGGTTTTCAGTTATCATCTTCTTTCTTTGTTTCATCAAGAAGATCTATACCTGCACTCAAATTTTTGTGAGATCATTATTACTTGCATATAAATATTTCTAAATTACTATCATGATATATTACTATTTAAATGTATTTTAGGTAAAATGTTAATGAGGTGCAAAGGCTTACCACTGTGCCACTGAGTTAAAAAACTAAAACATGAAATGCTACATTAGGAATTAGACAAAACAATAAACATCATTCATAAAATTCAGGAACTATTTAGGATAGGAAACTCATACCAATGTTGGAATAAAAAGAAGCTCTTTTACTTGCAGAAAACTCTCAGTAAATTATCTGATGTTAAATCAGAAACAATATAGCTATAAATATTCAGTTTTATGACATTTATTCTACATATTATGAGAGATCTTAGCTTTTATATTTACACAAAGAAAAAAAGAGCTGTAATACGTAGAAAGAAAGAAAAAGAAACTAACAACATTCATGAATTATGTGATTATTTTTACAGACATTTCAACAGTCATCTAGATTTCTATGCAATGACAGAAACATAATTTTGAGGATCTCATTATGATAGAAACAATATTATAATTTGCTCATGAATAAATGTTTAAAAAAAGAATGCATGCAAGTTTTATGTAAAAAAAGTATTAAAATATGTTGAAAGATATTAAGAAAGTAGTAAGTACATGAAAGGAAATACCACACTCAGGGATAAAAACTCATTTCATAAAGATTTCTATTCTTTTAAAATTAATCTAGAGATTCAATAGAATTCCAACTAAAATACCAAAATGTACGAGGTGGACAAGTAGATTTTAAAATGGAGAAGAGAAGAGCCAAGAATAGTTAAGAAGAAAGACAGGACTGAAGTGGGGAATATCTTCTATGTGGAAACTTATTACAAAATCATAATAATTAAGAGGATCTGTTTTGGCTCGGGGAAAAATATACAGAGCAATAAAAAGAATGGAGAGAGGATAAATCTACTCATATTTGATAAATAACCAATACGCTATTGTTTATTAGTCAGACTATTTTGAACATCTCAACAAATGGTGCTGTGAATTTTAGTAATCCACATTCTTTAATGGGAAATTTTATACGCATAATGCCTAAGATCAAGCCCAGACTAACTTTAGAGTAAAATATAGAGGAATATATATCTTCCTTCTCTCAGATAGGAATTTCTTAAATGAGATAAAAAAAGTATGTTTTAAAGAAGTTTTATAAATTTGTCAACTAAAATGAAATTAAGACATTTATCTAAGGAACAATTGAGTAAAAGACAAGCTACACAGTAGCAGAAGATATTTGTAACATATAGTAGAAGAAAACGATACATATTTCCTATAAACCAATAAGAAAGAAACACAATCATATAGAAAAAAAGGACAAATAGGTACATGGCAAGAGGAAACATGCAGATCTGTTTTATCCTAGCTCTTCTCTTCTAAACTCATAATGAGATATCAGATTAAAGAACTAGATTGGCAAAAAATAAAATAGAGTGATGATACAACAACGTTGCCATGGAAACAAAGAAGCAGAAACTCTAGTTAGCTGCTGGTGGGCTTGTAAATTATTATAAATATTCTGGAAAACCATTTGGTAATATCTAATAAAAGTGAAAACAGGTATATTTTAAGGAAAAATAATTTTATTCCTTGGAAGGTACTACAGATAAAAGCTTTCATATATAGTGCAGAATTTATCTATCTTGACAGAGCACCTTTCTGGTAATAGTTAAAAACTGGGAGCAATATGAATATCTATTAATAATATAACAAACAGATATATGTTGATATATTCATACAATAAAATATTATATGTGAAAATAAATGAACTATACTTACACATATCAAAATAGATGTCTTACAACAAAATAAAGGGTTAAAAAACATGTCCAGAAGAGTATGCACAGAATGATTTCATCTGTGTAATTTTAGAAAAAAAAGTTGACCAATGTATTATTGTGATAAGATAGGTAACATGTATATTTTTTATTTAAGGAAAAAAAAATTAGTATTAAGATAAATTCCACATTTGTCAACTGCTTTCTCAGTAACTGGTACAAATCTTTCTGATAATCATAAAATCTATATACTATATTACAAAATACTTTCCTTAAAATCATCTAGGAAGTACCAAAATAGTGAAGTTTCTTTGGCCTGAGATATAGAATAGAAAGAGAATCCAGAGAAATGAGCTGTTATTTGGAGGCATTTTTTCTTTAACGGAAAAGTTTTGCCATTTTCCAGTTCTAGTTTCACTAGTTCTTTGGGGTTAAGGATCCATCAGGGATGAAGTCTCTGGTAATCATCTTCTGCTTTGGGTTGGGAATCCTACAGTGTTGCTCTCAAGTAGCGTAAACAAGAATATAATGTCTCTGCAAGTACTACAGTTTGACTCTGCATTATCTGGGTGCTCCCAAACCTAAAGCATTAAGGTGTCCCAAACCACTATGACCCAAGAACTAGGAGAGACAAATGAAAATTCTCTCTAGCAGGGGAAAACATCATCCTATGTCTGACATTATTGAAACAAATAATTTTGCAAATACAATGAGCAGTACACAATCAAAGATGGCATGCAGTAGGAGACAACTAAGAACTGGTTTACAAAACAAAAAAAACTGGAGAAACATCATCGGGACACTTGAAAATAACTATCCTTGCTATGTTTAAGCATATAAAAGCCAAGCACAAAATTTGTATAATGAAATTGACATTACACATTGAAAGACATAAGGCATTCCATTACAGAATTGAAAAACATCATATGATTAGGAACCCAATGGGCATGTTTAACAGTAGATTAAACAAAATTGAACAAAAAATTGGCATCTGGAAGATAGGACAGAAAGAATTATCCAAAATGAAGCATTAAGAGAAAAAAACATACTGGGCATATACCCGGAGAAAACCATAATTCAGAAAGACACATGCACCCCAATGTTAATTTGCAGCACTATTTACAATAGCCAGGTCATGGAAGCAACCTAAATGCCCATTGACAGACGAATAGATAAGGAAGATGTGGCACATATATACAATGGAATATTACTCTGTCATAAAAAGGAATGAAATTGGGTCATTTGTAGAGACGTGGATGGATCTAGAGACTGTCATACAAAGTGAAGCAAGTCAGAAAGAGAAAAACAAATATCATATATTAACACATATATGTGGAACCTAGAAAAATGGTACAGATGAACTGGTTTGCAGGGTAGAAATGGAGACACAGGTGTAGAGAACAAACGTATGGACACCAAGGGGGTAAAATGCGGGGGTGGGGGTAGTGGTGGGATGAACTGGGAGATTGGGATTGACATGTATACACTGATGTGTATAAAATAGATAACTAATAAGAATCTGCTGTATAAAAAAATAAATAAAATAAAATGATTTCTGGAATGCCTCAAATACAAAATCCCACAATATGCTGTGTGAAAGAAACACAGCTAAAACAAACTGAATTTTAAAAGTTACAGTTTAGGAGGCAGGTAAACAGACGCCATGAAAATACTATTGAGAAAAGAACAAGGTTACAAAGGAATATCCAACGATATTTGTGCAAATCTTAGAGTTGCTTGAAATAATTTGCCAGAAGTAGAATTTCTGGGTCAAAAATAAGTGTACTTTACCTTTTGTATAACATACTGACTTCAGAATTGCTAAGTAGTAGAAATAATTTATATTGGCACCAATAATGTATAAGAATACACCATTGCTACAGATGAACTGGTTTGCAGGGCAGAAATAGAGACACAGATGTAGAGAACAAACATATGGACACCAAGAGGGGAAAGTGGGGGTTGTGGGGGGCTGTGGGGATGAACTGGGAGATTGGGATTGACATGATGTATACACTGATGTGTATAAAATAGATAACTAATAAGAACCTGCTGTATAAAAAATAAATAAAATAAAATTCAAAAAAACCACAAAAGAATACACCATTGCTAACCTTGGAAATTATCAATCTTCTTCAATTTGTTAACTAATATGAGTAAAGAGAAAAAGCATTTGTTTTCATTTGCATTTCCCTGACTAAAAATGAGGCTTAGAATCTTTATGTATATATTGGCATCTGTTATTTCTTCTGTGACTAGCCTGTTCTATATTTGCCTAGTTTTTATGGATTTGTAGCTGAAATGTATGGAAAGTAATTATTTACCTTTCATATGTAAATATTTCCAAGATTATAAAAATATCCTCATATCTTTTTAATAATAATTTTATACCTTTTTTTGTTTTCAGATTTATCTCTTTAAACTTCTGGAATTTATTTTTATATATGGCATACATAAGAGTTTAAATTTATGTTTTCTTTACAGAAAAAAGATGAAAACACAGAAGAAAGTATAAAGTATCTCTAACATATAGTGAGAAGGATTGACATACAGTTTAACACACCTCACAGGAATAAAGAGAGAGAAGATAGTAAAGGTGATATTTGAAGGAAAAGTTGCTAAAACTAATGAAGGACATCAGATTCAAGAAAGCCACCAAATCCAAAGTAGGACAAAAGTATTGTACATTGTCACACTGCATAATAAAAACGCAAAGAGAAAATCTTAAAGTAGCTATAGTGGAAGTTAAACTTGCTTTAAAAAGAGCTAGCTAGGCCAATAGCTGACTTCTTAACAGTGGAACAATGGAAACCAGGAACAACGGAAATCAGGAAATAATGTTTTCATTTGTGGCAGAAAATAATCACAAACCATACTGAGATACCACTACAACTTTATTAAACAACTAAATTTTAGAAAGTGCAGATATAGAGAAACTGGAACTCTCACACACTGTTCATGGGGATAAAAAATGTATAACCACTTTGGAAAACAATTAGGCAGTTTCTCATAGAGTTAAACATACATAAAATTTCTCAGAATTAAACCTGGATTTCTACATGTTCCTGAAAAGAGCCCTAGCCTCATTAATAGAAATGTACATGAAATAAAGTTAAGACTGTTTTCTTTCACTTCTCCTAGAAACATTTTCACATGCTGTAAGGATTAGATCTGTAGCCGTTTGTTTTCCTAATGACAGAACTAATTTATCTGATTCAAAAAAATGATAAAAACTTCTCTTATCTCCCCCATTCCATGGTTACATCCAGGGATAGGTCTCTATCTTAACTCTTGGCAAGCTACTGGTGACTGGAATATTACCTTCCTACTTATTTACATTTCTAGGAGGAATTTGGCCCCTGACCTCGAAGACATCTCTAGTTCTTACAATTTGAGGCTATCTGGCTCTAGAAGAGATCTTACTTACATATCAAGAAATTGGAGTAATGAGAAGATCCTTTCAGAAGCCAGAAGGATCGCTGCCTCTTTCTCTTCTATAAGCAAAAACAAATCACTTTTTTCTCTCCTGTACTAGGGAGTGTTTGGCTACTTGGGTAGGAAATATTTCCGTGGGTTCTCATCATGTTCCCTCAGGGACAAGGCTAGAATAAGGAAGGGAAGGACAACACACATAATCACTATGTGAAATTAGTAAGAAATCTTTGTCTGATTCAGAACACTTCGTATACTCAACAAGGATAAAGTTAATAAAAATGAATATTAAAAATCCAACACCCATACAACTCAAGAATTCTACACATAAATATTTTCTCAAAATAAATGAAAACATATATCCTACAAGGACTTCTGAATAATTATTTATAGCAGTTTTATTCATAATAGTCAAAAACTTTTAACAAACCAAATGTCCATCAGTGGGTAAATGGATAAACAAATCATAGTATATTTTTATGATGGAATACTCAACAATAAAAAGTAATAAACTGGTGATATGCACAATAATATGGACAGATATCATGGACATTAAACTGAGCATAAAAAGCCAGACACAACAGAGTGCATTTTGTATACTTCCTTTTATAAAATGTTTTTTAAGAATCTAAGATATAAACAAATCTATAATTACCCAGAGCCAGGAGTGGAAGATGAGGATTCACTGGGAAGATGTATAAGAAAACTTATGGGGTGATGAAAATGTTTTATATCTTGATTGTGGTGGTGATTATGTGGATATACACACTGGGTAAAATCCATTCAACTTTACTTTTTAAATGTGTACATTTATAGTATGTAAATTTTACTCAACACAGTTGATTTAAAAATTCTGTAGAGGCTGTCACAGGGGAGAAGTGTGCTAAGATCCTTACTATCCTAGAAGGAAGATACTGCTTAAGAGTAGGTGTTTTGGTTTTCATTATTGGACTTTATCTTTCAGAGCAGTTTTAGAGTTTCAAAAACATTGAGCACCAAGTACAGAGAGTACCTTTCATCCTTCTCCTGACAGTTTCCTCTATTATTAATATCTTGCATTAGTGTGGTACATTTGTTACAATGGTGAACCAATATTGATCAATTATTATTAACTAAAGCCCCTAGCTCACATTAGGGTTACTCTTTGCATTGTACAGTTCTATTGGTTTTGACAAATACATAATGACATGTATCCACTATTACAGTAACATAGATAGTTTCACTGCCCTATTGGTTCCCTGTGCTTTACACATTCATGTCTCCCTCCCATCCCCAAGCCCACGGCAACCTTTGATTATCTTGTCTCTATAGTTTAGCCTTTTCCAGAATGCTACATACCTGTAATCATATGATATGTAGACATTTCAGAATGGCCTTCTTCACTTGGCAGTATGAATTTAAGTTTCTTCCATGCCTTTTCATGGCTTTATGTTTCATTAGCTCATTTCTTTTTAGTGCTGAATAATATTCCATAGTCTGAATGCATCACTTTTGTTTATCCATTCACCTATTAAAGGGCACCTTGTTTTTTCAAAGTTTTGGCAATTATAGATGAAACTGCTATAAAGTTTCATGTGCCGGTTTTTGTGTGGAAGCAAGTTCTCACCTTATTTAGCTAAATACCAAGGAGTACTACTGATGGATCTTATGGTAGGAGTGTGTTAAGTTTTATAAGAAAGTGCCAAACTGTCTCCCAAAGAGGCGGTACCATTTTGCACTCCTACCCAGCAAAAAGGGAAGTATTACTTGACCTTCTTGCCGGCATTTGGCTTTGTCAGTATTTTGGATTCTGGCCATTCTAATAAGTATGTAGTGATATCTTTTTGTTGTTTTAATTTGCAATTTCCTAGTGACATATGATGTTGAACATCTTTTCCTATTTTTGTTTATCCTGTATACCATTTTTAGTATGGTTTCTGAACAGTAGCTTTTGGTCATTCAAATTTGGAGTTATAATTTCAAGTTTAACCAATAAAGTAACTAAAAAAGGGTATAAAAATGATAGGAAAAAAAGAAAGGAAAGATTAAACAATACTCACTTATTCCAAAATAAGGCAACAAAACATATTTAAAGGAAAAAAAAGATTACTGAATCAAATAGTAAAAGATTAGCTTACTAAACTTAAACCCAAAAATATCAGTAAGTACAGTAAATGTAAAGGTATTAATTACTCCAATTAAAGGAAAAAAACAAAACACAACAAAAGCCAGTGATATCCCTTTTGTAAGAGACACTATAAAATATAAGATTAGTGGTAACATAAAAGTAGATGATGGAGAAATACTAACCTACATAAATATGTTTTAGCCATGTTAGTATCAAAAAAGTATACCGAAATCAAAAATCCCTTTACTAGGAAGAAATATAGATCTAAGTATTCTTAGTAACATAATTTCCGAGTATATAAAGGATATGCTGAAAGAACTAAAAAGAGAACAAATTTGTAACCATAATAGGAAAAATAAGAAAAATATCATAGGAATTATAAAAAAAATTAGACAAAAATCAGTTAGGTTATATAATGTTAAACAAACAAGAAACACACTACTAAATTGTCCCAATGGACAATTCTTGAAATAGAAAACAAAACAAAAATGCTTGTTATGACCGTCCAGCATTGTACTGAGAGTACTAGTCATTAAAATAAATCAACAAAAATAAATATAGGGAATAAAAAAGGAGATCTAAATAAGTGCAAGATATTTTATGTTCTTGTATGTATTGAAAGATCCAAATTTATGTGTTTGAGTGTATCTGTGTGCATATGTATGCCAATTTCTCTCTAAATTGTTTGTTGATGCAACATAAACTCAATTAAATTTTCAACAGGTGTGTATGTGTGTGTGTTGTTCTTTTTAAGCTGATTTGAAAGTTTAAAGATATGTAACCTCCAAGAATTGTGAACAGACTCAAAGCAGAAGGATATTATTGGAAAACTTACTCTACTGGATGCCAATATTATTAAATATCTACAATAATTAAGACAGTTTGAATAGATACAGAAATAAACCAATATATCAATGGAACAGGAAAAAAAGACAGATAAGAACAAAGAGATGTCAATGCATACAAGGGGAGTAGGAAAGTAGTTTCAATAAATGCTGTTAGGACAGCAAAATGCTTGTCCATATGGGGGGAAAAAATGAGCCTAGTCCTCTACTTCAAACCACACACAAAAATTCCTTTCAGATAGAACATAGATTTAAAGGTGAAAGGGAAAGCAATCAATGATGTAGACTTTAAAATAGGTGACACTCTTAATGAACACATGGTAGGGGAAGTTTTCTTAAACAATACACAAAAAGAAAAAATCATAAATGAAAAGTTAACGTATTGACAAATTAAATTAAAAACCACCTGTTCATTAAAACTCACTATTAAGAAACTGAAAACATTAGATATAAGAAAAAAGATGAATATGTGCAATACATAAACAAAGTGCTCATATTCAGAGTATGTGTGTATATTTGTATGTGTGTGTATTCCACTCTATAACCCATTAGGTACACACACAGAAAAAAATAACTCATACATCTGTATACAGGAGACATTTACAATATTTTTTAACAGCATCCTTGTTTGAAAGAGTCAAAATTGAATACAATAGAAGAGATGAAAACTTTATGGCATATTCAAATACTAGATTATCATACAGCAATGAAAAGGAAAGAACTACAGTTAGAGACAACACATCTGATAAATTCTTAAATGATAATATTGTGTGAAATAAACCAATCAACACAAAGCATGAATATTTTTTGAAGGATTATTATTTAGTAACACTATACAGAAATGCAAAAAGTTATACAAGATATTCTAAATTATATTTTTCAAGCTCAGTGGTGGGTCCACTGATGGTTACTTTATTATTTTTATTAGTATTATTAAAACTCTGCATGAGTATTATATATGCCTATATGTCAGAAATATTTAAGAATAAAATTTTCTTTTTAAGAATCAGTCAAATTGTTTTGTTCTAAAGCATAAACAGGTTATAAAAAAGTAACCAGAGATTTAAATTTATGAGAATAAAATTGAAGTTACAATTTGGATCCCAATTATAAATTTTGTTACTTTACATTTTTCATATACTATAATAGAAACCATAATTGGAATTAAAGCTTTACACCATTCTGGTTATCATTGCTAATGAAATAAATATGTTTAGTATGTTCATCTATTACTGCCACAGAGAAGGGGACAACTAGCCCCTGCTAGTTCTATGTGTGTGAAACAGGAATACTCATTCTCAAGGATAAATTTATAATTTGATACTGAACAAAGCTAAGTCTGACACTGAGAAATCTCATCTCCCATTAGAGATCTTTAAAAAGTGAGTAACATAATTAGAGTCAGATTATGGAAAATAACTTTTTCACCATCTTCTGTTTTGTTTTGTATTATGGAAGAACCATGTCAGGCCACAGTGCTTTTGTTACCTTATCATAACATTTATTTCATTATTTTCTGTACTACATTTGTATGTTTTTTGGTAAAGCTTTCTTTTCAATTATTATTCTATTTTAGTACAGGAATAATCTAATGTAATAAAACTTATGATTGGAGTTCAGATTATGGATGTAATGTCATTCCTATAAATTTAAATTCTCTGTGATACTTCATTAGTTCTCATATTTGAAAATGTGAAAGCTTTCTAGACTATGTCTTAGTTTAGGAACTTCTTTTAGAAAAAATGAATGATTTCTCAATTCCTTTTAAAGAAGGTAATATATAAATACAAGTACATACATAATAAAGTAGTAGAAAGTTACCTTATATAGCCTTGATTTAAAGAACCAAATCAAAAGACTGTATCAGGATAACATCCTATGCTATTAATTTGTGTTTGTGTTCTGTTTTCTTAGTATTTTTCCAACCCCTATTAACTTGGCTGACAGAAGTTGCCAGAGGACAATCTCCCTTCTGGCTTTCATATTAGAAACCTGGGATTTATGAAGCAAAGTTTGCTGGGGGGAAGAGAAAAAGGTAGGTTATTGGGGGTTTTGAGGTTGAGATAACAGTAGAGATTTGCACAAGGCCAGCAGGGAAGTTTAGCTTGGAGTTAAAGAGTGACTGTGATCTATACCCCACCTCCTGAATCATGGAGTTCAAGTTAAGATTTCAAAGGAGAATGATTTAATTGTCAAGTTAAGATTTCAAAGGAGAATGATTTAATTGTCAAATAGGAAGACAGAGCCTTGGGTACCAAGGCTTCCAGTCTGGGAAAAGGACAAAAAGCCTAACCATTGAATGGATGCCCCAGCTTTTTCTGCCTTCATGGGGCCAGAGGGTTAGGATAACATGCGTACCTGCGGTTACCCACCTGGCCGGTAGACCAAGCCTCCCTGAATGCCCTGCTTTGAGTTGGAGCCTTTCCACTCTGTACCCCAAACTCAGAACCTTGTTCAAATCTTGGTGTGTGTGAAAGAAATCAGGGTGATGGTAAAATTGACTTTCCTTCCAAACTAATGGGGAAATAGGATTTCAAATACAAATTTATTTTTGAAAAATAATGAATTATATCTTGTACAACTGAATTTGAGCATGTGTACCTGGAATTACATTTGTGTATTTAGAATGATGTTTATTTTACTAAATCACAGTCCTCTGCATCCTATAAATATTTTAATATTTTTTCAAATAAATTATATATTTATTTTCCTTCTCATGAGTTCACTTAAATGAAGCAAGGTCCACTTGATATTCATATAACATTAAAAAGAAAAACTGTTAGAAACAGTAATTTGGCATTGTGGACCTAATTGTTGGACTAACTTCAACTTTTTTCCCCGTTTTACTAAATTCAGTGATTTCAGTCTGTTTCAGACACTGTTTGCAGCTTTTTGCAAGGAAGGTACATGTTCTCATATGTTTTACATAATTTTCATTCAGCAAAGATTAAAAAACTAATTAAGTATAGGTTTATGAAAAAGTTTATATAAAGAAAGAGTAGTCAGGGAAAGTAGTAATTTCGAGAAAAAATCATGTGAATTATGCTTTTAGAACCAAATTTAATGAAACTGTGCTGGGATGTGTTTTATCTAAAGTATTCTGCATAATTTTAAGCCCATGAATACATAAACACAATTATGATTCCAAGTTAAAATGTTCTAGTGTCAACTTGGTGCTACTGCCAAAATATTAATGAAAAACAGAATATTTGGCACAAAGAACCTATCAGTATTTTTGAATAATGCTAAAAATTATGGGGAATAGACAATATTTTTCATCATGTAGTAATGTTGATATTCAGTTGTTGAAATAACAGAGAACTATAAAATGAAAATGAATTATAAGCTTTCTTTGCTGGAATTTTGGTGAAAATAAGAGAAAGAACTCCCCATATTAAAAATACTTCCAAAGCCTCAGTTCTTTAACACACTGGTTAAGTCAGAACTGAAATGGCTGGTGTAAAGACTCTGACTTTTAGGAGAGTTCTTGGTTTCTTTTACGAATTCTACTGACTCACATTTAAAACATTAAGCTCACACATTTTATTTTTTGTTTATCCAGAACCAAGCTTATAATTACAGTAGAAGAAGCAGCTTAGAAGTTAGAGTTGGCAGACTTTTTCCCATAAATGTGGACTCTAACTTCAGACTGCAATGAGGAAAGATAAATGACAAACAGCTATGGAGGATAAAAAAGATCAATAGGAAAACACTTGGATAGAATTACAAATGCATAATAACGATTGTGATTTAAAGTTAAAGAAGGAATTTCACACATTAACATCGTACCTTATACTAGAGCAAAATAATCTCCATAACCCTAATTTATGTCATATAGAAAATTTTAGGAAAAACTGGCATTTCCAAGGAAAATAACATATGAACCTCCAAAATGACAGTTAAAGAACAGATACTCTCTTTTAAATCCTGAGAATTATATATTTTTCAGCATCAAATGTGTTATATTTACTTACACTATGAAACGATTTTGAAATTGCATTTATTTCTTATACATCTCATGATAGGAACTTTATAAAGTGTTCAGTGTTTTTGGATTTGTTTTTAAAGGTTATAAACAACAAAGCTGGATAGAGAGGCTGATGCTGGAGAAGGGTCTAGGGTCATTCATATATATGTGTATTTATATATGAGTACATATATACATATGTTATGGGATATTGTTTAAAAATCAGGAATATATGGAAACCTCACTAAACTTTGAAGGATATTAAACAAAGCCATATGGTAGGCAGAATGTCCTCCCAATACTGTCCACACTAAATTTCCCAGAATCAGTGAATATATTAGATTATATGGCAAAAGGGATTTGCAGAAATATTGAAATAATGCTTGCACGTAACCATCTTTGATATTTTTTTCAACTTTCAATTATATAAAACCTCTTAGTCATCATGAAGATATATTTGCAAGGAAGAAGGTAATAAGTTATTTAATTTTGTAGTTTGTTAATTGATATAAAAATTTAAATATTTAGACATATAGTATGTAGACCTCAACTTTTACCCCTGTACTGTGCCTGTATAGGTTTGAAGTTGACCTGCCAGAAGAATTAAATTATTATTGATGTCAGGGTACCAGAGAGAGTGAGCTGGAAATCTGGGAATTACAGAAGCATGCTGAGAAATTATTTGTAGATTGCAGTTTGGGGTGACATTCTGGGATATGATTCTAAAATGAATGTTTGAGGTAGGGTGAAGGAAAAGCTTACTCAGAAAAATAATTCCAGATTATGATGGGCTGAGTTATTGAGAGTATCATTTACCAGAATACTGAAATTACTAAGGATTTAAGGCAGGAGTATTGAGGAAGAGGATTGTGCTGAGCTAGAGCAAAAGAAATGTAAATGGGAAGGGAAAAAAATAAAGGGACTTGATTTGGGGGTCAGTAGATAATACCAAAAAGGTCAGATGCTGTGTGATATATATTTATGGTAGATTTAAAGTTAAATGACATTACTACAGGACTCAAGACTTACCCACAATGTTAACACTATTTTCTCATCATATTTTACCATGATTTCTCACATAATTTAAACAAAGGGTGAGACAGATAGATAAATAGATAGAAACATTTTCAACTCAATTCTCCAAAATACATTAACTTTGCTGTTTTAATCAGCTAAATCATTAGGAGAGGCATTTCTTTTCAGTTGGAGGACAAATTTAGTAAATAGTGATTGTAATGTTGGAAAGAATAGGAAAAGTGCTTTGGTGAAAAATGAATTTTTTGAGTCCAAAGTAATAAACAGAAGGAGATGTTATCTGTTATGTGAATGTTGAAAGAAAAATAAGATTTCAGAGTGATGAGATGAGAAAAGACAACACAGTAGAGAATACTGTAAGTAAAAGTTCAGGAGTAGGGAAGCATATTGTTTTTGTGGAATATTTACAATCTGGCTGAAGCATTTGTTGGAAAGGAGTAGGAAATAAAATTAGAAATGTAGGTTGGGCTCATACTGTGGAGGGACTTGAATGTCAAGGTGATTCATTGTGTAATGTTGTTCCAAGTACCAATGGGCAAAGTAAATATATTTGAAACCCGTTAATCTAAATTTATATTTGCTTAAATGTTCATGGAAAAGAAATGTTAATCTCTATATTAATATGTTCATGCCAGTGTATATATCCATTATTTTATTGCATAATATGTCCTAATATATTATATTCCAGATTTACCTTGTTTCTAGGTTCAGAAAGATTTATTTCATAAATAGAATATTTTATTTCCTGATTTGCTGAGACAGCATTTGATCGCAAGCTTCTTTTTTCTTTTTCTTTTTTTCCTGTACCATGGATTTTACTCATTAATCCTTTTTCCCCAAAGGAAGGAATGTAGTAAACAGGGTAAAATAAATTACAACTCAATCTAGCTTTTGAAACTTTCTACAATATTTGTATACCATAAAAATCATGACACTTGAGCCTTGTCTTTGAAGTATATATATTAACTTTAGCTGTTCTGCTGTTATCTTATAATATCACTTTCATCCACCACAGTCCTCCTAAAGAGTAAGACCTGAAATACTGTAGACTTAGTCCTCCTTCAAACTAAGGAACACATTTTTTCTTTAAATTTACAGAGCACTCTATTGAATTCTATACATTTTTTTTCTTTTGGTGCATAACTCCAAAAGAAAGGAAGAAAATATGTGTTTTATGCTTTCCACAAGAAATGATTCAGAATCAAAACTGTCTTCTAAGTTATATTTTTTCCCAAAAATACTATTAAAAAACTCAACTATCTGATGGAAAGTTTTAAGACACTAATTTTAACATAAAGAAAATTACTAACTTTCTATAAAAATCTTACATGCAAAATCGAACCAGTGCTGGAATAGAATAATAAAATAACATCTCTGAATATAAGTTGGGAATCAGAGTGACCACTTCTTAATTCTCCCTACCTTAAATATTCCTAGACAAGATAGAATTTTCAGATTACTTTTACCAGTGTTTAAGAAGTAGACAATCTGAAGAGGAGCTTCAACATGGCGGAAGAGTAAGATGTAGAGATTACCTTCCTCCCCACAAATACATCAGAAATACATCTACATATGGAACAACTCCTACAGAACACCTACTGAATGCTGGCAGAAGATCTCAGACCTCCCAAAAGGCAAGAAACTCCTCACGTACCTGAGTAGGGCAAAAGAAAAAAGAAAAAACAGAGACAAAAGAATAGGGACGGGACCTGCACCAGTGGGAGGGAGCTGTGAAGGAGGAAAGGTTTCTACACACTAGGAAGCCCCTTTGTGGGCAGAGACGGGCAGGTGGTGGCAGAGGAGGGACGTTTCGGAGCCACAGAGGAGAGTGCAGCAACAGGGCTGTGGAGGGTAAGGCAGAAAGATTCCCTCACAGAGGATCACTGCCGACCAGGACTCACCAGCCCGAGAGGTCTGCTCACCCACCAGGGTCGGGGAGAGCTGGGAGCTGAGGCTCAGGCTTTGGAGGTCGGATTCCAGGGAGAGGACAGGGGTTGGCAGCATGAACACAGCCTGAAGGGGGCTAGTGTGCCACAGCTAGCCGGGAGGGAGTCTGGGAAAAAGTCTGGAGCTGGCGAAGAGGCAAGAGACATTTTCTTCCCTCTTTGTTTCCTGGTGCGTGAGGAGAGGAGACTAAGAGCGCCACTTAAAGGAGCTCCAGTGATGGGCGTGAGCCACAGCTATCAGTGCAGACCCCAGAGATGGACATAGATGCTAAGGTTGCTGCCACAGCCACCAAGAAGCCTGTGTGAAAGCACAGGTCACTATCCACACCATCCCTCCTGGGAGCCTGTGCAGCCTGCCACTGCCAGGGTCCCGGGATCCAGGAACAACTTCCCTGAGAGAATGAATGGCGTGCCTCAGGCTGGTGCAACATCACGCCGGCCTCTGCCAATGCAGGCTTGCCCTGCATCTGTACACCTCCCTCCCTCAGCCTGAGTGAGCCAGTGCCCCCATATCAGCTGCTCCTTTAACCCCGTCCTGTCTGAGCAAAGAACAGATGCCCTCAGGCGACCTACATGCAGAGGTGGGGCCAAATCCAAAGCTGAACCCCAGGAACTGTGGGAACAAAGAAGAGGAGGGGAAATCTCTCCCAGCAGCTGCAGGAGCAGCAGATTAAAGCTCCACAATCAACTTGGTATACCCTGTATCTGTGGATTACCTGAAGAGACAATGAATCATCCCAAATTGAGGAGGTGGACTTTGGGAGCAATGATATATAAATTTTTTTCCCTTTTTCTCTTTTTGTGAGTGTGTATGTGTATGCTTCTGTGTGTGATTTTGTCTGTATAGCTTTGCTTTTACCATTTGTCCTAGGGTTCTATCTGTCTGGTTTTTGTTTGTTTGTTTGTTTTTTTAACTATTGTTTTCAGCACTTGTTATCATTGGGGGATTTGTTTTTTAATTTGGCTGCTCTCTTCTTTCTTTCTTATTTTTATTACTTAAAATTTTTTTTAATAATTATTTTTTATTTTAATAACTTTATTTTATTTTATCCTTTTCTTTCTTTCCTTTTTTTTTTCTTCTCGTTTTTATTTTGAGCCGGGTGGATGACAGGCTCATGGTGCTCCAGCTGGGCATCAGGGCTGTGCCTCTGAGGTGGGAGAGCCAACTTCAGGACACTGGTCCACAAGAGACCTCCCAGGTCCATGTAATATCAAAAGGCGAAAAGCTCCCAGGGATCTGCATCTCAATGCCAAGACTCAGCTCCACTCAATGACCAGCAAACTACAGTGCTGGACACCCGATGCCAAACAGCTAGAAAGACAGGAACACAATCCCACCTATTAGTAGAGAGGTTGCTAAAATCATAATAAGGCCACAGACACCCTAAAATAAACCACCGGACATGGACCTGTCCACCAGAAAGGAAAGATCCACACTCATCCACCAGAACACAGGCACTACTCCCATCCACCAGAAAGCCTACACAACCCACTGAATCAACCTTAGCCACTGGGGGCAAACACCAAGAAAATGGGAACTATGAACCCACATTCTGTGAAAAGCAGACCCCAAACACAGTAAGTTAAGCAAAATGAGAAGACAGAGAAACACACAGCAGATGAAGGAGCAAGGTAAAAACCACCAGACGTAACAAATGAAGAGGAAATAGGCAGTCTACGTGAAAAAGAATTAAGAATAATGATAGTAAAGATGATCCAAAGAAATCATATGAAAACAGAATGGAGAAAATAAAAGAAATGTTCAACAAGGACCTAGAAGAACTAAAGAGCAAACAAACAGTGATGAAAAACCACAGTAAATGAAATTAAAAATACTCTAGAAGGGATCAATAGCAGAATAATTGAGGCAGAAGAACGGATAAGTGACCTGGAAGATAAAATAGGGGAAATAACTACTGCAGAGCAGAATACAGAAAAAAAGAATGAAAAGAATTGAGGACAGTCTCAGAGACTTCTGGAACAACATTGAACGCACCAACATTCGAAATATAGGGGTCCCAGAAGAGGGAGAGAAAAAGAAAGGGACTGAGAAAAATATTTGAAGAGATTATACTTGAAAACTTCCCTAATATGGGAAAGGAAATACTTAATCAAGTCCAGGAAAACAGAGAGTCTCATACAGGATAAATCCAAGGGGAAACACGCCAAGACACATATTAATCAAACTATCAAAAATTAAATAAAAAGAAACACTATTAAAAACAGCAAGTGAAAAACAACACACAAGGGAATCCCCATAAGGCTAACAGCTGATCTTTCAGCAGAAGCTCTGCAAGCCAGAAGGGAGTGGCAGGACATATTTAAAGTGATGAAGGGGAAAAACCTACAACCAAGATAACTCTACCCAGCAAGGATCTCATTCAGATTTCAGGGAGAAATTAAAAGATTTACAGACAAGCAAAAGCTAAGAGAATTCAGCACCACCAAACTAGCTTTACAACAACTGCTAAAGGAACTTCTCTAGGCACGAAACACAAGAGAAGGAAAAGACCTACAATAACAAACACAAAAAACTTAAGAAAATGGTTATAGGAACATACATATCGATAATTACCTTAAATGTAAATGGATTAAATGCTCCCACCAAAAGACATACACTGGATGAATGGATACAAAAACAAGACATGCATATATGCTGTCTACAAGAGACCCACTTCAGACCTAAGGACACATACAGACTGAAAGTGAGGAGATGGAAAAAGATATTCCATGTAAATGGAAATCAAAAGAAAGCTGGTGTAGCAATTCTCATATCAGACAAAATAGACTTTATAACAAAGACTATTACAAGAGATAAAGAAGGACACTACCTAATGATCAAGGGATCAATCCAAGAAGAAGATATAACAATTGTAAATATTTATGCACCCAATATAGGAGCACCTCAACACATAAGGCAAACACTAACAGCTATAGAAGGGGAAATCAACAGTAACACAATCATACTAGGGGACTTAACACCCCAATTTCACCAATGGACAGATCATCCAAAATGAAAATAAATAAGGAAACACAAACTTTAAATGATACATTAAACAAGATGGACTAAATAGATATTTAGAGGACATTCCAATCAAAAACAACAAAATACACTTTCTTCTCAAGTGCTCATTCAACATTCTCCAGGATAGATCACATCTTGGGTCACAAATCAAGCCTTGGTAAATTTAAGAAAATTGAAATTGTATCAAGTATCTTTTCTGACCACAATGCTATGAGACAAGATACCAATTACAGGAAAAAATCTGTAAAAACAACACATGGAGGCTAAACAATACACTACTGCATAACCAAGAGATCACTGAAGAAATCAAAGAGGAAATCAAAAAATACCTAGAAACAAATGACAATGAAAACACGACGACCCAAAACCTATGGGATGCAGCAAAAGCAGTTCTAAGAGGGAAGTTTATATCAATACAATCCTACCTTAAGAAACAAGAAATATCTCAAATATACAACCTAACCATACACCTAAAACAATTAGAGAAAGAAGATCAAAAATCCCCAAAGTTAGCAGAAAGGAAGAATCATAAAGATCAGATCAGAAATAAATGAAAAAGAAATGAAGGACACGATAGCAAAGATCAATAAAACTAAAAGGTGGTTCTTTGAGAAGATAAACAAAATTGATAAACCATTAGCCAGACTCACCAAGAAAACGAGGGAGAAGACTCAAATCAATAGAATTAGAAATGAAAAAGAGAAGTAAAAACTGACACTGCAGAAATACAAAGGATCATGAGAGATTACTGCAAGCAACTCTATGCCAATAAACTGGACAACCTGGAAGAAATGGACAAATTCTTAGGAAACCACAGCCTTCTGTGACTGAACCAGGAAGAAATAGAAAATATGAACAGACCAGTCACAAGCACTGAAATTGAAACTGTGATTTAAATATTCCAACAAAGAAAAGCCCAGGACCAGATAGCTTCACAGGAGAATTCTGTCAAACATTTAGAGAAGAGCTAACACCTGTCCTTCTCAAACTCTTCCAAAATACTGCAGAGGGAGGAACACTCCCAAACTCATTCTTCGAGGCCACCATCACACTGACCCCAAAACTAGACAAAAATGTCACAAAGAAAGAAAACTACAGGCCAATATCACTGATGAATATAGATGCAAAAATCCTCAACAAAGTACAGGCAAACAGAATCCAACAGCACATTAAAAGGATCATACACCATGATCAAGTGGGGTTTATCCCAGGAGTACAAGGATTCTTCAATATACACAAATCAATCAATGTGATGCACCATATTAACAAATAGAAGGAAAAAAACAATATGATCATCTCAATAGATGCAGAGAAACCTTTTGATAAAATTCAAAACCCATTTATGATAACCCTCCAGAAAGAAGGCATAGAGGGAACTTTCCTCAACATATTAAAGGCCATATATGACAAACCCACAGCCAACATCGTCCTCAATGGTGAAAAACTGAAAGCATTTCCACTAAGATCAGGAAGAAGACAAGGTTGCCCACTCTCACCACTCTTATCCAACATAGTTTTGGAAGTTTTAGCAACAGCAATCAAAGAAGAAAAAGAAATACGAGGAATCCAAATCAGAAAAGAAGAAGTAAAGCTGTCACTGTTTGCAGCTGACATGATACTCTACATAGAGAATACTAAAGATGCTACCAGAAAACGACTAGAGCTAATCAATGAATTTGGTAAAGTTGCAGGATACAAAATCAATGCACAGAAATCTCTTGCATTCCTATACACTAATGATGAAAAATCTGAAAGTGAAATTAAGAAAACACTCCCATTTACCACTGCAACAAAAAGAATAAAAAATCTAGGAATAAAGCTACCTAAGGAGACAAAAGACCTATATGCAGAAAATTATAAGACACTGATGAAAGAAATTAAAGATGATACAAACAGATGGAGAGATATACCATGTTCTTGGATTGGAAGAATCAACATTGTGAAATTGACTATACTACCCAAAGCAATCTATAGATTCAATGCAATCCCTATCAAACTATCAATGGCATTTTTCACAAACTAGAACAACAAATTTCACAATTTGTATGGAAACACAAAAGACCCCGAATAGCCAAAGACATTTTGAGAAAAAAAAAAAACAGAGTTGGAGGAATAAGGCTCCCGGATTTCAGACTATAGTACAAAGCTACAGTTATTAAGACAGTAGGATGCTGGCACAAAAGCAGAAATATAGATCAGTGGAACAGGATAGAAAGCCTAGAGGTATACCCACACACATAGGGTCACCATATCTTTGATAAAGGAGGTAAGAATATACAATGGACAAAAGACAGCCTCTTCAATAAGTAGTGCTGGGAAAACTGGACAGCTACATGTAAAAGAATGAAATTAGAACACTCCCTAACACCATACACAAAAATAAACTCTAAATGGATTAAAGACCTAAATGTAAGACTGAACACTATCAAACTCTTAAAGGAAAACATAGGCAGAACACTCTGTGACATAAATCACAGCAAGATCCTTTTTGACCGACCTCCTTGAGAAATGGAAATAAAAACAAAAATAAACAAATGGGATCTAATGAAACGCAAAAGCTTTTGCACAGCAAAGGAAACCATAAACAAGAAGAAAAGACAACCCTCAGAATGGGAGGAAATATTAACAAATGAAGCAATTGACAAAGGATTAATCTCCAAAATTTACAAGCAGCTCATGCAGCTCAATAACAAAAAAAAAAAACAACCCAATCGAAAAATGGGGAGAAGACCTAAATAGACATTTCTCCAAAGAAGATATACAGATTGCCAAGAAACACATGAAAGAATGCTCAACATCATTAATCATTAGAGAAATGCAAATCAAAAGTACAATGAGATATCATCTCACAGCATTCAGAATGGCCATCATCAAAAAATCTACAAACAATAAATGCTGGAGAGGGTGTGGAGAAAAGGGAACACTCTTGCACTGTTGGAGGGAATGTAAATTGATACAGCCACTATGGAGAACAGTATGGAGTTTCCTTAAAAAACTGAAAATAGAACTACCATATGACCCAGCCATCCCACTACTGGGCATATACCCTGAGAAAGCCATAATTCAAAAAGAGTCATGTACCACAATGTTCATTGCAGCTCTATTTACAATAGCCAGGAGATGGAAGCAACCTAAGTGTCCATCATCGGATGAATGGATAAAGAAGATGTGGCACATATATACATGGAATAATACTCAGCCATAAAAAGAAATGAAATTGAGTTATTTGTAGTGAGGTGGATGGACCTAGAGTCTGTCATACAGAGTGAAGTAAGTCAGAAAGAGAAAAACAAATACCGTATGTTAACACATATATAGAGAATCTAAAAAACAACAACAGAAAATGGTCATGAAAAACCTAGGGCAAGATGGGAATAAAGACACAGACCTACTAGAGAATGGACTTGAGGATATGGGGAGCGGTAAGGGTAAGCTGGGACAAAGTAAGAGAGTGGCATGGACATATATACACTACCAAATGTAAAATAGATAGCCAGTGGGAAGCAGCTGCATAGCTCAGGAAGATCAACTTGGTGCCTTGTGACCACCTAGAGGTGTGGGAGAGGGAGGGTAGGAGGGTGGGAGACGCAAGAGTGATGAGATATGGGGATATATGTATATGTATAACTGATTCAGTTTGTTATAAAGCTGAAACTAACACACCATTGTAAAGCAATTATACTCCAATAAAGTTGTTAAAAATAAAATAAATAAAATTAATTAAAAAAAGAAAGAAGTAGACCATCTGGATTGTTTATAAGGTGCTTCAGAGAATAGAAAAAGCAAGAAATCTCTCTGTATCATTTTTAACAGCTTTATTAAAGTATCAGTAACTTAAAATTAACTACCCATATTTAAATCACATAGTATAATGCATTGCAAATTTGTTTATGACCATGAAGCAGTCACCATAATCAAGATAAGAAACAAATACATCAGTCCTAAAGCATATTCTGCCATTTTGTAATTCATATTTACAACCACTTCCTGTCTGTTCTCTAGGCAACAATTGATCTGCTTTCTGATAATATGGATTAAGTTTTGTTTTATAGAGTTGAATATAAACAGAATCGTGTCTGACTTCTGAAACTCTGGATAATTATTTTTAGATTCATCTATGTCATAGACACTGGCAATAGTTGTTTGTTGGGTTTCTTGCTTTTTGATATTGTGTTCTATGAGCTATTTATATATTTTGGGTATTAAACCCTTGTCAATCATATCATTTGCAAACATTTTCTCCCATCCCATAGATTGTCTTTTTTTGTTGATGTTTTCTTTAGTGTGCAAAAACTAGGTTTAATTAGGTTCTCTTTGTTTATTTTTGCTTTTATGTTATTGATTTCTAAAATATTTCCCATTGTATTCAGAGCACATACTTTGCCTGATTTTATCCTTCCAAGTTTTTTGAGACTTGTTTTATGGCCTAGGGTTTGCTCTACCTTAATAAACATTCTGTGTGCATATGAAAATAATGTGCATTCTAATGTTGTATGAAATATTCCATAGGTGACATTGGTTGATAGTGTTCAAATCTATATCATTTCTGATATTTTGCTACTTATATTATTAATTACTGAGAGAGTATATTGAAATGTCCTAATATAATTGTGGGTTGGTCTATTTGTCCTTGAAGTTCTACCAATTTTACCTCCTGTGATTTGAATCTCTGTCTTTAGGCACATAAATGTTCAGGATCGTTATGTCCTATTCATGAACTAACTCCTTAATTATTATGAAACAAACTTCTTCGCAATTTTTGCTCTAAAATCTACTTTTGTTATTAATATAGTCACTCCAGTATTATTTTAATGTTGGCATAGTATACCTTTTTACATTATTTTACCCTAATTTTGTGTTTTCGTATTTAAAGTGTGTTTCTTATAGGGCAGCATATAGTTAGTTCTTTGTTTTATATCCAATCCAATATTGATTTTTTTCCCTTTTGTTATTATCAGTTATATTTTTCTGCTTCCTTGCCTGGCCGATAATTTTGTACTGAATGCCAGGTATTTTTAATTTTAACTTGTTGAATGCTGGAAATTTGCATATTTGTACAATATTCTTGAGCTTTGTTCTGGGGTATAGTTTATTCACTTGGAAACAGATACCTTCTGACTTTGCTTTTACGATTTTTTTGAGGGGCCTGAAACAATCTCTGCTTTGGGCTAAATATTCACCCAGTAAAAGCATTTGTTATTATGGACTGAATTGTATTACCCCCAAATTCAAATGTTGAATCCCTAATCCTCAATTGGACTGTATTTAGAGATAGGGCCTTTAAAAAAGTAATAAAATTACGTGAGGCCATAAGGGTGGTTTCCTAATTCAATAGGGCTAGTTTCCTTGTATTGGGTTGGCCAAAATCTTCGTTCATTTTTTTTCGCAAGATGGCATCAGTAGCACTTAGTTGTGTTTAACTTAATTCAAAACAGTGTTGTTAGCTTGTATTGTGACAGCTGTTATATTAACGTGCATTTTAAAAGAAAGTTATCAAAATTGGTGAATTTTTGTGTGGCCATTTTATTATTAAGATGGAAGAAAAAAAGCAATATTTTCAGCATATTATGCTTTATTATTTCAAGAAAGGTAAAAGAGGAGGAAAATGGATTTAAACTATTTTAAGATTCTTGTATTATTTGGAATTCTTAAATTGTTTGACATATATTACAATTATTATTAATCATATTGTAATATCAAAGATAACCTTGTAAAGAATAACACAAGAAATTAAAACTAAAAAGCTAAAAGAAGAGAAAAAAACAAAAAAAAATTAATGGATTGTTAAGAAAATGAAGCAGAATGGTGGTCTGAGGAACTCTTTAGACCCTCTTTCCCTAAAATAACCAGTTAACTGTTGAAAATTATCTTAAAACACCATCATTGAAAGTCTCCTGAAAGAGCATACATTGTATGGAGAAGCATATCCAAACACAAATAAATGCTTATGTCATCAATTTCCATATACAAGAACATCCACAAAAGATTTATTTGTGGAAGCCAAATTACCTAATCTCAGTCAAAACTAGAATGAAAATATATTGTGGTATATTCATATGATGGAATAATATACAACAATGAAAAATAAATTCATATATATGAATATATATAATAATATATTATTATTGCTACATATAATAATATGGCTGGATCTCACAGAAATGATGTTGAATGAAAGGAATTAGACAAAAAAGGATAGAATGTATGAATTCTAGGATAGAACTGTATGAATCCATTTATATTTAGTTCAAAAACTGGCAAAATCAATCAAACTAGGGAAATTGTTGACCAGAAATGGGAATGAAGAAGTCTTCTGGAAGGTAGAAAATGTCCTATATACATACATATGCATATATGTATATGTGTGTATGGGTATATACATAATATCTATGTATATATAGTGAAAGATTTAGAAAAACTGCCAAGAACCAAACTCAGAGAGAGGAGCTTATATAAATAGAGGGAAAGGAATCCACAAAGGGCATTGATAGAGAATAGCCAGAAGGGTAAGAGAGAAACCAGGGGTACTTGGTATCATAGAAATCAAAGCCAGAGAAGATGGTCTATTGAGAAATTTTTTAAGTGAATTTAGCTACATGAAGGGCACATAAATCCTTATCAAGAACTTTTTTAGTGGTGTTGTGGGCAAGATAGATTTGGAGTTGAATACTTAATGAGAAGTGAAACGATGAAAAATGTTGAATAAAACTCTTTTTAGAAATTTTTCTGTGACATACAGGAGAGAGATAAATTGATAACTCAAGAAAAGTAAAGTACTATTGTTATTATTATTGTTGTTGTTTTATAGACGATAGGAGTCTACAACATGTTTAAATACATATAAAATATGTAGTAATGAGAGCATAGTTGATTACACAAGGGTAATATAAATGACAGTGTTAGTGTTCTTAAAATGTGAGAGGACATGATAGCCAAAGTAGTTAGAAAATGTGGTCAGTGATAAGCAGGCTGAAACTTCCTCTTTCATAATATGAGAAAAGAAGAAAAGGGTAGTTATGTGAGCAAGTAAATTTATGGGCTTCAAAGGGATTCTTACCTTAGGAAATATTTCTGTTTTCTCTGTGAATAAAGAGTTAAGATTAGTACTTGAGTTGCTTCATCATATTCAGCTGAGGTGAGTAATCAGTTCTGGTGAGATTTTCAAGAGAATGTACAGAAAGATAATACTGTACATTTACCAATACCTTTAATATTTATATTCATTAAGCCAGTAAAAAAGGAATTATCCAATATACCTTATAATTTAAAAAGTTTAGTCAGGTCATGGTTCAGCTAGGAATGGAAAGACATCGTTTGAACCATAGTTATTCTTGACTTCTGAGGGAGCTTAACTTGTCACAGTTTCCAGGTTTCCAGTTATTAAATATAGCTCAAAAAATATGTCAGTATTATAGTTTAAACCAAATTTTAAAGTGTAAGAAACTGCACCAAATGAATATGTCTGTCCAAGAACTGGAGCCTCCAGATCAGAGCAGGACTAGTGGTAAACTGATCTAACGTCGAGAGAATAAGTGACCCTGACTTGTATTTTGTTTGGATAAAAATAGAGACAATCCTTAGGATGCAAGTCAGCACTGAATTTCTAGGGAAAATATAGTTGGGGCAACTGCAAAATATAAACACTGCAAAGACAAGAGCCCAATATGTCCAATATATGCATAGTCCAATCCAGGATAAAAGAAGTTTTAAATATCTCTGGTGTCCCCACACTCAATTATTCACAGATCCACATTGAAATAATGCAAATATATTGAGATGTTCACACAGACTATGGTCTTGCATAAAATCATCTTTATCAACCTAGACCCTCAGAAGTTCAATATTTGATATTATATGGGCATGTCACATCTCTAGGGATCACATTGTTCACACAAATAGAAATCTCCATGAGAGATGTCTGCATTTTATAAGATAACTAAATAATGAAAAGAAATAGATGAGAACCTAGGCTAGGAAATTTCCATTTTAGGTAATAAAATCACATCTGAAAGTCTTGCAGGATTTTTTTTTTCTCATATGGAATACTCAAGGAAGAGAAAAATGGATACAGAAGCCAACGTTTATTATATGTTTTTTATGAGCCATATAGTTCAATATGCAGTTATCTCATTTGTTTCTCACAAAACCCACAGTAAATTTACCACCATTTTACATAGGAGTAGACTGAAGACAATATTAAGTATCTCATCACCTAGGTAACAAAGGATACAGTTCAATTTTAAACTACATTTGTATCTTTCCAAAGTTTGGCATCTTTAAAATATATCAGACTTCTTGCCTAATTATAAAATTGACTCTAATAGGATCATTTGGCTATTTATGTCATTTAAATAACAGGACACAGAATAATGACTTTGAATATGTCTCCGAACAATCAGATGGAGCATGTGGTTCTATATTTAGTTAGTATGTTTATGCATCTTTAATTTAGTGCTAATATTCCTTACTACTCAATTCTTTGTTTGGTTTCTTATTAGAGGTTTTAAATAAACTCTAATTTCCTTTGATTAAATATTAAGCTCTTTTACAGTAAGACTGTAGGCAATTTATTAATAGTTTACATAGCACAGGAAATACATTTTCAATTATATTCTACTGAACACATTCCAATTTCCTTTTTTCAGTATTGTTTCACCTCTTTTCTGATTTGTGTTATGGAGTGGTATTTCCCTTAATTAATCTTTTTAGATAGAATGAATAATTGGCTTTTTCTTGCATTGACAATGACTGTTTTATGAATAAGAAATATAATTAATATTAGCTCCGTATTTCTATATCTTCTGACAACCTTTAATTCATTGTTCCATACATATTTATAAACACAAACTTAATGTCACACATTCTCATTGGTAACAAAAATGACCAAACTCCGGAATATGTCGATCAGTTTCATTTTACCCAAAAGATTCATTGCTTTTTCAAACATATTTTTTTGGACAACTTGCAGCAGAAAATCAAAACAGCATGTTAAAAAATGCACATTCCTATCTCTTACCCCTAACTTACTAAATTAGAATAACTGGGAGTAGATTACATATCTGAATTTTTAATAGGATATGGAGGAATTCTTATGCATACAAAAGTTTGGAGCAAATGATCAGGTGAAAGTCCCTAAAAGAGTTACAGACCTTCCCTGAAGTTAGAAACTCTCTGTTGCTGGCTAGAGTGCTGCTGTGAGGTAAGTGGCCATGTTGAAGAAGTGGGCACAGCAAGGAACTACACGTGGATGGTAGTTGCTGAGGACAGCCACCATTTAAGAACTTCTGCAGTTACAAGTAAATGAATTCTGCCAACAACCTGATGAGGTTTGGAAGTGGATCTTTACCCAGTCAAACCTCTGAAGAGGCCACAGATCCCTCTGACACCTGGATTGCCCCCTGCTGAGATACTGAAGTAGAGAACCTAGGTAAGCCATGCTCAACTTCTGACCTACAGAAACTGAAAGATAACAAATGTGTGTTGTTTTAGGCCACTAAATTTGTGTTAGTTGTTATTCAATGACAGACTACTAATAGAAACATATAGCTAGCAGTGTATGTTATCCTATTAAATGTAACACTCCTATGAGGTAGATAGATGAACATCTCCACTTTACTGTGGAGGAAACAAGAATTAGAAAATAAATATATTCATGGTCACATAGCCAATAAGTAGCAGAAGTGGTATTTGATTCAGAAGTGCCTGAGTCCAGAACCCATTCTCTTACAAAAACCCTTAGGGGCTAAATTGACTAAAAAATCAGTATCATCTGAGACACTGATGGGTGAAGAATTCTCATAATCATCACTTTAATACCCTTCGTAATAATTTTCATGCTTCTACATTCAAAAACCAAGGAGATTGTGGATTTAATAGATTTAAATTAGGACAAATATAGATGATAACTGTAAGAATTTAACACCTGTGTCTGCCATCCACCTGCGGGGTAGTCAAGAGCCACAAGTGATATGATCTATGACGGTCTAAGTTGCATAAACGTAATCCAAGTCTTATGCAAGATGCAGAGTATCCACTGTACAACAGGTAAGACAGAAGTTGCTACTGAGAAGTAATTATTTTCTAAGTCAGCATCTTAGTTCCAAGATGATGTACACGTCTGGATAAAGTGGAAACTCAGAGGATGGATTGAGGTCATAGAGGTAGAATCTATTGCCCTCTAACATCCTACCAAGAAACCCGTGTTTGCAAGTGCTAGACTGGAAGTCATATAGGCTAAGTACCTATTTTGGAAATTCCTGCATGAGACTAGGAACTTACAGGCTATAGACTTGTAGGGCCCATGGGGCTCAAGAATTCCCTCCCCCACACAGAGGCACTAGGCATACTAGGTACTTTAGAATAGGTGCTGACAAACTATGATCCCTGGGCCAAATATGACCCACTTGTTTTTGTACAACTCATGAGCTAAGAGTGTTATATGTATTTACATGCATATATATGTATATAAATAATTTTTAAGAGCAAAGAGATGATTATTTAGTGTCATGTGATAATTTTATGAAATTCAAATTTCACTGTGCACAGATAAAGTTTTATTGGAACACATCCACACTTTTTTCTTTATCCCCTGTTTATAATTGCTTTCCTGCTACAGTTGCAATATTGAGTAGTTAGGAGAGACCTGAAAGGCTACAAAACTGAAAAATTTAGTATCTGGATTTTTCCAGAAAGTTCATTACTCCTTTTCTTACTATCCCCTGGTCAGAGATCAGGGCCACAACATATTTCTAGGCTTAGTTTACACTGGTTTAGGAAATGGAAATGGGTTGATCTAGAAGCTAAAGCTTTTTACTTCTAGTTCTGAGGAATTAGGGTAGAAGGGAAACACACTAATTATGACTTACATGTTGAACAAAATATGCAATTTAAAGTTTTCAGGAAACTCTCCCTCCTACGTAAAAACACACACACACATGAAGGATTGACCAACTATAACGTATACTAATTTTAAGTTAAATTCTGAGTAGCAGAAGCCTGTGAATATGAATTTTTGGTGAATTAATGGGAGCATTAAATTAACATTACTCTACTTCTCATATTTTTACAGAGCATGCCCTAAAACTGAGGAAATTATTTCTGATACATATTTAGACTTGTCTTTGAAACAAAGGCTTTAAATACTTTGCAAGAATATTTTCTTCTTCCTTCCTTAGGTTTGGAGAATGCAAATTTCTCAACTTTTGGAGAAGGAATATGTTCATACTTATGTTTGAGCATCTATATATTTTCCTTAGCAACATTTAAAACAGTCACTTGTGTTTACATATTACTAGTGGTAGTTTTTGCACACTAATGAGAGCTTGCTCATGAAAATCATACATATTGTAAATGTGTAGATATGAGTTTTGCCATCTAAAATTATACCAGAATGCAACCAAAATTAGTATTTCCAAGGGACACTAAGTATTTTCTATATACAAAAAACGGCATTCTTCAATTGTTTATAACTTTCTAAGGTGGCATATAGCTGTTTTTGTTTTGGGTTTTTTTTTGGTTCTTAGTCTCATCTCAGTCCAATTTAAAGCAAAATCTATTGTATGAATGTTTCTGAATCATAGTATTATTATTGAAGGTGTTTTCTCAACCCCTCAAACACTGACTCTCAAAAATATATTTAAGTTCCTCTCTGCCTATAAACAAGTTGATACCAAAGTCTAAAATGTATACCTTAAAAATGATTATTCTTACTGAGCGGAAACATTAAAATGCACTTGAAGTGAGAATTGTTGAAGGTGTTTTGATATTTTAAAAATATTTTTGGTGGAAAACAGAAATGGATGTTGAGTTCCTATGTTGATATCCCAGGTAGAGTAAATGTCATGTAACCCCATAGACAGGAATAACTCACTTTGTATCTCACACACATCCCCCTATGATACAACGGTTCCTGAAAGACTTAGAGTTTAGTCACTTAACAGAAAATAACTAGTCTTGAAGAATTAGCTTGTTCTAGATGAGCTTTTGGGTTTTGGTGAAGCTAATTCTATGATAAATGGTAATGAGTTTAGATATGGTGTTTGCTGAAGACAGTGAGAATACAGAGAAAATGCAGGAAGGTTCCAGCATCATCAAAGTTCTGTGGATACATGGTTTGAACTGCCAACTATTTTTTTAAAGGCCAAGACAAACTGTGCATATTAAACTCTATAACACATTTGTTACTGATCTCTGGGGAAATGGGTGAAACTTGCCTCATTTTTTGGATGGCTCCTCTTTGTCAGAGAGATGTTCTCCAGGAAAAGGTATGTCTTACTGGAAGAAAACAATTCATGTTAAATCCTCACAAATCAGCAGAAGAGGATTAGATTCAGTTCTGGAGTTCTAGATATTTTCCTGGAAAAATAATTTAATCTTCTGGACTTTACCTTGTATATAGAAAATGATAACAACAGCAAACCAACTGGGTGAACAAGGTTCCTGTGCCTTAAATCCAGAAAGTTTAAGTGTTCTTAACATGCAAAATTATTTTCTTTCTTGAGGGTTTGATTAAAGCTATTTGTCTGTACCTCTGTGCATATATTAACCCTGATAAAGTGTGGCATTGCTTACATCATCTTTTTTTTTCCAATATTACAGGTATTGTTTTAAGCTTCAGTTCATTTTGTCAGACACATTTCTTCACTTCCTCAGGTGGATATTACAATCCCAATGCCAGTCTTTATTTTTCAGATACACACCTGGCACTGTGAGAAATGTTTTTGAATAATTTTCTAGATCGATCGATAATTTTATTCTGATGATGCAATCTGTTCTATATAGTTTGCAATGTAGTAGAGTATGGTCTTTGAATTCAATACTGTTTTCCAAGGAGAGTAAGAAAATCTGCTTTGCATTTAAGACTATGATGTAATGTCTCACATTTGCAGATTACTTAAGATGAAAAACAGGTTTTCACCACTTGGAAGCCTATATTTTCATTGGTGTTCATGACAGGCAAAGTATATTTAAGGCAAAAAAAAAATCACTTTCAAGTGGTGGGCCTGATCAGAGCAGGTGACATTAAGTAATTAACAAGTTCTCTTTCCAAACCACACGCCATACTTCAATTAATATCATTCCTTAAAGTAAGAAGTTGTTTACCAATGCTGCCTCTGCAAGCTGATTGCCACTCACAAAAAAATCCTCTGAGACATGACTATGCCCAAGGGATTGCTTTCACTTCATTGTTTATAATAACTACAAACAAAGAGCTGCAAAAGCTCATCTCGCCATGAGAAATCCTGACAATCTGCCAGTTTAGTCACCAATAATAATGAGACTGGCACCAGCAATCAGCTCAATGCTAATCTAATGAGGGCCTGTTTCATTTGCCCATTGATATTACAGCAGCTGCTAAGCACCGATGTTTAGGACATACAAACAAGAGGTGTGTCTCCAACCAGTTGAAAGATAATTACCCCCACAATATGGCCTTGATAGCACACAGAAGCAGCAGCATTTTATTTTTCCATGAGATTTCCTAGAGATAGTATATCTTCTCAAGATTACAAAATTAATGAGGTCATCTGCCTATGCTAAGTCTGGAAAAGCTCCAATTAGTAGTTATTGTTGCTGGTGGGGTTTAGTGGTTGTTGTTGCTTCCCCCCCACCCCAAATTATCCATGCAGATAAGAACATACATGTGATTTACAGACTTGTGTATATAAGGACCATGTGATGTCACTTCCTTCACTTAGTTCCTGGGGTGAATGCAATTATGAACAGATGGGCAAATGACATGATTCCACTGCTAATGAACTTCCCTACTGAGGAAGAGGACAGTGCATTACCCTTTTGTACTTCAGAATCTTAATTATCACTTTTTTTCCCTAGTGTGATTATTACACATGCAAACATCTTTGAATTTAAGTCATGTTGATGGAGCATTATGGACATCATTAACTGCCTCTGTTCTGGCTGGGAAGCAGCACATGCTTATAAATGCTGTAGAATAAGACATCTACCAGAGGCAGAACTGTCACACTGGATTCTAAATTAAACATTTACAAGGGAGGGGAGATCTTAGTAAACGTGTCATTTGTTTGTTAGGGAACGAATGCCAGAAAGACCTTTTTGTTTTCATTTTTCCTTTTTGTTTTTTTTTTTATAGGAGAAGGAAGGAGGAAATATATAATGAAAAATAATCTGTTCAAAGTAGGGAAATTTTGTGCATGCTTGAAACCATATGTTAGAAGCTAATTGATCCTTTAATTTAACCATAAATATAATCTAGTACTGTTACAATTAGAAATAATTCTTAATGTACTGAATATTCCATTTATCAAGCATAAAATCTTTTCCTTTCAAGATATCATAATTACCCTGTCAGTAGGTCTAGAGAATCCAGTTATTTCATAGCAGTCTGAGACGGGTGTTACAAAACCTGGGCGACATCCTCATCCTAAAAATCCAGTGGATCAAGGGAGGGGTCTATAAACATACATCTATTCATGAACATTTTTCATATCTCTGAGAAAATCAGACTTTGCGTCCATTTTAGACAATCTAGACATGAAAGCCGTTTAAGAACTGGCCTGGATTGCTTATATTAAAGTAAAATCAACCCCAGATCTAAAGCTTTGAGTATCTGAAGCACTGGGATGAAATTCTGTGGCCCTGCATCTTCACGACATGCCAAACCCAAGGTTCCCCAGAATTAGGGTTGCCATTTATAAATATAAATACAGGACACTCAGTTAAATTTGAATTTCAGATAAGCAACAAATAACTTTTAGTATAAAAATTTCTTGATAGTAAAATGAAATAGCTTAATTCTATAAGTGTTAATATTTTATTTAGTCTAAGATAGTATTTTTTAATTATAGTAAATTCACCCAAAAGGTATTTCATCCCATTTATCCATAAAGATCACAGAAAAAATTAACCTTAGAGGTTACCTTTTTTTCAATTGCTTTAATCAGTCAAGTATTCTTATACAGCCTTTATTTTCCCAGTATGTGCTTTGAACAATAGTCATTGTATTACTTTTCCATTGTTTCTATAACAAAGTACCACAAATTTAGTGGCTTAAGACAACATGTATTTATTATCTTATAGTTCTAGAAGTCGGAAGTTCAAAATTATTTTTACTAGGCTAAAATAATAGTATCTGAAGGCCTGGGTTCCTTCTGGAGGCTCTAGGGGAAAATGTGTTTCCTTGCCTTTTCCAGCTCCTAGAAGTCACCTATATTCCTTGACTTGTGGCTTCATCTTCAAATCCAGCTGTGTGGCATCCTCAGATCTCTCTGATTCTGACACTCCTGACTCCTTCTTATATGGACCCTTGTGTTTATGTTGGGCTTATCTGGATAATCCAGAATAAATCTTCCCATTTGAAAACTTTTAACTTAATCACATCTACAAAGTCCCTTTTGCCATATTGAGTAATATATTAACAGGTTTCGGAAATCAGAATGTAGTGATCTTGGCAGGCCATCATTCTACCTATCACAGTCATTTTTCACAAATTCAGTCAATCCATCAATTATTTATTTAATTTTTAATTACTAAAATCAGACCATGGACTTGATCCCTAAGAGACTTAGATAAAACATGGAACCTGTGTCCTCAAGAAACTCAGTGGAAGAGACTGACAAAGAAGCTGACCATTAAATTACAGACAATAAGGGCTAGTTGTCATGTGACAATATTTAAGAGCACCTAATTCATTCCAAAAAATGGAGTATTGAAGGGAATAATGTCATAAATATTAGCAGAGGAGATTCTGAGATAAGTTACGAAAGATATCTAACGGTGGGCTTGGTGAGAAAAGTATGATTTCCTAAGAGGGAGAAGAATATGCAAAGACAAGGAGACAAGGTTTCTTAAGGATAATAGTAAGTGATTAAATACTGACTTATACACTGGGGAGGGGTGAGACAGCTGAAGCTAAAGAAAAAGTGAAGCCTAGATCATGGAGACTTTGTATTACATACTAAGGAGAAAGTACTGTCAGCATTAAGATAATTTAAAGAGTAGAATTACATGATCAAATATGTATTTAAGGAAGTGATTATTGGTGCAATTATGAATGTTATATGTGAATGTGTCAGCCTGACATACTAGGATACTAGGGATTTAAATATTCTGTAGATCACATATGAGATTGTCATTAATTTAGGCCATTGTAATGAGTATGGAGAAAAGGTAGGTTTCACTGAGACAGATCAAATCATATTTCAGGAGTAATTGAATGTGAATATTAAAAGTTTTGACTAATAGTTTCCATATTGTTTGCCTAGGTAAAAAGAGTTGCCATTCACTGAACTGTAAAATACAGAAGGAATGGACTGTGGTAAAGGATGACTGGTTTAGTTTTTGACAGAATTAGGGTGGTAATAGAATTATAAGCCATACTTTTGAATATATGATGACTTCATTGTAGAAGTCAAGATTAGAGATATAGATTTAAAAATTATATAAATACTGGTGATAGAAACCATGACAATAGATATTCCAAGAAACATATTTAGAATAAGAAGTCAACATGGCTAAATAGAGAAAGAAATATGATGAAAACTAGTTATCTTGAAGGATAGACAGAGGGAGATCCCATAAAGAAGAATGAATAAGACTGGCCAGAGGAGGAGAGGGAAAACAAATAAAATTCATGTCATGAAGGCTACAATAAGAGAGAGTTTTAAGGACTAGATAGTGGTCAAATTTTATGTATGATAATAGCTAATAAAGATTTAATTTGATTTAGAAACTACAGAGCATTATTGACCTTGTCACAAATAAGACCAATTTATAATAAGCACATAAAATAGTTAAAGAGATGATATAAAACTAGGAGATATTATACACAGGAACGCACACACACACACAATATGTAATCACAGGAATCTGGATCAGCCTATAAATGAAATAGCTGCTTATTTACTCCTTTTCTGATACCGTTGCCTGCTCCTTCCAATTTCGGCTTTGTATCAAGTGGCTCAATGCACACAGATTTAACTGAACTGTTTCCTCTCTTCCTCTATCATTTCAGGATGTGGTTAATTATTCCCTCATTTCTGGAAATCAGCTGTGTATCTTCTACTTGGAAGAACATGAAAAATATGATGCTTTTCCTATTTCAAAAATATTCATTTTAGTTGAAAGCATTTAGACTCAGGCTGGGCATGAAGCTTCAGTCAAAATTTTATTACTCTCTTTTGACCCAAGCATTCTCTAAAGCTAATACCATACTAACATTCTACTCTCCTTTTTCAGAATAAAAATTTGAAAAGTAAGAAGGAATGATCCATTTTTGAAGAAGCAGTTTTTTAGGTGTTCCTCAACTAAATCTATTTTCTTTAGATACAGAAAAATTACAATGTTATAACTTTCCCTAACATATTTGTTCTGTGTGATCATCACTTTACAAATATTAGTCATAATTCTCTCGCCATATGGGATAAAAACACATTTACCCCAAATTCTAAAGTAAACTTAGGAGCTATTAAAAGCATAACGTTCATTCAAATTACCTATAATAAATGTATTGTGTTTCTAATAGGAATCTTAGGTCTCACTTCCTCATAGCTAAATTTTTCCTGCATTTTTAGAACTCTATTCTTGCTTTGGGGCATTCTACTCAGAAATTTTTCATCCTCACAGAATTATTTTTATATTGGGATTGGTGCTTTAATCATTGATAAATTTCTTTTAATACATCACTTTCTGTTAAAAAATTAAAAAAAATTAAAACTTAGTCCATTTGAGCCTCTTGAATCATTATCATCATATAGTACTACGAGGAGTATTTTAGCAGACAAAACTTCCTGCCGACTAAATAATACGGAGCCAGAATAGAAGGTTCTCTTCCTGAAGTATGTGGATTTGCTACAGTCCTACTAGAACCTCTGATATGTTGTCAGTATATACATCAGCTGCCTGAGTGGATGGATGCCATTAGTTCTAATAAGCTGAAGAAGAAAAAGCACTTTAATAGTCTGCTCTAATCAATCCTGATTCTTAGTTTCTTCCTGCTTTAGATAGTCTAATCAACAAAATAATAATTGAATAGGCTCTCTTTATTTCTCAGTATAATAAAACATATCTCCTTTACTGTGTTATTTGAAGTAGAAAGAGCAGTATTATGCCCTATAAAAATCCTATTCAGATACCTCTATATTTGTATCTATCTATATATAGTATAAATATGTGACACTGCATATTCATATAGAGTAAGGTAATCCATGAAAAGGATTTAGAGCAGTGTTCAGCACACAGTAAGATTAAAATTATGTTAGCTATTATTATAATTATTACTATTTATATTTTAAGATATTTTGAATTGTCCTATTCTTCATCTGTCTTATGACATAGGCACTTTGAGATCTTGAGATATTCCTATCCATATTCATGTCCAGCAAACTGGCATTTATACACATAATAGCAGGTAAATACATCTTGGAAAAAGATAAAAATACCCAGGAAAGAATTTATATAAAAATAGACATATGGATGTAAAGCCAATATAATTAAATTCAAGTTAATGTTTTATTATTTAGCTCTTTATGTCTGGAATCTAATTTTTGACATAACTTCCACAATTATTTTCTGGTTTTTAGTATGGCAAAATGAGCATTTAACAAAACCTCTAAAATTAAGAACAATGCATATGTTGTATACAGAATACTTTCCCTGCTGCTTTCTAAATATCTCAAAGAAAATATGTTATTGCAAATATAATTTCTACAAATCTGTTCCTTTTAAATATTAGAGTTTGAAATGATTAACAGTGTTTTATGACAGACACCATGTTTTATTAAATTTAGTATTACTGGCACCCGTTAAACAGTTATAGAATATGAACTCTATAAAGATTTGCTGACATGAAAAGAAAATGAAGGATATAAAATAAAATGATTCTGCAATACTCATCAGTAAGTTTTTATTGTACACCATTTATGTATGGATTCAACACCTTGCTAAGAATCATGAGGGATTAAGATGAATTACATTTCAGAAAACAAATCCTTTTCCCTCAAGGAAATATATGAGTAAATAAAAAAGTCACTCCTTCATTCATACAATAAATATTTACTGAACAACCATGCTGAGAGATGTTTCTATTCTAGTTTTTGGGAATTCAGGACAAAGTGCCTGCCCTCAGGGAAACTATATTCTAGGGAGGGGAGACAGAAAATGAAGAAATAAATATATAAATATATAAAATGAGGGCAGAGAGTGGGGAGGGATATATTTTATATAACTTGATCTAGGAATAATAATCTTCTTATCATTGATAATTTTATATATATAAAGAGAAATTTTGGTAATTACAGTAACTGTATATACAAGCATTTATATATCTGAAGGATTTCCAAGAAGAGAGAATATCATATGCAAAGATTTGGGGCAGGAGTGAATAGGTGTGTCATACTGCAAAGTATGATAATATGCCTGGAGCACAGTGAGAAAAATGGAAAATACATAATTTTAGAAAGATTGCCAGAGACCATCATCAGTAAGATTTTATATACCACTGAAAAATACTATAACATTTTATCTAGAGTAAGATGGGGACTCATTGATGGCTTTGGAGAGGAAGAATTTACCCTATAGACTCCACAGTAAATTCAATAGACCATTTAATTCCCTTTTGGTTCATGTTAAAACATGAACTGTGTTGTGCTACTAAGGTTTACTATTATACTTTTAAGGGACAAGAAATAATTATAATAATAAATATTTAAATATCACAATATTTTCCAAATAACATATTTGGAGTAAGAGTGGCCAAATATTTTTATATTGAAATGATTTTAAAGTAGACAATTCTCTACTTGAAAAGTTTCCAAAATCAGTTTATTAAAGATGATTGCCATGAATGAATCATTTACTTTATTTTTCAGTGTAAATGAGCTTTAACTTTATATAGAATATAGTTAGCTATATAGCTATCTAGCTGCCTATTTGATTATTAATTACCATTTAGTAAAATGAATATTAAATAACATTTTAAAATACTAGCAATGTTTTCAATAAGGCAGATTTAATTCTGGGTAACTCTGATGATGGGGGTGACTTAAATTGAAATTCCAACATTTTCTCCCCAAAATTATACAAAGCAACAAGAAGAACAAATAAATCCACATGAATCTCATAACTTCAGCCTAACCCAAAACAGTGAACATTTCAAATTTCAATTACCTGTTAGTAGTAAAATAAAGACCAATTTTAATAAAGCTATTCAATTAAGCTCTATGACAAAACTTTACAAAGAACCAAGAGATTGTCTTTAAAAAAAGAAAGAAAACTACAAGCAAAAGGGAAATTAGGGAATGCAATACTGAAGTAGAATCACTCTGAAAAAGTCTGTCTATAAAAATACTGAGAGTTATATTAGATCTGAACACATAGTACAGGAAAAGGACTTCAAAAAGAATAGAAGATTACCCGAGATAGCCTTGAAAAGGCAATGCTTCTTGGAAAAATGTATTTTTAAAAAAGAGAGCAGTTCCTTGGAAATTAAACAATAAAGGGAAAAGTTAAAAGGACAAGAAATTAAGATCCTATAAGAAAAAAGAAAATATTAAAAATCAAAATTCAAAGGACTAGATGACTAAGAAAGAATAGATTCAAGTAAATGCTTAAAGGATGCATTAAAGAAAATTAGGAAAACAATCACATGAATGAAAATAAGATAGAGAAAGAAGGTAAAGTGTCTGAGACAAAAATCATTTAAAAAAGAAAAACAGGCAAAAAAGATCCAATATATGTCCAATTGTATTCCATGAAGAAGAAATTCTAAACAATGAAACAATAAATATTTAATTCTATAACCAAGAAAAGTTTCCCAAAGTAAAAGAAAACCCGAATTTACATAATAAAAATGTCCACGAGGCACTTGGAATATTGTCCCAGATGGTCAACTCTAGGGCATAACCTAGTAAATTATTAGAATTTTAAAATAGAGAAAAAAAATCCTTAGAGGCAAAAAGATTAAGTAACTTACAAGAATATTAGACTGGCATCAGATTTCTGAGAAGCATCAAAAAGATCAAAGCAACAAAGAAACAGAATTTTCAGGGAACTCAAGGCTCAAATTAGCCAATAAATATTATTTTGCCTCAGAGAGACAATATAGAGAATTAGCCATTCTATCCTGTATATAATAAGCCCATCTAAAACAGAGTTGAGCAAGGTAGAAACAGGGGTTTAAATTTTAATACCAGACAAAGCAAAGTTCAAACCATAAAGGATTAATGGCTGCTGTTTAATACAAAAATCACATTTCAACATGATGATAAAAGTTGTAAATATCTACTCATAAAACAACAAAGAAATTGCTTTTATAAAGCAGAAACTACAGAAATTGGAAGGGGACAGAGAAACATTAAAAATAGAAGATGTTAACATAACACTCAATAAGACTGATCAAGTGGAAAAAAATAAAGATTTAAATAAGCAGCTGATTTAATGAAGTAGCCTTACACATTAATAACAGAGAAAACACCTTTGTATCCAGCTCTAATTTCATGGAACAGCAATAATATTGATTGGATTACAAAGAAATCATGATTAAAGTTAATAGAAATATTATAAGCAAAATTCTCCTTATCACAACAAAATAAAACAAAATTAATGATAAAGTCATGAAAAACCCTTCCATAAGGAAATTTAATAACATTCTATCCAATGTTTGTAAAAGTTGAAATAAAATCAAAACTACAAATTTGTAAAATACAATGATAATAAAACCACTACTTATCAAGATACATTAAAGCTATATTAAAGTTATATCAGAGAAAAATCTACATCTTAAATTTTTTTAATCGGTTAAAAGATGAATAAAAATAAACTCACAATTTAACTAGAAAACTCCAAAATAAGCCCCAAAAAAGCACAATAGAGCAAATAGTAAAAATATTACAGAATGATGTAGAACAAAGAGAAATAGTTGATTAACAATTCAAAATACCATATTTTGAAAACTAGTAGATAAACAATTACTGAAGAACAGTTAGAGATTTTGTTAAAGACTAAAACAGATATTAAAGCTAAATGTAATGTGATTTTGAATTGAATCGTGGACTTTTTTTGTGTGAAGGACATTATTGAGACAAGTGGCATTTAGTTCTGTAAATTAAAGATTGCATCAATTATACAATATAGTACAATTAGGCAATTATACAAATATAATTATGGATGGACATGTTTTTGCTAGTAGGGAATATACACAGGCATCATGCTGCAAGTTATTCTCAAATGGTTCAGAAAGATATAAAATGTAATTATATAGATAGAAAATTATAAAGCAAAATAGGGTAAATGTTAACAATAGAGGAATCTGGGTTTAAGCACACAGTAGATTTAGATATTATTTTTGCAACTTTTTTCTACCTGAAATTACTTTAACAATTTATAAAATACAGTAAATTTTATTTTAAAATAGAAGTATTTAACTCTTGACAGCCAACTTTAAGGATAGACAGCATAGCTTAAAGTTTATAAGCCAGATTGCTCTAGAGTTATAATTCCAGTTCTGTCATGTATTAATTGTAATATCTCCTACATGTTACTTCACTGGCTTTGTGTCAATTTCCATGTATTAAATATAGAATATTTCATATGAGGTTATTATGAAGATTAATTGAATTGCTATATATATGAAGCATTCAGGTAGAGGCTGGCACATAACAAATGTTTTACAAATCCTTGTTACATAAAATAAAATTTACTTATTTTACCTTCTGCACTGAATTAAAGCAAAAATTCTTCCTTAGACAATATCTATGATCGATGTGTACAATATAGGAAACATGGGATATGTTGTTGAGAAATGAATTCCTATTGAAGATAGGGCATAATACATTAATTTTAAAATCAGGAACAAAACTAATGAGAACTATGACAAATTAAGTAATAGCAACTCAGAGCCAGACCATCTGGTCAAAGTCAGACCCAACATTAGTGTAATTCAAATTAAAAATTAGCATCTCTTAGTTTTCTGATTAAAAAAAAAAAAAATCTATGTACCAATCTAAATTTGCACCACAGATTTGACACTAAAAGTTAAGGAATGGAGTTCTAAGATAGATTAAAGCAGACAGATGAAATTTTGTCAGGGGTAACAGATGAACATAAAACCATCATTCTTATTGAAAATGTCATATAAAAGCTAAAAAAAAGAGGTTCTGGAAGATAAGCATGAAATCTTTGTATTGCGTTGTTTGCTATGTATGTTTTGGAGTTGGAAAGCATAGTTTAGTCTGGATGTAATTTGTTTATGGATGTTTAGAAACTCTGTCTAGCTGTATGTATTAAGAAGCAATACATATATATATAAAATATATATGTGCATATATATTTATGTATAGGTACTATTTGTGTTTTGGTTTTATATGGAATCAACAAAATAGACAAATAGAGACCAGACATTACAAAGAAGAAAAGGAAACATTAGCTACAGTAGGGGAAAGTTTAAGCAAAGATGAAAGGAATGCTTTTGAAACTCCATCACTTGAAAGGAAACGAAGAAATAGAAAAGGTATGGACTGGTTAGAATGATTCTGGGGAAAGCGCCCAAAAAAGTGTATGCTGGAATCCGATCTCAGAGAGCCAGTGGACTAGGGCAGGAGGCAGGCATGTCAATGGCGGCACATCTGCATTCAATCAGTGCTTTTTTTTCATGAATGCTCTGTTTCTCCTCCTTTTCTCTGAAATCACCCTTCCAAGAGCCCTGAGGCCTTTGGAACATGTGTGCTTCCTCTTTACAAACTTCTCTTGGCATCAGGAGACCTGTCTCTGTTAATTTAACACAAACCCTAAAGTATGCATACAAAGTGCTTTCCTCAACTTAGTTCAAGGACTTAATAATATTGATCTGAAAGTCTTGTCCTAAATTGCTGGATTTGAAATCTGCCCCAGTCACTAGACTGTCTAGCTTCAAACAGTGGAAAAGGTGAAAACCACAGTAAAATCTATCTGATCTCATTCGTGGTTGATGAGACCTCTCTTACACCTTATGCTTCCTATATTTTCTTCCCACCTCTTTTTATGTGGAATCACTAAACTTTCCAACATCAAATTATGTTTAGCTATTTCATCTCTTATCTCCTACATTTCTGCATTCCTGTGTTTCAAATGTGGGCACGGCATTAATGATGCTTAAGTAATAAATGATTCATTTTAAATGAAATGTTTTCTTCTTCAATTTTCTCTTCTATTCCTTATAAGACAGTCTATGATACCCCATATCTTAATGAAAATAGCTATTTTCATTAAGATCATGAGTCCTAAAAATAATTATGCTTTATTTTTATCACTTCTGATCCCTGTGTTCCTACAGATAAAGTCAATATTTTTTCTTTCTTATCTATTTCACTTTGGATTTGATTATTACACTTGTTCTGCTTCTCTTACTATCCTTTAAACTGTTCAGCTAATTTGATATGCATAATTTTCCCATGATAATTCTTCTGTGATATCTTATCACTAGATCTAACTTAACCAGATGATTTCTATTTGATTCATCTATATCTTATTTTCTTCTGTATTTGTTGGAAAGTTCCAAAAACTAAGCAGCCATTTATAATTTTATATAAATATTTTGTCTGTTATTTATGACCAAATTCTATTTATGCAACAAGTATTCTTGAACATTATCCCCATATCTATATTCCAGACAGTGACAGGTGTTTGTGCTACAAAATGAAAAATATCTCCTAGGATTGCTCCCCAACAGAAAGGAAAATATAAATTAAAATAGTGAAAAAGTGTGATGAGTGTTATAACTTTGACCAAGAAATCCATGTGCCAAAAAAGAAAGAATAATCTACTATGTCTCTGAGCATAAAATTAGTAATGTCTTCACAGACAATGCCAGAAAAATAGAGGTAGAGGAACATTATAGGAAATCAGGATATACAATGGACCAATTATAGATGTGTGAGGTATTACACAGCAGGACAAACACACAAACAGGTATTTTCAGTGAGTGTATAGCATGCAAATGGAGAAGATGAGAGGGAATGAGAAACAAAAGACAGAGAGGTTCCCACGTATCACAAAAGGGATCTCTACTTTGTCTTGGGGAATCACAGAGAGATTTTGAGAAAGAAGTGGCACAATCATTTTCATAATTCAGAAAGATTGTTATAACTTCAATAAAGAAAACTGAACAGGGCTTCCCTGGTGGCGCAGTGGTTGAGAGTCCGCCTGCCGATGCAGGGGATACGGGTTCGTGCCCCAGTCCGGTAAGATCCCACAGGCCACGGAGTGGCTGGGCCATGAGCCATGGCCGCTGAGCCTGCGCATCCGGAGCCTGTGCTCTGCAACGGGAGAGGCCACAACAGTGAGAGGCCCGTGTACCGCAAAAAAAAAAAAAAAGAAAAAAAAGAAAGAAAACTGAACAGAAATAAAATTGAAGAACAGGAGGTCAATGTAGAGACCATTGGACTATTGACAGACTTAATAAAAACATGAAGAGGTATTAAGAGAAGGGGGAAAATGTGAGGTCTACTAAGAAGACAGACAACAGAATTGTGTGGTCAATTGAATATGGATGACGAGAAATCAAACATGATATCCAAGTCTTTGTATTTGGCAACTAGGTCAATAATTGCTTGAGTAAAGATAAAGAAAACAGGGAGAGGAGCGGATAGGCTCTGGGGATTAACAGGTCAAGTTTGAGTTTGCACTACCTTTGAGCCTATGGAGTTGTCAATACGGCAGCAACTATTGGCAGAGGTCTGAATTGTAGGTAAAGTCTGGGCATTTCTAGCACACTTATAATAAGTAATGTTCTGATCATGGATAAGACTGTCCAGGCTAAAAGGCTGGTATAGCAAGAAGCACTATAAAGTGAGACAGTGATCTCCAAAATAGAAAGAGGCTCACGAGAATGGGATGCTGAAGAGCTTCCGGAGAGATGACAGGAAAACAGAACCAAATGAATCAGTGAAGTCAAGAAGTACAAGGACAGACTGTCATACAGAGTGAAGTAAGTCACAAAGAGAAAAACAAATATCGTATATTAATGCATATTTGTGGAATCAAAAATGGTACAGATGAACCGGTTTGCAAGGCAGAAACAGAGACACCTATGTGGAGAACAAATGTATGGACACCAAGTGTAGAAAGGGGAGGTGGGATGAATTGGGAGATTGGGATTAACATATATACATTAATATGTATAAAACAGGTAATTAATGAAAACCTGCTGTATAGCATAGGGAACTCCACTTAGCTGTACAGTAGAAACTAACACAATACTGTAAAACAACTGTACCCCAATTAAAAACAAATTTAAAAAACAGAATGAGGGCTTCCCTGGTGGCACAGTGGTTGAGAGTCCGCCTGCCAATGCAAGGGACACGGGTTCGGACTCCCACATGCTGCGGAGCAGCTAGACCCGTGAGCCATGGCCGCTGAGCCTGCGCGTCCGGAGCCTGTGCTCCGCAGTGGGAGAGGTCACAGCAGTGAGAGGCCCATGTACCGCAAAAAGAGAAAGAAAAAAAAAAAACAGAATGAATTGGATTATAAATGAAAAAAAAAAAAGAAATACAAGGACTAAAATATGTTTAATGAATTTGGCAAATTAGGCGCTCCTTCATGAGATCATCAGGGTGATTTTAGTGGCGTGGAATGGAGGGAGCATAAACCAGATTATAGGGGCATAAGAAGTAGTGAAATGGAGACAGAGATCCCCATCCAAGAAGCCGAAATTTGATAGAAGAAATTGGGAATGTGATATAATGAATAAAAGATCAATAGAGAGAAATTGTTAATATTAGAAATACTTGAACATGTTTCTTGGTGGAAGGAAATTTACCAGCAGGGAGCAAGAGAGTTTGAACATTACTACTACTGCTGCAACTACTGCTATTAGTAGTAGCAGTTAGAAGAGAATTAGCAGTTCCTTTGTAGAGGACACCAAGCAAACAGGTGGGTTGGGGGAGCAGCACTGACTTCGATTTAAGTCAGTTAGCACACGCTAAAAATTTGTACATGTGCATGTTTACAGGAAACTTCTGGAGCAATGTCTAAACCAAAATAGTAACTGATGGCAGAACATTCAGTCTTCATAACTGACAAAAAGAGGAGAATCTTGGCAAGCAAGGTCTATCAATAATATCAATTATTGCTTATTCAAATAATTCAAGGCACTGATACATTGTCCCAGGAATCAGCACCCTCCTAATTCTACATTACTTTAACCATCTAACTTCCACTGAATAACCCTCTACAATCAAGTCGTTTTATTTTTTCCAACAACTTTTCTCTGCATTCCCACATCATTTTTGTTTCTATATCCTTGTACTTTTATCTTTATTTCCCTTTTATCTGTTCTTTCCCGGAGAAAGAACAAATGGTGCGCCTCAGGCTGGTGCAACATCACACCAGCCTCTGCCAGTGCAGGCTTGCCCCGCATCCATACCCCTCACTCCCTCCGCCTGAGTGAGCCAGAGCCCCCATATCAGCAGCTCCTTTAACCCTGTTCTGTCTGAGCGAAGAACAGACGCCCTCCAGCAACCTACATGCAGAGGCAGGGCCAAATCCAAAGCTAAGCCCCGGGAGCTGTGCAAACAAAGAAGAGAAAGGGAAATCTCTCCCAGCAGCCTCAGGAGCAGTGGATAAAATCTCCACAATCAACTTGATGTACCCTGCATCTGTGGAATACTTGAGTAGACAATGAATCATCCCCAAACTGAGGTGGTGGACTCTTGGGAGCAATAATACATATATTTCCTTCAGTTTTTCTCTTTTTGTGAGTGTATATTTGTATGCTTCTCTGTGTGACTTTCTCTGTATAGCTTTGCTTTTACCATTTGTCCTAGGGTTCTATCAGTCCTTTTTTTTTTTTTTTTTTAGTATAGGTTTCAGTGCTTGTTATCATTGGTGGATTTGGTTTTTGGTTTGGCTGCTCTCTTCTTTCTTTCTTTCTTTCTTTTTTTTTTTTTTTTAAATTTTATTTATTTATTTATTTTTGCTGTGTTGGGTCTTCGTTTCTGTGCGTGGGCTTTCTCTAGTTGCGGGGGCCACTCTTCATCGCGGCGCGCGGGCCTCTCACTATCGCGGTCTCTCTAGTTGCAGAGCACAGGCTCCAGACGCGCAGGCTCAGTAGTTGTGGCTCACGGGCCTAGTTGCTCCGCAGCATGTGGGATCTTCCCAGACCAGGGCTCGAACCTGTGTCCCCTGCATTAGCAGGCAGATTCTCAACCACTGCACCACCAGGGAAGCCCTCTTTCTTTCTTTCTTTTTTTCTTTTTTTTATTACTTTTTTATTTTTAATAATTATTTTTTATTTTAATAACTTTATTTTATATTATTTTTTTCTTTTTGGCTCCCTTTCTTCTGAGCCGTGTGGCTGACAGGTTCTTGGTGCTCCAGCCGGGTGACAGGCCTGTGCCTCTGAGATGGGACAGCTGAGGTTAGGACGTTGGTCCACCAGAGACCCCCAGGCTCCACATAATATAAAATGACAAAAGCTCTCCCAGAGATTTCCAGTGCTAAGACCAAGCTCCACTCAATGACCAGCAAGCTACAGTACTGGACACCCTTTGCCAAACAACTAGCAAGACAGGAACACAATGCCACACACTAGCAGAGAGGTTGCCTAAAATCATAATAAGGTCACAGACACCCCAAAACACACCACCAGACGTGGTGCTGCCCAACAGAAAGACAAGATCCAGCATCATCCTCCAGAACACAGACACCAGTCTCCTCCACCAGGAAGCCTACACAACCCACTGAAACAAACTTAGCCACTGGGGGCAGACACCAAAAACAACAGGAACTACGAACCTGCAGTCTGTGAAAGGAGACTCCAAACACAGTAAGTTAAGCAAAATGAGAAGACAGAAAAACACAAAGCAGATGAAGGAGCAAGGTAAATACCAACCAGCCAAACAAATGAAGAGGAAATAGGCAGTCTACATGAAAAATAATTCAGAGTAATGATAGTAAAGATGATCCAAAATCTTGAAAATAGAATGGAGAAAATACAAGAAACGTTTAACAAGGAGCCACAAGAGCTAAAGAGCAAACAAAGAATGATGGAAAACACAATAAATGAAAATTTAAAATCTCTAGATGGAATCAATAGCAGAATAACTGGGGCAGAAGAACGGATAAGTGACCTGGAAGATAAAATAGTGGAAATAATTACCACAGAAAAGACAAAAGAATGAAAAGAATTGAGGACAGTCTCAGAGACTTCTGGGACAACATTAAACCCACCAACATTAGAATTATAGGGGTCCCAGAAGAAGAAGAGAAAAATAAAGTGACTGAGAAAATATTCGAAGAGATTATAGTTGAAAACTTCCCTAATATGGGAAAGGAAATAGTTAATCAAGTCCAGTAAGCACAGAGAGTCCCATAAAGGATAAATCCAAGGAGAAACATGTTAAGACACATATTAATCAAATTATCAAAAATTAATTAAAAAGAAAAACTATTAAAAGAAGCAAGGAAAAACAACAAAAACACAAAAGCAAATCCCAATAAGCTTAAAATTGAACTTTCAGCAGAAACTCTGCAAGCCAGAAGGGAGTGGCAGGACATATTTAAAGTGATGAAAGGGAAAAACCTACAACCAAGATTACCCTACCTAGCAAGGATCTCATTCAGATTTGATGGAGAAATTAAAACCTTTACAGACAGCAAAAGCTAAGAATTCAGCACCACCAAAGTAGCTTTACAACAAATGCTAAAGGAACTTCTCTAGGCAGGAAACACAAGAGAAGGAAAAGACCTACAATAATAAATCCAAAACAATTAAGAAAATGGTAATAGGAAAATACATATTGATAATTACCTTAAATGTAAATGGATTAAATGCTCCAACCAAAAGACATAGACTGGCTGAATGGATACAAAAACAAGACCCATATATATGCTGGCTACAACAGACCCACTTCAGACCTAGGGACACATATAGAAAGTGAGCATATGGAAAAAGATATTCCATGCAAATGGAAATCAAAAGAAAGCTGGCGTACCAATTCTCATATCAGACAAAATAGGCTTTAAAACAAAGACTATTACCAGAGGGCTTCCCTGGTGGTGCAGTGGTTGAGAGTCCGCCTGCCAATGCAGGGGACGCAGGTTCGTGCCCCGGTCTGGGAAGATCCCACATGCCGCGGAGTGGCTGGGCCCGTGAGCCATGGCCACTGAGCCTGCGTGTCCGGAGCTTGTGCTCCACAACGGGAGAGGCCACAACAGTGACAGGCCCGTGTACCGCAAAAAAAAAAAAAAAAAAGACGATTACAAGAGACAAAGAAGGACACTACCTAATGATCAAGGGATCAATCCAAGAAGAACATATAACAATTGTAAATATTTATGCACCCAACATAGGAGCACCTCAATACATAAGGCAAACACTAACAGCCATAAAAGGGGAAATCGACAGTAACACAATCATAGTAGGGGACTTTAACACCCCAATTTCACCAATGGACAGATCATCCGAAATGAAAATAAATAAGGAAACACAAGCTTTAAATGACACATTAAACAAGATGGACTTAATTTATATTTATAGGACATTTCATCCAAAAATAACAGAATACACCTTCTTCTAAAGTGTTCACGGAAATTTTTCCAGGATAGATCATATCTTGGGTCACAAATCAAGCCTTGGTAAATTTAATAAAATTGAAATCATATCAAATATCTTTTCTGATCACAATGCTATGAGACTAGATATCAATTATAGGAAAAATAACTGTAAAAGATACAAACACATGGAGGCTCAACAATATGCTACTAAATAACCAAGAGATCACTGAAGAAATTAAAAAATACCTAGAAACAAATGACAATGAAAACACGACGAACCAAAACCTATGGGATTCAGCAAAAACAGTTCTAAGAGGGAAGTTTATAGCAATGCAATCCTACCTCAAGAAACGAGAAAAATATCAAATAAACAACCTTACCTTACACCTAAAGCAATTAGAGAAAGAAGAACAAAAAAAACCCAAAGTTAGCAGAAAGAAGGAAATCACAAATATCCAATCAGAAATAAATGAAAAATGAATGAAGGAAACAATAGCAAAGATCAATAAAACTAAAAGCTGGTTCTTCGAGAACATAAACAAAATTGATAAGCCATTAGCCAGACTCAATAAGAAAAAAAGGGAGAAGAATCAAATCAATAGAATTAGAAATAAAAACAGAGAAGTAAAAACTGACACTGCAGAAATACAAAGGATCATGAGATATACTAAAAGCAACTATATGCCAATAAAATCAACAATGTGGAAGAAATGGACACATTTTTAGAAAAGCACAACTTTCAAGACTGAACCAGAAAGAAATAGAAAATATACACGGAGAAATCACAAGCACTGAAATTGAGACTGTGACTAAAAATCTTCCAACAAACAAAAGCCCAGGACCAGATGGCTTCACAGGACAATTCTATCGAACATTTAGAGAAGAGATAACACCTCTCCTTCTCAAACTCTTCCAAAATATAGCAGACGGAGGAACACTCCCCAACTCATTCCACGTGGCCACCAGCAACCTGATACCAAAACCAAAGATGTAACAAAGAAAGAAACTTACAGGCCAATATCACTGATGAATATAGATGCAAAAATCCTCAACAAAATACTAGCAAAAATAATCCAACAGAATATTAAAAGAAGCATATGCCATGATCAAGTGGGGTTTATCCAAGGAATGCAAGCATCTTCAATATATGTAAATCAATTAATCTGATAAACCATATTAACAAATTGAAGGAGAAAAACCATATGATCATCTCAATAGATTCAGAAAAAGCTTTCAAGAAAATTCAACACCCATTTATGATAAAAACCCTCCAGAAGGTAGACATAGAGGGAAATTACCTCAACATAATAAACACCATATATGACAAACCTACAGCCAAAATTGTCCTCAATGGTGAAAAACTGAGACCATTTCCTCTAAGATCAGGAACAAGACAAGGCTGTCCACTCTTACCACTGTTATTCAGAATAGTTTTGGAAGTTTTAGCCACAGCAATCAGAGAAGAAAAAGAAATACAAGGAATCCAAATCAGAAAAGAAGAAGTAAAGCCATCACTGTTTGCAGATGACATGATAGTATACATAGAGAATCCTAAAGATGCTACCAGAAAACTACTAGAGCTAATCAATGAATTAGGTAAAGTTGCAGGATACAAAATTAATGCACAGAAATCTCTTGCATTCCTATACACTAATGATGAAAAATCTGAAAGAGAAATTAAGGAAACACTCCCATTTACCACTGCAACATAAAGAATAAAATATCTAGGAATAAACCTACCTAAGGAGACAAAAAGACCTGTATGCCGAAACTGATAAGACACTGATGAAAGAAATTAAAGATGATACAAACAGTTGGAGAGATATACCATGTTCTTCGATTGGAACAATCAACATTGTGAAAATGACTTTACTACCCAAAGTAATCCACAGATTCAATGCAATCCCTATCAAACTACAAGTGGCATTTTTCACAGAATTAAAATCAAAAGTTTCACAATTTGTATGGAAACACAAAAGACCCCGAATAGCCAAAGCAATCTTGAGAACAAAAAACGGAGCTGGAGGAATCAGGCTCCCTGACTTCGGATTATACTACAAAGTTATAGTATTCAAGACAGTAGGGTACTGACAAAAAAACAGAAATATAGACCAATGGAACAGGATAGAAAGCCCAGAGATAAACCCGTGCACCTATGGGCACCTTATTTTTGATAAAGGAGCCAAGAATATACAATGGAGAAAAGACAGCCTCTTCAAATGAGTGGTGCTGGGAAAACTGGACAGCTATCTGTAAAAGAATGAAATTAGAATACTCCCTAACACCGTACAAAAAAATAAACTCAAATGGATTAAAGACCTAAATGTAAGACCAGACACTATCAAACTCTTAGAGGAAAACATAGGAAGAACACTTTATGACATAAATCACAGAAAGATCCTTTTTAACCCACCTCCTACAGAAATGGAAATAAAAACAAAAATAAACAAATGGGACCTAATGAAACTTAAAAGCTTTTGCACAGCAAAGGAAACCATAAACAAGACCAAAAGACAACCCTCAGAATGGGAGAAAATATTTGTAAATGATGCAACTGACAAAGGATTAATCTCCAAAGCTTATAAGCAGCACATGCAGCTCAATATCAAAAAAAACAAACAACCCAATCCAAAAATGGGCAAAAGACCTAAATAGACATTTCTCCAAAGAAGATATACAGATAGCCCACAAACACATGAAAGAATACTCAACATGACTAATCATTAGAGAAATGCGAATTAAAACTACAATGAGGTATCACCTCACACCAGTCAGAATGATGATCATCAAAATATCTACAAACAAAAAAAAACAAAAAAAAAATATCTACAAGCAATAAATGCTGGAGAGGGTGTGGAGAAAATGGTACCCTCTTGCACTTTTAGTGGTAATGTAAATTGATACAGGCACTATGGAGAACAGTATGGAGGTTCCTTAGAAAACTAAAAATAGCACTACCATACAGCCCAGCAATCCCACTACTGGGCATATACCCTGAGAAAACCATAATTCAAAAAGACTCATTGGGCTTCCCTGGTGGTGCAGTGGCTGGGAGTCCGCCTGCCGATGCAGGGGACACGGTTTGTGCTCCGGTCCGGGAGGATCCCACATGCCGCGGAGCGGCTGGGCCCGTTGGGCATGGCCGCTGGGCCTGTGCGTCTGGAGCCTGTGCTCCACAACGGAGAGGCTGCAACAGTGAGAGGCCCACATACCAAAAAAGAAAAAAGAAAAAAAAAAGACTCATGTACCACAATGTTCATTGCAGCTCTATTTACAATAGCCAGGACATGGAAGCAACCTAAGTGTCCATTGACAGATGAATGGATAAAGAAGATGTGGCACATATATACATGGAATAATACTCAGCCATAAAAAGAAATGAAATTGAGTTATTTGTAGTGAGGTGGATGGACCTAGAGTCTGTCATACAGAGTGAAGTAAGTCAGCAAGAGAAAAACAAATACCATATGCGGACACATATATATGGACTCTGAAGGAAAAAAAAAATGGTTATGAAGAACCTAGGGGCAGGACAGGAATAAAGACGTAGATGTAAAGAATAGACTTGAGGACACGGGGAGGGGGAAGTGTAATCTGGGACGAAGTGAGGGAGTTGCATGGACGAATATATACTACCAAATGTAAAATAGTTTGTGGAAAGCATCCACATAGCACAGGGAAATCAGCTCGGTGCTTTGTGACCACCTAGAGGGGTGGGATATGGATGGTCGCAAGAGGGAAGAGATATGGGGATATATGTATATGTATAGTTGATTCACTTTGTTATAAAGCAGAAACTAACACACCATTGTTAAGCAATTATACTCCAATAAGGGTGTTTAAAATCAAGAGATATTTATGAAGTTTTGTTAATGTAAACAATATAAGTCAAATTTAAAATAGGAGTAACCTGGGAACACATTTCTGGAAACTCTTCTGTTAATGAGCTTTGAAATAAATTAGGAAACAGCTTTAATTCTTTTAAGCCACTCTAGGTCCATTTAGTGTATTACAAGTTCAGTGGTTAAATAGTTCCTTAGTTGAGGGAAGCTGAAAAAACTCTATTAGACTAACAACAAGGGTGATTGTTTTTTTCCTTTTGAGCCGAGAACAAATTAGGTCATAGTGATGGATTTGATCCAAACACAGTATCTTGGCTTGACACAGAAGAAAGGTTCTGATCCAGAATTACATGGCATCTATGCTTGTAAGGCTAAACTTGTGACTATGTAGATTGAGAGTGATGAGACTTTTGGAAAATTAGAAATGAAAAGTAACTGAAAAATGAGCCCAGAAAAGCTAATCAGGAAAAATGATTTTTTTTCTGGTGTTTTTAAGGTTAGGAATTCTTTGATGCCATAAATTCCCACCTTCTGCAGTCACTGAGCAAGTTGTGACTAAACACGTGCTCATGCCTTATCTAGAGCTTGCACAGGTAAGCACAAAACTTGTCCTACAGAGAAGTATCTCTGACTTTCATTAAGCTCAATGGAACTTGACTGATTGTCCCAGCAAACTGATAGCGTAGCATTCTGAATTGATCACTAAAATGGATGTTGGCGAACTGCCCTGACTAGCTTTGTCTTCTGTTTGACTAGTTTCAGACAGACTTCCATAGGTCATGTGTTGTAGAGGAATAGACACAGCCAGGCAACAGGCCTGGTTCTGCCAAGGAACAGGAAACCAGGGAACTTGTGGGAAGTTGACCTTGAATTCTCTCACTTGAGCAATGAACTCTCAGGAAAACATTGAAGTTGTTTTGAATTAGTTATTGCACTTCATGAGCAGGCAGGCATGTAGCCAGCATTTCAAAAAGTCTAGCTTAATAAAAAAAAAAAGGGCCAGGAGAGTATGAAAAATCCCCAATATTGGCAAATGGTGTTTCTCACACCTGGTAGACACTTATTCTATGAGGGCATTTCCTGTAGCTGTGTATCTCCTTGAGGACTTTGGTAGGTTTCCACTACTGATTAAGAGTACACTGTAATGTTTTTTACTTCTTGTAGCTGTCTCTAAAACAAAGGTTTCAATATCCTCTGCCATTAAATAAAATTTAAATTATTTCACTCTTACAGTTGACATCTTTCTGTCAGTTCCTCCCTCAGTGTTTCATGCCCATACATCCTAGAACATACAGCTAATTAAAGGTGATGTCAAGTATATTATTGAAATGTAGTTTTATTACACTACAAAATATTTCTTATCCTTCATTACACACTTCTTATTCCTGTCTTCTCCAATCCCAAAAGAAACAACAACAAAAATCTTTAAATAATTTGTAGCTTCAAAGGGGAGCTAACAATTTAACATTTATTGGATCTGTTTTTTTGACACATGGGTACAAGCTATGGTAAATAACAGAAGTTCCACAAAGATCTATATGCTCTTAACAGGATGCAGCCTTCCTCAACCAGGCCTGTGACTGTTCATGGAAAGACTGAAACAGAGATGTACACAGATCTTTTGGACTCCTACTGAATGTTACAGAATGCTTTTTTGACAATGAAATTCGGTTGATAAAAATAAATAGAAAAGCCCTAAATATTTGGAAATTTACTAACAAATTTTTATAACAGATCTCAAAATTCACATATCATAAAATCTATCTTTTAAAAATTGTATAACAACTAAAATTTAAATAACCTATATGTGTAAGAAGAAATCACAAAGGTAACAAATTTAATATAGCAATGAAAACAGAACATATAAAAAACTAGAGAATTACAGCTGAAGAGTGTTCAGGGGAAAATTTATAATTTATAAGTCTTAATTTAGAAAAAAATTGTTTAGCATTAGTAATCAAGTTTTCATGTTAAGATGCTAAGAAAACCTACCAAATTAAACTCACATAAACATAGAAGCACAAATAACCAATATTAGAGAATAAATAACATAGAAGAGACAAATAAGTTAATAAAGCTAAACGTTGTTTCACTGAAAACATTAATAAAATAGGAAAATGACTAGATACACTAATTTGGGGGAAAAAACAGAGAGGATACAAATAACCAATATCTTAAGATATTTCTTACTAAATATCCCACAGGTGTTAATGATTATAAGGTTCAGTTTTAAACAAGTTATGTCAGTAAATTAACAATTGTGATGTTGTTAGACCAATCTGCTAAAAAACACAACCTGCCAGAACTGATACAAGAAGAAAATTTTAAAATTCTGTATAATCCTCTACCAGTTGAAGAGAGTTGATTTTTCATTCTAAGATTTCCTGCAAAGGAAACTCTAAATTCACATTTTTTTTATTGCTGAATTCTATAAAACATTAGGGAAAAACTAATGCCATTTATACACAAACACTTTCAGAAAGTAAAAGACAGAAAAAATTTTGCAACTTATTTTATGAGCCCAGCATTATTCTGATACAAAACCAGATATAGGTATTATGAGGAAAGTACAGTACAATATTACTCATAAACATAGATGCAAAAAATTTTAATACAGTACAAGCTAATCATCAATGTAAAAAAAGAAGATAAAACAACACAATAAAGTAGGATTTCTCTCAAGAATGCAAAATTGTTTTAATTTTCAAAAATCAACCAGTATAGGGCTTCCCTGGAGGCGCAGTGGTTGAGAATCTGCCTGCTAATGCAGGGGATATGGGTTCAAGCCCTGGTCCGGGAGGATCCCACATGCCGCGGAGCAACTAGGCCCGTGAGCCACAACTACTGAGCCTGCGCATCTGGAGCCTGTGCTCCGCAACAACAGAGGCCACGATAGTGAGAGGCCCGTGCACCGCAATGAAGAGTGGCCCCTGCTTGCCACAACTGGAGAAAGCCCTCGCACAGAAACGAAGACCCAACACAGCAAAAATAAATAAATAAAATTAATTAAAAAAAAATCAACCAGTATAATTCATCCTATGCATAGAAGGAAGGAGAAAACACATATGACCTTAGGCATAGACATATGAAATTCAATGACAATTCAAAATGAAAACTGTTCGCAAACTAGGAATAGAAGAGTACTCCCTGAATTTGATAAAGGGCATCTAAAAAAATCTAATGGTAACATCATACTTAATGGTAAAGAATTGACTGATTTCCTTCAAAGACTGAAAACAAGGAAAGGATATCCACTCTATTTTTATTCACAGGGTACTAGAAGTTCTACCCTGTACCATAAAACAAGGAAAAAAATTAAATATGTAGAGACTTAAAGACAAAATAAGATTGTCTTTATTCATAGTTGGTATGATATTATATGTGGAAAAATTATATGGAATCTACATTAAAATTACTAGAATAAATGAATTAAACTTACAAACATTCTTACAAAATTCTTACAAAAATTCTTACAAACATTCTTACAAAAATTATTCTACTGGATGTGAAATGGTATTTAATATTTAATGCATGTTTCCCTAATAATGATGTTGAGCATCTTTTGGTGTGCTTACCAGTGACACACATAAGGACACATACATATACTCTTTTGTGAAGTGACTACTTTAAACTTTTGACCATTTGCTACTTGTTGTTTGTCTTTTTATTATTGATTTGTGGGAGTTATCTATATATGTTTCATAGCAGCTCATGATAAATATGTTATATGAATATGTTTTCCCTGTCTCGTTTGTCACTACATTTTCTTAATAAAAAATTTGATAATCAGAAGTTGTTAGTTTTGATGAAATTCACTTTGTCATTATATTTTATTAGATACCTTAATCTAAGATCACAAAGGTATTCTAGAAGCTTTAGAGTTTTTGCTTGCTTGTTTAAATTTATCATCTGTTTCAAATTAAAAATTGTTGATAATGTAAAGTAGCAGTCCAAATTTTTGTCTTTTTCTCTCTCATACACTTACTTTATTTCCCTACACCATTTGTTTAAAAGACTTATTTTTCCCCATTGCACTTTCATTAAAAATCAATTGATGGGACTTCCCTGGTGGCGCAGTGGTTAAGAATCACCTACAAATGCAGGGGACACGGGTTCAAGCCCTGGTCTGGGAAGATCCCACATGCCGCGCAGCAACAAAGCCCATGCACCACAACTACTGAGCCTGCACTCTAGAGCTCGTGAGCCACAACTACTGAGCCTGTGTGCCACAACAACTGAAGCCCATGCACCTAGAGCCCGTGCTCTGCAACAAGAGAAGCCATCTCAATGAGAAGCCTGCACACTGCAATGAAGAGTAGCCCCCACTCATCGCAACTAGAGGAAGCCCACAGACAGCAATGAAGACCCAATGCAGCCAAAATAAATAAATTTAATAAACAAATAATAAACAAATAAATAAAAATTGTAAAATGCTAAAAAAAAATCAATTGATAGTGTATATGTCAGCCCATATTCTGTTTCACGTCTCTATTCTTATACAGTATTACACTCTCTGGATCAATACAGCTCCTAGTGAGCCTCAGTACAGTAAGTCCTCCAGTTTTCATCAAGATTTTTTGCTTATAGGCCTTTTAGATTCCATATAATTTTAGATTCAGCTTGTTGATTTCAGCACACAGATCTATTAGGACTCTGATTGAGATTACATTAAATCTGTAATTTGGTGAAAATTGACATTTTTAACAATATGGAGTTTCCAGGTAATACACTTGTTATATGTCACCATTTAATTGTTTTATTATGTTTTTTTGCCGTACACGGGCCTCTCACTGTTGTGGCCTCTCCCATTGCGGAGCACAGGCTCCAGACACGCAGGCTCAGCTCAGCGGCCATGGCTCATGGGCCCAGCCGCTCCATAGCATGTGGGATCCTCCCGGACCGGGGCACGAACCCATGTCCCCTGCATCGGCAGGCAGACTCTCAACCACTGCGCCACCAGGGAAGCCCAAGACATAGCAGTTATACTCCTAATACTTACCAAAAAGAAATCAAGCATGTATCCACAGTAAAGATTTAGAAAATCATGCTTATAGGTATGTTCTAAATAATAGCCCTTAATTGGCAACAACTCAGCTGTTCATTAACAACTCAGCTGTTCATTAACTAACTTAAAAAAAATGTATCTATGTTTATAGCATTGAAAATACCCAGAAAATAAAGAAACTACTGACTCCTACAATAACATGCATGGCTTCGAAAATGTTTTTATGGTTCTCTGGAATACACAAAATTGACAAACCTTTAGCTAGACTCACCAAGAAAAAAAGAGAGAGGGCTCAAATAAATAAAAAATGAAAGAGGAGACATTACAATTGATACTACAGAAATACAAAGGATCATAAGAGACTACTATGAATAATAGCATGCCAACAAATTGGATAACAGGAAAAATGGATAATTTCCTAGAAACATACAATCTTCCATGACTGAATAATAAAGAAACAGAATACCTGAATAGAGTGATTACTAGGAAGGGGATTGAATCAGTAATCAAAAAACTCCCAACAAACAAAAGTCCAAGACCAGACAGCTTCACTGTTGAATTCTACTAAACATTCAAATAAGAATTAATACCAATTCTTCTAACATCTTCCAAAAAGTAGAAGAAAAGGTAACACTTTCAAGCTCATTTTATGAGGCCAGCATTACCCTGATACCAAAACCAGACAAGGATGCTACAAGAAAATTGCAGCCCGATAATCCTGATGAATATAAATGCAAGAACCCTCAACAAAATATTAGCAAACCAAATTCAGCAATACCCTAAAAGCATCATATACAATGATCAAGTGGTCCTTTATTCCAGGGAGGCAAGAATTGTTCAACATCCACAACTCAGTCAATGCAATATACTACATTAATAAAATGAAGAATAAAAATCCTATAAGCTTCTCAAAAGATGCAGAAAAAAGCTTTTGACAAAATTTGACATCCATTTATGATAAAAACTCTCAATAACCTGCATTTAAAGGGAACATATCTCGACATAATAAAGGAAATGTATGAAAAGCCCACAGATTACATCATACACAATAGTGGAAAACTCAAAGTTTTTCCTTTAAGATCAGGAATAAGACAAGGATGCCCACTCTCACCACTTTATTCAACATAGTACTGGAGGTCCTAGACATAGCAATTAGGTAAGAAAAAGAAATAAAAGGCATCAGAATTGGAAAGGAAAAGTAATACTGCCAGTATTTGCAGATTACAGGACATTACATAGAGAAAACACTGAAGACTCAATCAAAACACTGTCAGAACTAATAAGCAAATTCAGATGAGTTGCAGACCCAAAACAGTCAATGAATGGACACACTTTATAACATGGTGACTACACAAGGTGTTGATGATGTGAAGCTGAATAAGACACAGACCATTTTAGAAATAAACTTAGAAACACAAAAGTAAAATAGGCAAATAACCAAATTTATATATATACAATATACAAATATAACCTATATGAATTCTGTTTACTATATAATATTAAGCTATAATATAGTATATTATATTTCACTACAAAAGTATCAGGGATAATGGTACTAAGTCTTCCATAATGTATTGAATTTTCTGCCTAGTGAAATAAAAAAGAATGTAACATATAAATCACAGTTCATAATATATTTTAAAGTTTGATTTTTCAGCCAAAAAATACTAACCTGTTTTTTCAACCCTCTTAGTCACATTCATTTTCCTTCTGCTTTCCTTTGCATTACCCTTTGGATAAACTCCATTTCTGGAGCATCAAACAACTCATTTCCAATGGGACTGAGTTTGCTTGCTGCCAGGGGTAGACATATAACAAAACCCTGGAAAGTCAGTGATTTCTACTTTGCTGTGCACAGTAATTACCTCCAGGAAGTTATATGACTGAGGCCAACCCAATGCATGTTATTGTTGGAATTTTACCATGAATATTAAGACTGAGGCATTCTATTTTTATCAAGATTATAGGATATAATGGTGTTTAAGCCTATAACTCTTGGTAGTCATTTTTGTCACCATGTGGAAGAGCGTTCCTGAGAATTAAGCCAAAAAGAGGAAACAGGCTAATAGGTGTATTGAAAATGATACACCTGATGATATTGCTTGAATCCTTAACTCAGCCCTGGCTGGAATCTATTTTATTCCTTGAGTTTCCAAGTCTCCTATTTATTTCTGAAATTTTGGTAACTGGAAAAAGTAAAAACAAACAAAAAACACAACAGCTTTATAAAAAGCTGCAAGAAATATCTTCCTATGATTCCAAGTATACAATTGTGTGTTTGTCTGGAGAGGTAGTTTGGCATTTCCTGTGAGAGGTCCACTTTGGTGAAACGGCTAATAAACTCATTAAAATGAAAATACCTGAAACTGAGAGTGGGTTTTTATTGATAGCATAAATGACTGTCAAGAAGAATACTTCTCTAGGGAGTAACTTATTTTGAACGATAATAATATTATTTTATAAGTATTATATTACTAGTATTATACTAGAGAGAGGCCATTTCTTTGGGCAATCTAAATATACATATTGGGGAATTCAGGAGGAAGATGGCGGAAGAGTAAGACCAGGAGATCACCTTCCTCCCCACAGATACACCAGAAATACTACACGTGGAACAACTCCTACAGAACACCTACTGAACACTGGCAGAAAACCTCAGACCTTCCAAAAGTCAAGAAACTCCCCACGTACCTGGGTAGGGCAAAAGAAAAAAGAATAAACAGAGACAAAACAATAGGGACAGGACCTGCACAGTGGGAGGGAGCTGTGAAGGAGGAAAATTTTCCACACACTAGGAAGCCCCTTTGCGGGCAGACACGGGGGTGATGGAGGGGGAAAGCTTTGGAGCCGCGGAGGAGAGCACAGCAACAGGGGTTCGGAGGGCAAAGCAGAGAGATTCCCGCACAGAGGATCATTGCCGACAGGCACTCACCAGCCCGAGAGGCTTGTCTGCTCACCGGCCAGGGCGGGCAGGGCTGGGAGCTGAGGCTCGGGCTTTGGTCAGAGCACAGGGAGAGGACTGGGGTTGGCAGCATGAACACAGCCTGCAGGAGGTAGGTGCACCACGGCTAGCCGGGAGGGAGTCCGGGGAAATGTCTGGACCTGCCGAAGAGGCAAGAGACTTTTTCTTCCCTCTTTCTTTACTGGTGCGCGAGGAGAGGGGATTAAGAGCACGGCTTAAAGGAGTTCCAGAGACGGGGGCGAGCCGCGGCTAACAGCACGGACCCCAGAGACGGGCATGAGACGCTAAGGCTGCTCCTGCCACCACCAAGAAGCCTGTGTGCGAGCACAGGTCACTATCCACACCCCCCTTCTGGGGAGCCTGTGCAGCCCGCTACGCTAGGGTCCCGGGATCCAGGGACAACTTCCCCGGGAGAACATATGGCGCGCCTCAGGCTGGTGCAACGTCATGCCGGCCTCTGCCGCCGCAGGCTCGCCCCGCATCCGCATCCCTCCCTCTCCCCCGGCCTGAGTGAGCCACAGCCCCCAAAGCAACTGCTCCTTTAACCCCATCCTGTCTGAGGAAGAACAGACGCCCTCAGGCGACCTACACGCAGAGGCAGGGCCAAATCCAAAGCTGAGCCCCTGGAGCTGTGCAAACAAAGAAGAGAAAGGGAAATCTCTCCCAGCAGCCTCAGAAGCAGCGGATTAAAGCTCCACACTCAACTTGATGTACCCTGCATCTGTGGAATGCCTGAATAGATACAACGAATCATCCCAAATTGAGGAGGTGGACTTTGAGAGCAAGATTTATTATTTTTTCCCCTTTTCCTCTTTTTGTGAGTGTGTATGTGTATGCTTCTCTGTGAGATTTTGTCTGTAGAGCTATGCTTTCACCATTTGTCCTAGGTTCTATCCATCCATTTTTTTTCTTTTTTTAAAAAATTTTTTCTTAACAAATATTTTTTATTTTAATAACTTTATTTTATCCTCTTTTCTTCCACCTTTCTTCCTTCCTTTCTTTCTACTTTTTTCTCCCTTTTATTCTGAGCCATGTGGATGAAAGGCACTTGGTGCTACAGCCAGGAGTTGGTTCTGTGCCTCTGAGGTGGGAGAGCCAACTTCAGGACACTGGTCCACAAGAGATCTCCCAGCTCCACATAATATCAAATGGCGAAAATCTCCCAGAGATCTCCATCTCAACACCAGCACCCAGCTTCAATCAACGACCAGCAAGCTACCGTGCTGGACACCCTTTGCCAAACAACTAGCAAGACAGGAACACAACCCCACCCATTAGCAGAGAGGCTGCCTAAAATCATACGAAGTCCACAGACACCCCAAAACACACCACCAGACGTGGACCTGCCCACCAGGAAGACAAGATCCAGCCTCATCCACCAGAACAGAGGCACTAGTCCCCCGACCAGGAAGCCTGCGCAACCCACTAAACCAACTTTAGCCACTGGGGACAGACACCGAAAACAACGGGAACTATGAACCTGCAGCCTGCAAAAAGGAGACCCCAAACACATTAAGATAAGCAAAATGAGAAGACAGAAAAACACACAGCAGATGAAGGAGATAAAACCCAGGATAAAAACCCACCAGACCTAAAAAATGAAGAGGAAATAGGCAGTCTACCTGAAAGAGAATTCAGAATAATGATAGTAAAGATGATCCAAAATCTTGGAAATAGAATAGAGAATATGCAAAAAACACTTAACAAGGACCTAGAAGATCTAAAGATGAAATAAGCAACGATGAACAACACAATAAATGAAATTACAAAGACTCTAGATGGGATCAATAGCAGAATAACTGAGGCAGAAGAACGGATAAGTGACCTGGAAGATAAAATAGTGGAAGTAACTACTGCAAAGCAGAATAAAGAAAAAAGAATGAAAAGAACTGAGGACAGTCTCAGAGACCTCTGGGATAACATCAAACACACCAACATTTGAATTATAAGGGTTCCAGAAGAAGAAGAGAAAAAGAAAGGGACTGAGAAAATATTTGAAGAGATTATAGTTGAAAACTTCCTTAATATGGGAAAGGAAATATTTAATCAAGTCCAGGAAGCACAGAGAGTCCCATACAGGATAAATCCAAGGAGAAACATGCCTAGACACATATGAATCAAACTGTCAAAAATTAAATACAAAGAAAACATATTAAAAGCAACAAGGGAAAAACAACAAATAACACACAAGGGAATCCCCATAAGGTTAACAGCTGATCTTTCAGCAGAAATTCTGCAAGCCAGAAGGGACTGGCAGGACATATTTAAAGTGATGAAAGAGAAAAACCTACAACCAAGATTACTCTACCCAGCAAGGATCTCATTCAGATTTCAGGGAGAAATTAAAAGATTTACAGACAAGCAAAAGCTGAGAGAGTTCAGCACCACCAAACCAGCTTTACAACAACTGCTGAAGGAACTTCTCTAGGAAAGAAACACAAGAGAAGGAAAAGACCTACAATAAAAAACCCAAAACAATTAAGAAAATGGGAATAGGAACATACATATCGATAATTACCTTAAATGTAAATGGATTAAATGCTCCCACCAAAAGACACAGACTGGCTGAATGGATACAAAAACAAGACCCATATATATGCTGTCTACAAGAGACCCACTTCAGACCTAGAGACACACACAGACTGAAAGTAAGGGGATGGAATAAGATATTCCATGCAAATGGAAACCAAAAGAAAGCTGGAGTCGTAATTCTCATATCAGACAAAATAGACTTTAAAATAAAGACTATTAGAAGAGACAAAGAAGGACACTACATGATGATCAAGGGATCGATCCAAGAAGAAGATATAACAATTGTAAATATTTACGCACCCAACATAGGAGCACCTCAATATATAAGGCAAATACTAAGGGCCATAAATGGGAAAATCGACAGTAACACATCCATAGTAGGGGACTTTAACACCCCACTTTCCCCAATGGACAGATCATCCAAAATGAAAATAAATAAGGAAAGACAGCTTTAAATAATACATTAAATAAGATGGACTTAATCGATATTTATAGGACATTCCATCCAAAAACAACAGAATACACATTTTTCTCAAGTGCTCATGGAACATTCTCCAGGATAGATCATATCTTGGGTCACAAATCAAGCCTTGGTAAATTTAAGAAAATTGGAATAGTATCAAGTATCTTTCCGACCACAATGCTATGAGACTAGATATCAATTACAGGAAAAGATCTGTAAAAAATACAAACACATGGAGGCTAAACAATACACTACTTAATAACGAAGTGATCACTGAAGAAATCAAAGAGGATATCAAAAAATACCTAGAAACAAGTGACAATGGAGACACATTGACCCAAAACCTATGGGATGCAGCAAAAGCAGTTCTAAGAGGGAAGTTTATAGCAATACAATCCTATCTTAAGAAACAGGAAACATCTCGAATAAACAACCTAACCTTGCACCTAAAGCAATTAGAGAAAGAAGAACAAAAAAACCTCCCAAAGTTAGCAGAAGGAAAGAAATTATAAAGATCAGATCAGAAATAAATGAAAAAGAAATGAAGGAAATGATAGCAAAGATCAATAAAACTAAAAGCTCGTTCTTTGAGAAGATAAACAAAATTGATAAACCATTAGCCAGACTCATCAAGAAAAAAAGGGAGAAGACTGAAATCAATAGAATTAGAAATGAAAAAGGAGAAGTAACAACTGACACTGCAGAAATACAGAGGATCATGAGAGATTACTACAAGCAATTATATGCCAATAAAATGGACAACCTGGAAGAAATGGACAAATTCTTAGAAATGCACAACCTGCAAGACTGAATCAGGAAGAAATAGAAAATATGAACAGACCAATCACAAGCACTGAAATTGAAACTGTGATTAAAAATCTTCCAACAAAGAAAAGCCCAGGACCAGATGGCTTCACAGGTGAATTCTATCAAACATTTAGAGAAGAGCTAACACCTATACTTCTCAAACTCTTCCAAAATATAGCAGAGGATGGAACACTCCCCAACTCATTCTAGGAGGCCACCATCACCCTGATACCAAAACGAGACAAAGATGTCACAAGGAAAGAAAACTACAAGCCATAATCACTGATGAGCATAGATGCAAAAATCCTCAACAAAATACTAGCAAACAGAATCCAACAACATATTAAAAGGATCATAGACCATGACCAAGTGGGGTTTATTCCAGGAATGCAAGGATTCTTCAGTATACACAAATCAATCAATGTGATACACCATATTAACAAATTGAAGGAGAAAAATCATATGGTCATCTTAATAGATGCAGAGGAATCTTTTGGCAAAATTCAACACCCATTTATGACAAACCCTCCAGAAAGTAGGCATAGAGGGAACTTTTCTCAACATAATAAAGGCCATATATGACAAACCCACAGCCAACATCAATGGTGAAAAACTGAAACCATTTCCACTAAGATCAGGAACAAGACAAGGTTGCCCACTCTCACCACTGTTATTCAACATAGTTTTGGAAGGTTTAGCCACAGCAATCAGAGAAGAAAAGGAAATAAAAGGAATCCATTTCAGAAAAGAAGAAGTAAAACTGTCACTCTTTGCAGATGACATGATACTATACATAGAGAATCCTAAAGATGCTACCAGAAAACGACTAGAGCTAATCAATGAATCTGGTAAAGTTGCAGGATACAAAATTAATGCACAGAAATCTCTGGCATTCCTATAAACTAATGATGAAAAATCTGAAAGTGAAATCAAGAAAACACTCCCATTTACCACTGCAACAAAAAGAATAAAATATCTTGGAATAAACCTACCTAAGGAGACAAAAGACCTGTATGCAGAAAATTATAAGACACTGATGAAAGAAATTAAAGATGATACAAATAGATGGACAGATATACCATGTTCTTGGATTGGAAGAATCAGCATTGTGAAAATGATTCTAGTTTCCAAAGCAATCTACAGATTCAATGCAATCCCTATCAAACTATCAGTGGCATTTTTCACAGAACTAGAACAAAAAAATTTCACAATTTGCATGGAAACACAAAAGACTGCGAATAGCCAAAGCAATCTTGAGAATGAAAAATTGAGCTGGAGGAATCAGGCTCCCTGACTTCAGACTATACTACAAAGCTACAGTAATCAAGACAGTGTGGTACTGGTACAAAAACAGAAATATAGATCAATGGAACAGGATAGAATGGCCAGGGATAAACCCACGCATATATGGTCACCTTATCTTTGATACAGGAGGCAGGAATGTACAGTGGAGAAAGGACAGCCTCTTCAATAAGTGGTGCTGGGAAAATTGGACAGGTACATGTAAAAGTATGAGATTAGATCACACCATAACACCATACACAAAAATAAGCTCAAAATGGATTAAAGACCTAAATGTAAGGCCAGAAACTATCAAACTCTTAGAGGAAAACATAGGAAGAACACTCTATGACATAAATCACAGCAAGATCCTTTTTGATCCACCTCCTAGAGATATGGAAATAAAAACAAAAATAAACAAATGGGACGTAATGAAACTTCAAAGCTTTTGCACAGCAAAGGAAACCATAAACAAGACCAAAAGACAACCCTCAGAATGGGAGAAAATATTTGCAAATGAAGCAACCGACAAAGGATTAATCTCCAAAATTTACAAGCAGCTCATGCAGCTCAATAACAAATAACCAAAGAAGCCAATCCAAAAATGGGCAGAAGACCTAAATAGACATTTCTCCAAAGAAGATATACAGACTGCCAGCAAACATATGAAAGAATGCTCAACATCATTAATCATTAGAGAAATGCAATTCAAAACTGCAATGAGATATCATCTCACACCAGTCAGAATGGCCATCATCAAAAAATCTAGAAAGAATAAATGCTGGAGAGGGTGTGGAGAAAAGGGAACACTCTTGCACTGCTGGTGGGAATGTGAATTGGTACAGCCACTATGGAGAACAGTATGGAGGTTCCTTAAAAAACTACAAATAGAACTACCATATGACCCAGCAATCCCACTACTGGTCATATACCCTGAGAAAATCATAATTCAAAAGAGTAATGTACCAAAATGTTCATTGCAGCTCTATTTACAATTGCCAGGAGATGGAAACAACCTAACTGTCCATCATCGGAGGGATGGATACAGAAGATGTGAATTGAAATTGAAATTGAAATAGAATTGAAATTGAACTATTTGTAATGAGGTGGATGGACCTAGAGTCTGTCATACAGAGTGAAGTAAGTCAGAAAGAGAAAGACAAATACCGTATGCTAACACATATATATGGAATTTAAGAAAAAAAATGTCATGAAGAACCTAGGGGTAAGAAAGGAATAAAGATACAGACCTACTAGAGAATGGATTTGAGGATATGGGGAGGGGGAAAGGTAAACTGGGACAAAGTGAGAGAGTGCCATGGACATGTATACACTGCCAAATGTAAAACAGATAGCTAGTGGGAAGCAGCCGCATAGCACAGGGAGATCAGGTCGGTGCTTTGTGACCACCTAGAGGGGTGGGATAGGGAGGGTGTGAGGGAGGGAGATGCAAGAGGGAAGAGATATGGGAACATATGTATATGTATAACTTATTCACTTTGTTATAAAGCAGGAACTAACACACCATTGTAAAGCAATTATACTCCAATAAAGATTAAAAAAAAAGAAAGCAACCATAAATATAGATATTGGTGTGCTCTGGTACTAGGCAAAGGAGGAGATGAGATAGCACTTCATGAAAAGAATAAAGAATATATACATATATGAAAAACAGATTCATGGAATTAGTAACAAATTAATCTGAGTGTTTCCTTAAATTCTGTAAAAATATTTTGAATAGAATTATTTCTACAAGAAATTATAGAAACTTTATAGAAACTCTCTGAATAGTAATTAGAAATTGCATTAATAAATGCATGCTTTTATCTAAAATTTATTTTTAAATATGTATTTTCCCACCACTGAAGAATAGCTGGAAAGCATAATCAAATTTAGCTTGAATGCTGAAAAAATATGACCCAGTGTGTACTAAGTATGCTATCTTTCTTGTTTTAAAAATTAGGACATGATTTTAATGCATTTTTTACATTACATTTCAATTAAAATATTCAGCTAATTGTTTTTGTTTCCGTAATCTACTGAACCAGAATTTTTTCCTCTTCTTTGAGATATACAAAAGCATGGTTTCTCTTGTCACCAATAATATTTTTTTCTTATTGTTGTTTTCTGAAGACTGTATTATTTTTGACTTTTGATTATTCTGAAAATATTATGTAAGTGGAATCATACAGTATGTGACCTTTTAGATTGGTTCTTTTCACTCCGTATAAAGGCCTTGATCCATCCAAGTTGTTGCAGGTATCATTAGTTTGTTCTTTCTCATTACTGAGCAGTATTCCATGGCATAGATGTACAGTTTGTTTAATCATTCAGTTATTGAGGGACGTTTTGGTTGGTTTGAGTTCTTGGTGAGGATGCAGAGAAATTAGATCTTTCACATATTATAGGTAGGAATGTAAAATGGTATAGTCAGTCACTCTTGAAAGAAGTTTGGCAGTGTCTTAAAAAACTAAACATGCACTTACCATATGATACAGCGAGTACACTTGTGGGCATTCATCCTAGATAAATGAAAACCTATGTCCACACAAAAATCTAAATAGGATTATTCATAGCAGTTTTATTTATGTCTGTAACATTTTTTTGTTTCCTATCATTACAGTGACAGTTATTGCAGCAAATATGTGCTCAATATCTATTCCACACCCAGTCTGTAATTTCACAAGGTACTTGTCTCCATCAAATATATGAACTTTGTACATGTGCCTCACTCCTCCAGCATGCATTCAAAGCCACCCTGTACATCTGACCAGGCCACACCCATACCTTCATGCACTACCTGACCAAACATGTGCCACTTTTCTATGAAAACCATCCTGACCTCATTCCTATATGTCAGACCTGACCCTTCCCTGAGGAGTAACATATACTCTCATGACTTTTATGAATATTCAGTGCACTTATATTTCCATATGCCTCTTTCTTTCTATTAGCTGTTTGAAGGGAGGGTCTATGTTTTATTCGTCTTTGCTTTTTTCGTACATGGCATATAATTCCTCCCTCAGAGTGGACACTAAAAGCTTAGTAAAAGAACAAACAGATAAGTTAATCTTTCAATTAACTGTGACTGACACTTTTATATTTAATTATTACAACTATACTTTGAGTCGATATTATTATCTCCATGTTATAAAGAGCATGGCAAGGCTGAAAAAAATGTTTTTAACTAGAACTTTACAGCTCAGCCTGGAGTTGATGGAATATAAATATCCTGATCTAAAATCAATCTCCTTTCTACTATAAATGGCTGCCTAAATCAATAGAACACCCTATTTTAAAAAATGTGTTCACATTGTTTTTCAATCATGAAGTAAGTTTTCTTCAAAAATGGAGAATAAAGTAAAGAACAGGGAGCTCAGGAACACATAGGTAACTTCTCTGCATGCTGACCCAGCTTTGTTTCAGGCTAGGATCCAGGCCCTTCCCTACGGGGCATGAGGTCTACAGAGGTTTCCTATCCTCCACTCGTCTGTGGAACATCCCTTCAGAGATTTCACTGCAAACATTTGTTTTAAATTAGTCCTCTAAAATCCTTACAGCTCATTGTTTTTAATACAATTTTAACAAGGCCTCTAAACTTCATAATATCTTTTTGCCAACTTTATTCTTTTATTGCAAAAATAGAAAGAGCTCCCTTTTCTGGGTGGTGGTGGTGGGATGAATTGGAAGATTGGGATTGACATATATAAACTAATATGTATAAAATAGATAACTAATGAGAACCTGCTGTATAAAAAAATAAATAAAATAAATAAACTAGAAAGAGCTCCCTTTTCTATCTTATTTAAATATTTATTTTCATTAAAGGCAGTAGGATCACCAGCTTGCCAAACACTGATTCCTTTCCATTCTGTGCCTCCCTCTCCCCCTTGCCTCAAAAAAGAGTGAGATAAACCGTGCCTTGGAACTACCTCAGACCGCTTTTCTACATAATAACTCAAATATTCTGTTTTGCCTTAGACTGTCTTAGCCCATGTCTCTGAACACTTTCTAATTAGTTATGCTTATAGACCTATCTAGATATTTGCTAAAAGGAATATTTTAGAAATTTATAATATGATTCTACTAAATTGTCTCTATTTGAGTCATCTACCTGTACTGCTTGCATAAAAATAATATTTCACAAAAATAATCTTTCAGCTTAGACCTTTTGCCTTCAGCATCACAGCTCCCCATAAATTACTGTCTAATTTCAGATAATTAAGCCACACATTCAATATTATATACCTTCAGCTAAATAGAAATCACTAGTATCTAATAATTAGTGACTAAAGGGCTTCCACCTCAACATTGATTATTTTCTTAATATTTCCCTCAGCATGTGGAAGCATTCAATTTTCTTGTTTCTGAATTTTATTTTCCAGTAAAAAAAAACCCAGATCCTTCTGTTTATGAAAACTGACCCTGTCTAGTTTTGCAGGTTGCTTGGAATATGCCCAAATGAGACAGAAACTTCATTCAAGTCAATGGCTTTTATTTAAACTTTCATTGTTTTTCCATATCAGAGTAACTGACATTGGTCTAGTGCACTTACGTTGTTTTCCCACTCTTACTGCAATATAAAATTATCACCTGAACAGCCAGAAGGCTTTACAACTATACATATTTAGGATCTTAGCACAGTAGCGGTATTGAAGGCGTTTGAAACATTCTAAACGAATAATGCTTAGCAATGAGAACAGAGAACTAATGATGGAAACAGACAAGATTCACTCACTTGATATGAAATAGCATAAGTTGCCTGATAGGACCAGAGAAGGAGATTTCTCCTGTAAGTTTCTTTTGTTTCCATTTTGAGAAAGAATAAAATCCATTCAAAAATATCAGAACTACTTTTTTAGCCTTTTTATGACTAGACTTCTAGATTCTCCTCCTTATGTTCCCATTTTTCCAAATTTTTACTTTAGTGTTTTTGTGAATTAACGTAAAATAAATAAATAAAAGGGTGAGAAAAGGAGTAGGATTACAAAAAGAGAAGTAAATATATTCAGTATCTCAGAAGATGGGCAGCAAAAATCAATGTAGTGATACATATAGTTAAGGTGAAATGAAGTTAGGCAAAATTATCATAGTTTGAAAGCACTTAAGGTGAGGAATGGTGGGGAGACAAAATATGCAGATGATGAGAGAAGGAGGTAGCAGACTTTGTCTCTGGACATAGATTTTAAGTTGAGGGATGCACGGATATATATGTGGACTCAGAAGGATCTGAGAGGGAGTACGGTACCTTGAGAGATGAAGAGTTGACTTAGTGAGAGAATGAGAGAGTAAATAAATGTGACAGAGAAGTAACAGCTCTAGTTTACAAGATAAATTGTTGTGTTCCTTCTCTTGGGAAACAGCAGCTGCTTCTTCCTCCTTTAAATTTGGTTTATATACTACTATGTAGAGCAAATTTAATTTATGACATTGTTAACATTAAATTATTGGGTTGAGCTCTAATATCCTCTAACTAATGTGCTCTTTTCTTGAAAAGATTTAACATTTGCTTATCTATCTAACATAAAGATTGTTGCCCATTTAAAGTAAGTATAAGTTGGTGCATGGACTTTAGCCAGTAAACAAAGTCATCACCACCAACCCCACTCTCCTTCAAAAGCTTAATATATCTAGTTTCTAACTCAGTGCTAAAAATGAAAATTCTGAGTTGAATATTGGTATAAAATATGGATCATGTGTGCTATTTAAAAACAGCTTATCCTTGGTGCTAAAGAGTATTTTGGGTAATATGTTCAGGAATAGAAATTTTGTGTCCTCTGGTTGTACATTGAAGGAGCTGGTGCTGTTTGAAAATCAATATTCAAACCTAGAGTTTATCCTCTGCTTAGAAAGGATGAATGATTGTCTTCTTCCAGAAACTCTTAATCTTGCCAACATCAATGACAGCACTACCAACTCTCAATAATGTAAAAAATTCATGATGTAAAATCTAATCTTTGCTTTCTTATTTGTAAGATTTCTTAAAAGTGTTCACATGTGATACTTTTATCCCAGATTATGCCAGAATTATATCTTCAATCATAAATGCATAGGTATAATAATTTGCACCAAAAATTACTCCGGGCACGAATGAGTGGAGAATAATTTCATTGTCATTCTCTGTGTACACCTGGACTTTCTCCATCAACTTAGTATGCTGTGTCCTTCTGTTGACTGCCTCACTTTTCAGACTTATCACATTATGTTGTGCCTCCAGGTTACCTGGCTAATCATTTATATGTATAGGTATATCCAATAGACACGCGTATATATCCTTTTCTACATCTTGCCTGGTCACTAAAAGAGTGTTCAAAAGTCTCAATCTAAATACTACATGATTTTTAAAGGACAATAAAGGCTTGCAATGCTCATATTGTACTTGCTGGATAAATAACATTTAAAATTTACCAACTGCCTCCAGATTTTGAACACAATGCCATAAATATAATAATCCTTTGTCAAGGTCCAATGTGCTATATTGTTAGCATTAGCCTTTTTTCAGATTAATTCTAGCTCTTCCAGAATCTTAATGACAATGGTAGGAACTGCTTAGGTTCTAAATACATATACATGCCTACTCTTTAGGGAGAGTCAGCTATGTGAGTAAAATTTCTACTTACTCAGGAAAGGCCACACTAGTTATTCAGGGATGTTTGATAACTGCCCATAATAAGTGCAGATAATTTGGTTAGAGAGATGAATGGAATATCATGGCCACAGAGATTAAATAAAGGATAAATAAAAAAAACAAGCGAGTTTGTCAAATCAGATGACATATTCAGGGAAAAAGCAAATACTACTTGAATTTGGAAGATGAAGGAGGAAATCAGGCATTTGATTAAATCCTGAAAACCCTTACCATGGAGTTTTCCTCTTTACTCATTAGAAGCAATTTATGTATTTGTGTTGAACTATTTGTAAATTTTCTAACCACCCTTTGATGGATGCTGATAGAAAGATTTAGTGGCAGAGAAAGGACAAATACATAGCTATTTTTAAATTAGTATTTCTATTTTGAAAATATGGTTGACCTCTTTTCCTGCTCTGAATGCTTACATAATTTTATGTAACTATTGTATTTATAGCTAAGTGGGGTGATAAAACATAGCATATGATTTGTTATAATAAAAAGAGAGCAGCAAGTCCCACTGTTTATGTAGGACAAGTGCAGTGGCAGTGACATTGCCTGCTGTGTCAGTGACATTGAAAGAAAGCATTGCAATGGAAACACACACACACACACACACACACACACACACAACTATTTGGAGCCCCTACAGCCTTTTCTAATGAGATGCTGTTGCATAAACAAGGAAATAAGGGGGCAGTAGAGGTTCTCTTGTATTTCATTATAAATATTGATGATGGTTTGTGATGAGCGGTAGCGCATATGGAAAAATATAAAATGGGAAATGAAATCAGCTTTAATTTCAACAGGCCAGACCTCTGGAATTAAATATCAAAAGATAAGTTTCCAATTTGGTGGATATTTTTTTTAAATAAAGGAAGAAAGGCCTTTTACATTTTAAGACAAACAGCTTAATTTTTCCACCTTACTTCCCCCTTTATATTTGAATATAAAATATTTGAGTTCTATTAAGCTATAAATACGAGCAATACAGATCTATGCAAAATTATCTTTTGGTAAAATTTTACTGATGCTTCAGAAACTATTGTTTTAAACTTTCAAAATATTTCTCGTTAGTAATGATCTAAACCAAATAAGCATGCAAACTAAATTGTAACACCCTGCACTACTTAACATGTCAAGTGTGCTTTTATATATATTATTTCATTAGTATGTTTGTTATCAATGTCTAGTTGAGAAAATCTGGCTTAGTGGTAGTAATGCATTAATTATCATAAAGCAAATAAGCAGAACACTGAGGCTGATATACCCCTTCAACATTACCATACAGCTGAAAACAAATTTATGGTAAGAATCCAGACTAGATTTTATTAAATTCAAAAAATTAAAGGGCAGCTGGAAGAAGGAAGAGGTATATAAGAATAGCCATTGACTTCAGTGATACTAGAGAAAAAATACAACAGTATAGTCGATTAAGGGCTGTCACGTTAGTACTTTAAACAAAAATATATTGAGCCCATTAAGCTTGTATCTGAGTTAGTTTCAACACTATAATCACTGAGTTGCTGTTCTTGATACCAGTGGATCAGTTACACTCAGCAAGCATAACGTGTGGAAAGATTGACACATGGTAACAGTAACAGTCAATCAAATGAGAAGCTGTCAAATAAAGAATGAATTGTTTCTAACATCAGAAGATTAAAAAGACAAGACTCTCAAAGGAAGGAGATTACTGACCATGGCAACCCCCACACAAATATTTTATTGCATTTGTTTTCCAATTACATAAGATTTTAATGAGCTGTGGAAAAACAGTAGGTGTAGATTACACTATATTAGGTTTATCTTCAGCAGCTGTCTCTGGCCTTGAATGACATTCTACCATAACAAAATTATTCAAAGCATATGACCACATGCATAAATCTGGTGATTTTGAAACCCCAATCAAAAGTACCATATTTGTCATTGTTCTAATGCCTATGAAATGTATTGGCCTGAACAGTACAAGGAAATTAACTTTTTTTGAGGCAATCAAAAGCCTCCTTTGTGAGAAAAATAAGAAGGTGTTAAAAAGCAGTAAATATCTCGGATGCTAAAGGATTTTTATGGCAATATGTTTTCTCACACTAATTAAATAAGCAAATAACACTAATAAAAGCATTGCATCATTTTCTTTCTTCTTTATTTTATCTGACAAAGACATGCAAAATGTTTTTAGAATAAAAAAAATCATAAAATAAAATATCCATCTATTTTTGGAAACAACCAATGACATTCCCTGTTAAAAGCACATTTTATCCACATGCATCTTACCAAACATCTTCCAGAACAGTTCTAAAATAATCACTGTCATGCTGATGTTTCTATCCTACTAAAGAACATTGTTTTAAACTATGTTTTGGAAACAGAGAATATTAAAGTTTTAAGTTAACTCCATTAGTTTACATTAGGAAAATGAAAGGTCTATTATGGAATGTAATATCTATATCCACATTTAGAAACATACTATAATAACTTCTATAACTTAGGGAGATATATGTCTAATTAGAAAACTAGATCAAGTTATTTGTGCTGTATTATAGTACCAATCTTTCCAGAATAATCAAGGTTCTTAATGGATTTCTGAAGATTAGATAATGAAAAACATTTGAAAGAATATTCCTTAAAGATCTTTCTAAATTATTTGAAATATGAAGGTCAGTTAATTTTGAGGAAAACTAAGGAGCCTTGATTCTTATGGAAAAAAAGCACCATGTATATATTAAGGAAAATAACCATCTTCATACATGTAGACTTGTACTTTAAAGGACAGAAAGGATACTAAATAATTATGAGTTTATTACCAAGACCAGGTATTATGCCAATTTATTGACATTTGTTACATTTAATATTCACAAACATTTCTTTCACCATATAAAAATGATATTTCAATAGTTCCTAGGCCAGAAATACTACATTTTTTCACATAATCATTTAAAAATCTTAAATATTTCTCCTTATATTTTTCACAAACAAGGCAAATATGTTGCAGAAAGTGTTTTATTAAAAAAGCAGAGATCTAGAGAAGTTAAAATGAATTATCTTTTTAATGATAACAAAAAAGAGAACTATTTTCTCTTATTAAGAAAGAGAACTTTTTTTTAAAATCCCATTTTCAATATCATCAAAAAGAATAAAACAGAGGCCTCAGGCCTTTAAGAGTGCAGGCCCCACTGGTTCTCCAAACGAGGTGCCAATGGGCAGCCTGCCATCAGAAGCCATGTCTGGGACATCCCCCAGGTATGCACTCAAGCCTTTTAAAAATATTGGGAGATGTGAATGGGAGCTTTCTCAGACAGTATATGAATAATTCATTTATGGGGCCATCAGGACCTCATGGAGTTTGAGCACAGACCGTTACCTCGCAGAGCAGGAAGACTCCCAAACAGCAACGGCAGACTGCATGCAGAGTGCCAGTAGGAGGACCTACAAGATGGCGGAGGAGTAAGACATGGATATCACCTTCCCCCCTACAAATACATCAAAAATAAATCTACATGTGGAACAATTCTTAAAGAACACCTACTGAATGCTGGCAGAAGACCTCAGACTTCCCAAAAGGCAAGAAACGCCCCACGTACATGGGTAGGGTAAAAGAAAAAAGAATAAACAGAGACAAAAGAATACGGATGGGACCTGCATCAGTGGGAGGGAGCTGTGAAGGAGGAAAGGTTTCCACACACTAGGAAGCCCCTTCACTGGTGGAGACAGGGGTGGGCGGGGGTAGAAACTTCGGAGCCACAGAGGAGAGCGCAGCAACAAGTGTGCAGAGGGCAAAGCGGAGAGATTCCCGCACAGAGGATCACTGTCGCCCAGCACTCACGGGCCTGAGAGGCTTGTCTGCTCACCCACCGGGGCGGGCAGGGGCTGGGAGCTGAGGCTCAGGCTTCGGAGGTCAGATCCCAGGGAGAGGACTGGGGTTGGCTGCATGAACACAACCTGAAGGGGGCTAGTGAACCACAGCTAGCCGGGAGGGAGTCCAGGAAAATGTCTGGAACTGCCTAAGAGGCAAGAGACCATTGTTTCAGGGTACGCGAGGAAAGGGTATCAGAGCAACGCCTGAACGAGCTCCAGAGAAGGGCACAAGCGGCGGTTATCAGCATGGACCCCAGAGACGGGCATGAGATGCTAAGGCTGCTGCTGCAGTCTCCAAGAAACCTGTGTGCAAGCACAGGTCACCATCCACACCTCCCCTGCCGGAAGCCTGTGCAGCCCGTCACTGCCAGGGTCCCGTGATCCAGGGACAACTTCTCCAGGAGAACACATGGCACGCCTCAGGCAGGTGCAACGTCATGCTGGCCTCTGCTGCCGCAGGCTCGCCCTGCATCCATACTCCTCCCTGCCCCCAGCCTGAGTGAGCCAGAGCCCCTTAATAAACTACTCCTTTAACCCCTTCCTGTCTGTGAGGGAACAGATACCCTCAGGCGACCTACAGGCAGAGGCGGGGCCAAATCCAAACCTGAACCCCAGGAGCTGTGTGAACAAAGAAGAGAAAGGGAAATCTCTCCCAGCAGCCTCAGGAGCAGTGGATTAAATCTCCACAATCAACTTGATGTACCCTGCATCTGTGAAATACTGAATAGACAACAAAACATCCCAAAATTGAGGTAGTGGACCTTGGGAGCAACTGTAGACTTGGGATTTGCTCTATGCACCTGACTAGTTTCCAATTTTTACGTCTATCTTAGTATACTTTTTAGTGCTTGTTATCACTGGTGGATTTATTGGTTTGATTGCTCTCTATTTTTTAAATTACTTTAAAAAATTTTTTACTTTAACAATATGTTTTTATTTTAATAACTTTATGTTATTTCTTTTCTTTTCTTTTCTTTCTTTTTTTCTCCGTTTTCTTCTGAGCTGTGTGGCTGACAGGGTCTTGGTGCTCCGGCTGGGTGTCAGGCCCAAGCCGCGGAGGTAGGAAAGCTAAGTTAAGGACACTGGACAACCAGAGACCTCCCAGCCCCACATACTATCAACTGGCAACAGCTCTCCCAGAGATCTCCAACTCAACGCTAAGACCCAGCTGCACTCAACGACCAGCAAGCTCCAGTGCTGGACACCCCAATACCAAACAACTGACAAGACAGGAACACAACCCCACACATTAGCAGAGAGGCTGCCAAAAATCATAGTAAGTTCACAAACACTGCAAAACACACCACTGGACTTGGTCCTGCTCACCAGAAAGACAAGATCCAGCCTCATCCACCAGGACACAGGCACCAGTCCCTTCCACCAGGAAGCATACAAAACCCACTGAACCAACGTTAGCCACTGGGGGCAGACACCAAAAAACGGGAACTACGGATGTGCAGCCTGTGAAAAACAGACTTCAAACACAGTAAGTTAAGCAAAATGAGAAGACAGAGAAATATGCAGCAGTTGAAGCAGAAAGGTTAAACCCTCCCCCAGGCCAAACAATTAAGAGGAAATAGACAATCTACCTAAAGAAGAATTCAGAGTAATGATAGTAAAGATGATCCAAAATCTTGGAAACAGAATGGAGAAAATACAAGAAACGTTTAACAAGGACCTAGAACTAAAGAGCAAACAAACAATTATGAACAACACAATAAATGAAATTAAAAATTCTCTAGAAGGAAGCAGTAGCAGAATAACTGAGGCAGAAGAACAGATAAGTGACCTGGAAGATACAACAGTGGAAATAACTACCGCAGGGCAGAATAAAGGAAAAAAAAATGAAAAGAATTAACAACAGTCTGAGAGAAACCTGGGACAAAATTAAATGCACCAATATTCAAAATAATAGGGGTCCCAGAAGAACAAGAGTAAAAGAAAGAGTCTGAGAAAATATTTGAAAAGATTACAGTTGAAAAATTCCCTACCATAGGAAAGGAAATAGTCAATCAAATCCAGGAAGCACAGAGAGTTCCATACAGGATAAATCCAGGGAGAAATATGCAAAGACACATATTAATCAAACTATCAAAAATTAAACACAAAGAAAAAATATTAAAAGCAGCAAGAGAAACAAACAAATAACACACAAGGGAATCCCCATAAGGTTAACAGCTGAACTTTCAGCAGAAACTCTGCAACCCAGAAGGGAGTGGCAGAACATATTTAAAGTGATGAAAGGGAAAAACCTACTAGCAAGATTACTCTACCCAGCAAGGATCTCATTCTGATTCGACAGAGAAATTAAAATCTTTACAGACAAGCAAAAGCTAAGAGAATTCAGCACTACAACACCAGCTTTATCACAAATGCTAATGGAACTTCTCTAGCCAGGAAACAAAAAAGAAGGAAAAGACGTACAATAACAAACCCAAAACCATTAAGAAAATGGTAATAGGAACATACATATCGATAATTACCTTAAATGTAAATGGATTAAATGCTCCAAACAAAAGGCATAGACTGGCTGAATGGATACAGAAAAAAGACCCGTATATATGCTGTGTACAAGAGACCCACTTCAGACCTAGGGACACATACAGATGGAAAGTGGGGGATGGAAAAAGATATTCCATGAAAATGGAAATCAAAAGAAAGCTGGAGTAACAATTCCCATATCAGACAAAATGGGGTTTAAAATAAAGACTATTACAGGAGACAAAGAAGGACATTACATAATGATCAAGGGATCAATCCAAGAAGATAAAACGACTGAAAATATTTATGCACCCAACATAGGAGCACCTCATTACATAAGGCAATTGCTAACAGCCATAAAGGGGGAAATCGACAGTAACAAAATCACAGTAGGGGACTTTAACACCCCACATTCACCAATGGAGAGATCATCCAAATTGAAAATAAATAAGGAAACACAAGCTTTAAATGGCACATTAAACAAGAGGGACTTAACTGATATCTATAGGACATTCCATCCAAAAACAACAGAATACACATTCTTCCCAAGGGCTCATAGACGTTCTCTATGATAGATCATATCTTGGGTCACAAATCAAGCCTTGGTAAATTTAAGGAAATTGAAATCATATCAAGTATCTTTTCTGACCCAAACACTATGAGACTAGATATCAATTACAGGAAAAAATCTGTAAAAAATACAAATACATGGAAGCTAAACAATACAATACTTAATAGCCAAGAGATCACTGATGAAATCAAAGTGCAAATCAAAACATACCTACAAACAAATGACAATGAAAACACGAAGACCCAAAACCTATGGGATGCAGCAAAAGCACTTCTAAGAGGAGGTTTACAGCAATACAATCCTACCTCAAGAAAAAGCTCAAATAAACAACCTAACTTACATCTAATGAAATTAGAGAAAGAAGAACAAAAAATCCCCAAACTTAGCAGAAGGAAAGAAATCATAAAGATCAGATCAGAAATAAATGAAAAAGAAATGAAGGAAAAAAAGCAAAATCAATAAAACTAAAAGCTGGTTCTTTGAGAAGATAAACAAAATTGATAAACCATTAGCCAGACTCATCAAGAAAAAAAGGGAGAAGACTCAAATCAATAGAATTAGAAATGAAAAAGGAGAAGTAACATCTGACACTGCAGAAAAACAAAGCATCATGAAAGATTACTAAAAGCAACTAATGCCAAAAAAATGGACAGTCTAAAGAAATGGACACATTCTTAGAAAAGCACAACCTTCTGAGAATGAATCAGGAAAAACAGAAAATATAAACAGACCAATAACAAGCACTGAAATTGAAACTGTGATTAAAAATCTTCCAACAAACAAAATCCCAGGACCAGATAACTTCAAGGCGAATTCTATCAATCATTTAGAGAAGGGCTAACATCTATCCTTTTCAAATTCTTTCAAAATATAGTGGAGGGAGGAACACTGCCAAACTCATTCTACGAGGCCATCATCACCCTGATACCAAAACCAGACAAAGATGTCACAAAAAAAGAAAACTACAGACCAATAACCCTGATGAACATAGATGCAAAATCCTCAAAATATTAGGAAACAGAATCCAACAGTATATTAAAAGGATCATACACCATGATCAAGTGGGGTTTATTCCAGGAATGCAAGGATTCTTCAATATACGCAATCAATTAATGTGATACACCATATTAACAAATTGAAGGATAAAAACCGTATGATAATCTCAATAGATGCAGTAAAAGCTTTTCACAACATTCAACACTCACTGATGATAAAAACTCCCCAGAAAATAGGCATAGAAGGAAGTTACCTCAATATAATAAAGGCCATATATGACAAACCCACAGCCAACATAGTTCTTAACGGTGAAAAATTGAAAGCATTTCCACTAAGATCAGGAACAAGATAAAGTTGCCCACTGTCACTGCTATTATTCAAAATAGTTTTGTAAGTTTTAGCCACATCAATCAGAGAAGAAAAAGAAATAAAAGGAATCCAAATTGGAAAAGAAGAAGTAATACTGTCTCTGTTTACAGATGACATGATACTACACATAGAGCATCATAAAGATGCTACCAGAAAACTACTAGAGGTAATCAATGAATTTGGTAAAGTAGCAGCATACAAGATTAATGCACAGAAATCTCTTGCATTCCTATACACTAGTGATGAAAAATATGAAAGAGAAATTAAGGAAACACTCACTTTTACCACTGCAACATAAAGAATAAAATACCTAGGAATAAACCTACCTAAGGAGGTAAAAGACCTGTATGCAGAAAAGTATAAGACACTGATGAAAGAAATTAAATATGATACAAACAGTTGGAGAGATATACCATGTTCTTGGACTGGAAGAATCAACACTATGAAAATTATTATACTACCCAAAACAATCTACAGAGATAATGCAATCCCTATCAAACTACCAATGGCATGTTTCACATAACTAGAACTGAAAATTTCACAATTTGTATGGAAACACAAAAGACCCCGAATAGCAAAAGCAATCTTGAGAAAGAAAAACAGAGCTGGAGGAATCAGGTTCCCTGACTTCAGACTATACTACAAAGTTACAGTAATCAAGACAGTATGGTACTGGCACAAAAACAGAAATATAGATCCATGGAAAAGGATAGAAAGCCCAGAGATAAATCCATGCACGTATGGTCAACTTATTTTGGATAAAGTAGGCAAGAATATAAAATGGACAAAAGACAGCCTCTTCAATAAGTGGTGCTGGGAAAACTGGACAGCTACATGTAAAAGAATGAAATTAGAACACTCCCTAAAACCATACACAAAAATAAGCTCAAAATGGATTAAAGACCCAAATGTAAGGCCAGACACTATAAAACTCTTAGAGGAAAACATAGGCAGAACACTCTATGAGGTACATCACAGCATGATACTTTTTGACCCACCTCTTAGAGAAATGGAAATAAAAATGAAAGTAAACAAATGAGACCTAGTGAAACTTAAAAGCTTTTGCACAGCAAAGGAAACCATAAACAAGACGAAAAGACAACCCTCAGAATGGGAGAATATATTTGCAAAAGAAGCAACTGACAGAAGATTATTCTCTAAAATATACAAGCAGCTCATGCAGCTCAAAATCAAAAAACAAAAACCCATTCCAAAAATGGGCACCAGTTCCAAATAGACATTTCTCCAAAGAAAATATACAGATTGCCAACAAACACATGAAAGGATGCTCAACATCACTAATCATTAGAGAAATGCAAATCAAAACTACAATGAGGTATCACACACACCTGTCAGAATGGTCATCACCAAAACGTTTACAAACAGTAAATGCTGGAGAGGGTGTGGAGAAAAGGGAACCCTCTTGCACTGTTGGTGGGAATGTAAATTGATACAGCCACTATGGAGAACAGTACGGAGGTTCCTTAGAAAACTAAAAATAGATCTACCATAAGACCCAGCAATCCCACTACTGGGCATATACCCTGAGAAAATCATAATTCAAAATAGAGTTATGTACCACAATGTTCACTGCAGCACTATTTACAATAGCCAGGACATGGAAGCAACCTAAGTGTCCATTGACAGATGAATGGATAAAGAAGATGTGGCACAAATATACAATGGAATATTACTCAGCCATAAAAAAGAAATGAAACTGGGTTTTTTGTAGTGAGGTGGAAGGACTAGAGTTTGTCATAGAGATTGAAGTATGTCAGAAAGATAAGAACAAATACTGTATGCTAACACATATATATGGAATTAGAAAAAAAAAAATGGTTCTGAAGAACCTAGCGGCAGGACTGGAATAAAGATGCAGAAGTAAGATAGTGGCATTGACATGTATACACTGCCCAATGTAAAATAGATAGCTAGTGGGAAGCAGCTGCATAGCACAGGGAGATCAGCTCAGTGCTTTGTGAGCACCAAAGAGGGGTGGGATATGGAGGGTAGGAGGGAGATGCAAGAGGGAGGGTGTATGATGATATATGTATATGTATAGCTGATTCACTTTGTTATACATCAGAAACTAACACAACACTGTAAAGCAATTATACTCCAAGATGTTTTAAAAAAAACAAAAACTGAAAAATAAATAACCACTCCAGTAGAATTCTTTATGACTTTGGAATACAGAAAGATTTATTGTACAAGGCTCAAAATATGCAAACAATATGGAAAATATCTGATAAACTTAAAAAAAAAAGAATAAAATACCTAGAATAATCCTACCTAAGGATGTAAAAGACTCTTACTTGTAAAACTAAGACACTGATGAAAGAATTTCAAGACAACACAACCAGATGGAAAGATATACACTGTTCTTGGATTGGAGGAATTAATATTGTTAAAATGACCATACTACCCAAGGCAATCCACAGATTCAGTGTGATCCCAATCAAAATACCAATGGCATTTTTCACAGAACTAAAACAAATATTAAAATTTGTATGGAAACAAAAGATCCTGAATAGCCAGAACAATCTTGAGAAAGAAAATAGCTGGAGGAATCATGCCTCCTGACTTCAGACTATACTACAGAGCTACAGTAATCAAACTAGTATGGTACTGCCACAAAAACAGACACACAGATCAATGGAACAAAATAGAGAACCCAGAAATAAACCCACACACTTACAGCCAATTAATCTATGACAAAGGAGACAAGAATTACAATGGAGAAAAGACAGTCTCTTCAAAAATTGGTGCTGGGAAAAATGGACAGCTACACATAAAACAATGAAATTAGAACATTCTCTAACACCATATAAAAAATAAAATAAAATAGGATTAAAGACCTAAATGTGAGACCTGAAACCGTAAAACTCCTAGAGGAAAACATGGGCAGAACACTCTTTGACATGAATCATAGCAATAGCAATATTTTTTTGCATCTGTCTCCTAAAGCAAAGGAAATAAAAGCAAGGATAAACAAATGAGATCTAATTAAATGTAAAAGCTTTCATACAGCAGAGAAAACCATAGAAAAAACAAAAAGACAACCTACTGAATGGAGAAGATATTTGCAAATGATATGACCCATAAGAGATTAATATCCAACATGTATAAACAGCTCATACAACTCAACATACAAAAAACAAACAACCGAATTAATAAATGGGCAGAACGAAATAGACATTTTTCAAAAGAGGAAATGCAGATGGTCAATGGGCACATGAAAAGATGCTCAACATTGCTAATCCTAAGAAAATGTAAATTAAAACCACAATGAGATATCACCTCACACCCGTCAGAAAGGCTATCATCACAAAGAACACAAATAACACATGTTGATGAGGATGTGAACAAAATGGAATACTTGTACACTGTTGGTTGGAATGTAAATTGATGCAGCCACTGTGAAAAACAGTATAGAGGTTCCTCAAAAAACTAAAAGTAGAACTGCCATACGACCCAGCAATTCACTCCTGGGAATAGCTCTGAAAAAAACAAAAACATTAATTCAAAAAGATACACACACTCCAATATTCATCACTATTTACAATTGCCAAGGTATAGAAGGTACCTAAGTGTCAATCAACAGATGAATGGATAAAGATGTGGTGTATGTATATACATATGTGTGTGTGTGTGTGTGTGTGTGTGTGTATGTATATACACACACACACACACACACACACACACACACAATGGAATACTACTAAACCATACAAAAAGAATGACATTTTGCCATTTGCAGCAACATGGATGGACTTGGAGGGCATTATGCTAAGTGAAATAAGTCAAATACTGTATTACATTACTTATACGTGGAATCTAAAAAAAATGCAATAAACTAGTGAATATAACAAAAATGAAGCAGACTTCCAGATATAGAGAGCAAACTAGTGGTTACCAGTGAGGAAAGGAAGGGGGGAGGGCAATATAGGGATAAGGGATTAAGCAGTACAAACTATTATGTATAAAATAAGCTACAAAGATATATTGTACAACACAGGGAATAAAGCCAATATTTTATAATAACTATAAATGGAGTATAACATTTAACATGGTGAAGCACTATACTGTTCACCCATAACTTAAATAATATTGTATATCAACTATCTTCAATAAAAAATTAAATAATAAAACTTATGGAAGATAACATAAGAGAAAAAAAGTAATTTTTCTACCTCAAGAAACTAAGTAAATAGTAGTTAAATCCAAATAAACAGAAGGAGGAATATAGTAAAGAACAAGAGATAATGAAATTTTAAATAAAACAAAAACAAAACCAATAGAGAATATAAATTAATCTAAATCTGGGTCCTTGAGAAGATCAATAGAATTAATAAAACTTCAGTCCAACTGACCATGAAAAAAGGCAGAAGATGAAATTTACCAATATTGGGAATGAAAGAGGGACTTTCAGTTCAGAGTATATAGACATTAAAAGACCATAAGGGAATGATACAAATTTTATGTCAATAAATTAATTAATTTAAAAGAAATTGACAAATTCCTTGAAAGATACATATTATAAAAAATACAAAATGAAATAGAAAAACTAAAACCTTATATGTATTAAAGAAATGGAATGTGTAGATAAAAACCTTCTTGCAGGGAAAACATAGGGCCTAGAGTGCTTTATTTTATAAATTCATCAGAATACTTAAGAAGGAAATAATACCAATTATACATAATCTGTTCTAGTAAATACAAGAAAAGGGAAACTTCTCAATTCATTTTGTGAAGCCAGCATTGCACTGATACAACAACAAGACAAAAACTTTACGGGGAAAAAAGAATACAAACTGATATCCTCACTGAATATAGATACAAAATACCTTAATACAATATCAGCAAATTGAATCCATCAATACATAAAAAGAATGATATATCATGAAGAAGTGTAACTTATTCCAGAAATGCAAGGTTAGCTTAATATTTTGAAAACGATCAATTTGATTCACCATATCCAGAAGATAAAAAAGATATATACGTCTACAAGAAACTAAATAACCCAATCAAGAAGTGGGCAAATTATTTGAAGAAAATTAGTACTTTACCAAAGACGATCTGCAAATGACCAATAAGCTCAAAAAAGATGCATCGTATCATTGATCATTAGGGAAATGCAAATTGAAGCCATGCAATGATATACCATTACACTCTTCAACAATGAAAATTAGGAAAACTGACAGTGTAAGTGAGAAAATAGAGCAACTGGAATTCTCATATATTGTCAATGAGAATGCAAAATGGTACAAACACTCTGTAAAGCAACTTGGATATTTCTTATAAAGTTAAGTATATATTTATCCAATGACCAACAATGCCACTCCTAGGTAATTACTAAAACTAAATAAAAACTTAAATACAAAGGCATGTACCTAGTTATTCATGTTTGCTTTATCTATAATAATCTCCAACTGAAAAGAACCCCAAAGTCCATCATAATATATCTAAATTGTGATATACCTATACAATGGAATACTACCCATCATTAAAAAGAATCGCCTACTGAAACGTGCAGCCACACGGATTAATAACAAAAGGAATACACTAAATCAAAGAAGCCACTGAGAAAAGATTACATATTTTATGCATATATTTACATGAATTTCTAGGAAATGCAAAACTATAGTCATAGAAGGCAGATCAGCATTTGCCAGGATCCAGGGGATCAAGGAAAAGGAGTTGACTGCAGAGGGACATGGAGTTAGGTTTTAGAATGTTAAAGGTGTTTTATGTCATTATTATAGTGATTACATACAAATTATCACAACTCTTCAAACTTTACCCTTAAAATTTATGTGGATTTTATCGTATGTATATGATACTCTAACAAAGCTGATTTAATACAAAAGTGTCTTATCCAAAGTCACTTACTTTGTTAAAGGTAGACTGGTTCTCAAATCCAGATATCCTAAGTCTGAGTACACTACAATATATGTTTCTGAAAGTTAGTGCTACTATCACATATGAAGAAATAAACTGAGATGACCTCTCCCAGCTGTGAGGAAAAGTTAATCCAGAGTGCTATGCCTTTTTCATGATTTTCATTCTGATTAATATTATGCTGTAAGACAGGTCCATTGCTACTACACAGAGATGATATGATTTATGTGAATGGGGACTGTTGGTTAAGTTGTGTCCCCCCGAAATTTAAATATTAAAATTCTAACTCCCAGTACCTCAGAAAGGGACTTAATTTGGTAGCAGAGTAGCCCCAGATGTAATTAGTTAAGGTAAGGTCATACTGGAACAGGGTGAACCCCAAATCCAATATGACCACTGTCTGCCACCACCAGAAGCTAGGAGAAAGACACAACAGATTCTCTATCACAGCCCTCTAAAGGAACCAACCCTGCTACACTATGACTTTGGACTTCTAGCCTTCAGAACTGTGAGAAAATTAATTTGTTGTTTAAGCCACCCAGTTTGTGGAACTTTGTTACAGCAGACCTAGGGAACTAATTACAGGGACTCATGAAGTTGTACAGGGCACAAGGTGCAATGACAAGAGAGTCTTCCAGCAGCTGCAGGGATCAGGCCTTGGGCATGTACATAAAACTCGGTAAATGAAGTATATATAAGGCCCTTTTACAGAGGCAAATTTTATAATAAAAATAAATATGGAGTTTTAGATATTGAATAACATATAAAATAGATAACTAATAAGGAACTACTGTATAGCTCAGGAAACTCTACTCAATACTCTGTAATGGCCTATATGGGAAAAGAATCTTAAAAAAGAGTGGATATATGTATACATATGACTGATTCAATTTGCTGTATACCTGAAACTAACACAACATTTTAAATCAACTATACTCCAATAAAAAATTTTTTAAATGTCTTGAATTGTAGGTCATTTTTAAAGAATGCTTTCTGTTTCCAAGATGGAATTTTAGTCTGCTCCACCACCTTTAGCAATAATGTGTCTGTAGAAAAATAACCAACTCTGAAGTCATTTGGCCTAGTTTCCCAATAGTATCAGTTTCCCAAGTTTCAGAGTACTTACTACAAAGTTTGGTGATGACTTCATGAGCACATGGTTCATATAATAATTTCAGGAATATTTGAGCTACTGGAAGAACTCCAAATGCTGTTATCCATTTTTCTAATTCACATTTTTTTGGCATATAGCTCTAGATACAAAATTAACACTTCAATAGTACTTTATTATAATTGTTATTGCTTACTCTTAACTACTACATACTTAGATGCTTAGTTACTTTAATTTGTTTATTTAGCCAAGCAATTTCACTACATACTAATCTAATTTTCTTTAGCTTATTCACATAGAATATGTTCATTTGCATGTAGGTATGAAGCAGCTTTGCTAGTTTTGATTTTGAATATCTCCAAGTGCACCTTTGTAAATCAGGAGATGAATCGGATGGGGTGTTTGTCTGAATACCATTTAAGGTTGTAGCAGGCAGGATAGAGGATGAGTAATGAAAGTGACTAATGAAGCTCTGGACGACTAGAAGGACTGGTGAATATAATGGCTCAGCAAAAGTCACTGGAGTTGGGCTTCCCTGGTGGCACAGTGGTTGAGAGTCCACCTGCCGATGCAGGGGACACGGATTCGTGCCCCGGTCCGGGAAGATCCCACATGCCGCGGAAAGCCTGGGCCCGTGAGTCATGGCCGCTGAGCTTGCGCGGCCGGAGCCTGTGCTCCGCAACGGGAGAGGCCACAACAGTGAGAGGCCCGCGTACCGCAAAAAAAAAAAAAAAGTCACTGGAGTTGAGTAACTCTGGTTTGGGTAAGACAGAGAAGCATGAAATCAGACCTAAACTGTATTTCAGGGGTCACACATTAAATGAATGTAGACAAGGTCACTTTTGCTAGTTATTTCTTATTTGTTATTAAAGACTTGACTGTACAAATAATATTGTAAAACTACTAGAATATTTGTCCTTAAAGAGATTAGAATACAAAATGGAAGATAGCTGCTGATATGGAAAAGTGCTTCCAAATACTTCTGTTTATACATGAAAACGACACTACTTACAAGTGAGAACTGTCTTACAGATAACTGTTGATACTATTGTCTTTAATACCCCAAAAAGACTATAAGGAAAATCTTTGAATTGTCCCATCTTGTCCAGTTATATTTTAATATATATTTCAAGTCCACCCTTCCCCAATATTCATTATCTGCCTATGTTAGATTCCAGTGGTGTCTTCCTTTGAGCTAGATAAATAATAAAGTTATAACACTTGATCTTTAATCATAGACTTCCCAGTTGAAAACTTTTAATGTTTCCATACATGTTAGGCTCCTCTCCTTATCTGGGCTGTAAGGATCCGATTAGACACTGTACTATGCTTCTTTTGTCGTCTCTGCCAGTTTCAGTTCATTGCTGAGTGTATAGTAAAAGTGCTACAATAGCAAACATACAGAAATCAGCACATATTATTATTATACACCTTGATCAACTTTCACAAGTTGAACTTATTCCTGTAACGTGTTCCCAGGTCAAGAAACAGAATGTTTCCATCACCCTCAGAAGCTTCTTCATACCCCTTTTTCAAGTTGAGACCTCATCCTCAAGGAAAACCCATACCTTGACATCAAATTGAGTTGCTTTTGTTTTTGTTTTTGAAATATGGAATCATACAATATATACTCTTTTTGTCTGGTTTCTTTCATTTTGCTTGCAAAAATTATCCATATTGTTTTGTGTAGTTTTAGGCTGTTCACGCTCATTGATGTACAACATTCCACATTTTAGCTATCCATTTTGTTGTTGATGGGAGTTTGACAGATTTCCAGCTGAAGACTATTTCACTAAATATAGAGCTAGAATATACTGATTTGCTCATTGGTATCAGATTTGATTATTCTAAGGTCATCCATTTCTAAGACTTGAAAAGAATGTTATCAATAATAAATTATTCACATTGCATATGTCAATATTTATTATACTGGAAATATGTGCTGTTTGATCTTAGGAAAGTATATCTTGAAAATATTAAGATGAAAGGTTTGGATTGCTCCCTCAAAAAGCCAATTTCACTTAGCCACTTTCACGTAGCTCTAGTTTTCAAGTCCTCTATCAAAGTCTAGTCTTGCATCTTAGAGCAAAGAAGATACTACTTTTGGTAGGAAGCATTTGAGGATTGGTGTAGGTGTCCCTGGATGACTAAATTCAGAAACCAAATAAACCAACAAAAAAAAATAATAAATCAACTAGTGTCTTCTTCACACGCCACCCAACTTACTTCCTCCAAAACCTCTTTACGTGATGACTGTGAAATGTGTATATGTACATATACATATACACATATATACATAGACATACATAAATATATGTATGTCTATTTTTAACAAAGACTTTTTTTGGAGCAATTTTAGATTCACAGCAAAATGGAGCATAAATTACAAAGAGTTCCCATATAACCATTGCCCCCACATACCCACAGCCTCACCCAGTAGCAACATCCTATATCCGAGTGGTACATTGTTACAATCAATGAACCTACACTGACACATTGTAATCAACTAGTCCATAGTTTACTGTGTTAGGGTTCACTTTTGGTATTGTACATTCTATGGGTATTGAGAAACCTATAATGACATGTATTCATCATTCTAGTTTTATATAGAACAATGTCACAGCCCAAAAACTCATCTGTGCTCTGCCTATTTATCCCTCCTTCTTTCATAACCCCTGGCAACAAGTGATCTTCTTACTGTCTCCATAGTTTTGCTTTTCCAGAACGTCACATAGCTGAAATCAGATATAGCCTTTCATTTGGTTTCTTTCACTTAGTAATATGCATTCAAGGTGCCCCCATGTCTTTTCATGGCTTAATAGCACATTTATTTTAGTGCTGGATAATATTATTATTTGGATGTACCACAGTTGATCCATACACCTAATGAAGGGCATCTTGGTTATTTAGTATATGATTTTGCTACCATTCTTATTTCCCTCTTCCACACAAATCTTGTTGAAATCATCATCTGAAAAATATAAGTGTTTTCTCTAATGAAATGATCCAGGTTCTAATTTTTATTGTCCCAATTCAGAGACAATTCTCTTTTGTTTCTTTGAATTTTACTGTTTTATATGAATTTTAAAACATTTTATATGAAATGAATTTATATGAAATTTAATTCAATGAATTTATTTATATGAATTTATATGAAATTCATATAAAAATTTTATATGAATTTTACTGTTTTTATATACTGAATTATATGTTTCAGCATATTATTTTAACAGCTTTTTGACAATTTCAGTGATGAGTATAGATGGATTCCCAGTAGAGCTCTCTGCCTAGGCAGTGTGACTCCTGAAGAGAAATAGTAGATAAACTAATAACATCTAGTTTTTTCATTGCTTGTAAATAGAATTTTTAGTCTTTGAAAAACATACTTGCTGTTTTTACTTTAACAGAGAATAATCCCTTACTTTGTTTTATTTTCACACACCTTCTTAGTGTTCATACTAATTTTTATGTACACATTTTTCACATGAAATATCCTATTAGAAAATTAAAGCATGGTCTTCCTCTTAAAAATAGGATTGTATAAATGGCAATAACATTTAGAAATTTTAAAATCCCTTCAGATATACATTTTTTATGTGAATTTATCCTATTTTTGTAATTCATTGAGTGATAAAAATCTAAAACTTCTTGAAAATTTAATACATTCAGTAGTTTAGATTTATTTTATTATGGACACGTACATCTGCACAAATGTTAAGTAAGGCAATTTCGGTTCTGTTGAATAAAGGGAAGAAATACCAAGAGTGAATAACTCATGAAAATAGATCTTGGTTGCAACTTCTACTCTATTTTTATTCCTAAGGAGAGGAAGCTCAACAGTTTTTGTCATAACAGAAATCAGTGACTATACTCTTCATATATAGCACATGACAAAGGAAATCTCAAAGAAGACATAGCTATGTGTATATAGAGGACTGATGCTCATTCACATAGGCTTGTTTTTGGTGTATTATTCTATTTTGTCAAGATTCATCTGTCTATCTGTATAACCATTTCAGTACCCATTTATTTAATAAAAGGTGGTATAAATTGTGAACCTCTATTTATATTTTCTCGTTATATCCTATGAGAGCCAATATGTTAAATACTATGTGTGTTTATAATTATATATTAAACACTTTGGTATAAGTTATACATTATAAAAAAATCAACATTTTTGCCTTGAGAAGTTGATAAAATTTAGGTAGCAAAATCTATTTAATACTTATGCTGGATGAGGTTTTGATAAACAATCAGCCCCTTCTATTCTCCAGTTTTTTACCCCCCTCAAGAGTTATATCTTATGTCTTCTTGACAGACACAATATGGAAGAATTAAATGAAATGAATGAAGTCCTTCCAGTGTCTAAATAATGTCCTCTTAAACAAATGTAAACTTATCAGAATACCACTAATGACTATGTTATGATACTTTCTCATCATCACACCACCTGTGTTATCAACTAGAATAAGAAAAAAGTATATACACAATGGGATTTTACTCAACCTTAGTATATTTTGATTTCTAAATGTGTTTCAAAGCATTACAAATCTTATGAAAATATGTACTCCACTTAACTGTATAAAACAAAGGGCTCGTATTCTCAGAAGAATTTCCTATGTCATCTCTTCTCAGTCTTTATTTTGTTGCAAAAATGCAGCAGGATAATAAGATAAAGTGTAACAAGCTTAGCTTCAATCTTGGTTCTTTCCCTTCTTCGCTGTAATCTTGATACATCTTTCAAAAATTTTCAATCCTAATTTCCTAATAAAAAGGAAGCTTGAGCTTTATTTTTCTGAAGAAAATCTAGTTCTAAAGTTATGTTAATAGTCTCCATTTGCATAGATATAATGTCTTTTACATATTTCCTGAAAGTATTTTCCTAAATATTTAATCACGGTAGGTATTTTTATTTTAAGGAGTATTTATGCAATGCATTTCAATACTTTATTTCAGGTGTGTTACAGCCAGGGAGAGCATAGGCATGTGTATGGGAGAAAAGAGAAAATAGTGACTCAAACTATAGATTTGCTGGGCATTTCTTTCACAATTTTTTCTTTCCTTTAGACAAATCTCATTTTATAGATGAAAAGAGAACTCTGATTTCAAGAAAACATGGTATCATAATGCTATCCAAAGAATTAACAATTTCCTCTATATTTCCTCATCTGCTAAGGTAATCAGCATATGTTTCTCTCTACTTCCCAATCTGTTGATTAAAATATTTAACAGGATTTGACCCATCCTAGGTAGCATTACATTCATTTGGCATCTCCTAATGTGATTTTGTATAATTACTGTTCATTTCAGTAATTCATTGTCTCTGTCACAGAATTTACTTCCATTTAAACTTACGATTCATCTGAATTTTATAGTGAAACCGAAGAAAATCCCTTTAATAAAAGTTATAGACACTTAATTTCTAAAATATACAAACAGCTTATCAATTCAATAACAAAAAATGGGCAGAAGACCTAAACAGTTCTCCAGAGAAGACATACAGATAGCCAACAGGCACATTAGAAGATACTCAACAACACTAACTAATAGAGAAATGCAAATCAAAACCACAATGAGGTGTCACTTCACACCAGTCAGAATAGCCATCATCAAATGTCTACAAATAAAAAATGCTGGAGAGGATGTGGAGAAAAAGGAACCCTCCCTACACTGTTGGTGGGAATGTAAATTGGTGCAGTCACTGTGGAAAACAGTATGGCCGTTCCTTAAAAAACTAAAAATAGCATTACCATATGATCCAGCAATTCCACTCCTGGGCATGTACTGGGAAAAGAAAAAGCTCTAATTTGAAAAGATACATGCACCTCAATGTTCATAGCGGCACTATTTACAATAGCCAAGACATGGAAGTAACCCAAGTGTCCATCAACAGATGAATGGATAAAAAAGATATTTTATTTATATATATATATATATATATATATATATATATATATATATAAAATGGAATATTACTTAGCCACAAAAATAATGAAAAATGCTGTTTGCAGCAATGTGGATGGGCCTAAAGACTATCATACTCAGTGAAGTAAGTCAGACAAAGACTCATATATGCTATCACTAATTGTGGAATCTACAACAATAGAACAAATGAACTTAACATAACAGAAACAGACTCACAGACATAGGAAACAAACTTATGTTTACCAAAGAGGAATGAGGGGGGGAGGATAAATTGGGAGTAACAGATTAACAGATGCACACTACCAATATATAAAATAGATAAACAACAAGGATTTACTGTATAGTGCAGAGAAGTAAATTCAATATCTTGCAGTAAACTATAATGGAAAAGAATAAAAAAAGAATATAGATATGTATATGGGTGTATATATATATAACTGAATCACTTTGCTGTATACATGAAACTTGCACAATATTGTAAATTAACAATACTTCAATCAAAAAAAGTTACAGACATGAAAATCCATATTCTTTAACAAGAAAATATATTCTCTGTTGATATCTAAACTTTTATTTTCCATCCCCTCACATTTGCTTAAAAGAAAAAAAAATTCCACAGTATTCAAGATTAACTTTACTAATAAACAAAATATACCACATTTTAAATTTATAGTAGGGATATAGGAGATATCAGAGGGGAAGTAAGATGAAACCTTTAGCTCTCAACATGGGCAGGATTTAAATACTTTTTATTATAATAAAGGAAGAAGGCACCATTTCTAAAGGGCCTATGTAAGGGCCTGGATGTAGAAAGGGGAGAAACGTGCAGGTGAGAAATTTCTGGTCATGTAGCTGAGTGAACTCTTAGGAAAGTGGTAGGCTGAGGGTCAGCTACAGGGTATACTATGGGAGGCCCTCTTCCATAGTGATGAGTTTTGAGAGCCATAAGTATAATTTGGAAAAAGTAGGTTTAAACATCTCTGAGAAACAAGGGTTTCCCTTATTAATCTGTCAATCCCACACCTGGTGCTCTAAAGGATTAAAATTTGTATCATTTCTAGAGTCAGAGGATTTATAGGAGCTTATCCCTAGAAATTTCCCATCTTCACCTTCTACGTTGCACATGATATACTTGCAATCTCTGTGTTCATTGTACCATTTCATATGTACATTGTTTCAAGTTTTCTTCAGAAAGCTACAGGAGGGGTTTGGAAGCATACAGAATATAGCTTCCCTTCCATGCTTCTTTCCATAAAGATATGGCAAATTTATACAAACTAGATATGTGCCATTTCTGAAATGTTGCTAAACTGTTTCTGATTGATGAGACTTTAGTCCAGCAGAAGCTGCAGACACTTGACATATTTTTTTCTGCCACATAAATAAAATGATATTATTTTCCTAAGAATTAAAGTATCTCAGCAGGTGGAATTGATTATTATTCATAAATATTTTCATAGGCCTTGCTAACAAACATAGCTACCATACCTTCAACAGGTGCCATTTGTGATAATAAGTGAATAAAGGACTTTTTTCTTTGATATAGACATGCAGAATAAATGCTAAACAAGTAACATGTACCTTTGGCTTGGGAAAATGATCAGTATTCTTCTTTTACTGACTCCATCTCTGAATATAACAATTTTTCGGTAAAAATATTTTTGCTAGGTAAGGGTGGAATTCCAGTTATGATGTAAGAAAATCATCATGTTCCATAGTAAATCAGAAAAATAAAAGATTATTTACAGGTAGAAGAGTAAAATGCCTTGACAGCAAGAAAAATGTTGGGAGAAAAATGTTTCTGTCTTCTTTACAAAACCTTTACTGTTGTTTTTTTTTTTAACTCCCAATTCTTAGAGGTATTCATTGACTCAGAACATTCAATCTACTCTCAGGTAGAGAAAGAAGGAAATGTATACAAAAAATGCAGCAGAGTCCCATGGTTTTCTTCGAGCATATCCCTTTGTGTGTGTCTTGGCCCACTTCTGTCCATGTCATTTCCACAAACACAATTGTTCTACTAGCATCCTCACTGCCACCAATCCAGTGGTCACACTGGTGAATGATGGGAGGCCTGTCACCATGGGTGGTCCAGGCCCAGTCATTTCTACAGACCCTAGATCCTTGTCGGGTTTGATGATGAGAGGCAGGCAAGTAATTCAGCCTGGTGCAAAGAAAGCCTCTCCCTGGGATTATTAGACTTGGGACTCCAAACATTGAACTATTCTCTTTATCAAGTGAAGCTATGATTGTAAAACTCTGGAGCTGTCCAGAATTCTTACCATGTGGATCAGAAAGAGTAAAGGAATACTTGCTAATACAAATTGCAAATATGGCTAATAGGCAGAAAGAAGTAAGGAAAGCAAATCCAAAGATAGCATTCCAAGTTTTCAATAGTTCGTAAAACTCATTTCAATACCATACCTAGGACTTGCATCTGTATTGCATTTTTCTCAAACTTTGTCAGGTTGTATTTGTCACTTGCAACTAAATTAGTACTGACAAATGCAGATTGCAATATTGCTGATAAATTTCCCAGGTTATTAAAAGCTTTGCTAGGGAATTCCCTGGTGGTCCAGCAGTTAGGACTCCACACTTTCAATACAGAGGGCCTGGGTTCAATCCCTGGTTAGGGAACTGAGATCCCACAAGCCATGAGGTGTGGCAAAAAAAAAAAAAAAAAAAAAAAAACCTCTGCTAGAGTATAATTTTAAGGGTTTTCCTAAACCTTTTCACTTTTATTCTTAGGATTCATTACTTGACACTCACACATACAAGAATGTTTCATTTCCTAGTTCCTTTCTGGTTTTGATAGATTTGATGGAAGAGATAAGGTAGAACAAAAATTGGATTAGGTCAATTCTTAAGTTTGTGAGCTGTTATTGAGAAAAAAGATATTCTGAAAAATACAGTACAGCTAGAATAAAGTAAAGTTCAAATATAACTTTACAGAATGTAATGGTTATAAAATAACTGGAATATTTTTAAGGCAAAATCATTTACTCAACATCAATCTGCAAATATTTATGGAGCATCTATTATGTGTCAAGTATTTTTCTATATGCTTTGGGTATAGTAGTAAACAATTTAAAAGTTCCTGTTATTTTAGACCTTATATTTTAGCATAATCAAAGCTTAAATAGACCCCAAACCATTTTTAGTATTTTAATTAATGCAATAAGGCTTGAATGAAAGAGAAAATGTAGTTAACACATGGCTTGAAATTTTATTTCTGTCCATTAGTACTTTTATGAGTAGAGTACCTTATCAGGTGTTTTGCTAAACTTGCAAATATTTTCAAGAGCATTTCAATCTGTTGAAGTTCAAAAATGAAATTTCCAGTGTTCTGAGGTCCTTGAGACAAGTAGACAGAGCTGAGATTCTGGGAAGACCAAGGCAGCTAGAGTTCACAGAGAACCAGAGAATAGAGAGCTACACATGGAGAGCATTCCAGAGATCTTTAGAAATTTCCATTCTAGTATTCAGCTGGGTACCAGTCAGCCAGCATATACATATGAAGAAACTACCTAAGTCAAAGGAAAAAACTACCCAAAAGAATCAAAGAGGAAAAGAATACCCAAAGCTCGCACAATGCCTGTTCTCACAGCCAGAGTAGATTTCCTAATTCACAGGTCACTGGGTAGGGTAGTTAGACCAAAACAGTAAGACTAAGTTAGCACGTACAACAAAGATCAAGAATCTTTTTAAAAATACAAAAATTATCCAGCATGCAACAAGGTATAATTTACAACATCTAACAACCTGTAAAAAATTAGCAGTCATACAATGGATAAGGAAAGTGTGATGCATAATGAGAAGAAAAGTAAATCAGTTAAAGTATCCACCAAATGGCACAGATGATAAAATTAATAGACAAGAACACTAAAGCAGTTATCACATCTGCATTAAATACATTCAAGAATTTAGAGGAAAGATAGAAGATAATTAAAAAACATGAAAGATATTTTTAAAAGACCCAAATCAAATCTGTAAAGATAAAACTACAATACCTGAGGTAAGAAGTTTTCTAATGGAATTAACAACAAATTAATCCTTGTAAAGAGTAGTAAACTTGAAGACAGAGGAATAAAAACTATGCAAAATTAAACATTGGAAAAAATTAGTGAAAAAAAGATTAACATGGAAACAATGAACTGGGGTACAACTTCACAGGTGGTCTGTTACACTCATAATTGGAGTCAACAAAGGAGGAGGACCAAATATTTCAAGAACTAATGTACAAAATTGATGAAAACTATAAATCCACGCACCTAAGGAATTCAATGAATGCCAATCTCAAGAAATAAAAATACACAAAGTCTATCAAATTGTAGACTTAAAGTGTGATTTACTGTATGTCAATTATCTGAATAAAAGTTTAAAAAATGACTTAGAAAACCCATGACTTAAAAATCAACACTCCAAACAAGAAAATATTTTCCAAACTCTCTTTTAGCTCTTCCTTCTTATATGACTCTTAACTTATAAATGTAACAAAACCTGGGACTTCTAAGGTAACTCTAAGCACAGTTTTACACTCTGATCAATTTTCCCTAACCTGCCTTGCAGCTATAAAGGACCTTCTGCCCCGGAAACATAACTTCCCCAGTCCTTTCTTCCCCTAGGGACATCCTCATGAATAGGAAGATTAGATTTGATTCATAGAAGGTATTATCCTTATATATCTAACAGGAAGATCTGGATTTTTAAAGAAACTTTGCACTTTTTTAATAAGTACATTGCATTTTTAGAATTATTTCACTGTAAATCTGTGGTTTATGGTAAGCTTTTGTAATTCATTCTTGACTAGGTTTAATGATTGCTGTCTCTATAACTGTTTCTGTGGAGGCCACCTATCTTTTGAAATCTTTGTTTATACAGTCTCATTAACAGTGAGTTAGCAAAAACGGATTGCCAACCAAAAAATTTTGCTCACGTTTTACTCAAAAATATAGAAACAACCACAAATTGTTAAAAATAACTTCCACTTTTAGGCATTTAATTTTATATTGACTAGCAGTTTTTAACTTTCTACTTAAGATTCCAAAACTTACTAGAAATGAACTGGTTAATGTTATCAATTTAAGATCATCACACTTAATACATCAGCTTCATTAAAAGAAAAATATTAAAGTACTTTTTGACTATATCTAAAAATATGATTATGTAACATCATACCTATTGTGTACCGTGTATTCATGCCTAGCTATGTTTTTCTTTTTCAAATATTGTATTTTATGTTATTTTTTTCATAGCTTCTCTTTCAAATCATTTTCTAGTTTACCTATAAATGATAAAATGAAACACAGTATTTTTCTACCTGTGCTTTGGGAAAACTATCCTCTGCTTCCAAAACTTTCCATGTAACAGAAACACCCATTTATGTTGTAAATAGAAGTTTAAAAATATGGACAGAAAACAAGCAAAGATAAAATATAGTACAGTGACTCTGATCATGATAAGTGTTTAAAATATTAATTAAGAGAGGTTGTTGAACACCAAAGAAAAGATTGTTTAGGTAACTTCCCTCCCCACTACACTTTTTTTCTAAATTCCTTGACAAAGATGCTTTTCTTGTGTCTTGAGTTCCGGTGGGACTTTTACATTATCTTTTTAACTACTAAATAAAAATTGGATATATCCAACATTATCTACCCATCTATCTATCTATTTATCTAGACATATCAGTAGATTATCATAAATATTCATGTAATCACTAGGTAAGATTTCTTTTTAATCCAGTACCCCTAGAAGCCCCTTGTCTGTGGCTTCTATTTTACACCTGAACAGTATTTTTAGTTGAACAGAATTTCTTGACTTTAATGTAGTTCAATGACTATCTTTCCTTAGGATTGTGAGCTTTGCCTCCTATAAGGGAAATATTTTCCTACTCCCAAATCATGGATACCTTCTCCTATGTATACAATCTTTCATAGTTCAGTATATTTACTATAGGTTTTTCATAGATATATTTTATCAGATTAAATATGTTTACCATTCCTAATTTTCTAATTAGATTTTATTTTAAATGCCCACTTACAAGTTGATATTGAATTTTATCACCCTTTCTTACCATTGAGATAATCATGCTTTTCAAAATTTATTTTAATTTGATAAATTACATGTTGATTTTATAATGTTAAAGCAGACTTGCAATCCTTAAATAAACCCAAATTGGTCATTATGTGTTATATTTTTATATAATACTTGATTTAATTAGCTAATATTTAGTTTAGAATATTTGATTGCATAAATATGAGTAATGTTGTTCTGTAACTTTCATTTCTCATATCATCCTTGTTAGATATTGATTTCTAAGATATGAAAGGCTCATCAAATAACTAAACTCAGATGATGGCTATCCCGAAAATGGAGAAGAATGGGTTATTATGAGAGTAAAGGAATTGAACGAAGGTCACATTTTGATGGGATAGATATTACTGGAATTATGGTGTTCAAATATGGGCTATTTTTTTTAATTCTTATATTTATAAAAACTTTCTGTTGATAAAGGTTATAATTTACTGAAATCTGACTATCTGTAAGCCTCTATTCTTGTTGTATAAAATGTATTTGAGCACATTTAATCATTATAAAAACCCTATGAGGAAATACTATTTCTATACCTATTTTTCAGATGAAGAAAATGAGGCATGGAGATGTTTGAAAGCAAGTAAAATATCTCCCAGCTGGAGACAGTAAATAAATATCCAAAACTCAGCAGCATCTAAGTATAAGAACCTGTGTGGCCCCACCTCCCAACCTCTCCTCCCACACATCTCAGAAATTATCTATAATGTTAGTCTGATGTATCAGTCAGAATCCAATCAGGAAGTAGAAACTGTATTCATTATTTTACAGAGAGAATTTAATGTTAAAATATTAACTAGGTATTAAAGCACTTCTAAATAACAGAAAAGGCAAGAACACACCAACTTATCACAGAGGTAGCTAACAAGGACATGGAGAAAAAAATGTAAGAGTTTGAAATGAATGAAACAAACACATGGAGGAGAGGACCTTCAGAGCTGAGCCATAGGCATCTGAGAAGGAGTACTATTGAGCTGGTTCAGGGTCTTCAGGCTTGTAGAAAGTTCTCTGATGATTTGTAACCCAAGCCTCCTAAGTGTGTGTTGGTAGGGGTATGATGTGGGGAAGCAACCAGCTGGTGCTGCAAAATCGATTCACCTGTTGCTACTAGAACAAACAGCTACTGATTTGGATAATGTAGCTAGGTTTGGGTGATGCTGACAAGAATAAGGAGCAAGAAGAAAGCAAATAGGGAGTGATACATCCCTTCTTCCTCCTCCAGCTATGCAGTCTTCTGTTAGAACCTCAAATGGCAAAGCTGACCAGGAAATGTGGCTTGCAGAGTCCCAGGAATAACCTCACAGAGTGCACTATAGAAGAGTATGTTTAAATTGGGAAATAATAGCTTAATAACTGTTACACATATTAATATTCTTCCATGCCTTTTTATGTTTGTGTAAAATTACTCCCTGCTCCTAAACTCCACCGCCCCCTGTCCAACACACACAGAACAAGGTTTGGACCCAACGCATAGGAGCATCTGGTACCAGACCTACACACTTAATGACTGCACTATACATGCAGTCTTCCAAGGGGAGTTTTATTCTAGAACATAGAGTATAACCACTGTGAAATTATTCAAAAGAATTTATTTTACTCATTAATTCATGAATTCAACCTGGGAGAATGAGAGAAGAAAAGATGACTTTAAAATTTTCGGTTCAGCAATCAGAAGGATGGTGTAAAGATATGTGGTGCATATTTGCAGAAGATGACAGTCACCCAAAATGATCCCTATGGTTGTTTGTAGTCATCATTGTTCCCAGTTCCAGCTCAATCAACCACTAATCTACATTGTCTCTATAATTGTATTTTCTGGAATGTATATAAGTGGAATATACAATATGTTCTCTTTTGCATCTGGCATCTTTTATTTAACATGTTTTTCAGTTTTTTCCATGTTATAGCATGTATTAGCCCATTGCAGAATAGTATTCTATTGTTTATCCTTTCATCAGTTGGTGGACATTTGGATCATTTCCACTTTTTGGCTATTAAGCAAGGCTGCTTTAAACATTTGTGTAGAAGGCTCCGTGTAGACATATATTTTGGGGGGGGATAGATACTAAGTGTGGAATTACTGGGTTGTGTGATACGTTTATGTTTAACTTCAGAAACTGCCAAATTGTGTTTCAAAATATCTGTACTATTTGACAACCCATCTGCAGTCATTGAGAGTTCCAGTTTCTCCATATCCTCTCCAACACTCAATGTAGTCTGCCCTTTTTATTGTAGCCTTTCTTCTGGATGTGTAGTGGATTTTCATCATGGATTTCATCTTCATTTCTCTATGTACTATGATTTGAGCTTTTTATGAGTGTATTAGCCATTTATATATCTTTGATGAAGAATCTATTGAAATGTTTTCCTATTTTTAATTGTTTTGTTTTCCAATTGAGTTTTAGGAATCCTTTGTATATTCTGGATACAAGTCCTTTATGATAGATTTGGCCAATATTTTCTCCCATTCTGTGGCTTGTCTTTTCACTTTGTTATACATTTCCCTAGATGTACAAACATTTTTAATTTTGATGAAGTCTAAGTTATCAACTTTTCTTTTTATGGATCATGATTTTTGGTGTTCCAACTAAGAAATCTTTGCCTAACTCAAGGAAAAATATTTTCTCCTGTTTTCTTCTAAATTTTTCATAGCTTTAACTCTTTCACATAGGTCTATGATTCGTTTTGAGCAAATTTTTCTGTATGGTGCAAGTTCAGGGTCTAAATTCTTCTTTTTGCAAGTGATTACCCAACTGTTCTAATATCATTTCTTAAAAAGACTATTCTTTCCCCCATTGAATTGTCTTAACATCTCTGTTGAAAATCAATTGACTGTAAAAGGAATTATACCTGGACTCTTAATTATGTTCCATTAATCTATATGTCTATCTTTATGCACATACCAAGCTACCTTAATTACTGCAGCCTAATAGTAAGCTTTGAAACTCTGAAGTACCAGTAATCCAACCTTGTTCTTGAGTTTTAGGATTGATTTGGCCATTCAGGTTCATTTGTATTTCAAAGGCTGCTAAAATTAGAGATTGTGTTGTATCTATAAATTTTTGGGGAAATGTTATTTTTCTACTCAAAAAGTAATTACACCCATTAATTTAATGTTCCTGGTGAATCGCTAGGACATGAGTTCATATAGATTGAGTCATGACTGTACAGGTCAGACTTATTCTAGAAACTGAACTCCCAAAGTAGCTGCCTCTTCCAAGAGAGAAACATATTGTTTGTCTTATACAATTCATCAATTTTCTAATTTACTGAGTTTTTCATGGTCTTCTTGAGGGCTGAGGCTTCATAACCTTCTTCATCTCCAAAGATAGATAGCTTGATACTGCTCAACATAACAAATGGTTTTTCAAGTCCTCATCAAAGTGTAAGGTTAATGTGAAGCTTCATAAATCTCTGGAAATCCTTCTTGACAAATCTTGTCATACACATTGAGGCACCCCAATTTTACACCACAAAATTGTAATTTTACAGTCTGCTCAATTTTCCTTTTTGTGGCTAGGAGATAGTAGTGAGAATCTCTTCCTGGATCAGGTTTGTAGACAAATAAGGATTTTAACCAGATATCTTTTCAAAGTCTGTAATCTGAAGATGTTGTTCCTAAACTGGAGGCTGAAGTGATGGAGCAACCCAGGAGGCTACTTCATGTGCCACATCTTGCTCCCACCATCTTGCTCTGGCGCCTTGACTACCACTGCTGGAAGATGTTTGGTAAGATGTAAGACATCATAGCATGTTTGTATACTGATGAGAATAATCATATAGCACAAAGATGGATGATATAAGATAAATAAATTGCTGAAGATATATCATTGATCAGGAAAGAGATTCCTTGCAAAGGTAGAGGGAGAAATTTTAAATGAGGGAATAGTACATTTATGGAAATATGATGGAGGGTGGACATTTGTGGGTGAAATTGGGCACTTGTATATGGAGTTTGTCAAAATTCTCATTGAACTGTTTCAGTTTTCTCAATGAGTTAGAAGCTCTCTCATTGGCTGAAGAAGGTGATAAATGAGAACAGAGGTGTGAAATAGTCATCTTGACTGAGAGAATAATTGGACCAGGGAAATATGGCATGATTGCGCAGACTCATTACCAACATGCTCGGGATTCCTGGTCATTAATTTAAGGTGAGGCCAGTCAGTATGGCTGTATAGGTGTATGTTTGTATGTGTGTGTATGTATCTGTGTGTTCCAGTTATACCCATCTGAATGCATGGAGAAGTTGGAAAGTTAGATTAAAATGTTTGTCTTTTGCCAAGAAAGTATAAAAATGGGAAAGTAAGGTAGTATGGTGTGTACTGATATAGCAAAGTCTCAAAGACAGAAGTTTAAGATTTAACTTAAATCTGTTAAATTAACAGATTTAAGTAATCAAATTTGTGTGGATGCAAAGTAAATGTTAAAAATTGAAATCATAGCTTTAGACAGCTGAGATGTTGCCAGAGTTTACTATTGTTTTGGTAATGCCATGGAGGTAGATCACCCACTGCAACTGAGCTCTGAATCAAATCAAATCACACCATACTTTGAGAATAAAGATTTTCCAGAGATCTGCAAGTCAGACAAAGTACTTACTATGCTATGGGGATGATGCTTTTAACAGAGTGCTGCAAAAGTTTCACTAATTCTTTTACGTGCAATGCTGCCAGCTTTTAGCTACTACAGTACTGAACCAGGAAGTGAGGGTTGGTAAGAATAGCTTCATGTCAAAATGTCACAGATTCCATCATCTTATTCGGGTTCAGTAGTTTCTCTTGGATAAATAATGTTTTAGTTTATTCTTTGGCTTTGGTGAATTGCCAGAGTTCTGAAATGTTTGATTTTAATTGTGTTCTTCATATTTCCATTGTTTTAGAAAAACAGTAAGTTCACCAGTTTCTCATTCTGCCCATTTCAGAAGTCAATCAGGATATGACTGGATTTTTAATAAAACATATTTGTCATGTGGATAGAGTAATGAACTTGGGAAATTTTAGTCCATGATATGCTACTATTTACCTAAATGCTCTGGACTACGTTCCTCAACTTCATGAGGCCCTTGTTTCCTCATATCCATTTCCATTACTTTGATACTAAGGTATCATCTCTAATCCTAGCATTACATGGTGGCTTTTAATTATTATTTAAAATGCTAATAGGTTTCCTGGAAGTTAAAAGGATTTTATACCCCTTTTCCTTCTTTGTTTCCTAACTATTTAAGAATCATATTTAATCAACTAGTTTTTCTACTATGACTCTGCTTCTCTAGTTTAATATATCTCATTCCTCAGCAATGACTTTTCCACAAGAAAAAAATTTTGTGAAAAAAAATTTACACATTCAGTGAAATCTCTCCCACCTCCATATAATTTGTATGTTCAATACAAAAAAGAATGAATCAACTCCAAACTCATTTAAAATGAGTTTTTACAGAATCAAACATCAGGATGGAAATAAAAGATTATTCATTTTATCTTCCTGTTTGTAGACTAAAACAATGTAGACAGGTAAGGACTTCCCTTCATTTTAAAAGGCTTCCAGAAAAGAAAATGTAATTATTTTGCTAAAAGAGGACAAAAAATATTTATCTTGTGAAATAATGTGGATCATTTGGTTTTATTTCTACACTGCAAAATATTTGCTAATTTTATTTAAAAGCTGACATTTGGGTCAGAACAAAGATTTTCTTCCAAAAAATTGGCCAGAGTCATTTTCTTTGTTTTTTTTAAAAAAGCAAGCCATGAATCTGTTCCAAGTCCAAAAAGGCTTTTACTGGACAGTCAAGTAGAGCAGCCTTTTTTTCTAACAATTATATTTTGCCAACCATGTGGATAGAATAAAAAGAGAGATGCTATTTCAATTTCTCCACCTCCTTTGGAAGTGATTTTTGAGTTAAAAGGAGTGCAGATATTTACTAGCTATTGAACTTCTTTTTTTCCCTGAGGAATGTCAGACATTCCTCTGTATACAGAGTGATTTCTCACAAATTCAAATTGAAAGTTAATCAAGAAAACTAATAGAATGTTGGGTGTCAGATAATCCTAGAAATTTCTCTGTTCTAGTTACTCTACTTGAGAAGTAATTTAGTGAAGTTTATTCCAATCATGAAAATTTTAAAAATTGCATCCAAAAAGTCCTAATTTTTAGCAGATGCTTAATAGTAGAAAATAGAATTCAGACTGTTCCCAAAGGTAATATAGGTAACAGTAGTAACAATAACTGATAATTTTATAATTATACATAGGAGAGTTATATATTTATATACATTAGAGAGCTGTTTTTTATAATTAGGCAAATGCATGAAGGTATTATTTGTTCATGTTCTGAAGTACTGATTTCTCTATCGTCAATTGTCCAAATATTCTCGCTTTACAACATGATATACCATCTGAAATGCCCATATTTATCACAGACTCAAATGATAGGCAATACAAGACTTACTTAGATACTGCATTGTATCTATCACATTTCCATCACATTGGAACATCCAACTGTGATGACCTGAAATGCATATTACAGAAAGGAATAATCTCAGAGGTAATATTCATATATTTTCAGAAATATTTCCAAGAATATATTCCTCTGAGTATGTTGGTATAATGTGGCTATTGAGACTTAAGCAGCTTTCTTTTCTTCTACATTTCATTTGTAAGAACACATACAACTTACTTCTATACCTGTAAAAGCTATACTAAAACAAAACAGAAGACACTCATCAATTTTAGGCTTCTTTTCACAATGAAGCAAAAACCTATAAATTGGAAAATAAGGTTTTTTGTTTTTCCCTTGGGAGAACTAGGTCCTTGGCAAAAATAAATAACAAAATTCTCACATTTAATATGTTTTAATACCTGTTTGACAGTATTGAAACACAAGTAGGAATAGGTGTGAAGAAAAGTTGCAATTTCTGCTCTATATCATAATAAGCAATACTGACTCCTTTCTTGGACCAGGGTTCTGCCAAATTAGGTAGAAATTTAAGTCAACATGAAAATAGTCATGTTTTTAGACAATGTATAATCTTGTCAATTAATACTCACAGATGGAGAATCCACTATGGGAGAATGTACAATCTTGCCTGAGATTCAGAACAGTGTGGAGATAGTGAAGAGAACTTAGAACCACATTTTATGATTCTAGTAACAAACCCCTGTTTTTCTGCCATCTAAACTGCCGAAGTTTAGTGAAGTTCAATGATGTCAGCACCATCACCAGCCATCAGACAGAAGTCATCCTAGGGCATTATAACTCCAGGTAAAATTACTTAGCTTTAGAGAGATACACTGCTAGTAGACATGAATAGGGAGAGTTCAAACGCTGTACATAGAGTTGGTGTTTCTAAGAGGTGATAGAGACTGAAAGATGAGGGGAGTTGGGAAGAGGGGAATCCAGGGAAAAAGAGCCTGGTTAAGACTGGGGATATTTAAACAAAGTGAACCTATTGTAAAACTTTTGACTTTGTAAAGATATTCCCTTTGGACCTAGAAAATGTAATATTTTACAACTGGATTTAAGTTTCTCACTATGTTTTGTCCATCAGTGTAGTAAGGAGTACTGTATATGCCAGTATTGTCTTCTACACTGGCATTAGTGAAATTTTAAATAATTGGGATGACTGACCCAGCCCATTTCTTCCTCTGCGGGCATCTGTGAAAAGGGAGTAGCTTCCTTTCAGGTGATTTATCCAGAAGTTCTAACCAGTGACAAGAGCAAAGTGAGTGGTGATCCACAGCAGAACTGGCAGAAAAGGTAGTAAATAGTTGTTACCTTTTATATTCTTTTATATCACTTCTAAGGATGAGTTTGTGGTGTGAATGGAAAGACTAAAACATGCATTTGGTTGGAGTTTGAAATCAAGTCTCTTACATAATGTTTAAATTTCCAAAATGTCCACCAATGGATGAATGGATAAAGAAAATGTCATACATACTTACACACACAATGGGATTCTATTCAGCCTTAAAAAAGAAGAAAATCTTGACATTTGTGACAATAAGGATGAATCTTGAGGGCATTATGCTAAGTGAAATAAGTTGGACAGAGAAAGAAATACCCCATGATCTCAGTTATATGTGAAATCTAAAACAAAACAAAACAAAACAATCAAGATAGATACAGAGAACAGATTGGTGGTTGCCAGGAAGGGAGAAGGGGAGATGGGGAATGGGTAAAATAGGTGAAGGGGGGCCAAAGGGTACAAACTTCCAGTTATAAAATGTTCTAGGGATGTAATATACAGCATGGTGACTATAGTTAATATCATATTGCATATTTGAAAGTTGCTAAGAGAGTAGATCTTAAAAGTTCTCATCACAGGAAAAAAAAACTGTATGTGACAGATGTTAACTAAACTTACTGTGGTGATCATTTCACAATGCATATAAATATCAAATCATTATCTTGGATACCTGAAATTAATATGCTATATGTCAACTATTCCCAAATAAATAAAAAAGCATCACGTCTCATGCTGGAGAAGAATATAATGTTTAAAAATCCTATAATTTACCTCAATTTTATTTCTAATTAAAATTAATATCACCAAATTTATGAAACTGACAAAACTCCTTTGAATATTAACTTGTTCTGAAAGCCTTATTTTAATAAATGTAATACTATTCTTCTGTCTTTGAGGGCTTAATTTACTTTATACATTTCGGTTTAGTTTGGTAAATGCCACATAAAAGTAAAACTTAAGAGAGTATTTTTAAATGGTATTTTATTGTAGTAGCAATGTTTATCATAAGCTCTTTCCTGTTAACATATTTTTAAGTTTATAATACAATATTTTTAACTATAGGCCCAGCTCTCTAGAAACTTATTCATCTTGCATAATTGAAACTTTATGCCCACTGATTAGCAACATCCCCCATTTCCCCCACCCTCACCCAGTCCCTGGTAACCACCATTCTACTCTGATTCTTTGAGTTTGACTATTTTAGATACCACCACACATAAGTGGAATCATTCAGCATTTATCATTCTCTAACTGGCTTATTTTGCTTATCATAATGTCTTCAAGATCCATCCAATGTTGTCTCATATTTCAGAATTTCCTTCCTTTTCTAAGACTGAATGATATTCCATTATGTGTGCATGTGTGTGTGCATTTGTATCACATTTTCTTTATCCATTTATCAGCTGATGGATATTTAGGTTATTTCCACATCTTGGCTATTATAAATAGTGCTACAATGAACATAGAAGTGCTAATATCTCATTGAGATCCTGATTTCAATTCTTTTGGGATTGCTGGATTATATGATAGCTCTATATTTAATTTTTTGTGGCACACTGTATGTACTGTTTTCCATAGTGGCTACACCATTTTGCATTCCCCCTAACAGTGTACAAGAGTTCCAATTTCTCCACATTTTTGCCAACATTTTTCCTTTTCTTCTTTGATAATAGGCATCCTAACAGGTGTGAGGTGATAGCTCATTTTGGTTTTGATGGATTTCCTTTATGATTAGTGATGCTGAGCATCATACATATACAGTCAACTGATCTTCAAGAGCGCCGAGAATACACAATAGAAAAGGATAATCTCTTCAACAAATGATACTAGGAGAACTGGATATCTACAGGCAAAAGAATGAAATTGGACCCACATCTTATACTGAAAACAAACATCAACTTAAAGGATTAAAGACATAAACATAAGACCTGAAACTATAAAACTCTTAGAAGAAAGCATAGGGAAAGGCTTCATGACATTGGTCTTGGCAATGATTTCATAGATATGACAGCAAAAGCACACTGACATACCAAAAGCAAAAATAGACAAGTAGGACTATACTAAACTAAAAAGCATCTTTAATGCAAAGGAAACAATCAACAGAGTGAAATGCAGCCTATGGAATGGGAGAAAGTATTTGCAAACCATAAGGGGTTATTTCCAAAATATATAAGAAACTCTTACAACTCAATAGCAAAAAACTAGTAACCAAATTAAATGGGCTAAAGGCTTGAATAGACATTTCTCCAAAGATGACATACAACAGATAGAGTATTTTTAAATTTAAGTAAACAGATTGTAGTTAAACAGGATCTAGAAAATATTGTACTACTGGATGTGGGGATAAAATTTCAGTCATCACGGTGCACACAGAAGATATGCTAATGAGATATTCTCCAAAGACATCTTGTCTCAGTTGCTGGGAGTGCTGTCAGCATTTGGCTGTTAGCCCCTTGAAGTATTGTCTCAGCTTCACAGAGGTACCCTGCCCACACCAATGTTAATCTGGGGCCAGCTCACTTCCAATGTCTGATTCAGGTGAAGGTCCAGTCATCTTGGTTTAACATGGGACAACTCTGAGGGCCATTTTAAATACTCTACTCCCCCTGGATATGACAGAGGGTGTCAAGCCACATTATAGAACAGATTCTCTCTCTTCTCAATCCTGCTTCTTCCTCCTCCATTCCAAACGTACTGATCATAAGGTTGTCCCTCAAAAATATCCTTAACGTTAAACTCTGTCTCAAGGCTGCTTCCTGTGGAATCCAAGCTGTGAAAGTTGCTGGCTGGAATAACCCCAGAAAACAGATGTTAAGATGTTATTTTGGAGCTGGGTCACCTGGCACAGTCTAGCAATGAGGACCCAGTCATGGTGGTAAAGAGAAAACACATATCCTTGGCATAGATGATGGTATGATTGTTAAGGTTCTTATGGTGAATTAGAACAATGAATTGGTAGATGAGAATGTACTAGCTCATGAGATGAATCAGATATTTGAAAAATATGGAGAAAATAGAAGTAATATGAAAGAATTGGATGGCTTTCTAAAATCTGGTGAAGATCTAGAAAAAGATAACATGCTGAGAGAAATCATGGGCAGTTGATAGAAGGAAATAAATTTCCATTGTTTGAAGACAGTAGGAGGTTTCTTCTCAAACCTATTATGAATCTCTCAGGATCTGGCTCCTCTTAGTCTCTTAGCCACTAGGCTTTAACTAGGGCTGAATAGCAACAAAACTCAGCCAGGGATGTCCTAGGCCTGTGAAGAGAGGAATGAAAATACACTTCAAAGGAGCTGCTATTCTAAAAGCATGTCCCAGTGGTAGTTGAGAGAAAGTATATGGGAAGAACTTTTGAAAGGTCTTGATAAAGGAGCCCGCAAAAGTAATCAGCCTTCCAGAGTATATGAATATTGTTCATTGAATAGATAATTTACATCCCCACTATGTGCTGTGAACTGGTACAAGGGACACAGCAGTGAAGATGCCAGAGAAGATCTTTGCCCTTACTAAGCCTAGAGTCTAGTGGAAGATAAAGAAATTTAAAATAATCACAAAAATAGTTATAACTGTGGTAAGGGGAATAGTATAGAATATGTATCAGTTCAACATGAGTTGAGGTTAGATTTTTGAAAGAGTAACAGCATTAAAAAGAATAGTGAGAAGGACAAAAATTCAGGGGAAGAGTCAGCCAATATGTAACACTGATAATATCTGATAACAACAACCATAACAGCAGCAAAAACAAATATATGATATCACCAAAGGAGAAACTAATCTTTTAAAAGTTGTCTTCCATCTGTTCCTGTCATAAAGTAAAGCCTAGCTCAAGAGAAATCTAAAAGACTCCAATTCAGTTTACTTTTGAAACTTTACTCAGGCAGTGTTGATATGTCATGATATACACATAAAAGTCAAAATTCTTTTGTAATACTTCTCTCTTTATTCACTTCTTCCGACAGCATTTTTTTTTTCACATTCTGAAGTTTTGTGTGTGTGGTTTTATGCTGAATCCTTGATTAACCACTTCAAGGCAATACCTTTTTATGCCAGTGAAAATATCAACCACATTATTTGTGGAGCTTTGCATGGACTATAGCAGGAAAGTGAAAGGAAAATTTACCAGAGAGAATAAAATGCTCTAAATAAAGCAAATCTGTCAAAATTAAACTTTTATATAAAAAGCCTTAATTTCATCTGTGACATTAAAACTATGGCCAAGTATGAACAAAGGATATACAAGTGAGAAGATGGAAACCCACAACAGTGTTTTCTCTAAATTCAGTTAACTAATTTTCTAATGGTTAATTAAAAAGGGATATTGATTTTTGGTGTGATTTTTTCATGACCACTCACTGAGTTTCCCTTGTGGAAAAGAAAAAAGCAGTTAAATCTTAAAAATAAGTAGCAAAAGGCAAAATATATTTTTATTTTAAATATAAAAAAAGCATTTTATATTATTCTTCTATTGAATGAAACTAGACTATTTTATTCTAAAATTTTCACTTTAGGGAGAGATTTAAAATACCAAAATAAGGCCTTTGTACTTAGAGTCATAAAATAACAACTTTTCTAACAAATCAAAATTTCATTTGGGTACAATTTAAAACTACTTCTAATATGCCAAAAAATATGTGTGTTTCCACTATAAAGAAAATTCAAAGGGTTCAATGTATTCTAGGGAAAGCTTAGAATTTTATATTGGCACTCTTGACAATTTAATGACTTTTTTTTTTTTTTTGCCATTGTCCCTGGCAATGTAATTATCTTACTAGCATTATTTAGTCCAAGTCTCTTGTCAAAACTAGCCCTATAAAATGCCTACTGACAATTCTGAATCTACTTGCTTTCTGTTCAGCCCAAGTTGTTTTATTTTTTTTTCCCAGCAATTGATTTAAATGCTACCCAATTGTAATAAACTGTTCTCTTTCTTTGATGACTGCTACAAGCTATTCTTATTTACAGCATCCATCCTTGAAATCTACTCAATGGTTTTTGGATCCTGCTTTTATTTTAACATGACTCTATTTCTGCTGCTCATTTTTGTGTTTTTATGTCTAAAATGCTCTAGGATTCAAACTGAGTTATCCCTTTAATTTCAAAGATAAGTTTAATATTTTAAAAAATTCTGAGGTTAAGGGCAAAGGCTTTTATTCAAAAATTATTTGAGAGAAAGGACAGAAATCATTCCCTTATGTATTTTATGATAAATATACACATTTTTATTATATTAGTATCTATAGAAGTTATAGCAAGAAATTTAGGGTACAGATTCTAGACAAATTGAGATTAGCTTTTTTCTTTTTAGAATTTATAAAGAACTGAATAATTTATGTAAATAACCATATAATTATCTCTTAGTTATCTCATAGTTTTTATGAGATGAAAATTATAATAAAAATTTATTATTCAGGCTTTGCTGGTGGCGCAGTGGTTGAGAGTCCGCCTGCCAATGCAGGGGACACGGGTTCGTGCCCCGGTCCGGGAAGATCCCACATGCCATGGAAAGGCTGGGCCCGTGAGCCACGGCTGCTGAGCCTGTGTGTCCGGAGCCTGTGCTCCTCAACGGGAGAGGCCACAACAGTGAGAGGCCCGTGTATCGCAAAAAAAAAAAAAAAAAATTATTATTCAAAGTAACACCTGTTTATGAAATTCAATTATAAATATTTAATTGCTTTTCTGAAAGCCCTAGAAGAATGTATATTCTCTTAAATTAGAAAATTGTTCAATCTGATGTAATGGAATCTCATTTGGAAAATAAAATCAAATAAGCTTTTCCAAGAGCATTTTTTTTCAGAATGAAAATATGTGGAAAGTGCACAAACAATAGGTAATAATGAAAGGTAATTAAAGTATATATCATTAAGGGCAATAATATTCCATGAAATTACGTTATAGAAGTTATAAATTCTAATAACATCAATCTCATCTGTAACATTGTGGATGTGAGGAATATACATCAGAAAATTGTATAAAATTCAGGTAGAAATTAAATCAAAATTAATGAAAAAATTCTTCTTTGGAAGGAGCATGATTTTTTATTATTGGATAAAACCTCTCTGCTCTTTTTTATTATTGGATAAAACTTCTCTGCTCTTTTTCTCTTCCCTCAAATCAGAACAATACTGTCAAATCTAGAGAAATGGTTCCTAAAATAGCAAAGTAGAACTGTGTCATGTATCATATAACACACACACAAAAATCACACTGAAAAGCTTACACAAGCAGAAATAGACTTTATTAGGTGGCAAAGATCTCATGTGGATTTTAGAGCTGGCTACCAGAGCTGATATTTGGCAGTAAAGGCAATTAATATATATGAACCAGTTATATCAACTATCAAATATTTATATCAAAGTTGGAAATCATCACTCCTCTTAATTCTATAACCTACACTAATTTTTGTACCATTCAGTTGACATTTATCCTGCGATTTTTTTAACTATACACATAAACATATTTTATATTCCTAGCTAAATTGAGGCAAGAGATCATCTTGTCTACTTTATACTTGTCTTAGTTACTATCTCTATATTCAACATATACATATAATTTCTTTCACTAATTTATCGTCCCTGCTTGGTTTACATGAGGAGGCCTGGAGAACATGAGATTTTACTTAGTTTTCAAACCAGTGGGAAGACAAGATAAATTGAAAGATTTAATATCAGGATACATTCCCTAAAAATAACTGGAGAATGGAGAATAGAAAACAAAACAGAAGAAAAATTAAGAGAAAACCTAATAACATTGGGTATTAAAGGTGAATCTGATTCAGAATGACCAGCCTCTAATTTTTGCCTTAAGTACTCTGGATCTTTGGTGACAACAAAGTGACAAATAAATAAGAGAAGTCAGCAAGAAAAAACATCTTTATGAAGTGTTATTCTTTTATGACTAGTGTCAAACTTTAAGGTTTTCCTTTGGATCTTTCTTGTTGCTGGCATGCCTCATTTCTGTATTGGGGAATTTCATGGACAGCATGGTACTTTGAAATCAAGACTGCTTTTGAATGATCTCTTCTGTATACAGTAGAGTAAAAGTTATTATAAATAGCTAGATAGATAGACAGACAGATAGGAGAAAGAAGTAACTGCTGGAGATTATGGAGTCAAAATCATTCAAGGTTACCTGTGTTCACCTTACTGCTGTCCTTATATATCTATTATAATGGCTAATGTTAATTGAGTACTCACTTCATACCAGGCAGTGTTACACAGCTATTAAATATATCAACCCACTTATTAACCTTCTTGTAAGTTAGGTAGTGTTAATAATGCTTCTTTTATAAATGAGGAGTCTTGCCAAAGAGTCAAGATTAGCATGATTCCATGCTAACTAGATCATTGTCAACTGTTTCAAATTGTTTGAAATAAAAATCAATTCAATTAAATGAGCTCATATTTATCACACCAGAAGTAGGTTTTATGTAATGAACCAATGAGGTATTTGAAATAGTTTTCAGATCAAGAAAATACCAAGGGGATTCCCTGGTGGTGCAGTGGTTGGGGGTCCGCCTGCCAATGCAGGGGACACGGGTTTGTGCCCCGGTCCGGGAAGATCCCACATGCCGCGGAGCGGCTGGGCCTGTGAGCCATGGCCGCTGGGCTTGCGCGTCCGGAGCCTGTGCTCCGCAACAGGAGAGGCCACAACAGTGAGAGGCCCGCATACCGCAAAAAACAAAAAATAAAAATAAAGAACTCAGCGTATTGATACTCAGTGTCCCCATTTCCTCTGAAGGTGAACATTAGCAACGTGAAACATATGGACCAGTGTATTTATATTGTGCCAATGTTCAGGGAGAGGAGAAAACACTGTCACTGAATTTTAAGAATCTCAATTCATGAATGCTTAAATTAGTGCCATTATTAACATAAAGATTTTTTTTTAATTCCTATGAGTAGACCAAAGACATGATGATAATGGGGCCTCATAGCAGACTGTGTAAGATCCCCATGAATCTTAACTAATACCATAAATGTACCCATGGTAAAACATTTTTCAACCTGACAGAAAGTCTTACCTGTAGAACAAAGCAAAAATATATTGATTGTCTTGGGCTATTATGTTTAAATTCCTACAATTGCAGCATTTGTGGATTTTTCATGATTGAGGGGTTCAAAAGTTGTTACACATAGTAAGATTCCAACTGTGAAAGTTATTCTTTTAACAAGTTCTGGAATTCTAAAAAGGAAAAGTAAGTGAGGAGAAGAGGAAAGAAAGCTTTTCCTAGAAATTGAAAAGAAAACTTATTGTAATGATGATGAAATTATTCCCAGTGTTCCAAAGTCCCTGGAAACAACAACGATTATTGTTCACCTCCTGTCATCATATGAAATAAAAGACTGATGTTTTTATACAATCATAAAGATGAGTGTTCTACAAAGAACCTGGTTACTCATACTTCTTATTTTTATACAAAAAAATATTCTAGCAATATTTATCTGAGGATTTTAGGTGACAATTTTAATAAATTCTGGTAGATGCATACACTAAATTTCACCATTCTAAGACTTTAGAAATGAAGTTACATGATTTATATCCATTCTTTTTTGGCTGAACCTTGAAGCTATAAAAAGTGACTGATTTTGTGCTCATGTGAACATATAAATATACAAATTTGTCCCTCTATTGCTATAATTAGTCAATGATATAAATTCAAGTCAATAATTTTAATTTGTATTGCATTATGTTGCCTAACACAGATTTATATGTTACAAAATGCAATTAAAATATAGCTTGGAGTCATTGTAATAAATAAATAAATTCATAACACAGATAAAACAGAGGAAAATACTTAGTGTTTTGAAATTTTATTTTCAAAATATGTATGAAAAGTCTAGTGTATGTCTATGAATTAAAATGCTATGACTTGTGTTGTAAACTACTGTAGCAGGAATATGATAGGTTCCTGACTAAGTGTTACATTAACCTATACTTTAAAAGCAGTATTAATAAAACTATTTTTATAGAAGACCTAATTGTCTTATACTTTTTATTTTAAAGTGTGATTTGAAAAATATGGAGTAGTACATACCCTGATTTTTTTTTTTTTTTTTTTTTTGCGGTATGTGGGCCTCTCACTGTTGTGGCCTCTCCCATTGTGGAGCACAGGCTCTGGACACACAGGCTCAGCGGCCATGGCTCACGGGCCCAGCCACTCCGAGGCATATGGGATCTTCCTGGACCGGGGCACAAGCCCATGTCCCCTGCATCAGCAGGCAGACTCTCAACCACTGCGCCACCAGGGAAGCCCTACATACCCTGATTTTAAGTTTTGAAAGGGCTTGATATAATGGGTCAGTAGCTTAAAATATACAATGACAGTGTATTTCTTTAAACATTTTCTTGTTATTTCAAAAATTTAGGGGGGAGGACCTTCAAGATGGTGGAGGAGTAAAGCATGGAGATCACCTTCCTCCCCACAAATACATCAAAAACACACCTCCATGTGGAACAACTCCTACAGAACACCTACTGAACACTGGCAGAAGATCTCAGACTTCCTAAAAGGCAAGAAACTCCCCACGTACCTGGGTAGGGCAAAGGAAAAAAGAAAAAACAGAGACAAAAAAATAGGGACGGGACCTGCACTTCTGGGAGGGAGCTGTGAAGGAGGAAAAGTTTCCACACACTAGGAAGCCCCTTCACTGGCAAGACTGGAGGTGGTGGGGGAGGCTTCGGAGCCACGGAGGATAGCGCAGCAACAGGGGTGCAAAGGGCAAAGAAGACAGATTACCACACAGAGGATCAGTGCTGACTAGTACTCACCAGCCTGAGAGACTTGTCGGATCACCTGCCGGGGTCAGTTGTGGCTGGGAGCTGAGGCTCGGGCTTCGAAGGTCAGACCCCAGGGAGAGGACTGGGGTTGGCTGTGTGAACACAGCCTGAGGGGGCTAGTGCACCACAGCTAACCGAGAGGGAGTCCAGGAAAAACTCTGGACCTGCCAAAGAGGCAAGTGACCACTGTTTCAAGGTGCATGAGGAGAGGAGATTCAGATCACCGCTTAAACGAGCTTCAGAGATGGGCATGAGCTGGGGCTATCAGTGCAGACACCAGAGACAGGCATGAAATGCTAATGCTGCTGTTTTAGCCACCAAATATCCTGTGTATAAGCACAGGTCACTATCCACACGCCCCCTCCTGGGAGCCTGTGTAGCCCACCACTGCCAGGGTCCCTTGATCCAGGGACAGGTTCCCCAGGAGAACACACGGCATCCCTCAGGCTGCTCTGACATCATGCTGGCCTCGGCTGCCTCATGCTTGCCCCGCATTCCAATTATAACTACCATACCCCTCCCTCACCCAGACCTGAGAGAGCCAGAGCCCCCTAATCAGCTGCTCCTTTAACCCTCTCATGTCTGGGCAAAAAACAGTGGCCAGAGGGCAACCTACATGCAGAGGCGGGGCCAAATCCAAAGCTGAACCCCAGGAGCTGTGCGAACAAAGAAGAGAAAGGAAAATTTTTCTGTGCAGCCTCAAGAGCAGTGGATTAAATTTCCACAATCAACTTGATGTACCCTGCAACTGTGGAATACCTGAAGAGACAATGAATCATCCCAAAATTGAGGCAGTGGTCATGGGAGCAACTGCAGACTTGGGGTTCACTGTATGTGACTGATTAGTTTCTGATTTTTATGTTTATCTTAGTTTAGTTTTTAGTGCTTGTTATCATTGGTGGATGTGTTTATTGGTTTCGTTGCTCTCTTCTTTTTATTTTTTTATCTTAGTAATAATTTTTTACTTTTCATTTTAATAACTTTATTTTATTTATTATTTTTCCTTTCTTTTTTCTCACTTTTCTTCTGAGCCGTGTGGCTGACAGGGTCTTAGTGCTCCAGCTGGGTGTCAAGCCTGAGCATCAGAGGTGGGAGAGCCGAGTTCAGGATATTGGACCACCAGAGAGCTCCTGGCCTCATGCAATATCAATCGGCGAGAGCTCTCCCAGAGATCTCTGTCTCAATGCTAAGACCCAGCTGCACTCAACAACCAGCAAGCTCCACTTCTGGACACACCATGCCAAACAACTAGCAAGACGGGAACACAGCCCCACACATTAGCAGAGAGGCTGCTTAAAATCATAATAAGTTCACAGATACACCAAAACACACCATCAGACTCGGTCCTGCCCACCAGAAAGACAAGATCCATCCTCATCCACCAGAACACAGGCACCAGTCCCCTCCACCAGGAAGCCTACACAACTCACTGAACCAACATTAGTCACTGGGGGTAGACACTAAAAACAATGGGAACTAAAAACCTGCAGCCTGTGAAAAGGAGACCCCCAAACACAGTAAGTTAAGAAAAATGAGAAGACAAAGAGATATGCAGCAGTTGATGCAGCAAGGTAAAAACTCACCAGACCAGGCTTCCCTGGTGGTGCAGTGGTTGAGAGTCTGCCTGCTGATGCAGGGGACACGGGTTTGTGCCCCGGTCCAGGAGGATCCCACACGCCGCAGAGCGGCTGGGCCCATGGGCCATGGCCGCTGAGCCTGCGTGTCCAGAGCCTGTGCTCCACAGAGGGAGAGGTCACAACAGTGAGAGGCCCGCATACCGCAAAAAAAAAAAAAAAAAAAAAAAAACAACAACAACAAAAAAACTCATCAGACCAAAAATTTGAAGAGGAAATAGGGAGTCTACCTGAAAAAGAACTCAGAGTAATGATAGTAAGATGACCCAAATCCTGGAAACAGAATGGAGAAAACACAAAAAACATTTAACATGGACCTAGAAGAACTAAAGAGCAAACAAACAATGATGAAAAACCCAATAAATGAAATTAAAAATTCTCTAGCAGCATTCAATAGCAAAACAACTGAGGCAGAATAACAGATAAGTGAGCTGGAAGATAAAATAGTGGAAATAACTACCACAAAGCAGAATAAAGAAAAAAGGATGAAAAGAATTGAGGAAAGTCTCAGAGACATCTGGGACAACATTAAATGCACCAACATTTGAATTTTAGGGTCCAAGAAGAGGAAGAAAAAAAAAGGGACTGAGAAAACATTGGAAGCGATTGTAGTTGAAAAATTCTCTACCATGGGAAAGGACATAGTCAATCCAATCCAGGAAGCACAGAGAGTCTCATACAGGATAAATCCAAGGAGAAACACGCCAATACACATATTAATCAAACTATCAAAAATTAAATACAAAGAAAAATATTAACAGCAGCAAGGGAAAAGCAACAAATAACACACAAGGGAATCCCCATAAGGTTAACAGCTGATATTTCAGCAGAAACTCTGCAAGCCAGAAAGGAGTGGAAGGACCTATTTAAAGTGATGAAAAGGAAAAACCTACAATCGAGATTACTCTACCCAACAAGGATCTCATTCAGATTTGACAAATTAAAACTTTTACAGACAAACAAAAGGTAAGAGAATTCAGCACCACCAAACCAGCTTTACAATATGCTAAAGGAACTTCTCTAGCCAGGAAACACAAGAGAAGGAAAAGGCTTACAATAACAAACCCAAAACAATTAAGAAAATGAAAATAGGAACATACATATTGATAATTACCTTAAATGTAAATGGATTAAATGCTCCAACCGAAAGACATGAACTGGCTGAATGGATACAAAAACAAGACCCATTTATATGCTGTCTACAAGAGACCCACTTCAGACCTAGGGACACATACAGATGGAAAGTGGGGGATAGAAAAAAATATTCCATGCAAATGGAAATCAAAAGAAAGTTGCAGTAGCAATTCTTATATCAGACAAAATAGACTTTAAAATAAAGACTATTATAAGAGACAAAGAAGGACACTACATAATGATCAAGGGATCAATCCAAGAAGACGATGTAACAACTGTAAATATTTATGCACCCAATATAGGAATACCTCAACACATAAGGCAAATGCTAACAGCCATAAAAGGGGAAATCAAGCGTAACACAGTAATAGTATAGGGGACTTTAACACCCTGCTTTCACCAATGGACAGATCATCCAAAATGAAAATAAATAAGGAAACACAAGCTTTAAAACAAGATGGACTTAACTGATATTTTAGGACATTTCATCCAAAAACAACAGAATACACCTTCTTCTCAAGTGCTCATGGAACATTCTCCAAGATAGATCATACCTTGGGTCACAAATCAAGCCTTGGTAAATTTAAGAAAACTGAAATCTTATCAAGTATCTTTTCTGACCATAATGCTATGAGACTAGATATCAATTACAGGAAAAAATCTGTAAAAAATACAAACACATGGAGGCAAACAATACACTACTGAATAACCAAGAGATCACTGAATAAATCAAAGAGGAGATCAAAAAATACCTAGAAAAAAAGGACAGTGGAAACATGATGACCCAAAACCTATGGGATGCAGCAAAAGCAGTTCTAAGAGGGAAGTTTACTGCAATACAATCCTACCTTAAGAAACAAGAAAAATCTCAAATAAAGAACCTAACTTTACACCTAAAGCAATTAGAGAAAGAATACGAGAAAAACGCAAAGTCAGCAGAAGGATAGAAATCATAAAGATCAGATCAGAAATGAAAAAGAAATGAAAGCAATGACAGAAAAGCCAATAAAACTAAAAGCTGGTTCTTTGAGAAGATAAACAAAATTGATAAACCATTAGCCAGACTCATCAAGAAAACGAGGGAGAAGACTCAAATCAATAGGATTAGAAATGAAAAAGGAGAAGTAAAAACTGACACTGCAGAAATACAAAGGATCATGAGAGATTACTACAAGCAAGTATATGCCAATAAAATGGACAACCTGGAAGAAATGGACAAATTCTTAGAAAAGCACAACCTTCCGAGACTGAACCAGGAAGAAATAGAAAATATAAGCAGAAAAATCACAAGCACTGAATTGAGACTGTGATTAAAAATTTTCCAACAAAAGCCCAGGACCAGATGGCTTCACAGATGAATTCTATCAAACATTTAGAGAAGAGCTAACACCTATCTTTCTCAAACTCTTCCAAAAAACTGCAGAGGGAGGATCACTCCCGAACTCATTCTACAAGACCACCATTATCCTGATACCAAAACCAGATAATGATATCACACAGAAAGAAAATGACAGGCCAATATCACTGATGAACACAGACGCAAAAATCCTCAACAAAATATGAGCAAACAGAATCCAACAACACATTAAAAGGATCATACACCATGATCAAGTGGGGTTTATCCCAGGAATGCAAGGATTCTTCAATATATGTAAATCATTCAATGTGATACACCACGCTAACAAACGGAAGGATAAAAACCATATGATAATCTCAATAGATGCAGAAAAAGCTTTCGACAATATTCAACACCCATTTATGATAAAAACTCTACAGAAAGTAGGCATAGAGGGAACTTACCTCAACATAATAAAGGCCATATATGACAAACCCACAGCCAACATTATCTCAATGGTGAAAAACTGAAATCATTTCCACTAAGATCAGGAATGAGATAAGGTTGCCCACTCTCACCTCTATACTTCAACATCATTTTGGAAGTTTTAGACACAGCAGTCAGAGAAGAAAAAGAAATAAAATAATCCAAAATGAAAAAGAAGAAGTAAAACTCTCAGTGTTTGCTGATGACAAGATAATACACATAGAGAATCCTAAAGTTGCTACCGGAAAACTACTAGAGCTAATCAATCAATTTGGTAAAATAGCAGGATACAAGATTAATGCACAGAAATCTCTTGCATTCCTATACACTAATGATGAAAAAGCTGAAAGAGAAATTGAGGAAACACTCTCATTTACCATTGCAACAAAAAGAATAGATTACCTAGGAATAAACCTACCTAAGGAGAGAAAAGACCTGTATGCAGAAAAATATAAAACACTGATGAAAGTAATTAAAGACGATACAAACAGATTGAGAGGTATACCATGTTTTTGAATTGGAAGAATCAACATTGTGAAAATGACTATACTACCCAAAGCAATCTACAGATTCAATGCCATCCCTATCAAACTACTAATAGCATTTTCCAGAGAACCAGAACTAAAAATTCCACAATTTGTATGGAAACACAAAAGACCCCGAATAGCCAAAGCAATCTTGAGAAAGAAAAATGGAGCTGGAGGAATCAGGCTCCTTGACTTCAGACTATACTACAAAGTGACAGTAATGAAGATGATATGGTACTGGCACAAAAACAGAAATACAGATCAATGGAACAGGATAAAAGCCCAGAGATAAACCCATGCACCTACGGTCACCTTATCTTTGATTAAAGAGGCACGGATATAAAATGGAGAAAAGACAGCCTCTTCAATAAGTGGTGCTGGGAAAACAGGACAGCTACATGTAAAAGAATGAAATTAGAACACTCCCTAACACCATACACAAAAATAAACTCAAGATGGATTAAAGGCCTAAATGTAAGGCCAGGCAGTATAAAATTCATAGAGGAAGACATAGAACACTCGATGACATTAATCACAGCAAGACCCACCTCTTAGAGAAATGGAAATAAAAATGAAAATAAACACATGGAACCTAATGAAATGTAAAAGCTTTTGCACAGCAAAGAAACCATAAACAAGATGAAAAGACAACCCTCAGAATGGGAGAAAATATTTGCAAATGGAGTAACTGACAAAGGATTAATCTCCAAAATACACAAGCAGTTCATGCAGCTCAATATCAAAAAAACAAACAACTCAATCCAAAAATGGGCAGAAGACCTAAACAGAAGTTTCTCCAAGGAAGATATACAGATTACCAACAAACACATGAAAGGATGCTCAACATCACTAATCATTAGAGAAATGCAAATCAAAACTACAATGAAGTATCACCTCACACCCGTCAGAATGGCTGTCATCACAACATCAACAAACCATAAATGTGGGGAGGGTATGGAGAAAAGGGAACCCTCTTGCACTGTTGGTGGGAATGTAAATTGATACAGGCACTATGGAGAACAGTATGGAGGTTCCTTAGAAAACTAAAAACGGAACTCCTACATGACCAAGCAATCCCAGTACTGGGCATATATCTTGAGAAAACAATAATTCAAAAAGAGTCATGTACCACAATGTTCACTGCAGCTCTATTTACAATAGCCAGGACATGGAGGCATCCTAAGTGTCCACAGACAGATGAATGGATAAAGGAGATGTGCACATATATACAATGGAATATTACTCAGCCATAAAAAGAAACAAAACTGGGTTGTTTGCAGTGAGGTGCATGGACCTAGAGTGTGTCATACAGAGTGAAGTAAATCAGAAAGAGAAAAGCCAATACCATATGCTAACGCATATATATGGAATCTAAAAAAAAAAGAAAAAAAGGTTCTGATGAACTTAGGGGCAGGAAAGGAATAAAGATGCAGACATAGAGATAGGACTTGAGGACATAGGGAGAGCAAAGAGTAAACTGGGAAGAAGTGAGAGAGTGGCATTGACATATATACACTACCAAATGTAGAGTAGATAGCTAGTGAGAAGCAGCCGCATAGCACAGGGAGATCAGCTAGGTGCTTTGTGACCACCTAGAGGGGCGGGATAGGGAGGGTGGGTGGGATATGCAAGAGGGTGGGGATATGGGGTATATGTATACGTATAGCTGATTCACTTTCTTTTACATCAGAAACTAACAATGTAAAGCATTTATACTGCAATAAAGTTGTTAAAAGAAAATTAGTCATACATATGGCCAGGCACTCACCTAACTCAATTTAATAATTAGAGAAAATGTTCAATTAACCTTATAGTTCTCATTAAATATGTCTTTGTCATGAAATTATATACAACTTAAATTTTAATATATTAAGAACACAATTTAAGCTCTATTTAACTGTGTTACTTGTAATGAGTTTAATTGAAAACAAATGTATTTTTTTCTAAAAGGTGAATTTCTCAGAGCTATGCATAATTTTCTTTTAGGGCATTATTTCTTTCATCTTGCCCCTTCTTTAATGGTGGAAACTTTCATGTCTCTCATGATGAAGTATGAGCCATTCATACCCAAGTGGAATAAATTTCAATACATTGCCATAACGATAAAGGAGAAATATAAGGTTTGTCAAAAAGCAGATCCTAAAAGCAAAGCACTATCAGTTAAAGGAATGCTATAAGCAGTCATATTGTCAGTCAGTCAACCACAGACTAATGTATGCTTCAGGTGGGTACATGGAAGCAACAAGGGTAAGCTATTTCAGCCTTACTTACATCAGTATGAGATTAAAAAATCTTCAATTATTTCTCAGGTTTTTTTTCCCCTGAATTCTCTACTACAAGAATCAGTTATAAAACCACTTGATAAATATGAGGACATTACATTTCACAATCAGTGATGTCTACAATTGCTGTTAGAACATGATAAAAGAGAAAAGAAGTAAACAAAACAAAGTAGTGTACAAGGTCACAGATATTAACAGAGATACCGAAGATCAAAACAAAAGCAAAACAAAGTCATCACAGCATTTAGAGGATACTCTTCTTCTTTCTTGGGAGGTCAGAACATTGTTCTTGGAAAAAATACATATTTTATTTCTACATGAATATACAATAACGACCATTCTGAAAACAATCAAAGTTCAGTTAAAAAGAAAGAATAGTACTGCCAAAAAAAAAAAAAAAAAGGGGAGAGACCGAGAGAGAAAAGCCTGCCATTGTAATAGTTAAATCCCATGCTTAGCACATTGAATATCACTTTGTATGGTTCTATTTTCAGATTTTTTGAACTCCCTGGGTTAATACACTAATATGTTGAAACAACATAATGATTTACCACACTATATAATGCTTCTGGCAAAGATCCATTGCCAAGGCACTGACTCTTATTTTCCTTTTGCCATGGTAACGTCTCACTGTCTCACTCCATTCAGAACAAAGGGGAAAAACTTGGAGTATCGACTTCCAAATGTAGTTGCAGAATAAGCAGCAGCCAGGGAAGGTCCAGACAGGTTTTCTAGGACAGTATGTTGTATTCTCATGATTGGATTCAGATTAAAGTCTTGGAGCAACTCATACAATTGTTAATCTACATGTTTATTACATCTTTTCACGGGTTGCACTGATGTCAATTATAGTAATATTGTTTGACCATTTGGTTAAGGTAGTGTCACCAGATTTATCCATTATAAAGGACCTGTCCTCCAGATTATTAATAACTGGTTTGTAGTTTGATAATGTGAAGCTCTGTGAATATCCATTCCTAAATAAATTTTCATTGACTATTTTAGCATCCATTGATGATTCTTGCCTTAATGAGTTATAATTAGAGTGGCAGCAAATGGGACTTTATAATTACCTTATTTATTATACATTTACTATTGGCATTTGCCTGTAAATAAGAGTTTTCACTCTACTTACACGTTTTATTTTTATGCTTTTTACTGTCAGTTTGGATTGACATTTTTATATTGTTGTAATGTATTCATTGTGTTGCTCAAAGTACCCCTGTGAAAGATCTTTCAAACAGATCCTATGATGTTTTAACAAATTCACATTAAGTGTGTAAGCAATGCTTTTCTTCCTGGAATAAAAATATTCTGGACTTTTCTGTCCTAGTCATAGATTCAGCTATTTCTCCAAGGAGCCCACATTCCTTTGAGTCATTAATGGGCACTTGTACTCTTCAGTCCCATTCTTAGGGCACAGTTACTGACTTTTTAAAATTATTTCATTTTGATACCTCAAATTTCAATCCAATAAGTTAGTTTCTTTCTTTCCACAGTTCCGTATTTTTATCTTCCTTCTACCAGAGTGAAATTTGTGGTTTCCAAAAATCTCAATATACTTAGTCATTTAAACTTACAGGATGCAGAAAACAGATTTACAATTACAGCCTCGAAGCCACTGCCAAAAAATAAATTTAGTAGGTAAAGTTAAAGATCACTTTGTGTATTTTTTTTTTTGCTCTATTTATGTTTATAATCAAATTGTTCAAAACTTTCTTGCACTTTTTCCCTTCTTAGATATTATACTATCAACTTGATATATCTTTCAGTTTCATTGAGAAATAATTGACGTACATCACTTTATAAATTTGATGTACATATACTGGTTTAATTTACATACATTGTGAAATGATTACCGCAATAGGTTTATTTACCATCATGTCATATAGATACAATAAAAAGACAAACAATTTTCTCCTGTGATGAGAACTCTTAGGCTCTACTCTTTTAACAACTTTCCTGTATGTCATACAGAAGCAATAATTATAGTTATCATGTTGTACATTTCATTTTGCTTTAAGAATTTTTCTTCCTATTTTTAAAGTTAGTTTTAAAAATCAAATGTCTCATGGTATACATTTTACTACCAACAAAATGAAACATTTTAAGGATACAGTTTGATGAGTTTTGACAAATGCATACTCTTACATAATCATCTATAATCAGGAATATAATATTTATGTACAACCAAAAGTTCTCTCCTCTTCCCTTGTTAGTCTGTGTACCTGTTAATAATTGGCACCAGGTTTTATCTGATTTGCTTTCTGTCTTTATAGATTAGTTTTCCTTGTTCTAAAATTTTACATAAATTCATTCAGTATGTACATTCTGGAATTGGCTGTTTTCTCACGTTTTTCAGGTTTATTCGTGTTGTTGAACGGATCAATAGCTCGTTTTTATTGCTACTTAGTATTCCATTACAGAGGCATATCACAATTTTCTTGTTTGAGTTTGGGACTATTATGAATAAAGTTACTATAAACATTTATAAATGATTTACTTTATGTACATTATTTTCATTTCTCTTTGGTAACTAGGAGTAAAAAAGTGATTTTCAGGACCAACTGTGTAAGTCATGGAGACCAGTTACAAAATGGATTTGGGAAACTCCTGTTCAAAATTTAAGAATTTCAAGATGATGACAACAGAGTTCTGAGTCAAGCACAAGACCCTTCTGAGTTAGAGCTCTGTCTTATGCAACTGCATAGATCGCATTCCCAGGAAGCAGGCACTGGTATAGGTACCACATTATACTGCAGCCCCAAAGTAAGTCCCAGTTGCTCCATACACCTGTCAGCATTTGGTAATGTAGATCTCTTTAATTTTGACCATAGCAGGGGTGGGGTAGTAGTGTCTAATTTTGGTAATCATTTCCATTTTCCTGATGAATACAGTTGTCAATAATCATTTATCTGCCATTTGCATATGTACTCTTACAAAGTAAATGCTCTGACCACTTGTGTATTTTTGAGATTTGTCTTTTTGTTATTGTTGTAATAGTTATATTATCTGGACACAAGTCTTGTGACACAAGTCTTGTGAGCTTTATTGAAAATACTCTTAGTACATGTGGCTTTTTGTTTTATGATTTCTTTCTAAAAAACAAAAGTTGTTTGCTTGTTTTGTTTTTAACAATGAAATTCAACTTATCACTATTTTTCTTTTGTAGGTAACATTTTTGTGTTAAGAATTGTTTGCCTGCCTCAAAATCATGGACATCATCTTCTATATTTTCTTCTAGAATCTTTATAAATATTAATATATTTTTAAATATATTAAATATTAATATATTTTAAATAATTAAATATATTTAAATTATTTTTAAATTAAATTAATATATTTTCAAATTCATTTTTGGTATGGTGTGATATAAGAGTAAAATTCATATTTTCTGTGTTTTATATACATGACACATTTTTTGCAGAAACATTGAAAAACTTATTCTTTCATCCATGAATTATCTGGGCACCAATTTTCAAAACAATGGGCTATATATGTGTAGGTCTATTCGTAAACTCTATTGTTTTCCTTTATTCTATGTTTATTCTTATTGAAATATCACTGTTAATATTCCATTTTAAGAGTCAGCTAGGAAATTAAGGATTTAATTATGTTAAAGTACTTAACTTTCTTCCTTATCAAAACTGTATTGTCAGTTGTAGGTCATTTCTTTTTGCAAATAATTTTAGAATCAGCTTGCCAATTTCTATAAAAAGACTGACAAAATTTTGAATGGGATTTATTGTTGAATCCATAGACTGTAAATCGTTGAATTTTTCAATCCATGAACACTTTATCTCTACTTCAGATTTTTAAAATTTATGCAATATTTTACAGTTCAGTGTACAAGTCTTACACAAACTTTATTATATCTCTATGTCATGTTTGTTGATACTAGTATAATTCTGTTGTTGTTGCATGTATGTAGAAATGTAATTGAGGAGCTGACCTTGTATATTCAGTAATCATGTGAAATTCACTTAATTTTAGTAGATTCTTAAATTTTTTGGATTTTCTATCCTAAACACAATCTACAGATATTGAAAGTTTTACTTTTCAATCTACATGCCTTTAAATAATTTTCTTACTGCACTGGCTGGGACTCAAAATTGAACTAAAATGATGGGATTGAATATCAATACTGTGTTGACAATCATTCACATTAAAGTATGAGGCTATTGGTAGGATTGTTTTGTTTTGTTTTGTTTTTGCAAATAACATCTTCAGCCTGATAATGTTTCCTATTTCCAGTTTGCTGAGAGATTTTATTATGAATGGCTGCTGAAAGTGTTCAATGGTGGTGAACTGCAATGTGAAACTAGAGGAAGTAATTCAAAAGCTTGTGTAAAGTAAGTAATTGAGTAAAATACAAATAATTTCGATTATATTGTCAATGGAATTGGCTGACTATAGCTTGGGTAAATGATGCTATAGAGCAGAAGTCTGCATTTTCTGTAAAGGGCCAGATAGTAAATATTTTAGTCTTTGAGGGTCACATAGAGTCTCTGTAGCAATTTTCTTTCACTCCATTTTACTTTTTGTTTGCCTGTTGGTTTTTGTTTCTTTGTATTACTTAAAAAATATAAAACCATTGTTGACTTTCAGGCCTTACAAAAACAAACCCAAGCCAGATTCGTTGCTGGGGCCTTAGTTTGCTGAACCCTGCACTGGAGAAAGATAATGAAAAACTCCACAGGGTCATTAATCATCAATTAAATGCTAAGTGTGAAATCCAGAGGGCCGCCTTGGAAACATATGTTCTAGTTACTGTTGTAGCAGAACAGATCTCCCAAAACCTTAATAGTCTGGATCAACCATTTTATTATGCTCACAGATTCTGTGGTCTGAAATTCAGAAAGGGCATATCAAAGATGACTTTTTTCTCCTCCACAATATTTGGAAAAATGGAACAGCTGGAAGTAATGCAATGACTGAGTTCTGGAATTATCTGCAGGTATCTTTACTAATATGTCTAGCACCTGAGCTAGGTTGACATAAAAGTTTGGCTCAGCTTAGAAATTGACTATCCATGTGGACATGGCCTATCCCTGTGGACTGGGTTTCCTCACAGCACGCTGGCCTTAGGTTATTCATACTTCTTAAAGTGTGGCTTAGAGTGCCAAAAGTTAGCATCCCTGTATGAGCCAGAAGCTGCAATTCATTGTATAGCCTAGACTCAGAAGTGAGAGTCACTTCTTTTACACTATTTTGGCTAAAGCAGACACAAGTCCTGTCAGACTCAAGGGAAAGTAAAGTAGATCTCACCTCTTAGTGGAGGACTGTCAAAGAATTTTTAGTCACTTTTATAAACTTCCACAATCAACCCCCTTGCAACAAATTACACTTGGCCCTTGAACAATGGGGGGTTAGGAGTGCTGACACTCCATGCAGTCAAAAATACACATATCATTTATATGTGGTGCTTCGGTACCCACAGGTCCTCGGTATCTAGCTCCAGATCTGCAGATTCAACCCACTTTGCATTGTGTGGTACTGTAGTATTTACAGTTGAAAAAAAAAAACATATTTAAGTGGACCTGTGCAGTTCAAAATCCTGTGTTGTTCAAGAGTCAACTGTATTTTGATTCCTTCCAAACGTAAAATTCACTCACCCCTTTTTAAAATTCCCCCAAATTCTCATCTTATTTTGGCTTCAGGCTCAGGCTGAAGGTCCTGAATATTGTCAGTTCATCAGGTCTATGTGCAGATGAGGCTCATACAGTGCAGTTTAGGGTGCAAATCTTTATCTAAAAATTTATGCACAGAAGAGACAAGTTGTCTGCCCCCTACACCCTGGTATACTATGGCAGGACAGGAAAAGGATGACTGTAGGTAAGTAACCTATTCAAATGGGGGAAGGAAGGGAAGCACACAGCAGTCACTACTCCATAGCAATTTTGAAATTAGACAGGGCACCTGTGGCCAGTTCCTTAGTTAGGGATCATTCCTGTTCTCTAGGACTGATTCCTTAGGGCTCTTTGTTCGGCTCTTCCACCTCTTGGTTATCCCATTTTAGTCATCCTTCCATTTCTATATAGTTGCCTACAGTTCCATGGAATTTTGGGATTTAAAGGCCTATATTAATTTTGTATGGTCTCTATCCCTTTTAGCCCAAAGAGGTAGAGTTCCTTTAAAATCTTTCTGGGTTTCTAATGATTTATAATCCATTCTATTAGACAGGAGCCACATGAACTAATTTCTTTAAGATGAGCTCTTGTCTATTTTGGACTCACTAAAGATGCTGAGTGGCAATGTTCTTAATATTCTCAGGAGCTCTTTTTTTTCAATGGGTGCTAAATAGGCATGCCATTTGTATTGTTTGTGGTCCTTTTTTCTAACTAGCATAAAGTTTGAGATACTTAGATTTTTCTGTGGCTCTTACAGTTTTACCCTATATTTTATATTTTACTCAAATTCATTTCTTAATTTGACATTCTTTTGCTGACTGGAGGGGTTGGGAATTTATATTCCTTCTTAATGTTGTTTAAAAACTGAATAGTTCTTTTTTAGCTTGTTATTCTACCTGCACCTTATCATTTGAAACTAAAGGAATCCATTAGCACTGTCAACATTTTGTCTGGAAATCTCCTTAACCAAATTCATGTGTTTATTACTACATTTTCTATTTTCCACATGAAGGCAGGCAAGCATTTTTCTAAACTTTCTGCCATGACATAAGAGAAGCCTCCTTTCCTCCAGCTTTTAATAGCATTTTCTTCATTTTAAGCCCTTATTAACACTTTCTTCCAGGCTTAACTATCGATCACCTCTTGATGTGTCCAGCTCCTGTGCATATTTAGTCCCCAAAATAATGCCAAATATTTTAGGTACCAAATTCTATTCAGTAACTATTCCTGAATAATTATACCAAAACTTAGTTGCATAAACCACTATTTTTAAAAATCTATTTATTTTTACCTACTTACTTATTTAGGCCATGCTGTGCAGCATGTGGGATCTTAGTTCCCCAACCAGGGATCAAACATGTGCCCCCTGCATTGGAAGCATGGAGTCTTAACCACTGGACCACCAGGGAAGTCCCCAAACCACTATTTAATACACTGGCTCATAGATCCTGTTGGCCAGGAATTGTCTCAGATAGAGAAGGGACATCTTGTTGATGCTACAGTTGTCTGAAGACTTGGATGAGTGACTCAAGGGCTAGACACTATAATCATCTGGAGGCATCTTCATGTACATGTCTAGTTCCTATGTAGGGATGACTCAAAAATTTGTCCCAGGTGGGACTGAAAACGGGAGTTCTTACATATAGCCACTCCATGTGGCCTGGCTTTCTGACAGCATGGCGGACTCAGAGAAGGCAGACTTCTTAAATGATGACCCAGTGTTCCAAAATGAGTATTCCAGAAGATAAGACAGAAGTCACACAGCCTCAATTCTGCTGACTCTGTTGGATAAAGTAATCACAATCTCACCCAGATTCAAAGAGAGGGACATAGTCCCCACCTTCAATAGGAAGGGCATCCAACTACTGTAGGGTTTTTTAGCTCCACACCATATAAAAAAGGCCCTTATCTCCTTCACATGACAGAAAAAAGCTGGAAACAAAGGCCAAGACTTACTCTTAAAAGTATATATGCTACAGAGGATAAATTCTCAAGTTAGGCAGATCAGTTCTGCCAAGTCAGGACCCTGAAAGGGAAAGAATGGAGCCCTAAGATGTGGGTTGAAGACCCAAGTATAAAGGCTTGATTCACTCAAAAATCTTGAATAATTGAAATCTGAATTCTCTGAGCCTACAGAAGTAGTCCACTCCACCCTCTTAAAGGATAGTGCTCATTACTTCTCACCTACAAGACAATGCATGCCCACCCTCCCAGGATCTACCCCAGCTTCCTCCATGGTCATGATGCCAATAACTAAAACAAAGTCAAAATGTAACCTGGCCAGAGAAATTCTGAGTTTTTTAAGGAAATAAAGACACTATTCATTGAAGAAACTATAGAAACTAGTAATAGTGGGACTGGCAGAAGATGGGAAATTAAATATGGAGCTAGATTCTAGGAGTGCTGAATCAAGGGAAACCAAATATAAAGCTAGAGGAGGAAACATTTATTGACATGGGAGAAATTGCCCAGGTTATATCAATTAACAACCTGACAAAGATGTTGGGAGACACAGCCAACATTCTTCTAGGACAGTTCTTAGAAAGCTAGAGCACATTCTATGTGAACTTAGAAATGTCAGAAATGTTGTGGCAGAGAGTAGAAGGAGAGATCAAAAGGCTGAGGGAAATGGTCATGATACTGTGGGTATGTTATGTAAATCCAGAAAACACAACGGATAAATTTGCTTCATAGGTAACCCCTGGTATACACTCTTTTTAAAATTAATAATGAATACACCGATGAGAAGGGCACCAGCATGATGGAGAATTTCAGCAACACTCCTCTTTCTATAGGTTAAGGACTGATACAAGGCAATTACAAAACTGGACTCTTTGATACCAATAAATATGACAGGATCCTAAAATAAGACAGGGTTGGGGAGAGGTAGAAGAGGGCCTTTTTTCATTAGGTACAAAAAATTGCTATATTTCTGACAGTTTTGGAGGCTGAGAGGCTGAGACCAGGATGCAAGCATGGTTAGGTGAGGGTCCTCTTCCAAGTTACAGATGTCTCATTGTATCCTCACATGTATTCCACATGGTAGAGGGTGAGAGGAGCTCTGTGGAGTCACTTTTATAAGGCCACTAATCTCATTCACGAAGGCTCCACACCCTCATGACCTAATCACCTCCCAAAGGCCCCACCTACTAATTCCATCACTTTTGGGGTTAGGATTTCAACATATGAATTTGGGGGGAATACACACGTTCAGACCAAAGTAAGTCTTGAGTAGATGATATGCAGTTACTGATCTTCCAAATGAATTGGGATCAAAATGAGCTGGTCTTCACTTGAAACAGACAAGAGTATACATTAGAGTCCTGCACCAGAGACATGTTAACTTTTCCACCCCCTGTCATAATATAGTCCTCAGAGGTCTGGACATCCTGCAGAATATAACTGTACTGCACTCTATCAACAAATACGTATGCAAAGGACTGCTTGGGCAAGAAGTGGAAGATACATTGGAGGCATTGGTAGTACATATGCACTCCAGAGTGTGGGAAATAAACCCCCAAAACATACAGGAACCTATAAGTATTCAATAAGTATTAAGGTGTCCAATTACCTGAGTCACACTCAGATATTCTCTCCATTGTAATGAAGAAATTATTTAATCTTGTACCTCTAACGATAAATGGAAAACACAACATCTAATAAGATTCTTCAGACAGGATATTTCACACTTATGAATATTGCTCTGATGCATATATCAGGTGACATCAATGGCTGTCAGTATTGACTGTGCAGAAAGATAGAAAAGGACATAACAGCCAGTTCAGGCTATGCTGTTGAGTAGCTCTGATGCTTGGACCATATGACCTGGCAAGCCTAATGCTATTAGATATATAGCTAGGAACAAAACATGCTTTGTGGAATTCCCAGTAAGGTCCAATGGCAGACTAACAAGGCAGACCTCCAGTTCCTGAGCAAGACTGACATGTGCAGTAGAAAATTTTGAAAAGCACACATGGTATGTATGTACACGATATATCCTTAAGTTTATGCTCATTATGATATTACAAGAAATTATCAGTCCCAATTGAAATTTGATAGTGATGGAACTCATTACTCTGAAAATATAGGAAAAAAGTAAAGAATTTATCTTGACTTTTCTAATCAAATTTGATTGCAAAAAAGTCAAATAGATAAGGAAGTTTTATTTATTTATTTTTGCGGTACGTGGCTGCCCCCCCATCCCCCGGCAGCCACGTCCCACGGGCCCAGCCGCTCCGCGGTATGCGGGATCCTCCCGGACCAGGGCACGAACCCGCGTCCCCTGCATCGGCAGGCTGACTCCCAACCACTGCGCCACCAGGGAAGCCCCAGGAAGTTTTATTTTTAACATAAGTAGTCTAGCTAATAAATGGAGAAGGGATAATCAAACTAGAAATATGCCATTTGGCAGTACCTAATAAAATAATGAAAACAAAGGATATAAGGAAAAAGTACAAATGAATGCTAAAACCATTACACAAAATGTTGATGGAGAAATTTATGATGATGATATCTGTTTAACAACTTACTAAAATTAGGACAAATTTTATGATTCATGTGATTTGATAGAGATCTGATAAGGAATACACAGCATCACCTATAAAACATCATTGACTCCCAAAGTTAAAAAAGATCCTGAATCAAATCACACATCTAGTTTATAGCAAACACAGGGTTGGAGGAATAAGTTTAATACACCATGCCAAAGCAACCAGGCATATACAGAATGGGGGATATTCTACAGTATAAATGACAGGTTTCTAAAATTATGTGTACCTGTCAGTATACAAACATACACACAGCCTTCTCTAGAATACAAAAGAGACAGACTTTGAAATAATAACAAATGCAGTATAGCAATGTAGAATTTGTATGATGTGTGCTATGTAAGCAACTGTAAAATTCATATTTGAGACAGGACATTTTTAATATGGACTAGATATTTGATAATTACTATCTATTTATTTTGGTATGATAATGGTAAGTTCTTGTCTAGAAATAGTCATTATCATTAGGAGATATATATGAAGGATTATGAATGATATGACTTGACTTGTTTTGACATACTTCCAACAAAAAAGGTGCATCTGACAGATAAAGTTCGAAGAAGGTGAAGAACTGTTAAATCTGTAAGAATGGCATATGGGCCTTCAGTATACTTTCCTGTTTCTCGTGTACATATCTAACACTTTCTCAAATAAAGAAAAATAAAGCTTTTGTTGATTTGAAAGACCAATATATAAAGAAAAAAATTAATTTATAAATTTATAAATAAAAAACTTTAAGTATGTAATAGGCATATCTTCCCTAACATTTACAGGAGATTACAAATCTGTTAACAATAGGAATCTATGACATGAATATCAAACTCACAGATAAATGGAGAAACACACAGATATATTTGCCTTTAAAATGTGTATTTTCTTATAGTGTGTCTTCTACAGGCAAAGAATCTGCATGGTTAAATGTAAAATCCTCTAATGTGGACCAGTCAGAGACTTAGTTTTGAAAGTGCATGAGCCTTCACATTTTCTACGTTCTACAACCCTAGTTCAATGTTTCCTTTCGCTTTAAAGTTTGGGTTCTCACTGAAATTAACTAGATAATGTATCTGCCTTGTTATCCACTCTTCTAACTCCCACCCGTGGGTTTTCACATCCTCATGTCTCCTTATGTACCATCAGCAACTCCTGTAAATAAGTGTCAGCAGAAACTGCAGGAGTGAGTTCTCAACATCCCTGCTGATTAGGCAGAAATCAGCCTGATTCTTAAATGGCCTTTATCGAAATGAGAAAGGTCATGCAAAATACATTCCGCTTGCAAGTCTTGAGTCAGGAACTGGAAATGTAGGTCACACTCTGGAAAATGTGTAAAGTGGTTTCCAAATAGATGTGTAGATTTAAATTGTGTTGAATCTAAATCTGACAAACTACTGAATGGTATTTTAAAAAATTCTGTTCACCTTCTGAATGGCCCTGGTGGTAGAGCTCCTGATCACCAAAGGCTAACAGTATACCTTCAAACAGACATCCTTTTCAGCCTTTGAACTGGGCACATAGGAGATCAACTATCCAAGTTCCCCTCTTTGCTTCTCTTCAGTCAATGAATTTACGCAGATCTGAGCCCAGCACTCCTTCAAGATGTCTTCAGCTGTACTGTGCCTGTTAGTCTTTTGCCTACTCAAATGCTTTCCCTTTTAGCAAGAAACTGAGTTGTAATATATACACTACAGGTTTGAGCCTATGACCTGCCCCATTATCATTTCAATGCCTTTGTCACCTCAATATACCTCACAATAGAAAAATGCACGCATCTAGACAAATGCATAAATAGAGCAGTACTGATCATTTTGTTTAGGGTGTGGTAATTATTTTAATACATGACTGTTTTGTAGTCTTTCGGTTAACATGGCTGCCTTAAATTCTGGTGCAAAGTGTGGTTTGAATGAAGTGGATCTTTTCATGGCTACAGAGTGCTCAATAAAAAGCAATATTTATGTAGGGGCTTCAGTTAATGAAAACAGATCTACAAAATGTTCATAGTAAATTAATTTGTGAGGAGCAGCAGTTCTTTATCTTATTCTAGTCTTTAAATTTCAATAACCTGAGACAAGAAGGCAACAGCGAGAAAGCACATAACAACATTACCAGGAGGACAGAACATATTTTAGGTCTTTCTGAATGATACTGTGGGTATCTCCCATGTGTTCAAGTATCTTCATTTCTCTTTGTAATGCCAAGCTGATTCTCCTTAAGAGAATCCCAGTTTGGAACCATATAATTAAATCAGAAAAGAACAACTGCCAGTTAACAATGAATACTGTGTGATAATACAGACAGCAAAATGGTAAAGTTAAATGTATAATCCTTCAGAATTCCTATGGATTAAGTAGCAAATAGGTAGACATGGGTGGTGTGTGCAATTATATAAATAGGGATACAACTGTGACATAAGAACAATAACTGGAGAGAAAAGTGCTAAAATGCCCCAGTAATTTATTAACATATGAGGGAGAATTTGTCTGAGCTATTAAGTGCCAATACCAGGAAATTTCAAGGACAGTGAATCTTCAATTAATTTTCCTCATAAAGCCTTTGAAGGGCCTCTGGGCTTATTCAGATCATTAGAATTGCTTTACAGGCCCTAAACAAGAACCCTATTTGCCGTTAATCAAAGAGAAAGTTTGCAGCTGGGAGCCTATAATGACTACATTCCCATAAAGATTCAGAGGAATTATTTTTTTCCTTCAAATTAGTAGATGTCTCAAAATTTTAAACATTAAAGAAAACATTGTACAGATATTTGACCATTTTTCTTCAAACAAGTCAACAAAATCCACTACTTAATTCAAAATGCCATGTTTTTTGCTTTTGTTTGCTTTCACTCAGCAGGGTGGCCTGGAGTAAGTCATAAATGATTACAGCAGATGATTATTTTAAAGACAACTGTTTATAATTTTTCAAAAAGTTGGCATCCAAGCTTCCACAAAATAATATTGAGTGGATCCCCCCTCACATCCCTTCTCTCTCCCACAGTGACTCTATATGCTTCCTCCTTTCGTCTCTGAAGTGAAGCTCCTTTGCCAAGGGCTCAAGACCTCTTTATAAGAACAAAAGTTCTTATTTTGATGTGCCTCCTTCTGTTTTTTTTTTTTTTTTGAGACATTATCAATTTCATTTTAGTTTGAAAACACTTCTCTCTACTGAATACCTCCATTCTTCCTAAAAATATTCTTAGGTCTCACCTCCAAAGAGTACCCTTCCTTTATCTTTACAAAGCCATTGATCTATTCATCCTACTCTCATCCTTCCTCTGTCAAAGCCACTGACCAAAAGCACTAGACTTGTCTCCTCTAACTCAATACTTTGTTATACTTATCCCTCAACACTTTGAAATCTGGCTCATATAAACCGTCCTAGTTCATCTCCCTTCATATAAATGATAGCTGGGATTATCCTACTGAAGTATTCATAAACATTCCTCTTGGGGTTACGTCAAGTCATTGATTAAATAAAAACGGTAAATTATGTAAGAGCATTAAATTTATGTAAAGGTGTTTTTCTGGAGAAAGGTTATTTTAATTAAGCAGTTGTAGTGGGTTTAATAAATGATCCCCCCAAATCCATGTCTACCTTATTTGGGATTTATGTCTTTTTAGATATAATTAGGTTAAGATGAGACACGGCTAGATTAGGGTAGATTGTAAATATACAAAGACCTAATAACAAGGGAGACACAGATAAGAAGGCAACGTGAAGATGGAAACAGATTGGAGTGACACATCTATAAGCCAAGGACTGCCAGCAACCACCAGAAGCTGGGAGAAAGGCATGGGATGGTTTCTCTCCCAGAGCCTTCAGAAGGAACCAATCCTGCCAACCCCTTGATTTCCAACTGCTTACCACCAGAAATGTGAGAGAATATATCTCTGTTAAGTCACCCAGTTTGTGGTAATTTGTTATGGATATCCTAGGAAACAAATACAGTAGGTAAAAAATATTATTTTCACATAAAATAAAATATATATTTCCAAATGAAAAAAATGTGAAATATTTTTACAAAATAAATAATAGAATAAGATGGAGTATATCATAATATCACCACTTTTTTACCCCTACCTCCATGCCCAAATAGCTTTGTTTTCCTTTGGGGTATTTTGGTGGGAAGATTGAGAAATACTATTCTTTGAAAATAGTATTTCAGAGTAATACTATTCTTTGAAAATTCATTGCTAACTGTTACATTCAAAATCTTCTTGGTCTTTGATCTTCTCAAAATTTTAGCAACATTCAAACCATAGACCGATATGTTTTAAAAATAAACAAAACTTACTTTTTTTGTCTTCTGACATGGAACCACCTACCTTCACTTCCCTACCTTCCCACCCTGTCTGCACATTGGGCTCTTAATTTCCCTCTAACCACTCCAAACATGGCATTACTTTCTAAGTTTTTCTTGATTTCCTTTTACTATGCACAGTCTCTCATCTATTATTACTTTGAGTTAATCCAAAATATAAATTTCAACAAATCACTTCTCCAGCCTGTATTTCCAACATCCTATCAGACCTTTTCAGCTATATGTTACATCAACTTCTTGTCTATTAAATTTGTCATCATGTCCCACACTGAACTCATTATCCAAACTTTCTTATATTTCTGACAAGCTAGGTATTGAACTTCTTATGGTCATGGCACCAGAATTCTAAAGTAACCCAGGCCCAACCCTTTGTTACTCTTCTCAGTCCTTCTCTCCCTCATATAACAAATAAAACAAATATAACATTTATTGATTGCTTTTTTTGTGGTAGAAACTTAGCTAGGTGCTATTCGATTAGTCATGGTCCCAGCAAGAAACACAGGGTACACCCAAAAAGAGAAATTAAAATGAATAAAACAGAGGGACATAGCAGGGTTAAAGAATCAACAAGGAGCATCCTGGACATAGGAATATGCAGCTGGCTCTTATCACCCCAAGACCTGAGGGGGTAAGGGAAAAGGGGGTTCTCAGAAGCCGGAAAGGAGAATGTGTAATGTAATTGTGAGAGAGGGGTTATAAAACAGAAATGTCACCTTTTATAAAAGGTTCTGCAGGAGGAAACTCAAAGGAAGAAATATCTCAGCTTTACTTTCCTCACATCCACTTCCATTCTTACCTCTTACAGTACCTCCTGCTGGCTGAACTCAACCAGGAACAAAAATGCGAAGGGACTTGAAGCATCCCAAAGAAGTCAGCTCCTTGGTGCACAGAATCAGATGGAAGAAGGTAGAGAATCAATCTTAGGACAATACATTTTATTGTCGAATACCTCTAACATATAACATATGTTCATAGTTTTTACTGTCTTGAAATAGATGTATCATACACTCTACTCCCTTTCTAATCTACCCCTTTTCCTTTCCACTGTAATCAGTCTTTTTTTTTTTTTTTTTTTTGCGGTACGCGGGCCTCTCACTGTTGTGGCCTCACCCGCTGCGGAGCACAGGCTCCGGCCGTGCAGGCTCAGCGGCCATGGCCCACGGGCCCAGCCGCTCCGCGGCATGTGGGATCCTCCCAGACCGGGGCACGAATCTGTGTCCCCTGCATCGGCAGGCGGACTCCCAACCACTGCGCCACCAGGGAAGCCCTGTAATCAGTCTTGAATAGCCCCTGTCTAGGTTTTCTCTGTCATCTTTTTTGTTTTCTTGGTTTGCTGCTTCTCTCTATTTCAGTCCATTTTTAGATGGTGGTTAGTTTAATAATTGTAAATAATAGCAATGACAAAATCTTTCCCTCAATAAAAATTATAGAGGGTTTCAACTCCAACTGTAAAGAACTTGGTAGTCATCACTCTTATCCCTGTGACAAGAAAAAGTTGAAGAAACTGAAAATAAATAACTTGCTTGGACCCACTGCTGAACTAGATTTGCGGTGCACACTACCACCATCTATCTGGACAGACATGTACTAGTTACAAGTAGTTTTGGTGGCATTCACATACTTACATTTCTCCAAAATATTCATTTTGATATTTAAAGTAGACAATTCCTTACATACTTACAACCATAATAAACTCAGTAATAAATGTGGCACCCCATCTGCTTTGCTAATGTTTCATATGGAATTAGAAGGGAAGACAGTTTCTAAAATCCTGTTACTTTGAACTAAATCCAAATATTTCTTTAAGGTCAAGATTTACTATGAGCTAATTACTGTTTTGAAAGAAAAGGCTACTTAATTTACAATGTGATTTTAGCAGCTGATATTCGAGATAATAGACTTGTACTATAAATATCAAGAGGCTACAAAAATAGAGTGCTGAAGTAAATGACAAAGTCTCCATTAAGTGGCTACATTAAAGTCTTAAATATTATCACTGGTATGTCTTAGCAATATAAATGAAGATCAAATTTTAATTTGATATGGTTATTTATATTTAAGGTTATACACATACCTTTTCTGTTGTGTCACAAATATCAATGGAGAAGCACCATGTCCAACTAAAAATCATAATTATGATTGGAAGTCATGATAACATCTCATTAATTATATCTTTTAGGCCAAGCCAAGAATCTGTTAAATACTGACTATATAAATATAGATTTTAGATGATGCAGGGGAAATGTAAAAAAAGTAATTTAGAAAAATAAGCTATTAGAAAGACAGCTCACTTGGAGAAAAATAAAAGATACAGTTAATGAACACATAAAGACAATGATTGTTTTGTAATGTAAAATGAAAGGTATTCCTGTATTTTATGCATTTGTAAAACTTGTAACATAGAAGACAGTGTTAAAAGATATTTTAAATACTTACGTCTACAAGACTTGGTTATAAATTGAAAACTGCGTCAAGGAAGAGGAAGAAGTCAGAGCTGATTCTCAAGTTTCAGACTTGGGCAGCTAGAAAGATGCTGTTGATTTCATCTGCGATGGGGAATACTAAAAGAGCAATGAGTGAAGGGAGGGGTGTTTAAGAGATTGATCTTGAACACGATAACCGTGAGATATATGTAAAACACCCACGTGGGGATGTCAACAAGATAGTTCATTTACATAAGGAATGCAGGCAAGTCCTAAGATCTTGTAATTAAAGATGAGAAAGCTCCAGAGTGGTACTTTCTAATTTCATTGAGAAGAAAAGAATTTGCCTTTGGTGCATAAGACATAGGATGAAGGGGGAATTGGATGGGAGAAAAGCGCTGAAGTATTTTGAAGCTTACACTCTTCCACAGAGTGAGAAATACAGTTTATGAGGAAACAAAAAGATCAACAGATTTGAGACTTTGAAGTTGGAGATCATGAATTTATAGTCATCTAGATCTGCCACTTAGCAAGGTTTCTCCAGCCATGTTTGGCAGTTCAAAGGCAAGAGCCCAGGAAACAGATAGTAGGGTTCTTGCCAGTGAGTGCATAAAGGGAAAATAAAGCATTAATAAGAGTGTTATTGATATCTTGAATAATCAAATACCAGCTGTATAAAGAAGGGAGTGAATACATGTGAAGGGTAACAACAAAACAGATGCGTCATTAGAGAGGATAGTTTTTCTAAATTGAAGAACAGCCCTGGTGCAGTGATTGAAAAGGAGATTGGAAGAAGAGGAGATTGTGGTCAGAGATTCATATACTTGAATTAGTAATTTTGGAAACAAACAAGAGGGAACCAGGAAATTCTCCAGGGAAGGAGAGATCTGCTATCTGCATAGGAATGTGAAGTGCTGTTTTGATTGAAAAGGATTAAGAACCTCTTAGAATGGTGGGAGGGAAAGTTGGGTAAGTAGAAACAGCAGAGTTTATTTTTGATCCAAGAGACAAAAAGGCATTTTAGTTTCTTAAGCATATATGGCTCAAACTCTTTTTAAAATCTAGGCTTGTAAAAACAAAGTTAAAAATCTAACGGTATTACAAATTACCTTGCTACTCAAAACTGAAGACACAAATGCATGTAGTCATTCAAAATAAATGGCACAATATAAGAAGGATAAATAATGCCTAACATCAAATGAATGAAAAAATTAGAATCACTTCCCATACATGTTTATATGAAGTAAAATAGGACTGTAAATGTTAAAAATTGTCAAATGGTTGACATAGCAATTCAAAAAGAACAGTTTTAAGAATTAACCTGAATACCTGTGATATGATGCAAATATGTTAGCTTTATGAAAGTTTTGCTTCTCCCTCCGTGGTAGACTCATACTTCAGATCCATATCTAAGTTTAACAAACTCACAAAAGAAAAAATAAATAAAGTCTTCTCAGGTACATGGAGGATTTTCAGCAAGGAGAGAACAAGATTATAGCAATTTGGGCTAAATGAATGTGAGTCTAAAAGTTAAAAGAAATAAAATGCAAAGGAAATGAAACTAAATAATTGGGATGAAAAGATGTCATGAATTGTAAATGAGATTTGCTCTGAGGAGCTGACTCACACATGCAAAACTTTCTGTGAAAACTTGGCGTAAAATAGACCATAACTTTACTTAGGAAGAAAAAGTCTTATTTTTTTCTAATGCCGTTTAGATAATTATGAAAAGGACAGAGTAATTGCCACATACTTCTTTGAATGGTAAGACTTTGATACTAAAACAAAAATTTGGTTTTGGAAGCAATCATGAATTTTAATTTTTCCCTCTTTTATAGTAAAGGTAAAGACAATGGATTAAGGAGAATATCAGATAGAAAGAAGTTGATTTATAAACTACATCTATATAGAGAAGTAAGCTCTCATTTTCATCAAATAAAAATATTTCATTCCTAGCAGTTTTATTATTTATTCTAGAAAAGAAGAGATATATCAAATTTAACAGATTCTCCAGACCAGAAAGAATCCTAATCACAGAAAGTAGAAACATTCTTCTTCTCACTTCACCCCAATATCATTCCCCCAATACTGTATAGACACACCTATTCATGCCTATGTTGACCATATACACACAGGTAAATGTACATGCACAGACTCATAAGAGAACAGACCAGAAAAGCAACTAGGGAAAATAATGACTCCTAATTTAAAGTGTAGGTTAAATGCCAACCTTGTTATTAGATGAACATGCTATGACTAATGAAATCCCTGGCTAGGTGACCTGCCACCTCTTCAAATATTAGCCCTCAAGTATATATAACGTGCACACATTCATTTACCACCATTTACCCATCACCTTATTTAGAAAACACATTCTTTTCTAATGAAATTTCAACTATTTCCCTCTTGGTGTTTGTACACATGCATCAGGGGATTGTGTGTTTGCTATCAGATTAATACATTGTCTTTGTACTCTCTTGAACAACTGTTATTGGGATTTATGAAAAAAGATATATGGATAGAGACATTGGCGAACTTCCAAGTAAGAAACAAAATGAGCTAGATATACTGCAGTTCTTGATGTTCCTGAAGGAGCTAACATTTTATAAAATAATTTTTAAATAAACACTTTAAAAAAAGTTCTATCAAATTGAATTGTTGATTTCTACTCATATTTGCTTAAATCCTCAGAATCTGTCCTATGTCTACCTTCTTTTCATTGTCTTTGAATGTGTTAAGCACACAGAATTTAAAACTTCCTGCTAAAATCAAAGCATTTTATTAAAAGCTTCAGTATTTATTCTGTGTTTTCATGTGGATGGTCTTTATAAAAAGTCCATGCCAAATGGTTTTCTTGTGTTTGCTTGATTTACTTCCTATTAATGATCTTTTTGAAACAGCTCTAATAATTAGAAAACAAAATATCACTTTTACCAAGGCCTTTTAGTAATATCCATGATTCTGTGCCAGCCTTGTCTTTTAGAGCCATATGGAATAGATCCAGCCCCTCATCTGTGAAACAAACATATTTCTTCTTATGTAATAATGAAGTCACATCAGCGACAATAAGGAAACTTTTGAGCTTCTATTTATAAAGCAAAGGATCTCACGCATTAAAAGTTCTCACTCCAGTTGTCTTAGGGAGTCTTTAGAATATATGCCATATGTTTTCTTGTACAAGTCTTATGCGTGGATGCCCCTGATCTCCATCTTATATTGTCCACCATCCTCTTCTCCTAGATGTTTTCATCTTCCAATTGTAGTTTGCCATGTCCATCAGTGTTACTTCTCTGGAAGAATGGCTTCCTTTTGCGTTCCGAAGCAGCAAAATTTCAAAATGATAGCAGTAGTAGTAGCAGTAGTTGCAGTAACAGTACTTGCAGTAGCAGTAGTTGCAGTAGTAGTAAATTTGCATTCTTTCAAATCATTTCTGGCCTTTCAAATAATGCTTCTCATTGATATGGGATGTCATTTGGGATTATTTTGCCCAAACTTCAACAATCCCCTGTATATTCTATCGATAAAAGGTACAGTTATTACAACTGTCTTCCTAGGAACAACAAATATTTGTCTATTGTTCCTAGGGCTGGCTAGGATTCAGCATGTTATCACATCTGGTTCATTACACACATTATTTCAATCCTTCTCCCCAGGCAATCATACTTCATTCTTCCTCATCATCTGAGACACATGCATACCACGTAATAAAAATAGTTGAGTATAAATCAACCAATCCTAATATCACATCACATTCAACTAGACAAATCTGAATTATCATTAAGTACAACCAAGATTAGATATGCTACAGAATATTCTTTTACTGTCTAAATATGCTTGTTATTTCGTATGTTGCTTACAATTCTACTAAAATTTTCTAGACATTATGCTTTATTATTTTGTTTGTTTGCTATCACTGTTAGGATATGATTGATGCCTCCAAAATAAACACAAAGTGAGTTCTAGCTCATTGTGAATATATCAAAAAATAATGTGGCATACTAGATAAGAATAGGAGCTCCGGTTTCCAATCCTCTGGGATAAATTCTAACTTAACAAATTGGAATAGCCTTTATTTTTTGGTATTTGGCACAAGTATAAATTTAGGCCCCTGACCCATGACTTGCCCTACAGTTCTTTCCACACCTTGCTCTACCCTCAAAGCAGGAGAGGCCCAAAGGGCATGGGTGTGGACATCCCAGCCCATGCATCCAAGCTCTATTTCCTCAGCCCCATCTCCTAAAGCAGCTAGCCTTTAGCTATCCTCAGCCACCGTCCAGGTCTATGGGTGTACACACTGGAAGCACAGTCCACCTTCTAGAATGTGGATCAGCAAAAGGCCCACATAAGGTGAAGCAGCATGATAAAATCCTGTAGAAAGGGAATTCTAAATTCCACAGTACCAGGTGCACGGTCTAGAAAGGACGAAGACTCAAGGTTCATATATTCCTTTGTCCAGACACCTTACTCATTGTTCCATGGAGCCTGGTGTGCCAGAGAATGGGAGGGGACCTTTAAAATCCTAGCCTTTAAGTAAAAGCCTACTGTGTAAACTGGGTGACTTGCCCACTGCAAGCCAAAAATTGTCAAGGGCATAGTGTAGATGGATATAACAAGCTCTTATTAAAAGTTATCTATTGTTATTTTTATTCAAATTTTTGACTACTACCACCACATTAGCCTATTTTACAGACCTTGTGAAAGAAAAATGGAACAATAATTTTTATTAGATTGTTTTAACTTTCTCTTCCTAATTTCCATTATTCTTACTATTTTTTTTTTCTCCAGGATCAATGGAGTGATATTTCTCTCACTATACCACCATGATGCTAAACTTAGGTTTTGCACTAAAATGGGGCAACTAGAAAACTTTAAGAAACGAAGAGTTTAAGGGCACACTTCCTCAAACTTCACCCTTTTGTTAATACCACCTCTACTTCCAAAATGAGTCAAGGCCCTCATCTTTCCTCCCCATATAGAACTTTAAATTCCTGAATGCTAGAAAAGAAAACCAAAACACTGGGTGCCCTGGAGCCACCATATATAAAATCACCAGTGTCAGATGGGTCATACTCACTACTCAGCAGCATTTTATTTTATTTTTTACATTTAGAGTCAAATCCCTATGCTGTATCTACAGTACCAACTCCGCAATTTCCATAACCTTCCTTCCAAGGCCATGCCCAGCACCACTCTCTATTCTCTAATACCCCTTCACACAGGGGCTTACCCACTACTTTCCCAGTCCTGTGTCTTAAAACAGATTTGAATCTATCGCTAATGTTTTTCTTCTTCCCAAATCGCTTTCACATCCCTTAGCACAATAACTCTCTGTCAATGTTCTAGAATCTGTGCTATTCGGCCTCCTCCAAGATACCTTTATCCTTAAATCCTCACAGTCATCTTCTTCCTTCCCATTAAACCTTTTCTCTTTCATGAACAAAAAGCTCCCTTGACCTTCTAGCTATAATTCTACTTACTTCTTTTAAATCCAAGTATCTTGAAATTTAATCTGTGGACACTGCCTCCCTATCTATTCTTCTTATTACTTCTTAACCTGGTCTTATCTGCCTCTGTTCCTTCTGCTCAACTAAAGTGTTCTTGATCACATCAGAGAATTTATCATTGTTCTAATAATTCTATTTCATTATTTTATTGACCTCTTTACAGCATTTTACATGTTCTTATATTTTCAACTCTCCTTTGGATTTCTGTGTCACGACTTGATCCTAGCCTTTTTCTTACCCTTATCATTTCTTCTTTACATCCCTCTCACCATCTGTCCCTTAAGTACTGTAACTTCAATGATTTATCCTATTTTCTCTCAAAAATATCTTCCTGAGTCATTTTCTAAACCCCATGGCTTCTGAAACGTAGACCATTAGTGTTTACCAATTTCAAAATCCCAATATTCAACTGCTTTTTGACTGTGTTAGCCCGAAAGTAAGAAACGTACCTCAAACATTGCATGTCAAAAACTAAATCACTACTATTCCCACTAAACTGTGTCTCCTCTAATAGTATTATAGACAATATATAAACCACTCAGAATTCACTAGTAAATACAAATCTATTTCTTCTTGAGTTTGGCTAAGCAGATACTTCTTGGATATAACAGCAAAACAATACAAAAATAATGAACCTCTAAATTGGAAATCATAAAAAAATGAGAATTGTTTTCTAAGGACACTGTTAGGGGAGAGAAAAAAATACCCACAAATTGGATTAAAATATTTGTCAATCATATATATGCTTATGGTAGACTCATATCCAGAATATATAATGAATATTCAAAACAAAAATGTAGGCGAGTAAACAAACTCAAATAACACATGGCCAAAGAACCTGAATGGACACTGAAAATATCCGGATCAGTAGTTGTTTTATAGATTCCTTATGATTTTCTTAAACACTCATGCCATATTGGAAGATAGCTAATTTTACCTCTTTCCAATCCTTATGACTTTTACTTTTTTATTGCCTTACTGCAATGGCTAGAATCATCAGTAAAATTTTAAATAGAAGTGGTGCAATTCTAATTCTTTACCTTAATATTTTGGCAGAAGAGCATATTATTTTATTTTTATTTTTTAAAATAAATTTATTTATTTATTTTTGGCTGCATTGGGTCTTCGTTGCTGCGTGGGCTTTCTCTAATTGCGGCGAGCGGGGGCTACCCTTCGTTGCGGTGCACAGGCTTCTCATTGTGGTGGCCTTTCTTGTGGCAGAGTACAGACACTAGGCCCGTGGGCTTCAGTAGTTCTGGCACGCGGGCTTCAGTCGTTGTGGCTCGCAGGCTCTAGAGCGCAGGCTCAGTAGTTGTGGCACACGGGCTTAGCTGCTCCAGGGCATGGGGGATCTTCCCGGACCAGGGCTCGAACCCCGTGTCCCCTGCATTGGCAGGCGGATTCTTAACCACTGTGCCACCATGGAAGCCCTGAGCATATTACTTTAACCTCTGTAGTTTGTGAGCAATTTGTGAGGAGATATTTTTAGACATTTTTCTCAAATTTTCAATCACTCTTTACTCTCCAATGATGATTTTCTAACTGATTTCTCTTGTTATTTATTAATTGGCATTCTACTGTAAATAAAACTTTGTTTATATTAGTATGGACTCATGGACTTTATTTTACAATAAATACAAGTGGTATACTTTGGTACAGAGGCAAATTCTGATTTGTCTACTCTTGTGTACTTTTCTGAGGATCCATCTCACGTCGTATTTGTATCTCTATTTCTGTCTGTATTTTGTTCTCTCTACATATAAAAATATATATGCATATACATACATTTTATACTTTATAAATATATATATTTTATATGTAAAATCTACTTTAAGTATAATAAGCATTCACAATACCTAATTATTTAAAACTCTTTCATCATTAGATTCATATTTTTTTTCTGATATGTTGGCCCTGAAATATCATGTATAAGCTTTAGATCCTTAGATATGACACTATTTCATAAATTTTACACATTTATAATTTTCTTAAATACGTACTTGGCATAATTTTGCAAAATCAACCCATAGAATTGCCTAATAATTCTTTCAATAGGGAGTAGATTGTAAAGTATTATAAATATTATGAACTATGAATTTTCATTTTGAAATTTCTAGCAAAATAAGTTATGGGACACAAATTTTAATCTTTTTAAAGAACTTGAACAGGTTAGCTAAGTGTACCAATATCTCAAATGGTTTCAGGAAAAAATTTTATGTTCTTCCAAATTACTGGACCAAATAAAACAAAAACAAAAAACCCTGCCATTATTCCTATCTGTTTCACATAGCAAAATTGTAAGTGAACATTTATCTTAATTATAATTTTATCTTTTATATTCATTTATGACTCTAGGGAATAACTTTCCACATACAAAACTGCCTATAACAAAATTGGCATGAATTGTTCGCTGCTACTTTCAATTCAGAATGGTTAAGATTTTCCAACAGAATATTGTAAAATGAAAATTAGTTTACAATATAAATTCAACACAAAGAGACCTGAAAAGTGCTTTTTTCCCTCTGGAAATCTAACAGTTCAAGTTAGTAAGATGAAGTTAAATATATTTACCTGTGGCATTCTTTTTCCTTCTAAATGCTGAAATTCTAATAAATATGTCATGTCAGAAATCATCAAAAGCTTGTTACTAGTCAAGAGTTACAAGACAGGTGCCTAACACAGTTAACTGAAAATGATATTGGTTTACAATCTAGTCTCATTTGTTTAGTTATATTTAGTTTATATGCTTGCTACTTTTTTGTTTAGTAAGAAGATTTTCTAGTCCTAAAAATTGTGAAAAAATCATTAAAATTTTTTGAAATGTGCGTCTATTTTACCATGATGATTTTTATTTGCAAATATTCTTTATCATAGTTAATGACTTTTGTCATATTTAGGACAATATGTTAGCATTACAGCAATGCATTCACCATGCAATTACATTTCATAAAGTCCTTGAGTTCCACACCTTGAGTTTGATTTCTCATCTTCCCTAATTCTAAGTATTCAGTGGTTTATGTGGTATTTATGTTTCTTTAATTTGAAATTTAATAAAATAGACACTAAAATAGGAAGAGAAAATGTAACTTGTACTTTCTTTGAAAGCAGAAAATAATGTATTCCACTGAACAGCTGGGTAACTTTCATGCTTTATGCAAATTAGTTCAAAAGTAACAAAAGCAGAGAAAATGTAAGTAGATGACTATCTCAAAGTGCAAATGAATGCAAATTTTCTACACATTAAAAAATGTGGGCATACACTTATTTTAAAAACTTATTTTTTTCCATTTTACACTTATTCCATTTTAATATCTGATCCTTTTTCCACCAAGCATCTCTCACTCCAAAAGGAAATAATCTTAAGTAGTTCCATTAATCACTATAACTTTACTCTGTGAAATAATTGTTTTGAATTCCTTATATCCTTCATTATGTCTTATATATCATCTTTTTCTTATTCTATAAATGTGAAAACAATACAGTGATGATGTATTTCAAATGACCTTTAAATTGAGGTCTCCAATTGATATTCAACAATAACATTCTAAATTACCCACATTTTAAAATTATGTAATACATACGTATCACAACTAGACAAATTGCATACATTAGCCTATATCACTGGAATCTTAATATTCACTTTTTATTGATTTAGATCTTAAAGTTTCTTATATTGAGTTTTCTTGGGGTAAATTTTCATAGAAAGATAGAATACTGCTTTGAAAACATGTAAAGAAAATTTTAATTTAGACTCAATGTATAGCATTTCTACCATAACATAATGAAATTCATGGAAAATAATGTAGAATCAGATAAGCAAAGCAGAGAGTAGGTAAAAATCAATTTTGTATACATTTGATGCTCCAACAATAGACACTACCATCTCATATATCCATTTTTAAGTCTTACTTAATTTGAAATAAACACTGTTATTAAAAGAAAAAACAGTGAGGAAACAGTCTTGCTTTTTCCAATCATTCTTTGTTACTCCTAAATAGTGTAAATTTCACTTTTCATTATCAAATATGCAATACTTGAGTCCAGTAGTTATATTTTGATTGCTCAACTATTTCAAATACACTTAAAACATATTTAGGAAGTAGGATATATAAACACATACCAACAAAATAAATTGATTATGTACACACCAAAACATCAAATCACATCATCATGGAATAGTCATATCTTCATGTTCCTCATCTATGGTAACTTGATACAAGATATCTGTTTGATTCATACACAAGTAAAATGGTAGCTCATCAACTAAATATACATGTTCCAGATAAAATCATTTTGTCTGCGACGCTTTTCCTAGGCCAAGTTTACCAGTCCATCCTTTGCTTCTAAGTATTTTAATACTTCTACTTTGTGTTGTAATTTGTCTGTGTTACTTGACAGTGACCTCTTCCAGCACTGGGGCCAGAGACAAGTTACCGGAGACCAGATCATGTATAATTTACCTTTATAAACAAAATATCCCCTGTCGAAATGAGCTTTCCAAAACACAAATCTAATTATCTCATCCTTCTGCTTCAAATACACTCAGTGATTTCCCATGTATCTACAGAGAGTTTAATATAAATACCTTCACTATCTGGCTTTAACCTTGTTCCCACACCTCTATCCTTAATAACTGTTAACTTTAGCTCTATAGAACTAGCATTAGCACATCAAACTCTCATGGCTCTTTCACACTGTGACACAGATGTCTGAGAGCTCATCTTCAAAAGGCCTTCAAACTTCATCTGATACAAGAGGATCTTCCCTACACAAGGTCCAGTCAATAGGTAGAAACACAAGGATCTCTTCACACCTACCTTTTAATCTTTCTTCTTTCCTCACAGGTAATTGCTGTCTAGAGTTTGACATTTTATGTATTTTATATACTTTAAAAACATATTTAAACTTAGAGGAACTATTTTTGTACTTTTCTTATTAAACCTCACCTGTTAAATATAAGGCAAATATTGCCCATCAATTCACTTTTGTATTTAAATTTTCTTAAACGTGTATTTTGTAGTATAAAAGTTTTTTTCCCTCCTAAAGCTGAATTGTAGAAATCCTTACTTTACTGCTACTAAGAATAGCCTAAATTAGACAGGCCCTGTCTATCTCACAGTTTTATTTAGTGGTTTTCTATATAGTTTTCTACAACCTTCATAGTTTATTTTTTTACATTCACAGTTTTAGCCTCTTGAAGTTTTGTTGTGAAGGAATTTCTACACTACTTTTAATACATATTTAATTTTATGCAACCCATTTATAAATAATTTATCCTTCCCTCTATAGGTATGAAATGTAAACCTTTCTCATAAATTACATACTCAAATTACATTTATCTTTTTCTGTACATACAATTTCTTTAGAAAATTTACTATAGCATAAAATATGGTTACTTCCTGGCTGTTGTTTCTCCTAAGAGAGCAGAAGAGTTGCAGATGGGCTAGAATTGTCATCTAGCAAATGGAAGGGTAGCCTCCACAGATACATTTTGAAGAAGTGATAGAAGAAAGAGAAATTTCTGTATGATTATTTTTCAAAAGTTGTGAGCTTAATGTACTGGTTCCTTGAAAGTGTACTAAAATCTTTTATCTCTTTGAAAAAGATTATCAAAACAGACACATACACAAATGGAACAGAATCAAGTGCCCAGAAATTAACTCATGCGTATACAGTCAAGGTCAACTAATATTTGACAAGGGAGCCAAGAATACTCAATGGAGGGGCTTCCCTGGTGGCGCAGTGGTTGAGAGTCCGCCTGCCAGTGCAGGGAGCACGGGTTCGTGCCCCGGTCCAGGAAGATCCCACATGGCGCGGAGCGGCTGGGCCCGTGAGCCATGGCCACTGAACCTGCGCGTCCAGAGCCTGTGCTCCGCAACGGGAGAGGCCACAATGGTGAGAGGCCCGTGTACCGCAAAAAAAAAAAAAAAAAAAAGAATACTCAATGGAGAACAGGTAGTTTATTCAATAAATGGTCTGGGAAAACTGAATACTCACATGCAAAAGAATGAAACTGGACCCTTATCTTACACCACTCAAAAAAGCTAAATTGAAGTTGATTAAATGTAAGTTTTAAATCTACAGTTTATTGTTGAAACAAATTGAGTGTGTTGATATAAATTACCTATTGTTATATGTATGTATATAAGAAATATCTGGGGAAAAAAAGAGAAAGATAAAGAACTTGAGGATACAAATTATCATTAAACAAGCTTTGGAACCCTTAGAAAAAAAAGAATATGTTTCTCCTGTTTTTTCATTTAAAAATTTTTCTTGGCTACTAATGACTTTTTCCATAAGAACTTTAGAAAGAATGTGTCAAGTTTTGTTAAAATATTTTATAATTTTTACTAAGATTGCATAAATTAACTTGGTAACAATTGTTATTTTTATAATACTAGGTTTCCTCTCAAGGAACATGATATGCTTAAGATTTTTTAAGTAAGGCAAGAGTGCTAAGTTGCAATGAAAAGATTGATAAATTTGATTAATAAAAATAAACAATACAGAAATGAAATCTACTTCTTTCTCAATAAGAACTATATAATTGGATAGATATAGATGATAAATGATATGGAAATATCTATAAATTGATTATAATTTATATTTATATGCATATATAGTTTTGTTTCAAGGTTATAGTGGTCTTATATAAAATATGAGAAATATTCTCTATTCTCCGGAAGATTTTGTACAAGACTGTAATGAGTTATCCTTTGAAAGCCTGTTGGTAATTCTCCCAAAAGCCATCCAGGGATGATGTCTTCTTTATACTAAGATTTTAACTATTACTTTGAATTCTTAAATAGATATCCAATCATTTAGGATTTACATTTCTTCTGGAGTCAGTTTCAACAGTTTTTCTACTAGGATTAGTTCTCTGTGTCCAAGTATTTAACTCAATGACAAAATATTTCTTTAAAGTTTGTAGTTGCAGTCAAATTTTCACTTATATTTGTTCTTTTCTCTTGTGTTTTTTGGCCAATCTTGCAGTTTGTTTTGTAAGTTTATTCAAACTTGTATTTGGCTTTATTTCCATTCTAGTTTTGTTTTCTCTGTCATTAATACCTGCTGTAATTTTTATTATATTCTTCTTTCTACCTTCATTTTGTTTATTTCATTTTATTGTTATTTTGCAGTGTTTCTTTTTCTAACTCCTTAAAATGTTCATCAAGCTGTTAATTTCTATTTTTAATAGTTTATAGATTTAGATTGCACTTGAAACTTCTCCTTTTACTGTGTTGCCAATTTTTGATATGCATGATTTATCATTCTGTTCTAATATTTTTACATTCCTATTATGATTTCTTCCTTGACCTATGAGTATTTAGATTTTTAATTTCCAAAAATGTGGCATTTTATAATTTGATTGTTTAAAAAAACTCAGATTGTTGTCAGATAATTTGTTCTATGTGATATCTATTATTTGATATTTGTATAACTATGTAATTTGGCATGCTATTGATTTTTGTGACTATTTCTTAAATGAATGGGAATAATGTTGGATGTAGATATCTATGCATGGCCCTTAAGCAAAGCTTGAAAAGTCTGTTGTCAAGCCTTTTATAATTTTGCTGGTGTTTATCTCCCAGGTTGGTCAATAACTGAGAAAGATGTTTATTTCTCGCAGTTCTACAAATTTTTCCTCCTACTTTTTATGGAGACATATCCCATCACATAAACCATTTCTCAAGTCTTTCTTGATGGATGTTTGGGATATTTCTAATAATTTGTAATTGCATACAAAGGTGTAATAAGCTTGGACAGTTATCATTTTTTATTCTAATGAGTAAATCTATGATACCTTTTGAGAAGTGCAGTTGCTGTCAAAGGCTATGTTCATTTTTAATTATGCAAGGTATTAGAAAGTCTTTCTGAGACAATTTAGGTCATTTAGGTTTTCATACAATTAAATCATATTGAAATATTAAAAATTATTAAAGTAACACTAAATCCAATGTAATATAAACTCTGAAAGACACATTTTATGATTTTTTGCTGTCTATCATTAGAACCTAATAAAGTACCTGGTATATAATAACTGCCTAACCAATATTTTTGAATTAATACATGGTACAATGTAAATTTGGTATTTTGGCCACTTTGCACTAATTTTCCTTTCTATGACTAACAATGCCATGCTGATTTTGCATTGAGTAAATCACCCATTCTTCAATCTCAGTCAATAGGCTTAGGATTGCTTCCAAACCCAGTTCCTGAGTGATAATGAAAACTTGTCATTACAGGGCTTCCCTGGTGGCGCAGTGATTAAGAATCTGCCTGCTCATTCAGGGGACGCAGGTTCGAGCCCTGGTCCAGGAAGATCCCACATGCTGCAGAGCAACTAAGCCCGTGTGCCATAACTACTGAGCCTGTGCTCTAGAGCCGGTGAGCCACAACTACTGAACTCACGAGCCACAACTACTGAAGCCCGCAGGTCTAGAGCCCGTGCTCCACAACAAGAGAAGCCTCCGCAATGAGAAGTCCGCACCGCAATGAAGAGTAGCCCCTGCTCGCCGCAACTAGAGAAAGCCCGCGCGCAGCAACGAAGACCCAAGGCAGCCAAAAATAAATAAATAAATACAATTTAAAAATTAAAAAAAAAGAGAAAACTTGTCATTACAATGGACTCAGTGGTTAATTCAGTGATAGGTATTTGACCCAATCTCATCCAGTGAGAGATGGTGAGACTTTCTTGGACAAATTTCTTGGCAAATTTAATAGGATTTAAACAAGGGATGATGAAAGCCTTACTTGCTACCGTCACTTTGGCACTGCAAGGAGAGAACCTCTCTAGGAATGAAGTTCACAGAAGATATGTGCAGCTGAGAGACTGAGAAACAACAGGCACTAAAGACATATTAATCCTATGAACCTGAAATGCCTAAAATCAACTCAATTTCAGTATTTTTCAATAATGTGTGCTGAATGATACTTTTCTTAAGCCAGTTTGTGTTGAATTTCCTCTCATTTTCAATCAAAACCCCTTTAATGGATTAATGTATTCTTTAATGTAATATTTATCTCTATTTGATCCTAGTTAAATTCTCCTATACATCACTAATACATTTTCTTTTCTTTTTTTGTTCGTAATAAATAATGCATGGTTTATCAGGGTATTAGCCTTCTCAAAGTAATTTTATCTTTATTAATTCTTTCTACTTCCTTAGAATAATTTAGTTACAGTGTTTAGGTTTTTTAATTTAAATTATTTTTATACAGCAGGTTCTTATTAGTTATCTATTTTATACATATTAATGTATATATGTCAATCCCAATCTCCCAATTCATCCCACCAACACCCACCGTACAGTGTTTAGTTTCTTGATATGAATATTTAGCTCAAAAAAGTAAATGAATAGATTAATTTGAAATTTGAATGCTACCTGAGAAACTTTCAAATCTATCCCATTAATTTTGATAAAAAGTTATATAATGGCCTTTATTTCCTTAAAAACCCTTTTTATTCATTAATGATTTAGGAATATACACAATAAAATATTTGTATATATTTTATTGCACAGAGGCCAGTGTATATAGCGAATATAGATTTTGTTTTTAATATATTAATTTTCTTTCTATGTGATAAAGTTACTATTTTGTATGTGATAAAGTTTGCTATTGTTTCATGCCCAGTTAAAAAAGACAATATTTATTTAAAAGTCATAACATTTGTATTTTCAAACTAAGTATAATTTTCATTACATTATATTAATATCATAGAAATCCACCATTGTGCTTAATATTCCATATACTTTTACTACAGCAAATATGTTTATTAGAAAAAAGTTTCATTGTATCAATGATAAACTAAATTTTCCTCAGCTTTAAATTTCTCAACTCTAAGTTCTCCTTGAATACTGGTTTTTATAAACCTTACTGGTTTACATAAACCTTATATCAGTGGTTTATAATTAAATATAAATCAGATTAAAATTTCATAAAGTAACAGTTTCCAGAAAATACATAAAGTAACAGTTTCCAGAAAATACATGGAGCATGTTATTGGTTTCTTTTACAAAGTTTGATGTGTAAACAACGTTTTAAAGAATGAATTTCTTTCAAATTAAAATTTTTAACTATTTCCCACTTCAATTTTGTTTAGCTGATATAGAAAATTTATCATTTAAATCCTATACTTTAAAGTAGGATTACTATTTATCTGCCATAAATCATTTCCAAGATATTTTTTCCATTGCAAAAATTACTTAAAAGTTTTACATACAGAAATTTATGTGTCAGATATGGCAATCACACAAGTATTGCAAGACCATAATTTTGAAGACTACCTCATTCCTTGTGGCTTATGTAGTCAATACCAATCATATTAGTCAATACCATAAGGTGAGAGATCAACAGTGACAAAGGCAAAGAAAATGAAGCAAATAATATGACTTGAGTGTATGCACAAAGATAGTATTGATAAAGGAAAATGAGGTTTTTCTAACCATTACAGTAGACAATGTAACAGTCATAACTGAATGGACACCACACTGTAAATGAAAAAGCAGCTATGGGCTATTTCAGTTTTGATCCTATAAAGAATGAGTAATAATGTTCCCAGGAGTTAATGGGGCATTCACTGACTCAGGAAAGTTTAGCGAGTAGAAATGAACCACTCATTTAGCAACCAAACCACTCTGAAGTGGTACTTGCGGATTAATAAAGCCATTCATCCCTGGGGCTCAAATAAGATTTAATATTGACTTTAGTATACACTATCAAAAACCATCCAGATGAATCATGGCCTGCTACTTTTTATAAGAAGGAAAACTTGAGAAATCTTAATAGAAGGAGCTGGCAAAGCAAACAACTGAATTGTATCGGACACATTTGAAGATATTAAATAATTTATCCTATACTTACACATTTGAAAAAGTATAACCATGTATCTGTACTATTTGCCTGGGGAGGTGAGGTTATTGAAATTCAATCGATCTTGCACATTTTTGTGAAATAGATATGCATTCTGTCTTCCTTCTTTCATTATGCATTTTTAAAATATATAACTATATGGTTATAAATACGCTTATAGAAAGTAATTTAATAAGGAGAAAATAAGTTTTAAAAACACATGAATTCCATCTAGAGGTAATCATAAAGTTTTGCTTCTTTTTGTTGGCATGTATAAACACACATTTTATGATCATGTTCCTTACATATTTTGTAAGTCATGAATCCAACCCACTGCATTAATCTTCCTTGGATGTGCTTTTACTAAGAGCAAATTAATCACCACATTGCAAAATCTCATAATTTTCAAAGACATGAGCTTTTCAAGAAATGATAAAGAATTGGTTTTTACATGGCTAACAACAAGGTAAATTGAGCCTCAATTACTAAATGAACTTTCCTAAACCATCAGTCATTCTGCTTATCGAGTGTTTCAGCTTTAAAAATACAAGTCACCCAGAAGAGATTTTTATTTTGCCATAGATGAGAATAGTACCTTGTGTGCACACACGTGTGTATATGTATTTATACCTCAGTACCGTTTTTTTTTTCATCAGTATTTCCTCACTAAGAAAAATGATCAAAGTCCAGAGTTAATTTCTCCCAGCAGCTGAATTGGTATGGCTTGTTCTGAAAGGAGGCCCACTCACTCTTCTTGTAAGGCTTTCAGGTTCACTGCACAATTCCAGGCCTCAATCTGCATAAGAATGCTACCTTGGCTACAGGCCTGAAATATTAGTGGAATAAAGCTCTGACATCAGCTGCTCTCCCTACTCAGAGTGTAATTATGTGTTAGAAAAACCGTGCCTCCTGCTGGGGGCTGGCTCCTCAAAGTCCATGTACAATGCTTCACCAGCCAAGGACAGTCTTTGAATGTCTTTGCCGCTCACTGCTCCACCAAAACCTACAAATCCCAGGATTCCATTTATCAAATAGCTCTATCTTGCCTAGAGTTTGCTTCAATTTTTTCCTCTGCTTCTCTATAATTCAATTGTCACCCAAACCACAAACCTTAGAAACGCAGTTCAGAACTCCTGCCTTTTCTTAGCCATATCCAATAATTCTAGTTCAAAAATTCCGTTGTCTCCCTCATTTCTTTAATCACAAATAGTAGATGATAATGATCATCTAGTTCCTATACACAAAGTGGTTGAAAACACAGGACTATCCTTATAATAAATTTTATTTCATATACAACTGAAGTGAGTTTTTCCCTGTCTTACACAGTTGATCTGAAGGAAAATCTATGATAGTTACTGAGGGAGTTGAAAAAAGAAATAATTAACTTTACAATATATTTGGAGAGATGAAATGAAAATATAAGCAAGCAACACAGTACCATATCACAACAGTATATAGATATAATACTCTCTGCCACAGAGAATATGCAGATAAACATGGACTGGAGAAGTCAGAAAAACTATAGGATAGTGTAGGACTTTTCTGAGCTATAAGAGGTGACTAAAGTCAGGTTCCTGGTACACTATAAAACGTCAAGTGAAGATGACAGTATGAATATATGTAGTCATATACAGAGACAAGGCCACTAAGAGAACTTCAAAACAAGGCCATTACAGTATAAAATAGGGACTGATGAGTTTCTCAATAAGAACATGATTTCAGTAAGTAGAATTTCAGGAGTATAGAGAAATACATGGATTCTAGGAGATCAGATGTGTGTGGGTCTATATTGAAATTATCCCATTTTTAGATGATGTAGGTCTGGATGAAGTGATAGAATGCAGAGATGAAAGAGCTAAAGCTAACTTTATGGTTTACAGTACTGTTATTGGGATAATATGATATTAAAAACAAAATAGAGACATTTGGATTAGGTTAGTTTTTGAGGAAAGGCACTAGGGAAAAATGCAGTTATTTGCTTAAATAAGTTTTCTATTTTTAGGCCACAAAAGGGAAAAAATACAGAACTATCTAACTAATCAACAGAAGGTAGACCGGTATGAAGTAAAAGCATTCATCCAAGATTTGTCTTCGGTCCATTTCAGTAAAAATCATTGTTACAGTTACTCCAAATTCTCATTTTAAAACAGTAACAGCTGCTAAAATTGAGTGCTTACTATGGGCCAGGCACTATGGTAGACATAGTATATTCGATTTATCATGGTAAGCCAATAAAGTAGGGCCATAATTTATTACAATGTAACAAATGAGAAAATGGAAATAAAGAGAAGTTTACAAACCTTTTAAAGGTCATAGAATTTGGGAGACACAGAGCTAGTGTAAGTGTGCAACACTCTATTATACTGCCTCTTTCTCAAATATAAGTCCCTATGTATAAATTTTACATTCAAATCAGCCCATTAATGTGGACGCTAATGACTGTAAAAATATCATTTACTTTTTGAATCAAGATGGACAAAATGAGAGTTCACCCATATTATATGTCTATTTTCTATTTTTAATTAAATCCTTCTGGCCCAAATTTTCAAGATGATTTTAAAAAATTGAGTCTGACACATTAGTGTTATTTATTATTAGGCCCAGAACATAGGATGACTTATAAAGTTCTGTTGATATTATCTGCAATTTCACTGATTCTTCTGTGAAGAAATCCATTTGACCAGAATAATGTGGCATAGTTTTTCATCTACAATGACCAATGGAATTTGTTTGACTTCTATTAAACTAGATTTACAAGTGAGAATATTCAAACTTAGAAAGTTGGCAAATAGGCTGCAAATGTGGAATATTCGTCATAATATGTACAAATATAAATGACAAAGTAGCTAGCAAAGCATTTGTTATTATGTTGCAAATTGTCCTAGGCCAGAACACAGATTGGTAATAATTTTACTCTAAGATTTCATTTAACCAAGTGTTTGAGAGAGGGGAAGAGATAAATTATAAGCTTAAGGCATAATGATTCTCCTTTATGGATATAATTAAACTTTTTTCTCTTTGGTACTCTTTCATACTTGGCTATGGTCCTACATAAAATCATGTATTTCTAAATAATCTCCTTCAACTGAAGTTTCTTCCACACATCCCGCAAAATAAATGTTTCCCAATTCTTTCTTTGAACATCCTTTTCATTTTCTTTGTTACTTTGAAAATATCACTGACAATCATTTAAGCCTCAATTCCAAATTTACTTTTTGTGCTCCAGACCCCACTTTTCTATTTCAAGCCATTCTTCATCTACATCTCTTCAAAATCTGTTTTCTAACTATCCTCTCTGCCTCCTTCCCCTCCCTTCCTTTCAATGATTTCAGCATCCTCATTATTGCCATGCTATTATCAGTGGACCAATTTCATATACCTATATCAAGCTGTGCAAATTCAGGCTCCAGAAGTTTTACTGCATTTCTAAATTCACCATTTTTATTTATCTATTACTCACCTTGCTCCCAGAATATTGAAATGGCCCCCAACTGATTTTCCAGTCTCTTCCTTCATATCACTTCAAAATTCATAAACCAAACCATAGCTCTAATCTTTATTTCTTAATTTAGTCTACTTCCACTAAAAAATTAACATTTCTAAATTTCTCTCAAAATAGAACTCACTTAATCAAGAATTCAAGCTCTCACATAACCAGATTTCTATACACCATTCCAATCTTAGTCTTCATCATACCTTTCATACATATTATATTTACCCAAACTGGAATCCTATTTCTTCCAAATAGGTCTTTCTTCATATGATTTTTTTTCTTGTGCTATTCTCAAAGTCAGGAATGTCTTACCCTATGTGTGGGAATTTCCAGATGGTACCAATCTTTTAGCTCTTGAGATCCAGCTCATATTATACTATCAGTAGAAAGGGGTTTTCCCAGCTTCCTAAACTGAAAAGTAATTACTTCCCTCCAACACACTTTCATTTATATTCTAACACTAGGAATGTTTAGCCTTATACTGTTGTTTTTATTAATTACTCTAAAACAATTTATGCCCAAAACCAGTGGCTTAAAGCAATAATATTTATCATCTCATGGTTTCTGTGGGTCAGGAATTCAGGTGTGTTTAGTTGTCTTGTTCTGGCTCAGTTTTGTCATGAGGTTGTAATCAAGATGTCATCTTGGGCTACCATCATCTGAAATCGTGAATGAGGCTGAAAGATTCACTTCCAAATTATGCACTCACATGTTGTGAGGAGGCCACAGTTCCTTGCCATGTAAGATCCCACATAAGAATGCTAAAATCTCATGACATGACATGTCCTCATGACAGGGTCCTTGATAGCAAGTGACCCAAGAGGAAGAGGAGGAAGAAGAAGGCATCCACAAGGTCTCTCATGTTCTATCTCATGTACTGTCACTTCTGCCTTATTAGTTAGAAATGACTCACTAAGTCCAACCCACCCTTAAGAATTCAGCTCCTTATATTGATTGAAATAACAAAGAATTCATGGATATGTATTTAGATTACCAGACTTATCTTTAATGTGTATTTTTCTACACTATTTACTTAAAAGCTTGCTTTTTTGTATCCCCCAGGAAAGCTCTGTGCTATGTATGTTCTTTTATATCTATTTGTGCTCATGCACTTGATTTGATTAATATTTACATATTTTGTGCTCAGAACTCTAAAAAAGACCTATAAAGTAGTTTTAGCACAAAGAAAATATTTGAAAGTTTATTTAGCTTTTCCTTAGAATACTCAATATTGTAATGTGAGTCTACCGAATGCAAGAGCTTGTAATCTTGTAATCAGTAGTATATTAGCTAAGAGTTATATCTTAGCTAGATTAAAAAACACATATTGTATCACTTCTGTTTCTAGACTACAGAGACTGGCGGCATAGAAGAGCTGGCAGTGAAGATATGTCACTTCTAGACTTTCATTTTCAATGGACAGCCTAGGTTATTTCTGGTGATTGTTTTTCTCTTGGTGTTTTATATAATAGTGTTTTTGTTAAATCTTTTTAAATGCTTCTTTTGAATGACAAACTTACAGTTCAAGAGATTTAAAAGTATGATGCTGCAAGCCATGCCTTTTAAACAGTTTTCAATTGACAAATCATTGAGATAAAAACATATGTTTAAACAACTATTCTTATACTTCCCAAAGAGTTAATTTTGGATTTATCACTTTAATATAAAACAAATATATTTTTATTAATAAATGTATTACTTTTCCTATATAGGAAAAGTAATTAACTGATCATATTTAACTGTTTGAATATAGAATAAGTTTTACACATTCTCATATTAAAAATCACTCTTTGAAATGCAAGAACCTAATCTTTTTAAACAAATGGCTATAAAAACCCTATTCTTGCAGACAACTTTGAATTCTTTTAACTATAAAAACTATCTACTTCAGATAAAATTCTGTTTACCAAAACAAAAGCTTTCATCTTTTCAATATAAACTTTGAGTATTAGGTAATAATGTGTAACTTCTAATCTCCAATTCAGAAATTCTTAAAGATACAATCAGAAAATACTCAAAACATTTACCCAATGCCTTATGTTATAAGCTGAGTATATCGTACACTCTAGGTTATGTGGTCATCTAAAAGTGACAGTCATAAAGCTGTTTAAATTTTAATTATCTGCAAGGAGTCTGGCTCAAACATCCCTATATATTTCCCTTCATTTTGGCATCTTGGATACAGCAAAATTCATAGTAAAATCAACCCAAATATACACTAAGATATTTTCCTCCATTTCTGAAGTTATAAAGGAAAGGAATCAGACGAAACCACAGTAAACCATAGGAAAATGAAAGACCCAGAAGTAAGCCCATCAATAAGCAGATGTTTCTCTGGCAGAGGTATAAACCTTGGAGGAATAGCACAATGGGGTCACTGGAGAAATAAATCCAGGAACCTGAATCTGCCTGAGATAATATGTTAGGTCATAGACAACAGATAAATGTAGCATAAATAAAGGGAGTTGGTGTTTTAGTAGTCTGAAATTTTGCCTGATTAAGGAAAATGATAAAATAGAAAGTTCAACAGTATTTCCTAACTTTTTTATCCTGGTCTTTATTTCTCACTTTCTTAATATTTTTAACCAAAGGAGAGATACTAAAAGCCTACATTTGCAACATTCATGGGTGATAAAGCTGAACCGTAATATTTTTTATCCCATTTTTCCCCTCAAATCAAAATATTTAAAAATTTGTTTTCTACCTAACATTAGCATTAAAAAAAACCCTACTGTGAATGATTTTTAAAAGGTGAAAAAAAAATAGAAAAAACATATTATGTTTCTCATTTTTAAAGATAATTTTCCATCTTTTATATTATATATATATAAAACATAAGTTTAAAGCATACAATGTGAAGATTTGATATACATAGATATTACAAAATGATTACCTCATTTATTTTTATATTGATGTTAGAACCTACAATAGGTAAGATATTTGTTTTTGTTTTGAAGTATTTATTTGGGACTTTTTCATACATTGCTAATCTAGGAATTATTCATGGAATTATGCTTTGTGTCACCTTCATTTACAGGAAAAAATTGTCTCCCTGAAGTTATAGAACAATTCCCCTTTTATGCCAAGTAATGTGTGTATTTTCCAGAAGGAAGAAAGAAACTGACTCAGCCCACTCATGTCTAAACATTGCTGCCATGCATGCATGCAAAAGGCAGTCTGCAGCGGGCCCAGAGTGTCTGGCTGTGCAACTTGGTCACGAGAATTTCCTCTGCCTCCTGAAAATCTCTCACAACTCTAAGTCCATTCACATTTGTGGAGCTATGTGGAGAATATGAATGAATATGAATGTTATTTTTCTAAAATGAACCTTCACTTGTAAATCTATTTGATGAAATATATTGAATGCCTGTATATAAACAATAGATATATCTCTGTAGAATAAGGAATCACTGGGGCAATCTGCCCACCGTGTGTGTGTCTACAGTTTGACAATGGAGTCATTTCTATAGCAAGCACAATGATGCTATGCTTATATAGTAAAATTACAGTGGACATAGGGGTCATGTAGTAAACTAAGGAATAGATACTATTTTTTACAATCTAAGTAATAATAGAAACTTCCGAGAAAAATGCAGGACAAGCTGTTTAAATACAAGATTATATCCCATAGCGAAAGTATTTTTATAGTAAATATTTAATTAAGTTGATTTTCTAACAATTTTATTTGTAGGATAAGAAAATGGATGAATATTTTCTCCAAAAGTGATTAATTTTCTAGTTATTTCATCTTTTCTATTTATTTACTAGTTGATCTTTAAATTTCAAGGCTATGGAGTATTCATTTTCCTTCAAATAGATGTAACGATTGGTATTCTATATCTTTGAAATAGCAAGTTTATTGCCAATAAAAATAAAGACAACAACAGCCCATAGAAAACAGAAGTATGAAAAGACAGGAAATTTGATAAGGCTGATCTGGGAAATTCCAATCCTCATTAGAATAGTGCTCCAAATACTCCCGTATCAGATTACTATGTGGTTATTATTGAAAGAAATAAATATCTTCAAGTGAAAACAAAATGAAATAATAATCCTTAGTATTTTGTTGTGAGGGACAACAATTTTGTCAAGTATATTGCTTTTTCACCACACCTAAGTGGTAGGGTTCATTTTAAATGGCTATTTTTATCATTCTTTTATTATGAATTTTATAATTCAAACTTTTTCAGGCCAACAAAAGCAAAACATTCTCATAAGGGATACCATTCCTCTTGTTCCTTCCTTTTATTTTCCTGTCTTGTTGGAACTTAACAAAATTGATCCAAATGCAACAAACCCCTTTGTCAATTTCTCTATTTCTTTGCTATGTCTCTAGATTTCTTCTAAGGCCACATATAAGGCTGAATTAGTCTCTGTAAATAATGAAATTAAGAAAATTGGAAAGCATCTTAAAATGCATGTCACTAGAATCCTACATGATGATGTCTTTTTAAAGCATATGATACTTGGTTATAATTTACTCATCTATTGCTAGTTTCAAATCATATACTGAATGCAGCTAATTCCATCATTAAGTTTTTCCTACATTGGTCTAAAATCTGATATTTTATAACTTCGTCCACTTATCAATATCTATCACTCTTTTCCTTACTTCTTTCAGGAGTCAATCATTCCTCTAATTCTTGGAAGTCCTAGGAAATTTTGGTTCTAATAAGGACATTTCATTTCTATTACTTCCTATATTTCTCCCTAGTAATACATTCTATTTAGTCAGTGAGGGGCGGGGGGGGGGGGGAGAAAAAGATGACGTAAAGACCTGAGGCTTCAGGCCAAAATTTTTCTTTTTATAAGGCACCCACCCATTGAATTAAGGACTACCCTACTTCAGGATGACGGCATCTTAATTATATCTGCAAAGACCTTTTTTTTTTTTTTTTAAACAGAGCCACATTCTGAGGTAATGGGGATTAGGTCTTCAACATGAATTTGTGGGGGGTCCAAATCAACCCGTAACACTTTCTACTGGCTCATTTCTTTCTTAAAATGTGCGGCTGTTAACACTTCTCACTATACCCATTAAACTTCCATTTTCCCATACTGTTCCTGAATCAAAGTCTATCATTTCAAATCCCCATTTTCAAAAAGTCCTAAGGCTGTTGTTCTCCTCCTCTTCCCCCTTTTTCTGCTATGGCTTTATTTTTTTTCAATTTTTATTTTAATGGATTTTTTAAAATACATTCATTAGGTTTTGAGGGGCAGAATTTTGTCAATTGTCTTTAGATCTACCATTTTTGTCCCCAATGCCCAATTTTAATAATGCCATTTTAAAATGCTTCAAATGTTTTGTTAATAGTCACTAGTGGAGAGGAATAGAAATTGCTGAAGTGAAATCAATACATTTGTCCCTTGGTATCTGCAGGTGATTGATTCCAGGACCCTAGGGAATACCAAATCCACAGACTATCAAGGCCCTTCCATAAAATATACTTGCATATAACCTAGATACATCCTTGCATATGCTTTAAATCATCTCTAGATTACTTATAATACTTAGTACAAAGTAAGTGCTATGTAAATAGTTGTAGATACAATGTAAATACTGTGTAAATAGTTGCCAATGCATGTCAAATTCAACTTTTGCCTTTTGGAACTTTCTGGAATCTTTCAAATATTTTTGATCCATGGTTGCCTATGGGAAGCCCACAGATATGGAGGGCTGACATAATTGCTTGCTAAACAATTAGTTTCCTCAGTTTTAAGGGATTTTGAATCAAATTTGTTGGCTTGGTCTCTAAGTGGACATCATATGTTTGATAAACACTGTGTTAAAAAAAATGTCCAGAAAGATTTTTAGTCTCTGAAAAGATTTGACCAATATTGGAGAAGCTAATTAAAATGTTACTGTTTCCTGAATAGAATTCATCTTTCAAGAAAATGGAAGATAATGGAGATAGATTTCACCTCATTTTATTTTTACTTTTCATATTTTACAACTTACCATGAATTTAATTATTTGTTTTGTAGACTTTTTCTAACATCCTACAAGGAACTGTTTATGTTTTGAGTTATGCAGTGTAGGGTATTTTTAAGATATGTGTTAAATGATATAGATACAATGTGAGTGAGTGTGTGTTTTGAGAGGTGAGTGCTGGTATGTCCAAGTTTGCATTTCTTTTATAAAACAGACCAAAGATAAAAAGCTGGTGGTGAGCTCAAATTATGTGAAAAGGTACTGAATAGTATGACACTTTATAAATGCACTATACTGTAATCATGATTGCTTAACTTTATTTGGTTAGGAGTATCTCATCTATGAATATTGTCAGTTTTCATGTAAATGTCATTTTCATAACAATTTAAAAAATGACTTTGATGGTTTGTGTGTATGCATGCACACACACACACACACACACACATGAATGCCCTTGAGTAACTTCTGAATGGCCCCTAAAGCTCTGTCCTCAATTTATTTTAATATCCCTTTAGAAGTTTGTCAAATTCTTAGTAAGATTTATTTTTCAGAAACCCGTAGTGGCATTATTTAGTCTCTAAGATACACCGAAGTTTGACTCTTGAAATGATTTAGGTTTTATCCTGGGACTGCAGTCAGACTTTCTTTCTCCAGCTCTCTGCTTCCCCTCTATTAACCTCTCCCAATAATCAGCAAACACATAGCAAAACTTCAATAACTTCCTGTTGGCTTTTGTCCTGTGCTCTGTAATCGTGAGCCTTAAAAATGTTTTAATCAATATTGAGATTTCTTTGAAATGTTACCCATGCATTATTATTATTGAAGAAATTAATCACAGTCCCTCCACTAGCACCCCAGATCTAAATGTATGTGAAGAAATGGAGTGAGACTGAAGACAGCCACTGAAGGAGATCCAGCTCATTAAAATTAAATATCATTAGGGACAAGAACTAGCATGAAGTAAAAAAATGATGGATTTACTCAGCTTATGTAATCACAATACTTTCTTTTGAATATTAAATATCTTAGAATGGGTTTTATACCAGTGTTAACATATAGGAACTTAATTTTTAAAACAATATTCTGGTATTTATAAATAGTGCTACAGTACTTTAAACAAGTAAGCTAAAATGGTATCATATGCTTTTTTGACGTGCATTTGACTTTCCTTTTATTTGCCCACTTTCCCTTGTTTCTGTTCAAAGAGGACATTTTCCATTATCAGGTAAATAGTAAAGATCAAAATATGTCAGGAAACCTATATACCAAAAGAAATATTAGGATGATACAATACTTATGTGGACCTCGGGAATTATAGTTTAAAAAAACACTCAGTGGTATTATTCAACAGGGTAATTGAGAGCAACTCTCCCAGTAAGAAGAACTAGAAAAGCTACACAAAATATTAAATTCTGCATAAAGGCCTCAAAGAGATATTAAGGCAGTTAAATGAGAATTAAGGAATGCTTATTTGTCACAAAAAAAAGTGAAAAATCTCAAGAAATTGAAGATACTCACAACTCTAAAAGTCGACCTGTATCCAGAGTACATCACGGAGTCCTACAAATCAATTAATAGAACATAATCAAATTTAAAAGGGCCACTGACTTAACAAGACACTTCAAAAATGGCAAAAGTTGTTCAACCTCCTTAGTCTCAAAGTAATACAAATTAACACCAAAGATAGATACCGATACAGTCAACAAACATGGCTACAACTCAAGTCTGAATACTAACTGTTGCTAAGGATATGAAAAACGTGGTATGGATAATCTCATACTTTCATAGACTGCTAGAGTATAAATTGATACTGTCACTTTGGAAAGCTGTTTGGCATTTTCTACTAAATTTGAATGAATGCATACTTCATGACCCAGAAATTTCATATATATTATGCATGTACATGTGCAGCAAGAGATATGTATATTTTGTGAAGAACCTTCTGCATAAAACATAAAACAAGGTAAAAATCTATCAACATTGGAATAATTGCAAATTGATAAACAAATTTCAGTATATTCACAGTAAAGAATACTCTAAAAACTAAAGTAATGATATACAGGTATTTTTAATACTATGTATAACTCATAAGCAATGTTGAGGGAAAGATGTTAGATACAGAAGAATATATACAATATAATAGCACTTACATAAAGATTTAAAACCTGCTAAAGTTAATCTATGGTGCTAGTAATAAGGATTGCCCCTAGGGAGGAGTAGGTAGTAATAATTCTGTGGCTCATAAGCATTTCTGGTATGCTAGTAAAGTTATTTTTCTTGACTCAGGTAGTAGATATATGGGTGGATTGACTTTGTGATATTGTTTTTGTTGTACATTTATGATGTATGTACTTTTCTATATCTATGTTACTTAAATTAAAAAAATTTACATTTCTCCACAATGTTGTCTCAGGAAATTTTTTACTTTTCTAATAATTTTTCATTAAATTTTAAGATTTATGGAAATATTTCAAATGAATATTTGTAAATTTAAAGCTAGTGGGTTTAAATATGATAAATTGAATACAACTTTGGATAACTGGAAAATTTCTTCAGTGCTATTTTTATTCTTATAACAGTACTTCCTTACCTCATTGAGAAACTAAGATAGCGATAGCACATTATGATATAGCCATGAATTGACATATGCTTGGTGTTACTTAACTTTATGAACATTCATTAGAAAATCAGCACCAAGACCAAATAAGTTAACTAAGCCAACTGTTTTAATATATATACATTTTTAGTAAAAGTGTTGACCTGCTAAATGCAGGTACATATAACATTGCATATAAACATTCATAAACCATACTAAGTCTTGATGTATTCAGATTTAACATACAATGATGCAACTGTGACTCCAAAGTGTGCAAAGTTAAAGCCTTCAACTGCAGCTGAGAGGAGAGGGCAGGAACAGCACACCTGGGGATGGGGGTGAGTCAGGAATGATGGGCAGCCTGGAGGACCAGTTTTAACTAATTTTTTGCCTAATGTATATATTGATATTTTAGTCTTCATCTAATTTTGTTTCTTTTAATATTTTTATTTTTCTTATTAATCTGTTTATTTTCTCAATATTTTGAGAAATATCGGTTGTTAAAATGTTTCACTGTTTTGCTGCAATATCACTAGAGGTATATGTACATTTTTATGGATTTGCAAATCTTTTGAATGATGGCAAGGAAACTGCTTGATTGATGGACTGGGAAATAGATACTTGTAAAATTAATAATTAATTTGCCATCTCCTCTCTAGATATTTCTTCAGTACTGATTCCACATGAGACTCACAGATATAATAATGGGACAGATGATTTTATGAGCAAGGAAATTTAATCCAACATGAACCTATTTGTGGTTTTACTAATTTTCAGCAGTAAAGATCTTTTGTTTATTTGCATTTTGTTTCTGTAACTTGAAGACCTACAGGACCTAACACACTGTAGAAATCACTTAGGAAAACAACCCTAATAAAAATGACTTGTTAAAATCACTAATTGTAAATTGTGTCTAAAATAATTGTAAATATTAAATATAATTAGTGTACATATTTAGAAAAAGGCTGTCAGATAACTATTAGATGCATGAATGTATATTTGTTTTGATTTCTATAATAAAATATTCTAGGTAAAGAAGCAAATTTTTTAAAAATGAGACAAAATGTTACTTTTTTCTATTTGTTGACCTGCTGTTTTTATTTACCCAAGTACCAACACACATCTCTCCAGCACAAAAACCTTAAAGTTCTCATATTTTCACCGTTTCCTTAATACACTTTATGTCTGGGTCATTATCTCTCATTGTTTCAATACTTTCTGTTTTGATACTTTACTTTTTACTAAAAGTTTTAGGGTTATTATTGTTATTATTATTATTTTTACCAGACATAAGTTTCAGAAAGAATATTTTAAAAGATTAGGCTTAGGAGAAAAAGTAGGACTTTCACCCAGGTGTAAACTATCCAGCAACACAGGATTTATTCCATATTTGGCAGGTTTTCACTGTTCTTTTCTAAATGGGTTGACTTTTATAAAATACTAATTTGGATCCATGCTATATAATTCTCTTTTTTATTGAATATTTAGAAATCACATTATTTAATATAATTCTATTTTTCAAAGATGAGAAAGTAATTTTTGGCAGCATGAGCAACCTCTAGGAATGAATTTTTTTTATGCATCTTTATTGGGGTATAATTGCTTCACAATGGTGTGTTAGTTTCTGTTGTACAACAAAGTGAATCATCCATATGCATACATATATCCCCATATTCCCTCCCTCTTGAGCCTCCCTCCCACCCTCCCTATCCCACCGCTTTAGGTTGCCATAAAGCAGCGAGCTGATCTCCCTGTGCTATGCTGCTGCTTCCCCCCGGCTATTTTACATATGGTAGTGTATATATGTCGATGCTACTCTCACTGCGTCCACGCTTCCCCACCCCCAAACAGCGTGTCCTCAAGTCCATTCTCTATGTCTACGTATTTATGCCTGCCCTGCCACTAGGTTCATTAGTACCTTTTTTTTTTTTTTTTTTTACATTCCATGTATATGCGTTAACATACGGTATTTGTTTTTCTCTCTGACTTACTTCACTCTGTATAACAGACTCTAGGCCCATCCACCTCACTACAAATAACTGAGTTTCATTTCTTTTTATGGCTGAGTAATATTCCATTGTATATATGTGCCACATCTTCTTTATCCAGTCATCTGTCTATGGACACTTAGGTTGCTTCCATGTCCTGGTTATTGTAAATAGTGCTTCAGTGAACATTGGGGTACATGTATCTTTTTTTTTCGGTACATGGGCCTCTCACTGCTGTGGCCTCTCCCGTTGCGGAGCACAGGCTCTGGACGCACAGGCTCAGCAGCCATGACTCACTGGCCCAGCCGCTCCGCAGCATGTGGGATCCTCCCAGACCGGGGCACGAACCCGCATCCCCTGCATCAGCAGGCAGACTCTCAACCACTGTGCCACCAGGGAAGACCCATGTCTCTTTCTGAATTATGGTTTTCTCAGGGTATATGCCCAGCAGTGGGATTGCTGGGTCATATGGTACTTCTATTTTTAGATTTTTAAGATTTTAAAAATCTTAAAAATTTCTATTTTTAGATTTTTAAGCCTCCATAGAGGCTGTATCAATTTACATTCCCACTAACAGTGCAGGAGGGTTCCCTTTTTACCACACCCTCTCCAGCATTTGTTCCTAGATTTTTTGATAATGGTCATTCTGACCAGTGTGAGATGATACCTCATTGTAGTTTTGATTTGCATTTCTCCAATAATTAGTTGTGTTGAGTATATTTTCATGTGCCTCTTGGCCATCTGTATGTCTTCTTTGGTGAAATGTCTATTTAGGTCTTCTGCCCATTTTTTAATTGGTCTGTTTTTTTGATATTGAGCTCCATGAGCTGTTTGTATATTTTGGAGATTAATCCTTTGTCAGTTGCTTCGTTTGCAAATATTTTCTCCCATTCTGAGGGTCGTCTTTTCATCTTGCTTATGGTTTCCTCTTCTGTGCAAAAGCTTTTAAGTTTCATTAGGTCCCATTTGTTTTGTTTTGTTTTTTTCATTTTCATTACTCTAGGAGGTGGGTCAAAAAAGATCTTGCTGTGGTTTATGTCAAAGAGTGTTTTTCCTATGTTTTCCTCTAAGAGTTTTATAGTGCCTGGCCTTACATTTAGGTCTTTAATGCATTTGGAATTTATTTTTGTGCATGGTGTTATGTAGTGTTCTAATTTCGTTCTTTTACATGTAGCTGTCCAGTTTTTCCATCATCACTTATTGAAGAGTCTGTCTTTTCTCCATTGTACGTTCTTGCCTCTTTTGTTGTAAATTACATGACCATATGTGTGTGGGTTTATCTCTGGGCTTTCTATCCTGTACCATTGATCTATATTTCTGTTATTGTGCCAGCACCATACTGTCTTGATGACTGTAGCTTTGTAGCGTAGTTTGAAGTTGGGGAGCCTGATTCTGCCAGCTCCATTTTAGAACAGCTGCCAAAGATTTGAAATGTAAGAGATATATCCAAGTAGGGCAGTCCAGAGAGCTAGTGCTTTTTGTTTTTTTGTTTTTTGATTAGGGAGAGATAAGTTTGTTCATTTTCACTTTATTTTTTAGGACTTAATAACAATAATATTATTGTTAAATTAAATATCTCACTAATGGAAAATTCAGTTATGTCTCCAGTAGAAATTATGATTTGGCAAAGTTACATAATTCAGGGATTGAATGTAAGTCGGCTGAGATGGAATAGTAATATTTGTATGTTTTATAAAATCACTAGTAAGATCTCTATTGAGTGTAACTCAGGAAATGCTAACATTATCTGCAGAAACTTGATTTGGTTTCTGATTAGGTTTTTAAATATTTTATTTTATAATACAACTACATAATATGCTGTTTGCTTTCATTGCTTCACAAATTAGATTAGAAAAAATGTATCAAGTATATATGATTCTAAATATTTTAAAGAAAATTATTGGTTAAATGATACAATGTGAAATTCCTCTAAGAATTAATGTATAACCAAATATAAATCAATAGATTAGTTGTTAATTTAGCCAAATATACTTGAATACTATTATTATAAATAGGCATTTACTAACGATCCCCAATGTTGGCATCACTGTACAAAGTACAATAGATGATAAAAGTAGGAGAAAGTTATTGCCTTCAACATGTTTATAAATAAGTTAGATTGGATTATAAACACATGTAAGCACACAACTTGTTAAAGTTTAAATGCGGTATATCCATATAGCAACTGAAACAGTAAGTGTCATAGATTTAAAAATAAATGGACATTATTATGAACTATAAAATGGGAAATGGAACTCATATATTGACTGCATGCTTTTTGGGACAATTATTTAAAATGGAAGATGAGGTAAATTACACAGCAAGATGGGGACAATGCATTATAGGAAGCCTCTATGGAAGAATCATGAGCAGAGTCTTGAAGTTTAAAAAGGATGTTAGTAAACAGCACCCAAGTGAAATGAGGTAGAAAAGTTTACTCTGGGATCAAAAGATAAATGTGCTTAAGTTGAACGGTTTACTTAAGGAAAGTGTAGGAGGTAATGTAATGTGTGAAAAACCCCTGGAATGTTGTCTCGCAGTCCTTCTGAGGGAGAGACTAGAGCATAACGGTGGTTTGGGGGCTCTGGTACCAGGCTTCTGGGTTCCATATCTCAGTCCTGTCATTTATGTCAGTTACTACATCTCCTAAAACAATAAGAGCTACCACTTATTGAAAAGTTACTGCATACCAGGCACAATTCAAGGCATACTGCATATACTAATTTACTTAGCTCTGACAAAAACCTTATTAAATAGGTGTAATTATCATCTGCCCTATTACAAATAAAGAAACTGGGGCATAAGGAAATTAAGGCACCAGAATATATGTCATTAAACACTATGTACACTGTCTGTCTAGGCTTCTATTTCCTTCAACATGAAATGCAGATATTAATAGCCTGAGTTTCCCTGAATTTCTGTGATAAATACATAATAATCACTCACAAATGTTAACTGTTATATTAAATAATTACTAGATGACTCCTCAAAAGTAGTTTGGGTTTTTTGGCTGTTGAATGCTAGCATAGGGAGTGTAGGCACTATCCTTCAGTCAATGTGGATACACTGAATAATATTTTTTAAACATACATTTGGAGTTTTGGGAGACTCTCATAAATGGAGAGACAGAAAGTTATCAAAACAGAAGGTTATTGTACTTTCCCAGCAACAGGATACTCAGGGCTAACAAGAATGCTACCAGGAAAAATAATAGTTGATGTAAAATATGGGTCTAACTGGCATGAAGGATGAGAAGATATGGGGGAAAGAAGAGCAATCCTCTTGACACAAGTCATATAAAAACAGCATTAGTACATACAAATCAAGCAGTGGTAGAAGTATTGTTTTGCGATGGAGAGTAGAGTACAGTTTTACTTTAGAAAAGACAGTTTAAAATGTCCAGACATTTGCTAGGAAATATATGGTAAATAATTTGAGTCAGGTATTTATGGAGGAGGGGATGGTGGAGATAAAAAGGAAGTTATTCACAAGGGTATTAAGATGTATTAAGGGTATTAAATGTTAATTAAGATTAACACTTTTAAATAATGTATAATTCAGGTGTACTTTTGGGTCAAGCACTATCCAATGACCTTGAATGAATTTTGCTGTTAAATCCTCACAACCCTACAAAGTAGAGATTGTTTTTAACCCTGTTTTATAGGTAAATAATTTAGATATAAAGTTTAAAAAACTTGCACAAGATATCAGGTGCCTAATTAAGTGACTAGGTGGGAATTGATACTTGAAAAATGGAATTATAATGTCCAATCATTTATAATAAAATCATTACCAGTAACGTTTTATAATTAGAAAATAGAAAGACTATCTTTTGGGAGCAAAAAAATATAATTCTCTGTAAACTATATTACATACTAACAAATTGGACAACGTAGATGAATAAATTCCTAAAAACACATGACCTACAAAGACTGACTCATGATGAAATAGAAAATCTAGTAATCTGGACTGATAACTAATAAAGCAATTTTGGGAAGTTTTTGATTACAGATTTGAACAAAAGCCTAGTACCAGACAGTTTCACTGGTGAATTCTACCAAGCATCCAAAGAATACCAATCCTTCTCAAACTCTTCCAAAAAAATAGAAGATGAGGGAACTCTTCTAAATCCATTTTATGAATCCAGCATTATCCCGATATCAAAATCAGACACGGATGTCACAAGAAAATTACAGGCCAATATCCCTGATGAATATAAATTCAAAAATCCAGCAAAATATTAGCAAACTGAATTCATAAAAAGGATCACAGACTATGATCAAGGGGAATTTATTTCAGGAAGGCAAGGATGGACCAACATCCACAAGTCAGTCAATGTGATACATCACATTAACAAAATGAAGGTAAAAAATCATATGATCATCTCAATAGATATGGAAAAAATTACAAATTTCAACACCCATTTGTGATTAAAAACTCAACAAAGTGGGTAAAAAGGGAACATACATCAACATAATAAAGGCTGTATATGACAAGCTCACAGCTAACTTCATACTCAGAGAGAAGCTGAAAGCTTTTCTTCTAATATCAGGAATAAAATAAGGATGGCCATTCTCAATTTTATTCAACATAGTATTGGAAGTCCTATCTAAGTAATTAGGCAAGAAAAATAAAAAGGCACCCAAATTGGAAAGGAAGTAAAGCTGTCACTATTTGCAGATGACATGATATATATACAGAAACACTAAAATCCTTAAAGATGCCTTAAAAACAAAGTTAGAACTAATAAATTCAGTAAAGTTGAAGGATACAACATCAACAAACAAAAATCTGTTGCATTTCTATACACTAATCATGAACTACAAGAAAGAGAAATTAACAATTCCATTTACAATCACATCAAAAAGAATAAAATACCTAGGAATAAATTTAACAAAGGAATTAAAAGACCTGTATATTGAAAACTGTAAGACATTGATGAAAAAAACTGAAGACACAAATAAATGGAAAGATATTCCATGCTCATGAATTGGACAAATATTGTTACAATGCCCATACTACCCAAAGCAATCTGTAGATTCGATGCAATCCCTATGAAAATTCCAATGGCATTTTTCAGATAAATAGAACAAATATTCCTAAAATTTGTATGGAAACACAAAAGACCCTAAATAGCCAAAGCACTCTTTTTTTTTTTTTTTTTTTTTTTTGCGGTACGCTGGCCTCTCACTGTTGTGGTCTCTCCCATTGTGGAGAACAGACTCTGGACGCACAGGCTCAGCGGTCATAGCTCACAGGCCTAGCCGCTCCACAGCATGTGGGATCTTCCTGGACCAGGGCACGAACCCGTGTCCCCTACATTGGCAGGCGGACTCTCAACCACTGTGCCACCAGGGAAGCGCAACCAAAGCAATCTTAAGAACAAAGCTAGAGGCATCACACTCCCTGTATGTTTTTGACACAAAAGAGCTAATATAGATCAATGTAACAGAGAACCAAACACATGCATATATGGTCAATTTATGACAAAGCAGCCAAGAATATTCAATGGGATAAAAACACTCTCCAATAAATGGTGTTGAGAATATTGGTTAGCCACATGAAAAAGAATGAAACTGTATCACTATCTTACACCATACAGAAAAAAAAAAAATCCAAATGGATTAAAGACTTGAATATAAGACCTGAAACCACAAAACAACTAGAAGAAAACATAGACAGTAAGCTCCTTCACATAGGTCTAGGTGGTGATTTTTTGATAAATGTGACACCCAAAGCAAAAGCAATAAAAGCAAAAGCAAATATGTGGGAGTATAGCAAACTAAAAAGCTTCTGCATGGCAAAGGAAATCATCAATCAAAAAGCAACCTACTGGGGCTTCCCTGGTGGCGCAGTGGTTGAGAATCTGCCTGCTAATGCAGGGGACACAGGTTCGAGCCCTGGTCTGGGAAGATCCCACATGCCGCGGAGCAACTAGGCCCATGAGTCACAACTACTGAGTCTGCGCATCTGGAGCCTGTGCTCCGCAACAAGAGAGGCTGCGACAGTGAGAGGCCCGTGCACCGTGATGAAGAGTGGCCCCCGCCTGACACAACTAGAGAAAGCCCTCACACAGAAATGAAGACCCAACACAGTCAAAAATAAATAAATAAAAAAGGCCAAGCATTAAAAAAAAAAAAAGCAACCTACTGAATGAGAGAAAATATTTGTGAATCATATATCTGATAAGGGGCTAATGTCCAAAATATATAAAGGACTCATACAACTCAATAGCCACAAAAAAAAAAAAAAAACAACCAAAATATGGGCAGATGATCTGAATAAACATTTCTCCAAAGAAGAAATACAGATGGTCAGTTGGTAAATGAAAAGATGCTCTACATCATTAATCTTCAGGGAAATGTAAATCACTTCACACCTATTAGAATGGCTATTATCCAAGAGACTAGAAACAAGTGTTAATGAGGATGTGAAGAAAACGGAACACTTTGTGCACTGTTGGTGGGTATGTAATTGGTGCAGCCACTATGGAAAGCAGTATGGAGGTTCCTCAAAAAATTAAAAATAGAACTACTGTATGATTCAGCAAGTCTACTTCTGAGTATTTATCTGAAGAAAACAAAAGCATTAATTCAAAAAGATACATGACCCCTATGTTTATTGTAGCATTATTTACAGTAGCCAAGATATGGGAACTACCTGTACACTGAGAGATGAATGGATTAAGAAAATACACACACACAAATATGCACAGTGGAATATTATTCAGTCATAATGAATGAAATCTTGACATCTGGGACAACATGGATGAACCTTGAGAGTATTACGCTAAGCAGAATAAGTTAGAGAAAGTCAGATACCACGTGATGCCCTATATGTGGATCCTAATGATGGCTGATCGATGGCTGATCTTTCTGAAACACTAGAAGCCAAAGAATTTTGAATAATATAAAAATTCATAAAAAACAACCTCAAATTCTACAACCATCACAAATACCTTACAAAAATTAAGACAAAGACACATTTTAGATAAAAGTTGAAAGCAGTTATCTTCAGTAAACATATACCATTAGGATTTAAAATAATTATTTAAGCTGAAAGGAAATAAGTTGCAAACTAAAATCATGTGGATTTAAAAATATTTTATAATAGACCTTATTACATATGAATGTGCATAACCTTTATCATCAATAGCAAAAGAACAATGTGAATTCAAATGGGATTTTACTCTTAAAAGTTTCTCACACTTTAAAATAATTGGTACATTGTCACCCATAATCAGTTTCAAATAAGTTAATATTCAAGAACATTAAAAATGTACAAAATGTATAACTATAATGGCAAATTAGGAGGTAAGATGGAATATTAGAAAATATTCAAAAATCCATAATAAGCAGAAACAGGTTTTCACAGATGGGAAAACTAGATTACAAGTAGAAAGACTATAGAATTAAACACAGTCATATGAATAATTACATTATATGTAAATAGACTAAAGACTCCAATTAAAAGACAGAGGTAAGACAGGATAATAAAAAAAGTAATATACAACTATACGCTGCCTCCAAGAAATATAGTTTAAATGCTAAACACAAAGATGTAAACATTAAGCATGAGGAAGACACTGTAGCTGTGTAATTTTCTGACAAAATAGACTTTGAGACTAGGACTATTACCAGAGGAAAATGGAGACATTTTATAATGATGAAAGGGACAATTCATCAGTAAGACATAACAATATTTTCACACTTGATGACAGCGTGTCAAACCACATGAAGCAAAAACTGGCATAAATAGAAGGGACTTAGAAAAATCTATATACATAGCTGGGTATTTTAACAACCCTTACTTTGTAAATGATAGAACAACTAGACAAAATTTATAAAGGATATAGAAGATTTGAAAAACAGCAGCATACAAATTCATTTCAAGTTCACATGGAAAATGATCAAGATAGATCATACGCTGGACCATAAAATATATAAAAATATACTTCAAAGATAATATTACACATTCTCTGACCAATGTGGAATTTAATTAGAATATCCAGATACTTGGAAAATCAATAACTGATTATTACATAACTAATGGGTCAAAGAATATCACAAGAGAAATTAGAAAATAATTTGAAGGGAATGAAAATGAAAATAAAACAATTTGTGGGTTGCTGCTAAAGTGGTGCACATATGGAAATTTATAGCTTAAATTCTCATATTAGGAACAAAAGGCTTATTAATGAATGTTACCACCTCAAGAATAGGAAATGAGAAAATTAAGCCCAAAGTAAACAGAAGGAAGGAAATAAAAGCCAAAATCAATTAAAACAAAACAGAATAAACATGGGATAAAGTCAGCATTAAAAGTTGTTTTCATGAAAGGGTTATGTAAATTGAGAAATCCTTAGAAGACTGTTGTAGAGAAAAAGAGAAAGCTCAAAATACAATAATTAGGAGTAAGAGGAAATATTAATGCAAATTTTATACACCTTAAAAGGATTAAAGGGACTGTTATGAACAACTTTATGCCAATAAATTTAATAACTTAGATTAAATGGACAGATTATTTAGAAAACACAACTTGCCAAAACTGACTGAAGAAAAGGTAGAAAATTCAAATAACTCTTTATCTTTAAAAGTAAATTCTTAATTAAGAAGATGTGGGGTATATATATATGCAATGGAATATTACTCAGCCGTAAAAAAGAATGAAATATTAACCATTTGAGCAACGTGGATCGACGTAGGATATATCATACTAAATGAAGTCAGACAAAGAAAAATATATGATATCACTTACATAGAATCTAAAAAATAAAAATGAGGGCTGCTGAAGGGGGCATGGAGCAGAGGGAGGTATTCCTGTCAGTTCTGGCTGTTTGTTTGGGAAGTGGATCTGCTGCTGCCAGAACAGCCCAGAGGGAGCTGTGGATCACTTAAAAAAATAAGAAAATCTTTTTAAAAATAAAAAAGAATCTATATACAAGACAGAAACAGATTCTAGACACAGAAAACAAACTTATGGTTACCAAAGGGGAAAGGGAGGAAGGGATAAATTAGGAATATGGAATTAACAAACTACTATACATAAAATAGGTAAGCAATAAGGCTTTACTGTATAGCACATGGAACTATATAATGGAAAGCAATCTGAAATATATATATATATATGTCTATATATATAAACGCACTTTCCTGTACACGTGAAACTAACAGATTATAAATGAACTATATGTCAATAAAAAAGCAGAACTTTCCCACAAAGATAACTTCAAACCACATTGTTACACAGCTGAATTCTACAAAAAATATAAGAAATGACACTTTCTATAATGACATTATATTTATAAATATTATATTTACTTGCTATTACACACTAGCAAGGTGAAAATGAGAGATACAGAAACATTAACCCCAAATGTTGGTGTTGGCAATAATGTGGAGCATCCTGAACTCTCATTAATCTCTGATGAGAATGTAAAATTGTGCAACCACCTGGGCAAACAATTTGGCTTTTTAATTTTTATTAAAGTTAAATGTATACTTCGTTATGAGGCAATTCTGCTTTTAGCTATTTAATCAAGAGAACTAGAAACATACGTTCAGAGAAAGATATTTAGAATAACGAAAGGCTTTATTTATGATAAATAAAAACAAAAACTCTGGTCCAGCAACAGGAAAGTGAATAAACATAGTGCATTTCTACCGTACACTATTAGGAAGCAACAAAAGGGAAAAAACTACTGATATATGCAATAACATGCACGGAAATTAAAAAGAACTTATGTTGAGTGACACAAGCCCAAGTTATGTGTACATAAGATGCTATTCCATTTATATGAAGTTAACAGAGAGAACTAATCCACCATGGATAAAAAACCAGTCAGGATAGTGGTTGCCAATGCAGTGTTGGGAATAATAGTAAAGGGAAATGTAAGCAAGGTGTCTGGGGTGATGTGAATATTCTAGCATGATTGGAGTGGGGGGTTCCATGACGTTACATGCATATCAACATTCACTGAATTTGGGACTTAAGGTCATATTTCACTGTGTGTAATGGGGGGCAGGAAGAAAAGGCCCTTAACTCTCTAGTATAGTAATACAGTGGTTTCAAATTCTAGTCATATGGACAGATAACATTTTAAAGCAGTGGGATTAAAATAGATTGCCAATTTTCGTTCTGCCAATAATAGACACGTTAAAATATACTCACGTGCAAGTTCTGAGAAATCTTTGCTCTTTCTAGGAAAGTTTTTGAAAGGTTATTTTAACATTTAAAAATGTATGATGGAAATAGCTCTGTCACATATTTTAGAGAGTAACATTCTTTAAGTATTATCTGCAAATACTGTATGTTCTGCTACTATTTTATATGTTTGTTTCATCCCTATCTTGTCTATAGATATATTTTATAATGAAAATATGTGCTATTGCCAATAATCTCAGCATGCCAGATTTAGAACCTACAGGGATGAGACATTACATGCCTCTTCAATTCTGATTTCTGAAGGAAACAGATCATAGTACAGATTAGAAAAAAATATTTAGGTATCTGTGATTAAATAGGACACAGAAGTGATTTCCAGGCACTATGTCCTGTTACTTCTCCCTTATCAATAAGGGTATAAAGAAGTTCTATTTCGTGGCTTAGTTCTCTTTTGAAAGCCCAGTGGGATGTGAGCAATGTGTCCTTCCAAGTTCTGTAGGAAATAACAGGACCAATTTTATTAAGTGAGAGAAATTAATCCCAAGTTGGGCCTTCTTCAGGGTTCATCTCAGTTCAGGTAGCTTATATGGCTATGTCCCACTAACACAGGGTAAAGTGGGGGGAGTAACAGTTGTGTCAACTGACAATGTAGTTAAGGACATTTTCTGTCAAAGTGGACATTAGGCAAGACATCCATCTTCTCATACGGCCTTCAGACAGTAACACAAGACACACAGACCACTGCTACGTTCTCCTCACCATGACTGCTGCCAGAGCTTCTTTAGGTTCACCTGTTCTATTACATCCATATTTTATCCCTGATATTCCTCTTCCCACTATACCAGACCCTACATCAAGGCGTTTGTCCTATTCCAAAACACTCAATGTATCTGCTTTGAATTAGAATGCATTCTCCCCATTTTTAGGTTTTATTTTCTTTTTGAAATTCAAAGGCCAAAACCAATTTCTTTAATTCTGAGTTTTGTATGTCACTCTTTGTGCCAGTGAGCATGAAATATCCTATCTTACTGGGATGAGAAAAGAACCATGTGTACAGTAAATCAGTGCGGATATAGCAAAAATCCCCAAACAAATATTAATAACTTGAAACACTATCACAATATACATCCTATCAAATAAAGTCTGAACTAATCAGAGCAGATAAATGCCTTCATAATGGGACTCCCGTATACCTCTCCAACCACATCTATTCCCCAAGTACTCAACTCCAACCCCACTGATCTTTTTCAGTCCTTAAATACTCCAAGTGATTTCTGTTTTCAGAGCCTTTATATTATACATCATTCCTCTACCAGGAATGCTTTCCACTTCTCAAGCATACTAGCAAATCTCACATCCTTCTTGATACTGAAAAGAAATAACTGAACTAATCTACACCACTTTTTTTTTTTTTTTTTTTTTGCGGTACGCGGGCCTCTCACTGCTGTGGCCTCTCCCATTGCGGAGCACAGGCTCAGCGGCCATGGCTCACGCGGCCAGCCGCTGCGAGGCATGTGGAATCTTCCCGGACCAGGGCACGAACCCTTGTCCCCTGCATCGGCAGGCAGACTCTCAACCACTGCACCACCAGGGAAGCCCAATCTATACCAATTTTGACTGTTAATCCCTTTATCTTTTTCTTTCAACCATGAAAATATTCACAAAGAAGTTTCATTTAAACAAACAAAAAACCCTTTTCTGTGAATTTAATAGTGAATTTGAAAGAATTTGAGGTCATGATAACAATTTGTTTTTTGTCAAGAAAGGGTTCCCATTTAAAATAAAGTTTGGATGTCTGTCTCTTAGGTTACTGGGCACTTAAGGCTCTTCCGAAGGACTTCAAAGAAACAAGCTACCTCTTCCTTCAACTAAATACAAAAAAATGTCTGCTGAAACTTCCATGGAACCAATCAATCTTCAATACCTGCCAATACAGGTTCCTTTACTTTTTGGGGGGAAGTCTTTTCACACTGCATTCCACAGACCCAAGATGTCTGTGCCCTGGTTTCTTGCCAAGATCTGCCTTCTCCTCTTGAAGGAGAAGGCCTAACTGGAGGTCTAACCAGAGATGTGTCTCTTGGGACGAATCTTTTCTCAAGCCATTTCTAAAACTGTGTTCATAAAAGGTGTTTTTCGTGGAAATTTACTCATATTATGGTTTCTGTATATCCTTGAAGTAGACATATGTTCACAATATTAAAATATTGGGTATTGATTTGATGCCATCATTGGATTTCAAGGGAAATCATACCTCTATAACATATCAAAAGCATTGTTATCAGGTTAATTTTTCAATTAAAAATATAAACTCATTGCTACGTTTGCAAACAATAGATGCAGTGAATTGCCCATGACAAACTGCATTAATGAACACAAATTTTATTGGAATGAATTTTCTGACGAAAGTATTCTGGTTTTTGTTAAGAATGTAGAGCAAGTTTCAGATCTTTTCTGTGATTAAGAGTTTGATAATCTTTGAAGCAAAATGCTGAGAAACAATTTTTGATTTATAGTGAAATAAATAGTGCAGTAACAGACATTTTTCAAGGTTAGAAATTCTCTACTCAACGACATGGCTCCATAAAGACAGAGCCTTTATAAATTATTGGGATAATTTCATTCAGAGTTCAGGTTTATTTCACTGAGGCCAACATACTGGATATAATCCTTAGGAAAACAATAGCAATCTGGCCTGTCTTATGAATAGATGGGAAAGAGGGTCAGGAGCAATTTACCAATTCACTCAGCAGTAAAGATAATTACTGTTTTTAATGATAATGTACTACAGGCCAATCTAATTGGTTCATGCCTCATTTTTAAACTGTTCTAGCTTAATAAGTGCAAGAACATATTTACTTTGCTTGGCCTAAAAGCACATGATATTGAAAATTGACCTTTAAGTGATCCCCAGTGTAGTTCTGTACTATTTGTTTTGGATTATTGGAAGTCTTGAGTATTTTTAGCTAAAATGTGTACTCGTATTGTACATTTTCATAGGTCCTCATTTACTCTATGTTGTGCCCATTAGGACACAGAATACATTGAGAAAGCATGGTACTGAAAAGCACACACTAGAAAATTAAAAAGAGAGGACTGTTTAAATTATGTGAATTAGAGAAACAGGGTCAGAAGGACCTCGAAAATTTTTCAGTTGGATCTCTTTCTGCATAACAAATGAATTGCATTTATTTTTTCCTCAGTCATTTCAAATGAGTGCTGTGCGGCATAAACTGTTGTATCATGCTTGAAACATGTTTATTCTCAATTTAAAACAGGTAATCTTTTCAGTTTCTTCATTGTCCCTGCTGAACAAATGATTTTATTTTACAGCAATAATTTTGTGCTGTTATCTCTTTAATACTCGAGTGCCAGAGGGTATTGAGAGCAATGCTAAGATCCTCCGTTTCTTCTACCAGCAACTTAATTGCCGAACTGAAACTCATTTCCCCAGCTGTTAGGCAGATTGTCAGATAACACCTTACATCTCGGCCCCCTTCATAAAGAATGTCCTCAGCTGAAGGAAGTTGGTTCACCCAAGGTTAAGTCGCCTTCCCGATGCAGTACACATCCAATGACTGATCAATATGCATGATATTGAATGAGCAGACTATTTGCCTCAATTCAGGCCATTTGTGCAGGGCCATCTTATCTCCAGGACTCCCTGTGTGACACTGAGTTTTGCTGCTGTTTTGCAGTGACTCTGGTAGCCCACATTTCCCTTCCCAACTCACCTGCAGACACTTGTTGACAGCCAGAACACTCCCAAATTAACTTCCTGCATGCACATCTCCTCCATGTAAATACCTCAGAAGCTGCTTCCCAGATAACCTAACCTGTGAAGCTACTTTATTTTTAACCTGTTTTCTAGATCATCTTTCTAGTTTTGTTTTTATTTTTATTTCGTTGGTTGAGTGTCCTTAACCAAACTATTGTTTTCAAGACATATTTGTTATTCAACAATTTCTTATAACAGTGGTTTGGACAAAGATCATGAACGAATTGTCAGAACCATTTATGTCAACAGCTGACAAATATTACAGTAAAATCCAAAACATTAAAATTTTATAGATTTGAATTTGTATGCATCTTTCTTTTTCATTTACCTCAATCATACCACCTAAGAATTCTTTGGAAAATATCACTTTTAACTATATTCCCAAGTAACTATGATCCACAATTTATTTGCAGCCAGAACTTTATTTTTCCAAGAAAAAACTCAAGCTCCAAGTGAAGAAATTAATTTGTGAAGAGCAAGGATAGAATGAAGCTTTTACTAAAATTTGAGCTTTGGATATATAATCTTAGTGATTCTTCTAATGGTAATATATATTATCATGATATTTGTGCTAACTCACATACGGAAAAACATTTGTTTCCTTAACTTTAATAATCTTACAGTAACTGCCCTCCCCCCAAAGAGAATCTTAACACTTTTCTTAGTGTCAACCTGTGAATTTTACTTAGAGAAATACTTCTCCCTCATTAAGCCGGTGTAATTTAGGTAAAATTGTCTCCACCTGTTCCAAAGGTAGAGCCTATGGCTACAGCTCCCTGTAGCTCGTTTGAGGACTCCATTCCTCAGCCTCAGTGAGAGTGTAGGGATGGACATGTGATTCAAGCCAACAAAAACCAATCTGAATATTGCTTCCGTGACTGGGAAGAGGTATGCTCTTTCTTTCCTATTAACCTCAGGGCATTCAAGACTGATTGGCTCCAAGCTACCTTGCCACAAAAGTGAAAAGTATTCTGAGAATGGAGCCAACTCATAAAATAGAGAAAATAGCTGAGCCAAGATTTGGAAAAAAAAAATTATGATATAATTATCTAAATCCCTGTTTCCATCCAAGCCTGAAACTAATCTCTGGACTATTCTATACTTTTTTTTTCTTTCTTGAAATGGTATGGGTTTCTTCATTTATCTTTTCAGGATAATAATATCCCATCACAGACATTTCCTGAAAATTATCTGAAATAATGCATTTTTTATTAGTTGAACATTTATCATCTCTATAACATGTATACTAAATATAGATTTTCAGGATTGTTGTGCTTGAAATAGATGGTATAGTAAGAACTCAGGGAATCATATGTATTATATAAATCTGTCTCTCGCATACAAGTTGGTGATAGTTTTGAGTCCTTGTTTCTGCTTCTGTCTGAGTTTGGAATATAGGGGTGGAGGACAGGATTGAGGCATTAAGAATGAACAACGCTTAGGTTGAGAACAGTGAAAAAGGAGGGAAAAAAATCCAAAGTGTTAATACTATTTTGTTTTTTCTCCCAATTTACCTACCAAATTCAGCATAACTTGGTTTATTAGGCTTTTTATAACATGGCTCACAACTACATTTTCCCAACACTGTGAATTTTGTCATAGTTTTCTGGAATGCTATTTGGAATTCCATTGCTGATCAAGAGTGAAAACTGCTGACACTTCTGGTTCTGCCTGTAAGAAACTTAGAAGCCACCACTCAGTCCTACTAACAAGTAAAAGGCTTGAGAAGATTAAAAAAAAGCAACAACTCTTAAGAGAGCCTTAAGAGAGGTTAGGTCACAGGGCTAACAGAGGTTCCCAAGAATGGAGAAACCAACAGACAAATACAAAGAATAAAAACTTAACTGAACAGAAATTCAGGAACATGAAACCTCCATGAGAACTACTGCCGGGTAGGAAAACAAGAACTATAAGTAATGAATTGCTGAGGCTAGGTATAGATAAATCTAAGAGTTATAAAATTCCAGGGGGACCCAGTCATAGGGCAGGACCCACAGTTTTGTGAGACTTACATCCAGGAGCTCAACCAGGTCCTCGCAGTGAATATCAGAGAAAAATCCTCTCCCGCTTCCCACGGAGCTGGAGAAGAGGAACCATTTTGAAACGCACCCTGGCGTTCTGTCCTTCTTAAGTAAGCCTTGCCTTCAGGAGAAACTAATTAAGCAGAGCCTAATCTGCTGGCTTAGTATCGGAATTTAACTCACCTGGGGGAAACTCACCAGTCAGCTCTAGTCTTCTACCTGGATGAAGGGAAAATACTCAAATATAGCCCTAGCCATCCTCTTTCACTTAACGGAGGGGAAAACAAACACACAGACAAAACCAGTTATGAAGTTAACAGTCCAGAGGCATAGGCCTACTAAACACAGAGACCTAATTACAGGACTATGGAACATCCCCTCCCCCAAACCTCATCTTCACATAACAAAGCCTTTTAGGGCAGTTCCTTTTACCCAGTATATCATGTCAAGGAAAAATTACAAAACATACCAAAAGACGAAAAACAATTAGAAGAGGCAGAGTAAACATCAGAACCAGACATTGCAGGGATGTTGGAATGATCAGACTGGGAATTAAAAACGGGTAAAATTAACCTGCTAAGGGCTCGAACTGACAAAATAGACAGCATGTAAGAACTGATGGGCAATGTCAGTAGAGAGATGGAAATCCTAAGATAGAACCAAAAAGAAATGCTAGAGATAAAAAACACTGTAACAGAAATGCAGAGTGCCTTTTATGGGCTCGGTACTAGATTAGACACAGCTGAGGAAATAATCTCTTCGCTTGAGAATGTCTCAATAGAAGCCTCTAAAACTGAAAAGCAAAGAGAACAGAGATTGAAAAAACGGAACAAGATATCCAAGAACTGTGGAACAACTACAAAATGTGTAACACATGTACAGTTGGAATACCAAAAGGAGAATAAAAAGAAAAAGAACAAAAGACCTTTTAAAACAATGACTGAGATTTCCCCAAATCAATGTCCGACATTGCACCACAGATCCAGAAATTCTAGAAAACACCAAGCAGGATAAATTCCAAAAACCTACACCTAGGCATATCATTTTCAAATTATAGAAAACCAAACATAAAAAATCCTGAAAGAGGAAAAGGGAAAAAACATCTTACCTATAAGGGAGCAATTACATCTGACTTCTCTTCAGTAACCATGCAAGCAGGAAGAGAGTGGAGTGACAATTTTAAAGTGCTGAGAGAAAAAAACTCATCAACCTATAATTTTGTATACTGAAAACTTCTCCTGCAAAAGTGAAGGAGAAATAAAGACTTTCTCAAACAAACAAAAATTGAGAGAATTTGTTGCCAGTAGACCTGCCTTGCAAGACATATTAAAAGAAATTCTTTAGAGAAAGGGAAAAAAATATATACGTCAGAAACTCAGATCTACATAAAGAAAGGAAGAGTGTCAAAGATGCTACCAGAAGGATTAAGTGAAGATAAAATAAAAACTTTTATTTTTCTTATTATTTCTTTTCTTGAGTTCTAGTTAACATATAACATTAGTTTCAGGTGTACAGTGTAATGATTCAACATTTGTGATATTGTGAAATGATCACCACCATAAGTCTAGTTAGTAGCCATCACTACACATAGTTAAAAAATATTTTTTTCTTGTGATGAGAACTTTTAAGATCTACTCTCTTAGCAACTTACAAAAATGCAATGCAGTATTACTAACTAGAGTCACCATGCTGTACATTGCATCCCCATGACTTATTTTATAACTGAAATTTTTTACCTTTTGACACCTTTCACCCATTTTACCCACACCCCCACTCTCTACCTTTGGTAGTCACCAGTCTCTTCTCTGTATCTATGAGCTCACTTGTTTTTGTTTGCTTTGTTTTGTTTTGTTTTAGATTCCACATATAAGTGAGATCATATGCTATTTGTCTTTCTCTGACTGACTTATTTCACCTAACATAATGCTCTCAGGGGCCATCCATGTTGTCAAATATGGCAATATTTCCTTTTAATGGCTGAGTGTGCATGTGTGTATGTGTCTGTATACATACACAGCACATTTTCTTTATCCATTCACCTGTCAGTGGACACTTAAGTTGTTTCCATTAATAATGCTGCAATGAGTATGGGGCACATATACTTTTCATACTTTCATAAAAGTTTTTTCCCCCTTTGGAAAAATACCCAGAAATTGAAGTGCTATATCATATGGTAGTTCTATTTTTACTTTTTTAAGGACTCTCTATAATGTTTTCCATAGTGGCTGCACCAATTTACATTCCCACCAACAGTGCATAAGCTTTCCCTTTATTCCACATCCTTGCCAACACTTGTTACTTGTCTTTTTGATAATAGTCATTCTGACAGGTCCGAGGTGATATCTCATTGTGGTTTTGATTTGCACTTCTCTGATGATTAGTGATGTTGAACATCTTTTCATTTACCTTTTGGCTATCTGTATGTATTCTTTGGAAAGAAAGGCCTGTTCAGATCCTCTGCCCATTTTTGTAATTAGATTTTTTTTTTTTTGCTATTGAATTGTATGAAATCATTATATATTTTGGATATTAGCTCTCTGTCAGATATATAATTGCAAATATTTTCTCCCATTCTGGAAGTTGCCTTTTCATTCTGTTGATGATTTCCTTTGCTTTACAGAAGCATTTTAGTTTAATGTATTCCCAAATGTTTATTTTTGCTTTTTCTTACTCTTAACTGATCTAACAGGGAATAGTGTGTTCAAAATAATAGTAACAATGTATTCAATTATATGTGCTAATGTATATACCATATATATGCTGTGTATGCTTATGTATGCTTATATGTAAGTGAAATGAATAATAGTAATGATAAAAGAGGTGGGAGGGAGGACTTAGGATTATTTTGTTATTATAAGGTACTAAACAACCTGTGCAGCGTTATAGTGTTATTTGAAAGTGAAATTTGATTAGTTGCAGATGTATATCGCAAACTCTAAAAACAGTTAAAAAGTATAACTTATATGTTAAGTAATGAGAAAACATGGAATCATAAAATGCTCAATTAAAATCATAAAAGGCAGGAAAAGGGGGAAGACAAAAATAAGAACAAAGTACAAGAGCAGCAAATATGACAGATATTAACCTAACTGTATTAATAATCACTTTGAATGTCAATGCTCTAAGTGCTCTAATTAAACAACAGAGACTGACAGAGTGGATCAAGAAACAGTCCCCAACTATATGCTGTATACAAGAAACCCACTTTAAATATAAAGACACAGATTAAAAGTAAATTGATGGGAAAAAAAATTACCATGCTAGCACTAATGAAAAGTAACCAATGATAACTATATTAATTTCAGGAAGAGCAGCCCTCAAAGTAAGAAAAATTTATCAGTGATAAGGAAGAGCATTACATAATAATAAAAGGGTAAATTCTACAAGAAGGTATAATAATCCTTCATATCTATACACCTAACAACAGAGACACAAACAATGTGAGACAAAATCTAAGAGAACTGCAAGGAGGAAAAGATGCATCCACTATTGTAGTCGGAGACTTCAACATCCCTCACTCAGAAATGGACACGACCAGCAGACAGAACATCAGTAAGGTCATAGTTGAACTCAGGCTCATCCATCAATAACACATCCCTAACCAAAAAAAATGTACAGGTGGAAAAATAACATATGAAAAGATGCTCCATACCACGTTATCAGGGAAATTAAAATTAAACAAGATACTGCAACACATCTATTAGAATGGCCTAAATCTGGAATTCTAGCAACAGTAAATGCTGGCAAAGATGTATAGCAATTGAAACGCTCATCCTTTGCTGGTGGGAATTCAAAACGATACCATCACTTTGGAAGACAGTTTGGTGGTTTTTCATAAAACTAAACATGCATTTACCATACAATCCAGCAAATGTATTCCCTAGTATTTACCCCCCCAAAATTGAAAACATGTCTGCAAAAAATCCTGCACATGTTTGTTTATAACAGCTTTATTTATAATTGCCAAAACTTGGAAGCAACCAAGATGTCCTTTTAGTAATGGAATGGATAAATAAACTGGTGTGTATTTAGACAATTTATAGAAATATTGTTCAGCACTAAAACGAAATGAGCTATCAAGCCATGAAAAGGTATGGAGGAACCTTAAATGCATATTAGTAAGGGAAATAGCCAATCTGAAAGGGCTACATGTTATACGATTCCAAATATATAACAATCTGGAAAAGGCAAAACTATTGAGGATCAGTTTATGGAATAACAACATCAGGTGGTTTCTGGGGGTGGGTAGAAGAAGAAGCAGAGCACAGAGCGATTTTAAGGCAGGGAAAATAATCATAAATATATTATAATAATGGATACATATTATTATATGTTTGTCTAAGCCCACAGAATATAAAACACCATGAATGAACCTTAATGTAAACTATGAACTTTGAGTGATTATGATTTATCAATGTAAGGTCATTAATTGCAACAAATGTAATGAACAGAATCACAACTCTGATGAGTGATGTTGATAATAGGAAGGCTATGAATTTGTGGGGACAAGAGTTAAATGAGAAATACCTGTACCTTCCTCTCAATTTTGCTGTGAACCTGAAACTACTCTGAAAAAAGTTAAATATTTTTTAAAGTGTTGATTAGCATAAGTCATCTTCTCTGCAGTATCACATGCCAAAAACAATGGACATATTACTACATTTTGAGGAAAATAACCCAAGTCTTCCACATATCAAATTGTAGATCATAAAATGTATCACTGATGTAAACTCTTGAACAAAAAATCTTAAAGATAATATCTAGCTTTGAAAGATGAATCAAAATGGTCTAATTAATGGAATGATAGTCGATTATTTTTAGCACCAAACCCAATTAAATATAATATGATCTGAATAATCGAGGTAAAGATATAGGGTAATTTTTAAAAGTGAAAGAAAGATATTTTTTCAAAGATTAAAAAAAGTGTGAAAGTCAACCATATGCTATTTATAAGCATTACACTTGAAAATGCCACAGAAATAATGAAAATAAAAGAATATTAAAATATTATGTACATTCAAAAATATAGATGGCTTTACAAGATTTATAGTCTCAAGACAAATAATAATTAAAATATTTTACTCAAAACACACACAAAAATATCATGGTTTATCTTTCTATATCACATCAAAGTACAGCCATCACAAACCTATGTAACAAGGGCCAAATAAGGTATCAGCACAATATACAAAGCATTACAAATTAAAAAATAAGGAGCATTTAAAAAGAAAACAAAAGTAGCAGGAAACTTGAACCTATCTCTTTAAGTTGTTCACAGATCAAGTACTGAAATCATGCTTGACACCTGATGCATTAAAAAAAACTCAGTAAACAATTAAATTAATGAAACAAATGAAGCAACAAATAGGTTAATTAATCAATATTAAATTATGCATAAAACAGAACAAAAATCATATAGTTAATAAGGTTTATTTTATTAAACAGTTTAACCTGAAAATAACGACTATAATTACTTTTACAGTGCCTACATGCTCAGTGTAGGTTAAAAAATTTAACCTACAGGTTTCTTCAGGTTAAAAAATTATAATGTATAGTCATTGTACAATTTTTTGAAAATATGTAAATGTAAATAAGGAGAAAATTTTATTTAAAAATATGTCAGTATATAGATTTTTATATCTACTAAACATCCAGAATTTCCACTTTCAATGTTAGTCATAATCTATATCTTGTTATATGTGATTCCAGTTTGTTTTTAAGATGAGTGGAAACATTTTGAATTATCACTCAGTTACTTATGAAAAGTATTTAGTGTCTCATAAAATATTGAAAGCAAGGGTATTACTATTGAGTTATTATTATAACACTGGATTGAATAAGAGCCAATGAGAATAACAACAAAAACAACAAAAAGAAACCAAATGAGAATGGAGCAAAACTAGTGTAGAAATAGAAAATTGGATAGCTCACCCTTCCATAGTCAACCCTACAAGTTATAGAAATATAACTCTCCCGGTAGAAATTTGCAACACTATCCCCTACTTTGTAATGATTCTCAAACCAGTGTTATTTCTGAGTCTAATATGAGACTGCTAGTTCCTAAGAGTTTACCATCACTGTTTTTAACACCCCCCTCCACTGTGCCTAGTAATGGCATGGAAAAACTGAGAGGCAGGAGAGCAATAATGAACTCCCATAGTCATGCAGATGACTATCAAAGTGATGTAAATAATGAGAGCCTGTAATTTCCTTATCTTCAAAGATTTTTCGGATGCTGGCTATGGTTTCTCAAATGGCAACATTAAAGATTAATTTATTTGGCTTTAAAGCTTTCAGTCTTCAGAATTCCCAGAATAGCCATATTCAGTCATTTAGCAACATTTCGGTAATTAGTTTACTGAATTATTTTCTTACATGACAGCTGATTACAAGTGACTAGGACTATGGCTTATAAAACCAAAAATGGGGAAAGAGCCATTACATTGAGAAAGTTAGACCTGACTGGGACAATGCAATGAGAGTTTAGGACAATCAATGGTTGACATAAGTCTACTGAAAATCTGAAGTAAGGAAAATCCAAGAGGAAGAAAATGTGGGCAGAGTAGATGTTGGTGAGTATTAACTTTGTCACCTAAATGTCCCAAGTCCTTCAGCTTTCTGAGTTCACTTTTCTTGTCAATATTCAAGAAAATATAATTAAAATCGTTATTCTTGGGACTGTAAGAAAGCTGATGCCTTTTCAGTATATCTAAGAAGCTTCAAAATTATTTATATTTTCCTAACTACAGGAAAATTTCATGTCACTTCTTGCTCCTAATTATCACTAAATGCTTTTTCTTTGATAATCCATAACCAATTTATAGTTGTAATTCATTTCTGTTGATAATTCCTCTGGTCACTTTGTCCCAAAACATGGATAAAAACTTCTATCTTCATGTTCCAAGGAAGTAGTGGTAGATGCTCTGAAGTGTTTGACAAACTTTTCTATAGATCTGGTAAATTTACCTAGGTTGTAAACTAGAAGAATTGCATGCAGAAAAAGAAAAAGAAAAAAAAAAACATAAACATATCAGACATCACTTCAGTGACAGTGGCAAAGAGGAGCTATATGAGAATTATATAAGAGATTTAAGATTCTCAATCCAGAGCTATATCTTGTTCACTGTGGATCCCTACCTAAATTTAGTGATCTTCACATAATAGGCACATGTTGCTAATAAATAAATAAACATCATTGCTCTTCAATACAATAAATCATGTCCTTTTACGTGGAATTATTCTCCAGTCATCTTCCACCTTGGTACCTGTGTCTCCTTAAGTCTGCCTCCTCTTTTCCATCTTCCCTCTATGAGTTCCCAGGCCCAACCACATTCCATTGTTCTTCATTCCTTCTGCATTTCCGTGTTTTCATCTAGTATAATTTTCTTTCTGCCTAAAGACCTCATCTGTACTTAGTTCAATCTCTGGTCTACTAGAGATGAATTCTCTTGTGTTTGTTGGTATGGAAGTGTATTTATTTTGCCATTGTTTGTGAAAGCTATTTTTTTTGAAGGGGGTGTAGAGAATTGAAGATTTAGCTGATATCATATTATCTCTCCAAATATTTTCCCACATTCTGTCTCTTGTCCCTCTCTGAAACTCCAGTGACAAGTTTTTATGCCTCTTTCATCTATTTCACGTCTAATACATTCTTTCTTTCTCTTTTTTTTTTACCTTTTTGCTCTCCACACTTCCGTCTATATATATTATAATGACCTCTGTTTCAGTTTATTAACACTGTTTTCTGTGGAGTCCTACCTGTTATTAAACCCATTTATTACCTTTATCATTTCAGATATTTATTGATTATTTTTTACTTGTGAGACCCTAGCTTCTGAAATCGGTAATCCCTCCATAAACATAAACTCTCATTGCAAAAGTAAATTTTATAGTGGTGGTAGTATATTCATGTAGATTTTTATGAAGATTTCTTATAACAAAACTTACCAGAACTCTACTTAAATTCTAAATTGACTGAGTATTTTATAAGCAATATCAATAGAGGTCTACCTCTTCTTCCATATTTCTGCTGCTCTTATTTATCCTCAAGGTAGCTGCAAATTTTCTGTTACTGAATATGATAATTCCAGTTTCACCCCTACATGTCAGCCTCCACTGAATCTGTGTAATTATCGGACTCTTCCTTTGCCTCTGACCTTGCCTTATATCTAGATTCTCGCTTCCTAACCTTTGCTTTGCACTCTCCAGATTATTTCTCTGACATTATACCTGCCACTCCATGTAGACCCCCTCATTCGCTTCATGATCACTTACATAAAGCAGATGGAAGTTTCTCTGTCTTCTGAACAAGGATGGCTAGGTTCATGAAAGAAATGTTCACAATCAATGTGCCAAGTTGACTTTCTGATTGCTTAGAATATTCTCTATAATCTTATCTCCTAAAGCATTCCAGACTGATCCAAGAAAACACCCTGCATTTTCTTCCATGAACCTTGATAATGGATTCAGCATCACTGTCTATCAATAGAACATTGGACTGATTGAAACATCTTATTCTTCAAGAGTGAGTTGGGGAAAAAAAGAGTTTTCTATAATAAGGAATTCTTAGTAATCATTACAATGAAATACATATATGAAAGTTATTCTACACTCCACACCCATTTTCCCCTTCTATTAACATCTTATTGTAGTATGTCATATTTCTTACAAATAATGAACCAATATTGATACATTATTATTAACTAATGCTCATATTTTATTGACGTTTCCTTCATATTTATCTAATGTCCTTTTTCTGTTTCACGATCTAATCCATTGTATTTAGTTACTCTATCTCCCTAGGCTTCTCTTGACTGTGGCAGTTTCTCAGACTTTCCTTGTTTTTGATGACCTTGACAGATTTGACTAGTCCTGGTCAGGTGTTTTGTACAATATCCCTCAGTTGATTTGGGGATAGCCAAAATGTTCCTTCAGTTTTTAAGTAAAAATAAAAGACAAATTGTTCATTTTCAACAAAAACTTTACTGAAAAACATATTCACACTTTTGTTCCACTACCTTCTGCCATTTATCAGGAAGCTTCATAATTCCATCTTCCCAAAAATTTTGAGCAAAGAACTGTTCCAGGTGCCTTTTACAGTCTTCCAGGGAATTGAAATTTTTTCCATTAAGAGAATTTTGTAAAGACCAAAATAAGTGGAAATCCAAAGGTACAATGTCTGGTGAATATGGGGAATGAATCAGAACTTCCCAGCCAAGCTGTAACAGTTTTTGCCTGGTCATCAAAGAAACATGTGGTCTTGCGTTATCCTGATGGAAGATTATGCATTTTCTGTTGACTAATTCTGGATGCTTTTTGTCGAGTGCTGCTTTCAGTTGGTCTAACCCGGAGCAGTACTTGTTGGAATTAATCGTTTGTTTTTTCTGGAAGGAGCTCATAATAGAGGACTCCCTTCCAATTCCACCATATACAAAACATCACCTTCTTTGGATGAAGACCAGCCTTTGGTGTGGTTGGTGGTGGTTCATTTCGCTTGCTCCATGATCTCTTTCATTCCACATTATTGTACAGTATGCACTTTTCATCACCCGTCACAATTTGTTTTAAAAACGGAACGTTTTCATTGTTTCCGTAGAGAATCACATGCAGAAATAGGGTCAAGAAGGTTTTTTTTTTTTGCTTAATTTATGTGGAACCCAAATACCAAAGCGATTCACATAACCAAGCAAATGATTTTCAACACTTGATTTGGATATTTTGAGTATGTCGGCTATCTCCTGAGTGGTATAACATTGATCGTTCTCAATTAATGTCTCACTTTGATTGCTATCAACTTCAACTGGTCTACCCGACCGTGGAGCATCGTCCAGTGAGAAATCTCCAGCATGAAACTTCACAAACCATTTTTGACATGTTCGATCAGTAACAGCACTTTCTCCATACACTGCACAAATCTTTTTTTTTTTTTGCGTTTTAGTTTTGTTTTTACCTTTCTTGAAATAATAAAGCATAATATGCAGAAAATGTTTTTCTTCTTCCAGCGCCAATATTAAAATGGCTACACAAAATTTCACCAATTTTGATGTCTTTTTTTAAATGAACGCTGATATGACAGCTGTCACATACAATCTAACAAAATTGTTTTTAATGAAATTAAAGACAGCTAAATTCTACTAGAGCCATATTATGGAAAACAACCAAAGAAACTTTTGGCCAACCCAATATTTTCCTGTTGGATTTCTCATGATTAGGCTGGGATTAATTGTTTTAAGAGAGATATTGCATTTTTCATCTCTAAAATCTCTCCTTTATTTAACAGATTTTGTTTTCTGGTGAAATTCAGCATCTTGTAGTCTGCTTTCTTGGCCATGTTAATAAAATCTACTTTAAAATCCATGGATGATATTGTTATCATCTAAAGAATTCACCCTCTCTTCTAGAAGATGCATAGACTGGAGGTAGATAACCTTAATCCCATCAGGCCCTGGGCTGACCTGCATTTGACTGATGCATTTATAATGTCCAGTGTACCTTTGGTTCACCATGCATTTGGTATATTCCTTAAAAGATCTCAGTTGAAATCCTGGGGTGATTATAAAAGCCTCACCTCTTTGACAATTTCTGAACTACATTTTTTTCTTTTTTGCTCTGCAAGGCTGTGGAACAGTTGGCTCTGCCCTCCAGCAGCTTTCTGTCTAGTTTTTTATTGTCCTACCCTTTGCAATTCAAATACTCAATATGTCTCTCAACGGAAAATTGGCAGAGTTTCTGGATCAATTCCCTGTATTTCCAATCTCATCAGGATTTTGGCTCCCTCCCATTCTTGGCTGCTTTGGTATCCTTAAACTCCATTTGTTTCTCCAACCCTGTGATATTGCCAAAAACTGTGCTGGCTTCTTTCTTATTAGCAGAGGACAACATTCTTGGTGTTGGCAAGGATTTGTGCCAAGAATTGGCAAATGCCCCAAGATAGAATCAGCTACAGATTTCCCTCTTTTGGAGATCTTGACCCCTAGTGTCTTGTTTACTTCAGCAGTTTTCTAATATCTTTAAAAATATGTTTTTGGCATTTAATCTTTTTTTTTTCCTTTTTTCTGGTTGTTATTGTAAGGAACACTGGATTGCTGCAAGATATATCAGAAGTTCAGGATTTCCATCTTCTTAACAGTATTTTACATAAATAAAATGTACTTTTTAACTTTTTGAAATAATAAATGTGAATTTAGTAAAGTAAAAATAAAAACAAATATTTGAATTTAGAAGCAAGAAGAAAAAGTCTATAAAATCTTGAGCTCTTTCCACCTGAAATATATCACACCAAAAAGCAAAGTAACACAAATAAATTGAACAAACTAATGAACAAACGTGTACAAGAAAATGAATTATAAAGAATATTATTTTTAGAAGGAATAGAATTCAAGATAAAATTTCATTTGGGAAAAAGGAAGGCTATTTTATGTCACTGAATTCATTCTTCAACATTGATCTAGAGACCCTACATGGTGAAATAAGAGAATTTAAAAATAAATCTTAAAAGTTAGGTAGAAAAGAGCTTAAACTGTTAATATTTGCATTGCATAGTTCTTTCTTCAGTAAATTCAAGAGATTTTCCTGGAACATTGTTTACATGATAAGCTAATTTAGGAAGTGGTCCACATAAATGATTAACATATAAAGTAAACATAAGTTTCCAGAATAAAAGCAGTAAAAATTAGAAAACAAAGGGAAAGAAAGATTAATACCAAAAATGAATAAAACTAAATGTGTAGTGCAATAATGTTTTTTTAATGCACACAAAAAGGAGGTTTGACTACATAAAATGAAACACCTGTTCCTGGATGAGAAAACGTCGTATTATAAAATGTCCATATTCCCCATTTCAACTACAAATTCAAAGTAACTCTTTTAAGCTCGCCTTCCCCCCACCTTGCCACCTGCCAAATGTTTTAAATGGGACTACAACGATAATAGAAAAAAAATAAGTAACAATATATGAAAATGTTTTGAAAAGATGAGCAACGATGAGGTATATTCTCCAAGATATCATAATATTTTATATAGCTAAAACAATTAAACACTGTGGGAATTGTATAGAAATAGGGAAAAACAGATAATGGGAGAAAGACTGGCCAGTGTTTTTAAGTTGCCAACCACATTTAGTGGAGAAAGTATAAACTATACAATAAATATTGTTGGAACAATTGACCGTAACATTTCACCATAACCGTTGACAATTCATTTGGAAAAAGTAGTTAATTAAGTACCTAAGTGTAAAATCAAAACAATATACATACTAAAAGAAAACTACTTTATTTCTCTTAAATATTAGTATGAAGAAATCTACAAAGGAAAGGATATACAAATATAAAGGAAAAGCTTTTATAAACTTTAAAACTTTGGTTCAAAAAAGAAATCAAATTTGGAAAAATACATGTATTTAGAAAGAAGAGTAATTAAGGAAAAGACCTTATTAAGTGAGCATTCTATACAAATAGACAATTCGCAGTAAAAGATTATCAAGTGTTTACTAAAAGTTTGTCTCGTTCATAATTTGCTGGCATATGTATTGACTATTTCAGCTCATTAGAATGGGAATGCCAAATCAGAGCAGGAACCTGACTTGCATTGTTTATCACTTTGTCCACAGTTCCTAGAATAGTGTTATTTTGAAACATAGTAGATTTTCAATTGAAAAAATATGTTGAATACATAAATAAATCATATAGAATACACAAATAAAATAACAAAATATCCTAACTTTGAAAAGATGAATATATTTGTTGTGAAAACTGTGGAGACTAATGCCCTTTTACACAATTCTAGTGGTATTGTAAATTTGTAACACCTTTCTGGAGGTCAAATGAAAACATGTTCAATAAATATTCAGAAATATTTTAATAAATTATAGTCCATTCATATCATGGCATTCCGTGCAGGTGTTAAAAAGAATGTGATAGGTATAATGATATGGAAAAATCACCAAAATATATTGTTAAGATGAAAATCCAAAAAAAAAAAATAGAATAGAAAAAATAACTATAGAGTATAATCCCATTTATGTAAAACAAAGCTATTACTGTATATATCTGGTCCATCTCAGCATGTCTTTCTCTCTATTTCTCCTATGTATTACCTATGTATCTATGTATATATGTATGTATATATCTGTTTATCTATTTATCTAGTGAAACATTCATAATACTAGGAAAGAATCTGGAATTACACATATTGATTATATGTATTTAGGGTGAGGAAGGAAAATACAGAGGTAGATAAAGAGGAAATTTCACTTTTAAACTCATATATGTGTAATTTTTTTGTGACAGACATGGACTTGTGTAGTAGTTGTTACTAAAATGAAAAAAGTCATAGTTTTAAATTTTTCACTTCCTCGACTAACGTCATAGAAGTTTTCATTTTTCAAGTCTATTAGCAAATTACATTTTCTTGTCATTTTTTATTTTTAAGATTTTTCTAATTCTTATTTTAAATTGCCTTTATTAATATTTCTTCTTATTTAATTTTTTATTCTCCAGATTTGCTTGTTTCCCTCAGTGGAAGAACAGAATATCCTTCAAGCAATCTTGTTTAGCCAAAGTTGCATTTGTTCATTTTTAACTTTTTAATGCAATTTTGAAACAATGTCTTTGGAGTTAGTTTTGGGTATGAAGTTTAGTTCTGTTATTTAATAATTAGAGGCATAAAGCATTCCACTTAACTTCACCCAATCTCAGTTTCCTGACAGAATGGGGATCAACTAAATAGCATATCTAGAGTGTCCCAGCTGGTTTCTGGAACACAGACTACAATAAAATTTGTTTTCATGTTCAATTTTCCTTGCTAATAATGTTTATAGACTTCTTAATATATTTAATAAATATAGTATAAAAATTATAAACCCAAAATAACTTCTTGGCCAACCCAATATAAATGCCTTGAGACCAGATACTGTCTTTCATTCATTATTTTGTCCCCTAAAGCAGTTACCATCGATCTTTGGAAGTGATAGGCACTTAACATGTATTTGCTGAATTTAACTGAAAGCCCGAAATAAATGAGTATATCAGTACTGTTGTGAAGAAATATCTTCAATCATTTAAGGGTAGACAAATAAATATTTTTCAGAGTTGTACGACTTAGGAGTTTATAGGGAGAGCCACCGCTCTTGAAATAATTATTTGAAAAGGCTCCTTTAAAACCTAAATTCACTGTTGTTCCTTTACTAGTCGCACCACTTTAGCCTACAAAAGGAAATTTTCAAACTTCAAGAATAATAGACTCTTCTAATTAAAAAAATAAATAAGTAAATCGACTGGTCTCCTACTTGATAATCCTTTCTGCGGGTCCTTTGTTAGTATAAGCCAAATGATAAGATTTCCTAGCAAAGCATTGCTCTCCCACTTAAAATTTTTTTTTTAATTATAGCTCTCTTCAAAATGCCATCAGAGTACTGTTAATAGAGTAATGGTCTTCATCTTTGACCTATAAAACTATTTTTATTTTTGTAGTTTGCAATATTTGGGTAGGCAATGCTAAAAATGTGTGTGTGGGCACATGCAGTTAAATGATGGAGAAAGGATTAAAAGAGAATCCAAAATATAATAGCGTAACACATTGAATTACTGAGGTTTTTTTTTAATTTGCCATACAAAATATATTCTTAATTAAACAATATGAAAACCTGTATTTTTCTTTTAATTCATTTTGTAACCATTTCCTATTTTTGCATAAGTACACAAGAAAAACAACAGAATTAATTTTTTGGCAGACCCTTGTATAGGGAGAACTGTGAATTCCTTCTACTATTTGTTGAAGTCACAAAAAGAGTCTACTGCTGTAAAATGTCCTACATATAGTTGAAATTTCTGAAAATAAGTTGAGACAAGAAATTATATCCAGAGACTACTGAGGAGATTTTAGCCTCTCAGTAATTATCAATAACTAATGAACAACTTAAGCTTACTAAATGAGTAGACAGATAAAAAGATAGATGAATGATAGATGATGATGATGATAGAGATATCAATAGATAGAGAGATCAATAAATAGGTAAACATACATGAACATGACCCTTTCCCCCAAATCATTGCTAAATTTTGTTTTAAACAAGTATGAATACTTGCAAATATTAGTACCTCCACAGCACTTCATAGCACTTTATTATTATTTATAATTTGAAAAGCTGATATACTATCATTTGTTTAATCTATGGTTAACTCTCTGGCATGAAAGCAAATTGATAGAGCTTTAAGTTTCTAATTCATTGTTTTAAACCTTTATTTAATGTAGTGACAAAAGTGAAGAAAAATTTAGCTAAAACTAAATCAGCAATCATTTTATTTTGTTTGTCAGTTAGTGTGTAGAACATTGACTGATAAATGTAACTCTTTGATATTCTCCCAACTTGATTCAATGCTATTTACAGCTTGGAACACAGTGTTTTCCCTTCCTCCACATGACTGATCTTAAATACTCTGTAAGTTCCACATTTATTCTACCTAAAATGTGGATGAGTGAAACTGATTCTATTCTGCCAGGACTGTCAGTAATAAATGATGGGATAAGGTAGATGTCCTACCACAGAAGAAAAATAAATAAATAAAACAAAACCAAGACAAAGGATGAAAGGGAGGGAGGGAGGGAGGGAGGGAAGGAAAAAAGAAAAAGCTAATGAGTTTTGAATCAATTCCATTAGCAATGGTCATGATTGCTTGGTACATGGGGATAAAAGATTATTATAAAATGGTCTATTAAAATGCTAGAAAATTTCTCAGTAGTTTAAATACTCTTAAATTTTTAAATGCTATACTAGCTAACAGAGCTGTAGTAGATTGAATTAAGCTTCATTATTGATTCCCCAAGACTTTGTTGGTGTGCTGCCCATTTAAACACATTATCAGATACTTAAAGAGTAATTTATAATGCTTTGAAGAACATTTATTTCATTTAAAATAGCTAATAACATCATTCAAATGAGAGAAGGTGTCAGGATTTAATAAATGAAAACACTGGATGCAGATATAATGTCCATTAGAACAGAAGCCAAACAGATTTTATAACATCTTGAATAAAATATTTCAAATATAAAACTCTTAATAATTGAACTGCTTTCTAAACTATGATTATGAAGAGTCGATTAAGTAATTATAGTTAAGAACATCCATGACATTATGGAGACATACTAGAAAACAGTCTTGGAACTGTAAGATTTCAACTCATCTGTAACTCTAAAAATGGCTTTCTGTTTGAACAGACATTTTAATATGTTTACTAAAATTTTTACATGAATACTAATATTGCATGTAAATTTCCAGCTTTCTGTAAAATTGTCTCATTAGTAATCTTTTCTGTTCGATATTTTACAGAATGAAATGTCTAGTCAGAATTTCAATGTAAGTTTTTAAAGAGGAGAAATAGTTATTTAGGTTAATGTGCATATTAATGTATTATATATTCTGAGCATTAATGTGAGGCATTGGCAAAACTTCCTCCTTAATTCTCTTACTAATAGGTTAAATTTATATTATGCAAATTAAATAAAAATGGGTAAAATTTAATCAGAAATTCTTAGTCTATATTCATATTTCATTGGCCAACTAGTTTGACTTGATCGTTAACATGCTTGACTCATTCAATCTAAAAAGGGTACCATCTAGTTTCAATCAAAGAATCTAGTATTTAAAGGGAGGAGCGAATTCTAAGTCTTAAACATTACATTAGTGTTTTACCACTTATATCTGGAACTAGATGTTTTTAACATATGAGCCAACCACAGTTCAATTCAAATAGATAATTTTCTTGGGGTCAAAGCCAACTATTTTAGATTCCATCATATAGAATGTTTTATTGTATCATTGAAGCACAATGAAAAATTACTAAATTACTTAGGTTAATATTCAAACATACAGAAACAATGTCTATTGTTTCCATAGTAGATTGATGAAAACTTTTCTATTTGTGTTCATCTGAAACTCAAACTCATTTTCTAATCAGTCCATCATTTCAATTTTAAGGTTATTAGAATGAAAAATATATATCATAGCCTTCTATATGCTAATTACTTTATTTATTCCAATTATATTTTAGTTATATAAAATATTCTGAATATTTTTAGTAAAGCATAGCATAGAATGGTCCACATGGCAAGAGCTCCATTTATACAAATATTTATTGAAAGGCAAATTCTGGTCTTTTGCAGTGGTACAAATGAGAACACTGTAAGTACACTTTTATACTTCCCAGACATGTTATATAGTACTTGTTCTAATTCACTATGGCCAGCTGACATGATTAACTTAGGCTTTATTCTACTTATTGAAACCAGAATTGTACCTCAGCCTGCCATTTGGAACATACCTGAGGGTGCAGATAGCTTGAGTGTATTTATAAGATTTATATTTATCATACATATATATGTATAATAGAGTACACTTATTAAGTGTACAATGTTAGTTATTTGCTGCTATAAACTGAGAAAATAATATACTTGAAGACAGATTTTCCCCAGGTAAGTTATAGAACACTCCCTCTGTGGGAGGTTGTTAGATGCCTTATGAAAGAGAGGTTTCCTTTGTTTGGAAAATGTTTGAGAAATGCTGGATTAATTCTATTTTAAAAGATATATTCAGAGCTTTTCATAAAAGCATATCAATTATGCCACTGGTAACATGGAAGTATTGAAAACAGTGTTGCACAATGCAACTAGTAGTTTTGTTTTTTGCATGTGCTAGTAATATATCCAAGTCAGACTTTAGCTCTATCCTAGAAATTAGATATAATATTTTCTTTATCTCTCAGTCCTCAGTAAACTTTAATTTCCATTTTGACTCTTTTTTTACTTGCTTTGTGAGTTGAATGTAAACTAGTCAACTACTGTAGATGCTCCCTGTGTGTACTAGAAAAGATACATTCTCTAATTATTGTATACTGTGTTCCATTAATACCCATAAGGACAAGTGTTAAAGTTGAAGTCTTTCACCTTCTTGCATTTCTTTTTATCTACTTATTTGTTGAAAGCTATGTTGATATTTAATCGTTTCGTTGGCGATGTCACTTTATAATGTCTATATTTCCTTTAAATACTTTGAAATCTTATCAGGTATACATATTTTGGAATAATAACATATTTCTAGTGAAGCGTTACTTTTATTGTTAGATATTGAGTCTTTACCTCAAATAATTTTTCTTCCTATCCATTTTGTCCGATATTAAATTTCTACTGACTTTCTTATTTTTAATAAAGTTTTTAAAATTAAAATTAGATTTACAGAAAAGTTGCAAAGATAGTAGAGAGTGTTTGTTCCCTTATCCCTCACCCGGTTTCTTCTAATGTTAGCATCTTACATAACCATGGTACATTTGTCAAAACTAAACCAAAATAAACCCCACAAAACAACACTGGCACATTGCTATATAAACTAAACTCCAGATGTTATTTTGATTTTGCCAGTTTCCTACTAATGTCCTTTCCAGGATAACACATGTATAGTCATCATGTCTCATTCACACACTTGCTTCAAATTTTTCTGCACACACTTGCTTCAAATTTTTCAAACTGTGTGCAAGTGCTACCACGTGGTTAGTGTGGGATCTAGAGTGCTAAGGACTTTTTTCGGTGTCTGTGTTCCATCCTCCACCAAACTGTTCTTGATTATTACTCAGTGAGTCTTGTAGGGGATGCAGGGAAGATGCATTTAGTTCCTAGGACTGCTGTAACAAAGTACCACAAACTGGGTGGCTTAAAACAAAAGATATATATTCTTTCACAGTACTGGAGGCTCCAAGTCTGAAATCAAAGTGTTAGCAGAGCCATGCTTTCTCTAAGTCTCTCTGGAAGAATCTGTTCCATGCTTTTCTCTAAGCTTCCACTGTTGCCAGCAGCTCTTGGCATCCTCTCTGTGTGTCTCTGTTCGTCTCCTCTTCTTACAAAGACACCAATAATATGGAGTCACGGTCTATCCTAATGATCTCCCTAACTTGATTACATCCACATAGACCCTATTTTAATTTTTTTTCCCTTTAAATTTATTTATTTATTTATTTATTTATTGGCTGCGTTGTGTCTTCATTGCTGCACTCAGGCTTTCTCTAGTTGCAGTGACTGGGGGTTACTCTTCGTTGCGGTGCACGAGCTTCTCACTGCGGTGGCTTCTCTTGTTGCAGAGCACGGGCTCTATGTGCATGGTCTTCAGTAGTTGTGGAGTGTGGGCTCAGTAGCTGTGGCTCGCGGGCTGTAGAGCACAGGCTCAGTAGTTGTGGCACACGGGCTTAGTAGTTGTGGCAGACAGGCTTAGTTGCTCCGCAGCATGTGGGATCTTCCCGGACCAGGGCTCGAACCTATGTCCCCTGCATTAGCAGGTGGATTCTTAACCACTGTGCCACTAGGGAAGTCCCAAGACCCTATTTTTAAATAAGGTAACATTCCCACAAATAAAGTACTGAAGGGAAGGGTTTAGGACTTAAAAGTATCTTTTGGGGTGGCGGGCACAGTCCCCACTTATCACAGAGTTTCTCAGTTCTTCTTCACCAGCCTACTTTATACTATTGCTGTGTTCTTGGTTTTTGAGAATGCTCTTTGTCAGCATTATTGCCCACCCTGTATAGTGTCTGAACTCTGCCTTGTATTTTGGGAGATCTTGAGCAGGAGGGAATTGTGTGCCTCACCCCAGCAGTAGCAGATGTCTTCCTACTGCTGTTGGAATATTCTGTCCCCTGGCAGGTATTCTTTCCCTCTGCCATAGGCAAAAAGCTCTTCTTTTACCCATCCCTCATCCTCAAATGCAGTACCTGGGCTTTGGGGCAAGATGGACTTTTACTCCTCACCCAACAGCTTCCAGTTCTTGATTAACATCTAAAAATGCTGTAGGTGGTGGGTAGGGTTTCTTGCATTTGTGTCATTGAGAGGAGCCCTTTAAAGTTTTCTGACTGGACCTTGATCTTTCTCATGAACTTGTGGTAGAGGATCATGGAAAATAGCTGGTGAGTGAGTGTGTACTCTTCTCTCTGGTGTTCACAGAGGTTCTAAACCTTTACAGTGTACCACATTCAGCTTTTTGGAATTTGTTCAAATTTAATTGTTTCCTCCCTCCCAGCTTGTGGTGGACACTCACCTCTTCCTCTAATACTCTCCCAACAGTGAAACTATTCGCCCCGTCTTTGGCATTCAGCTGGCTATCTTGTGACCTTAGCTCTCTGATAGACTCAAGAAAAGTTAGCGTTCTGTAGATTATCCAGTCTTTTCTCCTTGTTAGAGTGGGAACAATGTTCACTTGGCTTTCCGTATCTAAATGGAAGCAAACTCTATTATCCACAGTTTAACACCAGTTTTTTTTTTCACATATTCACAGGAATATTTCTGTTCAATTTTCTAGTTCTTACAATTTATCATTTGGAAGATATTTTATTGAAAACATATTCACAGAAAACTATCTTTCCTATTGCAGAAGCTGATGTCAATCTAATTGTTTCTTTGTAAACGATTTGTTTCTTAGCTAAGGGTAAATTTAGCTCTTACATTTATCATTGATATTCTAAATTGTACTAAGAAATGTTTGTCTTTGGTTGTTCAGGCTGCTATAAAAAAAGCACCATCAACTGGGTGGCTTATAAACAAACAGAAATTTATTTCTCACAGTTCTGGAGGCTGGGAATATCAAGGTCAGTGTGCCTGCAGATTTAGTGTCTGGTGAGGTTTCCCTTCCCGGTTCATTGATATGTCTTTTTACATGTGTCACATGGCAAAACGGGGTGAGGGAGCCCTCCATATCCCTTTTATAAAGGTACCAATCCCACAAACATGTAGTTTATAGCAATGTCTATGCTCAAAATATTTTCCACTATTTCTGTTTGAGAACCATTATGATACCCATATCTGAGGATTCATGACTTAATTTTGGAGATTTCCCAGCCTTATTTTGAATATTGCCTTTCCCTCAGTGTCTTTCATTAGTATTTCTGGAAATTTTGGTTGATAGATTTTGTACATTCTAATTCTATCCTTCATTTTTTAAACTTCTATTATATACATTTTAATTTCTTAACTTTTCATGCCAATCTTTATTTCTAAAATAAACTTATTGATGCTTTTTACATTACTTTGTTAAATTGTTGTGTTTTGATGCACTTTTATGTCTATGATCATTTTAAGCTTATTTATTTATGGTTTCTACCCATGATTTTATTAACTGAGATTCTTTGGTGTCTTGTTCTAATGTTTATGGTTACTGCTGAGTCTTGCTTGTGATGGTCATTTCTTCACGTGTTTTTATAATTTTGAAATGTGATTTCATATTTCTTAAGGATTTAGCCATGGGAATCCTGTCTGGATGAGAATGAGAGAGTGGCTTTCCAGATTAATGTTGGCTTATTATCAGGTACCCTAGGGGCAAGAGTAACTACAGATTAATCTTATATTTTTTCTTCAGATATTCTAAAGCAAGTATATAACCCAGTTTAAAAAACAAGCCTGTAGTTCTTTTATTTCTTTCTGATATATTTTATGGTAGATGATTTTTTAAAAAATAGTAATAGGGCTTCCCTGGTGGCACAGTGGTTGAGAGTCCGCCTGCTGATGCAGGGGACACGGGTTCGTGCCCCGGTCCGGGAAGATCCCACATGCCGCGGAGCGGCTGGGCCCGTGAGCCATGGCCACTGAGCCTGCGCGTCCGGAGCCTGTGCTCCGCAACGGGAGAGACCACAACAGTGAGAGGCGGCCCGCGCACCGCAAAGAAAAAAAAAAAAAGTAATAAAAGAGATGTTTTCCTTAAAGAGAATATCACAAACATTATTCATCCAATAAACTTGTATGAAACAATGGTTAACATTCAAATCATTATACTCCAAATATGGAGAATAAAATAATAATATTATAGCATTTGCCTTAGGCAATTTACCTTTGAGTAGTAAAATAATAAAGCAAGAAAGTACATAATAATTGTAATGCAGACAAATCTAAGGCTTTGAGTAATACACCACTGTAACGAGGGATTCTCAGAAGGAGGGATTTTCATTTCTCTATTTAACTTTCTTTATTCTTTCCAGTACTCCAGACCTGAGAATTCCTATGTGCCTAATGTGTTTCCTCTATCATATTTTCCCACTCTTTAACCTTTAGTCCCGCCTTCTAACATGATTTCACAGCTCATGATATACATACATAACTGTATGTAGATATAAAAGTTCAGAGCAAATAAATCGCATGGAATCTAAAGAACTAAAAGTAAAACAAACATTAATTCATTTGAGTCACAGTGACCTCTAACTGGATACCCTGATCTCTCTTTAACTAACAGTCCCTCACATACTGAAAATCTTTTCTAAACAAAGCTGCTTATATTTTATCCTAGCTGGCAAGCAAGTAACAGTTATAAACCTAACATTAGTCGTTGGGGTGAAGGCTGATTTTGGCCTCATGCACTTGGTGACTCTGGCAACTCTTTGAGAAATGGTTATATATGCTTAGTACATAATACCATAATTTAACACGATGCCTATATGGTATATAAGAAGCAAATATTAGCTGATTCTGAAGGTTTTTGGTTGTTTGAATCTGATAGCATGGACCATCTCTAGGACAGGGAGAAGTGTATACCAAGGGCATTAATTGAAATAAGCTCCAACAATGTTGGATGGGTATCATGTTACCTTTCTTTAACGATAAAGATTTTTGAATTGCAAATACATAGTATGAACATTTATTATCCCTCTTTGCTGCTTATTTTTCTCCATAATACTTTTGACATGCTTTAGGTTCTACTGATTAATTGTTGTCTACCAGTAGAATAAAAGTTCCACTAGGAGAGAGGTTTTGTTTTGTTCACTGTTTGTGCACATAGGAGGCTCCAAGCCCACCATTATTTGATTAATTCAGCTTTTATCTCAATTTACTTTCACCAAAAGAGTGAACAAATCTGTTTTTTTCATCTAGAATCAGACATTCACACCTGTGGCATCAGAGGAAGGATTGTATGGAATGTAGGTCTCCTAAAAAAATTGGATATGGAACAGAAAAAATGGAAAGTGTCTAGCTCAGTACTGCTCTGAAATAATTTCTTATGATCATGTTATCACAAAAGAAAGAGAGGATCAGGGAGATGAAACTTGTTTAAGGACATAAAACAATAATCTGATAGAAAATGAACTTGACCCCAAATTCTCAGATTCAGTATTTTTTAACTGCAACAACAGACTAAATAGAAGTCCTCAAGAGACAATTTCACTTCATTTGAGATCATACACGCTGACATAATTGGCCCAAGATTAAACATCACTGGTCAGTGAGGCTAGGCCCAAGAGAAACAGCTAGAATTTTTATTATATTGATAAATTCCAGATTAGGAAGAGAGACAAGACCATCTGATCCATCATTCTTGGGGAAGTAAAATTATCCATTTTATAAAGAAAGTGACAGAATATGATTAGATTAAACTAACTGTATTATATAGTCTGTCTCCAAAGGATGTTTTTCAATTTTTTTCTTTTATAAATCCAGATACATTTTTATTAAAACTATAACTAACTGTAACTCTTGCAACATTCAATACAGTAAATTTGAGGTAGAATGGCAGCCAGAAGATAAGCCTTCCTGATTTTGAGAAAAATGCAGCTTTCAATACTTTGAATACATTTCGTAGTTATTAATTTTAGTTACATATATACATATATATAAATAAAATGTCAAGATATAAATCAGTTAAGAAAATAAGTAAGATAATATATGAAAACTTTAGTAGACCTGGATTACATGGCAATACAACAAACAAAAATATTCAATATATACCACATAATATAAATTTTCTGGAAAAACATTTAAGATTTTGAATTATCACAAGTTGGAAATAATTTAGACTAAGTATATCACATAAATGACATTTTACAGTGAAAGCATTGCTCTTACTTTGTCCTATTTAGCCTGTTGGATATTATTTTCAACCTTCCACTGTTCTGACCACATGCATTAAAATTTTGTCAGAGGTTGTGAATAATCACTTATCTTTGATGAATAGTTAATGAAATGCAGGGAATGAAGATAAGGAAGAGCTGCATTTAGTTGGAGTAGGAAAAAAAGACACTTTCAAAGAATTTATAATGATTAGTGAATTTTATCTTTTGCTTGCTGTTATAATTATATCCTTCCCATTTTAGGTAACATTCTAGTTGATGAATGAAGGTAAATTATTATTGAAATAATGAGTATTTGAAACATTGAAGTCATTAGCAATTGTCCTGAAGGCTCTCAGCTTCCATGGTCCTTAGGACCACTGAATTATATCCTGCCAAAGAGTGGATACATTTTGAGAATTTCAATCTAGAACTTTGAATATATAAAAGGAAGATTGCTTGTTTGACTTTCAGTTTGGACACCTCATGCTTATAAATTGATTTTTACATAATTCAATGTGCCCAGGATTTCACCATGAAGTGTATTGGAGTGTTGTCTCATCAGTGAGGAAATTCAAGGATATCAAGTGCAAAAAGGCATTCAATAATGGATGTAGTAATGGTTATAGCCAAATATGTACTTATATACACAAGTCCACACCCTAATCATATGAGATTACATGAAGTCATTAAGCTATCTTTTCTATGTCAATATAGGTGAAAGGTACTTTCTATGTAGAAAATGGCTCCATACACTCAGTAAGACAGTCACAGGTACATATTAGCATCTTTCCTAAAGCAGCATCATATGAACACTATTTAAAAATGTTTCATGATTTATTTTTGAGAATTTAATCACTCAACATTAATTAAAAGTGAAGAAATCTGCCTATTTTTGAGAATAAAAAATCCTAAGTATCTTTGAACAAATACTTGAAATAGTCATTTGAAACTGAAGAAAACTGAGACAGTGTTGGCTTTAGCTAGTGTTTAGATTCCTATCTTATCTATTTATTCTCTCTAGAATTGAAGAATTCTTCTTGCATGGTAGCATCTGAAGTAAATAACTTGAGGGCAACATAAAATGTATCATCATTGTTAGAGGCAGCAGTAAAGTTCCAAGTAGCCAAGTGAAGAAGAGAACAGGATTGTTTTGTGTTCCAGATACAAACACAGCAGTTATCCCTGTCAGCAACTGCTATTTGGATGAATGCATGAACTTCCCCTTAAGATCCAAAGAAATTTTTCTTGCTATCTTTAATCATTTTTATGCAGTAATATTTGGAATATCACCAATGTTAAAACAGAAGTTAATGTTATGATCTATTTATTTTGTGAATGATTCACTTATCCTCCGAAACAATCTATGCCTTTAGAAATGAGGGCTGAGCAGTGCATCTGAGAGGTCCAAGGGGGTTTCTGTGTGCAGATACTGATGCATTTTTTGATCTGTGTCTGGAAACACAGATGTACTCAGGTTGAAAACATTCATCAATCTGTGCTATTATGTTCTGTTCACTTTCTGGTGTGTATATTTCACTTCACTAAGTTTACCCAAAAAGTAGCCATGCTGTTTTGCAACTATTTTCTAAAACAAAAGTTAAAATAGTACAGAAAATTAGATTTCTTATTCACATTAGATCATTCTGGGATATTTTAATAATATAAAAGCAATAAGACTGATGAACGATAAAGTGATATGGACAACACAATATTAAATGTCAACTGAACTGCTGCATTATCCTCTTTTTAATTTTTAAAAAGGCTAAGGCTGGCATGAAAATAACCAGTGCTTGAGAATAACTTTATAATTTATGATCTTGTGCAACATTACTGTTTGATAAATCTCCCTTAAAAGAATTACATTTGCAACTCTGTTAAGGAAGATTTATCACACAGTAATGTTTATTACATACAATTATTACATAGTCATATATACATTACTGTAAATAATTAGATATATAATACATTTTTATAATGTATAATATAGTTATAATTAGAACATAATAACTATATAAACTATTGTAAATAATTAGGGTAATCTACCATTATTATTACTTGTCTACAAGGCTAAATTTTGAAGATTCTATTTTCTTCAATATTGACAGAATATCTCTTGTATTAATTAAGATTTAATGTGACATTGATTACTTTTGAATTCTATTTATGTAGCTACTTTAAGCCCCCATACTCAAAATACTTAAAAATATTACGCCAATGATTTTAAAGATACTGAATCGACTTGGTGGCAAACATCTCTTTTTAAGTTTAGGGTGTGAGAAAATGAAAGTGCATAAAATAAAAGTTAGGTGGTTTGTTTGAGCTCACTATGATAAAAGAACAACCCAAATGTCTCCCATCCTATCATGATTTCTGTTCATTGATCAACAATATCAGCATTTTAAAAGCAGAACCAACTTTTCCTCGAGGAGCTTCAAGACATAAGTATCAGGAATTTCTACATGCTGAAAAAAACGCATGTACTCTTTGTGCCTGATAGTAATTTCTTTCTTGACTAAAATATACCTTTCACATTTTTTTCCAAACTGGAGTCCTACAATTTTCCCTGTGCACCAAAAACTCTGAGTTAGGGCTTTATGTAGCAACTCACTCAGCAGATGAACATAGCAACACATGTTGCTTACTACCATGTTAACAAATTCTTGCAGAAGAGCAAATGAAAAGATATAATAATCCAAGTCAAGAGGGATTTTGAGCAACTGTCTAGATTGTTCAGTCACAGATCTGGGCCCAGTGGAATTATCAGCCCCTGAAAACCAGCTGTCTGATGTCTTTGCTGTGTCATTCCATGCATCTGCGGCAGCTCTAAGCTTCCCCTCTGTGTTAGACAAGCAGGTATCACAGCAGCAGCCACTGCAGTGCATGCCTGCAAAGCCTCTCCAGGGTCTATACGCCAAACTGCTGGCAAACAGGACCGGACTGGAATTAGAAGCTCGCATTTTCTACCCAGAGAAATGAACAGTACACACCCTAAAAGACTTTTCCTCTTCATTAAAAATTACAGATGAAATTTTGCTGCAGGAACATTGCTCGATCCCCCACCATCTCAACAAGTTCATACTGTGTAAATATTGCGATCTTAATAAATAAATACTGAAGCACAGCTGGCGCCGGCAAGATATCGGCTGTTAGGTTGCTGTGGCCCTGTTATCACCAGTGGGTGTTACTAATTATTCTCAGAACTGAGGCTCTGTAATAGGAGGGGAAAGGAATGCAGAGGAAAGTCAACAGAGGTTGAAACAAAAATAAAACATTGTTTGTTTCGGTCCATAGCAAGGGCATTCCACCCTTGTGAAAAACAGAGATACATACAGTGTAGGTCTGTGAGTTGCTTTTCTCCGTAAAAATGATTTAAAACACTATTTATTTCAGCCCTTGATTGCATTCCAGCTGATTAAAATTCACACCACTTGTTTGTAAGGGCAAGAGGAGGTAACTGGGGTGTTCAAAGGACAGCACGGGTGAACCTGAATGTCTTAAATGAATGAGTTTACCTAGAGAAAAGATTTTTTTTTTCTTCCTCCCTCTTATTCTGGCAGGTGTGTTAATGACCTAGCTTTGCACATTGCACACAAAAGAGTTTCGTTGTGTGTAACTGTCTTGACTTGAGAAAGCAGCTGCTCTTTAGACATATTGTCAAGAAGGAAAGAAGCTGCACATGAATTGGTACCTTCTTTTTTGAAAATGCCAAGGTTAATTTTTAATTGCTGGCAGCAGAGTAGACCTGATGACCACAGCATTCCACTCAGGTAGAGCTGGTGCTAGCTCATCAAATCATTGCTGCCTCTCAAGTCATGTTTTCTTTTTTTTTTTTCTTTTTGACTTTGAGCCAAATGGATAAGCAGGGAGGGTACTGTTAAAGGGCTTCCGGCATTGTGTTGCGCTGGTATGTTAAAGAAGCTCCTCTCGGTTGCTGCTGTCAGCATTTCATTACACAACAGGGAGGTGTGACTTCACACAATGCAAATTACCATACATATAAGTAATACAGTCTCTCCTAGTTCTTCTCACTTAGTTTCTTCTCCCCTAGTCTACTCCCGGCAACCCTACTTAATCAACCCTCAACACCCTCTTTTCCCCTCCTATTGTTAAAAGGATTTAGATTCTAAGAGATGATTTGGAGCCAGCTGTTCTTGTGCCTCTCACAGGGACATCTCTGTCCCCTAAAATCTATTACCAGCTCTGAGACTGTTGGCAATCCCCTGTTGCTTTATTCAAACAAGTCTCAACAGGAGGCAGTACATTCTGGGGTTTTTCTAGCCTAGGGAAGAAAAATGTTCAATACTTCCTGAAACTGTAGGGAAAGTTCTGTTAGGCAGAGTGTGTTTAGAAGAAACTCATATTGTTTCTTAGTTTTTCTTCTTGCCAGGATTATTCAACCAAGACCATTCTTCCTGTTATTCTGTGTCCCAAATAAATTTATAAACCAGATAATAAAGCCATTATTGCCTGCAGCAGATTGCATTTGTTTTGACTAATCCTATCTGAATGTTGTTTCTATTGCTGCCTGCTTGAGTCACTTTATTAGTAAAGTGATATTCACTTCAATTAAACAGAGAACAAAATTAGCATCTTGTATTGTTCTCAAGCATAACAAACATTGATGCCAGGGGCACAATTTAAAAAGGCAATTATTTGCTAGTGGGATGTGTGCACAAATTGGGTACTGCTAACTTCTCAAACTTTGGACAGCGCCATTCTCATTTCCTGCATTACTTGCCTTCTATAACAGCAAACCATCTAAATCCATCTTTGTGAAGATATGATACCATCAAAATGAATATAGCAAAATATAATGTTCTAGCATTTGTTATGATATATCTGTGTTTCCCTTGAACATTTAAAATATCATGTGACATTCCCCGGAGTTTCTTTGCACAGGTTAAGAACCATGGGTTTAGAGGTTGGGTTTTTTTGTTTGTTTGTTTGTTTTACATCTTTATTACAAAGCACCGAGCTGATCTCCCTGTGCTATGCAGCTACTTCCCACTAGCTATCTAGAGGTTAGGTTTTGCTTAATGTATTGACCTGGATCAGTATCAACTGTCCCTAGGACGTGTTTCAGAAATTTTTAATATGAAAACAAGAGTACACACTGTCAACTGAAATTTTAATGGATCTTGATTTTCCACCAAACCTAGTAGATCATTTTCCATAGATTAAGTCATGTATTAAATCCATATATAATCATTCTCTCCTATTTTATTACCTATTGGTCACTGATAAACAGCAATGGATTCAGCCACAGCATGCCATACAGTGAACTGAGGTATGCGCTCATACATGAGATATGAAACTGAGTTCTCGTTATTATCCAAATGAAAGATAAAATTATTTACTAATTTGAAGGCTGTCATACCATACTCTCAACTAATTTTAATAAATCAGGACCTACAGGTCCTGTGGCTTTATTTCTGTCCTGTTTGCCTCTCTGAAATTAGAAACTGTAATGCACAAGTGTATCTCTGGATTATCTCTGGGCAATTCCCTTTATCCTTGTTAGGAGACAAGACTGTGGGCTGGGATCATTTTACAACTGTCATGAGTGAAGTGTGTTAGCTATCAAATACTATACTTCTGAGACATGAAGAAGACTCCCTCTCGAGCCACTAATGTGTTTGGAATAGTTCATTAGTAAACACTATTCTTACGTAAATTCACACAGAAGCTTCCTCTTCCTAACTCACTCATCCCTATGGATTATTCCCAAGCCTTGTAAATTGGAGGACTATTACTGCTTTTTGCCAGTTTTATAGAAGATAATTATTTGCCTCCACGTGGCCCCTTCAGCCAAGGTTACAGTCTAGTGGGAGAATATCCATGTTATCTTAATATAAGAGGCTCAAGTTTACTTTGTAGTATCAGTGTTTTATTTTTGAGTTTTTGTTTTCTTTTTCTAATAAACTATGAATACATTTGCCCTAAATAATATAAAATCTCTTTGCTTTTTTATGCACTTATTTTTCAGTATAGTGTTTTATAAACATCACAAAGATTTCAAAGGATGTTTCATTTGTTATTATAAACCTATTGCCTAGATTTTATTCTTAAATCTTTACTTGAAAATAATTCTAACAGTTGATTTTCTAAATCATGGTCATAATCATCACTAGAGTTTTTGGATGGTCCTAGAATGCAGTACTTTGAACATTTTATTCAATATAATATTCTCTTTTGGTATGAAGAAATTATCCTATAATATTAAGAATATGACTATCCTTATTTTCTCTAGATCAAATTTTTATTTTAGAGCAATCCATATATCATAGACCTGACCCTATGAAGATCACGTCACTTAGATCATAACACATATCTCACACTCTATCTCCCCTACTCCCCCACAAACTAAACACCAAAACAGAAAAACAAGACTGTAAAACTGTATCTATCCATGCCTTTTATCATCAAGGTATACTTTCACATTTAAAAAGACCCAGTATATGTTTCTGAAGAGCCACAGTTTACATTTTGCACCTTTTCTTGTATCTTCTAAAAACTGCATTACTTTCTACTCTCTTGAAAATTGTGTGAAATTTTCTAGTTGCATAATGATTAGTCAACTTCCTTCTCAGATAGCACCCTATATGACAGAAAGGCAGACAGACAATAAAAATACAACAAAAATAGTGCACAGTAAAACAAATATATCATACAATGATATATTCCATGTATCATGAGAGAAAAACATTCAGAATGAGGAGATAAATGTTCAGTTGAACTGTGTCAAGAAAGTTTTTGTAGGAACATTGGAAACACACTGAAAGGCAAAGAATAATTAAGGATGAGTGAAGGAGACTGAGTGGGAAGAGAAGGTATCAACAGCATCATAAGCAAAACCACCGTGACATGAAAACTGTTTTATGTGTTTATAGGACTTAAAGCAGTTTGATAAGGCTGAGATCTAAGTGTGAATATGTGTGTGTGTGTGTGTGTGCGCACAGGATAGGGGAGAATGGTTGAGGATGAGTGGGTTCCTGCTCGAGAAAAGCTGGAAAGGTACAAGTGAACAAGGCCAGTTTCTTGAGGACTTTTAATCAAGCTTATTTATGTTTGGGACTTAGTTAATCACTCCAGCAGCCGTGTGCAGGATGAGAAGGAGCGCTGAGAACGTACGCAAAGAGATCAGATAGGAGATTAGAGAAGAGACCATTAAAACTGCAGGTTCCCCAGTCAGACATGTTCCAACTACTTAACAGTTGCATGGCTGTGGTGCGAAGGGTTACTTAACCTTTCTAAGCCCTGTAATAAGGATGGTAGAACTTACAGGTGGTAGGAATTCTAAATAAGATAGTTCACAAACATTGATTAACTAACTCATTAAATGTCACATTAGTGCCTAGGAAAGGAGGAAGATGATGGATTATATCTGTTAGAGGTAGATTATTTAAAATACGGTGATCGTTAGATATAGGCAGTGAAAGATAAAAGAGAATCTAGAACAGAGGTCAGAAGCCTGCACCCTGTGGGCCAAATCTGGCTTTCCACCCATTATGTAAATAAAATTTTATGGCAACAGAGACGTGATCATTCATTTATGCATTGCCTTTGGGTACTTTCTTGTTACAATGGCAGAGCTGAGAAGTCACGATGGAGAATTTATGACTCTTAAAGGTGGAAAGATTTACTCTCTGGCCTTTACAGAAAAAAAAAAAAAATCTGTGGAGCCTGGTCAAGATTTGCCATTTATCATATTGGTAAATATTTAAAAATTAGAAATCCAGTGTTCTCAATGGTGACATCTAGGATCAGCAATCATGCTTCCCACGGTGCCAGCTTGCCCTTTAACCACCCTTAGCAAATCTTCCTAATCACTTAAAATAACAAAAGTATTTTTATTTGTTGTTCTCCAGTATGATTTTACAGAGAAAGAAGTGTGATTTAAGGGCTTCGGAGAAGGCTACTGGAACCAACAAACCAACCAACCAAACACATCCTCTGGCCAGTTTTGATGTCTTAATTCTATCCCTGAGGGGTCAACAAAGATATTAAGTCTTCAAATTTCTACTCAAAATTAAATAAACTTAAAAATGCAAACATAAACAGGTACATTGTATAGACTGTTGACTTTGACAACAATATTTATGACTCAGAGGTGGGAAGGCGGAGCTAAAGAAAGAAAGGAGTGGGGAGGAGGAAGGAAGGAATTATAGAGAATGAGGGGCACATGCAGGAGTCAAAGAAAGAAACTTTGGGACCATAATTAGGGGTCTGAAAGAAGAGCAGAGAAATAGGAAAGCATGGACTTTGGATAGAAGCTTACCTACTTGTCTCCTCTCACCTTGGTATGTAACCCTCTCTATTAAAATGCTTATTTCATACCCACAAGTATACACAGTTATTGGAGAAAAAGGAGCTGATATTTATTTTTACTCACCTGGGAATAACTAGTATTTGAATTTTCAAAGAAATTCCTAATGATGCAATTTATATAATTCTCAGTTATGAAATTTTAGACCCTATGTCAAGAAAATTGGAGTTATCCTACCTCTCAAAATATCACATCACATTTAAGCATGACTAATGCTTTACAGCAGTGTCTTTTAATGAAGAGTGATAGTAATGACAAGGGGGGGGGTGGCATGATGGACTTTGGATTCAGAGAAAGTTGAGTTTTTATGTAGATCCACCACTTATTCATTCTGTTACCTTAAACAGGTACTCCAATTCCCTACATTTCAACATTTTCATGTATAAGATGAGAATAAAAATATCCCACATGGTACTTGTGAAAATGAAAATCAGATATTACACGTAAAAAGCATAGAGTCATGTGTCTAGCATGTAGTATATGTTGAATAAATTGCAAGTGTTACTCTCATTGTTGTGATTATTATCATTAACAATAATGGCTGAATTCTAACAGAAAAAAAAGGTTAGTAGTTAATTGCCAGGAGACTTGTATATGCTTTGAACTGAGGGGAAAAAATCAGAGGGCAGGCTTTTGCTGCGCATTGTTCAATGTTCTGTTAGGATCAACATTGCTCCCTCCAGTCCACAGATGCTCACAGCTCCAGTAGCTCGCACTTCTCTAAACCTAGCTGATATAGGAAATCATCAGTTTTCTTATAAAAAGCTGATGGAGCAGTGGTCTATTTAGGATCTATAATTAGTACCGTAATGAGCTATGTAATCTTGACAGGTATAGGACACTGATAAGAAATAAGAGGTTCTGGTGCATGGGAAGGACAGGAGTTTGAGACGACCAGGAGAATAGAATTTTCTTTGCTCTGCAGGTTTTCCCATTTAAGCAGTCCCTGTGACTCCCTAGAAATTTATACCTCTGTAGAGATACAGTAAATGGAAAAGTGTTCATTTCCAAATCTGTCCCCCTCTGAGGAACTCCCCTGCTGGGCTTAAGCCGACTGTTCATTTTAGGCCTCATTTACTATTTTGTCTTCAGAGGTGTTTTCAATATGAAAAAACATGAAAGCAATAAATCAAAGCAAAGTTGCTTTAATTTCACTTGCTCTTAACCTATTCATAAAAAATAAAATAGTTGAAAGCTGCAGGATTCAGAAACAGAGTAAATACAGTTACAAAGATTGGATTCAGGTTTCAATAAAGAATTTACTTGTTCAGATATTTAGGTCAGTAGAATGATAAGCCTATTTCCAAATATCTCCATGTGATATTTTACCATTTAAAAGTATTAAAATCCATTAGTTCCACCTCACCATATCCTTCCTACATTATTAACCCTACTTAAGGCAGAATTTGATGTAGCTGGAATTTGTGATTATCCCAAAATTTTGGTAAGTTAGTCATAGAAAGGAAATTAAAAATCAGAGTCCTTGATTCCCAGGTGGTTAACTCCTAAGGCAGTATTACCTCTGCTAGAATCACTGTTTGAACTTAGAAACTTACTATTTAAAGAGCATAGGAAAATCATACAAATTAAATTAACAGGGTGAGACTGAATAGGTTTTTGAGGGATAAAGCACTTTATGTCTATAGATATTGATTGAGGTGGAAGCAGGGCTAACTTACTGCGTGTTTCACAAAAATGATACATTTAGGGTTAAGGAAAAAAAGAAAAGTCATTCTAAGTGGCTTATAACAATTTAATTTATTTGCATAAGAAATATAAATGAAGGTGAGGTCCATTTGTTTAAAGGTGAATTCGCTAGATGCAATACAACACTAAGTGATCAAAGACCTATAACAGGTCCATTCAACTTTTGGAAGAAATCATTAACACCCCAAAGTCTTGGTTTGCTTTATAAAAATAACAGACAGTAGCAAAGAGGACAGAATATAATGAATGGCTAGCAGTTAGTGGAAAAAGATATTAAAGAGCTGAAAGGCAACTATCTTTGGTAACAATTGAGAGATTTTAGCCACAGGCACCTTGATAGTTACTGGACTGGGCTCTCTTAGGGGTTGTACCAGTGACTACTTCCAATTTCAACTTAACAACAAAGCAAAAGAAAAACCTCTCCTTCAATCTGTCATTCTACTCAAAAGTGATTAATCTCTTTAAGAAAATGAAGACCTGAATCTTATCCTGGAGGCTTGGGAAGTTTATTAACTTTTCTTTAGTGTCAAGAGTTCAGAATTTCCCAGCAGATTTTCCCCCTGAAACTTCATTTTAGAAAGAAAAATATTCCAGCATAAATTAAAAAGCTAAGCAGCGGTTGTTTAATATCCCTCTCTTATTGGATAAACCAGAATTAAGCTTATATTTGAGAGAGCAAAACATATCTAAAAAGAAGGCAAAGATTACAGCTATCTGAAACCATTCTTTGTATTTCTTTGTATCCTTACCACTCTTGCAAAATGGATGAATGAGAAAGAAAGACTTACACCTAATAACTATGATGTCTGCCTGAACAGTGATTCTGCTAAGAACATTAGGCCCAACAGGGGGTCTTCTATCTTGAGTGTGACATAATGAGATCATGGCATGGAGAGGATCCTTGGCCTCCCGGGAGCCAACATTTCAATTCTTTATCTTGTTGTGAACCACATATATGGTAGAGGACAGAAACATAAGAGGGGGAGCATACCTGGAGACTGTCCTGGCCCTTTATTACACATGTTCCCTAAATGGTTCTTGTTTACACACTGGCTTAGTACAGATTATTGCTATGGATTCTAGGGTCATAGAGTGTGAACTTTTAGCGTGCTGCCATAAGAAGAAAAGAATACAGTGGGAAATCAGAATAAATACAGATTCTTGGAACAATAGTAAAGAAAACTAAATGAGATTTATAAAACCCCAAAGTCAAATTTTTGTAAAGAAAATTTGCCTTTAGAAGTTCCTGGCGTTTTAAATCAGATTGTCACAAGTATAGTGTAAGAAATGTAGTCAGCAGGAGCAGAGAATGTAGGATATTTTTAGTGAATAAAAACTATTTTTTTCAGAAGAGATTTAGGGGTTTATTTTGAAATAATTATAGATATACATGCAGTTGTAATGAATAAAACAGAGAGATCCCATATACCTTTTACCCATATCCCCCCAATGGTAACATCTTGAAAAATTATCATATATTTTCAGAACCACCATATTAACACAATCTATTGATCTTATTAGATTTCTTCAGTTTTACTTATTTGTGTGTGTTTGTGTGTGTGTGTGTATGTAGCCCTGTACAATATTATCACATGTGTATGTTTATGGGTATACCATTATAGTTAAAGTACAGACATGTTCCATCACCACAAGTTTCCTTGTATTACTCCTTCATAAGGTTTAAATTAAACTGTAAAGGAAGGGAAATTCCTATTTAAAAGACTGATTGAGTTCTAGAGGTCAGAATAGATATATATTAAGGGGAAAGTGAAATACACATAGACATAACTGCCATTAATGATGGGGATAATAAATATTCCTTGTTGGTTATTAGTGGGTCATATGGGGTGATTAGGGACAAAAGACATTTTCAAATCAACTTTATTGAAGTATATTTTGCATACAATAAAAGACATCCACTTGAACTCATACTGCTCAATGAGTTTTGACAAATGTATTTACCCATATAACCACCATACAACCAAGATATAGAATATATCCATCTCCTCAGGCAACTATTGATCTGATTTACATCACTTTAGATTTGTCTTGTATGTACTAGAACTTCTTATGAATTGATTCACACAAAATATAGTCTTTGACTACTTTAGCTCATCATAATGTTTTTGAGATTCATCTCTATTGTTATATGTATCAATGATTTATTTCTTTATATTAGTGAGACATATTCCATTATACTCATATGCCACAATGTTATCCATTTACCAGCTTATGTTTATTTAGGTTATTTAGTGTTGTTGGCCACTATCAAAAAAGATGCCATGACGATTTGAGTGCAAGTGTGTGTGTGCCTATGTATGTACATACATTTTCACAGGGGGTGTAAATATTTAGAATTGTTAGGAAGTATGGTAAATATATATATTACTTTTTAAGATACTGCTATCAGTTATAAATGAGAGTTCCAATTTATCTACATCCTTGCTAACAACCTTGTGTAAAGGTAACTCATTTTGTTTTAACTTAAATTTCCCTGTTAAGGATTTTCAGCATATTTTTATGTGTTTATTAGCCATTTTTGTTGTTTTATTTTGTAAATTATTATGTGTCACTGGCAAATCTTTGCCATTCCTTGGCATACGGAAGCGTCACCCCAATCGATGCCTTTATCTTCAGATGGCATTCTCCTTGCATGCATGTCTGTCTCCAAATTTGCCCCTTTTATAAGGACATCAGTATATTGGACTCAGGTTGACCTCACTGCAGTATGACCTCATCTTAGGTAATAACATCTGCAATGACTCCATTTTCAAAGAACATCATATTGTGGTTAGGACTTCAACATATGAATTTGGGGGCATATAATTCAATCCATAACAAAATTCATAGAACATAACATGGATATACATGGACCAATGAAAATGGGTCTTTGTGAACCAAGAATTATGGTTACTCATTTTCTCTTTCTACCTCTTTCTTATAGATGGCACTAAGTTTCTTTTATAGCTTATAGCTAAGAAAAACAACATAATATTTAATCTGTTTTTTCTTGCTCTGGCAGGAGTGTATTAAGGGATTACACTCGAATTATAAACTTTAAAGAGGTAGCATTTTGGGAACATGTGTATGTGTTCTATAATTGTGGATCAAAGGCTGGTTTTATAATATCCACATGTGTATTTTTGAAAACTTGTGGAAAAGTAGGACCTATGAGAGTTTGGGATGGGGGAGTGGTTCTGAACGGGTATACTGTTCCAGTGACAACACCAGCTGTGGACCTTGCATCCGTTCTTACACAGAACCCCTCTGATTTGGGCCAGAGTGTGATGAGAGTGAGTGAGGGGAAATTTTGGAATTTGAATTTAAATTGATGTGATTAGAAGGACGGAATGATTTCATCTTAAAACCTTCTCTTCTCCCTGTCAAAGGCAGGGTTAGGAGATTGGTGAGTTTGCCCTGGCAACTCAACAGAGCTGAACTCAAGCAGGGAAGTAGAATGTAGGCTGCTTGATAGTACAGTATGTAATGTGGTCTTGTGTTCAAATTGTGTTGTTTTGAATCAATTGAGAAGCTTAGAGATACCATGGAGGGATAATCAAAAGGTTTCAAATCCATGTATGTCAGAACTACCATGAGGAGGTCGTAGAGATAGAACAACAAGGATCCAGGAAGCGCCATCATAATTTGGTGGTGCTTTTCTGATTGCCTGCATTTTCCCCCTAAAATGGGCATTTACAGCTCTGACTCATTAAACCATTCCAATAACTATGAGGGATTGAGAGGCACTAAGAAGCTCTGAGACTAGGTTAAAATAAATTCTCTACCATTTTTTTCCCTTCCCACTGTACCGTTCAAAGACAGCAGGTGTTGATCTAGATAGGTCATATTACAGGACCCTGACTGCGCCCATTTATATCAAGGGTAGTTTTCAAAAAGGTCTGAAGATCCAGGAAACCATGTGAAAGGTGATAAGATCTGATATTAGGCAGTCACTTATAAGATTAACTGGGGAAATCTTTGTAAACCTCTTCTCCCTAAAAATCTAGAGAAGTATAGTATTGTTTTGGGCCTCCACCCTTGTCTAGTGGGCAGCTGGCTCTAGGCTTCTGCACTGGCCCAAGGTAACCAACTGACCGTAAGTATTGGGCCACATTGCCTCTTTTAGTCTCTCTCCTACATTCCTCTTCCATCTTGCTTTGCCGCCACCCAGACCCCAGGCTAGTGCCTGTCATTCCTCTCATCAGACTGGTGAGAATGAAGGTACACAATGGTTTTGGTAGTTGTACAAAAATACTTAAGGCAAACTTTAAAACTCTCATTATTCAAGGAGTTCTTGAAGACACCCTGGAATTGACATTAAAGTCCTTTAAGTGGGATCCATTGCAATTTGTTCAAGGTCTAAACAGAATTTTGGACTAAGGCCAATAAAATAATAAAGTATTATTTTGGTTGCATGAATCCCCCTCAGGAGTTTTGGTAGCAGACTTGCTTATTTTGGGCAGGATTCAGGCATTACTGCGTCATTAAGTCAATTACCATCATTAAACTCATTCACAGGTAGCTCTTATTACCATGTCATTTTAACCACGCTTTCTAAAGTTCACCTTTAAGTGTTTTAAAACTAATTAAAAAAAAATCTGATAGATATTGGGCAATGGTTTACTCCCAATTTAAATGACAATGTCACTAAGAATACTTTTACAAAATTAGTTCATTTACCATGTTCTCAGTTGCTATGGTTCAAGAAAAGAATTTCCCTTAAAAACAACACCAACCCAAATAACAGAAAGGGAGAGAAGTTTTGTATTGGTTTATTTTCATTGCTATTATTCAGGACATTATTTTTGTCCTTGTTAATATTAAGACTACAAATTTAAAGTAAAATTAGCCCTTAGCTGTTGCTTGTTACTTCTTCATAGGCTTATATCAATATTTTCATTTAAAATTCAGAGCAAGTCATTCACACTGACATTATGAGCGAAATTGGAGCTATGATTTGGAGTGTTTAAAATATTTCTGTTTAAATTGTTTTGTTTTAAAATTATTTAAGAAACTGAGTTACAGATGTTGTATGTGCTTTAAAAGTCTACAGTGACCCTTAAATTTGTGTCCTCATATGCTGTATTGAAAAGAAACCATCAATGAATTTCAAATGCAATATAATATTTTTCTTTGGAAGTTACAATGGACAGCAATTTCTAATCCTGTTATTTTTCAAATGTCACATAAATATTTCAAAATAAAATGCAAGGTTATTTCTTTAAAATTTAAAATGTAACTTTAATATGTAAATAACTTATTTTTCTCAAAATATGTTATATCTCTACCTATATGATGGTATATCTAATATAGAATCATAAAATTTCACATCATGGTTTAGTTTCAAGTGTTAAAATTAAAACTACTGAGACATTTCAAGATTTAAGTATTTTACATATATACATACATATTTATACATATTATGGGATAGAGTTTTAGGTAAGAAAATATTATTGTACCAGGAATTAGAATATCTATTCTCTCTTCCACTATTAACACATGTTTAAAATTGGGCAAGTGATCTAAACCAGTATTTCTTAACTTTTTGGTTTCAGGGCCCATTCTACATTCTTCAAAATTACTGATGATCCAGAAAAGCTTTAGTTGATTGAAATTAAGACTTAGAAATTAAATTTATGTATACTATTAATTCATTTTAGAAATAGAAATATAATACAAATTAACATTAAAATATTTTCATGAAAATGATTATATTTTCCAAAGTAAAAATCTTTGGTGAGAAAAGTAGCATTGTTTTACTTGTTTTCAAATAACTTTAATGTCTGGCTTAACAGAAATGAGTGAGATACTCATCACTGCCTCATACATTTCATTAGCCATCAGAGCAATGGCTTCATCACTCATCCTATAACTTCTGAAGAACTCCATTGTACACTCATTGGAGAATGAATGTAAAAAATGCAAATGATGTATTATTAATATTATTATGAAATAGTTTGACCTCTCAGATCTTTTAAGAGGACTTGGAGTCCTGAGAAGCCCCTGGAAGAAACTTTGAAACCACTGGCTGAAACCTGCTATGCCAACATATTTATGCACTGGAAGGCATTTAAAGTGATAACAGAATTGAGGGAAAGAAACTGAGGGAAAAGGATAGGACAGGGAAATAAAACTAAGAAAAAGCAGGTCTCAATTAGAAACTTTTCTGCATACTCACATGGTTCTCCTAACATGATCCCACCTTAATATCAATCGGCTGGCTTTTTATTCCCTGGTGTATATCAGTCTAGTTGGAGGTGTGAACTGGGAAAAGAGGAAGAGAATAAATGGGTAGTGGGATACAACTTTAGGCATAGGGTTGCCAAATAAAATACAGGACACCAGTTACATTTGATTTCAGATAAACAAATAATTTTATAATACAAGTATGTCCCAAATATTGCACGAGACATACTTACACTGGAAAAGTATATGTTGGTTATCTGAAATTCAAATATAATTGTGTGTCTTGCATTTTTATTTGCTAAATCTGGCAACCCTGTCTGGGCCAGGAGGCTCCTGTTTGGTGAAGGGCAAGTTGAGAAGGGAGCAGCTATTAAGGCATTAGCTGCTATGACACTTACAGCAGGTGAGGGGTCCTGAACTGGCTACCAAGGGGAACAGAACAGGGTACCAACAGCTTCCATACAACACCCTATTTAGTTTCTGATAATGATGGTTATTAAAATCATAAAACACAAGTGATTATTTTATTTTCATGATCCACTGTTTCTAAGTTTAATAGAAGAATCTCTTCCAAAAAGATTTCCAAAATGGAACAAAAATAACAAAAAACATTTAAAAGGTCAACTCTACTGCTGTCCTTTACATAAATGACATAATATTTACTTCGATCTATCAACAGCAATAAGGACAGTTTTAGAAGAACCTGAACCCTGACCTCAGAGCTTTGTAGTTTTGTATCATGTATGTAAATTGATGATTTTTATGAAAGTCTGGGTTTAAGTGAATATTCTCACTCATAAGAGGATCTCTGTGTTTTCTACTATAAAAAAATGTGATCATTGCCCCATTTCTGGTTGAGAAATACTGGATACTCTTGTTTATTATTATGTATAGTTAATATACAATATAAAATAGAAAGTTGTGAATGTAGGTGAATGTGCCCAAATAGCCACATGATGCATAGTGTGTCAGATAATAATGTGAACTGTATCTGGCTACTCACCAGGAGCCCAGGAGAAAATTATTTGTGATACCAAATCAGAATAAAACATAATGGTAGGATTACAGAGAACGCGGGTGTCTGTCATAGAAAGGTTCCTTCTTTGTATGAAGTTTCCTTCTTTGTGGACAAATATTGGGTTATCATTTCTGAAGTCATTAGTACATATGTTAGTTTAGGGTCCCCAGAAGTATTTCTTCAAATAAGAGTTATGTGAAAGTGATTTATTAGAACATGTTCCCATGAAAACCATCAAGGAATAAAGTGGGACACCAGGGGAAGTCATGCAAGGCTCTTGATATGAGGCAGTCTCAGAGCACAACTCTGGCTCCTATCTTCTGCAAGCTTCACTAAACAAATAAAAAATACTTTATGAAAAAGATAGGATAAACTGGAACAGTTAGAATAAAAAGTTGAAGCAAATAGTAAAACATATATTTTCTCCTTTCTTCTTGAATAGTGTGCAAATGGAGAAATATCAGTGGAAATGGAAGTTTTTATGCTTTTCCCTAATGTAGTTCTACCCTCATTGTCTTGCAAGCCATTCTTGAGGGAAACATGTTAATTTCTGAATTAGAAAAGAATGTTTTAAACTGAAAGCACAAGTTAACTTAAAAACTAGAATATAAAATCACATGAATCTTTTAAAAAGAAACTTACAAAGTCAAGGATATTGTTAAGTTGATCTAAGAAAAACAAAAGAGAAAATGTGGAAGAATGTCCTTCCCCCTCAAAGTAAGTGTAACATGCAAATATAATGGTGTCACCATTAAACTTTGATTTCTGTAAGGGTGACTCAATGATGGTGAGAAAGTTTTCACAAAATAGTGGGAAATTTTCTGCCTAAAAAACATAACTGGACAAGGCAAAAGATGGAAAGGAGAGCCCAGATCTCTACTAATTTGGAAAAAGTGACAGTATTATTGTCACATCATTGTGACAGATGAGCAAAGATAGGGGGCTCAATGTCCCTCAAAGAAAAGTTGTGAACCACTCCTCATGGTTCTCCAAGGGAAAGTTAAATAGTGAGGTTCTGGCATCCTAACTATTCTAATGTAGATTAGAGGATAGACAATTCTGCCACAATCATGGTTATTCCTTTAATGCATTAAATGTACTCTTGGGTTTGAACGGCCTAGGAATTCTAATTCTTGTTTTAATCGTATCAGTACATTTGTAATTCATTCAACCAATACTTCTCAGTATGATATAATGACATAATAAATACACGGAATTTGAAGGTTGTAAAGGACCTTAAATGTCTAACCTATCCTGCCAAGGGAGAAATGGCTTCTATTCCTGAAAGATGGACATTGCGTACTTTCTGAAGCATCTTATTACCTGTTAAGCACTTCTAATTTCTGGCAAATTCTTCTAACATAGAGCTGAAAATTGCCTCCTCAAAACTTTCACATATTGGTTTGGTCTTATTTCTGTCTTCTGGAGTTCAACAAAATCTGAACATTTTTCTATATATTACAGTATTCCAAATATTTTCAAAAAATTATTATAACCTGTTAAGTGGTCTCTTCTCCATATCAAATAGTCCCAATTCCCTTAGCAAATACTGAGCTGGTTTAAAAGTATCCCCTACGATATCAGGGCTCTCTTCTTCTAATCATTATACCCCCAAGCTAAACAATAAAGTAGGTGTGCATTTAGTACAAAATAGAGTAAGATTTTTTCATCCTGATTAATACAACTTAATATTATGCAAACTATAAAATAAATCATCCTATTTACTTTCACTGTCTCAATACCATCACTTTTTGGCAGCAAGAAGTTAATAAGTTAATCAATATATTTTTTAAAATCCTAAAATTTTCCATACGTTTTACATAAAAAAAATCTGTCATGTTTTTGAAGGACAATTTTTTTAAATTTCATGATTTCTATTCATATATGCTTTTGGTCTCAGTCGACTGATTCCACATATTATAAGCTTTTTGAACCCTAAATCTGCCATTAATACATTAGCTATCTCACCCAGTATTATCATCATGATTCCACTCAATACAGATTTTTTGAGTGCTCATTAATTATTAGATACCTTATACCTTAATAGCTGCTAATGATAGGGTGTTAATGCCTTGTTCTCATAGGGATTATAGTATGGTAAGTGTATGAATATGGTCTGATATCTAATTTTAATGAATATTTGCAAATCTCAGCATTCACCTCACTTGCTATAAAAAATTTTGTACAAGCACACAAATTTTAGTAGAGTGACTATATAATTTATTGTTGGAACTAGGGTGCTTTTGAGAATAAAAGCGATGTTATTAACAATTACAAAGCAAAGCAAAACCAAAAAAATCAAGGGGGAATTACCTGGTAGTCCAGTGGTTAGAACTAGGCGCTCTCACTGCCAGGGCCCTGGGTTCGATCACTGGCCTGGGAGCTAAGATCCTGCAAGCTGTGAGGCGCAGCCAAAAAATGAACAAACAAACAAACAAAAAACCGTTACACCTATGTAACATGCATAAACTGCCAATGTACTATTTATATTAAATGGTCACCTTACATTTAAGAAAAATTCTACAACAAATTTCTCTTTGAAGTAGTAACACTTTAGCATTCAGAAGTGGTATGTTTATTGGTACCCTTAATTAAGCAAATTACAAACCTATCAATAGGGAAAATTATGCTTTTTCATAGGGAAAATTTTATAAAACATATGGTGCAGTATATTAGCCAAGGCTTTTTAGAAATATAACTAGTTTGGGTAGATTATGTGTTGGATTATATGTATATGTTGTATCTGAAATTTCATAGATAGTTTTCTAAACATGCCTTCCTCATATCCTACTAATAGGTACTTTTAATATATATAATAAAAAATGTTTAAGTTGAACCAACTGAAATAAGATTCTATCACTTGATTACAGGTAACAATCTTTGTGATTTTTAAAATTGGTATGAAGTCTCAGAAACTGTTTCACCAGATAGAGCATAGTTAGCATATTACTATTTCCTTTTAGGTTTTTGTGTCATTCAGGATAGCTCTGTTATGATGCAGTAATTAATACCATCCAATCTCAATGATTTAACTTCAGTGATTTACTTCACTATATGCCCATTGAAGATTATTAAGGGTCTCTGTTCTTCATGATTATTTAGAGAACAGGGTTCCATGATTACCTGTACTGGGAAGGTAATCACTAAGATTGTTTACAATGTCATTTTTTACAATGACAATTAAATGCCTCCACTTGCAAGTGACACATGACACTTCCATTTGTATTTTGTTGGCCAATTCAAGCCACTGTGCCAACTCCAAGGGGATGTGCACTCCTCTCATGTGCCTAAAGGGTGAACTGTACAATTTATGATTATCTTAATAAACTCTTACAGCCCCTTTTCATTAACAGCATATTGATAACTCTTTTAAAATGCTTGCAGAAAAATTACTAATGGAAGTCGAGGATTCTTTAATTTTCTGGGTTAGATCACAGTGTATGAAATTAGTTTTTAAAAGATACATTTCATAATACAGGGTTAAGTCAATTGGTACAAATAATGTTTGACATAATGACTAATCTTATGAAGAATTTATAAAAAAATTGTTTTTACTATAATTTAGAGCCAGAGTCTCACAAACATAGAAGCAATCAATGCTAGATATATTTTTAAAGTAATTCTGGGAAATAAACAACTATTTTAAATCAATATAAATACTGACAAAGAAAAACAGTGAAGGAATTTAATAGAAATGCTGGACCTCTTTCAAAGATTTTATTATTGTTAAGTGGTATGGACTATTTGCAGCCATAAAACACAAGGAAAATATGTTTTACCATTGAAACATGTGTTCAGGATTCTTATCAACCTATCAGTTGTTAACTACTACAGACACTTTGAAATACTACCAATGTAATGTGGCTGTTGAGTTTTCCATACATTCTTAACCACATTCATTTCTAAAAACAGGAATTTGGGGCACACATATGTTCAGAATTTAGATTTCTTAAAAATATGTGTTGTTAATGGCAAAAAGAAATTTGCCTTCTGTTTTTTTAGGCTTAATTATTTGGCTACTTTCTGATAAGTGTATTACTTTTTTTTTTCTTTAAGAGAAATATCAATAAAAATGAACCTCACATAGTTTCTGTTGAAAATACTTTTATTCATTTATTAAAGGTTTGATATCATTCTCTATTGCACGAGTGTTTGTGTTTGTCTGAGCATGTATGTGTCAACCAGCACAAGGCCTCAAGGATGAAAAGTCAATGATAGAAAATAGAAATGCATAAAAATGAATCCATGAGGAAAAAAGGCAATAACTAGGTGAAAGTGACCTATATGCAGGAGAAATCAAAATGCATCTTCTCCCTGGATTCAATAAGTAACTATGTTCCATACAATAATATTTGATTAAGTATCAGTCATATTTTCTACCTTATATATTTTTGTAAACATAAAAATTACATTTCTGCCTTGGTCAGCAACAGAAGACAAAACAGAAAAAGTAATTAAAAGTATATTACCTATATACATAAAAGATAATTTGGTATAGGAATCTAAACCTTGAATTTATTTTTAAAGCACAATGCTGGCTTTTAAATAAAATGAATTTCAGTATGTCAACACAGCCTCCAGAAAAAGTATTTTCAAATAAGTGTAAATAATACATGTGGTATTGTTTTATTAGCACTTTTTTTGCCATGAGACATAAGAGTGTGCTAATATAAACATAGGAAAGACATTTCATTCAAGATGGGCAAATTGCAAGGGGAAAAAAAACTACATTCAAGATCTATCACAGTTATTTTGAAGCTCATGTTTTCTAAATGCTTTTGCTTAGAAATAGAATTCAATGTTATTCATTTCTTTTTTCTGTGCTATACAGACAAAATTTGTAACTGGTGAGGAGTGGCATTGTAATGCATAAAAGTATACATGATATAGGAAAGTGATTTGTTATATACACGCATTTTGCTATTCCTTCCACTATCATAAAGCTTTCCATATATCATGATTAGCGAAACTAAATAAAACAGAATCTCTACTAATAGATGTCCTTTCCCCTAGATTGTACTTGACATCCAGATATTTGTACATTTGCCCACCATTCTGGAGTAGAGGGTTAGGGCTTAGTTGTTTAGAAATTCATAGGTCAATTGCCTGTAATTTCCTTTACCAGTTTACCTCTTTGTTTTTGAATTATGGACAGTGCCTTGTACGGTAAGAATCTTTTCTCTTTTTCCATCTCTGTACTGTTACCAACCTTTCATTCTGTATTATACTTCCTTAAACAGAAACCTGATGATTGACCTAGATCTCTCCACCCCATTTCTTTGTCCTCCAATTCAAACCGATCTCTTCATAACTCTTTCCAATCTCAATCCATACTCGACCTAGTTTATTCTTGAATCATTTTTCATATGAAACACTAGAATGAAAGGGATCTAATGTAGCTTCCCTTACCTAATCCTTTAAATAATAATAAACATTTATTGTATAACATATGATGGATTAGAAATCCATTTTACATATCTTATCTCATAGGTTTTCCCAATAACTCTATGCTGTAGGTGGGAGATTATCTGTTATACACAATTAAGAAAAAATAAACTTGATTCCTCAGCAGCATTTAATATCAGCTCTCATGACCCTTATTTTGAAATGTTATATTTTCTGGCCTCAACTTCCATGGCACAGCACCTTTTTTCTAGAGCCTCTTTGCTTTCAGTCTCCTTTGTGGATTCATTATATCTAACAGGTCATTTAATATTTAAATTCCTCTAGCCAGTCCCGAGGTCTTTTTGCTTTGTTCCCATCATTATATCTCTCTAGTCCATTTCATCACCTCCAGTCAAAATTCTCCTTGGAGTTCTACATACATATTTTGAGTTAACTTAATATTTCTTAATATTCTTAATATTTATGAATATTAAGTTAACTCAAAACCTTTATGTAGGGCTTCCCTGGTGGCGCAGTGGTTGAGAGTCCGCCTGCCGATGCGGGGCACACGGGTTCATGCCCCGGTCTGGGAAGATCCCGCATGCCGCGGAGGGGCTGGGCCCGTGAGCCATGGCCGCTGAGCCTGCGCGTCTGGAGCCTGTGCTCCACCACAAAGGGAGAGGCCACAGCAGTAAGAGGCCCGTGTACCGCAAAAAACAAAACCTGTATGTAGAGTTTAATATTTCTTTTAAGTGTTTCTTGGGCATCTCAAGTTTTACATTTAAAGTTAAATTTATTGTCTTCCTTTCAAACCTTACTCTCCTGTGGTATTCCTTTTACCAGTGAGGTCAAAAGCATCTTTCTAGGTGTGCAAGCTAAAAATATAAAAGTCATCTTTTACACTTCTCTCTTCATTACCACCCTCACCAGTGATCAAATCTCCTAACAAGTTTCAACTGTAACTTTGACCAACATTTATTCTTCATTTTCACCATTACCACTTTACACCAATCTAGGAAATCTTTACGCTGGAGAACTGCTTTGTAATTCTCATTTTTTAACCTTATGTATTCTTGGACACGTTTTATCCATTCAAACTGATATTTTGTATGAAGTTTTTCCTCTCAAGGCATTTGATTACCTTTAGCACTGGGGACCACAATAAATGCAGAAGGAAAGACAGGACAGATTTCAGAAATTTTATGAACATAGGGAGATAAAATTTGGAATTGAGAGTTACCATGGCAGCCAGCATTTGAGGGACACAGATGGCACAGTGGTTGTTCCTTTGACATATTTTAATTATGGTTAAGCTAGATGTGACAAGAAGCAAAGAACCCAATAAAACGACAATAAGACAGAGGAAAGTTTCTGGAAGTATCATGATGTTAAAAAGAAAAAAAGAAAGAAAGAAATTCAGGATCAGCTATGGAGGGAGGACTACAGGAAACAGCTCAGGCTTTCAGTTGGGACCATGCTGGAATGAGACCCAAGGATTGGGAATGAAGGAGGAATAGAATGAGCCTTAGAAAAGAGATCCTGATCCCATTGTCAATTTCATTCCCTAATTACATTAGAGTGAGGGGTCACTACTCTAATAGCCTATTGCAATCAATGTACTTGTTATCCAGACCTTAACAATATATTATAGTTAATAGCTGTCTTTTAATAAATAATGACTAGACATATAAAAAATCATGAGGCAAGGCATGTACAGATACAGAAGCAAGATAATGTGAACCAGTGATCACGATAAAACATGGCTTAAAAAAAAAGCAGACTGGCATCCTGGAATTAGCAAACAAGAGCTTTGAAAATGATAAAGTAAGTTCTGAAGAACTAGGAAAATTCAGCCTTCAGCCTAAAGGCTAAAGAGAATTGATACCAGGTGGAAACCTGATCCAAAAGAAGGGATGAAAAGCACTGGGAAAGAGAAAAATATGTAAGTAATTATAAAACATTATTTATGTTTAGCTGATTAAAAATAAAATATATTTTGATGTTTGTAATAGATAAATATATTGATAGAGACAAAATATATCGAAACAGTAGCCCAATGGATGGGATAGAATTTAATGGAATTATACTGTTTAAGGTTCTTAGAATGTCTATAAATAAATATAAGATTAATTCAAGGTAGAATAGGATAGTATATTCATCACTGTTTTACTTCTTAGAGAAAGAACTGAAGTGATAATAATATAAAGAGGGAGAAGTACATAGGTAGTGGAGGAGATAAAATGAAATGCTAAAACAATTCTCAATCAATACAAAAAAGAAGGCAATAAAATAATAACAACAGAGCAAAGAAGAGATGGAACAAAAATACAAGCAGGAGGACTTAAAAGGTAAATGCAATCATAGTATATAATTACATTAAATGTAAATGGAGTAAACACTCTAAATAAAGGTTGAGATTATAAGACTGTATAAAAAAAATCCAATTATATACATATATATTTTTATCAAAAATATTTTATACAATATGACACAGATGGTCTGCTAGATCACATCTTAGGACACACAAAAAAGTAACAATTTAAAAATCTGAACTCATACAAAATATGTTCTCTTATCACATGGAATTAAATTAGAAATTGGTAAAATATGTCTAAAGTTTCCAAATATTTGAAACTTAATGAAAATAGTGACAAATACATGGCTCAACAGTGAAATAAAGTCATATTTACACTGTATAATAATAAAAAGATGTTATCAAAATATGTGAAACACAACACAAGCAGTATTTCTAGAGAATGTTATATTTATCTATGCTTATATTAGAGTAGAAGAATATTTTAAAATCAAAGGTATAAGCTCTGACTTTAAAAAGCTAGATATTCCATACACTTATTTTTTATCCACGTGATCTGTATTAAATGTAAGGAGATTTTAAAATCTTCTAGTATCAATATATTTCAATTTCTCCTTGGAGCTTTTGTAATTTGTGCTTCATGAATGTTTTGCTATGTTACTATATGCCTAAATATGAATGCATGTATATACCGTATTTTATTTTACAATTATAAATATTAGCATTATAACGTGGGGTCTTGTCTTCACCCTTTTTTGGTTTGAGTTCTATTCTGTCAAATATCATGATATTGGCCCTTGCATTTTTAAATTTAGACTTGCCTATTTGTTCTTTCTACTCTTAATCTTTATGGAATATCTTTAAGGAGGTTCTCTGGCTCACAGCATAGCATTGGATTTTGTGTTAGACAGAGTGATTTTTCTTTTATAAGAGTTAATTTGACCAGATAAATATATTCAACTGAAATTCTATCAGAGAGAGGACAAAAGAGAAGCAGAGAGAGAGGGAGAGAGAATTTTACAATGTGATCTGATCTCCTTCGCTTTCTTTCTCTCTCTCATATATACATTGATATGCAAGGATTCTTGTCTTTTTGTCTAAAAAGTTATTATTGTATAGCACATGGATAAAATATTTCCATTTTCATCCTCTTCTTCTTCTTCTTCATCCTCCCCCCAATCCTCCTCTCTCTTCCTCTTCCCCTTCATCATCTCCTTCTTCTTATGGCATATCTAATGATTCCCTACTTCAAACATTATGAGCATTTTTATATCTGTTTTCTCCTTTACCAACAGCATCTAATTTGAACTAACATATTTTTTCTTTCAGTAAACACAGGAAATCATCAAGTTTATTTTATTTTTATATTCTCTTGTCACTCTTCAACAATTTATGTTATCCTATGTCTATACTGTCCAAATATATCACCATAACATACTATAATATCTTCCTTAGTTTCATCAATTAGGCTGAGCTCCACCAATAAATTTACATTCATTGTTCAACACAAGCCTTACGCTAATGATTACTTATTCATTTTACTTGTCTAAAGCTCACTCATTATTTGATTTATGAAAAGCGTTCATGAGAACAACATCCTGAGGATCTTGCACTGTGTGGCAGTTTGTCTACAGCCATTCATTATACTTGAAATCCAATTTGCCAGGATATAAAACCATGACTAAACTGGCTTTCTCTGTGCAGGCTAAAGTATTACTCTATTATCTCTTGGCATAAATTGTTGCTGTAGAAAAATCTGATGCTAATTTGATTTTCTTCCTCTTAGAAATGAGTATGTCTTTTTTGATTTCTGAAGTTTTATTTCAAAGTTTAACAGTATTACTAGAATATGTCTTGGCTGATCTAAGGTATTTTTTCTAGTTATGTGCTGTGACATCCTCATATATAGGTTCAAGTCACATTTTATTTCAGAATGTATACATTAACTACAAAATTTTAGTGTTTGCTCTGGTCCAGTGCTTTGATTTTCTCCTATAGAGACTCCAGTTATCTGTGTGTTAGATCTTTGTTGCCTATCTTCTTTAACAATCACCTGTTCACATATCAAATTTCTTTCCTCTGTATCCTCTTTATTATTTTCTCCTTTCTATGTTTCACTTATTTTATGATTCTATTTGTGGTATTTACTTACCTTTTGTGTTTTCTAGGTTAATCTTCAATATCACAATAAATATTTTTGTAATTTTAATCCTTTCCTGTATAGTATCAGCTGTCTTTTTAAGTTTTTCTTTATATATATATACATAATTTATGAATTTCTCAAATTATAATTTAGATTGTTCTGTTTATACCTCATTACATTCTTAAATTATATGATCTTATTTGTAATTATTAGCTTAAATTTTATAGATGCTTTCTATATATGTGTTTCTGTTAAGCATTTGTTGTCTCTTATCCTGCTCATTATTCTCTGTATCTTATAATAAATGTCTCTTCTCTTTCCTTTGACAACTGTCCCTGTACTTTTCAATAAAACTTCTCCAAACAATTTCTTCTCAGTGCTGGTTTTTATTCTGGAAAGGGGCTTTATTTGATTAATTTGAGAGTTTCTTCATTACAAAACATTCTGGCATCTTTTGACCTTTCCACAGTCCTTTTGTATTTGCCTGTGAATGGGAGATTGATAAAGTCTTCCTTAGTTTTGGCTGTGTTCCCAGATTATTCCATTGAGATTTCCGTTCAAGTTGTGACTCCTTAGTTTGGTAGCGACAACTTACATTTTAGAGTTTTATGCTGTCACAAATGTAGAAATCCCTTGGCCTTTTCTCCTGTTCCTCACAAGTAGTTACTGTTTCCACACACGTCTTCTATATTTTGATGAATACTTTGCATTCAGTTTTTTTGTTTCTTGTCCGTAGGTATCTCACTTTGTCAGCCAAATTGTTCAATCTCTATTAGTGGAGGTGTTCATAGAGATTCAAACACTATATCTCTACTGACCTGCCTAGCTAACTGAATTTTTTATCTCAATACCGAAAGATGAATTGTAAATCCTAAACCAAAGAATCTTAGAATGCAAACTAATAAGCATTTTAAACCTAGGATTCAACAAATTAGCTGAGGTAAGAGGTTGCATATTATCTTCAAAAGTCAACTATTTGTCTAGAAAATGGATTATGTATAATTTATACATTTAAAATAAAATTAAAAATGTTTTTGCAGTGGGGTCAGAGGGGTCTGAGTATAAAAATTTCTTGTTATTACTATTTATTATTTTCTTTCTCCTCATCACATTTTTTCGGTTATTGTTGTAGAGCTTCCCTGCTGCTTTTTTAGCATTGGATTGTGACAGATGTTTAATGAAAGTTGAAAGTGTTTTTATTCACTGCCATAAGCTTTTCAGAAGAAAGACAATATGCAAATTTAAATCATAAATAACTGAAGTGTGAATCAAGATGCTTTCTCAAAGGAATACATAACTAGTATATTAAAAAAAAGATAAAATATAATAGCCTTAGATTTAAAGGATTATGAAATTGAAGAGTGCATAATTTCAAACTGCTTCATTATTTTTAGGAAAAAATTTAATTTTTTCACTAGAGTATCTACCTAGACAGGGAAGAAAGTGACTATAAGGCTCATTAGGTAAATGGCTCTGCCAAGAATTCCTATATAACTAGAACGTATATTCTAAAGGAGAGAAATAAATACAGTTGAAAACTGGTTATCTTCCAAAATCATCAACATTCTGGGGGAATTGGTTAAATAAATTATGGATCATTCTTTTGACGGAACATTGCTTTTACAATGATATTTTTAAAAAATTTAATATAATGAAATATGTTCATGTTAAATGGTGTTTATACATATATTTATGTTTTGTCAGGGCATAATTACTCCCATACGTTTTTTCTTTCCAAGTGGACAATGTTTCATTGGTGAAGCACTCCTGACCTATGTCTATCATTTTAATCATTCTCTCCTCAAGGTACATGTAGAATTTTAATATTATTGGTTTATTTGAAAGGAATTGATTGTTTATAATCACCTCAGTTGTGAAATTTTATGTTTTGGAACCAAGGTTTTTGCCTGAAGCAGGAGTTCATTCTTATATCAGATGATCAATATAAGCAGGGAACATCCTTCAAGTTGGGGAGCTCTGTTTCAAAGTTGCCAGTGAACAGGTGAGTAATTCTGTTTAATTGTGGGATTCAGTTAGGAGATGAATTTGGCTGTCATACCAGGTAACTTAATCCTTATTGATAGTATTATTTTTCTTTATTTTTTTCTCTTTTTTTTCACAAGGTATACCAAAAAGGAGGGTACTGTTTAATAGGTCACCACAAAATAATTTCCCTGGTTCATCTAATGATTCACAAAGACTCAAACGTACATGTCCATCAACAGATGAATAGATAAAGATGTATATACAATGGAATATTACTCAGCCATAAAAAAGAATGGAATAATGCCATTTGTAGCAACATGGATGGACTTGGAGACTGTCACACTGAGTGAAGTATGTCAGACAGAGAAAGACAATTATCATATGTTATCACTTATATGTGGAATCTTAAAAAATGGTACAAATGAACTTGCTTACAAAACAGAAATAGAGTCACTGTTGTAAAAAACAAACTTATGGTTACCAGGGGGAAGAAGGGGGTGGAGATAAATTGGGAGATTGGGATTGACACATACACACTACTATATATAAAATAGATAACTAGCGATAACCTACTATATGGCACAGGGAACTCTACTCAGTACTCTCTAATGACCTATATGGGAAAAGATTCTTAAAAAGAGTGGATATATGTATATGTATAACTTATTCACTTTGCTGTACAGCAGAAACTAACACAACATTGTAAATAAACTATACTGTACTAAAATTTTTTTTAAAAAGACTCAAAGGCAACTGTTTGAAGACACACACACAGATTGAAATTGAGATAATTCACATTTCAAATTCCCCTGTAATTTCAGTTTAAGACACTCATGTGATTTTCACTCTGCAAGAAAATATGAGTTATTGCTCAATTGTTTTGAATATTAATCCATCATGTCATGGAAGTATAGTGCAGATGCCAATTGCGTATCTAGAGTTAAAATATTTAATTCCCAGTGGATGCTTAAGGTAATAATGCATAATTTAGGTTTTTTATTCACCTGAACACAAATGTTCATGACCTAATTTTAGAAAGAAGATTCCAAAAATCTTAGCAGGTTAAATGGTAGTATAATATTAAAAAGAGTTAGACTTATAGCTGAAGTGATTAAGAGCCCACACTTGGAGAATTAACAAAACTCAATCCTAATTTAAGAACTGTATAAACAAATGAATACTATCCAAATATGTGTTTACCACTTTTATAAAGGAAACTGCTATAAGAAGGAAATTATCACCCACTCACTGAAGGTGTGGACTATGTAGATATCTCCTTGACCTTAATTATATACCACTAACACTGTAAAAAAATATTAAAGAGTATTGTGTGTATATTGTTTTGTAGGAAGTATATCATGATATCAGGCTATTTAACTTTTAGACTTAAATATACAGATTAGGTAGACAAAGCTTTTTTTTTTAATATGTGTAAAATCACACATGTAAAGTTTCAAAGGAAGTATGTCAATACATTACTAATTGACTCTCAGTAGTTGGGTGATAGATTATTTTTGTATTTATGTTTCCTCTATATTTAAAAATTTCTAAATTAGGATCAGCAAATAATTGATTAGAAGATAAAGCTGGCACTGTGTAAACCAAACATCTGGGTAGTTAGTTAGATTTTTAAATTTTCAATATGTTTCTTTGACATTAGATATTTTGATATATAAACTCAGTAAAAGCCATTCATGAAATCTATCTTCACTATGAAAAATGACAAAGATTTTGATACAAGTGCTGAAAAATATAGAGAAAACTGACTTGCATACTGGGGCAATGCAGCCAACAACCAGATGTGCTGGCTTATTTCCTACCAAAACGATTTCTTATCTATATCTTACTTTATGATCCATGAGGAAAATATCATATTCTACTAATTATGGTACATCTTATTCAAAATTACAACATTATGAGCATATCTGTGGATGCAGAGTTTGTTCACTTTTTTGGTCAGTGAAAATTACAAGTCTGTAAAATTTCCATTAATTTTTTTTTCTGTATAAGAAAAATCAGAGATCTTTACTATAATTATATATTCTTTTCTGGTAATTTATAAAGAGTAGGCAAATAAGGATAAGAATTAGCACTGGTTTTCATTCACATCCTCTTGAAGCTGTAGGAGAAATTTTTGAGGTTTTCCAGTCTATGATTTTCTAATAGAGGTTCATCTTAAATAGAGTGCAAAAGAAAAGGCTCACAGCAACATCTCAAGTCTATTTTTGGCATAATACAATATAACATAATATAATTTTAAAAGTATATCATGATTTAGAAAAGACAAAATTTTTATAGATCAGATTACTGTAAAATTCTGACTTGCCAATCAGGCACAATTTGGTTTTACTTGACATTATCCTTTCTTTGAAAAGTCACTTTCCTTCTCCTTTGAGAGTATATGGTTATAAATTGAAGATAGTAACATTGCATTGGGAAACATAAGTTAGGAATGATCTTTATTTTACTGTCACAAGTGACTTTTTTTTTTCTATTCATACCCTGTCCTTGGCGTTTAGAAGAAATTCATAGGACCTTTTGGTAAATTTTAAAGGAGTTACTCCCTTCATCTTCATTTCCACTTCACTGCCTTTACTGAGTATCATCTTTCATCATCTGAAAAATACAACAGTGGCCTAATATCCTAACTTTTATATTATTCTCATAGCATTACCTTTAATGGCATGTTCCTATTATCCTAAATCAATGGACATGAATGGATTATTTATTACATGGGACTGGGTTAATTGAATAATAATTTAGAAAACAATATACTTGGTCCATTTGTTAAAGTGGTCAACCTTACTCTTTCTATTTCTCTCTGCAACCATGTTAGGTAAACCAGTCAGCTTCTTTATTGTGCAGAGTTTAAAAAAATGTATATCTACATCTACAAACAAAAAATGTATATCTACAAACAGTAAATGCTGGAGAGGGTGTGGAGAAAAGGGAACCCTCATACACTGTTGGTGGGAATGTAAATTGATACAGTCACTATGGAGAACAGTATGGAGGTTCCTTAAAAAACTAAAAATAGAACTACCATACGACTCAGCAATCCCACTACTGGGCACATACCCTGAGAAAACCATAATTCAAAAAAAAAAGAGTCATGTACCACAATGTTCATTGTAGCTCTATTTACAATAGTCAGGACATGGAAGCAACCTAAGTGTCCATCGACAGGTGAATGGATAAAGAAAATGTGGTACATATGTACAATGGAATATTACTCAGCCATAAAAAGAAACGACATTGAGTTATTTGTAGTGAGGTGGATGGACCTAGAGTCTGTCATACAGAGTGAAGTAAGTCAGAAAGAGAAAAACAAATACTGTATGCTAACACATATATATGGAGTCTAAAAAAAAAAAAAAGGTCATGAAGAACCTAGGGGCAAGACGGGAATAAAGACGCAGACCTATGAGAAAATGGATTTGAGGACATGGGGAGGGGGAAGGGTAAGGTGGGACAAAGTGGGAGAGTGGTAGTGTATATATGGACATATATACACTACCAAATGTAAAATAGCTAGCTAGTGGGAAGCAGTCGCACAGCACAGGGAGATCAGCTCGGTGCTTTGTGACCAGGTAGAAGGGTGGGTTAGGGAGGGTGGGAGGGAGGGAGATGCAAGAGAGAAGAGATATGGGGATATATGTATATGTATAACTGATTCACTTCGTTATAAAACAGAAACTAACACACCACTGTAAAGCAATCATATTGCAATAAAAACGTTAACAAATGTATAAGTAAAACACAAATAAATTAGAAAAGGATATAAACATAATGCCTAAAAGTGGAAGTATAATCAGTCAACAGACTTTTGAAAATATTTTTAATGTCTCTGGAAATAAGCTTGCAAATCAATCTTCAGTGCAGTGCCATATCAAATAAATATTCTTCAGATAGTTAAACAATTCTATTTAATAAGGTTTAAAATGACACACTCATATTTCCAGTGTTATGACGAATTGGTAAAAGTCTTTTAAATCAGCAATATGTAACAGGCGCTAATGATATGTAGATACTTGGAAATAATAATTATACACATGAAAACTTATCCAAAGGAGACAATCTTTAAAAGAAATATGATTTGCCCAAAGATATTCTTAGGAAAATGCATTATTTATAATGTTAGGTGAAGTAAGTATAATATATCCAAAATATCTTATCTCATACGAAAACAACATTTAAAATTGTTTTCAGAAAAAAAGTTGAAAATGCATATTTTAACGGTGATATCTGGTAATATGCTGGGTGATATATATTCTTTACAATTTCAAAAAATTGATCTTAAATTTCCATGAGAAAAATACTATATATATATATATATATATATATATATATATGTAGTAAACAAAACAATATTATCTTTCCTGCAAATCCTCAACCTTACTTAATACTACTCAGTCAAAATAGCTAGTTGGATTTTGGTATTAAAATTCCTTTTTCAGGTAAAAAAATCAGCTCTTAAATGTCAGCGCTCTCTACATTGCATAAGGCCAATATCTGATGTATAACAATACCAACTGAATAAATGCTTATTAACTATATTAGCCAATGAAGTGATAATGCATACTTTTGTTATTTCAAATTATCTGTTATATTATGACTGCTATATAGTCCATTTAGCTGTTAGTTAAAAAATCTTACGTGGTTGTAATTATGCACGTTGATGTTAAGTTTTTTCTCCGCTTGATTTATCTTAGCACTAATTTAGATTTATATATAATTATATATGATTTTTATAATGCTACTATCTTAGAGGCATGTAATTTCATTTTTAGTACACTGATGTTGTTAAATTTAACATAGCTCAGCATATACTCCAATATTCTTCTAGCTCTACTATATTACAAGTTTTTAATATAAATGAATTCTTAAATCTCCCAAATATTTTCATTTCATTTTCTCAAGAATTTTTACATTGAAATGAAAATTTCATTTACATTGAATGAAAATTTCATTTTCATTTCATTTTCTCAAGAATGTTTACATTGTTTCTTTTTAAAGTGTCTCAGATCATTCTGTTTCTTGAATTTCTGTTTTACTGTTTTGAGTTTGATTTAGTTTTTAGACTCGATTGTTCTTATTTTAATGTTTCAACAATATATTTTTATACCAACTATATTGATAAATAGTCAAGCATGTAGGTGATCAGACATGAGAATTATTAAGTGCTTTCCATGTGCTTTGACTACTCACTAAGAATAGAGAAGCATGCAAAGCAAAGTCCTCCTGAGTCTTATATAGCACTTTATTTCATTCCTGTTTGCATATCAAAACACCATGCATGCCCCACAAGCAGAGGTAATAATTTAAAATTATTTTGTGTACTTTCTATGAGTTATGACTAAAATTGTTATTAAATTTTCAAAATATTCCTGCAAACTTTTGCATTCCTATAACATGTGTGAACACATAAGCAAGATTTAAGAACAAATAGAGTTCAACAATGTATATCCAGACCTGCGTGTTACCAACAACCAACACACATCCCCCTTCTCTGTCTTTACAGAAAGTCACTACTCAGAATTTATTGTTAATCATTTCTTTGACTTTTTGTAACGGCATTGCTAAATAATATATTGATTAGTTTTGCCTGTCTTTTTAAATATATTTAATGGAATCTTTCTGTTTGTATTGTTTGTGACCATTTTGTTATCAGCCCATATTAATATTATTGAGGTTCACCCATGCTAACTTGGGAAGTAGTTCATTCTTTTTCATTGTTGCACAGTATTCCATTATATGACTATTTTACCATTCATTTATAATCCCACTGTTGATAGGCATTTGAGTTGTTTCCAATTTTTTGTAATTAAAAATGATAGTATTTGAAGGATATAATTCATATAATATTTGAAGATCTCATAATGAGACATGGAAAAACATGTACTGAAGATACAAAGAATTTGTAAATCTCATTTGGAATCTCTTGCTCTCTTCCTGGTATCTAACCAACCAGTGGAAATTCTTGATTTCACCTTGTCTGCCCACCATTTCTTGATTTTTTTAAACTCCTAATGCCACCTCTTTCTGTCTTGACTCAGCATTAATGGCTTGAACAATCGAGCTCTTCTCTATGACTTTGTCCTGATATAATAACTGTCCATAATAGAATCTTTTTTTTTCCAGTGGTGTGCTGGAGGTGGTTGTTACTACATCCAAGACTTAAATTTTCTTTTAAACTCCATCTTCATTGAAATGGTGCTGGTAGCTTGAAATCAGTCAATACAAGAGTATTTGTGCCATGAAAATCAGTATATGCAATAAATCAGACCCTACCACCCACAGCTAGCTGTGAAATATTTACCACCGCTCTAGCAAATCTTTGGAATTAGAAAGACTGTGGGATATAGAATCAGACATAATTAGGCTCTAGTTCCAAATCTTACCAGATATTTAATCTTAGAAATACATCTAAGCCTCTTATTTATAAAATAGGGACAAAGTATTTTTTTAATGTGATAATAATTAAATGTATAAAAATAGAGAGTTAAAAGATTTGAATCAAATCAGAATTCAGTATATGTTTGTTGAGTCTATTCTGAAACATAACTGTTAAATATAAACTGAAAAGTTATATGTAACATATATACACATATATGCTTTACATAAAATTAAGGTGTATACTGAGTTTAAAAAAGGCCTATATAATCATGTTTTTCTTCTAAACATCCTACAGGAAATTCGTGGATTCCCAATCTCTTGGAACATATGAAGTTTACTTGTCATTTTTTTATTAAAGGGAACAAAGCAGAACACCACCAAAGCATATGGCATGCTTTTGATCAATGTAAAATTTCAATTTATATATATTTAATGTTTCTTAAATAAAATTCATTATGACTTATTTACATACTTAGCTTTTATTGGATGTGTGCATACTGCTTAATCACTAGGAACTACGCCAGTTTATTCTCAGTTTAATTTTTTTTTTAAACCCAAAACATTTATTAAATGACTACCATATGTTAGTATGCAGGTAGTGGTTACAGATATAAATGAAGCATTGTCCTACCTTGAAGGTCTTAACAGTTTAGAAAGGGTGACAGTCTATAAATGAATGACTATAATAAAATATGATAAATGATAATTATGAAATTTTATAGAAAGTAATATGAAAGCATAAACAAATGAATGAATAAGTCTGCTTCATTATAACTAGGCTGTGTGTTGATCATATTTAAATATGAGGTTTCTTCTGTAAAAATATTAATTAAAACTACAATAACATTTCTTTCTCATGTAAATATTAGAAACATCCTGTAATTTGGGAGGAAAAAATATATCTAACAACACAAACTCATCAATAGCAAATAATGATCACAAGTAAGGATGTAATTTTTTTCCAAAACAACCTTATGATATGACAGTTCCTCCTAATTTATGATCTGCACTACAGTTCTAAAAGTCAGCGTTCATTCCTTTCAACCTTAATGCTATTACCAGAAAAGCAGTACAGAGTCTAAAAAGGATATAACATCCCATTGATTCAGAGCTTCTATGGCTCCCCTTAAGAATTAAACATCATTTATGAGCATTTTTATATTCATAAATTATATTTATTAGAAAGGCTTATTGTTTAATAATCTTTGGGCATATTTACTAAAGTAGTAAGACAATCTCTGAGACTGCAGCTCCAATTTAATAGGCAGCAGAAAAGCAAAACATACTTAGCCACATGAAATACAAAAGAAAAACAGGTCCAGATAAAATTTGTTCCAAATCTTGAGAATACAAAGAAAGACACTAGCATTTCAAAATTTTACCCTGGCTGTGGAGAGATAATTATATTTTGTATATTTTGTGTGTGTACATTACTCAATGACGTAAATTCTAAGTTTGGGGACATGTAAGGTTATGGTGAATGCGTAAGTCTACCAAAGAGAATTTGAAATAAAACCAAAAACCAAAATAGAGTACGCTTCCAGCTCTTCAAATGAGGCTACATGATTACATGGGAACCAAAACTGTTCACTCACTGAAGTCACCATGACTTTGGGTACACTCTACTACATCTTTAGCATTCCTGTTTCAAATGTAAATTTATTATACTACCACTGAAAGGACTTAATCACATTCCTTTTGCTGAGGGATCTAGTTTTTGTATAAGGTGGTATGAAAGCCTACTACTGATTGATGTCACGCAAAATGTGAGTTCGGATGATTGCTGTTTTCCATGTTAGGAAAACATTTTAAATATTTTTTGATACCTGTTACGAATTGAATTGTGTCCTCCCAAAAAGATGTGTTGAAGTTCATCCATGGGAATCTCTGAATATGACCGTATTTGGAAATAAGGTCTTTGCAGACATAATCAAGTTAAGGTGAGATCATACTGGATAATAGTAGACCCTAAACAATGATTGGTATATTTTTAACAAGAAGGAAGTTTGGGCAGCAACATACAGAGAAGAAAACCATTTGGAGATGGAGGCAGGAAAATTCATCTATAAACCAAGGAATGCCATGGATTACTAAAACCAGCAAAAGCTAAAAGAAATATTCCTGCCCTAGAAACTTCAGATAATGTATGGACTTGTTGATTTTGGACTTCAACCCTCTAAAACTGTGAGAGAATAAGTTTATACAGTTTTTAGCAATTTGTTAAGCAGCCCCAGGAATTTAATACAATGTCCATTCCAGATAAGAAAACATTATATAAAGAAATGTTATAGTTTTCCACTCAGGTAATTCTCTAGCAAACAATCAGACATTTTTTTCTATAAAGGGTTAAAAAGGAAATATTTTTGATTCTGTAGGTCATATGATTTCTGTCACAATTATCCAACTCTGTCATTATGGCACAAAAGCAACCATAGGCAACATAGAAATGAATGAACATTGCTATTTTCCAATAAAACATTATTTACAAAAACAGGTAGCTGGCCCATGGTCTAGACATTGTCTTGTACTGCTTTTCTTCTACTTTCTCATTTTCATATAGACTTTCCAATTTATTTCCCTTTGGCTGTGGGAAATGTGCTCTCTTCTTGGATTTTAGATTGATATTACCTGGGATATGTTAACCAGATTTGGTAAGGAGGATAATGGGCCCTGAAAGATGTTCATGTCCTAGTCCCTGACAACCTGTAAATACATCACCTTATATGGCAAAAGTGACCTTGTGTATGATTAAACTAAAGATCTTCTGATGGTGAGATTACCTGGACTGTGTGGTCCCAATATAATCCTAAAGTTCCTTATAATAAGGAGATGGGAGGATTAGAGTCAAAAAAAGTAATATGAAGCAAAAAGCCAAGAAAGAGAGAGACTGAAAGATGCTACACTACTGACTTTAAGATAGAGAATGGGGCCACGAGCCAAAGAATGCAGGGGATCCTTAGAAACTAGAAAAGGCATAGAAACATTCTTCCCAGAACCCCCAAAAGGAATGCAGCTCTGTTTACCAATTTTAGACTCTGACCTCTAGAACTGTAAGAGAATACATTTGTGTAGTTTTAAAGTACTAAATATTTGATAATTTGTTATAATAGCAATAGGAAACTAATAGGCCAGGTTTTTGTATCTTAACATTCCAAGATTTTCATTTAGATTCTCTTTACTAATTTCCATGTACTACAGCCTCCAAAACTCAACAACTTATTCAGTGTTTATTGCTGGACATACCCCATAATCCAAGGCCTATACACTGGGGCCATGGTTTTCTGAAGGTTTGAGAGAAAAATAAGGAAAAGACAAAAACAAAAAAATCAAACTTTTCAAACGTGAGCTAGCCTCCTTGAATCTGTGTGATGGCTGAATGTGGCTTACCATATATGGTAGAATACACAAACCTAATCTTGAAAAAGAACTGCATTGGATGTACAATATTCGTGGTCTACACCTAAGGGCCTCTGACAATGTTGGGCTAGCACTGATTTCTCTATTGGAAGCACATTCCCTGTTGGGGAAGACTATTATTCAGTATAGGTAGGAGATGAAATAAACCAGCATTGGAACTCAATTCTTGTGAGATTACTGTTAGAAAGAGGCAGTCTTCAGAGTATTACCTGGAAGAAGGGTTCTCTCATATATCCCTGGAAATTGATTTTAATACTAGTTTATAATTTTTCTTCCAAAATCAGTAGGAAACATCTTATATGATATGCAAAATAACACTCTAGATCTAGGGAATACAGCCATTGTAGAGTGCTCCTAGTTTGTTCATATGTTTCCCCATCAACTTCAGTGCTGAACCTGGGTAATGATAATGTCTCTTGGGGAAGTGACTGAACCTCCAATTCTTCCCAAACCAATCACTGCAAGAATTTTACCTTTCAGTGTAACAGCCCTTTACTGGAAACTAAACACAAACCCACGAGCCTGGCAGAAGAGTATCTCATTTCATTTCCTTTTCAATCCTTTCTCCATCTCACAATAGCATCCCTTGGCTCTGAATGTCCCCAGCAAGAATCACTTCTCACCCAGGCTCCACTGGGGACTTGAAAATTCCCTGCATCTATGTCTCCAGAAGAAACAAAGTGCAATAGAAGATAGTTTATCTGAAGGATACACAAAACACACCCACAAAACATACTTGCTCTATAATTTTAACAGATGTTTATCCACATGATAAAGGAGCAAGCTACTGTAATAATTTTAAAACTCTCTGCTTTAGTTAGTGGTGTTGGTGATGACTGGATCAATTGGAGTGTGGTGATGTCTTTGAGGCCCATTTAAAACCCTAAGACAGGGTGGTATAGATCATAAAGTAATGTTGATTATGGTTCTAAAGGAGTTAGAAAAAAAAAAAAAAACTCTAAGAAGGAAACTCAGAGCAAAAGCAAACAGATGACAGGGAGGGGAAGTCACAGGTGTATTTACATTTCAAAACCTACCGAACTTTACATTTTAAATATATGCCATGTAATACTTGCCAATTACATCTAAATGAAGGTTTTGGGTTTTGGGGGTTTTTGTTTGTTTTTTAAATCAGAAGAGAGTACTGAGGAGAAAGCAGCATGCTAACATTTAGAGATCTGACAGAGAAGAACACTGGAAGGCAAAGAACATGGATACAAATAGACTGGCTGTATTTAAGGACTATTATTAACATGCTAGTTCCTTAAGCAGTCCTTGATGGCAGAGTGAATGGTTTGAATAACTTTTCAGACGCCAATAAATCTTCCTTTAGCAGGGTCCACAATACATTATCTCAGTCTACCTGAACTCACATTAAATATAGCCGTATCCTTACAATATGAGAGAAAGGTAAAGAGACTATTTGATTGTTTTTCATTTGTGGCTATTCAACACCTATTAATACTGAGTTGGTATATTTCTTCAAGTATTTTAGGGTCAGTAAATTTATTTTTCCTCACAGATCTCAAATGTTCTTCTAGGCTCTTGAAAAGTCTATAGGGCAGAAGGCTACTTACAGAGCCTACTAGAAAAAAAAGGCACAGTAGGAAACTTAACCCATTAGGGAAAAGGAAGAAAATAATTTTTGTTTTCTGGAAAAGGGGAAGAATAGCAGCTGAACTCCTAAGGAGTACTTAAGTGCAAGTGTTTAAATCGTACCCCTCTCCAGCACTTTTTAGGCACTCAGTAAATGTTATTTTCAAATATTATGGGCTCTTGATTATATTCAGTAGATTATAATGGTTGAGTTTTCTCACTCAGTCTGATCCTACCTCAGCTCACATATTACTACCTGAATGACCATAACACAACTGTATTATTTAACTTCACTGATCCTTTTTAAATTGTGAAAGTAACATGAAATAATCAAGTTAAACTTTTTAAATTGATAACCATCACATGGTAAAGAACCTGACATTTTCATTCTTGGCAGCTAAAACTCAATATATACCAAGTGTTCACTTTAGAGACATTATCACATTTAATTTTTAAAGTAACCTGATGAATGTCACGCTTTTGTTATATCTATTTTAATGAAGAATATAATGCTCATCTATAGGAATTTTTTTCAAATCCATATAGCCAGCAAATGTGGGATTGATACTCAAACCTCTGAGTATGACTACAGCACCTCTTCATCTTTGTGGATGTCATTTTAAATCAAACAGATAGATTACACAGTTATAAAATATTTAATTTTTGTATTAAAAACTTATTTGTTAGATATTATGGGTAATCACATTGCTGTGGAACCCTTCTTATCTAATGCATAAGTTGCAAAAAATTTTTATTTGGGGTTCCACAGGGTTCCACAGATAAGCTGGAACCTTTGAAAATGGATACAGCACTTCAGCCCAAAACGATTTCTACCAAAATATCAATTTAAGGAAAAAAGGCAGAAATCATCTACTGGAATTTGTGCCTGTTTGGATATTTGTAACAAGAAATAATATGATGGTCAATACTCAGGAGAAATACATTTTGTGCAAAAAATAATATAATATCAAAGATAAGATAACAAATAAGATAACTGGCAAGCGAGAAAATATTCTACTCTCTCAAAACACACCAGAAACATACTTCACAATCAGCATCTTAGAAACAGATTTCTTCCTGATGATTTGTGTATCTCAAAAATAAATTAAGAAGGTACATGATATTCTATTACAGCACTCCAATCTACTAATCTTAGCTTCATCTAAAAGTCTAAAACTACTAATCTTAGCTTCACCTAAAAGTCTAAAACTATTTGTCAAGTGGCAATACACTGAGAATTGCATTATGTTCTCTTGGCAGTATACTGAAATATTTGTAATTTTCATGTTTTATAGCTCCCTGGAACCATTACCACACTTCCATTTTAGAGGCTGTGCTAAATTCAGCACAAATTTGAGTGAATAGTTGGAGGGAATAAAAGAGAGGGGTAAGATTCATTTTAATAGTTGGGGAACTTGACTGGGAAAATGATCTGTCAGTATTTTTCTGGAACACAACACTTTATGTAATTAGATTGGTGGAATGAAGGGAAATAGAAAGGACAAGATTAGATATTTTGGGGGGAATAATTATCCTTGAGGATGCAGTTAAAACCATGTGAGCAAGATGCAGCCTGGAAGATGGCAGAATAAAAGGACACACGCTCACTCCCTCTTGTGAGAGCACTGGAATCACAACTAACTGCTGAACAATCATTGACAGGAGGACACTGGAACTCGCCAAAAAAGATGCTGCACATCCAAGGACAGGGGAGAAGCCGCAATGAGATGGGGGCTCAATCACAATAAAATCAAATCCCATGGCTGCTGGGTTGGTGACTTACAAACTGGAGAACACTTATACAACAGAGGTCCACCCACTGTAGTGAAGGTTCTGAGCCCCATGTCAGGCTTCCCACCTGGGGGTCTGGCAGCAACAGGAGGACTTCCTAGAGAATCAAACTTTGAAGGATGGTGGGATTTGATTGTAGGTCTTTGACAGGACTTGGGGAAGTGGAGACTCCACTCTTGGAGGGCACACACAAAGTAGTGTGAGCATCAGGACACAGGGGAGGGAGCGGTGACCACATGGGAGACTGAACCGGACCTACCTGCTAGTGTTGGAGGGACTCCTGCAGAGGCAGGAGGTGGGTGTAGCTTACAGTGGTGACAAGGACACTGACAGCAGAAGTTCGGAGAAGTGCTCATTGGCATGAGCCCTCCCAGAGTCCACCATTAGCCCTGCCCAAGAGCACTGGTAGGCTCTAGTGCTGGTTGTCTCAGGCCAAACAACCAACAGGGAGGGAATTCAGTCCCACTGATCAGCAGACAAGTGGATTAAAGTATGACTGAGCTCTGTCCACCAGAGCAACACCCAGCTCTACTCACCACCAGTCCCTCCCATCAGGAAGCTTTCACAAACCCTTAGATAGCCTCATCCATCAGAGGGCAAACAGCAGAAGCAAGAAGAACTACAAGTCTGCAGCCTGAGGAATGAAAACCACATTCATAGAAAGAAAGAGAAAATGAAAATGCAGATGACTACATACCAGATGAAGAAACAAGATAAAACCCCAGAAAAAAACTAAATGAAGGGGAGATAGGCAATCTTCCAGAAAAAGAATTCAGAATAATGATAGTGAAGATGATCCAGGACCTCGGAAAAAGAATTGAGGCAAAGATCGAGAAGATGCAAGAAATGTTTAACAAAGACCTAGAAGAATTAAAGAACAAACACGTAGAAGAATTAAAGAACAAACAAACAGAGAGGAACAATACAATAACTAAAATGAAAAATACACTAGAAGGAATCAGTAGCAGAATAACTGAGGCAGAAGGACGGATAAGTGACCTGGAAGACGGAATGGTGGAAATCACTGCCATGGAACACAATAAAGAAAAAAGAATGAAAAGAAATGAAGACAGACTAAGAGACTTCTGGGACAACATTAAAAGCACCAACATTCCCATTATAGAGGTCCGAGAAGGAGAAGAGAGAGAAGAGAAAGGACCCGAGAAAATATTTGAAGAGATCATAGTAGAAAACTTCCCTAACATGGGAAAGGAAATAGCTACCCAAGTCCAGGAAGTGCAGAGAGTCTCAGGCAGGATAGACCCAAGGAGAAACACACTGAGACACATAATAATCAAACTGACAAAAAGTAAAGATAAAGAAAACTTATTAAAAGTAACAAGGGAAAAGCAACAAATAACATACAAGGGAACTCCCAGAAGGTTAACAGCTGATTTCTCAGCAGAAATTCTACAAGGCAGAAGTAGTGGCATGATATATTTAAAATGATGAAAGGGAAGAACCTACAACAAAGATTACTCTACCCAGCAAGGATCTCATTTAGATTTGACAGAGAAATCAAAAGCTTTATAGACAAGCAAAAACATAGAGAATTCAGACCACCACACCAGCTTTACCACAAATGCTAAAGGAACTTCTCTAGCCTGGAAACAAAAATTAAGGAAAAGACCTACAATAACAACCCAAAACAATTAAGAAAATGGTAATAGGAACAATATATATCGATAATTATCTTAAATTATCTTAAATATAAATATAAATGGATTAAATGCTCCAATCAAAAGACACAGGCTTGCTGAATGTATACCAAAAAAAGACCCATATATATGCCTTACCAGAGACTCACTTCAGACCTAGGGACACATACAGACTGAAAGTGAGGGGATGGAAAAAGATATTCCATGCAAATGGAAATCAAAAGAAAGCTGGAGTAGCAATACTCATATCAGATAAAATAGACTTTAAAATTCAGAATGTTACAAGAGACAAGGAAAGACACTACATAATGAACAAGGGATCAATCCAAGAAGAAGATATAACAGTTATAAATATATATGCACCCAACATAGGAGCACCTCAATATATAAGGCAAATGCTAACAGCTATAAAAGAGGAAATCGACAGTAACACAATAATAGTGGGAGACTTTAAAACCTCACTTACTCCAATGCACAGATCATCCAGACAGAAAATTAATAAGGAAACACAAGCTTTAAATGACACAATAGACCAGATAGATTTAACTGATATTTATAGGACATTCCATGCAAAAAAAGCAGATTACACTTTCTTTTCAAGTGCACACGGAACATTCTCCAGGATAGATCACATCTTGGGTCACAAATCAAGCCTTGGTAAATTTAAGAAAATTGATATCATATCAAGCTTCTTTTCTGACAACAATTCTATGAGATTAGAAATCAATCACACGGAAAAAAATGTAAAACATACAAACACATGGAGGCTAAACAATACATAACTAAATAACTAAGAGATCACTGAAGAAGTCAAAGAGGAAATCAAAAAAAGCCTAAGACAAACAACAATGAAAACATGACAAACCAAAACCTATGGGATTCAGCAAAAGCAGTTCTAAGAGGGAAGTTTATAGCAACAAAATCTTACCTCAAGAAACAAGAAAAATCTCTAATAAACAGTCTAACATTACACCAAAAGAAACTGGACAAAGTAGAACAAAAAATAACCCAAAGTGAGTAGAAGAAAATAAATGATAAACATCAGAGCAGAAATAAATGAAATAGAAACAAAGAAAACAATAGCAAAGATCCATAAAACTTAAAGCTGGTTCTTTGAGAAAATAAACAAAATTGATAAACCTTTAGCCAGACTCATCAAGAAAAAGGGAGAGAGGACTCAAATCAATAAAATTAGAATTGAAAAAGGAGAATAAGTTACAATGGACACTGTAGAAATACAAAGCATCATAAGAGACTACTATAAGCAACTCTATGCCAATAAACTGGACAATATGGAATAAACAGACATATTCTTAGAAAGGTATAACTTTCCAAGACTGGACAAGGAAGAAATAGACAATATGAATAGACCAATCACAAGTGATAAAATTGAAACTGCAATTAAATATCTTCCAAAAAACAAAAGTCCAGGACCAGATGGCTTCACAGGTGAATTCTATCAAGCATTTAGAGAAGAGCTAACACCCATCCTTCTCAAACTCTTCCAAAAAATTGCAGAGGAAGGAACACTCCCAAACTCATTCTACAAGGACACCAACATCCTGATACCAAAATCAGACAGAGATACTACAAAAAAAGAAAATTACAGACCAATATCACTGATGAATATAGATGCAAAACGCCTCAACAAAATACTAGCAAACAGAATCCAACAACACATTAAAAGGATCATACACCATGATCAAGTGGGGTTTATCCCAGGGATGCAAGCGTTCTTCAATATACACAAATCAATCAATGTGATAAACAAACTGAAGAAGAAAAACCATATGATCATCTCAATAGATGCAGAAAAAGCTTTTGACAAAATTCAACACCTATTTATGATAAAAAGTATCCAGAAAGTGGGCATAGACGGAAACTACTTGAACATAATAAAGGCCATTTACAACAAACTCACAGCAAACATCATTCTCAATGGTGAAAAACTGAAACCATTTCCTCCAAGATCAGGAACAAGAAAAGGATGTCCACTGTTGCCACTGTTACTCAACATAGATTCGGAAGTCCTAGCCATGGCAAACGGAGAAGAAAAAGAAATAAAAGGAATACAAATTGGGAAAGAAGAAGTAAAACTGTCACTGTTTGCAGATAACATGATACTATACCTAGAGAATCCTAAAGATGCCACCAGAAAACTACTAGAACTAATCAATGAATTTGGTAAAGTTGCAGGATACCAAATAAATGTACAGAAATCGCTTGCAGTCCTATACACTAACAATGAAAGATCTGAAAGAGAAATTAAGTAAACACTCCCATTCACTACTGCAACAAAGAGAATAAAATACCTAGGAATTAACTACCTAAGGAGTAAAAAGACCTGTATGCAGAACACTATAAGACACAGGTGAAAGAAATAAAAAATGATACAAACAGATGGAGAGATATACCATGTTCTTGGATTGGAAGAATCAATATTGTGAAAATGACTATACTACCCAAAGCAATCTATAGTTTCAATGCAATCTTTATGAAATTACCAATGGAATTTTTTTTACAAAGCTAGAACAAAAAAATCTTAAAATTTGTATGGAGACACAAAAGACCCCGAATAGCCAAAGAAATCTTGAGGGAAAGAAATGGAGCTGGAGGAATCAGACTCCCTGACTTCAGATTATACTACAAAGCTACAGTAATTAAGACAATGTGGTACTGGCACAAAAACAGAAATATAGATCAATGGAACAGAATAGAAAGCCCAGAGGTAAACCCATGCACCTATGCTGAAGTAATTTATGACAATGGAGGCAAGAATATACAATGGAGAAAAGACAGGCTCTTCAATAAGTCATGCTGGGAAAACTGGACAGCTACATGTAGAAGAATGAAATTAGAACACTCCCTAAAACCATAAACAAAAGTAAATTCAAAATGGATTAAAGACCTAAATGTAAGACTGGACACTATAAAACTCTTAGAGGAAACCATAGGAAGAATACTCTATGACATAAATCACAGCAATATCTTTTTTGACCCACTCCTAGAGTAATGGAAATAAAAACAGAAATAAACAAATGGGACCTAATGAAACTTAAATGCTTTTGTATAGCAATGGAAACCATAAATAAGATGAAAAGACAACCCTCAGGATGGGAGAAAATATTTGCAAATGAAGCAACTGACAGAGGATTAATCTCCAAAATATACATACAGCTCATGCAGCTCAATATTAAAAATACAAACAACCCAATCAAAAAGTGGGCAGAAGACCTAAATAAACATCTCTCCAAAGAAGACATACAGATGACCAAGAGGCACATGAAAAGCTGCTCAGAATCTCTAATTATTAGAGAAATGTAAATCAAAACTACAATGAAGTATCACTTCACACCTGTCAGAATGTCCATCATCAAAAATCTACAAAGAATAAGCACTGGAGAGGGTGTGGAGAAAAGGGAACCCTCTTGCACTGTTTGGGGAAATGTAAATTGATACAGCCACTATGGAGAACAGTATGGAGGTTCCTTAAAAAACTAACAATAGAATTATCATATGACCACCAATCCCATTACAAGGCATATACCCAGAGAAAACCATAAATCAAAAAGACACAGGCACCCCAATGTTCATTGCAGCAGTATTTACAATACCCAGGTCATAGAAGCAGCCTAAATGTCTATCGACAGACGACTGACAAAAAAGATATGGTATATATATACAGTGGAGTATTAGCCATAAAAAGGAAATAAACTGGCTCATTTGTTGAGACATGGATGGACCTAGAGACTATCATACAGAGTGAAGTAAGTCAGAAAGAGAAAAACAAATATCGTATATTAACGCACATATGTGGAACCTAGAAAACTGGTACAGATGAACCGGTTTGTGGGGCAGAAATAGTGACACAGATATAGACAACAAATGTATGGACACCAAGGGGTGAAGGTGGGGGGGGTGGCAGTGGTGGTGGGATGAATTGGGAGATTGTAATTGACATATATATACTAATATGTATAAAATAGATAGCTAATACAAACCTGCTGTATAAAAAATAAATTAATTAAATTAAATTTTAAATAAACTATGTGAGCATGAAAAGCTGCAGAGTCAAATCTTAAATGGAAAGAAGAAAAAATATAGAAAGATTATGAGCAATTAAGAAGGACATCTCAATAGAAGTAGAAGGCAAAGTTCAGGCCTTAGAACTAATAGAATTTATTGTTTTTACACAAACTGAATCATTAAAGGATCGTCTTTGTTGTTGTTAATTGTGTGTATTTGTATTACACTGATATATTTTCCAATTTAAATCAAACTGAAAAAAGTATATACTGCTTTGTTCATGCTCTCAATTAAATCATAGAACCCTTGAAGAAGAAACTGCATCCTTTATTTTAATTATGCATTATGCTATGCATATTTTTCATATATAATATTGAGCCAGAAAATCTTAGGGATTTTTACATAGATATCATCATAGGTCACAGGTAATTTTATTTTTCATATGTTGTTTGCCTAACTCAGTACCAAGATTCATTCTTTGCCGACAAACATAAAGGCCACTTGCCAAAGGCCCAAACAGAATCTCTTACAGATTCCTCCCAAGAAAAGGCAAGTTTGTGTTAAGAGTTCAGAGGTATTGTCCCAGGTAGCTCACTAGTGAAGAGTTCTTCAAACTATCAGGGCTTATGTTTAAAATCCATCTGAATCATATATGTTATTACCATAATGTCTTTGCTTTAACATAAACATTTTCCCCTATGTATACTGTGGATTAAATCAGGAAGTAGGCAGATGCTCCAAGTTTACCCTATGGCCCTGCCAAACTCTCTGGAATAAAATTGAATACCCACAGGTTATGGTTACCACAGCTTGAGAAGAATAGACTTAAAAATAGACATGGGGGGCTTCCCTGGTGGCGCAGCGGTTGAGAGTCCACCTGCCGATACAGGGGACGTGAGTTCATGCCCCGGTCTGGGAAGATCCCACATGCCGCGGAGCGGCTGGGCCCGTGAGCCATGGCCGCTGAGCCTGCGCGTCCGGAGCCTGTGCTCCGCAAAGGGAGAGGCCACAACAGTAAGAGGCCCATGTACCACAAAAAAAAAAAAAAATAGAAATGGGGCGGTGGAGTCAAGACGGCATACTAGGAGGACATGGAATTCGCGTCTCCTCACAACTAGGGCACCTACCAGGCACTGGTGAGGGACCACAGACATCTGATGGGATGGTAGGAACCCCTAGAAACCAGCTTGCAGGATCTTTCTTCCCATGTTGGAGGTCAGGCCCAAGCTCCTACGGTGGGAGCTCCGAGTCCAAACCACTGGACTAACAGAGAACCTCAGACCCCAGGGAATATCAATCGGAGTGAGGTCTCCTGGAGGTCCTCATCTCAGCACGAAGACCCAGCTCTATACAACTGCCTGCAAACTCCAGTGCTGGATGTCTCAGGCCAAACAACTAGTAAGAGAGGAATACAACACCACCCATCAAAAAAAAAAGAAATGACAAAAAAATTGTTACAGATGAAGGAGCAAAGTAAAAAGTTACAACACCAAATAAATGAAGAGGAAATAGAGAACCTACCTGACAAAGAATTCAGAGTAACGATGTTAAGATGATCCAAAATCTCGGAAACACAATGGAGAAAATACAACAAACATTTAACAAGGATCTAGAAGAACTTGTTGGACAGCTTGGATAGCTACATGTAAAAGACAACTTGGACAGCTACACGTAAAAGAATGAAATTAGAACACTCCCTACCACCATACACAAAAGTAAACTCAAAATGGTTTCAAGACCTAAATTTAAGGCCAGGCACTATAAAACTCATAGAGGAAAACATAGAACACTCTATGACATATATCACAGCAAATCCTTTTTGACCCACATCCTAGAGAAATGGAAATAAAAATGAAAATAAACAAATGGGACCTAATGAAACTTAAAAGCTTTTGCACAGCAAAGGAGAACTTAAACAAGACAAAAACACAACCCTCAGAATGGGAGTAAGTATTTGCAAATGAAGCACCTGACAAAGGAATAATCTCCAAAATTTACAATCAACTCATTCAGCTCAATATCAAAAAAACAAACAACCTGGGCTTCCCTAGTGGCGCAGTGGTTGAGAGTCCGCCTGCTGATGCAGGGGACACGGGTTCGTGCCCTGGTCCGGGAAGATCCCACATTCCGCGGAGCGGCTGGGCCCGTGAGCTATGGCTGCTGGGCCTGCGCGTCCAGAGCCTGTGCTCCACAACGGGAAAGGCCACAGAGGTGAGAGGCCCGCGTACCGAAAAAAAAAAAAAAAAAAAAACCCAATCCAAAAATGGGCAGAAGTCCTAAATAGACATTTCTCCAAAGAAGATATATAGATTGCCAACAAACACATGAAAGAATGCTCAACATCACTAATCATTAGAGAAATGCAAATCAAAACCACAGTGAGGTATCACCTCACACCGTTCAGAATGGCCATCATCAAAAAAATCTACAAACAATACATGCTGGAGAAGGTATGGAGAAAAGGGAACCCTCCTGCACTGTTGGTGGGTATGTAAATCGATACAGCCACTATGTAGACCAGTATGTGGAGATTCCTTAGAAACTAAAAATAGAACTACCATATGACCCAGCAATCCCACTACTGGGTGTATACACTGAGAAGACCACAATTCAAAAAGAGTCATGTACCACAATGTTCCTTGCAGCTCTATTTACAATAGTCAGGACATGGAAGCAACCTAAGTGTCCATCAACAGATGAATGGATAAAGAACATGTGGCACACATATACAATGGAATATTAGCCATAAAAAGAAATGAAACTGAGTTATTTGTAGTGAGATGGATGGACCTAGAGTCTTTCATACCGAGTGAAGTAAGTCAGAAAGAGAAAAACAAATACCATATGCTAACACACATATATGGATTCTAAAAAAAAAAAAAAAATGTTCCTGATGAACCTAGGGGCAGGACTGGAATAAAGACGCAGATATAGAGAATGGACTTGAGGACACAGGAAGGGGGAAGCGTAAGCTGGGACAAAGTAAGAGAGTAGCATTGACATATATACACTACCCGATGTAAAATAGATAGCTAGTGGGAAGCAGCTGCATGGCACAGGGAGATCAGCGTGGTGTTTTGTGACCACCTAGAGGGGTGGGATAGGGAGGGTGGGAGGGAGATGCAATAGGGAGGGCATATGGGAATATACATATGCATATAGCTGATTCACTTTGTTATACAGCAGAAAGTAACACAACACAGTAAAGCAATCATACTCCAATAAAGATGATAAAAAAATAAAATAAAATAAAGGGGAAAATTACTTAATGGAGAAGTAAAATGAAGAGCTTGTTATTTTTAAAAAATAAAACCAGACCTCTTTAAGTCAGGCCAAGAAGAAAAGAGATCTAACACAAATAGCATTAGAGATAAGAAAGGATAACACTCATACCTGAGTTTGACTCTTATTGCTCCAATGGAAGGAATTTTGCAATAATAACCTAAAAAATACATATTATATTTTATTACATTATATTAAAATTTATATTATAAAATTATTTTTTGGCTTGAAGCAGAAAAGATCATTTTTCACTTCTAATTGAGCAATCATCAATAAAATATCAATAACTGACAAATTCGGAAAATGATTAATATATTTACAACAAATGCAAAGGTTTTATGAGAGATTTAGTTACATTTCTTAGGTTGCATAAAATAAATGTACAGTAGTATGGAAACCTACAAAGTACAGTAGTATGGAACCTGGCATCTCTAAAGATACTTTTTTCATTCGAGAAATTATTAAAGATGCATGATGATGGGTATATGATACTTATTATATTTATATAAACTATTTGCCTAAATATAATGTTCAGAGTAAATACAGAGTCTTTGTAATGCTATGTGATCAGTTTATTTTTCAAATAACACCTTGCTTTTTTCTGAGTACAAAGGAAACATGGGCTCACTACACAAAATTTGAATGTCCTATGAATGTATAAGAAGTTTTTGTTTAATTCAACCCCTCAGAGAAAGATGTACATGTATGTCACACTTGCTTATATCTGTTTTACAAAATTCATGTATTCTTTCATTCTAAATTTTTCATATAAGATTATATTCGATACATATTGAATCATTATGCAGTATACCTGAGACTAAAATAATGTCGTATGTCAATACCTCAATAAAAAATGCAAGGAAATGGGAAAAAAATAGACATGGTGAGGCCACCTCTGACACAACAGCATGATGAGCCCCACAGACCCATTCCTCAGTGAAACAGGTGAAAACTGTAAAAATGACAACGACTTAAAGTCTCTGAAAATGGCCCTAAAACTATACAGTAAATATAGATATATTTAAGTAAACCTACAAAATTTGGTAAGAACTGTGACGTTCTGTGATATTTGAACCAAACCCCTCCCTTCCTTCCCCACAGATAAAGAGATGGAAATTCTACTCCACACTGTTTCAACTAAGAGCACACACCATCACCACACAACTCCCAGTCAGAGGTCTGTCTTCCTGGGAAGGGAGAATATTAGCATTTCTCATCCTGCTCCCAGCTATCTGTTAATAAAGTGAAGTTCCAGGTGGGTGTGGCAAGGAGTGGGTGATACCTTCTTCCACTTAGGTCCAGTTTATGGTATGGAGGCTCTTGGGTGCAGCAATGCCTGCCCTGGCTTATGGGGTGGGGTTTCCACAACAAGAGAGTAAGTCAAGGAGACATGGAACTGCTGCCCACCCCTTCCACCAAGCCCTCAGCTCCTAAAGTCACACAGAGAAAAGCACTCCATTGTCCCTAATCTCAGCTCCACGGTCATGACTCAAAGATTCTTCCAAGGGGTGGTGGTGGTGAGGGGGAGAAGCCAAAAAACAGGGAGCTCCAAATCCTCCCCCAAAGGAACTCTTCTTCATTTGTAACAGCATAAGGGCACTCTTCAAAAGAAAAGAGGTGTAGGGAAAAGTAATTAGGACTTGATTGAAAGATTTACTGGAGATATTGGATAAACTATAGACTCATCAGGTTCCCAGAAGTAAAAGGGGAAAGAAATAGCTGAGGAGAACCCTCCTGGAGTCACAGCCAATTATCAAACCGTGGCTTCAGGGACTTTCCCTTCAAAGGAACCAGAATTTGATTGGCTTAGTCTGTGAATTCAATACATGTCTCAGGGCACTGTTGAAAATAATAGAGCAACCCTCCTGTAATCAATAGAAGTTAATATCTGGGTGTAGTCAGGGAAAGAGACACTCAGAGATGGCCTTGCCAAAACCACAGACATCACAAGGTAACAGTGGACTTTTCCAAAGCTGCATCCCCTGGGGAGCAACATCAGAGACTTACCACCATGGAAGGAAAGATATCAACTCCCCTAAAATAATCCAACCAGTCACTAAACAAGTAAAGGAGAAAATAATAATAACAAGCTTGGGGTGCTATTATATATTATCAAAAATGTATAGTTTCCAACACAAAATTATGAGACAAGCAAAGAACTAGGAAAGGATGCCCCATACATTAGGGAAAACAAAAAACAACAACAACAAAAACAAGCAGGCAACACAAAGAGTGCCTACATGTCAGAATTAACAGGCAAAAGTTTAAGTAACCATTATAAATACGTTCAAAGCACTAAAGGTAACCATGATAAAAGAAGTAAAGGTTGATATGATAACAATGTCTCATCAAATAAAGACTACCAATAAAGAGATTGGCAATGTATAAAAGAACGAAATGGAAATTCAGGAATTGAAAAGTTGTCATCTCCAGTATTTTCACAGGTGGAGGGAGCCATGCCAGAGGCTTCCAACATAATGGCTCTTCCAGGGAGCCACCAGGGGGAACTGAGGGGCCAACGGGTCTAATAGGGCTGTGTAGATTTATGATGCCCTGATTAAGGTTTGCTTGCACAGTTGAGAACGTCTACTGCTACCACAGATTCTCAATAAATTTTGAGGGTCCTGGAAGTGCACCATGAAAATGATTGGGTAGTTTTCTCAATCCACAGTAGTAAAGGTTGGAGGCACATGTGTAGTCTTGGTGAAGGAAAATTTAGTCACATGCTTTCAACAGTCAAATGTTTGGCCTTGTATTACCAGAGATGGGTCTGAACTACATAAGGCTATCAGCTAGTTAGGGTTGCAATTGGGGCAGTTTAATGACCAATGCCTGGGATTATTTCCACTTCCTATGGGGAGGTTTATGGTTAGGAGAAATAAGCTATTCACTAAAGCCACTATACATTGGAATTTCAGCTGGAACTTGCATATCAAGTGGGTAGGTGTGGTCCAGCAGGGTCAGGGAAGTCTATGACCTGGGGACCATAGCTAACCACCTGATGGGGTCATCAATGAATATTGAGAAACAAGATGATCAACATTATTTTTCCTTTATTCTTTTGACTAGTTTAGTGATTATGAAGATAACCAGTAAAATATATGACGGGGGTGGTGTTATGAAATTGAGTTAATTAAGGAAAAATAGCATAATACATGAATCAAGAATGGCAAAAAATGAGGAATCAAAAAATCAAATATTTTTAATGTGCTGGTTATATGTCAATCATCTATGCTTTGTCTAGAATCAAGATAGCAATGTAATACTCTTGCTTAAGGAGCAAATACCATTACTGAGATCCAGAAATAACCCTAAGACATTTAGGCATGGCCGTCTTCATCTCTTGGTAATTTTTTATTAGCACCAGAAAAATACAGGCCATCATTTTCAAGTGTATTTGTAGCCAATTACATAGATTTATCATGGAAACGGCATAATTTAATTAAATATTTTCAAAAATAAAGAAAATAAACATTCTGAGACTATTTCTACATAAAATATTCATAGTTCCTCTTTATTTCAGTAGCTACTACTGTTCTTCAAACAGCCTCATTACCATTACTGTATGCTCAAGAAATCCTTTCCTATATTCTTAATTCATATTCTAGAGTTAACATGTATTGCTGCTATATGTCGCATCACACCATATATTTAAAGTAAGGGGCCAATTATGTCCCTGGATATGAATAGTTCTAGCCTTTTCTCTGCAGGAGAGTTGCTAGAATCAAGATAAGACACATATTCTGTTAGGTATTTAATAACAAATATTTTGTTTCTTAGGCCAAAAAGTCTTAATTCTCTTCCAACTATGTTCAACATGTAATTTTAAATAATATTAAAAATGTAAATCAAGTTTGAGAACTAATTTTTTTTTCTAATTGGATGGCAAAACTGATTCAGCTTTGCCCTTAGGTTTGTCCCAACATATTTTTATTATGAAACATTCCATGTATTCAAATTTTAAAAATGTAAGGGGGCTCAAATTATTGGGAAACATGTAAATAATATTATCCCATAAGATTAAGGCATCAAATTCCCCTCGATAACAATCATAGGCAGCATGGCCAGGTGAGCCCAGTTGGTGTGAGAAGAGCGGTGGCCATATGGTTGAGAGTTTAAAGTGGTAAATGCCCCTGGCAGCAAGAAAAGCCATTTAGGAGTCCATTTACTGCCCTGTAACTTAAAGAACAAGGATTTTAAAAGACCATTGTTCTGTTCAATAATGCCAGAGGACCACAGGGAAAATGGGAGTCCCATTGGATACCCTGTTGGAGAGCCCAGTGCTGTCTTATGTGGGCAGTAAAATGGGATCCTTGATCTGAGTCAATGATGTCAGGAGGGCCAAATGGGGGCAAGATACACTTAGAAAAGAAAGAGGGTTACCTGCTTTGAAGAGGTGTTCCTGGTGGATGTAACTGGCAGTAGGCCCATAACAGTATCCATACATGTAATGGCTGGCAAAGCAGGTATTATCCACAGATAGAGGAAGCTGCCCTCTGAAATCAACCTGTAAGCAGCTAAAAGGGCAGTACCCTCCAGGAACCGAAGCATAACAGCACAGTTTCCAGTGCACAGTGAATATATATATATATATATATATATATATATATATGTATGTATGTATATATGTATATATATATATGTATAAAGATTGAATTATATACTTTAAATAGATGAATTGTCTGCTATGTGTCAGTAAATCTGTTACTAAAAACAGACATGGACCTGAGAAGAAATGGTAATATGGTCAAAAAAGGGCAATTTATTTTTTTCTCTACCTCACTCTCTCATTTCAGCTTCCCACTTGTGTGAATCCATATATGTAGTATAAACATTCTAATTAGTATTTGCAAGGTATGTGCCCAGAAAGAATCTTCAATGAAGACTATAATAAATTCCTTGTAGTCTTTACTAGGATGAAGTACTTCTCTTTCCACTGGAGAAAGATTCCCATACTTAAGGCAGGCATATACACTTCTTTTTCTTATTTAGAAATTCTGTAGAATGTTAGAAGTTATGTACATTGTAAAGGAACCTTCAGATTTTGAACCTGTTTCTTTATTTCATAGTAGTCAGCAGAGTAATAAAGGTTAGGACTGTAGAGCAAAGCGGCACCTGCCACTCCGTCCACCATCTTAACCCAACCCATAGAGAAAAAGCTTCTGAGAGAGAAAGAAGGACCTAGAGTAGAGAAGCAGTGTCAGCCCCTCCCAGATCCAGCCTCTCTTCGTGAGGCACCGCCCTCATCCTTTTCCTGGCAGTCCACATGGACACATGCTTTTATTTCACATCGGGATTCAAAAAGTTTCCCATAAGAATCAGAGATTTTCCAATTAGTGACTCAGGCTGAAAGGTGACTATTTATAATGTTTGTACCCTGTGTTAACTGGAGAAACCTGATTTATGTGGGTTTTATGTCCCAACGAGAAATGATCTGATTGTTTCTGTTAGAGTGAGAAAAATTTTGCCTACTGTAACTGACATGTGAAAGGCAGGGCACTAAGTACAGTGACTGGAGACTTGAAAGGAAACAATGCATTGAATCTGTTAATAGGATGGTTGAAAATATACATGCTATATATACTAGGTTACATACAAGGAGGATGGTCATTCCCGGGTAGTTATTTTTCATGTTTTTTCACAACTCTAAAATATACACATGCACAACAACTCAGGCTCTCAGAGCATATTTATTTTTCCAAGGAAACTATTTATCACATTGTTTTGGTGTATAATTTATTCTAAAATTATTTGCTTTGAATATATTGCTATTCTATTTTATGTTTCAGGGTGGTAGCATAGACTCAGAATATTTGTAGATTTCTAATATAAACCATTTACAATAAAAGTCTCTTTTTCTGTGGTATGCATATAATTGACTTTACCCTGTCTTCTGTCAGATCAATGTGTTCTCTTTTAATCAGGATATTCTTTTTAAAAGAATAATAAGGGACCAAAAGTAGGACATGACATTACATAATTATAATGTGTAGAAAGCTATGTCTTAGACGCCACAAGCCAATCAAAAAAAGAAGATTTCATCTCCTTTCAATATTGAAAATTGGTTTCCTATTTAATTCTTTTCCTGACAATTAGATACTAAGGAATCAACCCAAGAGGGGCAAAAATACTCAAAAGACATTATTTTTCTGAAACAGAGTAAGAAGGGAGAAGTTTCCTAAGTAGAAATATTCATATTTTCAAAATCAGATTAAAATTTTTTATAGGTGTTACACTATTCCTGTTATGAAGTCAGAATTTCATCCTATAGCTTTTGACAATATGTTATTTTATTATGTTTGCCATTAATATTTCTATAGCATCAATATATTTTTAAAAATCATGGCATGTTTGGAACCCACATAATTTGAACTGTTGTTTCTCCTAGAAGAATAAGTATTCCAAAGAATATGTAGCAACCTAATTTAAAAAAAAAGAAAAGAAAAGGAACATATGACAACTGGATTAAGAAACTTAGGAGAAAACTAGGAGCAGAATTATTTCATCTATAAAATTTGATTAGTGTATTTAATATTGATTTAAGGTAAACGTTGATTAAAAATAGGGAATAGTCACCTTTGTTAGTAGAAGCATAAGAGAAATATAAGATAAGCAATCAAATACTTGAGGGACTTAAACATTATGCTAAGCTGTGTTGATAGGATATGCAGGTATTAGGGAGCTAGGGATGCTGTGGGGATGGAAATTGCAATATTTAGTGAGAATAACAATATTTCACAGTGTTAAAATATTAAACATATTACAAATATGAAACAAATCAATATTTTAAACACAATAAATTTTAATATTCTTTTTATTAGACCTGAATCTGACGTTTGGCAAATGGTCCTTTTATTACGTTGTTAAATAGTTAGCATTAAATCAATTCAGTTAAAGTAATGTATAAAAGGAATGAGCAAATCATGGTACAGCCAGAAAGGAGGTTGGTGTCAGAGCACAGAGAGATAGATGGTAAGCAATGCATTTAATTTATTTTTATCAAGCTTTCATTGCTTTGTTGTTTGAGTTATTATTTCAAAATACTTCATTAAAAATCTCAAATAAATTTGACTCCAAATGAAATTAGAGCTCCTTAACACCAAAGGAAAAAAAAAATCTCACCTCTTTGATATGAATTAGCTTCAGTTAATAATGTCTTTTGGCATTTTTCTTCAAGATAATTAATTTTATTTGCTTTTGTTTTCATCTTGTTGAGTCTTTTATCTATCAGTTGAATATGCAGACCCATCAACTGACAAAGTTTTATCAACATTTATATTTGATGAGACTTAGACAAAGGAATATAAAAAAATACTTGTCTAAATTCAAGCAGACATAAACCTTACTAGGATACAACATTTGATCTTTCCGACAACTTTGCATTTTTCTGTAGACTCCTACACACCTTTATGATCTCACAGTGGCTAACACAGAGCTATGCACCTGGTAGGTAAATATATTTACCTCAGTAAATATAGGATTTAATGGAAATTTATAACAAATTAGTAAAATGTTAAAGGATTATTAAAGCAATGTAGAAAAGCCATCTAAAATGTCTAAATAGCTCAAGTATGATTCTGCTAAAGTCATTACCTGATAAAGTGGGGGAAGGGATTAAAAATCCTTGGCATAAATTTTGAGGATTTGTAACCAGAAAATATTATTGCAACCTTAGGACTTTTGTAAATGTCCAAACATCTGTTGGCTAACATATACTTATGGTTCATTGAAAAGATGCAAAAGTCACATAGGGGACAAGTTAATGATGCAAAGAAAAGAAAGTCTGACTCGTTAGCCATCATTTAAGACTTGGGCAATTGTCAAGAATTTATCAAAATATAGTGTTTAATATATTTTGGCACACTTTGTAATCACTCAAAATAGACATCAAAACAAGCAACATTATTTACTCTACTATATTTTTATTATTCAAAGCTGAGTGGGAGGGCTTCCCTGGTGGCGCAGTGGTTGAGAGTCCGCCTGCCGATGCAGGGGACGCGGGTTTGTGCCCCGGTCCGGGAGGATCCCGCATGCCACGGAGCGGCTGGGCCCGTGGGCCATGGCCGCTGGGCCTGTGTGTCCGGGGCCTGTACTTCGCGGTCGGGGTGGGGGGGCACAACGGTGAGGGGCCCATGTACCGCAAAAAAAAAAAAAAAAAAAAAGCTGAGTGGCATAGTTATAAACATCCAATAAATTTTGTTTGCCATATGAGTAGGATCTTAGAACTAATTCACTAAACGTTCACTGTAAAATGTCAATCATTCAACAGAGGAAACATAGATAAACTCAAAATTTTTCTTTTAGTATTTTACTGCCTAACTTCATTGAGGATATACATGATTGATTTAAGTTCTCCCCACTATCTTTTCTTTTTCACTTTTTGAATTAAGAAATACATGTGAAAAGGTAAAGAAAACATAAATGCACTGTTTAATAAAAATATAAAGAACATGCCTATGTGATACCATCACTGGTCAATAGGATAAATAGAATATTTCAATCAGTCCAGGGGTCTCCTATGTGTGCCTTGGACATCACAGCCTACATGTTTCCCAGAATTGCTTAGAAAACAATTTGGCAGTTGCATATAGCTAAACACATACATAATATTTAAGAAAGCAATTTCATTCTCATGTATATGTCCAAGGATAAGGAAAATATGTGACCATAAAAAGACCTGTATGTGAATGTTTATAGTTGCTGTATTCATAACAGCTTCAAACTGGAAACACCATAAATGGCCACCAACAGATGAATGGGATAAGCAAATTGCAGTCTATCCATGTAATAGAATTCTACTCAGCAATAAAAAGGGTGAACTACTGATATATACAATTAACATGGATGAATCTCAGAAGCATTATGTTAAGCAAAAAAAGCCAAACATTAAAACTGTTATTCTATGTATATGTATAACTGATCCACTTCATTATAAAGCAGAAACTAACACACCATTGTAAAGCAATTATACCCCAATAAAGATGTTAAAAAAACCAAACTGTTATTCTATTTATATAACATTCAGTCAAAGACAAATCTACAGAGGCAGAAATCAGTGGTTGTCAAGAACTGAGAATGTGGGAAGGACACTGACTAAATTAGGAATAGGAGGAATCTGTGTGGTGATGGAAAATATCTCACATCTTGATTTTGGTGATGGTTATAAGCTGTTTCACATTAGTCAAAAATCATAGAACTGTATACCTAAAAAGGGTGAATTTATTGTAGTGAAATTATACCTCAATAAACAACCTTAAGTGGGAAAAAAGCCTGAAGAACACCAGAAAGGTGAGGAACACAAGAAACAATCGGCAAATTTGCCTTTGGTCCTAGGAGAAGGACGGCCCACCCACCCCCATGGCAGGAAACCTTCCAAGTGTGTTTACTCCAACACAGGGTATCAATGGCAGTCACACCATTCATTAAAGAAGACTTAAGCCTCCTTTCTCTTGGGACAGAAGAAGCTTATAGTCTCTGTCAAAAGATACATTTCTTTCTTGATAGGAACTATAATTACAACTCATTCATTCCACAAATAGTTACTGAGCACTTAAAAAGTGTCAGCCACTGTTTCATGTACTGGCATTTCAGTGGTAAGCAATATAGGAAAGCACATTATTCTCCAGGAGCATAAATACCGGTCTGACTCAGTTTATGAACGTGTTACCAGACAATGGGCTGAGTGCTTTACAGAATCATCTCCTTCTCATTTTTTTCCAAAATAGAAAATACTTTAATTTTTTTATGATGATGTAAATATGGTCATTTCAAAAATTTAATAAGATCCTAAAGAATCATAAAGAAAAAAATTATAATCACCTGTATTTCTACCACTCAAAGGTAGCCTCTGTTACTATTCTGGTACATCATTTTACAAACACACACATACACACACACTCATATATTCACTTAGCAAAAATATTACCTTGTGTATTGATGACTGATAGGTAAATATGATAAAAATATGGAAAATATTAGCAATCATGGGATCTAGGTTAAAGGATATTTATCATGTAGCTTTTTTAACTTGAAAAATTTCGTACCAGTTTTGGTAAGTTATTTTTTTCCAAGAATTTTTCCATTTCATTTAAGTTGTCAAATTTATTTACAAAAGGCCATTCATAATACCCCTATTATTTTTTTTTCAGTCTCTAGACTCAACGTGTTATCTCTTTTTTAGTCTTTAGGCTGGAAATTTGTCTTGTCCTCTTAAGATAAAGATCGGCTTCCCCCTAGAAAGAGAGAATTCTATCAGCAGCCTGCCTTCAAACTCAAGCTACAGCAGTAACTCCTTCCTGGATATATTCAACCTCCCAGTCTGCTTTTCAGATTTTGGATATATATATATATTTATTCAATTTATATATATATTCAATTTATATATATATTCAATTTATTTATATATATATATAAAGACTATATAAACTCTATAGTCTTTTGTGTATGACTCAATGCACTTAATATTTTTGATATTCACCCATGTTGTTGCATGCTTCAATAGGTTTTTTGTTTTTTGTCTTGCGGTACGCGGGCCTCTCACTGTTGTGGTCTCTCCCGCTGCGGAGCACAGGCTCTGGACGCGCAGGCTCAGCGGCCATGGCTACGAGCCCAGCCGCTCCGCGGCATGTGGGATCTTCCCGGACTGGGGCACGAACCCATGTGCCCTGCATCGGCAGGCGGACTCTCAACCACTGCGCCACCAGGGAAGCCCTACCACAGATTTTTTTTTTTTAATCCATTCACCTGTTGATAAGTATTTGGGTTGTTTCCAGTTTTTGTTTTTCTATTTTGAAAAAAAAAAATTCTAGGAATTTTAAAATCCAAGGCTTTGTGTAAATGCATGTTTTCATTTATATTTTTGTGTTATATTTAGGTCTATGATATATTTTGAGTTGACTTTTGAGTATATATGAGGTAAGGTTTGTTCTTCACATTTTTGTATATGATAATCCCATTGCTCCAGCAAAATTTGTTGAAAATACTGTCTTTTCCCTATTGAACTATCTTGGCATGCTCGCCCCAAATCAACTGACCACATCTATTTGGGTCTATTTCTGGATTCTCAGTTCTCTTCAATTGATCTGTGTTTCTATCCTTATGCCAGTAGCATGCTATCTTGATTAATGGAGCTCTCTAGTAAATCCTGAAATCAAATAGTCTAAGTTCTCCAACTTTATTGTTAATTTTCAAAATTTTTGTCTATTATAAGCTCATTGAATTACCACATACATTTATGAGCAGTTTGACAGCATACACGAAAAGGTATATTGGGCTTTTAACTGGACCTATAGATGAATTTGTGGAGAATTCAACAATGCTGAATATTCCAACCTATGAACACAGTATATTTATCCATTATTTAGATCATCTTTATCTTCTCTCAGGAATATTTTGTATTTTCAGTGTACAGAACTTGTGCATTTTTAGTTAAGTTTATCCCTAAATTCTTTATGCTTGATGATATTGTAAACAGTTCTTTTTCTTTTTTCAATTTTGAATTATTCTTTGATAGAATGTAAAAAATAACTTCTTATGTAAGATCTGTTCTTTACAATGCATTGACTCAGACTTCCTACTCCTTTAAAACAATACTTGCACTTCTCTAAAGTTATAACTTACTAATAATTCATTCATTTAATTTACCAAAATTTGCTGCAGCAGCCAGAGGAAACTAATACACTGACGTTCTCATCCTTTCTATGCCCATATAACATGATAAATTCAACACATTTTTCAGAAATCAGTATGATTATCACAGCAGAACATCAATTAATTATTCAAATAAATGTTAAAGAGTGATAAATCATGCAAATTAAAATTCACATTACTGAAGAGGATGTTAATGACAGAAATAAATTTATTAAAGTAAAAATATATAATTTAAGTGGTTTTCATTGATTTTTCTATGTAACAATTTAGAAAAAATATTAAACTGCATCAATACTTCTTTTCCATTCATGGAATTCTAATTTCAAATGATTTTTTAAAATGTGAAACCCAATAATTATGTTATTTCTTGATATAATCTAATTAATTTTGTATTAATGAATTTTTTTTTACATCTTTATTGGAGTATAATTGCTTTACAATGTTGTATTAGTTTCTGCTGTATAACAAAGTGAATCAGTTATATGTATACATATATCCCCATATCCCCTTCCTCTTAAGCCTCCCTCCCACCCTCCCTATCCCATCCCTCTAGGTGGTCACAAAGCACTGAGCTGATCTCTCTGTGCTATGAGGCTGCTTCCCACTAGCTATCTATTTTATATTTGATAGTGTATATATGTCAATGCTACTCTCTCATTTTGGCCCAGCTTACCCTCCCCTGCCCTCCGTGTCCTCAGGTCCAATCTGTATGTCTGCATCTTTATTCCTGCCCTGCCCCTAGGTTCATCAGAATCATTTTTTTTTTTAGATTCCATATATATGTGTTAGCATATGTTATTTGTTTTTCTCTTTCTGACTTACTTCACTCTGTATGACAGATTCTAGGGCCATCTACCTCACTACAAATAACTCAATTTTCTTTCTTTTTATGGCTGAATAATATTCCATTGTCTACATGTACCACATCTTCTTTATCCATTCATCTGTCGATGGACACTTAGGTTGCTTCCATGTCCTGGCTATTGTACATAGACCTGCAATGAACATTATGGTACATGACTCTTTTTGAATTGTTGTTCTCTCAGGGTATATGCCGAGTAGTGGGATTGCTGGGTCATATGGTAGTTCTATTTTTAGTTTTTAAGGAACCTCCATACTGGTCTCCCTAGTGGTTGTATCAATTTACATTCTCACCAACAGTGCATAGAGTTCGTTTTTCTCCACACCCTCTCCAGCATTTATTGTTTGTAGATTTTTTTGTTGATGGCTATTCTGACTGGTGTGAGGTGATACCTCACTGTGGTTTTGATTTGCATTTCTCTAATGGTTAGTGATGTTCAGCATTCTTTCATGTGTTTGTTGGTAATCTGTATATCTTCTTTGGAGAAATGTCTATTTAGGTCTTCTGCCCATTTTGGGATTGGGTTGTTTGTTTTTTGATACTGAGCTGCCTGAGTTGCTTGCATAATTTGGAGGTTAATCCTTTGTTAGTTGCTTCATTTGCAAATATTTTCTCCCATTCTGAGGGCTCTCCTTATGTCTTTTTTATGGTTTCCTTTGCTGTGAAAAAGCTTTTAAGTTTCATTAGGTCCCATTTGTTTATTTTCGTTTTTATTTCCATTTCTCTAGGAGGTAGGTCAAAAAGGATCTTGTTGTGATTTATGTCATAGAGTGTTCTGCCTGTTTTCCTCTAAGAGTTTTACAGTGTCTGGCCTTACATTTAGGTCTTTAATCCATTTTGAGTTTACTTTTGTGTATGGTGGTAGGGAGTGTTCTAATTTCATTCTTTTACATGTAGCTGTCCAGTTTTCCCAGCATGACTTATTGAAGAGATGGTCTTTTCTCCATTGTATTTTCGTGCCTCCTTTGTCATAGATAAGGTGACCATATGTGTGTGGGTTTATCTCTGGGCTTTCTATCCTGTTCCATTAATCTATGTTTCTGTTGTTGTCCCAGTACCATATTGTCTTGATTACTGTCACTTTGTAGTATAGTCTGAAGTCAGGGAGCCTGATTCCTCCAGCTCCGTTTTTCTTTCTCAAGATTGCTTTGGCTATTGGGGGTATTTTGTGTCTCCATACAAATTGTAAATTATTTTTTCTAGTTCTATGAAAAATGCCCTTGGTAGTTTGATAGGGATTGCATTGAATCTGTATATTGCTTTTGGTAGTATAGTCATTTTCACAATGTTGATTCTTCCAGTCCAGAAACATGGTATATCTCTCCATCTGTTTATATCATCTTTGATTTCTATCAATAGTGTCTTATAGTTTTCTGCATACAGGCCTTTTGTCTTCTTAGGTAGGTTTATTCCTAGGTATTTTACTCTTTTTGTTGCAGTGGTAAATGAGAGTGTTTCCTTAATTACTCTTTCAGATTTTTCATTGTTAGTGTATAGGAATGCAAGAGAGTTCTGTGCATAAATTTTGTATCCTGCTAATTTTCCAAATTCATAGATTAGCTCTAGTAGTTTACTGGTAGCATCTTTAGGATTCCCTATGTATAGTATCATGTCATCTGCAAACAGTGAGAGTTCTACCTCTTCTTTTATGATTTGGATTCCTTTTATTTATTTTTCTTCTCTGACTGCCATGGCTAAAACTTCCAAAAGTTTGTTGAATAATAGTGGTGAGAGTGGGAACCCTTGTCTTGTTCCTGATCTTAGAGTAAATGGTTTCAGTTTTTAACCATTAAGAATGATGTTGTTTGTGGGTTTGTCATATATGGCCTTTATTATGTTGAGGTAGGTTCCCTCTATGCCCACTTTCCGGAGAGTTTTTATCATAAATGGTGTTGAATTTTGTCAAAAGCTTTTTCTGCCTCTATTGAGATTATCATATGGTTTTCATTTTTTATTTATTTATTTTTTTTGCAGTACATGGGCCTCTCACTGTTGTGGCCTCTCCCGTTGCAGAGCACAGGCTCCAGACTTGCAGGCTCAGCGGCCAAGGCTCAAGGGCCTAGCCGCTCCACAGCATGTAGGATCTTCCTGGGACATGAACCCATGTTCCCCTGCATTGGCAGGTGGACTCTCAACCACTGCACCACCAGGGAAGCCCTATCATATGGTTTTTATTCTTCAGTGTTAATATGGTGTATCGCAGTGATTGATTTGCCTATATTGAAGAATCCTTGCATTCCTGGGATAAACCCCACTTGATCATGGTGTATGATCCTTTTAATGTGTTGCTAGAGTCTGTTTGCTAGTAGTTGTTGAGAATTTTTGCATCTATATTCATCAGTGATATTGGCCTGTAGTTTTCTTTTCTTGTGACATTTTTGTCTGCTTCTGGTATCAGGATGATCTTGGTCTCACAGAATGAGTTTGTGAGCGTTCCTCCCGCTGCTATATTTTGGAAGACTTTGAGAAGGATAGATGTTAGCTCTTCTCTAAATGTCTGATAGAATTCACCTGTGAAACCATCTTGTCCTAGGGTTTTGTTTGTTGGAAGAGTTTTAATCACAGCTTGAATTTCAGTGCTTGCGATTGGTCTGTTCATATTTTCTACTTCTTCCTGGTTCAGTGTTGGAAGGTTTTACTTTTCTAAGAATTTGCCCATTTCTTCCAGGTTGTCCATTTTATTGGCATATAGTTGCTTGAAGTAGTCACGCATGATCCTTTGTATTTCTGCAGTGTCAATTACTTCTTTTTCATTTCTAATTATGTTGATTTGAGTCTTCTCCCTTTTTTTCTTGATGAGTCTGGCTAATGTTTTATTAATCTTGTTTATCTTCTCAGAGAACCAGCTTTCAGTTTTATTGATCTTTGCTATCATTTCTTTTTCATTTACTTCTGATCTGATCTTTATGATTTCTTTCCTTCTGCTAACTTTGGGGTTTTTTTGTTCCCCCTTCTCTAACTGCTTTAGATGTAAGGTTAGGTTGTTTATTTGAGATGTTTCCTGTTTCTTGAGGTAGGATTGTATTGCTATAAACTTCCCTCTTAGAATTGCTTTTGCTGCAACACATAGGTTTTGTGTCATCGTGTTTTCATTGTCATTTGTTTCTAGGTATTTTTTAAATTTTCTCTTTGATTTCTTCAGCAATCTCTGGGTTATTTAGTAGCATATTGTTTAGTCTTCATGTGTTTGTATTTTTTACAGTTTTTTCCCTATAATTGTTATGCAGTCTCATAGCATTGTGGTCAGAAAAGATACTTGATACAATTTCAATTTTCTTAAATTTACCGAGGCTTGATTTGTGACCCAAGATATGGTCTACCCTGGAACATGTTCCATGAGCACTTGAGAAGAAAGTTTATTCTGTTGTTTTTGGATGGAATGTCCTATAAATATCAATTAAGTTCATCTGGTCTAATGTGTCATTTAAAGCTTGTGTTTCCTTAGTTATTCTCACTTTGGGTGATTTGTCCATTGGTTAAAGTGGGGTGTTAAAGTCCCCTACTATTATTGTGTTACTGTTGATTTCCCTTTTATGGGTGTTAGCATTTGCCTTATGTGTTGAGGTGCTCCTATGTTGGATGCATAAATATTTACAATTGTTATATCTTCTTGGATTGATCCTTTGATCATTATGTAGTGTCCTTCTTTGTCTCTTGCAGTTGTCTTTATTTTAAACTCTATCTTGTCTGATATAAGAATTGCTACTCCAGCTTTCTTTTGATTTCCATTTGCACGGTATATCTTTTTTCATCACCTCCACCTCACTTCCAGTTTGTATGTGTCCCTAGTTCTGAAGTGGGTGTCTTGTAGACAGCATATATATTGGTCTTGTCCCTCTGGTGGGCAGGGCTGCATCCAGTGATTTGTTTTTGTTTGTTTCTTTTGTTTTGTTTTGTTTTGGTACACGGGTCTCTCACTGTTGTTGCCTCTCCCGTTGTGGAGCACAGGCTCTGGACACGTAGGCTCAGTGGCCATGGCTCATGGGCCTAGTCGCTCTCCAGCATGTGGGATCTTCCCAGACCGGGGCATGAACCCGTGTCCCCAGCATCGGCAGGTGGACTCTCAACCACTGTGCCACCAGGGAAGCTCCAGCGATTTGTTTTGAGGTGTCTGTGAACTTATGATTTTAGGCAGCCTCTCTGCTAATGGGTGGGGTTTTGTCCCTGTGTTGCTAGTTGTTTGGTATGGGGTGTCCAGCACTGGAGCTTGGTGGAAATTGGATGGAGCTGGGTCTTAGCATCGAGACGGAGGTCTCTGGGAGAGCTCTCGCTGATTAATATTACATGGGGCCAGGAAGTCTCTGGTGGTCCAATGTCCTGGACTCAGCTCTCTCACCTTGGAGGCTCAGGCCTGACAGCTGGCCGGAGCACCAAGACCCTGGCAGCTGCATGGCTTGGAAGAAAAGGAAGAAGAAGAAGAAAAAAAGCGAACAGACAGAACCCCAAAATAATCGGTAAAAGCAAAACTAAACAGACAAAATCACACTAAGAAACACACTCACAAAAAGAGAAAAAAGAAAAAGGAAGAGAGTAACCAAAACAATAAACAAAACCACAAATAAAAACAATCGATAAAATCTAAACTAAGATAAACATAAAACCAAAAAAAAACCAAACACAGAAAGAAAACCCGAAGTCCACAGTTGTCCCCAAAGTCCAGCACATCAATTTTGGCAACACTCCTTGTCTCTTCAGGTATTCCACACACGCAGGTTTTATCAAGCTGATTGCGGGGATTTTGTCCTCTGCTACTGAGGCTGCACAGAGGAATTTCCCTTTCTTTTCTTTGTCTGCACAGCTCCTGGGGTTCAGTTTTGGGTTTGGCTCTGCCTCTGCAAGTAGGCTGCCCTCAGGCGTCTGTTCCCTTCCCAGACAGGAGGGGGTTAAAACAGCGGCTGATTAGGGCTTTCTTGCTCACTCAGGCCAGGGAGAGGGAAGTATATGGTAGTCACAGTTGGAATGTGGGGCATGCCTGTAGCAGCAGAGGCTGGCATGATGTTGCAACAGCCTGAGGCATGCTGTGTGTTCTCCTGGGGGAGTTGGCCCTGTATCACAGGACCCTGGCAGTGGCGTGCTGCACAGGCTCCAGGGAAGGTGTGGGTAGTGACCTACGCTTGCACACAAGATCCCTGGTGGCAGCAGCGGCAGTGGTTAGCAGTCTGTGCCCGCCTATGGGGTCTGAGATGATAGCCGTGGCTCGCGCCTGTCTCTGGAGCTCACTTAGGCAGTGCTCTGTCATCTGTGGCACACAGCAGGAATCCCCTCTCCTCACGTACCCCAAGACAATGGTCTCTTGCCTCTCCAGCAGGTCCAGACGTTTTCCCGGCCTCCCTCCCGGCTAGCTGTGGTGCACTAACCCTTTTCAGGCTGTGCTCACACATCAACCCCAGTCCTCTCCCTGGGATCTAACCTCCGAAGCCCGAGCCTCATCTCCCAGCCCCCACCCATCCCGGCGGGTGAGCAGACAAAGCTCTCGGGCTGGTGAGTGCTGGTCCTCACCCATCCTCTGTGCGGGAATCTGTGCTTTGCCCTCTGCACCCCTGTTGCTGCCCTTTCCTCTTGCTCCAAAGCTTCCCCCCCACCACACCCCGTCTCCACCCACGAAGGGGCTTCCTAGTGTGTGGAAAGTTTTCCTCCTTCATAGCTCCTTCCCAGAGGTGCAGGTCCCATCCCTATTCTTTTGTCTCTGTTTTTTCTTTTTTCTTTTGCCCTACTCAGATACGTGGGGATATTCTTGCCTTTTTGGAAGTCTGTGATCTTCTGCCAGTGTTCAATAGGTGTTCTGTAGGAGTTGTTCCACATATAGATGTATTTTTGATGTATTTGTGGGGAGGAAGGTGATCTTTACGTCTTACTCCTCTGCCATCTTGGAGGTCTCCCCTTTATTAAAGAATTTTAAGACTAAGAAGCAAAAACACCAGCCCTTTTCATTTACAGTTAACTACGAAGTATGCATAGATTAAAAGTGATGAGTTAACAAAAAGTTAATACATATTAAAACCATGGTTATCACTCAAACTTACATAGCCTAGTTTGTTTTAAAAGCAATTTACATAAGCACTCATGGACTAAAATAGGTGGTAATAGTTCATGAATTGATATTTCACAAATTAGCAGAAAGTTAAATTACGCTTTAAAGTATATACATCAATAAGTAATTTTATTTGTGTTGTAAAATCTAAAGGAAAAGCTAAGAGGGATTTCTCTTACTTAGAATATAGAGAGAAAATTTTATTTTTAAAGTATTTTAAAGTGTCATAAATACATAAAATTAAAATTTGTAAATATGACTTATTTGTTTCTTTAACAAGTATTTACAAATCTGCTTCTATGTGACAAGCTTTGTTGGGTGTTGATGTAGACACATCAGTATACCAAACAGAGCACGTGCTTGTCCTCATTGTGTTTATACTGCAGTGAATTACAAAACCAAAATGAATCTTAGAAGCATAAAAATTAGATTTACTTCACTGAGAAATAATTTAAAATCTAATCTCAAAGGACATTACTCTTTCTGTTAATATCATTATAATGTTTCTTTTAAGATAATTGGGATTTTTAAATGATTCCTTTATATTGTATGAATGACAACTAGACCACTCATTGGTCACACATCTCCCTTTTCTACACTAAGCCCTACTTCAACATATATGGAATAATTACTTTCAGAGACATGGCTGACATTAGTGCAAATCAGTGTCACTGAGCTAAAATCAAGGGAATGGCAAAAATGCTCTTCTACCAGAGGCTCTAGGGGAGAATCAGTTCCTTGCTTCATACAGCTCTGGTGGCTACCATCATTCCTTTGTGGTCGTTCCAAATTCTCCCTGTCTTTATAAAAACAAATTTTCAGTAAGAAAGAGATCCTAAGACTTCATAGACAAAAATAGTGGCTAGGTGGTAATGAGCTAGTCAATGACAGTGAATGGGACACAATCATCCTGACAGCAAGATGTAAGTGGAAAAGGGGTTAGTTAATTGGAAAAGGCAATTAAAACAGCAACACTAAACATAAGTCACCTACTTCATTCTTCACTTGAGAAGTACTCACTCCCCAGCCTGGTTACCAAACAGTTTTAAAAGAACAAAAGAACAAAAATGAAGATTATCACTGTTTCAGTCCTGTTCATTTGGTACACTGACATTTCTGTTAACCAGGGGTTTGAAGAAAAGTCACTATTTTGCATTTTGTGTATGCATAAAGTTTCATCTAAAGATGTAGGTTAAACATTTTAATAATGTTATATTCTCTAGATTCAGAACTGTATTAAATATTCTTCTAATAATTTAGTCATGTGTTCCACATCTTTTTATGTAGACAAGTAACACCATGCTGTATTTAAAATTCTAATCATTCATAAAATAGTAAGAGTGCAATAAAAACTTGTTGGTTACATATAAATAAATCTTAGTTGTGGCTCTTTATTTCCTAGGAACTGTATTTTTTGTTTAGTTTTGTATTTCTTTGTTTGACTTTGTTTTTATTATATTTTCCAAAAGCCTGAAAAATTATTGTTAAATCATATAATCATTTATGTATCTTAAAGGATTTATAAAAGGTTGTTTTTGCAGGGTCTCAGACAAGCGGCTTGTAATTGTCATTGCCTTAGAAAAGGGGGGAGGGAGGCTTCCGATAGGCATGAAGTCAGTTTCATTTGCTGCTGGCAGTTCTAAGCACAACACTGAAATATAGGACTTAATCAAATAGACTGAAATATTTATAAATTTTGTTGAACAAAAGAAAAACTATTGGATGTGCTATGTACTATTATTTAAATATTCTATAAAGCAAAGCAAAGAGGATTTCATGTAGAATTAATTAATAACACTATTGCAACAAAAAGTCAATTTATTCCTTCAACCGTAGCATATTTCTCTCAAGCCTCTTACTCAGTCCCATAGAAGATTATGGGGAAGATGAGACACAATGATAAGCTTATTCATTACCTCTGAAAAGCTGATCTAAGTAAAAGAGATATCGAGATCAAATAATACAATGGATTCACTATATTATACTCCTGTGATTTGTGAGGAAAATTCTACTAAATGTTTTTGTATTAACATTTAAAATAGTTATCCTTAATATTGAAAATGGAACTTCTATTTTTATTAGGCTTCAGATTTAAAAAGCAATATTCAGAGCTCAGTTTAAATTGATAACTAGCAGACAGTCTGATAAAACTTCTCTTAAGTTCTAACCATAATGCTTATAAAAACAAAAAGAGAGTTGGGTTCCCACATATTTACCTCAAACAAAGACTGCCACAGCCCACCACCAGAATGGAGTAGGATTGTCCTGGGGGGTTTAAATTCCATGAGATTAAATTTTGCGATACAAACTGTGACCTACTCATGGATTTTCATGTGAAACAAAATAGACCTGTCATACAGAAAGAAGACAAAAGGCATTCAATCCATTCTACCTTGCTTTTCCTTTGGCTGAAAGACTTTCAGTCTTTAATAACCAAACCCTGGCCATTCATTCCTGCTTTTCACCTACACATATGTGGTGAAAGGTAAGTATCCATTCATTCTTTCTCCCTCCATTCAGAGAGGGAAAGTTTCAAAAATAACTAGCCGTAAGGAAATAGACTGGGAGAATGGTGAACTATATGATATTGATTCCAGTTTCCACATACCCTTAAATTAGTAAGTTAAGTAGAAATGAAGCTATAGGAAAACCAAAACACAGAACAATACAGATGAAGAGATTTAATGCTGCTATTAGATCTAAAATGGGCTGTAGCCTCCTCACTGTAATATTCTGGGTTTTGCTGTTGTTGTTATTGTTGTTGATAGGAAAGAGATATATCAGCAACAATGAAGACAAATGATAAGGATCAATGTAAGTTAATATTTGTTTGGAAAATCTGAAGTTCACATAAAGCTTTTCCCTTTTCAACAATGAGTAAATAGGGGAAAAACAAAGCAAACACAACAAACAATCTTAGAATTAATACCATCCCATTATGAATTAAAAAAAAAATAGAAAGAACAGTCTACCATGAAAAGTGAAATAGTGGAAAAATAAGCAGTAAAAACACTAAAATATGAGACATAATTAAAATCATCCTCATAGACAATAATGTTGGAAAAGGCAGAGTGGTATATTAGAAAATCAAACCAAATTTCACTCAAAATGCAGAGAAAAAGGATATTAGGGTGAAAACAATGAAAGTAAAAATAACAGATATCAAGGGGAGAGAACTGATACTTAAAGAAAGTATTTTTCTATTACTGAGAAGGAAAATAAAACTGTCTAGACCATAAAAGAAAACAAAGAAACATTAAACAAAATATTCTAGGCTTTAGAAGAGACATCTCTAATTATTTTTTAGATTTTCAGATACTGTCACAATATTATAGAACTTGTTACCAGACTTGTTACCTTTTCTTCCAAAAGGAAGGCAAGGCTTCCTTCAGTTAGGATGGGTCAATTTTTTTGAAGTAACACATTTTAGGCAAAACTAACGAAGGACACCCATTTTATTTACCAAAGGTAAAATTTTGAATTCTAATATTAAGAAACAAGTTATAATCACAAGAGATAGGAGGAAAGTTACCAGTAGAGGATAAAAAGCAGTCTGGCCTTAAACCTGCTATCTTAAAGCTTAAAATGAAGAATTATTTAAGAAGTATTGAAAGGGAAATTGTGATTCTAGAATTGTATATTTCACCAAGTTGTCATTCCTCTATGACAACAACAGGCATGTAAAGGCTTAGACTTACGCATTTTTGAAAACAGTAATAACAAAAATGAATTCTACTTGAAAATGTACATTTTAACAAGCTGAAATTCTGTATTTCAAATAATATAAAGTGGCTTGCGGTTAACACTGACACTATTTACTTTCAAGATTAAGTTAAATGTGAAACAGTGTCTAAAAAACTAAATAAATATACCAAAATAGTTTCTGAAATGGAAATTTTATAGATCAGGAAACATTAAAATAATAATATATGTGGAATGTACACTTACATGCATAAACTAAAGGAAAATATCATTTAATGTCAAAGAAGGCATAATTTGCAAAAAGAAATACCATGTATGTCACCTAAAATTTCTGACCACAAATCAATTACAAGTAAGATTTAATGATAGGGCTTCCCTGGTGGTGCAGTGGCTGAGAATCTGCCTGCCAATGCAGGGGACACAGGTTCGAGCCCTGGTCTGGGAAGATCCCACATGCTGCGGAGCAACTAGGCCCGTGAGCCACAACTACTGAGCCTGTGCATCTGGAGCCTGTGCTCCACAACAAGAGAGGCCGCGATAGTGAGAGGCCTGCACACCACGATGAAGAGTGGCCCCTGCTTGCTGCAACTAGAGAAAGCCCTCACACAGAAACGAAGACCCAACACCGCCAAAAATAAATAAATTAATTAATTAATTTAAAAAAAGATTTAATGATAAAATATTAAATCTAATCCTTCTGTAGATTTCATATTTAAAAATATTTTATAAATCTATTCAATCACAAGATATTGTGCAGTAATGGGCTATGTATAAATCAACTTATCAAACATTATGGAAAACTATAGAAACTGTATTTTAGTCCACATATTCATTCCATAGATTTATTGGTTTACCAAATACTTTTAAGTACATACTGTATTCCAGGCATCATTCTAGATTTTCCTATACCGTGTTACGGAATAGAATAATACTATCTTGCCTGATACAGTGGAAACACATAAAATAGAAATTATAATTCTGGGCCTAACTTAAGTTTGGAACTTGGAAAAGTAATGTGTATGTTGTGAAAGGTCAATATTAACAATGCAGCTTTTTGCTGGTATTACTTTTTCTTTCTGAAAGTTCACAGAAATGATGGGAAATAATTTCAGATACTGTCACAGCATTATGGATATTTGTTGCTTTTTCATTCCATAAGGAGGGCAAACCTTCCTTTAGCCAGGAAGAGTCAATATAATTGCACTTGAGCTGGAGTTTTATAATAATAAACCATACATAATTATGATGTTATGTAACTGGTGGACTTTGTAAAATAACAACCTATATGAGCTCAAACTTCCTTCATAGGGTCAATTCAAGCTGTTTCCTTTTTTGGTTCAAGTTTCTTAGGGCTTTTGTTTTGATGTGAAATAGTAATAAACTACAAAACAGTGTAAAAGTATTATTTTTATTACCAATTTAATTGTTGTTAATAATAGCACAAAACAACACAATACTGTGTTGCATTACATGTGTTGCAATATAAACTCTTACATCAGATGTGAATGCAAGCCTTCTAGGACCTTGAAACTGGCCTATAAGGATAAGTTGAATTTGAATAAGACAGAGAATGTAGGTTATTTATATCCAACAGAAACAAAAACTATAATAAAAACCATAAAAAGGGTCAACCAAATTTGAATTAATGAAATTGACCTTAGATTTAAGGAAAGAAACTATTAATATGTTAACTATGTGGTGACCATGTTAATGCCCCTTGCAGAATTCTTACTACAGTATGCAATAATCCACTCTTAGTGCCTGTATCAGAGGACAAGAAGTGAAAGAGATAAGTAGAATATAACTTTTTAAGGGAAAAAATGTTTAAAATAGTAGGGAATAGAAAATTATTCAAGATGATTCAATTATTCAAGATGAGCATTATAGTGATGAGATAGATTCATTTTAACTAATTGAATTTTCATGATAATAACTGTAATACATATTTAATATAGAGAACTTAGAAAACAAAAGAATGAGAAAAGGCCAAAAATATCAACAAGAAAGAAGAGTCATCATTAACATTTTGGTGTATTTAATTAGTCTTCTTATAAATGCACAGTTTTTGAAATCAATTTCATAGTACAAAAAATACATTTTACTGAAAATATGTTTCAGGAGTAGGCTGCAATAAAAAGCATGTAAGAAGAATTGGGAAAAACAAATAACATGCAATAAGGCATTGTTAATTTTTCAGATTTCATTTAGAAGGTTTAAGAATCATTTTATTCTTTATGGAAGATTTGATCATCATAATCATAGTAGAAATGTAGAAAATTGAAAGATAAAAAAGAAAAGATTGGTAGAAAAATCTTATGTCCTTTTCTTATGAGCTCTGAGGAATAACTTTGTAATATATAATAAAATTATTTCCACTCAGCTCCCAAGGAGGGTAGATTCAAGTTCATAGAGCCATGCATCATAGAAGTGTTGGTGCTCTGTGGGTAAAATGATGACATTTGTTTCAAAATGTTGTACTGTCAGTAACAAAAAAAAAAAGTTTTGGGGTTTCCCTGGTGGTGCAGTGGTTGAGAGTCCGCCTGCCGATGCAGGGGACACGGGTTCGTGCCCCGGTCCGGGAAGATCCCACATGCCATGGAGCGGCTGGGCCTGTGAGCCACGGCCGCTGAGCCTGCATGTCCAGAGCCTGTGCTCCGCAACGGGAGAGGCCACAACAGTGAGAGGCCCGTGTACCGCAAAAAAAAAAAAAAAAAAAAAAATTCTAAAAGGTATGCTTGAGAAATAGTTAGTTAGGGATATAGATTCATTTGAAGTAAGCCTATGACTATTAATTATGCTACAGATAATACTGACATTGACTTCCTCAAATGAAAGCAGTCATTCTAATTCTAATATTATGACTGTCTTAAGAATGAATGACCTTTTAAGTTTAATTAGGTCCCACTTGTTAATTTTTGTTTTGATTTCCATTACTCTAGGAGGTGGTTCAAAAAAGATCCTTCTGCAATTTATGTCAAAGTGTGTCCTGCCTATGTTTTCCTCTAAGAGTTTTATACTGTCTGGCCTTATATTAAGGTCTTTAATCCATTTTGAGTTTATTTTTGTGTATGGTGTTAGGGAGTGTTCTAACTTCGTTCTTTTACATGTAGTTGTCCAGTTTCCCTCACATCTCTTATTGAAGAAGCTGTCTTTTCTCCATTGTATATTCTTGCCTCCTTTGTCATAGATTGGATGACCATATGTGTGTGGGTTTATCTCTGTGCTTTCTATCGTATTCCACTGGTCTATATTTCTATTTTTGTGCCAGTACCATACTGACTTGATTACTGTAGCTTTGTAGTATAGTCTGAAGTCAGGGAGCCTGATTCCTCCAGCTCCATTTTTCTTTCTCAAGATTGCTCTGGCTATTCAGGGTCTTTTGTGTTTCCATACAAATTGTAAAATTTTCTGTTCTAGTTCTGTGAAAAATGCCATTGGTAATTTGATAGGGATTGCATTGAATCTGTAGATTGCTATGGGTAGTATAGTCATTTTCAAAATCCCACACCTCCTTTCCCCCTTGGTGCTCATACATTTGTTCTCTACTTCTGTGTCTCTATTTCTGTTTTGCAAATAAGATCATCTATACCATTTTTCTAGATTCCACATATGTGTTAATATATGATATTTGTTTTTCTCTTTCTGACTTACTTCACTCTGTATGACAGTCTCTAGGTCCATCCATGTCTCTACAAGTAACCCATTTTCATTCCTTTTTTATGGCTGAGTAATATTCCATTGTATATATGTACCACATCTTCTTTATCCATTTGCCTGTTGATGGACTTTATTGTAAATAGTGCTGTAATGAACATTGGGGTACATGTGTCTTTTTGAATTTTGGTTTTCTCTGGGTATATGCGCAGGAGTGGGATTGCTGGGTCATATGGTAGTTCTATTTTTAGTTTTTAAGGAACCTCCATACTGGTCTCCATAGTGCCTGTATCAACTTACAGTCCCACCAAGAGTGCAGAGGGTTCCCTTTTCTCCACACATTCCCCAGCATTTATTTTTGGTAGATTTTTTGATGATGGCCATTCTGAAAGGTGTGATTTGATACCTCTTTGTAGTTTTGATTTGCATTTCTCTAATGATTAGTGATATTGAGCATCCTTTCATGTGTTCGTTGGCCATCTTTATGTCTTCTTCGGAAAAATGTCTATTTAAGTCTTCTGCCCATTTTTGGATTGGGTTGTTTGTTTTTTTGATATTGAGCTGCATGAGCTGTTTGTATATTTTGGAGGTTAATCCCTTGTCAGTTGCTTCGTTTGCAAATATTTTCTCCCATTCTGAGGATTGTATTTTCATCTTTTTTACGGTTTCCTTGGGATGAATTGAGAGATTGGGATTGACACATATACACTATTGATACTATGTATAAAATAGGTAACTAATGAGAACCTAATGTATAGCTCAGGGAACTCTACTCAGTGCTCTGTGGTGACCTAAATGGGATAGAAATCCAAAAAAGAGGGGATATATGTATACGTATAGCTGATTCACTTTGCTGTACAGTAGAAACTAACACAACATTGTAAAGCAACTATACTCCAATAAAAATTAATTAAACAAAAGAATGAATGAACTTGATTGCATTCCCTAATCATTGTACTCTTTAAATGATTCAGAGAAATTGTATTAAAAAACAAAAAAAAGATGGATGTATGGTAACAGCTTTGTGTTCTTTAGATACAATTAATACATAGTTGAACATTTTAGTTATCAGAAAATTTACTTTAAAAAAGCTAATAATGATATTTATTAGACTTAATGAAGGATAGTATGAAAATACAGGTGCCATTAGAACTAGAAACATTATGTGCAGTGTTCAAATAGAGCAGTGAACGCAAATTGGAAAAATCCTAGTGATATATAAATATACTGTATTCTGTGGAGGTAAGTGTTATGAAGAATGTAAGCTTTCTTTTCAATCTGATTTGATTCTTTCCTAAACAGGTTTTTTCCTTTTTTTCCTGTCACTTTGGCTTTAGAAGTCATCTTTCATCCTTGAAGTGAGAGTCATAAATTTTGGGATGAATTTTAAATCTCCTCAACAATGACATCTATTGAGTCTTCTTATTTGAGAAATGATCTTGCAGCTTGGAAGTGTAATAACTAAAATAAATGAATCTTGAAAGCCTTTAACAGGCTTTTGGAAATTTGGCTTTCCTCAGTGTAGAAATGCCATTCCACTGATTAAGCACAAACAAGGAATATGAAAAAAATACATAGCTTTTTCTAATACTCTACATCTAAAATCTTTATTGTTTGAAAATATGGCACTTTACTGACCTTTTCATAGGTACTTTCTACTTTTCTTATATCAGATTCTTGACTCCGAAGTTTTCAAAAAAAATTTAATGTTATTTACCAATTTTTCCCACAAGCAAACAGAAATACCTCCACTAGTTAATTTAACAGAAGGAGAAATGTCTGGTTAAAGAACTGGTTAAACAAGTGTAAGAAGACCAAAAAATCAAGAAGAGGGTCCTGAGGTAACACAGATTATAGCTGCAGGAAGCAGTTGAACCTCTAAGAGTGGAATATAAAGGAAAATGTTGCTCTTTCAAGAACCTAGAACATGAACACAGGTTCCTTCGGGGTTGAGGTCCAGATCGCTGAGAATAGAGGCTGCCTCTCTGCCACTGGAACTTCAGAGGGTCTATGGCGAGAAAGGTTCTGAAAGTTTTCTAGCACTAAATGTTAGATCTGAATGCTGCTGACAGGAGGAAGTGCTTGTGTTAGGGCAATGCCTACAAGAGCTCAAAACAGGAAAAGAGTAAAGTTGTCCCCCTCATCTTGCCTTCTGGTCCCTTATTGGCAGGTAGGCAAGCGGTAAAGGAGAAATCTAGTTTGCAGAGTCCCTTCTCCAACATCTCACAGTAGAATCCAGATGATAGATTTGGGCTAAAAGACAATAGCTTATGACTTTATCCAATTCCTTTGAATTACTATTATTATTCACTGTTTAAAGTAATAGGGCATGCAGTTTTTCTGCTCAGGCTTCAGTGAAAGGGATCTTCCTAAGTCACCCTTGTTATTTCAAGATTTCCATCAATTTACTCTGGAGCTGCTTGTTAAATTATACCTATTTTAAAAAAAAATCTTATCTGTTAATCTTCTTTCTAACTTAAAACAGATGAAAAATGTGGCTCCTTGCCAGGAAATTTGGAAGCATATGCTGTGTTTTCTGGATACTCTTTTATTTTTTCCGGCAAGTAAACGCATACTTTCAAGGTTTACCTATTTGCAAATATCACCAAGTATAAAATCAAGGGCAAAAATAGACTCTGCCCTGGTAAAAAAAACTGACACTGATGTCTTCTCTTCATTAGTGTCACTCAAATTAACTCAGTCCTTCAAACTTCTGGATTCACCTGCTTACACCCTGGCATTCACGCTCAGCTGGTTTCCCTGTGTTTGAATACTGTCTTCCTACCCTTATAGTACTTGGAGGATTCTTCTCTTCCATGCCACTTCCCGGGACTTCAGAATTTCCCTTTTTATGTCTTCCAGTCTTCTGCATAATCACTTTTATTCCAAGTCTCTCTTGCATCTCCTCACTCCTCTGTAATGCTAGTGGGAGAGACGCATTCACTTCCCACTCAATCAGGCAGGTGTTTAATTGCTTTCTTAGCACTTTCAAGTAGCTATTTTCCTATAAGAATTTCCCTCCCATTTACTCCTACTTGCTAATATATCTCTTATCTTGTGGAAAAGCAGGAAGACAAGGACATTTAAATCACCATAAGGCTGCTGATGTACATAAAACAATTGATAATTCTTTCCCTAGCCAAAAATAAATCTCTTCCTGTTTTCATGGAGAGGAAACCACATAGCTTCTATTAGATACTGAGTGCAGGTTCCCTAAATGGTTGAATTAAAACTAAAACCACAGCAATAAACATTTTAATTTATGTATGTTATATAGTAGTTTATTGGCAATGACCTCAACATCTTTTCACTTTACTTACCTAGCTATTGCTGGTCTACTTTTTTTTCCACTTACAACAGTTCTTGACCAGCAAATAAGATTTTAAAATAAAATGGAGAATAATTTCTTAGTGTGCATGTGTTTATGTATGTGCTATTTGTCTGAACTGTGCTAAATAATACATATTATACATCTAAACTATATATTTGCTTTGTATTCATTTTCATTTGTCTCTGTGCTATGTAGAAGGGCTATAGGTTATGATTAACCTACAAATGCTTACTAAATGCATTAACTTATTGAATCTTATAAATATACAGTGTTGAGCTGTTCTTGATATTTTAAAGCACCATGCAAAGTAGCAGCCATGATTCACGGATCACGGTCCTAATAGGCAGAGGGCCAAACACTCAATAAATGTGAAATCTCTGCTCTAGATAGTAAGTCAGAATTCATTTCTTTCCTCTATTCACCCATTAAAACCTTTAGCTACTAGTAAACCATTTCTCACTTTTCTGAACTAGATTTGCATTCTTTTGTTCTCTAGTCTCTCCTTGCATCCTTTTGTGAACCTGTGAAGACAAGGACCATGTCTGATATTTTTAATCCCCCGCAATTTCTAATCAGTTTTCCTACACATACTCAGTATTTACTGGCTTTAGCTGCAATAAGACAAGAAGACATGATGGGACTGTTTAGCATTCTTGGATATTTTTCTATTTTCATACATGAATTTTAGAATACTTATATATTAGGTAGTATCTCTAACCACAAAGTTGCTACTTTATTTGGAATAGCTTGATAAGTTAAAATAATATTAAAATCTTTCTATTGAGAGGAATATTGTTGATCTAAGTAGCTAATTTTACAGTCCTTTATCTTAGCCTGACTAAAATGTTCATATTAGAAAAAACATTTGTGGTTGAACTTATAATCAGAGAGTTTATCCAATCAATTCAAGTAATAATAAATAGCAAACTATTAAATAGAGCTTATAATGGCCAGGTACTCTTTTAAGCACTTTTCATAAATGAATTCATTTAATCTTCAGGACAACTTCATGAGGTAGATATTATTATTATCCCCATTTCGTAGATGAAAAAGCCAGCTCTCTGGTGACAAGTTTGAATCCATGTGTCCAGGTTAATAGGCTATGATCTTCTGCATAACATGTGTTCTCTTAAAATTATTTTGCTTATTGCTATAGAACATCCAAATTGGAATAAATAGTAGCATCCTATTTATATTCTAGCATTTTAAGTAAGCTTCAATTTAGCTCCATTTTCAAAGATTCCAAATATGGAAATGGAACGGGCAGAGGTTAGGAGAGAAAGGGCAACAGAAAACTAGAGGTTCTTGAACTCCTTTTGCCCTGGGTTCTTCTACTGGGTCCTATGCCCTCAGCAATATTCAGTGAGTGAAAGATTTATGACTGAAATTATGAAAAGAACAGTTTCTTTGGTCCCAGCAGTCACTAAATTGGGAATTCAGCTTTCCAAATATTTTGCCTTAACTCTCACCTTGCAAAAATACCAATTCTGAATATTAAAAAGCCTCTCTGAAGAGCATAGACTACAGCCCGAGAAACAAAAAGGAGAGACAAGTAAGCATATTTATATCCTACAATGAATTCCTGCAGATTTTAAATGTTTCTATAATTTTCTTTTGTGTAGTAATAAAAACAAATTAGGCTCATGTTGTTTTTATTGACTTAGGGCTTAATGGAACTGCCACTTTTCAATAGGGTTTCACATAGGTGTCCAATTAACTATTCACTTAGACAGAAGGTTACTGCACAAATGTATGTAACCTTACCCAGACCATTTGTTTAATGTTTCCTGCCATGTGACAGCACTTATCTGATTACCAGCAGAAAGCAAGCAAGTCATGATGACCAAAATAACCCTTCATGTGTTCTTAATAAATGCTACTCTTACGATTCTGGTTTTAGATAAAACATTGTGAAAATTACTATATTGCACAATGACTATATGTACACATACACCCACTCGTGTATACAAATACAGGACAAATTACCATTTATTTTATTTTTCCATAATAATAATATATGAGAGGAAAGAGTGGAAGAGGTTTATACGGAATCTCCCTTATTAATTCAGATAAACACTGTATTGCTTCTAATTTCTGGATACGTAATTCAGTAATTAGAATTTGATATATCATTAACACACAATTGTATAGCTTTAGGGAACCTGAAACTTACTTTTTTTCTTTTCCTTCCTCCCTGTCTCACTCTGTGTTTGCCTCTTTCTCTCTTTATTCTTTTATTTTCTTTATTTTAAATGATTGTATATCAACATAAACCAATTAAATATATACATTTGCATCCAATAAATCATATAGAAGCTATGAAATTTTACATGTATTTCTTAGATTGTTGCATTCATTACAGAGATTAGAAGCTAGTCACAGAAGGTGTCCATATTTACATGAACTACTGAAATCATAGGAAATTATCACCATACATTAAAATTAGTACTTATATATCTCTCACATATGTGTCATTAGAATCAAGATAATAAGAAGCATATACAGATTTATAGAGATTTATCATTAGAATAAACTTTAAATAATTTCTTGAAAGGAAAGGTGCTTCTCTACAGATATGTGTGTAGATAAATTCATATGTCCATATGTATACATGTTTTGACTTTTGATAATCACAGAATTAAGCCTGAGTTAATGAGAAACCCTAATATTTTCTGAAAATAGAGTGAAGCTTAAGAGTAAAGAGAGCTATTTCATGTTCACTATATCCAGAATTGTTCAGTAGCACAAGGAAAAAAAAAGAAAAACAAAACATTAGAGGAGTCTAGGTGAGCTCCTGAGACTGAAGCCTGTCCAACAGCAATTAAAAAGTCTCCAATTTGTAATCATTCAAGTGCAAATATGAAGTTTTATTTTTTTATTTCATTGGATATTTTAGGTTTTATAAACTATACAAAGAATGCCTTATATAGGAATATCTCTGTATTCTTACATATTAAAGAAAGTGATTTTTTTGATTAGACAAATAAATAGGTTCAGGGTTATATTCAGAAATAGAATCAGCTGAAGTGTAGAAATACTATTATTTAACAAGTAAAGGCTGTTAATTCTCAACTCTATCAATACCAATATCAGATATAACTATCATTTTGGCACAGGTATAAATCAGCAATTATAATATCTATATTTCCTTAAACAAAAGCTCTGTTTAGATGGTCTGCTTGGGGTATTTAAGGACTTCTTTAAACTTTAATTACTTCTTTTTAACTTTTTAGTTAGAAATTAATTTCTTTTCAGAAGAAAGATATAATTTGAGTTTTCTCAGAAATAAACAGAATTAAATAGCCTAAATATACACTTCCTTTGGAACTCTCAATTCAAAATTAAGCTTGTTGAAATGTATTGTCAGTTCCTTATCTATATATTCCACAAAAGCATGCTGATGGGCTATAGATATCATTCAGAGCACAAAGGTAACTTTAAAAATGCTCTTTGTGAATTCTCCTGTGAAACCCAAGAGAACAAATAGTTATTTAAGATAGAATAATTTCAAAACACACATTCTACACTTCTTCTGTTTTGATAACACATTTTCATCATGGAACTTTTAAAAAGATTATTTGAAACATATTTTTAAGTAAACAGCTTTTCAATTATTTTTAAAATTTTTAATAAAAACATGGAATCCCTCTCTTCTATTCTTCTAATTCAAGCTGCTACATAGATTTTTAAACAAAAAATAGAATCCTTGCATTGGAGTTGGGAGACAGGAGTCAAAGTTGAGGATATTAGTGATAAAAAGCCCAAACAGTCTAAAGAGTGAGTCTAGAAAAGTACATGCAGGTCTAACTTATGCAATGATTGTAAACCTCATCGAAAAACTTTAGCCAACAACATTTATGCTGGTGAGACTAGAATTATGCTAAAATTAACACAATTCAAAGCAATTGTAGGGGAAGAAAGTACTAACAGGATGAGAATTGTGTGCTTTTTTTTTCTCTCCAAAAATCCAAGAGAGGGGAGCTTACAACAAAAACAATATTATAGTATGGAGAGTTGAGATACGTAACTGACAGTAAGCATCTCACTATGGATGGATATTAACTGATATATAAATTTTTTACTGGCATCCTCCCAAAGCAGCTCATGAGAGAGGAGAGGGAGAGGAGCATAGGGACCTTCTTCATGTTGGCAGGGTTATTTTCCAAAAATTCAACAAAATGCCTCAGGAGATAAAGAGCCAGGGATGATGGATATATCACAACAGTGAATTTGGGAGCTAAAAACAAACAAACAACGAAAATCAACAAACCCAAAAAGCAAAATCTGGTAAGTAAAAAGATATTTCTTCTTGCCCTTGAATGCTTTCCCCCATCTAGAAGCAAAAAGGAGAGAAGATATATCAAGAAGAGTAAGAAACTTACATGCCATAAACTAGAATCATGGTGGTAGAAACAGGGATGAGAATGGGAGATTAGGGAAAAGAAAGGGAACAATTTTGTATGTAACGGGAGATTGATTTTGGGTTTGCTTGTGTTTGGCTTTTAAATACCTGAAATATTATTCCAAAAGACAAAGTGACTGGAAGAACTTTAAAAACTGCCTCACATATCTTCCAGACTTGAGAAAGGAAATCCAACAGAATGTGTTTAAGGGCATTAAAAAGAAAATAAAGTCTCTTCATTATAGTCACTGAGTTCTATCCATTTAAAAGCCCTTTATATTTTCTGAAGTCAAATTAGGTTCAAAGGATTTGTTGTTGGGCTTGTTTTCTAAGAACCCATTCTCTCTTCTCTCTCTGTCTCTCTCTAGTCATTTTTACCTGGTTTCTCTCCCTTTATATGTAACACAAAAGCTTTCAGGGGAAGATGGCACCATCCCTGGCCCTAAACATTGTACACAATCCCACTTCTCAGTCACAGTCATTGGTTCAAGCAAAGTTATGTGATCAAACTTGTCCCTGAGATGCAAAGGGAACAAAATGGGGGTGTCTGGGAAAGAGGCTTTCTCATTCTCTGGCCAGAGCTTCCAGAAGATGTCTTTCTCTCTAGATGAGGATGAGAATGAATGTACGTTCAAAAATATTGACAGTCATCCTGCAACCAGCTTAGGGCAAAACTGACACAGCAGAAGGAAGAAATGGTATGAGATGGGTCTTTAATAATGCTGTTGAGCTAGTGAATCAGATTAACAGTGAATCCCATCCTAAATCAAGACTGCTCTCCAGTGTGAGCCAATTATTTCCCTTGACTAAATAGTAAGTTACTAGGGTTACCTTTTTAGTATCTCACTACTTATTATACAAACAGAAAACCCTGCACTCTAGCCACAGAGTCAGAATCCTCTACATTTTTGTTGTGTCTCTTTCACCGCTGAGATTAGTTAAACCAAGAGAGATCAAGCACTGAACACTCCAGTTCTCTGATTACATTGATTAGAAGCAACTTGGCCAAACAGTTTTTTTGGGTTTTGTTTGTTTTGTTTTGTTGGCTTTTTTCCCAAAAGTTTGAGCTGGATTTGGTAGAAGAATAATATTATCCTCTTTAATTTCCAAGTATAAAGCATACAACCCTGGAGTTCTTGGTGGACATGGCGAAACCTTTAAGACAATGACCCCAACACTTGGAGAGAAGCAGGGACCAGATAAAAATAAGATTCATTATGGCCCCACAGTAACTGTTACCAGGAGTTTTTGACTTTTGTGAGACTTGAATTTGCAATTCTTTTTTCATTTCTTTGGTCTGGAATAATACTTTGAATATGTCTCTGCTTGGAATAACTCATCAAAGTTATTTTTGGTCTCTTGCAATTACAGACTCCTAGTACTCTTGCTAAGCAATGCCCTTCAGACTTCTCTGCAACATTTTTTTCACCTATGTGTATGGCAGCAAGGTGTAACATTTCAACTATAATCTCCTAATAGACAATACAGTTTTACCCCAATTTAAAAAATTGCTTCAGCTTATTTTAAATATTGCCACACTTATTATGCTAAACATTTAGTTATTTCTAAATATTTGATATTAGACACAGGATATGTTGAATACAGTTGACTATAAATATGTATATTTTTACATGATAAGTACCCAGTGTAATATTTGGAGGTCAAAAGTCATTTTAAAACATTTATAGAAACTTCCAGGTTGCCTCAAATATTTTTTTAACTAAATAACAATGAACAATTTGTAAAATGTCCAGTTTCTGGAAACATTAGCAACACTGGAGATATATGTATATATATATATTTTTTCCCCCTCTTATATCAATCTGATGTGTTAACAATAGTATCTCCTTTAAATTTGAGATCTTCTGATATGCGTATTGACCATTTATATTTCTTATCATGGGAATCATCTCTACTTTATCAATATTTACTGGAGTTTTTAGGCTTTTATATGTGACAGAATGTTTAGTATTTTCTCCTATTTTTATTCTTTTTCCTTTGATTTTATATCTCCTATCCTATATATATTTTAAATATTTACATAAGTATTTTGATATTTTCACTTACGGGTTATGGTTTTCTCTTATTCTTGAACTGATGAAGCACAGTACCAAATCATTCATACATTCTCCTTTATTTTGTTTCAGTTTTTTACTTTATTCAGTAAAAAAAGGCTAAGCTCACATACATTTCATTGGCCAATCCTTTTGGTTCATTTATTTCATTTTATTTCCTAAAATTTTGTTTTTAATTTTTTTAATCTTTAATTTATATATATAAAATACTCATGTGCTTTCAAAATCAAATACCAAGAACAAGGTATATTCAAAATCTAACCATTCTATGTAATTTCTCTACCTGATTGCCACCCTCTACTTAGAGGTAACCATGTTTTTCCAGTATAAAATGCATAATGTGGTGTGTAATGTACACAGATCTCAAACACAAGCCCCACATAGATGTACAACTTTGTGTTACTATCTCCAGATTGAGATATTCCTTCTAGTATTTTAGATGTTTTAAAATAAAATTAAGATAACTATTATTAAATTTATCGATAGTTAAATAGATTTAAAATATGATCTGAGGATTTTCTATGAATATTTTCTTGGCAATATATAATAAAACACATATACATTTACTGCATAAGATATATAATGCATATTAAATATGATACAAAATAGCTCTATTACTTTTTCTTTCCATTAGCTAGTTAAGTGTTTAAAAAAATATAAAGAATAATCAATAATCTATTCTTTCACCCATTGTTATGAAATGCCCTCTTGATCATTTCTTAACTACCACATACTGCTATATTTCTTTCTGATTTCCCCTCCCCTTCCTTTAAATTATTTGTATGTTCCTTGGTCAAGATCATTTATATCATTTCCATTACAGTAGGTTTATGTTAAATATTAACATCTTCTAGGCAACTGTCAAATCATTAATTTTCAAAATTGTTTTCTGCATTATTACCCATTTATTATTTGCCATAAATGTTAAATAAATACTTAAGGGTATTCTTCAATGGGATTTATTTTAATATTTCTTATTTCAAATAATCAGAAAGTTATTAAAAATAAGCATCCACATTCTTTGTTCTCATCAAAATAATAACATTTTGCTATGTTTCTTTTTGAATTGTACTTAAATTTTAAAGTATATTTCTTGTTTAATTGTCTTATACATCCCTCCTCATAAGCAACCACTTTTATGAATAGGATTTGGATCATTTGGATGTATTTGTATAATTTTATGGACTGCTATAAATGTATGTATTCACAAACAAAATATGGTAATTTTGCAAGTTTTTAAACTTTAAAAATGCCTGCACATATCATTCAGCAACTTGGTTTTTAAAATATTTTTGAAATGTATCCTTTTTTCATATGTGTAGCTCCAGATTCTGTAGCTTCTGCATAGTATTTTCTATCACGATTTCTACAGCATAATTTACTTGTACATTTCTTGTAGATGAGAATTTAGTCTGCTTTAGCTTTTCTGTTTCTATTTTGAACCATCTTTACTTAACAGGAATCCATCAGCTTTATTCTTTTTGGAAATTATTTGCTCAAAATGTTTTTGTCCATTTATACTCCTAAGGACACAACAGTTCTTGTTACTCTCTATATATGTTAACCCTTGATGTTATAAAGATTTAAAATTTTACCAATTTGATATATGTGAAATAAAATCTCAAGTTTCTAATTTGCATATTCTTGAGTATTAGTGATATCAAACATTTTCTTTATAATTTTTTCACTTCCCAATTTTATGAAAACTCATTTTCATATATTTCCCCTTTCTTCAATTAGGTTGTTTCTCCTTTTGATTTTTTGGCAATATTATTGAGTTGTAGCAGCTCTTCTCTTATAGATCTGTAGGAATTCTTCATAAATGTTTCATAATAAACATAATTTGACAGTTAGTTACACTATCTTCCACCAATTGTAATTTGTCTATAAAATTTATTTATAGTGTTATGTTGACCAGTAGTATTTATTTTTTGTAGTTGAGTACAGTGCTGCTTTTACATTTTTTAAGGACAAAAATTGACAAAAGAATACCACACTATGAAGTATGCAGAAATAAAACTAACATGGACTTTAAGAGGCTTTCTATCAAAGACTTCATATATGATTTAAAATGATAGGGATGAATTACATTCTTCTCCTTGAGAAGTAATAGTATATATAGCATCAAGATAAATGTGGCAAAGGGGATAGCTTCAACACTTTATTAATATATTGCATGTAGTACTTTTTATAGTCAAATTATGAGTCATTTTTATGATAATTGTATATAGAAATGTTACCGTATAGTAAGCAGGTATAAATCTGACATAAACACTCTTCTTGATATTAAATCAAGTATCTTCCAAAGATTTCCAGTTTTAAATCATATCAAATAATCTATAAATGACAATACTTTGCATTGTCATGTCTCACCTTCACACATCAGTTTTTATCCTCCTGAATTTTTTTCATTAAAAACTGCTAATTAGTAGCTTTTACTAATATTTATCTACAGCAGTTGAAACTGTCATAAATATGAAATATTTTCATACTTCAGGTTCATGTATAAATTCTCCTATTTTATTCCAAAGACAGTTATGTCTTTAACTTCACTGTAGAAAGTACAGAAGAAATATGTATGGTAAGCATCTAAATTTATTTGTTTTTCCTATGATTAGCCAATTGTCCATGTACTGAATAGTCACATACTGTCTTTGCTGATTTATAAAGGCACATTAGTATATGCTAGGTGCTCTGTGCAACACTGTTAGTCACTTTGTCCACACCTGTACCAGCACTGTAATTATTATAGTTTTCCGTAAGTCAGGCAATTGCCCCACTTCATCCTTGTTCTTCAAAACTGTCTTGATCACAACTGGCACTTAGTTTGTTGCAATGAGTTTTGAAATGGGATTGGATTTCTAGTTTACCTTAGAGAGAATGTGTCACACTAACAATTCTTCCAATCTGAATTTAGTACAACTCTCTATTTAGATCTTTATTTATCCTTCAGTACGCTTTTTTAATTTTCTTCAAAAATTCTTGCACATCACTAACCTCTTTCATTAGGTCTAATAGTATATATTTACATTCTCTTGCATTTTCTAAGTGGACCATTATGACGTGAAAAAAAACTGACTTTATTCTTCTTTTCATTTTTAGTGTTTCTTTATATATTTTCTTCACTTGTGCAGGAATGATGAATAGTTGTATGCATAATATACATAATTCTCTTATCCCAGATTTTAGTGAGAATGTTTCTACTCTCATAATTAGTATTTCATTTGCTGTAGAATTTAAAAGATGCCCTTTATTAGATTAAGGAAATTTTTTTTATTGTTTGTAAAATTTAAAAAATAGTTTCGATCAAAAGTGAAATTGTATCTTTTAAGATGATCATTAAAATGTTCTTTATTTTATCAATATGATATATTATTTTAACAGATTTTTTAAATGTTGAACATCCAAACATTCCTGGATGAACTGTAATTGGTCCTGATGTGTTATTCAACCTACTTCTGCTTAATCTCAGATTTTTCATCTGAGAGTTGTAAGTTAGCTTGATTTGTGATTTTATTTTTCTGTACTGTCTTTGGTTTTAGTTATAAGGTTAGCCTTGTAAAATGGATCAGATAGCTTTGTTTATTTCCCAGAATCAGATAGGAAAAAATTCTAGAATATCTGTTGGAATTTTTAAGAAAAATAGGCCTGAATATTTGTACTTGTGTATGTATTTGAGGCAAGAAATTTTGAAATTTTTGAGTACACATTCAATTATCTTAAAGTAATTGCTTAACGAAAGCTTAAAACTTTTCATGTTGATTTCATCTCTATCCACTGAGTTATTTAAGTGTATATTTTTAAATTTCCAGACACATGTGATTGGGGTGGGGAGCTATGTCTGTATGGCATTCCCTATTTAATTGTGTTGTTGTCATAAAACATATTTTGTATGACATTGATTTTTTGAAATTTGTTGAAATTTTTGTGACCTAGTACTTAGTTTAATATACACTCAAAAGAACGTATATTGTCTACTGGGAGCAAAATATGCTTGTCTCTTTGACTAACCTATTTTTATGAGAAACAAATACCTTACTCCATGTGATATCTATTATTTGGTACCTATTATTTTTTTGGTACCTATTATTTTTAATACTCATTTTCACTTTTACTTTATATATGACTCTAAGAAGTAGCATAGAACTGATTTTCTAAAACCAATATGATTAAAGTTTTAACAGATGCATTTAAAATATTTTTATTGATTTCTTTACATATTTCTACCTTATTATTTTGTATTTAATATTTATTATCCTGTTTTTGTGCTTCTCTTTTTCTTTCCCCATGTTCCATAGGATTGATTAAATACACTATAACCCTTTATTTTCCTTGACTGCTTTGTGAACAAGATTTTATTTCTATTTATTTGTATATTTCCTTAATTATATATTTAAGTTTAATATAATTATTTAGAGGGAATTTTGCATGCCTAACAACTTTCTCCATCATACTATTGTTTATATTTTAACTTTAGCTTTCATAGACTATACATATGTGTAATTATTAAATATATTTACAGTCTATCATTAATTTCTGAAAACATTTTATCAAGTATTATTGCCAGTATTTTGCCTATAATCCATACCTCTCATCATTGTATCTTGCTACTGGTGCACAGGCTTCTCCGGTGATTTTAATGATGGTCTTTGGGTGATAAACTTTCTTAGCTTTTGTCTGAAAACATCCTCACTCACCTTGTCCTCACTCTTGAATGAAAGTTTTACTGGGAATAAATATTTGGTTGCTGATTGCCAACAGAGTTATTTTCCTTCAGCATTTTGAAAATATTACTAGTGATATGGGTAATTTTCCTTCTTTGAAGGGGAGGTGGGATTTTTTTCAGTGCTATCTTTTAAGAAAATTTTTTTATTGTTGATGTTATATAGCTTCATTATAATCATTCTAAATGTGGATTTACTTTTATTTGTCACAATAATCATTCAAAGTGCTATATTTACGCATTGATCTATCTCTTGCCTTTGCAGAATTTTCAACAACTATTTAATCAAATATCACTTCTAGCCCATTCTCTCTAATGTCTTCTTCTGGAACACCTCTTAAACGAATGTGTTTTTTTGTTAATCTACATTCTTTGTACTTTTAATTCTTTTTCTAATTCATGTCTCAACCACTCTTAGTTCAATCTTCTGAGATCACTAATTTACCTTTGTGTACAATATCATCTATCCTATGGTTCATTTCAATGACTACATTTTTCATTTTGAGATTTCTAAACTTTTTTTTTAATTCCATTTTGTTTCATTTCTGATGTTTTTGTTTCATATTTATTTATTTTTAAAATAAATCTAAGGCCTCATTAAATTTTTACTAACTCTTTGTCAATTTTTTTCTGTAAAAGAAATTTAACTTAGATGTGACAATATGTATTATTTTTATTTTGTTGACTCTCTTTCTCAGCCTTATATTTCTTTGTGCATTTTGGAATTTTGATTTGGAGGTGAAAAGATGGAAAGATTTTATGATATGTCTCCCTTTTCCTGTACCTTGCTTTTTTCTCTTGTTCTTGCTCTGCTACATGTTTCCTCAGGTATATCTCTTCCCTCTCTACTTGTTTTGGGTTTCTAAGTGGAAACAGGAATTTAAGATTGATTAGGAATTATTGTCACCTGGGTTACTAGGGCTATGGTAGAAATAAGCTAGGCCCAGAGCTTCTGAAAATGGCACAGTTCCTGGCAGTAGGTTGCACATCTTTTGTTTGGTCCCCTTTCACCAGCAGAGTAGCCCCACTCAAACCCTCAGCCTCAGTGTTTTAACCTGGCTCCCCCTCCAATCTCCCTTCACCATGCATGAGCCAATCCTCTTGCTCCCAGTGCTCAGGAAGTCTGTAGCTTTGGTCCTCGTTAGTGTTCGGTGTTTCTGTCTCATTTCTCATCCACAGACACATTCTGCTGACTATGCCTTTACTTATTAGTTAGCTTACTTTTGTTTTGGTTTGATGTTTGGTTTTCTCCTTATGTTTGTTAAGCTGTTGTTATATTATTGGATTAAAGGGAATTTTCAAAATGCATATTATTTGTACCATTTTTTAAAGAGTTTAATTTTTTAGAATATTTTTAGGTTCACAGCAAAATTGAGAGGAAGGCTCTGTGCTATTTTTAAAAACAATTTTCCAGGTTTTTTAAAAAAAGCATTCTTTTTCATGTTATTAATTCTATTTATTTCAAAAATATGATATATTTTACTTATTTATAGTCAGTTTAACCCCATTAAAGGACAATTTTCAAAAAAGATAAAATCAAGACTCTCAAACAAATATAAAATAAACTCATAAAAGAATTGTCTTACTCATTAATTAACGAAGGAACAAGTAAGACATTACAATTTGTTCAAAGAACAGTTAACAAAGAAATATTAGGATTATAATTATTGCTGGGTAAGATGCAAAAATGTTTGCATCCCAAATGAAGTATAACTATGATGGCTAGCAGGGCTATAAACAGCAAGCACTGGTCTATCTCTTCTACCAAATGGAAATTACTTGCTTCTCCACCAGATAAAAACCTACAAATTCACCTCTGTTCCTGTAGATTAGTCAATTAGCCAAGACAGTACCATATCGATTCCAATACTCTGCTAAAACAATACTCAGAAGTCCATTTTGTCTATTCAAGATTCTCATGATTTTTTGATACCTGTATATATTTGCTTTGCCATAAAGATTTAGTTACTGATGAGTAATCTTTATGCTATCTGGGAGTTTTCCCTCTATGTCTATCCTTCTTAGTACTGTAACAGGAATGGCTGGCATAGTTTGTCAGTGTTTTTAGCACATCAATGATAATGCAATTCTGTTTTTCTTTTCTTCCTTTATGTATCAAACTTTATTACAATGAGAGATTTGTCTATTGATGAAAGATCTTGCATTTGAAAGAGAACAAAAAATAAACCTACTGGATCACATTGCATTATTCATTAAAACAGAATGAAAGAGGGGAGGGTTGAATAGGTCAAGCACAGGGGAAATTTTTAGGGTGGTGATACTATTTTGTATGATAATATAATGGTGAATACAAGTCACAAGTATTTTTTAAACAATAGAACTTAATAGCATACAAAACAAACCTTAATGTATGCAATTAAAAAAAATAATTGATGAAGTCTGGGGATCCCAGGATAGAATGCAGAATGTGATAAAAGACTCCACATACATTACAAATGTATGAAATAGTCTTACCAAGGGTGGTTGGTGATTGAGGTGCTGTCCTAAATAACTGTGGGTATGAGTGGAATCTGTAAGGCTAAATGCAAAAGAAAATGTTCTTAAGCCCTATACTCTAGTTGGTAAAGTTTCTTCCAATGGGGATGGAGATTTATGTTTCTGAAACCAATATACATGTGTACCAAATTGAACAATTAAATAAATAGATGGTGAATAGAGGGAGTCAGGTTTCTCACTTCTGCAGAGGGAATTTACAGAGAAGTAAGGAGTATAGGTGGGAAGGATCCTTGTGGTAATGGATGAGAGTATCAGTATGAACTCATGTTTAGCTTACTGAAGATACTGATGGTTACATATAGAAGCACTTATAAATAGGTATATACACACAGATTAGTGTACACATATCAACCGTGCTCTGTCAGCTTAGAGGGCCTAGAAGCAATGACACTTCAGTTGTAAGAAGGATACCTAACATACATATCTTGTTTCTAATACCGCTCTCCAGTAAAAGGAACCAGAGCTATTCGGAGAAACGCCTGATAGGACAGGGGAAGGAAATATACAAGATGAATCTGGAACATCTTGTAGTATCAGAGAGTTAGAAAGTGCTCAACACACACACACACAAACATACATACAATAACGCAAGTGTGCCAAAGTATGTCAAAATAGTCAAAGTGTGTCCAGAAAGCAGTATTGATTTATAAACCAAAGTACAAAATAAATGACCATGAGTCTACACTCATATAAGTCAATTATTGAATAAGTAAACAAATGAGGGAGAATAGTCAAATATCCCATGCAGAAGAATACCAAATAATTTATATAGATATTCTACTACAAAGAGCTGAAGCATAATCTCATACTCCTTAAATATGGGCACTGCGTAATTATTTCTTCCACTAAGTTCAGTAAGAAAGGAGAGAAAAAGACTAACTTTACAGTAGAGAAACCTGAAAAACTATTTCAAGCCAGGTGATCAAGGTTAACATTAATAATAATGTCCTGCTGATAGTAGGCATCCTTGATATGATACTTTTACCTTTGTGATCTTCCTCCCCAAAACACATTTGACTAATTTCATCATAGGAAAAACATAAGACAAATCCCAATATAAAGACATTCTACAAAAGACCTGGACACTAATCCTCAAAAACATCAAGATGATCAAAAGCAAGCAAACTTTGAGAAACAGTCACAACTAAAGGGAGTCTAAAACTAAGGGAAGAAACAGTTATAACCAAGGGGGTAGGGGGGAGATCTGGCTCTTAAATGTGTTTCCTAAATGGGATCCTAGAACAGAAAAGGGACATTGAGTAAAAACTAAAGAAATCTAAATAAAGTAGGGAATTTAGATATTAAGTATCTATTAATACTGGTTCATTAATGTATTACATTAAATGACAAGTGTACCATATTAATGTTAATAATAGAAAAAACTGGGTATGAGGTATACAGGAACTCTCTGTACTATCTTTACAATAATTCTGTAAACCTAAAACTGAGCATTAATTCCAAGGGGCTGTTCTGGCTGTTTAAGTACAACTTCAAAACAAGTCCCTTAAAACTAATTTCCAGCTAAATTACTACTATTAATTCTTTTATGTACAAGTTCTGGTTTTTCCAGTGGATGTTAAAATATAGATAATTTTTCACATTATTTTCCAGTACTAACCTGAATTACACGGTCTTTTCTCCTCTTTGTTTATAATATCTGGTAAAGTTCAGCAATTTTTTCTGTAAAGGGCCAGATAGTAAATATTTCAAATTTTGCCGGCTATACAGTGTCTGTTGCAAATATTTAACTCTGATATTACAGCTTAAAAGTAACCATAGACAATATTTGAACACATAAATGTTATTTTGTTCCAATAAAGTTTTATTTCAAGAAACACATGGCAGGCTTGATTTGGCCTGCAGGCTGCGGTTTGCTGACTCCTGCTATATGGAATAAATATTTGATTCTCTTACCTCAAATATTAGATATTTTTAGTTCTCTTAAAAAAGTATTATTTCTTTAAAGTCTCATACTAATAAATATATGGACTCTAAACATACGATTTTGAAAATGTATAGTCTTTAATTTTTGAATATTTATTGCACAAAATGTGTTTACAGAGAAAAGTCTGAGTCTGGGATGTAGAGACTTCAAAACTTTTATCAGACTCTGCTGAAAAACCAGTAACACTTTCTAACATTTATAATAAAAATAAATAAGAAACCAAGGCAGTTTTCACAACTGGTGGCAATTTTATAGACTTTACAATTTTTAATAGAATAATAATGTTTGATCAGGTGGATGGATTAATACTCAGAGACGATTTAATCTAGTCCTTTCATTTTATACAAAAAGTGAACTCAGCCCAGGGAAGGTATTGTTAAGATACTTATTCAAGGCATTTGAAAAGATTATTCTATATTTTTCTAGATTTTATGTTTAATAATACATTTCATTAGGATATCATTTATGCAAGATTTCAGGATCCAGTGACTGTTATTTTTGTTTCCTTATAAACTGAAAAAAAAAAAAGAAAGAAATAGAGATTTCCATGTACAATCATAAAGTTCTTACAACTCTGGCCAATTACAATATATTACTTCTAAGTTTTATTAACATATACATGAACAGCCCTGAGTTAGTGTGGATCTACAGTAAAAAAAAAAAAAAAAAAAAAGTCTGTTTTCCTTTTTCTACTCTTTGTCCTGGAGATCTGGTGTCATGAACATTAGGATAAAACACAGTGTTTGTTCCCAAGTTTATTAAATGTATGCACTAATGAAGTTTCAAAATCTAACTGTGGGATATTTTATTAAGGTAGTCAATTTTTGATAGATGTTTCTGAGGAAGTGAAATGGTTATAGTTTCAAAATGAAAGACATGATACAAAAAATAGTCTCATGAATTTACAATGCCATCGTCAAGCCTGTGCTGAATAGTTTTGATTTGAAGTGGTCATGTAGGCTGTGCCCTGGAGACTCTGAAGCTTTGACTTTTGCCATCTCTGCTGATTCATGGTTTTGTGCAAATTGAAGTGATTTTCCCCCATGGTTCAAGAATATGGTGGTAGATTACCTAACTTGGAGGTAGAAATGTGTAACCTCTTCATAAAATTTTGGAAAATATAAGAATTTCTACTCTGAATTAGCACCATGTCTCTCCAGCTCAAGAGAAAGGATAAGTATGAGGGAAAATACTGAGCTAAAAATCAGAAGTATTGGATTCTAGATCCCTCAATTGTGACTTTGAACAAGTTGTCAAAATTTATCTGTAACATAAGTTAGCAGTACTTGGTGACAATCACAGGTTCTTTCTAACCCTGATACTTACTAAATACGATACGTTAAATTTTACCTTTTTTAAAAAGAAATCAATACCTTTATATATGCCAAAGCCAACTGTAGCTTTAAAGTTTTACTGTTATATCTTACAATATGGTTCCACCAGCTCTGAGAAAAACCCAACAGTATGTTCTGAGTAGTTTCAAAAAGTCTTTGAATACAAATCAGATTTATTTTCAAAATGTGGGCAGGTAAACTAGTATAGAAAAAGTATAATGGACATATTAAGAACAAATAAAATCATGAGTTAAAATCTTAACTCACAATTCCAAAATTTGCATTTTGAATGATTTAAGATAAAACTTACATTTATTAAATTTTAGCTATTTCATGCCTTTTAAACCAGGATTTTGCCATCATAGTTATACTTCATTTGTGAATATAATAAATTCTGACTAGTAGAGTGGAGAAATCTCTCATTTTTCCTAAACATATGTTTTGAAGGGTTGAATACAGAATGGTCTCTATATAATCCATGATGCTTTGGAAAGGCTATGGCAGAGGCTTTGAGTTTTTTCAATGAGACAGTCAAGCTGACTCTTAGGATCATAGGAGAAACAAAGACTCTAATTGTTCTTGCAAGAGAGGTACACATAGCCACAAGACTTCACTGAAAATAATATCCTGCTTTGTTGTTTGAGACCTCCCTCAAATTCTCTAAGCTCTGTCATATGATCACCAGAACGCTGAATGAGTTAGACATACCATTTGGCTCTTGATTTAGGCCAATTACTTGCACTCTAAAGAGGGCACAGATAGACAGCTGAACGTAAGGGGGGCCCCAGCCACACAATAAACAGAATGTGGCCTTAGTTTGGGGAACAGAGGGGCTTATTAAAAGATGAAAACTTGTAGTGAATAGGAAGCTTAGAAAAATATGTAGCCATGAATCCTCTCTCTAGTGCTTTCTGCAGTTTCCATTGTATTTTGTTTTCTGCATAACCAAGTGACCTCTAAACCCTGTAAATAGCACACAGAACTTTTCTCTTTCTTCTCTGAGTGAATGACTATTATTATCCTTTCATCTTGAAAGGTCATGGGGTATCAATTGAAGAAGTACACCACTTTGCTTTTGAGTGTCTTCTCTGTTTGAAGTGATTTGTCTGTTTGCTTTATAAATGGTGGCCTGTCCCCAAACAAATGGAAAATTAATTAATCATCTTTCCATCTCTAAATCATAGATATTTTGACCTGAAACAAAACTAAACATACAATAGAATAGAAATATTTCAAAATGTACATTTCAGTGATGCAGTAATTAGTAAAGTTATTAAAACATTTTACTAGAAACTGATAAAGAATATTTTTATACCGTACAATGAGAGAGTAGGCAAGAAAGTCTATCAATTAAATAGTAGGATAAAAATTAATATTTAGATAAAAATAACATGTGCCTGATTTTGTACATTTCACATTCTGTGAAAGGATATTCCCAAAGCAAAATCTAGTCATTGATGAAGACTCTGAAATCCAATAGCATGTTTATGAAAAGAGTGGAAAACAATAAGTCTTTTATAATTGTTTTCAGTATGGAGGTTATTCTCTGATTTCACATTTTAAATCTTAAACTTTTTAAAATCAAAATTGAAAAAGTGTATACTAGAACCTCAGTATAGAAGATGAAGGCTGAGGAAAGATATGACAAATGAATTCAGGAATGATGGATAATTGAATATGGAGGGACCTGATTAATAAATTTTAGAATCATAACCCTAGGGCATAATCATTGAGGGAGGCAACGTTAGGAAAAACAAAATTAGTAAAACCTAATTTGTTCTTATTAAGTTCATAAGCAATACTTTTAAAGAATACTTTTTCTAAAGGAATATTAGAAAATCAAAATATAGATACTTGTGAGAAATTCAGATATTAATGATTGATTGGATTTTGGCTGATTGGTAAGGGAACCTGACAATTCTTTATCGATATCATTGTCTTTGTAGCAGTGGGAACAGATTCATATTAAAAAACATTGCTTACAAAGTAAAAATGAGGTCATTATTATGGGCCCTAATTAAGTATGACTAGTGTCCTTATAAAAGAAGGAATTTTGGACACAGAGAGCAGGCACAGAGGGAAGACAATGTGAATAGAAAGAGAGAGAAGATGGCCATTTGACCTGAGTGATGCATCTAAAAGCCAGAGAATGCCAAAAACTGCTGACAAACCACCAGATTTTAAAAAGAGATAAGGAAGGATTCTCCCTCTACTGATTTCAAAGGGAGCATGGTTCTGCTGACACTTTGATTTTGAATATTTATGTGTTCAATTTCAGCCTCTGTATGTTCTTAAATTTAAAACAAGTCTTTTGTATATAGCATTTAGTTGGATCTTGGTTTTTTTTTTTTTCCATCTAGTCAGTGGCTCTATGTCTTATGACTGAGGAGTTCAATCCATTTACACTAAAATTGTTACTGAGAGGGACAAACTTATTGCCATTTTGTTAATTGTTTTCTATCTGTCCTATAGCTCTTTGTCCCTATTTTCCTACTTGCTCTCATTCGTTGTGTTTTGTTGATTTTTTTGTAGTAGTGTGCTTTGATTCCTTCCTTATTTTTAAAAATATCATGTGTAGGTATTTTCTTCAACATATTACCATGTGGCTTACATAAAACATCTCATAGTTATAACAATCAGTTTTAACCTGATAACAATTTAACTTCAACTTCATACAAAAGTACACTGGTTTACTTCTTCCCCACCCCACATGTGCTCTATATTATTAGTCACTTATTTTATCTTTTTACATTGTGTATCCATTAATTTGTTTTAGAGTTATAGTTATACTTTTGTCTTTTAGCTTCTATACCAGAATTAGAAGTGGTTAACACACTACCATTACAATATCACTGTGTTCTGTATTTCTCTATGTATTTATCTTATCAGATCTTATCAGCAAGCTTTACACTTTCATATGCTTTCATGTTGTCTAGCACCTTTTGTTTCAACTTAGAGGACTCTCTTCAGCATTTCTTATAGGGTTGGTCTACTGGTGATGAATTTCCTCAGCTTTTGTTTTTCTAGGAAAGTCTTCATTTCTTCATCATATTTGAAGAACAATTTTGACAGATATAGTATCTTGGTTGGTAATTTTTATCTTTCAGCACTTTGAATATATCATCCCACTCCCTTTTGACCTGCAAGTTTTCTCCTGAGAAACCTGCTCATAGTCTTATGGGAATTCCATTGGATGTGATGAGTCATTTTTCTCTTGCTTCCTTCAAAATTCGTTCTTTGTCTTGGTGTGGATTTCTCTGGGTTCTTCTTAGTTGGATTCCATTGGGCTTCTTATATCCAAATGTCCATTCTTCCCCTAGATTTGGAAAGTTTTCTGACATTATTTCTTCACATAAGCTTTTAGCCCTTTACGCTCTCTCTTCTCCCTCTGGGACTCCCATAATTTGTTGGCTAAGGAGTGTCCCATAAGTTCTTTAGGCTTTCTTCATTCTTTCTTGTTGTTGTTGTTGTTGTTCCTCCACAGGATAATTTCAAATGACCTCTCTTCAATTTCACTGATTCCTTTGTCTGCTTGATCAAATCTGCTCTAGAAGCCCTCTAGTGGATTTTTCAATTCTCTAGCTCCAAAATTTCTATTTTGTTCTTTTTACATTTTCTGTATTTTGGTTGTGACTATCATTTTGATCATGCATAGATTTCCTGAGCTCAGTGAGCATCTTCATGATATAGCTATTTTTAATTCTTTGTCAGGTAATTCAGTACCTCCTTTTCTTTGGAGTCAGTTTCTGGAGATTTATTTTGTTCCTTTGATTGGGCCATATTTCCCTGTTTCTTCATGTGCCTTGTAACTTTGTGTTGAGATCTGTGCATTTGAAAAAAAGCCACCTCTCCCAGTCTTCACAAACTAGCTTTAAACAAAGAAAGGCTTTCATCAATCAGCACAGCTAGAGATCCTTGTGGGGGGGGGGGGCGCCTCTCAAAGCTATTCTTTGAATGGAGTAGATTCTCTGCACTTGTGTGTGCAAATTCCCAATTAGAGATTTACTGGTTTATTTTTTTCTAGGCGCTCATAATCTGTTGTTCCCTCTAGTGTCTGTGGTACCACAGGTTCTCTGGAGTTGCAACAAGTTGCCCAGCTTTCTTTGTTCTCAGTGGCCCCAGGCTTCCATAGTATGCTGGGTCACATCATTGCTCTAAATCAGTGAAGCAGAAACCAGTCTCTTGGTCAGCATCTTGAACATGTGCTCCAACTTTCCCACCCCAGGGAGAAACTTGGAGTTGGGGATTTTCTCCCACTTATTATATGCTAAGCTGGGGGGAGGAACTTTGGTGAGTGAATATGTGCTAGTCCAAAGTATTGCCTTTGTTCTCAGTGGCGTCTAACCTACCACGCTTTCTTATCATTGGTTAGATTCAGGCAAGACAGAAACCAGTCCCTCAGGCTGTCCCCTGAAAAGTCTGAACATTGAGCATATGTTTCAGTCTTGCCTTTCCCTCCCCAGGAAGAAGCCAGGAGCTGAGAGTTTCCTCTAGATTGTGCTGTCCTGGGAGGAGGAGCTATGGCAAATGAGTGCCACACATTTTCCTACTGGCTTTGGCAATACTAGTTTCATGCTTGCCTTGGCTACAGGAGCCTCTTACCTGGTTTCTGAATTTCTCACAAAAGGAATTGGTCCATGTATTGCTGTTGAGTTGGTGTCTCCTTTAGGGAAAGGAGGATCTGGGGCCTCCTATTCTACCACCTTCTAGATTAATTTTTAAGTGGCCATTTTTTTTTTTGCGGTACGCGGGCCTCTCACTGTTGTGGCCTTTCCCGTTCCGTTGCGGAGCACAGGCTGCGGACGCGCAGGCTCAGCGGCCATGGCTCATGGGCCCAGCTGCTCCGCGGCATATGGGATCTTCCTGGACCGGGGCACGAACCTGTGTCCCCTGCATCGGCAGGTGGACTCTCAACCACTGCGCCACCAGGGAAGCCCTAAGTGGCCATTTTTATAATTGATTTTTAAAACTAACATCTTTTTAAAAACATTCCAACCACTGTTTATTAAATCAAATTGGAAAGATTTTAGGAACACATCATGACTGGAAATCGTTGCGTTCTGTCATATTGTAATGGCCTCCTTTGAGGTTTAAATTTCAAATAATTGCATACACATTGTAAAGCACCCACCTGTATCATTCTTTTAAGATTTAGAAATCCTAAAATGTCTAGGCTACCTAAAACATGCTGGTTACATGAGTTGATAATTATTTATATAAGTCTTATGAACTTTTTTTATTGGTAATACATATGAAGGGAAATTAAATATCAAGGGGAATGTGAGTTTTTAGTTTTTCTTTTTTTAAATTCTTTTTCTTTTTTCCTGTGAAAAAATGCTAGAAAAAAATAAGCCAATAAATTCTTTTACCATTTTTGTAACTGGAGTCCTGAATGATACAGAAACTGGAATAATATGAATTTTAATTCTGTAAAAATAATGTGTTTTCTTTTTTTTTTTCCTGTGAAGAAATGCTGGGAAAAAATAAGCCAGTGAATTCTTTTACCGTTTTTGTAACTGGAGTCCTGAATGTTACAGAAACTGGAATAATATAAATTTTAATTCTGTGAAAATAATGTGTTTAAGAAACATTTTTTTAAAATAAATTCTCCAACAGCTTCTGCAATGTTTTAATTAAAAGCAAGTGTGGTTTTAGGCCAATCATGAAACAGATTGGTCCTTACTAAAATTATGTCATATATCATTATCTTGTATAATTTGAACTAGAAAGTAAAATTTGATAGTTTAGAAGATACAGCTTTGCAATGAAATTTAAATCAGCCAATTAAAGTCTTCCAAACATATACCTAAGTTGTAGAAAATGAGCAAATAAAACTTACATGGCAAGACATAAGAAGGGGAAGGAAGGAAATTACAGAAAACCTTAAAGAAATAATATTTTAGCCAAAATAAAGAAGCAAAGTAAAAAAACTGGCTTAAAAAGTGGAAACAGTTCACAATGTAGATGGAAAATAAAAGTAAATGGAAGAATACAAATAAGGAATAAGCCATGATAAAATTTAAAATAAAACAAAAGATGTTTTATTTAATGTTGATATTTGTAACAATGGTAACCAGACACTGCCAACTTGAAAAATAAATACATTTAAGTGAACCCTGATGTAATGATTCCATATGTTTATGATTCTTTAGAGTGTTTTTTTTTGTACTCCAAGGATCTGCCACTGAACACCAAGCTGGCTATCAATGGACAAGGCCCCTAGCCAATGAATCCCCATTAAATTGAAACATTCTATCCATGGAATAAAGTTACTGACCCTTAGGGCACAATGTTGTTTCTTGCAGCTTGCAAATCCTGCTGTTTTTTCCAAAGGGAACCTTTCAAGGGGTCATGTAAGTGAGAGAAAGAATTTAAACATTCTCTCTTTTTCAGTCCAAAGGTTTGTTTCTTTATTTAGAAGCTTTCAAAAGTTCTCACTACCCCAGGGATATTCTATTACAACTTTAAAAATGAGTCCTTTAGAATTCTGGGGAATGGGCTTGGAGAGAAAAAGATAGGAGAGAGGAGAAAAAGAAAAATTCATTCAGTTTAAATAAAATCTTTTAAAGATTTGTTTCTAAAACTTCAGTTCCCAATGTAGTCCACAAAGTCACTTTTTTTTTCTTTCAGTTTCAGTAAGATAGAATAAATAGAAAAACCCAACTTCTCAAATGTTTAGTGGTCCACTGAGATTGTATAACACATAGAGAAGATAACATTAAGAAGTAACAGCTAACTTCAAATACATTTGTTCTTAGGGTAGTTACAGAATTTATTTTCATGGAGCTTCTGAATTACTAATATATCCCTAGTGTAGCAGAATGCCAAATTTAAAATGACATTTGCAAATAATAATTGAAAAAAAAGTTTGATATGTGTATATGTCTATTTTCTGTAGATTCATTCAATTTTAAATAACTGAAATAAGAAATACCCAACAGTATTTAATAGTTTGGAGCTCTGTAATATTGGACGAACACATACATGAACTTCCCCCCAACCATCCCCCAGAAGAAGAGAATATTTCCAACTTTTACACTATGCATAGCATACTACCTTCTGGGAAAATAATATAATTTTAAAAATATTTTTCCAAAACCCTGATACTAAACTAAACAAGAAGAGAAAAGGAAAAGGAAACTCTAAATCAATCTCATTTATAAGCCTCAATGCAAATAAAATTCTAAATAAAGTAAATTAAAGCCAGCTGCCTATTAAAAGAATAATGTATTATATACAAATACTGCACATTCCTACACATGACCAGGACTGTTGCACATTACTCCTTAGTGGCCAAAAGTAACAGGGAGAATGGTTCAGTTGTCCATAGCTGTTGGAATCACAACAATCCCAAGTCAAGTAACAAGCTGTCAAGATAAGAGATTCCCTCATCTTTCAAAGTATGTGTGCCAGTCTTTACAATATATATAAATACAGAAAAAACAAACAGGGATCTCTGAAGTTAGAGCCATTTATTTACACTTGTTACAGGGTCACTGGGAAAAACAACAGGTCAACTGAACCACAATTTTTTTAAACTGTTGGTTTGAAGTTATAGTTATCAAACCCACAAATTTGTTTCTTTTTTTGTTCCTTCCTTTGTTTTTCAAATTCTGTTTCCTCTTTTGAAGTCGACTAAGTTTCAAACCAGCACCTCTAAAAGGTTAACCAGTATAACCTCCAGGATATTTCCAAAATGCTGTCCACTTCGTGCTTATGTCATCACTATATGGGATGATGTAGGATTTTGACCTAGGTCATTTACTTCCAGCTTCTTTTCCTTTAATCACTATACATCAAGGAACATTTCCTTGTTGGTGAAACATTAACTAATTAAATAATTCTATTCAAGTGAAGAACAAAGACAATATGATCCAAGCTAGAATTACTACTAATTTTTTACTTGTTGAAATAATCAATGTATTAAAAAGAATAAAATTAGAAACATAAATTTTGGAAAAGAATAGGTGGATATTCATGATATAAATCTACACGGAAAACAAAAGGGAGTCAAATGAATCAACTTAGGAACAAATAGAAATAATGCAAAACTTTATCAGGTTGCCAGATATAAGAGCAATATATCACAGCTAGTTGACTTTTACGTAATAGTCATTGTGAATAGGGTTACCATATATAATACAGGATGCTCAGTTAAATTCAAATTTCAGATAAATTATGAATACATCTTTTATATAAGTATATCCCAAATATGGCATGGGACCAAAAAAATTACTCATTGTTGCTAAATATGATGACTTTATTGTGCAAAATATCATACTTATGAATGTATACGTGTATTATATCAAAATAAATACTTGTGCTCTGTGCCCATCACACAGCTTAAGAAATAGGACATTACTAGATATTTTAAATTTCACTCTGTGCCTCTGCTGATTGTATAACCTCAACCCTCCACCTCTAGATAACGAATATCCTGAAATATTTATGCCCATATTTTTCACATATAAGCTTACCAACTTTTTATGTATCCCTATGTAATGCATTGTTCACTTTGCCTATTTCAAAAATATTATCATAAAGGTTTCATACTGGCTATATCCTTTATTTATTTTTCACAAGAGTAATTTTGGGGTATTTGTGCATGCAAAAACATGCACCTGGAGTTCATTATTCAATGTAATAAAATAGTTGACTTGAATGTACCAAAAATTATTAGTAGATTCTATCGCTTATAAGACAATATATGATTTATAATATATTCTTAAGAATTATGATGTATTTAATATATAATATTCCATATATATTATATATTCAAGGTACATGAATAAATATAAAATATGAGGTATGCATATACACACACTTTCAAGAAACACACAAGTTGAAACTGTAATCTCCTTAAGGTATGTACATGTTCAAATTTATAGGTATACCGTGGAGATATTGCAGGTTCTGTTCCAGACCACTGTGATAAAGCTAATATCCCAATAAAGCAAGTCACATGAATTTCTAGTTTTCCAGTGCATATAAAAGTTATGTATAAGCTATAGTCTATTAAGTGTGTAATAACATTACGTCTAAAATAACAGTGTACATGCGTTAAAAATACTTTATTGCTAAAAAATGCTTACCATCATCTGAGCCTTCAGCAAGTCTTAGCAGTAACATCAAAGATCGCTAATCCCAGATCACCATAACAAATAAAATAATAATGAAAAACTTTTAAGGGTTTTAAGAAATGTCAAAATGTGACACAGAGACATGAAGTGAGCAGATGCTGTCGGAAAAATGGTGCCCATAGACTTGCTTGTCACAGGGGTGCCACAAACCTTCAATTTGTAAAAAAGAATGCAGTACCTGTGAACTGCAATAAAGCAAAGAGCAATAAAACAAGGTCTGCCAGTATTAGATAATATTTTTGTAAGAGTGATTGCACCAATTTATACTACATGTAGACTTGTGTTAGTGAATGTTATGCCACCTCCTCAGTAGCACATTTCTTGTTGAAACAATATTTATTGAATGTGTTAAAGTAATTAAACAAAGAGGCCCTAATGCCTCCATAGTGTACCTAAGCCAACCAAATCCTAACTCAGATTCAATGCACATGAATCTGAGAAAAGGAAACTTAAGAGCAGCCAATCACAAAAGACACCTAGGCTTTCCCAAATAAGGCAACTGCTTAAGCTATTGTCAACCAAATAATTTCCTTACTTTGCTTCTGGTTTTCTCTATAAAAACCGCTTCCCCAGCTCCTGTTGGTGGAGGGCTCCTAACCAGCTTTGGTCTGATTCTGCCTGATTCCATTTGATGTATGCTCAAATAAACTCTTGAAAAATACTAATCTGACTCAGGTTACCTTTAATCAAATGTTTCTGTGTACCAGGAATTGTTTTAGATACTATTTTTTTTTCTTTTTTTTTTGCGGTACGCGAGCCTCTCACTGTTGTGGCCTCTGCCGTTGCGGAGCACAAGCTCTGGACGCGCAGGCTCAGCCGCCATTGGCTCACGGGCCCAGCTGCTCCGCGGCACGTGGGATCCTCACGCACCAGGGCACGAACCCGTACCCCTGCATCGGCAGGCAGACTCCTGACCACTGCGCCACCAGGAAAGCCATAGATACTAATTTTTTAAATAAAGTTTTATATTGGAATAATTTTAGATTTAAGGAAAATTTTCAAATACAGAGAACTGTTTTTTCTCCTCATCCACATTCCCCTAAAAGGCACTTATTTTAATATTGCCAGTGTGGTGAATATGAAATTGTATTTCACCTTATTTTGAATTTTCTTAAATAATAATATATTTAAACATTTGTATATATGTATGGAACATTTTTGTTTCTTTTTGGTGCAAGTTATTTTTATGCATTTTGAGACATTTTCTATTGGTTTCTCTTTCTATTTTTTCATAGATGAGAATACATAAAGAATATAAATCTTTTTCAGTTAATTTTTATAATATCTTCTTCTGGCTTAGAATTTGTTTTTTAATTCTATTTTAAAATTTGTAACATATGTCTCTCAATTTCATTGTCATGAACAAATTTTCTAATGTTAAACCTTGCTTATCTGAAATAAAACAGTTGATCATTATGCACTGTTATATACATATGGGTTATATTATTCAAGTTAATATTTTATTAAGTATTTTCATCTATATTTATGAGTGTCCTTGTCTGATTTAGGTACCAAGGTTATGTCAGTAACAGAATATAAGTTGGAGAGTATTTACTTTGTTTTATGTAAGACTGAAATTACTTGCTTCTTGAAAATTTGAAAGAATTTGCATTTAATCTCATCCAGGCTACAGAGTCTGTCTCTTTGAGAGTAATAGGAAATTTATATATTATACTTTTTTGAGTATATTTTGATGATTTACATTTTCTCAAAGCTGTCTCATTTCACCTAATTTTGTAATGTATTGACACAAAACTATTCACAATATTTCTATCATTTTTCTTTGATAGAAGTGTGCTTTAAGCTTTTTACAATTTTTCCAATATTTATCTTCTGCCTTGTATCTTTTTTTTTTTTTTTTTTTTTTTTGTGGTACGTGGGCCTCTCACTGCTGTGGCCTCTCCCGTTGTGGATCACAGGCTCCGGATGCGCAGGCTCAGCAGCCATGGCTCACAGGCCCAGCCGCTCCGTGGCATGTGGGATCTTCCTGGACCAGGGCACAAACCCATGTCCCCTGCATCGGCAGGTGGACTCTCAACCACTGCACCACCAGGGAAGCCCAGCCTTGTATCTTTTAAAGTAATTATTTATATGAGAATTTTCTCAATGTTAATTTTAATTCCAGAGAACCAAGTTTTTATGTTGTTGATTTTCTTTAATATATCATTTTTGCTTCACTAATTTCTGTTCTTATTTCCTTTCTTCCATATGATATGTGAGATCTCTTTCTTTACTTCTTACCTTATTTGGGGAATTCTAAGTTGGATACTAGCTCATTCACTTCCAATTGTTCTTTCTGCCTAATGAAGGCTATACTCTTATTTATAAATATTTCTATAACTGCAAAGCATATATTTTGGTGTGTAGTGTTTTAATCTATCAATTAAAAGTATTTTTTATTTCTATTATAACTTGAGCCATAAATTATTTAGATGCATATTTTATTTTATGAAAATATAAAATGTACAAGCTGCTTTTCTCTTTTTCCTATTTATTATATTTAACAGTGTTGTGGTCAGTAAATACAGTATGTCTGCTACCAGTTCCTTAGAGTGTATTGTTACTTGCTTCGTGTCCTAGTATGTGATCAATTTTCTTAAATGTACTACGGTACCAAAAGTAATGTGTATTGCCCTGTGTGTGTGTGTGTGTGTGTGTGAGAGAGAGAGAGAGAGAGAGAGAGAGAGAGAGGGAAAGTTACACTATGCATATCAAATCTAACGTATTGACACTTGGTCTACTTGATATTTGACTAAGAGAAATTATATCAAACCCCAATATGCAAATTTCTCAATTTATGCTCCTTCAGTCTCTATTGAAGACATTTTATTAAAGGCATGCTGATGAATATATCTGGATTTGTTTCATCCTATTTTTACATTTTCTCTCTCACACATTTCTCCCACTTATCCTCCCCATGCCCCATATTTCTTTCTTACTATTGGTTTCTTTCAGTTCTTTTTTTCTTTAGGACTGTCTTGTTAAGCTTTTATCCCTCTACTTGTTATAAGATCAATTTTTAATAACCGAGTGGTTACTTTATAAATTATCTTATTCATGTTTAAGATAAAAATGTATAGAGCGATACTGTAGCTCAACTTCCCTCCTCCTCAACCAAATACATTTGAACTATTTGAATCAGAATGTCAAATTTAGTGTGTTCTTCATTAAAATAACACCTGCACAATTCAAACATTATTCCTATAATATTACACAGTCGTATTATTTATATATAACCACAAATTTACTGTTAGAAAATCAGTATTCCTTTTTGTATCTCAGACCCAGCGACTCTGATCATATTTCTTCATTCCATTTGTACATTTTTAGAGCTGCCTTTAATGATGGTAAATTTTTTGTTTGCCTGAAAAATGATTGTATTATGCTCCCCTTAGTAAGTGATATTTTAGCTGAGATTACACTTCTTGGATGACAGTTCTTTTTCTTAGCATTTTGTATATCTTGTTCCGTTGTCTTCTATACTTGCCATCGATAGTTCTATTGTCAGTTTCTGGTTCCTTTGTGGAAATATTTTTTTTCTTACTCTTTTTTATATTTTAAAATATTGTCTTTACCTTTAGTGTTTTCCACTTTAAGTTTGAAGTGCCTAGATGTGTATCTCTTGCTCACCATTCTTGTGATTTTTTTTTAAGGATTTCTTTAATGCAATTTTATTTATTTATTTAATTTATTTATTTTTGGCTGTGTTGGGTCTTTGTTGCTGCATGCGGACTTTCTCTAGTTGCGACGAACGGGGCTACTCTTTGTTGCGGTGTGTGAGCTTCTCATTGTGGTGGCTTCTCTTGTTGCAGAGCACAGACTCTAGATGCATGGGCTTCGGTAGTTGTGGCATGTGGGCTCAGTATTTGTGGCTCCTGGGCCCTAGAGCACAGGCGTAGTGGTTGTGGCACATGGGCTTAGTTGCTCCACGGCACGAGGGATCTTCCTGGACCAAGGCTCAAACCCATGTCCCCTGCATTGGCAGGCAGATTCTTAACCACTGTGCCGCCAGGGACGCCCCATTCTTGTGATTTTTAATGAGCCAAAAAGAAAAAAATCATTGTTCCTAGCTACAAGAAATTTATAATCTAGAAGTGGAGGAAGACTTTAAGAAAGTAATTATACTTCTATGTGTATATGATTAGTTTATATTATTTGACTTTTATTTTTTAGATGTAATTTAAATGTTTATGTTTAAATTTCACAGTAAATTTTAAATATTGTGATGAATTCTATGAAGACAAATAACTAGATTCTGGAGGTTAGAGTAATAGAAGAAACTATATTTAGACAGATGCATTAGGAAGAGCTTCTGGCATTTTTCCTTTGGAAACTTGAAACTGGTGATAAGATGTCTCAATACATCTCAGTAAAACTCCAGGATGTGGAGATGAGTATGTTCTGTCTGGCATTTAGTAAGAGAATGAAGTATATGAAGAAGAGGTAACTGGTCATGAGTCTTAAGTAGGTGTGATCTCTGAATACCAGGTTGTTCCTAAAGGCCCTTATACGTCAGGAACACTCTGTCTGACAACCTCATTACGAATAATGGATTAAAAGAAAATCATACAGGAGGAAAGTAAGAAGGCTCTTTGAAGAGATAATGGAGCAGGGACTAGCAAACTGTCGGTAAGGATGAAGTATAATAGATGGATTTAAAATCTCTTTAAATGGTAAATTAATCAAAATGAAATAGATTGGCTGTAAAGTGAGAGAAATTAAGAGTCACAGATGATGCCAAGGCTCCTGGCATGAGTAGCTGTGATGATACTTACTAAGGGGGAAATGAAATGCTGAGAGCATGGAATGTTGGCTAGAGACTGTGTATGGTGGTGTGTGGTGGGGGGTTGTAGGAAATGAGAAATCCATTTTGAAAATGTTGAGGTTAAAGTATTTGTGGGTATCTAAATACTGATCTCTGGAAAGCAATTCACTTTACTAGTCTGAAGCTCAGGAGAGGGATTGGGATGTAAATACAGATTTTGAATTCATCTGTATACAGTATAAATCTAATTGCAGCCATGGGAATGGATTAGAGCTCCTAAAAACTTTTGTAGAGTAAAAACAATCTCTATGAAAGAAGCAAGGATTCATGGGACTGCAGAACCAAAAGACATTTAAAAGGTCTGGCAAGAAGTAAGTTAAGAGAGCATTATATCAGCAAAGAAAAGGGAAGAGGGCTTCCCTGGTGGCGCAGTGGTTGAGAGTCCACCTGCCGATGCAGGGAACACGGGTTCGTGCCCCGGTCTGGGAAGATCCCACATGCCGCAGAGTGGCTAGGCCCGTTAGCCATGGCCGCTGAGCCTGCGAAAAAAAAAAAAAAGAAAGAAAAGGGAAGAAATATTTTTCAACAAGACAGGAATTATTCAAAGGGAGGATAGAAGACATATATATAAGACTGAGAGGTTCTTCTTGACCTGCTTCTCAGGGAAGGTTCTTTTGATCTGAGTAGAGATTACTTAGGTGGATAATAGAAAGAAATGTGTGGGTTTTCTAGATAAAGACAAAGGCTGTACATTATACAACAAATCATCAAATCTGTTCACCACTGTACAAAGATATATTTGTCAAAGTGAGGTCTCTGGACCAGCAGCATTAGCAGTGTCTGTAAACTTGTTAGAAGCACAAAATTTGGGGCCCCACTCTAGAGAAAATGATCATAAAGTCTAAGGTGGGGTCCATCAAGCTGTAGTTTAGCAAGCACTTCAGGTGATTCTGATGCCCACTGAAGTCTGAGAGCCACTAGTCTAATATAAAGCAATAGTATTTGCCCATTTCCTCAAACTACTGTGTTATTATATAATGCTAAAGATCACATTTTTTTCTCATCCTCCATATCTAATAAATCATTGAAACCTAGTTTTCATTTTAAAGGTCGCTAAATTAATCTTATTTTATATTTTATAATATTTATAGCATATATTATGTTAATATATAAATATCTAAATTAATATTAAACTATATAATATTATATATTATTTTATATATACAAATTTTAAAAGATTTTAAGTTGGTTATATGTTATACATCATAAGAAACAGCACAGCATAAAGGCCATTGAAACTTTTTATGTTCTCATCCCTAACGATATTCTCCTGTATTTGAGTAATAATTTTTCTAAATATTCTATTTATCATCCCTTTCTTCATTTTAAAATTATACACCTATATGTATAGCTTTATTACATATAGGTGTATAGATGAAAACATGAATGGAAAAATAAAATATACTGGTAGGTAGAACACTTAGTGTATAAGTAACACAGAAGAAGCATTCAGTAATCTATTATCTGTAAGGCAACTAAATCAACCAGTAAGACATAGATTCAAATTTAGTCCTTGCTACTTGATAACTAGCTAATTTGGAGAATATCCTATTTGGAGAATATCCGTTTGAATCTCAGTGTCCTCATCTGTAAAACAATTATAGTATTACCTACTTTAAAGCTCTGTGTAGATAACAAAGTTAACACGAAGAGCACTTGGATAACTATCTACCATAAAGAACATAGATGGCATATGGGCTCAATAAATCATCTTGAGTGAGTGATGCATACAGGGAGATGAGACTATCTGGTCTTAGAATATTTGCTGTTGCCTCCTCTGCACATTGAAGAGTACTTGTTGTCTGAGTGCTTAAAAACCATTTGTTAAAAGAATGAATTTTCACCACTCTTTGCTTTCCTGCTTCTCCAGACAAAATACTTTGTCTCTCAAGCCCTCTTGTCTTCTCTTTTCCATTAATCTTTAATGACACATAACATTGTTTGGCACTGAATAAAATATATATTTTTTCTCACCAGAGAGGCTGAGCACCTTGTCAATGTTTTTTTGCTGTTGCTGAAATGCTTTTTTATTTTTTCCCCATTTTTATAGTAAAACTTTTGAAATTAATTATATTTTACAGAAATGTGCATAGATGCAAAGTGAGCAAATTGATGATTTCTCATAAAGTTTGAATTGTTTATCACCACCCAAATCAAGAAATCACATATTTCCATCTCTCTGCAAGTAACATGTTCTCTCCTCTTCCCAGTAATAACTTCCTTTCTTCTCAAAAATAAACAATAGTAATTTTGCATGCTTTCAAATTCATATACTATATATTTTTTGTGTCTGATCTCTTTCATATGTTAATCTTTTTGAGATTAATTCTTTTTTTTTTTTTTTTTTTTGCGGTACGCGGGCCTCTCACTGTTGTGGCCTCTCCCGTTGCGGAGCACAGGCTCCAGACATGCAGGCTCAGCGGCCATGGCTCATGGGCCCAGCCACTCTGTGGCATGTGGGATCCTCCTGGACCGGGGCACGAACCCGTGTCCCCTGCATCGGCAGGCAGACTCTCAACCACTGTGCCACCAGGGAAGCCCCGAGGTTAATTCTTGGAGTGGATTATAGAAAAGTAAATTCCCTCTATAAAATATTACAACACAATAACAATCCATAATTTATAAGTTTTGAAGCAGTGTTCAATTAATGTTGGCTCTAAATCTAAAGCTGCTAGGAACATTATTTAATATATACTTTGGGGACTACATTTAAGAAACACATTCTGTCAAGTATACGTTTAGGAGTGGAACTGTTGTGTCATAGAGTTGGCTTATGTTTGGATTTATTAGATATTGCCAAACAGTTTTCCAAAATGATTTTACAAATTTCTATTTATCTATAGGTGCATTTATTTTGCCCTTATCATCAAATGGTAATTTGGTTGCCAGCTCTTTGAATGTATTATTCCTTTACCTCCTTTTGTTGGCATTGAGAAATTGACTGTCAATCTAATTGCTTCTTGGTAAGCAATTTTTTTCTATTTTTGTAAGTGCTATGTTTCTTTTGTTGTTGTACTACAATATGTCTGATAGTTTTGCAAGACTCTGACATTTGAATGCACATATCTTGCATTAGTTCTAATAAATTCCCAGCTATTCTCTCTTATCTACATCCTTTCAGTCCAGAAGTCCTATTATATAGAGAGTATTATCTTATTCGTTTTCCAATGTCTCTTACCCCCCTCTCTTTTTACATTTACTTTTCTTTGATGTTTGCAATTTTAGTAGTTTTACAGTTTTAACTTCTTATTTATTCATTCTCTCTCTTACTATGTCTATTTTTCTGTTTAAACCATTTACTGAAGTTTTAATGTCAGTGACTGCTCTGTTTTTGTCATTTCTTAAAGATTTTAAAGTTATTTTTACATCTTCCTGGCTATTTGATAGACTTTTTACCCAAAAATTTCAATACCATCTTATTTTTATTTTTATCATATTAAATATGTTTTACATAGTCTTTAATATACATGTGTATGACATTTTGGCGTGAATAATTTTGTTTCAAACTCTTGCTCACTCTGGTTAATGTTTTATATGCTGAGACTCTACGTTCCTCAGGGCTTTTTCTTTGGAAATACAGTGAGCTCTAGATTCCATCCTTCCAGAAATATTTTTATATTTGTTTCCATTAGGTATCCTGGGACATTTGCAAGAGAAACAGATTCTTAAGTTATTATCTCATTTAATGGGTTCCACTATCACTGAGAACCCAAAACCTAGTAAGAATATTTGCAGATGACTTGCAAATACGTTTGTTCTTTTCCCCTTAGTGTTCAGATCAAGGCCAAGAAAAAACGTCTTCCTTCCCACCTCCCATTCCTAATGAGTAGATTTTTTTTTTAGTTCAGCTCTTAACTAAACACGTCACTATTCACATATCCTGGGTGCATGTGAAGGTATCAATTATGATTACATCCTCAAATTTGCCCAAGGCTTTTCTCCTGAATGTGGAACCCTTAATTCCCAAGTCCCTTAGTTACAGTGACTGGCAAGTTTCCCCAAGGCAGGCAAAAATCTTAGCATTTACTAACAGCTCTAATTTTTAGTTTTTCTCTCTCTTAGAGATTTTCCTTAGAGATTTTCTCTTAGAGATTTTTCTTAGAGATTTTCTTTTAGAGCCTTAGAGATTTTCCTTACTCCATCAGCTCAGCTATGTAGTTTTTTTTTTTTTTTAAGTTTCATTTTATGTAGCATTTTAGTTATTTTGTAATAGGAGGTTTTCTGGCTCTCTAGTCCATTTCCGGAAAAAGAATACTCTTAATAGTCTTAAAGCTCTTTGGGAATCAAGATTGTTTCTGATTTTCCTTGTTCTCCTGGGTCAGACAAACTGCCAAGTGAATAGTATCCAATAAATATCAATCAGTTCCTGGTTGATGGAATGAATAAAGTGACCTGATTCATTTAGGGAGCAATAAATAGGTCAGTAATGTTAGAGAATAAGATGAAGGTTGGGATTATGAGAAGCTAAATATCAAAAGGTAGGTAGCAATCAGATGAAAATAAGTCTTTCAGGTAATTCTAAGGAATGTGATTTTAAATAAGGAGGAGTATCTCTGAAGGGTTTAGGATTAACTGATATGGCAAAGCTCATGGGAGTGGGCTGTAGTATTCAGAGCTCTGTGGGAAAACAGAATCAATAGGAAAGTTTATATATAAAAACACATCATATATATATAATATATATGCACATATACATATGTGTATTATATATACATTTATGTTATATGTTTATATTATACATGAAATATTTACATTATTTAAAATAAATATATTTAAATGCATATTATATATATGTATATACACATATGTAGCAAGAGAGAGATTTTAAGGAACTGGCTTACGTGACTGTGGGGATTGGTAAGCCTGAAATTTGTAGGGAAGGTTGGCAGACTAGAAATTCAGGTAAGAGTTGATGTTGTAGTCTTTGGTCTGAACTCTATCTGCAGGGCAGGTGAGCAGGTGAGAAACTTAGGCAGTTTATCTATGCTTCAGTCTTGAGGAAGAATTGATTCTTCCTCCAGAAACCTCAGGCTTTGCTCTTAAGGTTTTCAGCTGATTGGATGAGGCCCACCAACATTATGGAGAATGTGTTCTTTACTCAAAGTCAACTGATTGTAAATGTTAATCACATCCGAAAAGCATCTTTAGAGCAACAACTAGACAAGTATTTGATCAAACAACTGGGCACTATAGCTAGCCAATTTTACACATAAGTTAACCATCACAAGGTCTAAGCCTGATGGCAAACAAAACAAACATAATCAGAAGGTAATTTTAACAGGTAGGTAGAAAGTGAAAGATAACTGGTGTTTGAAACCATTTCTTTCAGAACACAGATAAGCCCTAAATGACTTCTCAACTCAGTGTTCCACTAGCCACTATCAACTAGTCATATTCATTGTGTAAGATGAAAACCAACAGCTAAGCTTGCTGTGTGAGGTTGACTTATCTTAAAATAGCTAGATAATATTTCAAAATATCTAGGGCTCTGACCGAATATATAAATTTATTTGTAATTATATAAATATAAAAATGTGTGAAATATTTATTTTAAAACATAATATAGTGTATATATATATATAATATAATATAATATAATATTGCAGTACAATTTGGGCTCTAGATTTTTCCCCAAATGTTTTTTTTTTTTTTCTCTTTGCTGTATTTTAGTTCTTTCACCCATGAGGATGAAAGAAAGCTTTAAAACGGTGTTTCTCAGTAGAGTATCATCAAGTTTGAATACTTAAAATGACGTTCATGCAGTAGGAAAAGCAATACACAACTGGCTTCAAGTCTTTGAAATTCTGCTGGGATTTGAGGAGTCTACATAACACCACATGCTATCATGTCATTTTCACTACTCAGAGACAGAAAGAATGTTCCTTACTTTTCAGTTATCATTAATCTAGTATTCTTTTTGCATAAAGACTTAAACTAAAATCCTCCAAGGAAAGATAATCTGTCAAGACGTTTTTCCTTTCCCCTCTTAAAATACTGAATATAAAACATGAATTCTTAGATTGAATCTGAGGAGTTAACAGGCACAGGAGCAATTTAAGAAAAACAAATGTTACTTTTTTACAAGGAGTGGCTAGCATACAGAAAGAAAGTCCAAGTCAGCAGTATATTTAAGCAATCATACACAAAATTAGATGTTGATTCAAGTTGCAACTGAATATATTCTTGCAGAAAGAATATTGCCGTTTTTAGCATTTGGAGAAGGTGATAGGGAATAAATTCAGACTTAACTTCAAGTATCCCCATGCAAAATCATAGAAAAGAGGGAATGAACAGCTATGTTCCTGTTTAATTCAATAAGCACTTCTCTGTTACATTAGGGTTTATTGATGCTCTAAGGTAAGAGTTCTATAAGAACTCTTTAGTTAGTATTCTATACAAGAGTTCTATAAAAGAAAGAAAAGGATGTAAAGATTACTAAGTGAAAAAATCAAATGTATAGTAGAATAATTTGATATCCTTTGAGATTACGACAATATAAAATAGCTAACTGGCTTAAAGCACATCTGTGCATCTATAAACCTAGATTATAATCATCTGTTGCTTCATTGAGGACTTCAGGTTTTTCTTCTGTGGAGAAGGAATGCTGAATAGAAGAAGCTCGCTCTTTCTTCTCAGGAATACTACCAAAACTTGAAAAATAGTAGCCACTCTAAGTCGCTGGAAAAGTCTTAATGACTTTGTTGGCATTTGTTTCAGATTAAAATATGTGATCTGAGGATGTCAAAGAGGTTTTTTTTTTTTTTTTTTGCCTTTAAAGCAACACATGTGCCCATAGTATTCTCCCTCTCAGAAATTTCCCATCCTGTGTCATATATTACTGTCCCTTTTCTCTTTGACCAATGCCTTATCTGTAGAAAATATGTCTAAATCCATCTGGACTTCAGTCTAGCACCGTGACACCTGGGAAGTTGTTTTGAATCATTGTAAATTTTGGCACTGGGAACATGGAAAGAGGCTACTCTGATTTCTCTCAAAACCTCTAGCCTGAAAAACTCAGATGGAATGTATACTTCTTTCAGTTACTATCATATTTGAAAACCCAGAATCTCTAAAACTGAGCTTGAGTGTATCAAGTATTCACTGGAATATTTTTGTCCTTATCTAGGCTGGCTATAATGCGATAGCAGAAGAGATTCAGCTGATTGTTCTTAATAAAGCGTGAAACAAATAAAAAAGAGAGAGCGAGAATGAGAACGAGAGAGAGAGAGGTGGAGGAGAGGGAGAAGAAAGGAGGAAGGAAGGAAAGGAGGGAGGGAGGGAAAGAGAGAGGGAGAAAAAGGAAAGAACAGGAAGGAAGGAAGGAAGGAAGGAAGGGAGGAAGGAAGGAAGGAAGGAAGGGGGAGAAGGGGTAAAGAAACACTGGGCAGCTATTCTCCAGATCTGGAATATTCTGCCTTAACAGTTTGCATATATTCTGCTGGAGGTTTCTTATCTAGCAGGAAATGTACTTGTATTCTTACCCTTTATAAATCAAACTGGCTCCTCATTTATTTTGCCTGTTTTGTTTTTTGTCTTGTTTTATAAATAAGAAGTCCTTTAACTAACCTGTTCATGTTTGAAAATCCAAATGTTTTTCATTGAGCTTTTGATAGCTTTGTTTCTCTGTAGAATAAATCTAAAAACTAAACAGGAATTCAAATTTCACTTGACCAGTATCGATTAGTCTATTTTGTGTTTTGGGTGGTGTGCTTTCCGTATAGTGTTTAGATCATTAGTGTCAAGGTAAGACAATGAAGTCTTCATAGCTATCTTGGTCTAGCAGAGATCAGGTGGCTCTATAAAATCTCCATGTATGAAATCATAACTATTGAAGGCTTGGATTGTTTTGGACTTGCTGATATTTGTGGAGATTTCAGCTAGAATTCTTTCAAAATGTGTATATTCCAACAATTTTTCAGCTTGATCTTTAATTTATCATTGACTAGCAACTCCAAGAGGAATAAATCTATTAATCTTTCATAGAAAGAAAAGACAAAGCTTGTTTGTTATTGTTTTTACAGATTGTGTAGAAAGGAATTAGGGAAGACAACAGAATGGGGGAAGTGAAGATGGTGTTAAGAAATAGAAAATGAAGTGTTCCCTTAGAAATCATCTGATGGAAGGCTAAAGAAAGGAATTGTTGCGGTTCAGAGACCTCTTTCTCCTATAAAAATCAAAGACAAGAAGAGATCTAAATTTAAAATTTTACTATTTGACGATCTGTCAAAAATTAAGAATTCCTCTAAAGGCTACCATGGAGCTTTGGGTATGCAACATTGTACTTATGCCTTCCCTCATTGCTAACTGGACAACTACAGCTGGGGCAGACCCTCCTGGACCTGAAACTGAATGCTTCCTAGCAGGAGCTCAAGTTCATTGCATTGTGTGATATGCTCCAAGGAGAATCAGCTACACCCACGGATTGTTTACTTTACTTTGAACCTTGCACTGATGTTTCCTGGTTTCAATAACCTCCAAGGGGAACTCAGCTATGATATCTTTTATCTTATTCTTCCCATTATTGTATATTTTCCTTATCATAATTTATCGTATATGGTTCTTAGCTCATTTGATGGATTGTTCTTCGTGGGCAAGGAACCAAACAATATTTCTCAGTTCCCTCCCTGAGTATATGCTTAATAAATATTTTTAAAATTGTATAGATGTTATAAAGTATTCTTGAGAAAGGCCTTAGGTCACAGTGAATTCCAAGGGAAAAGTAGGGGAATTTTATTTTAAAACCTGAGTAAAAGAGTTTCAGGAAGGTAAACAGCAAGTTAAAAATACTGAGGAAAAAAAAAAGAAAAGAAGAACAATGAAAACATCATGAACTTGACAGGAGATGAGCAGGACTTTAAAAGTCTAACCAATGTACAGTAGCAGGATGAGATTTCTCACTTCTTCTTCCTGATCTGCATAATAAGGGATGCATGGATCTTTGTTAAAGCATGTGGATGGAACTGGACTCTGAGGAACTGGGCTTCAGCAGTCAACACAGACCATCAGAATAAATCTGTGCTCGGAGCAGAATGCAGAATATAACCCCCCCAGGTCCTACTTGTACAACCTCAGGCTTTGATCAGACCACTGATGTTGCCCTGGTATTTTCCCAAAAGTCTGAATAATTTTAGGGGTTTTCAGAGGACAGCTGGAAGATTGCTGACCTATGACTGATGTTGGGAAGTCAGGATCTACAAGTATCCTGGAAAGATGCGGTAATAGATGAAGTACTGCCTGCTAATACTTATAACTAAGCTCAGCCTAGACTAAATACTGAATCAGCAGTCCAGAGAAAAGTCACCAACAAAGGGAGAGTTCTCATTTAAGAGAGAAGAAAAAACTTGAAAAAACAGATAAATTCTCCTTTTTTCCAGCATGTGGTTAAAATTAGGATTTTGGCTTCCAGCAGGTCCTTATTTCATTCATTTATACAGCTGGGCACTTTGTTTTAGAGGTGTAGAAAGGCTGCTTGAAAGACCAAGAAAGCTATGTCTTTAAAAAAGTATTAAATTGGATCAGTTTAGAAAATTGTTAAATCCTAATGTGATGCCCAAATCAACTTAAATGACTCGAGGGGAGTAGTTAAAGATGTTTTATATATTTGCACTCTTTAGCATAAAATAAACCAGGCACATCAAATGGAAGAATGTGGGTGTGGGTTTCTCTATTCTTGGTTCTGTTCATGTCCTATAATGACAACGTGTGCATATGTCCAAAAAAAAAAAAAAAAAACACCAAACCTCTCTTTTATAAGCCACTTTCAATTCTGATATCTTTGACTGACTGAATGAGGTTTGGGCAATGAGCTATTCTATCTTTAGAAGAGCAATCTTTTCTTCATCATATGTGGCTTTTAATGCACCCTTTATGCTATTTTCGGAATGTTGATAGTTTGCCCACGACAAGAAAAATCTGTCTAGCCCACTAATCAAAAATATCAAAAATCTTTCTCAAACTGAGGGTTAGCAGACAGAGCTATTTGTCAACAGCATGTGTTCCCCCCAGGTAATTTGGATCCTTTCTTTTTCTTATTTTTAGTACCTCTTTTATCAAGCTTCTTAAATCCATGCCTAGCATGTCAAATGTACTATAAAAACATCTGTCTACTACAGGCTTTGGAGAACAGCACAGGATTAGGAAAGGACAGAAAGAGTTAATTCTTGCAGTTTTCACACTGGAATAAAGTTAATAGGCTGCCAATAACATGGGTTATAGTTGCAAAAGCTAAAGTTATAAGTAATCCTAAAGGGAAAGAGGAAAATTGTTCCTGACAAGCTGAAATTACTTTATAAAACCTCTTATGTGTTGAGAAGCCCTAGGTTGGTCAGGGCATGAAGCTTATTTCAATGTTTAACTCAGCCTGTTTATAAAGAAAATATCTTGCCCACTATCCGTTTTCCTAAAGCATGCCCTTTAACCTATTTTTTGTTTCTTTTTATTGTTGGCATGGAGACTAAGAAGCCAGCTGCTAGACTGATCAATGCATGGTTACATCAACATAACATTTTCAGTCAAGTTCCCAGGAGCCTTCCTCCTGAATCTGTCATTTTGATTCAGATAACTAAATCAGGCTAAGCACAGCAATGATAACGGATGACTTGCCTCATTAGCTGGCTCCCGCTGCTTTATGCTGCCAGGAAGCTCTATCGTGACTGCCTAGGATCTTGGGAGAGATAACTGTTTTCTGAAATTATTTTGGTGCATTTTTCTTGTAATTCTCATCTTGCCTTTTGACAGTAATTTTATAGGATGACATATGTACCAAATCCACACTCCTGGCTCTTCTTTCTCTAAATATGTGTCATGTGACTGGCTTTATGAAGACTGAGCCCAACAGGCTTAATCTAGGGGACTATTTAAAAATGTCCTTCCATTTGTCTCCTTCAAATATTACATATCTGATAGCATTTTAATTAATAGTATTAGCAATACTAGGATGATCTGTCTTCATACATGAAAGCAGATCCTGCTATAAATGCTTTCCTAGATCCAAAATAATATTTCAGTTGGGCCTTAGAACTCATTGAGCTTGAATATATTAGAATAATAGTTTAAAAAAACCACAACTAATTATTTGTAGAAATTTTGGTGTGGAGGGGAGACTACGCAAGCAAGAAACAAAGGATTTCATTAAAGGATTTCATTCAATCATCACAATCTGAATTTAAGAGACTCATCTTAGAGACTCATGAAATTTAGATAGAATTGTGCATTTAGCTGAAGTCTGCCTGTAGAAAAAATGGATGGGAACACACAGTCAGAAGCAAAAGGAGCTGCAATTAGACCATGAGCAATGATCCAAGGAGAGAGAATAAGGGCAAATTAAGTAGGGCTGTTCCAAACCAAACATTATTTTAGCAATATTATTACTTTTCAATATCAATCTATGACCAAAAAGCTAATCTTTAAAACTAAACCTGTGATAGCAAGATTAAAGTTTCCAAGTATTCTGTGGCATCTTTCTCTTGACCTCAGCTGACTGACATTCTCTTCAACAAAAGCCCCAAACAATTTCTGGTTTCAATTTTAAGCACCTCCACACCCATTCATGACACACTCATTCACACTAGGTAGTATGGGACATCTTTCATGAATCTACAATCTCATTTCAATGGATAAAAATCTGCAATGGGGTCATAAGGATATATTTGTTTAAGTATTTTGATTAAAGTTGTATTTTGGTGCCCATCTAAATAGAAGGGAAGGAAGACATTTAAATAATAAATAGTTTTGTCCCTGAAGTCCTAAAAAGTCAATTTGGTGAGCCTATATCCCCATGTATGAAATAGTAAGATTGTCTAAAAGTATTTCATTGTTTAATATTTAATATAAATTTCAATCCAGTAACTCTGCCATAAACCCACAATCCATCAATACATTCTGCTTGTTTTATTGTACAGATTAGAGTTTATGGTCCATCACCAGAATCTCCCCCTTACAAATATCTACTAACTTCCATCTTGGCAAAAGCCGTACTCTGTATGGAACCAAATATTTGTTTTCTCTTTGCTTGCATCTGAATGGTTGAACTTTACAGGACAAACTTATATAAAATAGGTGACTGCTTCACTCGAAATACATGACATCAAAACCCAAATAGATAGTAAAAATTACAAGCCCTAAAATATCTCCCTGGAAGCTTATGTTCAGTCTCTAAAAAAGCAGTTTTATTCATTTCTTCTCATCTGTGGTCAAACTTCTCATATACCTCTGGTCACCACTATCAAGACCAATACAACCACTTTTACCTGATGACATTATATTAAATTTTATGGAGAAAACAGAAACCACTGATTAAGGATTCCTAGAATGTCTCTCCACAAAATTCTCTGTCCTACTTTGATGTGTGCTCATCCTCACATTTACCTGTTGTTATTAGGAACTAAATGTGTCTCTAAAGGCTAGTCCTCTCACTTATGCTCTATATAGGGCATTTTCTCTTTGACTATCCATATTCTTTTAGACATTTTCAACTTGGCCATCTCCATGTATCAGTACTCTGAAATTATGTATATAATCAAATATTTCTCATTGTCTCCTTATCTTCTAGCCACTCTTTCTATCTCTTCATATCAAAATAGCTTGGAAATGTAGATTATACTGCTATCATCTCAACTTCCTTCTGTCTCATTAACTTTCCATACTTTTATCATCTGACTCACATCTTCACAAGGGCACTGAACATGCTCTGATCTCAATCATCAAAGGACCTCAAATTGCTGAATTCAATGGTCACTTTTCAATTTATACCATATTCAGACTCTCAGGAGCATGCTTCCCAGTTGACATTCATCTCCCTCCTTTCCAACATAATCTCTCTGCCTTTGGCTGATACAGATTATCCTGCATTTATTCTTACCTCAGTCCCTGCTCGCTTTCTACTTTCCTGATTCCACATCCTCTTTGCTAACTCTTGTGTTTTCAGTTCCTCAGAGCTCTGCCCAAGTAATCTCATCCATTCTTGCAGCTTAATATATCTATGTGTCAGCATCAATCAACTTTATAAACAGTCTGAGACCTCCTTTCAGATGGCCAAAGATCTATATCAAACTGTATCCATGATATCACCCCTGGAAATCCTCTAGGTAACTCAAACTTCCAGTAGTAGAAAACTTCTAAGTGATTTCCATTTAAGCTATATGCTAAATTTGTTTAGTGTCCATTAACTCCATAGTACATGCTAACAGATGCCCAGAACACTTCTTCCACATTAGTTAATTGAAAGCTGGTCAAATGTCCCTGATATTTGTTCTCCAATAGGTTTGAGATTTAAGTACACATTATAAAAACATAAGAAAGATTAATACAAGAAAGTTATCATTAATGAAAACTGGCTTTAAAGCTTTGGAAAGATTTAATAAATATGAGTTGTTGAAAATAACATATAGTGACATATGAATTGTAAAGCTGAAAGTGCTTAGGAGAAAAAAAATGTGAGAAACATCTACAAGGATTTAATACTGAGATGTAATTGCTAAGATTCTTAATTTTTTTTTGTAATTTTGTTCAGATTTCAAAGAAACCAGATATAGAGAAAATATAATAGAAAAATTATTATGGGTGTGGTTTATGCAAGAAAGAAAACAAAAATTTCATCATCAGGTTCTACCTTTAAAAATGGACATATGGGGGCACCGGGTGGTGGCGGCGGCCCCGGGATCACCATGGCCGAGCTGCTCTGGAGCCCGCAGGATTCCCAGCTCGTCGCCCGCTTCCAGCGCCGCTGCGGGCTCTTCCCCGCGCCGGATGAAGGCCCCGGCGAGCCCTGTGCTGGCCCCACGGAGGGCGCGGCGTGGGCGCCCGGGCTCGGGCATCTCCCCGCAGCCAAAGGCAGGGGCGCCGGGGAGGCGGCCAATGAGCTGCGGAGAGTCGCTGTCCCGCAGCGTCAAAAATTGCCGCCTTGGGACTCCCCTCGTGGTCCAGTGGTAAAGAATACGCCTTCCAACGCAGGGGGCGTGGGTTTGATCCCTGATCGGGGAACTGAGATCCCACATGCCGCGGGGCAACTAAGCCCGCATGCCACAACTATTGAGCTCATGTGCTGCAAACTACAGAGCCCACACACCCTGGAGCCCACGTGCCACAACTAGAGAGAGAAAACCCGTGCGCCACAACTAGAGAGAAGCCCAAGCAGACCGCGTGCCATAATGCAAAACATCCCGCATGACTCAACAAAGATCCCCTGTGCGGCAACTAAGACCTGACGCAGCTAAAGAATAAATAAATGAATAAGGAAAATAACTATTAAGAAAAACAAAACTTTGCTGTGCAAAGTGAATCATTAAAGAAAAAAATTGCAAAAAAAAATGGACATATGTGTGCATGTTTCTGTGTTTTAAGACAAACTACATGTTTAAGGTGTATACTGCAATGAAATTTGTAATGGGGTGAATTTACAAACAGAAAAGGCTTGAATTTTATCTAATTAAACATGCTTTGGAAATTTCTCTTCTCAAAATCTTGCCAATAACAGGTACAGATCTCATGGAACTTGGGTCCTAAAAAGTCTGCTGTGGCCTAATTTTAAAACACCAATCTTACATTCAATTTAAATATTATCCCTTCCCCCAGCAAAAGGCTGATCCATAATTGGAAACTCCATTGGGAAAGGGGACATGGTCTTTTCTTTCAGTCTGCTTTACCTATATTATTTTCTCTTCTATGGATTCATGCTCCTCCATGATCAGGACTGAGGGGAGGAAGAGATGGGAGTAAAAGGAGTCTACATAAATGATATTCTTCTAATCTCATTCAATTCCCTCTGTGTGATAGGCCCTCACATTTTAGTTCTCATGAATCATATGACAGAATTACTTTGGAAGGTCTCCGCAAGGACTCTTTCCTGCAGAGTTCCCTGATGTTGATGATGCAATATCTGACTAAACTAATTTCTCTCATGGTATCATGGTATTCCCCCCAGCAGCTCCTTGATGGAATCCCCTTATTTCATCCAGATATTTCTCCTGATAGGTAGGTAGATACATAGAGCACAAATATAGAAAGTATGCAAAAATATTCAACTCAGTGATTTACTACAAGCAAATGTATTGCTATCATTACCCAGGTCAAAAGACAGAACACTGCAGGAATCTAAAACGCACATTTTATTCTATTACTATTTCCCAATTGCTGTCTGCTTCTTTTCCACAAGGTAATTATTAACCTGACTACAAGAAAAATCACTTTATTGCTTTCCTTTATATTTTACCATTCAGTCATGTATATTTAAGCACTACAGTTTAGTTTTGACTGCTTTTTTTTGAATTTAAAGAAATGGAATCATGAAATACATATTTTAGTAAACTTTTATTATACAATAATATTAGATTTAAGAAAAGCTGAGATAGTTCCTGTATACCCTGTACCCAGTTTCTCATGTCCTTTAGATTTTACACTGTATGATATATTTATCACAGCTAGTGAGTCAATTTTAACACATAATTAACTAAATTTCATACTTATATTTCTTTTTTAACTTAATGTCCTTTTTTTTTTTTTTTTTTTCTGTAACAGGATCCCATCCAAGATACCACATTACATTTAGTAATCATGTCTCCTTAGGCTCATCTAGACTGAGATCATTTCTCAGACCTTCCTTGTTTTAGATGACCTTGACAGATTTGAAGAGTACTGGTCAGGTACTTTGTAGAATGTTCCTCAGTTTGGGTTTGTCTGATGTTTTTCTTGTTACTGGACTGGGGTTATGGGTCTTGAAAAGGAAGACCACGGAGGTGAAATGTTATTCACATCACATCATGTCAGGAGTGCATCCCTTAGTTCCCACACCAGATGTACACACCCCAGATGTTAAATAGAACATTTCCAAGATGAACACATTCCCTCACCCAGCTTTTTGACCCAATTTTTAAGATGCCAATTTCTCCTCTCCCTCCACCCCAAGACATGGGAGCAACTGCTAATAAAAAGCAGTAGACAGATAACTGGACTATAGCATTTTCAACTCCATTCAGAAGTGAAGATTCCAATTACATCTGAGACTTAAATTCTCTCAGGTTTCTTTTAAGAAAAGTTCCTGAGTCCAGTATTTATGGTATTACAGTACAACAGAGTTGTGTCTAAAACTCATCTTTGTCTGACTTATCATTGATGATGTTAGGCTTAAGTCACTTGCTGAAGTAATGTTTATCAGGTTTCTCCACTGTAAACTTACCCTTTTTATTTACCCCCTTTTTTATAACGTACTCTTTGGAGGAAAGTTATTATGTGCAGCCTGCATTTAAAGACTAGGGAGTTATGCCGCATCTCCTTAGTGGCAGAATACATGAATTATTTGGAAATCTTCTGCATGATTTGGCTCATCCTCCACTTTTTTATTTATTCAAGAATTTATTTGTATCAGTATGGACTCATGGATATTTATTTCATACTTTGGGTTATAATCCAATAGTCTGTTTTTTATATTGTAGCTTAAATATTTCCAGTTTTGCTCATGGAAAGCTCGTTCAGTTGGCATTTGTGTACCTTTATGTATTGCTCCATCTTTGCTTTGTTTTATGAGCACTTTTGTACTTTCTGCAGCTATAAGATGCTCAGGCTTATCTTGTAATTCCCTTCTCCAGTTTTAGAATATGTCATTTCTCTAAGGAGCTATGGTTTCTTTTATTCACATTATGATTTTTTTTTATGCCACACTTCTTCTGTTCAATATTATATACGTGTGACTCATCAATGTTGTATTTAGCTGCAGTTTTGTTATTGTCATTGCTGTTTCTCTATAGTAAAAATTTGGAAACTACTGACTTTAGGCCAATTCTAGCCTTCCTGTTTCTGGAAATAAAGTTTTAGTAGAAGATAGACACAACCATTTATTTATGTGTTGTCTATAACTGATACCATGCTACAAGAGCACAGCTGAGTAACTAAGTTAGACACATTGTCTCACAAAGCCTAAAATATTTACTGTCTGTTCCTTTACAGAAAATGTTTGGTAACTTCTGCTCCATAGTATTCTATTGCATAAATACATTATAAATGATTGATTTGTCCACTGTCATTGACAACTGGGTGTTTCTAGTTTGGAGTTCTTAAAAATGGCATTGCTGGGAATATTCTTGTATGCATTATTTAGTACATACAAATTTTCATTATGCTCAGGTATCTACCTATGGATGGCAATTGCTGTGGCACAGTGTATGCTTATGTCCAGCTTCAGTTGATATTTGTCAAAGTTATTTTATCAATTGATGATTCTGAGGCTTTACTCCTTCATATCCTTGCCATATTTGAATTCTCAGCAATTCTTAAATTTTAGTAACAGATATCTAATGTATGTTTTTGTGATTTTAATTTGCTTCCCTGATAATTAGAGAGGTTTAGCAATTTTTCATATGTATTTTGGCTATTTGGATGTTCTCTTTTATGTAATGATTATTCAAATAACTTTCCTATTCTTTTCTTGGATTGTTTGTCTTTGTTTATTGATTTGAAGGAATTCAAAAGAAATATCCTGGAGACAAATCCTTTGTTTCCACATAATCCTTTGCCTTTTTTATATTAAAAAACACCTTTTTTTAATATACATTGGAAATCTATTTTATCTCTGTTTTCCTGTTCCTTTTTTTCTGGTGAAGAAAAACTCAATTTCACTTCAGTTAATCTTATATACCTCTTTCTCTGTTTTATACTATCTGTTTCCTATTTCAGAAATCTGAGATCATAAATATATCTGCCATATTATTTCCTTCAACTTTGTATCTTACCCTCTCATATTAAGTTCTATAATTCAACTGAAATACAGTTTTGCATATGTTTGAAGTAGACGTCAAGCTTCACTTCTTTTTGTATAGAGATTTAAACATCTCAGCACCATTGAAAAGCCCATCATGTCTCCTTCTTCTGTACTGTCACTTTTTATTAAATCTCAAGTCAATATATCTGTTAGTTATTGAGAAAGCCCAGTATATCTGGGCTTTCTACTGTATTTTGTCACTGTTCTATATATGTGACAACTCCACATTATCTTATTTATTGTAGATTTAAAATAAATTTTGAAATTTGGTAGAGCAAATCCTCCATTCTCAGTGACCTATTTTAAAGTGTCTTAGCTATTCTTGATTTGGTATATTTTACAATTATCTTGAGCAACTAATGGAAGCAACAATAAAAAACAGATTGGGATTTTGCTGTGGAAAGCACTGAAACTGTAAGATCAGTTTGAAAATTTTGCACCTTTACTTCTCTCAATGCATAAACATGGTGTAACTCAATTATTTCTTTAATTTCTATCAACAATATGTTATAGTTTTCTTTAAAGATGTTTTGCATAACTTTCAATAGACTTGTTCATTGATATTGATAGTTTGTATGTTATTATAAATGGTATCATAAAAATTCATTATCTACTATTCTATTGCTGGTTATAAAATGCAATTTTAAAAACATTGAGCTGAAATGCAGCAACATTACTGAAACATTTATTAATTCTAATGACAAATTTGTAGATTATTTTGGATTTTCTACTTATCCGGGTATATTCTCTTCAGATAATGAGACACTGTCTTTGATTCACTTTCAATCTTCTTCTATTTCTTTTTCTTGTTTTATTGCATTTGCACTATGATAATAGAAGTGCTTACAGTAGCCTTTGTCTTTTACCTGACTCCAAAGGAAACGATTTCAACATTTCACCATTTAGTGTGATATTCTGTAGAGATTTTCTTGATAGTCAATAATAAATATCTCTCTATATTTAACTTGTTAGGAAATTTTCTTAATGAATTTTGAATTCCATTATAATTTTGCTGCTACTAAGGAGGTTGATTTCTTTCTTTTTTATTGTGTTAATGTGGCAAATCATATTGTTTTTATTTAAAGTATTAAATCAATCTTGCATTCCCAGAATAAATTAAACATTGTCATGCAATAGTCATACATCCTAAAGAAGTATGAATTCAACTGTAACAAACTTCGATAACAATTTTTTAAGCTATTACCTTATTTCAATAAGTGAGATTAGTCTGTCTTTTTCCTTTCTTTTAATGTTTTGATCAGGTTGTGTTATCAACATTATGATGGCATTTAAAATGAATTGTTCAGTGTTTCCTCTTTTCTATTCCATGGGAGAATTTGTGTAAAATTGACATCTTGAAATACATTTTGGTAGAATATAGTAATAAAAATTTTGATTGGAGATTTCTTTTTGAGGACAGGTTTTCAATTGTGATGTTATTAAATTGTATTTTACTGTGGTTAAAACACTCAACATAGAGCTATCCTCTGAACAAAATTTAAGTGTATAATAGATTATTGTTGACTATAGTCTTTGAATTTAATCTGTTTTACCTTTCTTACATAATTTATTGGAATTGATGTTTAGCTCATTGATTTTCAGCTATTTTCTTTACTAACATATATTTAAAAACTATAACCTCTCTCTAGACAGTTTTAAGTATATCAGGATTGTAAATTCATAACTATATCTTAATGATGAAATCAAGCTTTCTAAATTATGTAATATTTCATTATATCTCTACTGGCCTAACTATAGAATCTGACATTAATATAGCTACAACAATTTGTTTTGGTTACTATTTTCATGCTGTACTTTATACTAGATATTTGCATCATTTGATTGTTAATCATACTGTATCCTTATGCTTTAGAGTTTCTTCTCTTGTGCATACTGCATGATTGTATACTGTTCATTCAGCTGTTATTGTTTGTATTGCACTGTTTATCCCCCCATATTTGAATTCTCCCCAGGCAAGAAGACAGCACCATTTACTATGATTCTTCAAATTGCAGGTGACACATGCCAAAATATCTGAGGATCTCTCCTACTACCCTCTGCTCTGTTCCATCAGGGTGGATGTTTGTGATTCTACAGTTCACTAAGTAGCCATCTGGAGATTGAAATGCTAATCTACCATATGTTCACACACCATCATGTTCTACAGATAATATTTACTTAGCATCTTCTTTCCCTTAATTGGCGGACCAGTACTGGGGAAGAAGAAACACCACAATTCACTGTGATAAGTTAACAATTTATAGCAGAAATTAATTATCTCTTGCAACTGATGCTTATTGTGATGAAGTAAAGAGGTAAGTCAAAGGACTACCTTGGTCATCCATTGCTAAACTCCGAACATAGTGGTTAACAGCTCTTCTGTAATGTCATTATAATGTGAAGGTGCTTAGCTTTGATTTTATTTAGTTTTAGAACTTTAGCCAGTTCCCACCTAATATAATCCATGTATTATCTTGCTATGTAATAATATTTTATGATTCATTAACTTACTGGTTTTTTAAATAAAACATTAAATTCTTTCCCTGATCCTATTGATTGCAAGGGCATTTGCTGGATTTATAAGTTTATTCTTTCATTTTCCTTATATTTCTCACTCCCCAAGTCTTCCTTATCTCAATATATAATACCAATATTCACCATTTAGTTAGGCCAATAATCTATTATTCTTCATTTAGGCATCCTTTCTCACATCTCATATTCAGAACTCAGCAGGTTCTGTTGGCTCAAAATATAACTTCTCCAAATTATATCTTTATCTCTCTACTTCTGTACATCTCCTCTTCCACAGCTGTATTCAAATCCATAACATTTCTGTTTTAGAGTAGTTCAAAGGCCCCTTAACTGCTCTACTAGATTCAACCTTTGCAAAATGCTGATGTATTCTTCACCCAGCAGCAGAATGAATGCTATGAAACATGAAGAATATCAATACCTATTTTGCTTAAAATCATTTCAGCGCCTCTTATTTCATTTAGAAGAAAACTCAAATATTAGACAGTAGCTTGTAAAACCATGTGTTGTTTAGCATTTTCTAACTGCATCTCATGCCGTCTGTCTCCTCATTGTCTCTGCTGTAGTCATAGTGGCCTTCTCTCTGTTCTTGAAAGAGCCCAAGCTTCTTTGCCCCTCTTACTGTTTCCATCTACCTAGAGAATTATCCCTATGGCTCTTCACAGTGGACTCATTCTCATCTCATCAGGCAGATATTCAAAAGGCCCCTTTTTGAGAGGCTTTCCCTTACCACTACCACCACTAGGCCAGGGAGAACCCATTATTCGCTGAAATTACAGCACTCTCTTTATTTATTTGCTATTTATTTATTATGTAAAATATAATGCATTTTCAACTTAATACAAAGCATTGCAAGTTTAATTTTATTCATTTTTCTAAGCATTTGAGTTACCAGTTTCCTAATCCACAAATTGAGGAGGTAAGACTTACTTCTGGTTTACATTGTGATGATATAAATAGGTCATTCTTGAATAAATATTTAGCCAGTGCTTAACATAAAATGAAGAGCTCAGTAAATATAACTTCCTTTCTCATTAAATACATGTTAAAAGAAGTATATTTACTCTTTTAATAATTAAAAAAAGCAAAAACAAAATGAAAAATCCTTGGTGAATATCTTCATTCTTGTTTTGATTTAAATGGGGTAATTGGATTCTTTTGATTTTTATGATTAAGTTAATGATTGTCATGTTGTTCAAGTAGGCAGATTTTAAATGAATACTTCACAAGAATTCATAGTAAGTCATATTTTTAAATTTATACTGATTTTATTGCTGTTAAATGTGAAAAGATGTAACATTTTTATTTTTCAGAAAAGAGAGAACATGAAAGGGTATATTTTGTGATGCTTCTTTTTCCTGTTCTGAATTAAATATATATACTATGGCTCATGTAAATAAGTATTATTTACATTATATATATATGTATGCCTTATATATATGTATTATACATATATATAAGGCATACATATACATATATTTAATCTGTTTTTCTCAATGGAAAATATTGGATTGCCACTATTCTGATCTTTGAAACAATTCTGATTACTAAACAGTCCCAAGGAGTTAGGAGGGAATCAACTGAAAATATTATTCTCTAGGCAAATTTAGACTAAGACAACAAAAAAACAATTTAAATTTAATAATAAGTTTTTCCTGAGTAAAGGCATCATGAATTTGAACACATCTTTTGCAAATGTAAATGGTGACTGATCCTAATTTATACCCAATGGGGTTGTTTAATAAATTCAGCACTCTGCTGAATTTATTTATAGGATAAGCCAACTGACTGTTATGTGAAATTATTCTTAAATTGATCTATAAGGGAAAATTATAACATTTATCTATAAGCAATGAACGTCTCTGTAAACTATATTCATATTATCATTTCTTATAGTGATCTTTTACTTTATTTACCAAAAAAAATCCCTTGTATTACCATTATCCATGTGTCTTAATTGATGTTTGTTGAGTTTATCTTCTAAATAACATTATATCACATATGTGTAATGTAATAAGAGAAAAATTATATTGACTGTTTTCCAATTAAAGCATTATATGCTTTGGTAAAATTACTGAACACGTAAAAGTATGTGTGTCAAAATCATTTTTAATGTTTTTTACCTACCTGTGCAAATTCATCTCTAGAATCATATCTTGGGCACTATTGTCCATATCTGTTTGGTTTTTAAAAGTAAATATATCTATTACCTAATACTGATTGATAATATATACTTACTGGTAACATATTGAAAATGAACTAATACTTACTGATTTGCCAAGCATTGTTCTAAAAATTTTATAAGAAGTAACTCATTTGATACTTACATAAGGCTTATAGGTAAAAATTATTGTGATCCAATTTTACAAGTGAAGAAAGTATGTGGTATTTAATTTCGGGAGTCCCTGGCTTCAGAGTGAATGATTTTTAACAGCTACATTAGTGTTGCTACTAAACGTATATGCAGTTCTCTGTGTATATAATGTGCATGTGCATTGATACAAGTATGTATATGTATGCATGAGCTCCTCTGTGTGGGTACCTGTGTGTCTGTGCAGTTTTCTTCCAGATGACATTTCTGTGTATTATATTTCTAAAATGTCTGCCTGACTTGTAATAAAATATAAATTGATCTGTATTTTCCATTTGAATAAACTAGAATCAATTGATTATACCTTTATTCCTTGGGGTCTTAAAATGCCCAAATAATGCATTCTTAAGTATATTTGAAAGATTTCTCTATCCCCCGGGCTTTGCTGTGGGACTAAAAGCAAAGAACTATTTTGTAATAAAAAGATCTTTTATATAATAATGTTTCTTATATGCGAAATAGAAAAGTGCATTTAAATCAACAAACTTGTCACTTCTACACTTAAGTATCACGATTATTTCCGTCAACTTAAAACTATGTTTTTCTGGATTCATAATTATATTCTAAATTTCTTGAAGAGTCTATGTAGTAGATGGAAAAAGAATTGTATTATATATATTTGTTTTACAGAATAAGTAACATGTATAAATATGAATTAATATTTTCAACCTAATAATAATAATAACTAATATTTACTTGTCCTTTTCATTTGAAAATAAATGATTCAACACAAATTATATAAGTAGAACACTTCACTAAATTTTTAACCATGGATTTTAGAAATCCAGTAAAGAAAGAGGTAAAGAATAGAGGGAACTAGAAATGCCAACACCAGGATGAATGGAGGGGCAATAAAGATAAAAAACAAAGCAAACAAGACGAAACTTCACCATACCATTTATAACAAGGCAAACAAACTTTATCTTCGATTTCATTCTCATCCATTATTAAATACTGAATTAAATCATAGAAAGTACACACTTGTTTGTTTTCTTCCCTTGCCTTCCTTTTCTCATCATTAAAATGGGTATAAATGGTTTCTATCTTACACAATCATGTGGTATCAAGTTAAATACAATGCAAATGAGATTTAGGGGATAAAGTAAAAAGTCAAATTAAGGTCTAATCATAATTTCTGGTACATGATGCAAAAAGTAAAATGTTAGTTTTGTTTGTTTTTTCATTACTTTCTTTTACAGATGAAAAGATGAGAGTCATAATAATATTTCAATTTAATGTTGTAAAATCAGAGACTTGGAAAATACATTTCTCTAGACTCGTAGTATAGGCTTCTTTGCTTTAATGCAGATAACAGGTTTCTAATAGTTTAACATAAAGGCAGAAAAAGATGAAAATTTACACTCAAAATGAAAAGAGAAATCGTGATTAATATGATTAGTGAACTCTAATGGCCAATACTGCTATAGCAATGCTTCATTCAATCAGAAAAAGGAAGAGTAGCAAGTGAAAATGAGAGTCCTATATTGACCAAGGAGCCAAGTCTCTTGGAATACAGTACGGAGTAATAGAATGACTCATGACTTTTAGCTTATGTAAAACTAAAGCCACACAAAGCAAAATAGATCCTGGGAAATATATCCATATTTAGTTTTTAAATGTTTCATGCATATACTATACATGATATCTGTAGAAAGTATTAGAGTATATTTACTAGAAAAAGTAAAAGAGCTCGTAACACAGTCAACAAGATTTAGAAATTTCTTATAACATGTCAACTTAAAAGAGGAGGCAGGAATTGATAATTTCCAGGAGTTTGCCACAGAAGTTACTATTGACAATAAATATACTAAATAAAAATGCATGAGAAAAAACTTTTTTTTTTCTACTTTTTACCACTGAATAATGATTTATATGTGGTGGGAGATTAGAACACTTATATTGTTACATTTAATTTCAATAACATGAGCCTATTTCCATATTATAAAAGAAAAATAATTATTTGGCCTAAAGTAGTAATGAAGCTTCAAAATTAGATGCATTATCCATCTGTATCAGAAAACCTCAATCTATTTAACAGTGTTTAACACCTAATTACGATTAGACTTTCAAATTTAAAAGAAACTAGGCAGGAAATAACGAACGAAAATTAAACAGAAAGCACATGTTTTGCACCTCAAGTGGCTAATGCAATTTATAGAATCTTTTATTGAAGCACATACAAATGATTTTATAACAAAATTATTGAATAAGTAACATTATGATTTTTATAATTATTTTCTTTAGCTAATTGTTATTTTGTATGTACATTCTATACAGTCTACGTCAAAGTAGCTAAATATCATGATCTATAGATTTAATATTTCTAGTTTATATAAAACCATTGAAGAGCATGTAAAGATGTTTAAATAGTGATAAAATTTTTGAATCCCCACTATGTATATATTTTAGATAAAGTCAAATTTGTATGAATAATCCTATATCCTATTATATTATACTCACAGCATAAAAACTAGTATATAATGTTTACATTTAAGGGGAAGTTTAGATAATTTAAGCTGAAATTATATATAAATATATATAATACATATATAAATGTGGTATGTGTGTATGCAATACATATGGGTAGATAATTGTATAGATATGTAGATGATAGATAGATGATAGATAGTTAGATGATGGAATTTGAGGGGCATGGGCTAAGAGTGGTAAAAAGGATATATTTTAGATGCAAGTTAATGTTAAAGCTGAGGAATTCAAGTAATTCAAACCTATTATTTTTCAGATAAGACGACTGAGGTTCAGAGAGTAATTTCTCCAGGATCATATGAATAAGATTAATTTTATGTTAATAAAATAGTTTTCATTAACTGAATTCTCTAAAATAGTATAAGTTTATTTTCTGAGCTATGCACTACTAAAAGAGACATAAAATTAGAAGAATAGGTTATTTTCAAAATGATAAACTGCAATTTTTATGGTTTGGCTTTATCTCTCAGCTGGTAGTATACCATAGGGAAATATTCCAGTAAGTTTTAGAATAACTCATACTTGTCCAAAATTGTGCTTTATTTTGTCTGTTCAACTTTCACTAAGTAATTCAAGTGATATAAACTTGTACACATCCCTAAATTTATGTTTTTGTCTATGCATTATATTATAGCATAAATTCTTAAACAGATCTTATAAAATAATTTTTAAAACATCGTAAGTATACATTTACAGTCAGAGTTATTTGCCATGTGCACCAAATACCTACATATTTAGATTTTACAAGAGAACTTTAAAGTCATAGCTTGCTTCCCTACTCTAATATAGCAGCTCTACTACATGAATTAAAATTAAAGGAAACTTGCAACATATTTGAAGGAGTTAATCATTCCCTCCAGTAGAATAGAGAGACAGACATATTTGGTATCTATTAACCATTGTATTAAATATGAAGCATAGAGGTAAGAAAATATCCACTACATATTTGGCAGCTTTAGTGAACATCCCACAACTACTAAGTAAATTAAAAATATATTCATTCCGAATCTATTATGTTAAAAGTTCAGATATACATTGTGAGCACCTTATATATGTATATAATATGTATAACAGCCGACTGTATAATAAATAATATTATTTATCAGGATGATAATTTGAAAATTTCCAAAGTGCAAAAATAAATCCGAGTATTCAACTTGAAACATGCATCCTATCTCAAGTGAAACTGAGGTATTTGTTTTTAAAGATAGGTTAAATATTTAGGAAAAAAACACACACACACACAAAATCAAAACTGGCTAACCAGCCAAAAAGACAAGAAAAATCCAGCTGCTTAATTTCTAAGTTTGCCCTACTTAAAAGTCAGAAGATAATAAAACTATAGCTACAGAACAAAAGAGAATTGATGCATCCCTAAGATCTTATTTACTTTTAATTAATTTTTATTAGAGTATAGCTGCTTTACAGTGTTGTGTTAGTTTCTCCTGTACAGGAAAGTGAATCAGTTATACATATACATATATCCACTCTTTTTTAGGTTCTATTCCCATATAGGTCATTACAGAGTATTGAGTAGAGTTCCCTGTGCTATACAGTAGGTTCTTATTTGTAATCTATTTTATATATAGTATTGTGTATATATCAATCCCAATATCCCAATTTAAAGTCAGAAAATGTGTGTATGACGTGTAAAGGCATAAAAAAGACTGAAAAAAATTACTTAAAATAAGATACTAGGCTCAGTAAATAAATCATAAATTAGTTGGGAAGAATGGAAAAACCATGGCATGAAAAATCTGAAAATGAGCACTGAAAATAATGCTTAAAGTTATAACAAAATAAAATTCCAATATTATTGCAAAAGAATATATCTAACATAAAAACCATTAGAAATACCAGAAATGCCAGAATACACACACACACACACACACACACACACACACACACACACATAGGAAAGCAGTGGTGCAACTGTGGAAGAAAAAAAAGAAATAGGGTCTGACGTGAGCAACTGACCAACTGTGGGAAATTTGTGTGTATGTGAGAGAGAGGGAGAGGGAGAAATATTTGGAACATTCTCCCATGAATGAGATGTGATTATATCTCTCCCTACTCTATCAACAAAGTCACATAATCTGTTATCCATGGAATCATACATATTCAGTTGTAATGTGGTAAAACTATATACTATATTTTATAATTTTCAAAAATATAAAAGAGAAAATTAAAAGTTTGATTATAACCATAAAACAGAATGCTAATGTTATAAATGTCTGCACTGTAAAAGCAATTTACATTAGTTACAGTCATTAGAATGTCTAAGAGTCAAGAGAAATGGTAGAAGCAAGGCAGATAACATTATACCACAAGCAGTCAAGAGATATAGTATAAAATCAATAATCAAACAAAAATTTTATTTTATTGTTAAATGTATGAAGGTAATGAGTAAGGAAAGTTTCTGCTTCTGTAAATGGCAGACTTGTTAACATGTATCAACACTTCTGCTCAAAACAAACAAAAGACTAGAAAATCTAGGCAAAATATGGTCTTAAAGAACTGCTGGTGGGAATGTGAACTGGTACAGCCACTATGGAGAACAATATGGAGGTTCCTTAAAAAACTACAAATAGAACTACCATATGACCCAGCAATCCCACTACTCAGCATATACCCTGAGAAAACCATAATTCAAAAAGAGTCATGTACCAAAATGTTCATTGCAGCTCTATTTACAATAGCCAGGACATGGAATCATCCTAAGTGTGCATCGGATGAATGGATAAAGAAGATGTGGCACATATATACAATGGAATATTACTCAGCCATAAAAAGAAACGAAATTGAGCTATTTGTAATAAGGTGGATACACCTAGAGTCTGTCATACAGAGTGAAGTAAGTCAGAAAGAGAAAGACAAATACCGTATGCTAACACATGTATACGGAATTTAAGAAAAAAAAATGTCATGAAGAACCTAGGGGTAAGACAGGAATAAAGACACAGACCTACAAGAGAATGGACTTGAGGCTATGGGGAGGGGGAAGGGTAAGCTGTGACAAAGTGAGAGAGAGGCAAGGACATATATACACTACCAAATGTAAGGTAGATAGCTAGTGGGAAGCAGCCGCATAGCATAGGGAGATCAGTTCGGTGCTTTGTGACCGCCTGGAGGGGTGGGATAGGGAGGGTGTGAGGGAGGGAGATGCAAGAGGGAAGAGATATGGGAACATATGTATATGTATAACTGATTCACTTTGTTATAAAGCAGAAACTAACACACCATTGTAAAGCAATTATACTCCAATAAAGACGTAAAAAAAAAAAAAAACTACTTGAAGGGAATTCACAGCTAATAAGGCAGTGAAAATTTATGACATGAGTTTTCCAAGTAGAATAAAACTCAGAAATAAAACTAGCATTTTGGAACACTTTTCCCCTAAACTGCTACCCAATAGAGCAGCCACTAGCTTCATATTGGGTATTTAAATTTTAATTAATTAAATTTAATGAGAACAACAGTTTACCTCCTTGGAACGTACTAGTATCACGTCAATTGCTCGAAAATCACATGAGGTCAGTGGTTACCACATTGTAAAGTGCAGATAGAGAACATTTCATTGTGAAAGAAGTTTCTGTTGGATAGTACTATAGAGAGGGGTCTCTGCAATTAAAGGAGAGAAAAATTAAAGGCTAAGGAACAGTCAAAGATTTGGACAAACTCATGGATTTAGGGGAACTAAATTATAGATTAATGTCAGCCAAGGACAGTGATACCTGGTAAAAACCCTATTTTTTGTGTGTCTGTGTGTGGGGGGGTCCTCCAAAAGAATATACCTAGGAATAAGGGTAAACCAGACATAATCTATTCCTTGCATGGACTAGGCTCACTTTCAAATTGTCTCAATACCTATAACTGTGTTCAAGGGAACTTAGGTAGCTAAAGCTGCTAGTCCTCCGACACAGTTAAAAAAAATTAAGTAGATAGATATATATATACAGATACAGATAAATCCTTTCTGAAGGAAGATAAAATTTGTTCAATCCTCAAGTTATTTGCACAATTTCTCTTTAATATCCTGCATAAACTTAAAAACTTAGGCACAGGAGGGGATATGAAATGTTTATAAAAGCTAAGAGAAAAACAGACATATAACTTAAAATAACCATGTCTAATACTCTCAAAGGCCAGGAGATCTTTAGTAGAATACTAAAAACTATTTTAAAAAACAAACTCAACATCAACAATGATAGTTTCTATTATTGAAAACATAGTATGTGAAATTAAAAAAATCACTGTATGCATTTAACATCATATTTGAGGAAGATGAACTGAGAAATAGTGAATGAAAGACAGGTTTGAAAAACTATCTAGAATAAGAAAGAAGAATATAAAATTATTTGACACCTACTATTCCTAGTATCCCATTTTTCTGCAACTGAACATTCTACAATTCTGAAATAAACGATTTCTGGGGCATCAGAGAGGGAAAGAATATGCAACTGACAGTGAAAAAGTTCAGTATGAACGTCATCGAAAAGAGTGCTTTATGTGGGTTACTGTGATTCTGTTCTGTTTCTTGATTAATTACTCTTATTACTAGGATCTACCACCAGGCTTTGTGTACTATTGGGATTAAATACGAGTTGAAGTGAATAAATAAATAAATAAAATAAACAAATAAATAAATAAAATGATTGACCAAATAGAAGAAAATATATGAGATTTATGGGTCTAATTAAGTTCTAAATGGAGTTCTGAAGAAGAGAAGAAATAGAATAAGGCCTAAGCAATATTTTAAGAGATAATGAATGGGATTTCTTTCTCAAAAATTGTAAAATAAATCAAATCACACATTCAAGAAACTCTACAAACCTTAAACAAGATAAATAAATACTTACCTTACCTGGCCCTATCATAATATAAGGTCCTGATGATACTCCTAAAAATGAGATATAATCAAATATCTAAAAGCATTCTAATACTCCTACCGCTGAAAAAGACAATTTATTTACAAAGAAACTACAATTATATTTCAGATGATTTCTCAAAAGAAACAAGGGAGAGCAGAAAACAATGGAAGAGAAAATAACTGCTAATTTATAATTATGTATATATACAGTAAAGATAACTTCCAAAATATAAATGAAATAAGTTTTTAGACAAAAACACAGATAGCTTATCACCAAAAGAATTTATTAAAAAATAATAGAGACAGACAAACCAAGATGGCAGAGGAGTAGGAAGACAGGGAGTTCATCTCTCTCCACAAATGCATTAGGAATACATCTATAGATGGAACAGTTCTCACAGAACACTGGCTGAATACTAGCAGGAGACCCTGGACACTGGAAAGTACAAGAAAGACCCCCTCATAACTGGGTAGGATGAAAGAAAGAAGAGAAAAAGAAGAGGTGAGGAAGAGGGATGGGATCTGTGCCCCTGGGGGGAAGCTGAAGCAGAGGTGAGGTTCTTGCATCCAGGGAAGCCCCGTCACTGACACGGAAATCACTTGGAATAGAAGGGGACTGACTAAGGCTGTCGGAGGAAAGTGAAATGGCTGGTCTGTGGCAGACAGGACAGAATGAGGCTTACACAGATGGTCCACATCACAGCCCTGCCCACCCCAGACTGGGACATGTGTCTATAGGTGCACACAGGGGCTGAGAGCTGGAAGGTGGGGATTGGAGAGCAAACCTGTAGTGGGGGGACTGCTGTTGGCTGTGAGGAAACAGCCTGAGGGGATGGTAGGGAGGAAATCTGCAACTGGGAATGCTTATGGAGGAAACCCAGAATGCCACAGAAGATGCCATTGTTGAGTGATGCACAGGGGGTGGAGCCAACACTGTAGCCTCTCTCTCCCCACGTGCTGGCCCCTTGCCCTGCCAGGCGCTAGGAAAAGCCCCCACCAGGGCTGGCCTTCTTGTGCTGGCTGCCAGGCACTAGGAAAGACTCCCTCTAGGGCTGGATCTCTCAAGCCCATGACTGCTGGCTTTCCCGTGCACCTGTCATCACTGGGGCCCCCCTGTCCAGGCAGTCGTGCCACCTCCATGCCCTGTCCTCACTGAGACAGACCCAAGTGCTCCAGGGCAGCCTCAGGAGCAGACTCCTGTGGGTGGCCCACATGCAGAGGTGGGGAAAACCCACAGGTGAGCCCCAGGGGCAGGGTGACTAATGAAGAGGAACAAAAATCTTTCCATGCAGCTGTACAAACTGCAGATTAAATCCTCGTGGTCAGCTTGGTAAACCCTGCATCTATGGACCACCTGAATGAACGAGTGTTTCCTAAACTAAAACCAGTCTAGCTCCAGCAGCTGTGGACTTTGGGGACTAGTATATGTGGTAGTTGGGCCAGGTCAGAGTCTGAGCTGCCCCCACAGTGCCCACAGAGGGACCAGAGACCTATCTAGAGGTTTTGGAGGGCCTCCTGAGGAGGTGGAGGTGGTCTGTGACTCACGGTGGGGGCAAGGACACTGATGGCTGAGACACCAGGAAAATATAATTATTACTATTTTTTTATGTTTTGTTCTGTTATTGTTTATTATTATTATTTGTTTTTATTTAGTTTTTAAAATATTTAATATATTTTTAATTCTTTTATATTGCTATTTCCACATTATTTTTTTGTTGTTCTGTGTTTTTTCCATCTTTTTTTTCTTTCCTATGTTCTATTTTGTTTTTATCTTTTTTCCTTTGTTCTATTTGTTCTTATCTTTTTTTATTGTGTTTGGGTTTGTTTTGTTTTCTTTGCTTTTTCCTTCAGTTTGCATTCTGCTATTGTTTTGTTTTTTATTTTTGTTAGTTTTGTTTTTAATTATTTGATTTCGTTTAGGGATTTTTTTGTTTGTCTGGTTGTTCTCTTGTTTTTTTTTTTCTGTTTCTGTTTCTTATTTTGTATGTATGTGTGTTTGTTTCTTTGTTTTTTTTGTTTAGTTTTGTTTTTACCATTTGTCTGGGGTTTTGTCTGTCCATTTGTTTGTTTTTAATTGTTGCTGTCTGCTTGTTTTTGTTTTTGCTATTTGTCTTGTTTTTTTGTTTTGTTTTGTTTTGTTTTGTTTTTCGCGGTACACAGGGCTCTCACTGTTGTGGCCTCTCCCATTGCAGAGCACTGGCTCTGGATGCGCAGGCTCAGCAGCCACGGCTCACGGGCCTAGCCGCTCTGCGTCATGTGGAATCTTCCCAGACCGGGGCACGAACCCATGTACCCTGCATCGGCAGGCGGACTCTCAACCACTGCGCCACCAGGGAAGCCCTGTCTTGGGTTTTTTGTCTGTTTGTTTTCACTTGTTTTCTTCCTGCCCTTTTTCTTCTTTTTTTTTTTCCCCCTTTTTTGCCAAGCTGTGTGGTGTGCAGGATTTTCGTTACCAGGCCGGGGATCAGGCCTGAGGCTCTGATGTGGGAGAGCCAAATCCAGGATGCTGGAACTCCAGAGAATTCCTGGCCCCAGAGAATATTAATCAGCAAGAGCTCTCCTGGAAGTCTCCATTTCAACTCCACAACCCAGCACCATCCAACTGACTGCAGGTTCTAGGGCTGAATGCCCCACGCCAAACAACAAGCAAGACAGGAACACAAACCCACCCATCAGCATATAGGCTGCCTAAAGTCATACTAAGCCCACAGACACCCCAAAACACACCAACTGATGTGGCCCTTTCTATCAGAGGGAAGAGATCTGGCTCCACCCACCAGAACGCAGGCACCAGTCCCTCCCACCAGGAAGCTTACACAAGTCACTGTACTAACCTCACCCACTGGGTGCAGACACCAGAAGCAAGAGGAACTATGACCCTGCAGTCTGCAGAAAGGAGACCTCAAACACAGTAAATTAGACAAAATGGGCAGACAGAGAAATACGTTGCAGGCGAAGGAGCAAGGTAAAAACCCACAAGATCAAATAAATGAAGACAAAATAAGCAATCTACCTGAAAATGAATTCAGAGTAATGATAGTAAAGATGAACCAAAATCTTGAAAATAGAATGGAGAAAATACAAGAAATGTTTAACAAGGACCTAGAAGAACTAAAGAACAAACAAACAGTGATGAACAATACAATAACTGAAATTAAAAATACACTAGAAAGAATCAATAGCAGAATAACTGAGGCAGAAGAACAGATAAGTGAGCTGGAAGATAGAATGTTGGAAATAACAGCTGTGGAGCGGAATAAAGAAAAAAGAATAAAAAGAATTGAGGGCAGTCTCAGAGACTTCTGGGACAATATTAAACCCACTAGCATTCCCACCAAATTATAGGGGGTTCCAAAAGAAGAATGAAAGAGAAAGCATCTGAGAAAATATTTGAAGATTATAGCTGAAAACTTTCCTAACACAGGAAAGGAAATAGTCAGTCAAGTCCAGGAAGCATAAAGAGTCCCAGAAAAGATAAACCCAAGGAGAAACACATATTAATCAAATTACAAAAATTAAATACAGAGAAAAAATATTAAAAGCAGCAAGGGGAAAGCAGCAAATAATATACAAGAGAATTCCTGTAAGGTTATCAGCTAATCTTTCAGCGGGAACTCTACAGGTCAGAAGGGAGTGGCAGAATATATTGCAAGTGATGAAAGGGGAAAACCTACAACCAAGATTACTATACCCAGCAAGGCTCTGATTCAGATTTGATGGAAAAATCAAAAGCTTTACAGACAAGCAAAAACTAAGAGTATTCAGTATCACCAGACCAGGTTTGCAACAAATGCTAAAGGAACTTCTCTAAGCAGGAAACACAAGAGAAGAAAAAGACCTTCAAAAACAAACCCAAAACAATTAAGAAAATGGTAATAGGAACATACATATTGATAATTACCCTAAATGTAAATGGACTAAATGCTCCAATCAAAAGACACAGACTGGATGAATGGACACAAAAGCCAGATCCACATATATGTTGTCTACAAGAGACCCACTTCAAACCTAGAGACACATACAGACTGAAAGTAAGGGGATGGAAAAAGATACTCCATGCAAATGGAAATCAAAAGAGAGATGGAGTAGCAATACTCATATCAGAAAAAATAGACTTTAAAATAATGACTGTCATAAGAGACAAGGAAGGACACTACATAATGATCAAGGGATCAATCCAAGAAGAAGATATAACAACTGTAAATATTTATGCACCCAACAGAGGAGCACCTCAATACATAAGCCAAATGCTAGCAGCCATAAACGGGAAAATCGACAGTAACACAATAATAGTGGGGAATTTTAACATTCTACTTACACCAATGGATAGATCATCCAGATAGGAAATTAATAAGGAAACACAAGCCTTAAATGACACATTAGACCAGATAGACTTAATTGATATTTATAGGACATTCCATCCAAAAGCAGCCAAATACACTTTCTTCTCAAGTGCACACGGAGCATTCTCCAGGATAGATCACATCTTGGGTCAAAAATCAAGCCTCGGTAAATTTAAGAAAATTGAAATCATATCAAGCATCTTTTCTGACCACAACACTATGAGATTAGAAATCAATTACAGGGGAAAAAAACTGTAAAAAACACAAACACATGGAAGCTAAAGAACATGCTACTAAATAACCAGGAGATCACTGAAGAAATCAAAAAGGAAATTAAAAAATACTTAGAAACAAATGACAATGAAAACTCTATGACACAAAACCTATGGGATGCAGCAAAAGAAGTTTGAAGAGGGAAGTTTATAGTAATACAACCTACCTCAAGAAACAAGAAAAATCTCAAATAAACCACCTAACCTTACACCTAAAGCAATTAGAGAAAGAAGAAAAACAAAAACAAAAACAAACCAAAGGTAGCAGATGGAAAGAAATCATAAAGATCAGATCAGAAATAAATGGAAAAGAAATGAAGGAAACAATAGCAAAGATCAATAAAACTAAAAGCTGGTTATTTGAGAAGATAAACAAAATTGATAAACAATTAGCCAGACTCATCAAGGAAAAGAGGGAGAGGACTCAAATCAACAGAATTAGAAGTGAAAAAGGAGAAGTTGGGTCATTTGCAGAGACATGGATGGACCTTGAGACTGTCATACAGAGAGAAGTTAAGTCAGAAAGAGAAAAAACAAATATCTTATATTAACGCATATATGTGGAATCTGAAAAAAAATGGTACAGACGATGTTATTTACAAAGCAGAAATAGAGACACAGATGTAGAGAACAAACGTATGGATACCAAGGGGGACAGGGAGGGGTGGGATGAATGGGAGACTGGGGTTGATATATATATATATATATATACTACTGATACTCTGTATAAAATAGATAACTAATGAGAATCTACAGTATAGCACAGGGAACTCCAGTCAATTCTCCGTGGTGACCTAAATGGGAAGGAAACCCAAAAAAGATGGGATATCTGTATATGTATAGCTGATTCACTTTGCTGTACAGTAGAAACTAACACAACGTTATAAAGCAACTATACTCCAATAAAAATTTTTAAAAATAATAATAAAGAGTACATTATGAGTAGAATGGAAATATTCTGAAGTGAAAATTCAGAGATGCAGGAAAAAAATAAAGACAAATTAAAAAAAAAAAGAGAATATCTCTAAAAAGCAATACCTATAATGTCTCGATAAGTTTAAAATAAAATAGATTTAAAATCTAAGATCAGAATTGTATGTAAATTCGAGTGGTGTCCATAGAGTATAATATGCTAAATTCCTGAGTTGTCTGTGAAGTAAAAGTAGCAATTAACATTAGCTAATGACATGTCAAGTTAACTTCAAGTTGATTATTCAGGAAAGAAGTGTGTAAAGCTATTTTCTAAGATCATTAAGGTAATCAGTGAAGGAAATATAAAGAGAAGAGTTAATCTATATATACCTACAAAGAATTAGACTAGACTAAGCAGGTTAGAATTTTTTCTGTGCTGCTATGGTTTTTATTTCCATGTGTATGCATTACTTATTTTATTTTTAAATAGATAAAAAAGAATAGCCAATGTTGCTTTGAACTGTGGAAATTTCAATGATTTTCAGATGCTAAAATCTTAAACAATGAAATATGTTTGGAAAGGTAGTTATTATTTACAATGAAGTAGGCTAGATTGCAAAATCAGCTGACAAACTTTAAAGAAGAAAAATGTGCTTTAGAAGAATGAAAATTAAATTATCTAGATTTTGCAGTGCTTATTTAGGAAAATGCCACATTGTGTACAAGCCAATTCATGCTTTGGGTATTGAAGAAGTAAGATCAGAAATAGTGGTGTTCTCAGGGAGATGGCAGGGCAGGTTTAATGTAAGGCAAGAGTGAAAAGGTAGTATTTTATGTATACTTTGAAGTAAGCATAATGTATTTGCATCAGTTTGAGGACTCCACGAGGCATGGTGGGAAAAGTTGTGAGTGAAGGAAGCTGGCAATTTTTGCCTGAGTAATAAAGTACTAAGATGCCACTAAGTATGTTAATATATATGTTCCAGTGGGTCTTTGACTTTTGGAAGATTAGGGATAAAAGCATGTATCCTCTAGATCCTGGTGAATAGAGATTAAATTCCACTGTGATATCAAAGTCCCATGAGGCTAGCACAGATACAGGAAAACATTTTTGATTGACTGATCTGCTTCCACTGGGACTCCTGCCTTCTTGATTGGAGGTGGAATTTGCTATTTCAGAACACACTCATCAATTTATAGAATTAACAGTGAACCACAATGGATTAGAAGACATATGTAATGGTTAACAAAGGAAGCTATATTCATACAGCTTGTTATAGATATTGTGGTACAGTTAAACCAACGCTAATTGCAACCTATCTCAATCCTCTCAAGTTCTTCTACCTAGCTAAAGAGGTTTCCCTATATTCATTACAAACTTTGTACTTTCTGGGGAAATAATTCCAGCACCTGGACTTGTATTCTTCAGAACAACATTTTTACCCTAATAACAATAATGTGCAGATGCAGAGATACTCTTTCACTACTGCAATATTTTTCCTCATGTAGGACTGCCATAGCCATCTTACAGCCATGCATGGAAGGCCAAAAGGAACACATTGATGTTGACCAAGAAAGACACTGCTTATTTGCCAAACAAATACTGGAAGCTGCTTATTATTAATTAATTAATTCTGCCATTAAACAATGGTAGGAGGAACTCCTCTTCCAAATTCAATGCTTTAGAAGGGCCTCACTCTGTTCCTTCTTAGGACGCTCCCCATTCTCCCCCTTCACGACCAAGAGTGTGCATGTGTGCACACACGCACATGCAGGTGTGTGTGCACAAAGGTGCACACACAGAGATCTCCCCCTCCCCAATAATTTTTGTCTAGAGTTGTTATTATCTAAAAGTTTTCTGCTTTTCGAGGACACCCCTTTCTGGGTTTGCCCTCAGACTCTATGAGGACATTTTTGTTCTATATCAGCTGACATTTCCAGTTTGCCTGCTTCTTCAGCTCCAAGTCTGGAGTGTATGAGACAGAAAACCCAGGCAACTGACTACTATGTTGCTTCTTGGGTCCTAATGTGGGTCTGCATTCTTTTCTCTATCTTTCAGAGTCTTCTTATATTTGTTTTAGATATAATATGCAGCACCTTTATTTGTACTTAGTACCCATAGGAGAGACAGAAATCCCCTCTGAACAACCCAACATCCAAAGAGTTGTCAAGGGGCATCTGTGCAGTATGTGGATTGGGCCTTTACCTGTGGTCTGGGGTTCTAAATATGTGTACAAAAGACCACATGATTTGTCATGGAGCATGAAATGGGAAAAGAAAGGGAGCAGGACAGGGACTGGAGGTCAGCTCTGCACACATTACCATTATCTGAAATGGAATTCAAAGAAGTATGAGAAACCTAAATTAAAACTTCATCCTTTAGATCTCTACAAGGGCTTTTGCTAAAAACTGGAGTTCAAATATACTTTAACAGTTTATTTAATTGATTTTAACTACCAAATACATACGATATAAAGGCATTATGTGTGTGTGTGTGTGTGTGTGTGTGTGTGTGTGTGTATGACAGGCCTATTTGTGAGTATTCGCTTTCAAAATTAATTTTATAATTAGTAGAATGTTACATACCTAAATTGTTGCTAAGAATATGAATGTTAAATATTGTAGTCCCTTGTTGTTAAGTTCTGATTATTGCATCATCACAGAAAAACTTACATTTTAAGGGGAATTTGAAATAAAGAACAATATTGTCCCCCAAAGAGGAAGCATTGGCCTTTTTGCTGAGTCTTAGACTTCAACACATTTTTCTACACTTAAGATTTGGGCTTTCCCAGAAAATTTAAGCTTTAAAAGCTTAAAATTTCTGTTTCACCATGATATGTATTTTCTACATTAACACGTCCCAAAGTTTGTATTATCCCTATGGAAGTACTGTTTCCCTCATGAATATGTCTTGACGTCATAAGACAGATCATAATGAAATTTAACATACAAATTTAAGTTAGTAAAGAATAGTTCAACCTAACTGCTTTCCAAGCCAAATCAAGAAATTTAAGTTAGCTGAGGGTCGACACTTTTGGAATGCAAAAGATTTATGTCTTAATAGAACTTATTGATGGTTTTGTTTTTATATTATGTTTATAATAACATAGCTAAAACTTTCTAACAGACACTGAAAATGCTCCAAACAGTATGCATTCAGGTATTCATTTTTTAAAATAAAACTATTAGAAAACCATGAAGTGTTAATGAATATATGTGGGGATTCTTGTCAACATGAGTAATAATAACCTTACACTTTCACAGGGATGTTTAGGGCAGCCACTATTGTTCAAGGTCAATTATATGTCTGACCCAGGTATGAGTGTTTCCTTGATTAAAGAAGTTGGGTGGAAATACGCTAAGAAGATGACTTACATGTTAGAATGACATTGACCTATAGGTCTCAGGTTGCCTAGAGACCTCTCAAATTTGAAAAAATTCCCACAAATTGGGATGAAGAGTGGAAGCTGCTCAAATATCCATTAACATAAACTGGGATTTTTTTAACTTTAGAACTATTATTTTATATAGGGGAAAATGTTGATCTTATTCTAAATTATTTATCAACTATAGCTTTTTGGTCTAATTCAGCATGGCTCTTTTATTATTCCACTCAAAGTTGGTGAAATATTTCTATATGTGTGTAATATTTCCCTTTTAAACTTGACTGAATAAAATCAATTACCAAAATAATTGTGGTAGCCTCTATTCTAGTGGCAGAGTAAACAAGTGCCTCAAGCAAAGATAGCCTTCACCATTGGCATTAATTAGTCCTATTGCTGACAGAGGCCACAGAAGAGATAACTATTTTCTCATCATTGGCATTAATTAGTCCTATTGTTGACAGAGGCCACAGAAGATAGAACTATTTTCTCATCTACATAAGAGGTTTCATAGTTTCGGGAACATCAGTGGAGCCCTTGTAAATAAATTCTGAATGGTTCCTTTGCCCTAACTTGATAAACTTGCTGTTGCTACCCCATTACAAATGCTCAGCACCTGATTTGCTAGATAAGCTACAAAAGAAATGGAATAAAAGCAGTAAGTTCCAAAAAGCAAAAGGAATCATGGTGGAAGCTAAATTGTATAGTGATATAGTTTGCCTAATTACAATTTTGTATAGTCAGGAAGGTTTAGTCATTAAATAATATTGAATAAAAAAATTAGAAAAATCATTGTGCCATCATAAACTTACATATATTTTATTTTAAGGAAGGTCATATAAAAATCTCCCTGGGGTTTTCTTTAGACAATTATATCTACATTCCCATTCTTTTAAAGTAGCAGTGCTCTTTAAATCATTTTAGTTGGAAGGTAAATTATTTTCTTACTAAGCATTACATTTACAATCCTTACGATATTGTGTTTTTTATATTTACTGGAGACAGTGAAAACAAATCTACCCCATTGGAAAGTGAATACAGACACTTGAATAAACTGTTATTATTTCCTAAGAAGAATAATCATTCCATATAATTAATATTCTTTGAAATATTATTAAAATATTATTCATTTTTTAATTAGTAAGGTTGAATCTTTATCCTATAGTAAAGTGAAAACATTTTCAAATTACATAAATTAAAATATATCTTGACATTAATAAATTCATTGTAATTGGGTTAAACTCCACATGTTCACTTAGTATGGCCTTTGACATCACTAAAATGTCATATTTATAGTGCATTAAAACACAGTTAATGCATTTAACTCTATCAGTTATGTAAAACATTAAATCTCACCTGTTTTGCGGCATTAAGAATATCCTTCATAAAAAGTTATCTTTCCACCTTTTTATATAGCTATTCTATTATTCCATTAAGGTTGTCTTTATTATTATTTTTCTCCTACTTTTTCTTTTCCCCCTCCTCCCCATAATTCCTTCCTTCTCCTCTTCTTCTCCTTTTTTCTTCTTAGACCCAATATATTATATTTCAAAGTATTAAAACCATGCAAAATATTATGCAACTAGAGTAGACTCAAATTAGAAATCAACAACAAAAAGAAATTTGGGAATCTACATATATTTGGAAATTAAACACTTTTAAAAATAACTCACGGGCTTCCCTGGTGGCGCAATGGTTGAGAGTCTGCCTGCCGATGCAGGGGACACGGGTTCGCGCCCCGGTCCGGGAAGATCCCACATGCCGCGGAGCGGCTGGGCCTGTGAGCCATGGCCGCTGAGCCTGCGTGTCCGGAGCCTGTGCTCCGCAACGGGAGAGGCCACAACAGTGAGAGGCCTGCGTACCGCAAAAAAAAAAAAAAACTCATGGTTCGAAGAAGAAATTTAAAATGAAATTAGAAAATACTGTGAGATGACAGAAAACAAAAGCACAACATATCAAAATGTATGGGATGCTGCTAAATCATACTTAGAGGAAAATTTATAGCTTTAAATATGTCAGTTAAAAAAAAATGAGAAAAGGTCCCAATAAATATCTTAAGCTTCCACCACGAGAAACTAGAAAAAAACAAGAGCAAACTAATGCAAAAACTAGCAGAAGGCAAGAGATAATATAATTAGAACAGAAATTAAAGAAATATACCAATAGAGAAAATCAATGAAACCAAACATGTGTTTTGTGAAAAAAGCAATAAAATTTAGAAACTTTTAACTAGACCAACTAAGGAAAAAAGAGAGAAAAGACAGTAATTAAAAATCAAGCATTAAAGAGGGGACATCACTATTGATGTTATAAAAAATGAAAGGATTATAACAAAATAATCTGAACAACTTTATGAGGCCAACAAAATAGACAACTTAGATTAACTGGAAAATTTTCTAGAAAACATTACCATAACTGACTGAAGAAGAAATAGGAAATTTAAGTAGACCTATGACAAAAAAAAAATGAAATTCAATAGCAATTTAAAATAGTCCCTCAAAGAAAACTCTAGGTATATACAGCTTTACTGGAGAATTCTATCTAATATTTAAATAATGCAAATCACTCACAATTACATGATGTGTGTAAGGCATTTTGCACAGAATCCCAAACAGAAAAAGAAAAAAACTATTATTATTATTAGGGTGATTTTATAAACAAGAGGTCACTGATGCTTTTTATTAGAAGTGGGATAGCAGCCAAATTGCATGAATTTAAAAACATGGTTCAGTAGAGGGAGAAATTCCATATTATTCTAAAAGAATATTTCTTTAGAGAACAGAGGAAAATAAAATATCTTATAGTCTTTATATCTAGAAACCTAAATTATATAAATGATAATATTTTATTCACATCAAATATCACCTTTTCTTGAAGAGTTTTACCACTCAAACAAAAATGATAAATAACCACTTTCTATGGTCTAACAGAAACTACAGAAGAAATTTTCCTAATAAAATTTTAGATATCATTAAAAGAGTAGAAATTATTTATTTCTATAAGTTTTTTGAAAACTCACAACCAGTGTACAAGTCCCTCTGATTATCTGTCATCACTATTAGATCTTACAAGTGGGTCTACTTTGTCATTCAATTCTTTAAGAATTTTATAGGAGTTATTTTGCCTTCTCACCTATGGTTGTCTTCCCAATGTTTCCCACACAGATTTATGTAAGTATGGAATTCTTTGTTAGCTGAAGAAAAATTTATGATTACCACCATTTTCAAAATTTCCTCTCTAGCATCCTTGAGTGTAAATTATATTTTCTAAATAAAGTTATCATCATCTTTATAACATTTACATTCAGTAACTGATGCCAGGATGGCTTTTTTAAGAAAACCAGATTAAAAGTCTATATTCCTAGAATAACCAAAAAGGAAGAAAGATATTTTTAGCATTTGAAAAATTTTTCACTACTTAATAAAATAAGACATTAAATGCTACTACTTATCTAAGCTTCTATAAACTCCCCTGGTAAACACTGATTTTGAAAACAATTTTTTTTCCTTTGAAAATTTACTTGGACTATGTATCACTGGTGTGATGATTTAGACATAAAACCTTCTGAATATCACTTTATGCTAATAAATTCTCAAGAGAAGAAACACTATTTCATCAAATAAATTCTACAATTTTAGAAACAGCCACAACTTGCCAACCTATTGAGTGTATCTCTATATTTGATTACTTTGCACCTGTGTGAAATGATCATTAAAGCAGTATGTATTCTGAGTGAATTACAGAGTCTGCTGGCCTTATATTGATATTATCTTCATTTATTTATGTTAAATCTACTTAAAACATCAGGCTCATAATAAGGAACACAGGACAAAAATTTCTATTACATCTACCAACAGGTATGTAGACTAATTGTTAAGAAGTATCTGTGGGTATTTTATGTATCTTATGTTAGAAACGTTCTTATTCTCTAAGAGCTAATAAAAACACAATAATATTATGATCATGTCATTTATCATCAACTGTATAACAATATTAAATGCGTATTTGTATGATCTTGAAATAATCACAGTCACCAACTCTATAAATATATATTTTCAAATAAAGTTATCAATATTACAAGCTCTGGAAAACTTACTTGTGTGGATAAAATTTGTTTTACCTGGAGCTACATTTCCCTGCATTTGGAAACAAAAGGGAAATCCAAAGGTGAATTTTCCTTTCTCAGGCCAGATATTTATAATGTTTTATTTATCTTTAGAGTTTAACAGAATTTTCATGATAAAAAAATTATTTAAAAAGAACAGTATGATTGTATTTTATTTTAGAAACTTTTACTAATAGTATCTCTTTTGTATTAAAAAATGATAGTGCTTTAACCATCTGGATATGGAGATGACCTGAAAATACTGATGTGTATTTTCATGATCCATGTTCACCTTAGAAGTCAACTGGGCTCTCTGTCCCCTGACATTCAAATGAAATTGTAGCTCAACCTCCCTTCCACATGAAAAGTATAACTCAGTATTTCTCTCAATTTCTCAGAGAATTCTTGAAGAAATTTGTTTTTCAAATGTGGAAGAACTCTGGGATCCTACATTCACTAATTTTTTTTAAAAAATTTTGTATCCTCTCATCATCCACTGCCATCATTTCTCCTTCTCAAGTTGCTTCATATTGAGGGCTATTTAAAATAAAAGTCTATGTGGCAGAATTTAACTGAAGGTATGTATGGTGATACGGTGGTAGCAGTATCATCATACATATGGAGGGTAGGTTACATAACTAGGTTGATAATGCAAAAATTAATCTCATGCATCCCAATTGTTAAAAGACCGTTGGCCATTTTACCATTAGATATTTCTTACTAGCCAAAGTTTTCAGCAGCCCCCCAAAGCCTTTGAGTATGTTGCTCAGAACCACCTTCCATTTTGTAGTTTCTTTTTTCTATTTTATGGACTACTTGCCCCAATCTGTGTATTCCTATTAATTTCTCAGGCAGAGTTTTTAACCCTCAATCTGTGCAGTAGTTTCCATTTCTTCTTCTTGATCCACTCTTCATCTTTTTCACCCTACTCTGTGTCCCGGGAGTCTGATATGTATGGGCTGCCTGCAAGGGCTTCTTTGTACTCCAACATCAAGCTGGCTTCAACCAGTGGAAGACACCAGCAGGAAATCAAAAGGTGGAAAAGTGAGAAATCAGAGTATTTGTTCTGCTGAACTCTCACCTTATTAGGTTTCCATGTGTTTATTACATCCCTCTATATAAGAAAACTGCCCCTGTGGGTGGCCATATCCATTCTCCCAGCCTTGCCTTTTGAGGCCTGACTTGCATACTAAAAAGTTTACTAAGATTTTTTTTTCAACCAAAATAACTCTTTCTAGGAAAATATGGTGCCTGCAGTTATCATACCATTTTTTTCTTACTCTAATATACACATCTAAAAAGGAGTCAGCTTTGTTTACGATGCTGATGATGTTTTTGAAGTAAGCCACAAAAAAAGCAAATGATGGTTATGGAGGGCTTTGTAGATTTTGGCTCTTTTATGGACTGACAGAGGGGTCAAAAATTAATGTTATCTAACTACACCAAGAAAGACATAACCTAATATTTGCTAGTTATATGAAACAAAAGCTCTTAGAAAATCATTTTCCAAAAGAAAACTTCCCTCAATGATATACTTTTGTCAGGAAAGCACGTGGCACCTGACAAAGAGCACTTTTTTTTAAGTGAAAAAGAAGCTTAAAATTAAACAATGTTATTTTATTTTAATATAAGGTGTAGGGTTGATTTTAGCTAGTATATTAGTAAAGAGGTTAGCAGAGAGACTGGAATTTCTATACTGTAATTGTTTTCGGTTGCTCCTTAACATTACCACGAACTCATCAATGGCTTAACACAGCATAAAACTAGTAATTTTTAAAGAATATTTATATTTTTGTAGCTCTAAGATCCTGGTGTTTCATATATTATTTTAACTTTATCTGAATTGTTCACTGATATTGGATATTCATTGTGTCATGTGTTTACAATCAAAATTTAAATAAACCAGTATGATATATAATTCCATATGTCTTGATTTTTACTTTTAAAAATTCTGTTTATGAGCAACAATTTACAATAAGAAGCAAACCTGAATGACCCATAAAATTACAGCTACTTTCTTCCTACTGCTGTTGTACATATTGATCTGAACTCAATTTAGACGGTCTAGGCACAAAGAACACTGGAAGAATACATCTAACACTGCATTTTAAAGACATGAAAGGCAAAGCTATAGCAGCACCCATTTCCCTACCTTTCAAGACGGCCTAATTTCTAAGCTGATAATCAGCATAATGATTAAAAAGATATTTATTAACTTACTGACAATCATCAAGGGATGTGTACAATTACTATCTCATTTAAATCCAAACAACCCTTTAATATAGTTACTATTTATCATTCCCAGTTTACTGATAGAAGAATAAGGCATAAGAGATGTTTGCAATAACCACATCAATCAGCAACTGACTAAACCTGGGTTTGGTCAATTGCACTAGGCTATTATTTGTTGGGTTTCTGTAAGGCCCTTAAAGAATCTTCACTGAACCGTGAGAACCAAAGACACTTAAAGCAAAAACCTTCCTTTCAACATCTCCCTCCTTTTTGGCTACATCCTAAGAAGTAAGCGTTAAGTTACAGGTCAAGATTTGGGGCTTTGGAGTCAGACTTCTCAAGTCTCAGCTTCATCATTTTTGGCTTTGAGATCATGAACAAATTTAAATCCTCTTCGTTTTGGGGTAATTCTGCTAAATGAGGACAAAATATCCAACTCATGTTTTAAGGTAAAAGTAAACAAGATTCTGTATGTTAGGAGAGTAGAATACATCTGACACATAAAATACTCCGGTTCTAACCAACTTCTCTAATGAATACCCCTAATCCCCTTCTAATATTACTATGTTTTCCTGAACTCCCTGACTCTACCCACTTTCAAATGAGGTTGGTAATCTTTCTTCTGTCTCTCCCCAGGCATACAGCACGGAGTTAACTTGCTTAGTCATGGAATTTCCTAAGAACAAACACATTCTCCAGCAAAAGTATGTGTGCCTTGGGATCTTACTCCCCAAAATTCAACTGCCACATTCCTCACTGATATAACAGATGGGCTATAAAACTTCTGCCGACCATTACTTGAATTAGTATTAAACCTGTGAAGTCTTCAAGAGGCTCTAGAGTGCATTCTGCTCTTTTCTTCTCAACTGTGCATTCAGTGACAACATATTGGTAGCTAGATATCAGTCACGGAGGAAGGTTGTTATTATAAAAATCGGCAAACACTACAAATCAAATTTTGTTTTGCTTTTTGTTTACTTTTTTTTTTTTTTTTTGGTGGTACGTGGGCCTCTTACTGTTGTGGCCTCTCCCTTTGCGGAGCACAGGTTCCGGACGCGCAGGCTCAGTGGCCATGGCTCAAGGGTCCAGCCGCTCCGCGGCATGTGGGATCTTCCTGGACCGGGGCACGAACCTGTGTCCCCTGCATCAGCAGGCGGACTCTCAACCACTGCGCCACCAGGGAAACCCTTTGTTTACTTCTTTAAAAGAGGTTTTTTACTCACTCACCATTGATTCAGACTAATATGTTTTATAGACCAGTATTACTCAAGTTGTGGTTCATGGACTAATGCCGGTCTTTGATCTGTTTCCTACCTCGGATTAAGTACAGCAATTGAATATAAGTATTTGGAAAAGTTTAGAGTATTTGGACATTGCCATTAATACATTTAAATGCATGATGCTTTTTTTAATAATTAATTTCTGTTCAGTTTTACAAATGCTTCAGTCCATCATGGATTGGGAAAAAATACGCACTGCTACAGACCTGTTGCGTAAGTAGTCCCCATTCCTTGGCATCTCTATAACCAGATCACTTTCAACTTTTGCCCTTCCATGGAAACTGGAGCTCGTCCAATCCCTTGGTTGCTTCCCTTTCACACTGTTTAAGGACCAAGAATGACTGATGTCTGCACCAACTCAAATTACTGTAGTAAACATATAAGCTTACTTTTTTGTGTTCTATGATTTCCACTTTTCTGGGAACTCATTTTTATGAAGCAAATTAGAATATTTCTCTAATGTGGAAAGCTATCTAAGAATCACAAGGAAGAGATTGGCATGGCCAGAAGGAAGAGAAAATGGTGTTGGCAAATGAGGCCAGAAGTAATTCTGCAGTGAAAAGGTTTATGGCTTTTTGAGACTTGCTTGGAAGTTCTGGTGCAAAATATCTTTATTTTTAAACCTAAGCTTATTTTGAAAGCCATAATTTACTTCAGAAACTTTGGCATGTATTTCAAGCACTTCAAATAATCTATTGAATATTTTATAGTTTGTATTTTCCCTAGTCTAAATTTATACTAAAATAAAAGCTTCAGTGTTATTTTAAAAGTCAGAAACCAGAGACAAAGGGAAAACCTTAAGCCAAAGACTTGGTACACTTATCTCCTGCACATCCCATCTGATTATATTACTGTCGATTTCTACTTCTGGCTAAATTATGTGGACCAATCTATATTCAGCTTAAACATCAGATCCACACCCTATGCCTCTACGAGTTGTCTTCCCACTGACTCTTGACCACCTCACCCAGGTAAAGGAAAAGGGAATTAATATTTATATAGATTCTACTATGTGCCAATTCATTTACATTTAGTATTGCATTTAATATCCACAGTTGTCAAATAGGAATATTATTAACCTTAATGTATAGTCAATATATCTGAAAGGTAGAGAGGTTACACAATTAATAAATCACAAAACTAAGGTTAAATCTTAGTCTTTTATACTGCACAGAAAACATGTATTCATTCCATAACCTTATACTACTTGTTAATCATTCAAGCCTCATTAAGTAAAAACTTTCAGTTTCCAAAATTTGCTTCATGCCAGAGTTGCCTCTAGGTTTATGAATAGTTTAGTTCCTTCCACACTTCCTTTCTGCACTGTTTAACTCTTTTATAGAGAGGCCTCATATAACTAACTCACCCCAAATTTCATGTCATCTTAGTTCTGATTAGTTTTGTGAAATATTAGTTTCTCCAAAAGCAAATCCATTATAGAAGCAGAGAAAGGAATAAATAAAAGTTTACTCTGTTTGGAGATTGCAGACACTATGGCTCTTAAATGGCAAAAATAATACTTAACCAAAGAAAAAAAAGCACAGAGAAAAACTAACCCTGGACTGACTATGGCTATTCTAGCTAGATTTCTAAAATAGCAGCATTAATATATATCAACTAAAACCATTGTCTTAAAAAAAAAATAAAAGTGACCTTAAACAGGAACAAGATAATGATGGGAAACAAGGAAAATTCACTTATCCTTTTAATTGAAAGTAATGCTCAGCATGACTGTACCTATATTTTTAAGTAATTGAAAAAAATAGGGACTCATATTCTGCAGAAATAAAAAAAAACGTGTAATCAGTATATAAATTTTTATGGAGATATAATTTACAGATGATAAAATGTACAGATAATTGCATATTGTCTATTAAGTTTTCACAAGTGTATATACCTGAATAACCACCATTCAAATCAAGATACAGAACTTTTCCTTGTTCACAAGATTTGTCCTACTATCCTTCCCTGTCAATTTCCACCATTATTAGGAGAGACTACAATTTTGATATCTACTATCATTGATTAGTTTTGCCTGTTCTTGATGATATTATATAGACAATCAAATTCTTCTGTGCCTGCTTCTACTTTCCATCATATTTTTGAAATGTTTCCATATAAGGCAAACATCAATATACTGTCCCATTTTACAACAGAAAAGTGTTCATTTTATGTCACAATTTATTTCTTCATTTTCATGCTGATGGACATTTGACTTTTTTCTCTGGTGCTTATTTTTTTTCTATTTTTGGCTATTATGATTAAGGCATCTATAACTATTCTTGTAGGGGTCTTTTTGCAGACACCAGCTTTTATTTCTTAGTTAAGTAAGTAGCTGTGGAATCGCTAAGTCATATGGTAGGTATATGTTTAACTTCTTAATGAACTTCCAAAAGTTCTCTACACTCACAAATTTTATAGCAATTTGTGAAATTTTCAGTTGCTTTATACCCTTTATACATGTTAGTTTTTTTTAGTTTGGCCATTCTAGATATAAAATGATATCTTATTGAAATTTCCCTGATGATTACTAATGTTGAGCACCTTTTCATTCTTACACCTTCTTTTGTGAAGTGTTTGTTCATGTCTTTAGCCCCTTTGTTATTGGGTTGTTTTATTTCAATCCTTGAGTTATAGGAAGCCTCCATATACTCCGTGTGTAAATACTTTGTCGGATATGCACAATATATTTTCTCCCAATCTGTAATGCCCTTTTCATTTTTCTTTTTGTATCCTTTAGAAATTAGAAATGTTAATGTTAATAAATCTCAATTTAGCATTTTTCCTTTTATGTCTAATATTTTGCTTTGTATTGTATGAGAAACCCTTGTCTACTCTAAGTATTAAGGGTATTTGCATAAATTATGTTCTAAAATGTTTCTGTGTCTTGTTCTTAGGTTCAGATTTGAATTATATTTTGTGTGTGTAGTGATGTAAGACTTGAGGTTCATATTTATTTCTTACAGAAATATGCAGGTGATTCCTTGGGATTTAAAGGAAATACAACATGTTCTTCTCCCCTTTAAATTTCCATTGGAATTTATTCAAATATCTATTCATCCTGTTCGTGTGGGTTTTTTTCTCTATTATCTATTATAGTCAATTGATCTATCTGTCCGTCCTTACCCCAATACTATACTGTCTTGATCACTGTATCTTTACAGCATTTCTTAAAAATCGCATGTGTCAGTTCTACAAATTTATTTTTTAAGATTGTTTTGGCTATTTATATCTTTTATGTTTCTGGATACACTTTAGAATAAGCTTCTCAAGTTCTGCATATTAAGCACATTTGCATTTCACGTTCAATTACTGAACTGAGGTGTAATTTACATACAGTGAATTGCACAGATATTAAAGTCACAGAGAACTGGTGACATGACAAATGCACAGGCTTATGTAACCCACTCAAAATACAGAATACTTCTATTACCTCAGGAAGTTCACTAGTCCCTTTCCCAGGCAATTCCTGTTTCAAACCCAAGATGCTATCAATATCTTGATTTATGTCACCATAGATAGTTTTATTTTTGTCTAATTTTTAAATAAATATATTCATACTGGATGTACCTTTTTGTCAATATATTTTTCTCAGTTCATACATCAGTTTTGGACATTTATCCATATTGTTTTGTGTATCTGTGATCCATTCCTTTTATTGGTCGGTAGGAGGCCATTTTGGGAATGTAACACAACTTGATTATCCATTCTTTTATTAATGATCATTTGGGCTGTTTCTATTTTTTGACTTTTATAAGTAAGTCTTCTATGAACATTCCTTTAAAAAATTTTTGTATGAATACATGTTTGTCAATTCATTAATCTTTTCAAGTAATCTATTCGATTCATTGGTTCTATTCTTGTCTTACATTCTGGGACATAAGAAAAAATTGTAGTGGTGTCATACACTGTGAGGTTAGTTAACTACATGGTTTTCAAAAGAATTGTTCTAGGAATGTGCTGAGAGAGGATGGTAGGGGTAGAGGATGATCACTTTTGTCTTCTCTAGGTGTTCTAACATCACTCGTAGGTGCAGTAGCAGTGGTAGCCTTACTTGCCAGAAGCTTGGTGCTTGATTGCAGAGGGCAACTCTGTTTTACCTAATGGATTAATCTTCACAATGCTCAGGACCATGTCAAGTACTGTGTTATGTACTGGGGATACGAATCTGAAAAAGGCAATTATAGCCTTTGGAAAAGTAATATTCTAGAGGCAAGAGAGATTTTACATAGATGATTACCATGCAATGTGACAAGTATAACAGTAAATTCTTTACCAGGTATTATAGCAGCACAAAATGTGTAAATATTTCAGGAAGAGTGATTGATTCCTGAAAAGTCTAAAAGTGTGAGTGGGAATTATCTAGGCTGAATGAAGTGTCAGTTGTAGAATTCCAAGTGTAATGAAATTAAAAGCAAAAAAATGGAGGCTACAATTAGCATGGTGTGTGCAAACAAAATGTCTACATTTTTATTTCACTTAACATAATATCATTAACATTTTCCATACTTTTACAAAATCTGTAAAATCAACGTGTAGAGTTGCATAATAGTATTCCAAGTTATTATTTAAAACACTTTAAGGGTAGTTACTTTTCTTATTTGAAAAATATTTCTAGTTTTAGAAATGTGTATTAAAGCTCAGTCATGCAATAAATATAAAATATGTATGCTTTTAGAATGATGTATTTTATTGTTATTTTTTCTCTATATAAAAAGTTGTGTATTTATCTTTATAAATAAATAATACACAATATTTTTCTTAATCACCATAATATTGCTATTTTGAACTATAGAAGTTACATCAGCTATTGACCATAAGTACATCTTCTTTGTTTTCTATTCATTGTTGAAGTGAGAACCGACTTAGAGTGAAATTTATATGCTACAAAACTATGTTCCAAAAACTAAATCCTAAGTGTTAAAAAATGGTGTATTAATGTTTAATCATAATTTTGTTTGCTTTTTTTTGATTCAGATAAAACAAATAGTTCTTTATGTCTATCTAACCTCCATTCATCTACATACCCATCCACCCACCTATCTATACATTTATCATTTATTTATGTATTAAATATGCACATGCATATTTGGAAAAGAGAAATAACATTATATTCTACATGCCAATATGCTTTATCGACTAAGAAAATAAAGATGAATGAGGCAGGAATATCAAAGAACAAAAAAATCCTATTGCTTATTCCAGTATACTTGTGATTTTATATTTATCATCAATTGTTTTTCATTATTTGATTAAATAATTCCATGAAGTTAGATGTTTTAAATTGAATAGCATTTATTCTTGTGAAATTAATTATTTATAGAACTAGGAACTCTATTTCACTTGGATCACCTATAACTAATACGCTATATGAAAGATCATTCTTAGATGTTTACACTGTCACTCAAGTGTTGAGTAATTCCATTTATTGCCTTAACATGATTTCTGTTTTCGCTTACTTATTTAAGCCTAAACAAAATCAAGTTGTGTTTTCTCATTTTGGAGGGAAGAATTGGGGAATGGTCAAATTTTTTCTTTCAATAACTTGATAAGTAAATTAGACAAATGAATCTTTTGACATATTTATTATTTCAATAAAATACTTTGTAGATACGAGTACATAAAATAAAGGTAACACATAACTGAAGAAGGTAGAACACTAGAATTTAGAGCTTATAAGAAAGTGCTACCAAGGACAATTAATGCTAGAAAAAAAAGTATGCACATATATGTTGTACTTTATGTTCCACAGAAAAGATTTTAGCTGAGAGACAGAATTTATAGCCATCTTATTTCAGTCACAAAAGAATCAAATCTTTCCTCTTTTCTGGGTTATTAATGCAGGATGCCAGCTATAATTAAGGTCATGTTTGCTTAGTTTTCTGGAATCAAATTTAGGTTTTATTTTCTCATTCATTTATGCATCTTTTATTTTAGTGTCATGACATTTGCTTCACTTACGATTTTAAAATATTAAAGTAGGTCCTGAGTTTTACATGTGTATGTGAATCAAAGCTATTTGTGAAAAAAAACAAACAAACAGAATTTAGTACAACCTGTTATTCTTAATTTCTCAGAGAAACTTAGACCTACTCACTCTATACTGTTGCAAAAAACCCTTAACTCTCTGTTATCAGAAAGGCTGATGAACATTATGCAATAACTAAAACCATCATCACCAGGTAACTTTCCTTTTCGAAAATTAACTATGTCACGCTACAAAATATTAATAATTTGAGCAAGTAAACCTGGATATGAAGGAATTTTCTGTGGTTCTTAGCCATAAAAGAACATTGCAGAGTGTTTTAAATAAATATGGCCTTTAATGGATTTTAATAATCCAAGATGCCCTTACTTATTTTTTGTCACCATATGCTTGGTACCCACATCATCCTGATTTGTGCAAAACACGGAGATAACAGATATGTCCACTCCAACAGCAAGGCTGTAAGATCTTTATTTCAAGTGATCACAGCCCTCCTCTTACAATTTTGTGCAGCTTAGTCAAAAAATTTTAGCATGGAATCTGTCATAAGTTGAGCCAACATTTAATCTAATTAACCATGGGCAGGAGGACAAATCAAGAATTACGTAATGCTTTCCTTTGGACTGGGAGGTGGTTGGAGCAGATTAAAATAAATGAGTAAGTTGGATGTGGTAGGAAAGCTTATACAAAAGCATTAACAGTATTTATATCAGAGTTTATCATTACATGGTTTTATTTCATCATATTTTCAACAATATACAATAAAAATATGTTTTTATAAATTCAGATTTCTATTAGATGCATTCTATTAGTACTTGTTTCTCTCCTAGCAAGTAAAGCAACAAACAGAAAGGATTTGCCTCATTTGTGAGAGTGTGGCTTAGCCTAACATATTAGGTGTCCCAACGTACAGAGTAAAATAAGGCATTGGATGTGTTAACATGACTTAGAAAAAATACTTTATCTATGATTTATTTCACCATAAAAGAAAAATGCATGCATAAGTATTCTGATCACATGCTGAGCCATGTAATATTTTTCCTGGGTACTTTTTTCCCTTTTTATAACTCAGAGGCTTTTGCTTCAAGTGTTACTTTTGCATGTATAAACTTCCGATCTTGCTTAAAACTGAGATAACACTTACCATAAAATGGTAATCTATAATAAATTGTGCTTGCCCATATTTCATATTATTATGAGATTCCTGTTAAGTAATAGATATTAATTACATTGGTTAAAAGTATAACACATTAACATATTTCAATTGTAATGTGACAATAATGATTATAAGAAATCTCAGATGTACACCTAATATAATTGGATATGAACACTTTAAGCTCAGCGAAGGTCATTCCCCTTAAAAATATTTTTAAAAAGCTTTCTTCTTCTTTCTCAAGATTGCTTTGGCTATTCAGGATCTTTTATGGTTCCATACAAATTTTAGGATTGTTTGTTCTATTTTTGTGAAAAATGTCATTGGAATTTTGATAGGGATTGCATTAAATCTGTAGATTGCTTTAGGTGATATGGACATTTTAAAAATATCAATTCTTCCAATCCATGAGCATGGAATAACTTCCCATTTACTTAAAAAAAAGAATGCTGATAAAAACTAAAAAATAAGGAAAAGGGGAAATATATACGATTTCACTACACTGGACTCCTTTCTCAAGGCATAAATGTAATTAGTCATAGAATGATCTATTTCACATAGCTTTGTAGCTCTGCTGCTAAGTTGGAGGACTGGAAATTCATGCATGTTCCTTTCTCTTGCTATTTATTTTTATACTTAATCATAATTCATGGCAGAGGGTTGAATTGTTCTAACAAAAAGCATCAAATATCAAAAAGACAACAAATAGCTCTTTGCTGAATCCTAATAAAAGAGGAATATTTTCCTTATAACTGTCACAGTATAATTTGTCACTTTTAATAGTGTCATATTTTTATATTAGAAAAGATAGTTTGCAAGAAATCCAAGGTTGGAAATATCAAATAAGCCATTGCCAAACTAGCAAAACAAAGCAAAATAAAACAGCAACAAAGAACTCATATGACGCTAAAAAGAAACAATTTAAAAGACTGTAAAAATTCAAATCCAAAATATCCATTTGGGAGCATTAAGTAGAGGACTGTTAATAATCACTCACTTCTCTGACATTAAAATTGTTGCCAATATAGAAACAACGTGGTTGAATTTTTATGAAATTCATTAAGTGCTGTCTCACATCTACACTTTCTCTGTTGTAAAACTGCTCATTGATAGAATTCCACTTCAATGTAGAAAAACAACATTTCCTATAAGAACAACTAGAAATCTGGGTAATTGTTTTTAAGGTGCTTAATGGTGTTAGAAAGCTGAAGCAGCCAGGATTGGAGGAGACAGGGACCCATAAAAAGGGAAACTCATTAAAGTGAGTTAACTTCAGTGCTACACTTTTGCCCTTGAGCCATTTGGTAATATGAAGCTTAGTTTAGCAGAAAGCAGCTAAGACTGAGAAAAGCTAGCTGGGGAGAGAACAATGGGAGTTTGGAGATGCCAGGTAAACACAAATTTAGGGGCTAAGATTCCAGAGATAAGAGAAGCCCAGTGAAGTGAGACTAATGCTCTGCCTTAGTTTTTGGCATGAGGCATTTGCCTTCTAAGCCATGCAGTGTGAACATTAGAAAGCGGCTGAAAATTTGAGTGCAATATTTGAGAGTTACAAGTGTCACAAAATTAGTTCACAACTCACCTGGTTAAACACCACAGGCCCTCAGTTTGGAACCTTGAAGGACACATTGTTGAAGTGGGCATAAACCTGAGGTAGAAAAAGCCAAGTTGAATGATACCATGAAGAGAATGAAAAGGCAATCACAGATGGGGATCACAGATAGGGAGAAGATATTTGCTATACATGTATCATTTATAACATGAATATAAAGAATTTTATATTCAAAATATATACACACTACCCCAAATTGATAAGAACAAGACAGGTAACCCAAAAGATAAAACATGCAAGGAACTTAATTCAATATTTTAAAACAAACAAAGAAAATATTCAAATAGTTAATAAACATTGAAAGAGCTGCTAATGTTTATTAGTCATCGGGGAAATGGAATATAAAACCATAACAAGATTTCATTAAATACCTACTTCAGGAAAAATTTTAAAACAATTTTTGGTGAGGATATAGAGCAGTTGGGACTCTTTATGATGTTGTAAACTGGTATAATGACTCTAAAAAATTACTTGGAACATATCAATTTCTTATGACCCAACAATTTCAATCCTAGATATAAACTCAACAAAAGCATGTATAAATGGCCAACAAAAAAATAAAGGATTTCATAGCATCACTATTTATAAAAAGAACCCAACTAGAAACTATAAGTCTATCAACAGATGATTGAATAAATACTTTGGTTGTTCTATCCCATTGATTCTCAACTGGGGGCAATTTGGCTCCCTGGGAACATGCGGTGATGTTGTGAGATATTTTTAATTGTCATAACCTAGAGGAGACAGGGATGGTGTTACAGGCATGCAGGGGTAGGGGTCAGTGATGTCATTAACTGTCATAGAATGCACGGGACAACCTTCACAACAAATAATTATCAGGTCAAAAATATCAATAGTGCCTAGGTTGAGAAATCATGATCTTTACAATAAATATTATATTTTCCTGAGAATCAACAAATTCACACTATATGTAAACCACTGATTTATCCCACAAACATAAGATTGAGAAAAATAAACCAGAGAATACATATTTTATAATCCCACTTATGTAAATTTAAAAAAGCAGAAAAACCAATCAATGTTGATAGAAGGCAAGATGATGGTTCCCTTTGTGGGGGAGTGGTGGCTGAGAGGGTACAGGTATTATTTTATTTCTTGATCTGAGTATTTATTCCATGGGTATATCCACTACTTAAATATTGTAAGGTTATGCATAAACAAGAAGAAAAGACAACCCTCAGAATGGGAGAAAATATTGGCTAATGAAGCAACTGACAAAGGATTAATCTCCAAAATATACAAACAGCTCATGAAGCTCAATATCAAAAAAACAAACAACCCAATCAAAAAATGGGCAGAAGATCTAAGTAGACATTTCTCCAAAGATGATATACAAATGGCCAACAAACACATGAAACGATGCTCAACATCACGAATTATTAGAGAAATGCAAGTCAAAACTACAATGAACTATCACCTTACACCAGTCACCAGTCAGAATGGCCATGATAAAAAATCTACAAACAAGAAATACTAGAGAGAGTGTGGAGAAAAGGGAACCCTCTTACACTGTTGGTGGGAATGTAAATTGATACAGCCACTATGGAGACTGTATGGAGGTTCCTTACAAAACTAAAAACAGAACTACCATGTGACCCAGGAATCCCACTACTGGGCATATACCCAGAGAAAACCATAATTCAAAAAGATACATGCACCCCAATGTTCATTGCAGCACTATTTACAATAGCCAGGACATGGAAACAACCTAAATGTCTATCAACAGAGGAATGGATAAAGAAGATGTGGTACATGTATAAAATGGAATATTATTCAGCCATAAAAAATGAACAAAATAATGTCAACTGCAGAGACATGGATGGACCTAGAGACTGTCATACAGAGTGAAGTAAGTCAGAAAGAGAAAAACAAATATTGTATATTAATGCATATATGTGGAATCTAGAAAAATTGTATAAATGATCTTATTTGCAAAGTGGAAATACAGACACAGAAGTAGAGAACAAATGTATGGATATCAAGGGGGAGGGAGAGTGGGATGAACTGGGAGATTGGGATTGACATATATACACTACTATGTATAAAATAGATAACTAATGAGAACCTACTGTATAGCACTGGGAAATTTACTCAGTACTGTGTAATGACCTACATAGGAAGGAAATCCAAAAAAGAGGGGATATATGTATATGTATGGCTGATTCAATTTGCTGTACAGCAGAAACTGACACAGCACTGTAAAGCAACTATACTCCAATAAAAAAGAAAACAAAATTGTAAGGTTATGGTATGGGCTTATGAGTGTGTGTGTGTGTGTGTGTGTGTGTGTGTGTGTGTGTATTCAGTACAAAGTTTACTTAAATTTTTCATTAAATCACCAGCCTGTAATATTTAATGGGATGTTTAGTTCCAAGATTTCTTGTATATGTGTAGTTTGGACTAAAGGCAACTTCAATTTCTTAAAAAGACAGAGTGCTATTTAAAGTGAAATAAAATCACCTAAACAGATGTCATTTTTATTTCCTAGGGGTGTGTGTGTGTGTGTGTGTGTGTGTGTGTGTGTGTGTTTGCAACACATTATCAAGGAGGTCTTTTCAATACAGTATTTAAGAAATTTTTTTCCCACTGATGCCTATTTTTTATTTTCTTTCAAAGACAAATGCTTCAAAATGTTTTTTCATTTCTTAAAAAGTAACCTCGCTTCCACAAGAATAATAAAATAGACAGCAAACCAGGGTACCCTACAGTGAAATACCATGGCAACAGATACTTTGGCTGAATCTTTTTGACTATGGGCAAATCTGTCCAAGTCTGTCAAATTCAATATCTTGAAATTGCCATCAGCAATATTAATGTTACAAGAGGAATAATACTGCATCTTGGCCATGTATTTAGTTAAGATATGTACCTAGCTATGGTGAATCAAAAATAAATCACCTAATCAAGGATTATATGCATAGGGAACTAAACATTAAATATAAACCATTTTATAATTTCGCTAAATTACTGTATGGTAAAAAATATATATGGATTAAGGGAATCAACATAGAAATTTCTATGCATATATGTATTTGCAGGGTTCTGACAGAACAAAGATTACAGAATTGAATTTTGAGCAAGTAACTGACTCTATATAGTAATATATATGCATGTATAAAACATAAATCATAATATATCTACCAGTATAATATGTGTTTATGTGGATTATGTTTAATTCAAATATTCATCTTCTTAAATGCAATATGCTCAGATGTATGTTCTTGTTGGTCTGCATCACTTATGCTTCCTACTCAAGGAGGATTTACAGAACAATGGAACTCTGAAGACTGTATGAGTGTGGTGGAGAGAAATTAGAAGGGCAGGAGGGACTGGGGAAAGGAAAGAAAGGCAGTTATACAGTAAGAGGAGGAGGAGAAGATGTGGAAGAAGGGGCTGTTGAGGAAGAACAGGGTGGGGACAGGAGAAGCACTGTATTCAGAGCCTCCACTGCAAGTGGGTTAGGCCATGTGACTAAACTGTGGCCAGTGCAGTATTCAAGGAAAAGCTCTCTGACACTTTGGTAGTTTCCTTTAAATGAAGTTTCATGCTCTTCTCCCCTTTTCCTGAATCCTGGGGCGACTCTGTGAACGGGAGCCACATGCAGCAGAGAAGTAGGACAGAAGGATTCAAGGAACATAGTACTACATAACTATCATACAACCCCATTACCTACCCTTAGATTTTTTATGTAAGAAATAAATGTCTATCCTGTTATGCTATAATTTTTAGTTCTACCTTCCTCCAGCCAAACTTATCCTATTAAATCTGAGCCTCATTTTACCTCCCATGGATCAGACATGGAGCTGGAAACTCAGGATACAAAGTACATGAAATGGCCTATTGTACTCAAGAAACTAATAGTCTGGAATTTGAGAAACATTAAAATTTTAAACATTAAAATTAGTGCAGTAAATAGTTATAAGTGTAGCAATATAACCTATCATGTGTAGTACTACAAAACAAGGTCTGGGAGATGACCCTTGAGCTGATATGTCTCAAATGGTTATTCTAAGGTGGACAGGTGATCATTCTAGATAAACATGTTAGAAAGCATAAACTTACTACCAATTACTTCTCAATACACTGAAAAAATATTGAACGTATGATTCCTTTAAATGTTAGCAATACTTATACTAGAATCATGGAACTTAAACATAAGTGAAACTTAAGGCCAGAGATAGGCTTTATTGTTAAGTGAAGGCCAAATGTGGAGACACTTCTAGGACTGACTATGGAATTTGAACTTTGTCCCCTATGCAGAAGTAGAATATTTGAAGAGTTTTAAGTATTGGGGATGAATTTATCACACACTTGTTTTGAAAGATCCTTTGGGAAGATGAACTGAAATAATGAGACAGGAGATAGGAAACCTGATTAGTTCTGACCTAAGACAGAGCAAGTAGAGAAGGTTAAATTGGTATTAAAGATGATAGTTGTAGAATTAAACAGTGCTCTTTCCTTTGTCATCTGTGTTAACATATGCTTACTGAAGCTTCTTATTATAATCAGAGGATGGCTTGTCTCTGTTTGATGTTCTTATCTCTTTAAAATATATGAGCTATAGTTCTGGACTAAATGCCATCCTCCCTGATATTTCCAGAACCAATTACTGAATTTCTTCTCAAAGGCTGCAACCACCATCTATATACGGCAGTATGAGAAGGCTTTGTGCACATAATATCTATAATAGAAATATTAATATAAATTATTTAATGTATATATATATATATATATATATATATATATATATATATATATTTAGTATTGGAGGAAAACCAATAATGAAAACATACTGTATCAGGACAGAAATAACTTCATTTGCTAAGCCAGAAAATTGAAAGTGCATATGTTATAAATGTATAATAACTCGGCGTACTTGGCTAGGTTCAAACAAAACAAGAAACAAGATGCTAGCAAATTCCCAAAAGATTTTATACTCTTCTATTCACTGCTCACCTCTCTCCCAAAGTTAAACACTATCCTGATTTTGAAGAGATAAATTTTTCTTTCTAGTTTGAATACGTTATGTATAGTTACATATAATCATATAGAATACAATCCTTTGTGTTTGCTGCCTTTGCTCAATATTTTATTTGTGAGATTGATTAATGTTCTGTATACATGTAAAATATCCATTCTTATTTCTGTATTTTATTCTATTGAGTGAACATTTATTTATCCAGCCTACTGTGGATACACATTTTAAACTATAATGAATAGTTCTATAACAAACATTTTAATACATATGTTCTGAGGCACGTGTGGCAACATTTCTCTGGGATATACCCAGGAGTGTGTCACAGGTATGCATATATTCAGCTTTAATAAATACTGCTGAAAGATTTTATCAGTTGTACAAATATTTCTATAGACTTTTTCACCTGCAGCCTCTGACATGTGTATTTTCTTATCAAACTTGGCATTGTCTATTTCATTTTAACCATACTGTGGGTATGTTCAAGTGTGGCATGGTGCCTTTGATTTGCAGTTCTTCAATGACTAATGATGAGTTATGTTAATTTTTCTTATTAACTTGAAGGAGATATTTATATATTTTAATAAAGAGTTAGTTCCTTATAAGAGGTTTGTATTGTGAATATGACCTCTCACTGTATGGGTGGCTCTTTAACTTTCAAAACAGTGTCTTTTGAAGAACAGAAGGTTGCAAGGATAATATAGTTCATTTTATCAATTTATTTTTCTTCTTGGTCCACACTTGTATATGCGATTGAAGAAACATTCACCTACCTGAAGTTCAGAAAGATAATCTCCTATATTTTCTTCTAAAAGTGTTAATTTTTTTTTACATTTTACATTTCCATCTATAATTTCTCCGGAATTAATTTTCATGTAAGATGTAAGCAAGATACACTGCATTGTCACTGTTATTATAAAATATGAGGTTGTGTATGTTTGGGTCTGTTTCTGGATTCTCTATGGCATTTTATAGTTAATTTTGTCTGTACTATCCTAATTATAGCTATCCTGATTATAGCTTTATAAAACATGTTGATATCTTGAAGTGTAAGTTGTCCAGTTCTACTTTTATTCTTCATGGTTGCTTTGATTATTCATGATTTTATATTTTCATATAATTTTTGATTTACCTGGTAAATTTCCACACACACACACACACACATATTCACACAGTGGTAGGATTTTGTTTGGATTGTGTTGAATATATACATTTATTTGAGGAGAAATTACACCTCTGCGTTACTGTGTCTTGCAGTCAGTGAACATGGCATATTCATCAACTTTTGTTCATTAGAATCCCTCATTAATGTATATATAATTTTCAGAGCAGTCTTCTTTGTATGAATTTTGCCATATCAGTTCCTTGGAATGTAATGCATTTTGTTGCATTATAAGTGAATTTTTATGCTAAAATTTATTTTCTATTTCTTTTTGGTTCTTGATTTTTCTCCCAGAATATACAAGTAAAATTAATTTATGTATATTGATCTTGTATCCTCCAATTTTTTTCCTAAATGAACTAACTACTTCAATGTTTTTCACATATTTTAAATATTCTACAAATATCATTTGTAAATGGTGCAAGTTTTATTTCTTCCTTCCTAAACTTCATGTGTTTTTTTTTTTTTTGTCTTATTACACTATTTCTAACCTCCAGTATAAAAATAAATAGAAGTGGAGATAGTGAATATCCCAATTCTGATATCAACATTGGGTGGTGGAGAGGGGACTGAATATTTGACAATTAACAATGATACAAGTTTTTGTAGATATTCTTTACAAGATCTAGAATTATTCCATTTCATTTTACTGTCTTAAATTTTTTTTTCTCAGTAACAGTTATGATTTTTTCCAAATATTACAGCATTCTTTATTTTGATAATATGGTGAATTATGGTGAATGGTTTTCAATCCATGTTAAACTAAACTAGCATTCCTAAAATATACTCCACTTTGATCATGGTGTATTATCCTTTCTATACAACACTACATTCTTTTTTTAAATTAATATTTATTTATTTTTGGCTGCACTGGGTCTTCTTTACTGTGTGCAGGCTTTCCCTAGTTGCGGAGAGTGGGGACTACTCTGTGTTGTGGTGCGCAGGCTTCTCATTGTGGTAGCTTCTCTTGCTGCGGGGGCTCTAGGTGCATAGGCTTCAGAAGTTGCAGCATGTGGGCTCAGTAGTTATGGCTTGTGGACTCTAGAACGCAGACTCAGTAGTTGTGGCGCGGGCTTAGTTGCTCTGCAGCACGTGGGATCTTCCCAGACCAGGGATCAAACCCATGTGCCCTGCATTGGCAGGCGGATTCTTAACCACTGCACCACCAGGGAAGTCCCTCACTACATTCCATTTGCTAAAAAAGGTTACGACTTTGGATCTTTCTTTATAAGAAGAACTGACTTAAAATTGTTTTTTTTCTTGCAATATCATTTTAGATTTATGTATCAATATAGTAATTGCTGATAAAATGAATTGAGAAGCTTCCTACTCAATTTCTAAAAAATATATAAAATGTAATTTCTTCATTTAGTATTTATAAAAATTCTTCTGTGATACCATCTATACTTGAGGATTTCTTCATGTCAGGATTTTTTTTTACTAGTAGTATAAATTAGTACTATATAAAGGACTATTAAGTTTTTCTATTTTATCTTGTGCAATTTATATATTTCATCATTTTTCATTTTAAAGAAGTTGTCAAATTTAGCAGGAATAATATCCGTTTAGATTTTCCCCTTTTTTTCCAGATATTGGTCTTTTAGTCTTGTGTCCTATCTCTCCTTCTCTCTGACTCCCTTTCTCTCCCTGTGTCTCTATCTCTTGGTCACTCTTGCTAAAATTTAACAACTAAACTAATGTTTTCCAAGAACCAACTTTTGGCTTTGTTGAGTATCTTTATTATATATATGTTTTCTATTACTCTCGTTTTAACATATATTTTTATTTCTGAAAAAACAGTAGAAAAAGAAAGTAAAAACTTTCTTGGACCTTAAATTGTTCCTCTTTTTTTAGCTTTTAAGGTGGAAGTATAAATAATTAATTTTCAACTTTTACTATTTTTAATGTGTACATTTAAGCTAAAATTTTTCTTTAAATACTGTTGTAGTTGCATTTCACAGTCCCTGATAGGTCATACTGTTATTGATAATCACTTAAAAATTTATTAATTTCCATTGTGAGATACTGTCAGACTCATGAGATACTTTAAGTGTGTCATGGAAATATTCCAAATGGTTGCATATTTTTGTCTTCTTTCAGTATTAGAACCAAAATATAATCCACAGTTATCAGATAACATGAACTATATTGATTTTAACCTTTTGCTATTTCACAAACATAGTTTATGTACCAGGATATAGTCTATTTTGATATCCTATATGCATTTTATAGTTAATGGATGCAGTGTTCTATATGTGCCACCACCAGATCAAACTCGTTCTTAATTTTTCTTGTTCAGTTCTCATATTTCCCTAATGATTTTTAGACTTTATTTTTTACTTTTGAGCATACTTAGGTTCACAATAAAATTGATGGGAAGGTACAGAGATTTCTTATATACCCACTGCCCCCCGCACATGCATAGCCTCCCCCACCATCAACATCCCCCACCAAAGTTGTACATTTTTTACAACTGATGAACTTGCATTAATACATCATAATCACTCAGTCTCCATATTTTACATTAGGGTTAACTCTTGGTGTTGTACATTCTTTTGGGTTTGGACAAATGAGTAATGACATATATCCATCATTATAATATCATGCAAACTATTTTCACTGCCCTAAAAATCCTCTGTGCTCTGCTTATTTATCCTTTCCTCCCCTGCCACCCCTCCAAGCCCTGGTAACACTGATCTTTCTACTGTCTCCATAATTTTGTCTTTTCCAGAATACCATATAGTTGGAATCATAGATTGTATAGCCTTCTTCCAGTTAGTAATATGACAGCTAGTTCTGTAATTTGATTGAGGTTTGTTAAAATTCCAAACTATTATCATGGATTTGTCTATCTCTACTTTTTATTTTAGTCAACTTTTTCATTATTATTGGCAGTATTGAATTAGCTGGCAGTAATTCAAGCCAAGTTATAAAGAACATATAAATTTATAATGGCTTAACTTTTTATCTTTATGAAGCATCTCTGTCTCCCATAATAACTCCTGTATACCTTTTTCAACTATTTTATTTTCAACCTATCTGTTGAAAACATTTCTTTGTGACATCTGAGGTTTCCTAACTTGTCATATAAATAATGTCCATTTGTATTTCAAATGTATTTCAAATGAAAGAACAAGAAAAAAACATGAAAAAACCCTAATGAAACAGAGACGAATAGTTTACCTGACAAAGTGTTCAAAGCAATAGCAATAAGAATGTTAACAGGACGTGAGAAAAGAATATATGAACACATTGATAATTTTATCAAAAAACTGGAAAATACAAAAAAGAACCCATCCAAGCTGAAGAATACAATAACTGAAATGAAAGATATACTAGAATGAATTAACACCAGATTAGGTGATACAGAAGAACACAAAAGCAATCTGGAAGATACAATAATGGAAATCACCCTGTCAGAACAACAAAAAGAAAAATTAAAACTAAAAATAAGGATAGGTTAAGGGATTTCTGATACATCATCAAGCATACTAACATTTGGATTATAGGGGACCCCAGAAAAAGAAGAGAGAAGTTATAGAAAATGTATTTGATGTAATTATGGCTAAAAATTCCTGAACCAAAAGAAGGAAACAGCTTTCCAGGTACAGGAATCACAGAGAGTCCCAAATAAGATTTACCCAAAGAGAAATACAACAACACATACTAATTAAAATGACAAAAGTTAAAGATAAAAAGATAATTTTGAAGGCAGCAAGAAAAAAGCAAAAATCACATACAAGTGAACCCCCATATGCTAATGAAAAAATCACATACAAGTGAACCCCCATATGCTAAAATCACATACAAGTGAACCCCCCTGCTAATTTTTCTGCAGAAACTTTGCAGATGAGAAGTGAGTGACATGATATATTTAAAGTGATGATAGGGAAAAATCTACAACCTAGGATACTCTACCCAGCAAAGTTATCATTTAGAACTGAAGCAGAGATAAAGATCTTCTCAGACAGGGTAAAAGAAAAGAAGAAGAAAAGAAAAGAAATAGTTCATCAATACTAAACTGACCTTACAAGAAGTGTTAAAGGGCCTCTTTTAAGTGAAAAAGAAAAGCCTAGAACAAAAAGTAAAAAATTATAGGAAAGGAAAAATCCCACATGTAAAGGAAATATATAGTAAACACTGTGGATCAACCACTTAAATAAGCGAATACAAAGGTTAAAAGACATAAATTGTAAAATCAACTATAACTACAAATTATGACATCAAAAACAGAAAATCTGGGGGAGTGTACATCTTTTGGAATGTGTTTTAACTTAAATGACTATCACTTTAAGACAAGTAGATATAGTTATAGCACAATGTATATGAACTCCATGAAAATAACATGCCAAAAACCTACAATAGATACACAAAAACTAAAGAGAAAGGAACACAAACATAACACTGAAGAAAATCATCAAACCACAAGGAACAGACTAAAAAGAAAACAGTGAAAAATCTAAAAAACAACCAGAAAATGAGTAACAAAATCATAATAAGTATATACCTATAAATAATCACTTTAAATGTCAATGGACTAAATGCTCCAATCAAAGACATAGTGTAGCTGATTGGATAAAGAAAAGAAAAAAAAAAAACAAGACCTATCTTTCTGCTGCCTACAAGGGGCTCACTTCAGAACTAAAGATAAACACAGAAAGTGAGGAGTTGGTAAAAGATATTCAATTCAAATGGAAACAAAAAGAAAGTTGCAGGTAGCAATAGTCATATCAGACAAAGTAGACTTTAAAACAAAGTCTATAAGAAAAGAGAATAAAGGGTATTGTATAATGATAAGGAGATCAATATAAGAAGAGGATATAACATTCATAAACATATATGGTCCTAATATTGGAACATCTAAATACATAAAGCAAATATTAACAGACATAAAGGGAGAAATTGACAATAATATAATACTAACAGGGAACTTTAACACCCTCTCTAACCCCACTTACATCAATAGACAGATCATCCAGGTAGAAATCAATAAGGAAACAGTGACTTTAAATGACACATTAAACCAACTGAACTTAATAAACATCTACAAGACCTTCCTACGAAAAAGAGCAGAATACACACTCTTTTCAAGTGCACATGGAACATTCTCAAGGATAGATCACATGCTAGGCCACAAAAAAAGTCTCCACAAGTTTAAGAGGATAGAAATTATATCAAGCACTTTTTTGACAACAATAGTATGAAACTAGAAATCTATTATAGGAATAAAAATGGGAAAAGCACAAAAATGTGGACACTAAACAACATGCTACTAAAAAACCAATGGGTCAAGGAAGAACTCAAAGAAAAATCTGAAAATACCTTGTAATAAATGAAAATAAATATACAACTTTCAAAAATCTATGGGACACTGCAAAAGCAGTTCTGAGGAAAGTTTATACTGATACAGGCCTACCTCAAGAAACAAAAAAAAAATCTCAAGTAACCACCTAACCTACCACCTAAAGGCATTAGAAAAAGAAGAACAAATAAAGGCCAAAGTCAGCAGAGGGAAGAAAACAATAAAGATCAGAGCTAAAATAAATAAAATAGAGGCCCCAAAACAATAGAAAAGATCAATGAAACCAAGGGAGGATTTTTCATAAAGACAAATAAAATTGATAAACTTTTACCCAGACTCATTAAGAAAAAAAGAGAGGAGACCCAAATAAATAAAACAAGAAATGAAAGAGGTGAAATTACAACCCATATAACAGAGACACAAAAAATTATAAGAGAATAATATGAACATTTATATGCCAATAAATTTTACAACATAGAAGAAATAGATGAATTTCTAGAAATAAGCAACCTTCAAAAACTAAACCAGGAAGAAATAGATAATCTGAACAGACCAAATTACTAGTAATTGAAATTGAATTAGTAATCAAAAAAGCTCCCAACAAACAAAAGTCCAGGCCTGGACAGTTTCACAGGGGAATTCCACCAAACATACTGGTAAGTGTTAATACCAATTCTTCTCAAACTATTCCAGAAAACTGAAGAGGAGAGAACACTCTCAAATTCATTCAATGAGGTCACCATTATTCTGATATCAAAACAATACAAAGACACTTTAACATAAGTATTAGCAATATTTTTTTGGATCTGTTTCCTCAGGCATGGGAAACAAAAGCTAAGACAAAGAAATGGTACCTAATTAAACTTAAAAGGTTTTGCACAGCAAAGGGAATAACAAAAACTAAAAGACAACCTACTGAATGGGTTAAAATATTTGCAAATGGTATGTCTGATAAGGAATTAATATCTAAAATATATAGAGCTCACACAACTCAGTATCAAAACCATAAACAACCTAATTAAAAATGGGCAGAAAACCTGAATAGACATTTTTCCCAAGAAGACAAACACATGGCCAACAGGCACATGAAAAGATGTTCAATATCACTAATCATCATCAGTAATATGTAAACCAAAAGCAGCATAAGATGTCACCTCACACCTGTCAGAATGGCTATTGTCAAAAAGAGAACAAATAATAAATGTTGACAAGGATATGCAAGAAAGGAAACCCGAGTACACTGTCTGTGAGAATGTAAATTGGTACAGCCACTATGGAAAACAGTACGGATGTTCCTCAGAAAACTAAAAATAGAACTACCACATGATCCAGCAATTCCACTCCTAGGTATATATCCAAACAAAGTGAAAATACTAAATCAAAAAAATCTGTGCACCCCAATGTTCATAGCAGCATTATTTACAATTGCCAAGATATGGAAGCCACCTAAGTGTCCATCAAAGGACGGATGGACAATGATGTGGCATACACACACACACACACACACACACACACATATATATATATACACACACACACATATATATATATACACACACACACACAATTAATATTATTCAGCCATAAAAAATAGTGAAAGTTTGCCATTTGCAGCAACATGGATGTACCTTGAAGGTATTATGCTTAGTGAGGTAAGTCAGACAGTGAAAAACAAATACTGTATGTTTTCAATTATATGTGGAATCTAAAAAATAAAATGAATGAATACAACAAACAAAACAGTCTCACAAATACAGAGAACAAACTAGTGATTACCAGTGGGGAGAGGGGTGGAGGTAGGTACAAGATAGGGGAATAGGGGAAGGGGATTAAGAGGTAAAAACTACTAATATTCTCTAATACCTGTAAATGGAGTATAATCTATAAAAATATTGAATCATTGTTGTACATCTGAAACTAATATAATATTGTAAGTCAACTAAAGTTCAATTTTTAAAAAAAATCACACAAAAATGCATGAAATAACCTCACTGAAGAGGGAAGGGGAAAATACACTGACCAAAATAACTTTGGAAATGAGTGGAGACTATTACATCTAAAGGCAAAAGGAACAGTACATAAGCACTGTATTATTGCTGATAAAGTTGTGTCACATGGATGCCCAGGTTAACAATTCTTAAACCACTATTTGTGTATAATGGAATCAAGCAATGAATTAATGGACAGTGGATGGTGAGAGCCAGGTTTATCACTGTTGGAGGAGAAGGTTATAGAGAAGCAAGGGCAGAAGGCTAGAATGATCCATGTGGTAATGTATTTGAGTTGGAGTCATGAGTATGAACTCCCGCTTAACTTCATACATAGATAATATATATATGTGAATTAGTATACACACATATATTTCCTTGTTCTGTCAGTTTAGATGTCCTAAAAGAAACAACAGTAGTAACAAGCACATCTACCACCCAGATCTTTGTTTCTAACACCAAGATTGTGACAAAAGATTGTGGGCTCTTTGGAGAATTGGATGATCCTGAAGCTTGGCAGGGAATATCCAAGATGAGCCTGGTGTATCACACAGTTCCAGAAAGTAAGGGAATGTTAAACACACACACACACACACACACACACACACACACACACACACACAGAGTAGGAATGGGAGTTTGTCAAAGGCACACAGGAATCAACTAAACAGCTCCCAATGGCCAAAGCTGTAGCAATTTGAGCAACACAATAAATAAAATAGTATTGATTATATCCCAAAGTATAAAATAAATAACCTTGAGTTCATATGGAACTCAATGATGGAATAAAGATATTACTGGGAAGAATAGACAAATCCTCTGTACAGAAGAATTCTAAATAATTTACATAGATCCTCCTACCTAAACAAGGTGGAACCGACTTTCCCTTCTTTATGTATTGGCTGTGCATAGTGACTTTCTTCCAAAGAATACAGAAAGCAACAGTGGATAAAGAGTAACTTTACAATGGAGAAAACTGACAAATACTACCTTAGCCAGATAGGCTTAACATCATAATTGATAAATCATATTGGTAGCAAGTATCACTGATTTGTGGCGAAAGTGACGCCTTCTTCCCCTAAATCCATAAGCCCAGTCTAGAAATTAGAAAAAAATCAGAAAAAAATCAAATTGAGGGACATTCTGCAAAATACTTGATTAGTATTCTTCAAAACTGTTGTCATAAAAACAAAAGTCTAAGAAATTGTCACAACAGAGAAGTATAAAGAAGCATAGCGACAATATAATATAGCATGCTAGATGAGATCAGAAAAACTACATTAAGAAGAAACTTAGGAAGTCTGAGGAAAGGATGGACTTAGACAATAATATATTGGTTTGCTGCCTATGAGAAATGTACAAAGGTAATATAAGATGTTAACAGCAGGGGAACTGGGTGTGAAATATATGTGAATTCTCTGTTCTGTCTTTGTAACTTCTATAAATTTAAAACTACTCTTAAAATGTTTATAAAAAATAAAACACTACTTTTTTCACTTAACATATGTTGGAGAATTCAATATATCACTTGATTTGAAAAGTCATATTTACAATACACTAAATTGTGATATTCTTTATTAACTCTGAATTTCAGTTGCCTTTAAACTGCACCTACTCTGCTTCTAACAAGGAGCCAAGTATGCAATTTATTTTACAAACTGGTGAGATTTTTTTTTTTAAAAGAGTGAACGGAGTTGATATCTGCAGAGATACTTAAATAAAATCCAACAAAAGATTTGAAAAATCTTAGGGAAAACAACTTTTAAAGGAGAGCACTTCCAGGCTGAGTAACATATACTTAAGCTTCTGAATTTTAATAGCATTGGTCTTTTCTTTACTCTCTCCTACAAACTGGTACTTTCAGAATTACATTTTATTTCCCTTTCCACCACATAAGCTTTTTGTTTAGTAATACAAAAGGCCAAACACTAGGAAAGGGGGTAAATATTATATATATACATTATATATATATATATATATATATATATATATATATTTCTCTCATATATATATATATTTCTCTCATATATATATTTCTCATATATATGAAATAGCTATGAATTTATATATATAAATTCAGCCTGAAACATATGTTTTTGCAAGAACATATTTTAAGGCACCTCCATGTTTTAATACTGACTTGGCCTAATGAATAAGCACAGTAATTGCCCTCTTTTCATCCATCATATTTTTAGTTTTATTCTTTTAATTTTTAACATCCATCAGTTGAGACTAAAACTTAACAGACTTGTGACTGTGATTAATAGTATTTTCCTCTAGGTGTTAACAAACCTTCTGCCACTATTTTTTAAAGGACTTCAAAGGTAACACCTGTTCAATTTCTTATGCCAGAATTTATCTGTCCTTCTTTTGTTCTAATATAATTCTTCCAAATTTATTTTAACAAAATGCAAGATGACAGAACTAACACATACAAATATTCTTAAAGTACTACATTAATCATGCTTAGCTATTTCATCCATCAATGTTGGGAAATGATATATAAAAAAATATTTCTAAATGATTTTTCTTGTGAAGCATAGCATATTAGCTGATGGCTGGTAGACATGTCTTATAGATATGACAATATTACATAGGAATATGCAGCACTATGTATTGATCACTGTAATACCTGGATCACTCAGGGCACTCCATGATTTTATAAAGTTTAAAGGTAGAACTAACAAGTATTTTCATATTTTATTATTATATTGAATGTGGCTTTTAAATGGACCAAATCGTTCTAGATTTATAAACAAAATACTTCTGCATCATAAGATAGGGAAGAAAAGTAAATATATACATCATAAAAATATACCACATACTCAATTTCTTTTTAAGTTGGTTTCTTCACAGAATGTCTTCTTGAATAGTACTAAATTAAGAAAAAAGTTGGAGGAATGCATTTTCTCACATATCACCAGGATCATGTAAGATAGAAAAATAGTATATATCTACTACTCTCAGAGAAAAGTAGCAAATATGCAGTCCATAAAAAAATACAGCATCTCTCTTTACATAAGCTCTAATCGTGAATAAGAAGAGAAGAGAAAAAATATTTCTCAACTCTTTGTGAAATCAACTTCACCTTGATATTAAAACTTGACAAGTTCATGATAATAAAAGTACAAGCCAATCTTATTCAGGACCTTAGAAGCAAAAATCCTAAACAAATATCAGCCAATAAAACTCCATGATTTAAAGAGGTGTTTACATCAAGAACCAAGGAAGCAGAATTTTAGGAATCCCAGAATAGCTTGCTATTTGAAAATCTATCAATGCAGTTCAGTATGTTAATATAATAATAATAATAAAATGATATAATTCTTCAAAATATTCAGAAAAATAATTTGACACAATTTAGTAACCATTCATAAGAAATTGTTGGAAACTAGGAGTAGAGGATAACTATACTTATAAAAGAGCCTTCAGAATATATCACATGTATCTTTGAATTTTAAAAATAATCTGCTTTATTCCCATAGTATTCCATCGCCTTACAAAATTATTATTTTCTTTTTGTTGGGAACCATGTTATACAATTAATTTTGTATTTGTCTTTGGCACTCTACTGGGAAAATAACATACACTGATTTGATTACTATATATATATATATATATATATATATATATATATATATATATATATATATATTTACTTAAGTATGTATATACTTAAAAATCAGCTACCTAAACTCAGGTATGTTTTCTAGGACCATTGCATTAAAATTTAATTGCATTAACATTAAGGCTGAATCTTAATTTCTGATTGATATTTAAGTGTCAGTGATATGTTTTTTTGAATATTCACTTGCTTGTCACATATTTCCCCCTCAACCCTCACCCTTTCTTTATGATAAAGAGCAATCTGCCTATGAAAAATTAGATGAACTAAGAGAATAAATATTGAAAAGACATATCAGTGAGTATTCTGTCTTGAACAATTAATTTGGTAATATTTGATCAGGATGGGCTAAGTTATACTGCAGTAAGAAAGAGCCCCCAAATCTCAATGGCTTAGAAAAAAATCGCGTGTTTGCTCCACATGTCCAATGTGGGTTAAAAAGGAATTCTGCTTACTCCAGTCACTATGGAAGGGATGCTGATACAGCCTCCACCTTAGCACATGCATCTAGTGTGACTTTGGTCAAGATAAAGGGAATATGCTGAATTGCATACCAGATTTAAAGTTTCCAACCAGAAGTGAAATAAATCACGTTTGCTCACCTTACATTGATCAAAGTAAGATATGCGATCACAAAGAGTTTCGATCAGACAGGGAAGTGTAATCCCACCATATGCTTGAAAGTGGGAGAGCTAGAAACAGCCACAATGAACAGGGTCTGCATTTCTGCAACCAAGTATTCAGTGCACTTTCACATCTTCCCATGCTATACAAATCTCAAGTTGTAATGACTCCTCTGAATTAATGACATCAAAAAAGCGAAATAAATAAGCATTCTCCTGATGAACTAAAACAAATTAAGCATTCTCTTGATCACCTAAAATTAATTAATTAACTAAGTAGTAAGTAAGTAAACTGCCCCTGAATTCTCACAAAAGTCTTCCATCTTAAAAGGGAATAGACACAGTAGACGCTGATATGTAACAATTCTGAAACCTACTGGGAAAATGTTTAGAATTCCTCTACCCTAAGTACGGAGACTATTCCTTGACAATGATCCAAATTTCCTCCTTGGGAGGGATTCCCTATTTGAATTTTTCCTGAGGCTACTGTTTTATTCTCTGAAAGATTCTTTTTGAGCAGGTGCTACTCTTGTGGTGTGCGGGCTTCTCAGTGCAGTGGCTTCTCTTGTTGCAGAGCATGGGCTCTAGGCGGGAGGGCTTCAGTAGTTGTGGCACGTGGGCTCAGTAGTTGTGCCTCGTGGGCTCTAGAGTGCAGGCTCAGTAGTTGTGGTGCACGGGCTTAGTTGCTCCATGGCATATGGGATCTTCCCAGACCAGGGCTCGAACCCATGTTCCCTGCATTGGCAGGTGGATTCTTAACCACTGTGGCACCAGGGAAGTACCCTATTTCTACTTATAAGATTGGGATCCCAGGGATCTTTGTATCAAAGAATTAAAGGCTTTTCTACTTCAGGAATATATTTTATTTGACAGGACAACCTTCTTAAAAACCTACTGAGATTCTTATCCATCAGATTCCAGTCAGATCATAGGACAAAAAAACTAAAAGTAGAACTACCATAAGACCCAGCAATCCCACTACTGGGCATATACCCTGAGAAAACCATAATTCAAAAAGATGCAGGTACCACAATGTTCACTGCAGCACTATTTACAATAGCCAGGACACGGAAGCAACCTAAATGTCCAACGACAGATGAATGGATAAAGAAGATATGGCACATATATACAATGGAATATTACTCAGCCATAAAAAGAAATGAAATTGAGTTATTTGTAATGAGGTGGATGGACCTACAGTCTGTCATACAGAATGAAGTAAGTCAGAAAGAGAAAAACAGATACCGGATGCTAACACACGTATACAGAATCTAAAAAAAAATGGTACTGATGAACCTAGTGGCAGGGCAGGAATAAAGACGCAGATGTAGAGAACAGACTTGAAGACACAGGGGGGTAAGGGGAAGCTGGGATGAAGTGAGAGGGTAGCACTGACATATATACACTACCAAATGTAAAATGGATGCCTAGTGGGAAGCTGCTGCATAGCACAGGGAGATCAGCTTGGTGCTTTGTGACCACCTAGAGGGGTGGGACAGGGAGGGTGGGAGGGAGACACAAGAGGGAGGAGATATGGGGATATAGGTATACATAGAGCTGATTCACTTTGTTGTACAGCAGAAACTAACACAACATTGTAAAGCAATTATACTACAATAAAGATATATATTTTAAAAAAAACCCACAACAATAATACATGACTGGAACCAGCTTAACCCGTTCAGTAGTTTTAATGTGTCTTTGACACTGAAAAAATCTTAAAATTTTAACTTTCTCTGTTTAGGATTGAAAAGCAGTTGCCTTATCTACTCCTAAAATTTCTTCAAATTGCATATCTCTCCACTGCTCTGTGTAACTGCTAGCAACTGTCCAGTTCTTTCTTGAATTTCTCTCTCATATGTAATACCTTGCTTCATGTAGCAAATACCAACAAATTCTTGCTAATAATTTTATTTTCCAAACTTTTAATCAAGGAATTCAAGTTCATAATGTACAAGAACAGCCTTCCAAGTGATCTTAAGCTACAGTTTTACCAAATGTTTTGCCCATTGCAGAATATTGATCACTATTTATTCAGACTTAAATAACAGATGCTTCACTCGCTGTGTAAGCCAATGCCACTACGTATTTCAGGGTTTGTTTCTGTTTTTCTTATCTGTTTTCTGTGGTTGTTATGAAAGCAGCTCACTCTCGGTACCAAATTCTAAATTAATTATATTAGCCAAAGTTATGTTGCACTAATTAACAACTCCAAATCATAGTGGCTTCACAAAATACAGTTTATTTTTCATTCCTGCTGCATTCAGAGGGTTGTCTGCTTATTATACCTACTCAGTTCAACCTTGTACACAACTGATACAATTTCTAAGATGGTAAAAAAATTAAATGGCAAATCTCCCACTGGCTTTCAAAGCTCTGACATGGCCCTGACACACATCCCTTTCAATTAAAACCCTCTGGCCAGGTACTTCCTTGGTGGTTCAGTGGTAAAGAATCTGCCTTACAATGCAGGGGACGCAGGTTCGATCCCTGGTCAGGGAACAAAGATGGCACATGCTGCGTGTTAACTAAGCCTGCGCGCCACAACTACTGAGCTCGTGCACCTCAACTACAGAGCTCACGCGCTCTGGAACCCACACGCCACAACTAGAGAAGAGAAAAACCCGCACACCACAACTAGAGAGAAGCCTGCTCACCGCCATGAAGAGCCCGCGCGCCGCCATGAAGAGCCCGCGCGCCACAATGAAAGATCCCGCATGCCTTAATGAAGATCCTGCGTGCCAAGACTAAAGACCCGATGCAGCCAAAAATAAACAAAATAAATAAATAATAAAATAAATCTAAAAACAAACAAAAAAACCCTTTGGCCAACATCAGTCACATTTTTCTTTCTTTCTTTCTTTTTTTTTTTTTTTGCGGTAAGTGGGCCTCTCACTGTTGTGGCCTCTCCCGTTGCAGAGCACAGGCTCCGGATACGCAGGCTCAGCGGCCATGGCTCACAGGCCCAGTCACTCCGCAGCATGTGGGATCTTCCCGGATCAGGGCAGGAACCCGTGTCCCCTGCATCGGCAGGCGGACTCTCAACCACTGCGCCACCAGGGAAGCCCCATCAGTCACATTTTTAACCTAAGTTAAAAAGGTTAAGAATGTATCACATGCATAGATTTGAAAAAACAGAAATTTTGGAGAATAGTACCCCAGCTAAAAAATTTTAATGCTCTCTATTGTCTTTCTCCAATGATTTTTCACATTTATGTATACATATTTAAGTTCTTTTGACTTTTTGAGCTTTAAGAAAAAAATGTTAGGAAGAGCATAGTAGCTACGGATTTACAGAGTTGGAAAATTTTCTCCCACCAATTTCAAAATGTGTTCAATCACAATAATCATGTGTAGGCACGTAATAAAATTATAGACCTCTAGTCCTCTGCAAAATAGATTCTGATTTGGCGGACCTGAGATGGACAACCAATACATTATCTTTATCAAATATACCAGGTGATATTCATGATCAGATAACTCTGAGAAATATTTCTCTGCCACATAATGTGCGTAAAAATACTTAGTCTTCTGAAAAAGATTCTGCAATTTTTACCTTGTGATTTAACTTATTGTTATTTTTAGAATGATTTTTTCAATTTTAGTTTTTATTATTAGACTTTATATTTTAAGCAGTTTTAGGTTTACAGAAAAATTGAGCAGAAACTACAGTTCCCATATACCCCTTACGCCCTTTTATTAACATCTTGCATTAGTGAAGTAATTTGTTACAACTGATAAGCCAATATTGATAAATAATGAACTAAATCCATAGATTACAATAGGGTTCAGTTTTTCTGTTGTACCTTCTATGGATTTGACAAATATATAATGACATGTATACACCATTAGGTTATCATACAGAATTGTTTCGGTGCCCTAAAATTTCCCTGTTCTCCACCTACTCATCTCTCCCCTTCCCCTCTGGAAACCCCTGGAAACTACTGATCTTTATACTGTCTCCATAGTTCTTCCCTTTCTTGAATGTCATGTAGTTGGAATAATACAGTTTGTAGCCATTTAAGACTGGCTTTTTTCCACTTGACAGTGTGCATTTAAGGTTCCCCTGTGTCTTTTTGTGGCTTGGAAACTCATATCTTGTTTTATTGCTGAATAATATTCCATTACATGGTTGTACCATAATTTATTCATTCACCAATTGAAAGATATCTTGGTTGCTTCCAAGTTTTGGCAATTATGTACAAAGCGGCTATAAACACTCATTGCTGGTTTTTTGAAGCTAAGTTTTCAACTCATTTGGGTAAATACGAAGGAGTGTGATTGCTGGACCGTAAGAGTATGTTTAGCTTTGTTGAAAAACTGCCAAACTGTCTTCCAAAGTAGCTGTACCATTTGGAATTCCCACGAGCAATGAATGAGATTTCCTTTGCTTCACATCCTCATCAGCATTTGATGTTGTCAGTGTTTTGGATTTTGGACATCCTAATATGTATGTAGTGATGTCATTGTTTAAAGTTGCTATTCCCTAATGAAATAGGCTGTTGAGCATCTTTTCATGTGCTTATTTGCCATCTGTACGTCTTCTTTGGTGAGGTGTCCATTAAGGTCTTTGGCCCATATTTTTTTGGGTTGTTTGTTTTCTTATAATTTAGTTTTAAGAGTTCTTTGCAAAATTTGGATACCAATCTTTTATCAGATGTGTGTTTTTCAAGTATTTTCTCCCAGTGTGGATTACTTTTTAGAATGATTTTCAGTTGTGTGTATCATAGGCAGAATAATGGACTCTCAAAGATGTTCATCCCTTATTCCCTGGAACCAGTAATATGTTACCTTATATGGCAGCCCTGCTGACACTTAACTTTAGTTTAGAGAGACCCATTTTGGACTTCTGACTCCAGAACTCTAAGGTAATAAATAATAAAATTTTGTTGTACTAAACCACTTAGTTTATGGTAATTTGTCATGGCATAAATAAAAACCAATACAATATGGTATACTAGAATTGTAAGGTATAACAAGAAAATACTTCTGTCTTGTCAAAAAACTCAGTTCTGGGAGTTAAAAAAGAATAGTCTGTAAACCAGATAATCTGCTGAAAATTAATTTACATGCTTAATGAATATTCATGGATCAAAGTAAACAGGTATAAATAATTTTAAATAAATGGTAGGGATCAAATACAATTTCATATGTTGTAACTGATATTGAAATAGTAGGTTATTGAAAAACTAACATGAAACTATGAAGTATACTGCTTCAGGATTTTTACTTTGGGGAGAAAGATTTGAAGGAATTTATTGTAACTATCAGAGACCAGATCTTTTTCCTTATTTGCAAAACCTTAAGTGAAATTCTGGCATTTTAAAAATAAGTGTGTGTTTTTAAACAGAATAGTTTAAATTTTTAATTAATTTGAACATTGCTAGAACAAACAAAGAGATAAATGAGAATCAACTGTTTAAGGAATTTGTCTCCTAGTTTGCATAAATTCACTTAAGAATTATTCTAATATAAATTTGGCACCAGATTAAGAATGTAAACTGTAGCATTTTATCCTTTGGGTAAATCAGAGATTTACCTTCGTTGTAAAGAAATATATTAAGAGTGGTTTTCTCCATATCTACAGAGCCTGGAATGTAGCGGGTATTCGAAAAATGTTTAACGAATCAGCGTGTTCTCATCTGGAGTGGTAGATCTTGGAACTGATCGGATATTAATCTAGTCCAGAATATTTTCACTTACTAAACCATGTCTACTCACTTGTTAATTATAGAAAATATCTCATTTACACATTTTATATTCAATTGATTTGATGCACTCCACAATGTATGCCTTGCATTTCAAGCAAAAATGGTGGTGAATGCAATTTTCTTGAAATATTTTCAATAATAAATAACAAAATGTTAGTTCCCTTACAAAAAATACATGAATATTGTTGAGTATATAGAAAACATAGATAAGAACAAATTGAATAATGTGACACACAATACCAATATACAATGTTCTGTCAAGTTAGCACCCTTCATCAAAAGCTAAATTTTTTTTTTTAAATAGTTAAAAAGTTTACTAATTAGGTAATGAAACTGGGAGGATTGTGTCTTCTTCCTGTTTAATTTGTGTATAGAGAGTACTACTGCCATTGGATTTCTTTTTCTCAAATGCAATTGAGCCTAAATAAAACTGACTTATTCTCTATCATACACATAGTGAGCTCCCTGAAGGCCACGCTCTCTCCCGTGACATTCAGGAAGGGAGAAGTTTTGCCTAATGACCTGCAATTCTGAGCTCCCACTTCTGCTTGAATTAGTTCAATTTATAGATGATGTCTCTAACCCACACAACCCATCCTTGTTTAGCACGATGAGGTCACAAATGTGTAAATTTGTCTTCTCGATAACCTCAAAAATCAATGACTTTCACAAACAAACCTCACATAAGTTCTTTGCATGTGTAACACAATTTATTGTAGTAATTAACTAATACAAACAAATTTAAAATTGGACATGAAAATCTCTATAATTAGATTTAATAAATTGGGTTTAATCAGTTAATAGATTAAATAGATTAGATCTCTACAATGTAAGTATTCCTCCCATAACTTCACAGTAAAGAAACTCATTTACTGATGCTAACAAACACTGATCTGCTTTCTGCAAATAAAGATTAAATTAGTTATTTCTAGATTTTCATGTAATGTAATGTAATGTCAAATATTTCGTATACATTTAATCATACAGTATGTACTTTTCCGCCTTGTTTATTTAATTCAGTATAAACTTTGTGACAGGTATCTAGGTTTTGCAAGTATCAATAACTCATTGATGTTGATTGATGACTAGTAGTTTATTTTGTGGATATATCATGATTTGTTCATCTTTTCTCCACTTGATGGACAATGGGGTGTTTCCATTTTCAACTATTATGTGTAAGGTTTCTTTGAACATTTATGTACAATATTTATGTACATATTGTACATATATGTACAAATAATTAAGGTAGGGTCATATATACTATTGGAGAAATGCCCTGGACACAAAAAAAGATCTTTACTTTTAAAATCTAAAAGAAATTACTAGTTCTTTTACTAAACAATTGAATTTAGTTTTCAAATTTTATTTAGGCTTTTCTCATTTGTGTTAATAAAATAAAATTGGTCTATAAATTTTTTAGATTTTTTTATTACACAATCTGTCTTTTTTTTGTTGTTAACAGTTATTTTGGCTACATAAAATGAATAGGCAAACATATAATTTTACCATAATCTGGAATAAGCGTAATTCTCAATTTAAATAAAATTGGTAGTACATGTCCCTTTAGAATTTGAAAGAACTTTGTTTGAAACCATAGTGCCTTGAAAATTTTTATTTGGAGAAAAAAACTGATATCATTTAAAAGTTTTGCTAAGTAAAACCCTTCTAATGCTTTATTCTCTTTGTGATCAGTTCGTTAGGATAGAGTTATTGAGACTCTATTTCACAGCATTCTGGATCTCAACAAAAATTGGCAATAAACTATCAGGTTGATTTATTTTACTGTTTGACTTCTATAATTTATTCTTTTAATTTTTTAATTGAATAAATCTAAAAGATATTTTCTTTTATAATAAGAATCATAAATATTTGGGTACAATTTTGGTGTCAAAATGCTTTCTTCTTTCCCATTCCAAAACGTACTAAAGTTTTTCATATATGACTTCTCTGTGGAAAAAAATAAATTCTTTGAGGGTTTTAAATGTGAATTTTTTAAATATCTTAAGGAAATTATATGTTTTTTCTCTTACTTTAATTCTATTTAATATCTTACTTTAATTCTATTTAATATCACAAGGGCAGTTAGGTTTAAATATAGATCGTACATTTCCTCAGTTAAAAGGAAATATATATTTACTATTGTTCAATTAGAAAAAGCAATTAACACCCACCTAATTATGTCACACTGTTTATTTTATTTTTAGATTTTTCAAAATAGAGCATGTCTATCAGAATTTCTACCTACCAAGGAACACAGAATTATTTTGAAAACTCTGTTAAGAATTGACTGAAATGTGACTTAACCTAAGGAATTCCATTCAACCATAAATAAACCAAAGAAAGGAAATGGATATTTGCTTCTTTTCAAGTCTGAAAATTAAGCTTTGGTCTACAATTAAATTAATGTCCTCTGAGGACATCTTCTTTTAACTTCCTAAAAATTATTTCTGAGGAATAGATTCAGTAGCACCAAAGTTCATTGTCCTTATAATGACAGAAAAAAGAATAGTTTTTATTGTCTTCATTAGATACAATTTTATCAAATATCCCTTATACCTGGATTTGAGAGAGAATGTAAATTATTTGTGCATATTTGTAATTCAGAACTACATCAAAATATCAAAAATATTCATCCTTTTACTCAACTGAATTTGAATACAATTCCAAATCAGAACAATAGAAGCAGCATGATACCAGGAAGGGGAAAGGAAGTAACTGGCACTCTGTACAGCACAAGCTGGTCTTAGTAAGATGGAATAGGTGAGACAGTACAATTACAGTATGCTACCAAATATGTAATTCATTCATTCATTCATCTCCTTTCATCCATTTCATAATTCAATATTTACATAATGAGTATGTACTATGTGGTGGTCATTGTAATCACTATCATGTATGTAATGATAAGCCAGAAAAAAAGACAGAGTGCTCTCATGGAAATTATATATTAGAAATGTCCAACACTTAACAAAAATTCTCCAAATAAATGTGAAATGTACAAGTGTTATGTGTGTTGTAAAAGAGAGCAATATTATGTTTTGAGAGCTTGTAGTACAGTGTATTTAATCTTGTTGGAAGAAAAGAGGAGTATTCCTGAGGAATAAAATTATTAATTCCTAACATTATATGTAATGTTTATTATATATCAGAAATTCTTCTAGTTCTTAGGATGAATTATCTTATGTTGCCCTTACAACAACTATATGAGCTATATACTTTTTTTATGTTCATTTTTTAAATATACAATTTTAAATGCTGCCTTTGCCCTGAAGATAAATGGTTCATAAATGAATTATATATGGACTCAAAGGGAAGGAGGGAGGCTTAAACACACACAAACAAAAACACCTTGCCCTACCACAAATTTTTCTGACTTAAAGTAATTGAGCTATATACTTTTACTATCTTACTTTTACTTGTGAAGACCTAAGGCTCAGATAGATTAAATAACTTGCTGAAAGTTACACAACTGGTGAATGATAGAGCCAGGAGTAAGATCCATGAAGTCCAGTGCCAGAGACTACAATTTTAACTCCTGTAATGTACTCCACTGAGAACCTAACTATTGATATAATGTCAAGAGGCAGAGTTTATTAGACAAGCCTCATCATGTAGATCAAGCAAAAGTCTCAAGGGAACAGTAAAGATAGTTCAGGAAAGAAGAATAATTATAATAATTATAACTCAAGTATGCAGCAACCTCATGATTTAGGAAAGGCAGTGTAAAAAGAAAAAGCATATAACTAGTCTTGAATCTACTTGATGAAAATAATCAGTAGTTTTCTTATATCAGTTTGCATACGAATCCACATAAAATCAATTCACAGAATGAAGATCAATCATATAATAGAAAGAGCCCTACTCTATGACAGAATACTCTGCGTCTGCTCCTAACCTTACCACTTAAAGCTGAATGACCTTAAGTGGGTCATTTGTCTTAAAACTTTAGTATCTTTAACTGTGTGACAGGAATTGAACCACCTTTTTTTGAGTCATAGGTACACAGTCTTGCCCCACATCATTCCAAAATTGAATTTTTTAAGTTAACACGTGCACATATATTTGCTTCTATTTTGTGAGTATCTATTGTTAAATCAATTCTAAATCTTAAAAAGTAATGTTTTAATTTATGTCTTCAACAAATATTTATAAATCCCTATTAAAGACACTAGACAGATGCAATGAACAAAATAGAGAAGGGCACAATTTGGGAGCTTACTTTTTAGAGAAGGTAACAAATTAGCAAAATTGTATATAAATATTATTTAACTTAATAATTGAATATGAAACTTACAGAAGCAATTATCAAATGGATAACGCTGAGGTGGGTAAAAATAAAACACCTCTTTCAAATATATCAATGGGAAGTGTGCCTTTATAGAGGAATACATAAATATTCTTAATAGAAATATAAATCATGGGATAAATACTTTGCTAAAGTGCTTCAATTTCTGAAAGCCACACAGTGAAGAAAAACTGTGCATTTTTTAAAATTCCTATATTTTACACAATTTTTGCTGAATATTTATCATATTTATATGTAACTGTAGTACAGCTTCTACAGAAGCAAAGCTAATTGATAATATAAATCCTATTTAAAAGTTTGCTTTTCCTTAAGCAAAACAACTCCAATATCTTTTGTGCAAACTCATTTTTTTTCACTCATTGGATTTAAGAAACATATTTGCACTTCTAGTGCCTTCTATTTCTTTTTCTTCACTGCAAATATATTACCTCATTCTATTAAAAGAAATGCAAATCAAAACTACAATGAGGTACCACCTCACACCAGTCAGAATGGTCATTATCAAAAAATCTACAAACAATAAATGCTGGAGAGGGTGTGGAGAAAAGGGAACCCTCTTGCACTGCTGGTGGGAACGTAAATTGATACAGCCACTATGGAGAACAATATGGAGGTTCCTTAAAAAACTAAAAATAGAACTACCATATGACCCAGCAATCCCACTACTGGGCATATACCCTGAGAAAACCATAATTCAAAAAGAGCCATACACCACAGTGTTCATTGCAGCTCTATTTACAATAGCCAGGACATGGAAGCAACTGAAGTGTCCATCAACAGATGAATGGATAAAGAAGACGTGGCACATATATACAATGGAATATTACTCAGCCAAAAAAGAGAAAAAATGAGTTATTTGTAGTGAGGTGGGTGGACCTAGAGTCTGTCATACAGAGTGAAGTAAGTTAGAAAGAGAAAAACAAATACCGTATGCTAACACATATATATGGAATCTAAAAAAAAAAAAAAGTTCTAAAGAACCTAGGGGCAGGACAGGAATAAAGATGCAGATGTAAAGAATGGACTTGAGGACACGGGGAGGGGGAAGGGTAATCTGGGACAAAGTAAAAGAGTGGCATGGACTTATAATACTACCAAATGTAAAATAGACAGCTAGCGGGAAGCAGCCACATAGCACAGGGAGACAGCTCATTGCTTTGTGACCAACAAGAGGGAGGGTGGGAGGGAGACACGAAAGGGAGGAGATATGGGGATATATGTATATGTATAGCTGATTCACTTTGTTATAAAGCAGAAACTAACACACCATTGTTAAGCAATTATACTCCAATAAAGATGTTAAAAAAGATCAAAATTTATTATCAATTGAACACAACACCCAAGACCTCAGTAATCTCTAATAAATGCAACACTTTCCAGCAATTATACAGTATTTCTAGTAACCCCTCATTACAAAAAGATGTTTTACAAATTCTCTTTACTTCTCAAATTTTCTTTTATTCATTTTTAGAAATCCTCATCTTGTTTTTCACTGAAAAAGTCAACTATTCTTCAGGTATTGGCTTAAATCTTAACTCTTAAGAATCCACACAGATTTTTCTCTTTTATAGTACACTAATGTTTTCCTTCATCCATGTATGACATTTTGTAAGTATCGTTTATTTGAGTTTTCAATTGTTCAATATACACTTTCCCTACCAGTTGCTCATGATCTCAATGACCGTGTGTGTTTTGTCCACACTTATCTACCCAGGGTCTATCACAGTTCCTCATACAGAGTATAAAAGATGTCTTCCATAAATGAGTGAGCACTGGGTGTCATGATAGTGGTAAAAGTCCTACCCTTCATTTGTTACTTTCTTTTGCATAGGAAATACTTCAGAATTATTTATCACATACCTAAGTTCCAATATTTATCCTTATTTTTGCCATTGCTTAGTTCTTCCAATTGCAAAAGATGCTGTGTTTAATAGAATAATTTGTTACAACTCTATTTCTTCCAACAGTCTCATGGTGCAAATACAAAAATACAATAGAGATTGAAAACCAATTTTTATCTTCCTAATCTACAGTTTTCCTGTCCTTATGAATTAATTTTAGTGCCCAAAATTTAGATAAATATGTCTACTGAGATTTTGCTTCTTTCAATTTTACTTTATCTAATTTTATGGGCTCAAGAGACTTCACTGTGCTTAATTAATTTCAATGGTCAAATTTCTAATCTTTCCAGTTTCCCTAAGTAGGTCTTTAAGGGAATAAATTTAATAAGCAACAGATAATTTTTTCTTTGTTCCAATCTATCCTCCTATGCCTACAAAAAAAGATGCAGTAAATGTTAGAAGAAAATAATATGAGTCCTGACCCAGGATATTACTCATAATGTCTGATGAACTCACATGCAATTTAATAATTATTCTATTTTACTGTGTCTAAGCTTGGATTATCACCTCCACCCCCCAGGAAAAAAAAAAAAAAGGTCTGCAACAAGGGAACTGGAGTCAGAGAACTGGAAACAGTGAGGTACACAAGGAAGAAAAGTTAATCCAAGAGTACTTTTTGAACTAGTTACCACTCTGATCCACAAAGGCTTCATCCTTCTATAGACACTGCATAGAATACACTAGAATAGAAAGAATAGAATAGAAAGGAATAGAATAGAATGGAATGGAATAGAATAGAATAGAATAGAATAGAATAGAATAGAATAATAGAATAGAATGAAGCCATCAGATAGAATACACTTGAGAAGTTTCTTCCTGAAACATGGAAGATGGGAATTTTATACCCATCATAACCTGACCCTTACTGGTTAAGTGTGGGTGAGGCTGTGCACCCACATTTTACCAAATGTAAAATAGATAGCTAGTGGGAAGCAGCCACATAGCACAGTGAGATCAGCTCGGTGTTTTGTGTCCACCTAGAGGGGTGGGATAGGGAAGGTTGGAGGGAGATGCAAGAGGGAGGAGATATGGGGATATGTGTATATGTATAGCTGTTTCACTTTGTTACACAGCAGAAACTAACACACCATTGTAAACCAATTATACTGCAATAAAGATGTTTAAAAAAAAAAAGAGAGTGAATAGAAAGAAAAGAGAAGAATTCCATGGACTCAACTCTCAGAACCTTCAATATTAAGATACTAGGGGAATGAAGTAGGACCAATCAGTAAGATATATAGAGTGGCCAGCGAAAGCCAAGAGAAAGTGATAACTGGAAGCTAAGTGGTGACAGTTTTCTGAACAAGAAGTAGTGAACAACATTCTTTATTGCTTTAGAAAGCAACTAATCACACCACCAAAGTAAAGTTGATGAATTTGTTTCAGGGCCTTGTTTTAAAGCCGTAGAAATTTCACGGATTTTTAGGTTTTCCAAGCTACTATGTTATTCTTCAGGATGTTTCTAATAAGGGAGAAGGGCATCATAATGTCTTTATAATAATTTTAAGATGTAGAAATGTTATTCTCTGGTTTAATATATCACTATATGTCCATGGAGGTTTTAAAGTAAAATTAACATATCCATATGGAAAGTTATCAAAAAATCATTGCAATCATTGTGAAAAGGATACTGGACAAAATACACAATATAATATTAAACTAGAAGCACAAGTATATTATGAAATATTGTGGGTTTTTTTAACTAAAGTTTATGGTGAACCAAAATTACTATTATCAATATTACTACCTGTTTCTTACTTGAATTCAGTAGCTTATATAAGCATTAGTGTATTATTTTAAGACAATACCCTTAAAATGTAGTTTTGCCTCTTAGTACATGTTTTATATTGGAACATCTACTTTAGAGGACAATCTTTTAGTATAAATTAAAATAAATATATGGATTCCGTCATTTGGAATATACCCTGGGTAGGTACAATTATAAAATAGAGAAGTGTATATACTGACATTCACTTAACACCATTCACATTATCAAGAAAGTGGAAACACCCTAAATGCCTAGAGACTAGAGACTAACAATGAAAATGATGGCTATATCCATACTTTGGAGTAGTATGTAAAAAGAATAAGCTACCTAGAAAAATTAGTAGATTACTAAGATACAAATTAGTGGGGAAAATGTCCATTATGTTACAATTTATGTTAAATATTTTTTCTTCAGGTTCATATAACCCTGTGTGTATTTTGGTAAAGATATGCAGATTATTGATAGATTATTGGCCTTTGAAAAGAAGACTGGGATGTTAATAGTCCATTTTGAGTGAGGTTTTGAATGATTTTGATTGAGCATATGTTCATACATTGCTAATATGGTCAAACATTTAAAAAAATAATGTGCACTATCATATTCTGTATTTTAAGGAATAAGCAAAACTGTATGATTTCCTATATAAATACATTGATAAGTTTAGCCACAAAACTGAGCGACTTACTTATGATTTTGTCTTTATAAACATGTAACATACGAGTTTATTTCTCTACCAGATGATCCTTTAATCAGATCTCACTTCATTGCTATTATTATTTAAAGATTCTATTGATTGTCTATTGTAAATATAATTATAGATATAGTAGATTCATTAATCTATTAAACTCAGTTACTGTCAAAAAAAAAGAATTGATATAAATTAACAATAGACATTCAGGCAAATTAAAAGGATAAAAGCTAAATTAAAAATGGTTTCTTTGGCATGATTAAAATTTATTCATGTATTTTAGACATAGATTAGCCCTCCCTTTCAATAAAATAAATATTTGGCATTTAGACCACAGGGAGGTTCTGATTTTGTTTCATTAGGCTTCATATGTTTATCCTAAAAATCTCAAGTGCTTCTGAAGGGAACGCCTGGAGCTTGAGTGGGATCATCAACTCAGTCAACCAGATCATCACAGCTGACACCCAGCTAGTGCTGGCTGTGTCAGACACTCCTTCTAGGAGGTTTATATGTACTAACTCATTTGACCCTCATAAGAACCATGTGAAGCAGTTATCAATGAGAAAATTGAAGAATAAAAATGTGCCCAATGTCACATAGCTAATAGGTGGTAGATCCAGGATATGAAGCAAGCTAATCTGGTTCTCAAATCCAGTTAACAATGACTCACACACAAAAGTAGATTTCTACATCAACTGTGAACAAAGTCACTAATTTTTCAGGAACAACTAAAATATTCCCTAGAAAATTTTGAATTTTTGCTCAAGCATTTGCCTAATTAAGCAATTTGATAGCAGCTAAAACCTAATAAAACTTCAACCCAGATGTATGGACAATCACAGGAGCCACTGATATTTTAAAAACACATTTGTAACATTGAAAGACACGATTTCTTTCCTTTACTTGTTATTTATCATTACATATTTTGCACATTGGAACATGGTCCCATGGAGATTGACTCTTTTAGAGCAGTGGTTCCCAAACTTTATGGCACCAGGGATGGGTTTCATGGAAGACAATTTTTCCACAGACCTCGGGGTGGGGGGCCGTGTGGAATGGGGGATGGTTCAGGCGGTAATGAGAGAGATGGGGAGCAATGGGGAGTGGCAAATGAAGTTTCACTTCCTCACTGCTCACCTCCTGCTGTGCAGTCCAGTTCCTAACAGGCTGCAGACCAGTAGTGGTCCACTGTCCAGGGGTTGGGGACCTCTGTTTTAGAAGATAAATAAATTTAGCTCAGATGAATTAAAAAATTAGTTCAGTAATGGACATCCCATTAATATATTAAAAATATCAAATGGACCATAGATTCATAAAGGGTTAATCAGGAAGGACTTGAATTAGTGTTTTTTCTTTTCAAGATATATGCCTGGGAGTGAGATTGTTGGATCATATATTAGCTCTATTTTTAGTTTTTTAAGGAACCTCTATACTGTTTCCATAGTGGCTGCACCAGTTTACTTTCTCACCAACAGTGTAGGAGGATTCCCTTTTTTCCACACCCTCTCCAGCACTTATTATTTGTAGACTTTTTGATGATAGCCATTCTGACTGGTGCGAAGTGATACTTCATTGTGATTTTGATTTGCATTTCTCTAATAATTAGCGATGTTGAGTATCTTTTCATGTTCCTGCTGGCCATCTGTATGTCTTCTTTGGAGAAATGTCTATTTAGCTCTTCTGTCCATATTTTGATTGTTTTTTTTTTTTTTTTGATATTGAGTTGTACAAACTGTTTGTATATTTTGTTGGTTTTTACTTTTGTTTATGGCTTCCCTTGTGCAAAAGCTTTTAAATTTGATTAGATCCCATTTGTTTATTTTTGCTTTTATTTATTTATTTATTTTTGCCTTGAGAGACTAACCTAAGAAAACATTGTTATGATTTATGTCAGAGAATGTTTTGCCTATGTTCTCTTCTAGAAGTTTTATGGTGTCATTTAGACTTTATTTTTGTGTATAGTGTGAGGGAATGTTCTAACTTCATTTACACGAGGCTGTCCAGTTTTCCCAACACCACTTGCTGAAGAGACCGCCTTTTCTTCATTGTATATTCTTTCCTACTTTGTCAAAGATTAAATGACCTTAGGTGTGCAGATTTATTTTGGGGGTCTCTATTCTGTTCCATTGATCTGTGTCTGTTTTATAACAATACCTAGCTGTTTTGATTACTGTAGCTTTGTAGTATTTTCTGAAGTCTGGGAGGATTATGCCTCCAGCTTTGTTATTTTTCCTCAGGATTGCTTTGGCAATTCTGGGTCACTTGTGGTTCCATATAAATTTTAGGATTATTTGTTCTAGTTCTGTGAAAAATTTCATGGGTAATTTGATAGGGATTGCATTAAAACTCGAGATTGCTTTGGGTAGTATGGCCATTTTAACATTATTAATTCTTCCAATCTAAGAGCATGGGATATCTTTCCATTTCTTTGAATCATCTTCAGTTTCCTTTATCAATGTTTTATAGTTTTTAGCGTATAGGTCTTTCACTCCTTGGCTAGGTTTATTCCTTGGTATGTTATTTTTTATGTGATTTTAAATGGGATTTTTAAAATATTTTCTCTTTCTGATATTTCATTGTTAGTGTAAAGAAATGCAACAGATTTCTTTATATTAATCTTGTATCCTGCTACTTGCTGAATTCATTTATTAGCTCGATAGTTTTTGTGTGGAGTCTAATTTGAAAAGACACGTGTATCCTTATGTTCATAGCAGCACTATTTACAATAGCAAAGACATGGAAGCAACCAAAGTGTCCATTAACAGATGAATGGATAAAGATGTGGTATGTATACACAATAGAATATTACTTGGCCATAATAAAAGAATGAAATATTGCCATTTGCAGCAACATGGATAGACCTAGAGATTATCATACTGAGTGAAGTAAGACAGACAAAAAAAGACAAACATTATATGATATCACTTATATGTGGAATCTAAAAAATAATAGAAATGAACTTATTTACAAAACAGAAACAGACTCACAGGCATAGAAAACAAACTTATGGGTACCAACGAGGAAACAGGGGATAAATTAAGACTATGAGATTAATGGATACACACCACTATATATAAAATAGATAAACAACCAGGATTTACTGTATAGCACAGGGAACTATAGTCAATATCTTGTAATAACCTATAATGGAAAAGAAACTGAAAAAGAATGTAATATATATATATATAAACTGAATCACTTTTCTGTGCATCTGAAACTAACACAATATTGTAAATCAACAATACTTCAATTAAAAAAAATAACAAAAAAGAAAGGACTTGAGCCTGATTTCCTTAGGTGACTTAGAGATTCTGCCTATGTGAGAAGTAGAGAAGCAGAAGTTGCAAATGCCCTTTAAATTTACACAAGCTAACAAGATTGCTACATTTGAAAATAGTAACACAGAACAAAAATGATTCTTCTGAAACACCTTCACAATTAGGGCAGGATAATACTCCAACACTTTTCAAAACAGTTCAAAAGGAATGTATTGTTACATTAATTTTTTCCTCAAAATAAGTTTAAAATTAGTCCATGTATATGTGTTAGCATACGGTATTTGTTTTTCTCTTTCTGACTTACTTCACTCTGTAAAGATTATTGAAATTTTCCTTTACAATGTGATAGGAATAAGCAGCAGTAGAATAGACAGCTAACTTAAATTTTGCCAAGCCAGTCTCTCTTGGTACTTAAATTTAACTCCACTGACAACTTCAATGAATAGTTTAAAATATAATTATTGGTTCAGTGACTATTTTTCAAATCAATTAATTTGAGAACTATATTCATCAAATAACTTTTCTGATAGTTTGCACTTCTTTTGATAAAAACCAGAATTCCCTTGATATGGGGTAAGGCAGGGCCATTACACACACCATGTCCTTTTGCAAAATTATCTTGGCAGTTAGTGATCATTTACTCTTCTATATGATTTAGTAATGTCAGCTTGTCTAGTTCCAGGAAAAATGCTATTGAGAGGCTAAATGGAATTCCATTTAATTTATAGCTAATTTTTTAGAACTGGTAACTTTATAGTACTGAATCTTACTATATATAAAATCATATTTTCTCACCTTTTATTTACGACTTTTTTAATGGTCCTCAGTAATGTTTGATCAGTTTATTTATACAGGATTTGAATTATATTTATATTATATTTATCTCTTTATTCCTTCTGCTTTATTGTTTAAAAGTATATAATTTTCATATACTATATTTCAGTTTCTAATTTTTAATTGTATGAATTTTAAATAGTAATATTTCATCTAGAAACTTTGCTGAAATGATCATTTCTATTCTTTTTTTAGTGGATTTTTATAGGGATAATATAAGCCATACTCATAGGCAGTGAGTTCTGCCTTCTTATGAGAAGAGTCCCACTGTATGCTTTGATTTCAAACACTGAGCATGGCTCCAAAAACCCATCTCATATGGAAGAATTATGTTTGCCGTTGTTCTGCAGAATTCAAACTTCCTGCCACATCTGCCTGCTTCCAAACTTGGGGTACAGAAGGCTAGAGAGGAGCACCACTCACTGCTTTGTGTTTCTTTTCAATTTAGTGCCAATGGATTCTCTTGTGTTTGAATGGGATATGATTTCCCCAATATTCTTTATTTATACATCTTAAATTTGTTTTCACGAGCTTTATGAAGATAAAGATTTAATGCATGAGTTCACAAAACTAAAATGAGTAAAAATTCCCACAAAATGTATTATCACTTAAATATTATTCAGTAATAATCAAATCTTCCCAAGGTTCTAAAATCTGTAGTATAAGAAGTTAAATTTAGCATCCTAATACAGCGGAAAGAACTCTGGTTCAAATCTCACTTTTATCACTAATTAGATATATTACCTTACAAATTACAGTCTCTGTCCTTTGTTAAGATTAATACCTTTCAGGCCTTCAGTTTCCTATCTGTGAAATGAGAGTAAAAAGTTCTTCTAATCATTATATATTTTATTTAAATGCTCTAAAAATATAATCTCTTAACATTTATTCCTTTTTTAATGGTGCATCAATTGAATATCTGGAAAAACAAGTTGACTTGAAGGACAGGAAAAGTTTGATTTAAGTGACATTGTTGGAAAGGTGCCCCCCCAACTCTGACCAACACTGAGGTTTACACTGACAGTCTAGGTCATCAAGTGTGGTTACCTTACAAAGCTATCTGAAAGGAAGAACTGAGGCATTGTTTACTGCTGTCTTAATCAATATAAAAGAGTAAGTCCATGAGAGATAGATAGGAGTATATTTTTATATTTTATATATAACAATATTTTTATTTATAATTTTTATTTTAAATATTTATTTTATTTTATTATAATTTTATTATAAATAAAATTATTTATAAATTTTTTATTTATAATAAAATTTTTATAATAACAATATTTTTATTTAAAATAAAATTTTTTATAATATAAAATATTTATATAACAATATTTTATATTGTTATTATTAGAAACATTTACTAAATTTACTAATAAAACAAGATCCAGGAATTATTCAAGGGTGATTCCTATCAATCTAAAATAAACAAGTACAAGGCTCGAAGGGAAGATGGCGGAAGAGTAAGACGCGGAGATCACCTTCCTCTCCACAGATACACCAGAAATACATCTACACGTGGAACAACTCCTGCAGAACACCTACTGAAGGCTGGCAGAAGACCTCAGACCTCCCAAAAGGCAAGAAACTCCCCACGTACCTGGGTAGGGCAAAAGAAAAAAAGAATAAACAGAGACAAAAGAATAGGGACGGCACCTGCACCAGTGGGAGGGAGCTGTGAAGGAGGAAAAGTTTCCACACACTAGGAAGCCCCTTCGCGGGCGGAGACTGCGGGAGGCGGAGGGGGGAGCTTCGAAGCCGCGGAGGAGTGCACAGCAACGGGTGCGGAGGGCAAAGCGGGGAGATTCCCGCACAGAGGATCGGTGCCGACCGGCACTCACCAGCCCGAGAGGCTTGTCTGCTCACCCGCCGGGACGGGCGGGGCTGCGAGCTGAGGCTCTGAGGCTAGGGTTTCGGTTTCGGACGGAGCGCAGGGAGAGGACTGGGGTTGGCGGCTTGAACATAGCCTGAAGGGGTTAGTGCACCACGGCTAGCCGGGAGGGAGTCCGGGGAAAAGCCGGCACCTGCCGAAGAGGCAAGAGACTTTTTCTTCCTTCTTTGTTTCCTGGTGCGTGAGGAGAGGGGTTTAAGAACGCTGCTTAAAGGAACTCCAGAGACGGGCGCGAGCCGCGGCTAAAAGCGCGAACCCCAGTGACGGGCGCGAGCCGCGGCTGAAAGCGCGGACCCCAGAGACGGGCGCGAGCCGCGGCTGAAAGCGCGGACCCCAGAGACGGGCGCGAGCCGCGGCTGAAAGCGCGGACCCCAGAGACGGGCGCGAGCCGCGGCTGAGGGCGCGGACCCCAGAGACGGGCGCGAGCCGCGGCTGAGGGCGCTGACTCCAGAGACGGGCGCAAGCCGCGGCTGGAGGCGCGGACCCCAAGGCGGGCGGGAGACGTTGGGGCTGCTGCTGCCGCCACCAAGGGGCCTGTGCGCGAGCGCAGGTCGCTCTCCACTCCCCTCTTCCGCGGAGCCTGTGCAGCCCGCCACTGCCGGGTTCCCGGGATCCAGAGACGACTTCCCCGGGAGAGCGCACGGCGGGCCTCGGGCTGGTGCAGAGTCACGCCGGACTTTGCCGCCGCAGGCCCGCCCCGCATTCCGTGCCCCTCCCTCCCCGCCGCCGGCCTCCGTACGCCAGAACCCCCGAATCAGCGGCTCCTTTAACCCCGTCCTGTCTGAGCAAAAAACAGACGCCCTCCAGCGACCTACACGCAGAGGCGGGGCCAAATCCAAAGCTGAGCCCCTGGGAGCTGTGAGAACAAAGAAGAGAAAGGGAAATCTCTCCCAGCAGCCTCAGAAGCAGCGGATTAAAGCTCCACAATCAACTTGATGTACCCTGCATCTGTGGAATACATGAATAGACAGCCAATCATCCCAAATTAAGGAGGTGGACTTTGGGAGCAAGATCTATGATTTTTCTCCCTATTCCTCTTTTTGTGAATGTGTATGTGTATGCTTCTGTGTGAGATCTTGTCTGTATAGTCTTGCTTCCACCATTTGTCCTAGGTTCTATGCGTCCATGGTTTTTTCTTAAAATTTTTTTTCTTAATAATTAATTTTAATTTTAAGAACGTTATTATACTTTACCTTCGTCCTTTCTTTCTTTCTTTCTTTCCTTCCTTCCTTCCCTCCTTTAGACAACGAATCATCCCAAATTGAGGAGGTGGTCTCTGACAGCAAGATTTATGATTTTTCCCCCTTTACCTCTTTTTGTGAGGGTGTATGTGTACGCTTCTGTGTAAGACTTTGTCTGTATAGCTTTGCTTCCAACATTTGTCCTAAGGTTCTATCCGTCCCTTTTTTTTTTCTAATTAAGAATTTTTTAATTCAATAACTTTATTATACTCTATTTTATTTTTACTGTATCTTCTTTCTGTTTTCCCTTCTTTCCCTCCTTCCTTCCTTCCTCCCTCCCTCCTTTCGTTCCTTCTTGCCTTCTTTCCTTCCTTGCTTCTTTCTTTCTTCCTTCCTTCCTTCCTTCCCTCCTTCCTTCCCTCCTTTAGACAACGAATCATCCCAAATTGAGGAGGTGGTCTCTGACAGCAAGATTTATGATTTTTCCCCCTTTACCTCTTTTTGTGAGGGTGTATGTGTACGCTTCTGTGTAAGACTTTGTCTGTACAGCTTTGCTTCCAACATTTGTCCTAAGGTTCTATCCGTCCTTTTTTTTTTTTCTAATTAAGAATTTTTTAATTCAATAACTTTATTATACTTTATTTTATTTTTACTGTATCTTCTTTCTTTTTGTTTTTCCTTCTTTCCCTCCTCCCTTCCTCCCTCCCTCCCTCCCTCCTTTCGTTCCTTCTCGCCTTCTTTCCTTCTTTGCTTCTTTCTTTCTTTCTTCCTTCCTTCCTTCCTTCCTTCCCTCCTTCCTTCCCTCCTTTCCTTCTTTCTTTCCTCATACGTCTACTAATTCCCTCTACTTTTTCTCCCTTTTATTCTGAGCCGTGTGGATGAAAGGCTCTTGGTGCTCCAGCCAGGAGGCAGGGCTCTCCCTCTGAGGTAGGAGAGCCAACTTCAAGACACTGGTTCACAAGAGACCTCCCAGCTCCAGATAATATCAAACGGCGAAAATCTCCCAGAGACCTCCATCTTAACACCAGCACCCAGCTTCACTCAACGACCAGCAAGCCACAGTGCTGGACAACCTGTGCCAAACAACTAGCAAAACAGGAACACAACCCCACCCATTAGCAGAGAGGCTGCCTAAAATCATAATAAGGCCACAGACACCCCAAAACACACCACCAGACGTGAACCTGCCCACTAGAGAGACAAGATCCAGCCTCTTCCACCACAACACAGGCACTAGTCCCCTCCACCAGGAAGCCTACACAACCCACTGAACCAACCTTAGCCACTGGAGACAGACATCAAAAACAGGAGGAACTACGAACCTGCAGCCTGCAAAAAGGAGACCCCAAACACAGTAAGATAAGCAAAATGAGAAAACAGAAAAACACACAGCAGATAAAGGAGCAAGATAAAAATGCACCAGACCTAACAAATGAAGAGGAAATAGGCAGTCTACCTGAAAAAGAATTCAGAATAATGATAGTAAGGTTGATCCGAAATCTTGGAGATAGAATGGACAATAGAATGGACAAAATGCAAGAATCAGTTAACAAGGACCTAGAAGAACTAAAGATGAAACAAGCAATGATGAACAACACAATAAATGAAATTAAAAATACTCTAGATGGGATCAATAGCAGAATAACTGAGGCAGAAGAACGGATAAGTGACCTGGAAGATAAAATAGTGGAAATAACTACTGCAGAGCAGAATAAAGAAAAAAGAATGAAAAGAACTGAGGACAGTCTCAGAGACCTCTGGGACAACATTAAACACACCAACATTCGAATTATAGGGGTTCCAGAAGAAGAAGAGAAAAAGAAAGGGACTGAGAAAATATTTGAAGAGATTATAGTTGAAAACTTCCCTAATATGGGAAAGGAAATAGTTAATCAAGTCCAGGAAGCACAGAGAGTCCCATACAGGATAAATACAAGGAGAAATACGCCAAGACACATATTAATCAAACTGTCAAAAATTAAATACAAAGAAAGCATATTAAAAGCAGCAAGGGAAAAACAACAAATAACACATAAGGGAATCCCCATAAGGTTAACAGCTGATCTTTCAGCAGAAACCCTACAAGCCAGAAGGGAGTGGCAGGACATACTGAAAGTGATGAAGGAGAAAAACCTGCAACCAAGACTACTCTACCCAGCAAGGATCTCATTCAGATTTGATGGAGAAATAAAAACCTTTACAGACAAGCAAAAGCTGAGAGAGTTCAGCACCACCAAACCAGCTTTACAACAAATGCTAAAGGATCTTCTCTAGGCAAGAAACACAAGAGAAGGAAAAGACCTATAATAACGAACCCAAAACAATATAGAAAATGGGAATAGGAACATACATATCGATAATTACCTTAAATGTAAATGGACTAAATGCTCCCACCAAAAGACACAGATTAGCTGAATGGATACAAAAACAAGACCCTTACATATGCTGTCTACAAGAGACCCACTTCAGACCTAGAGACACATACAGACTAAAAGTAAGGGGATGGAAAAAGATATTCCATGCAAATGGAAACCAAAAGAAAGCTGGAGTAGCAATTCTCATATCAGACAAAATAGACTTTAAAATAAGGACTATTAAAAGAGACAAAGAAGGACACTACATAATGATCAAGGGATCGATCCAAGAAGAAGATATAACAATTGTAAATATTTATGCACCCAACATGGGAGCACCTCAATACATAAGGCAAATACTAACAGCCATAAAAGGGGAAATTGACAGTAACACATTCATAGTAGGGGACTTAAACACCCCACTTTCACCCATGGACAGATCATCCAAAATGAAAATAAATAAGGAAACACAAGCTTTAAATGATACATTAAACAAGATGGACTTAATTGATATTTATAGGACACTCCATCCAAAAACAACAGAATACACATTTTTCTCAAGTGCTCACGGAACATTCTCCAGGATAGATCATATCTTGGGTCACAAATCAAGCCTTGGCAAATTTAAGAAAATTGAAATTGTATCAAGTATCTTTTCTGACCACAACGCCATGAGACTAGATATCAATTACAGGAAAAGATCTGTAAAAAATACAAACACATGGAGGCTAAACAATACACTACTTAATAATGAAGTGATCACTGAAGAAATCAAAGAGGAAATCAAAAAATACCTAGAAACAAATGACAATGGAGACACAACGACCCAAAACCTGTGGGATGCAGCAAAAGCAGTTCTAAGGGGGAAGTTTATAGCAATACAAGCCCACCTTAAGAAGCAGGAAACATCTAGAATAAACAACCTAACCTTGCACCTCAAGCAATTAGAGAAAGAAGAACAAAAAAAACCCCAAAGCTAGCAGAAGGAAAGAAATCATAAAAATCAGATCAGAAATAAATGAAAAAGAAATGAAGGAAACAATAGCAAAGATCAATGAAACTAAAAGCTGGTTCTTTGAGAAGATAAACAAAATAGATAAACCACTAGCCAGACTTATCAAGAAAAAAAGGGAGAAGACTCAAATCAATAGAATTAGAAATGAAAAAGGAGAGGTAACAACTGACACTGCAGAAATAAAAGAGATCATGAGAGATTACTACAAGCAACTCTATGCCAATAAAATGGACAATCTGGAAGAAATGGACAAATTCTTAGAAATGCACAACCTGCCAAGACTGAATCAGGAAGAAATAGAAAATATGAACAGACCAATCACAAGCACTGAAATTGAAACTGTGATTAAAAATCTTCCAACAAAGAAAAGCCCAGGACCAGATGGCTTCACAGGCGAATTCTATCAAACATTTAGAGAAGAGCTTACACCTATCCTTCTCAAACTCTTCCAAAATATAGCAGAGGGAGGAACACTCCCAAACTCATTCTACGAGGCCACCATCACCTTGATACCAAAACCAGGCAAGGATGTCACAAAGAAAGAAAACTACAGACCAATATCACTGATGAACATAGATGCAAAAATCCTCAACAAAATACTAGCAAACAGAATCCAACAGCACATTAAAAGGATCATACACCATGATCAGGTGGGGTTTGTTCCAGGAATGCAAGGATTCTTCAATATACGCAAATCTATCAATGTGATAAACCATATTAACAAACTGAAGGAGAAAAACCATATGATCATCTCAATAGATGCAGAGAAAGCTTTTGACAAAATTCAACACCCATTTATGATAAAAACCCTGCAGAAAGTAGGCATAGAGGGAACTTTCCTCAACATAATAAAGGCCATATACGACAAGCCCACAGCAAACATCATCCTCAATGGTGAAAAACTGAAAGCATTTCCACTAAGATCAGGAACAAGACAAGGGTGCCCACTCTCACCACTCTTATTCAACATAGTTTTGGAAGTTTTAGCCACAGCAATCAGAGAAGAGAAGGAAATAAAAGGAATACAAATCGGAAAAGAAGAAGTAAAGCTGTCACTGTTTGCAGATGACATGATCCTATACATAGAGAATCCTAAAGATGCTACCAGAAAACTACTAGAGCTAATCAATGAATTTGGTAAAGTAGCAGGATACAAAATTAATGAACAGAAATCTCTGGCATTCCTATATACTAATGATGAAAAATCTGAAAGTGAAATCAAGAAAACACTCCCATTTACCATTGCAACAAAAAGAATAAAATATCTAGGAATAAACCTACCTAAGGAGACAAAAGACCTGTATGCAGAAAACTATAAGACACTGATGAAAGAAATTAAAGATGATACAAATAGATGGGGACATATACCATGTTCTTGGATTGGAAGAATCAACATTGTGAAAATGACTCTACTACCCAAAGCAATCTATAGATTCAATGCAATCCCTATCAAACTACCACTGGCATTTTTCACAGAACTAGAACAAAAAATTTTGCAATTTGTATGGAAACACAAAAGACCCCGAATAGCCAAAGCAATCTTGAGAACAAAAAAAGGAACTGGAGGAATCAGGCTCCCTGACTTCAGACTATACTACAAAGCTACAGTTATCAAGACAGTATGGTACTGGCACAAAAACAGAAAGATAGATCAATGGAACAGGATAGAAAGCCCAGAGATAAACCCATGCACATATGGACACCTTATCTTTGATAAAGGTGGCAGGAATGTACAGTGGAAAAAGGACAGCCTCTTCAATAAATGGTGCTGGGAAAACTGGACAGGTACATGTAAAAGAATGAAATTAGAACACTCCCTAACACCATACACAAAAATAAGCTCAAAATGGATTAAAGACCTAAATATAAGGCCAGAAACTATCAAACTATTAGAGGAAAACATAGGCAGAACACTCTATGACATAAATCACAGCAAGATTCTTTCTGACCCACCCCCTAGAGTAATGGAAATAAAAACAAAAATAAACAAATGGGACCTAATGAAACTTCAAAGCTTTTGCACAGCAAAGGAAACCATAAACAAGACCAAAAGACAACCCTCAGAATGGGAGAAAATATTTGCAAATGAAGCAACTGACAAAGGATTAATCTCCAAAATTTACAAGCAGCTCATGCAGCTCAACAACAAAAAAACAAACAACCCAATCCAAAAATGGGCAGAAGACCTAAATAGACATTTCTCCAAAGAAGATATACAGACTGCCAACAAACACATGAAAGAATGCTCAACATGATTAATCATTAGAGAAATGCAAATCAAAACTACAATGAGATATCATCTCACACCAGTCAGAATGGCCATCATCAATAAACCTAGAAACAATAAATGCTGGAGAGGGTGTGGAGAAAAGGGAACCCTCTTGCACTGCTGGTGGGAATGTGAATTGGTTCAGCCACTATGGAGAACAGTATGGAGGTTCCTTAAAAAACTACAAATAGAACTACCATATGACCCAGCAATCCCACTACTGGGCATATACCCTGAGAAAACCGAAATTCAAAAAGAGTCATGTACCAAAATGTTCATCGCAGCTCTATTTACAATAGCCCGGAGATGGAAACAACCTAAGTGCCCATCATCGGATGAATGGATAAAGAAGATGTGGCACATATATACAATGGAATATTACTCAGCCATAAAAAGAAACGAAATTGAGCTATTTGTAATGAGGTGGATAGACCTAGAGTCTGTCATACACAGTGAAGTAAGTCAGAACGAAAAAGACAAATACAGTATGCTAACACATATATATGGAATTTAAGAAAAAAAAATGTCATGAAGAACCTAGGGGTAAGGCAGGAATAAAGACGCAGACCTCCTAGAGAACGGACTTGAGGTTATGGGGAGGGGGAAGGGTGAGCTGTGACGGGGCGAGAGAGAGTCATGGACATATACACACTAACAACCGTAGTAAGGTAGATAGCTAGAGGGAAGCAGCCGCATGGCACGGGGATATTGGCTCGGTGCTCTGTGACAGCCTGGAGGGGTGGGATAGGGAGGGTGGGAGGGAGGGAGACGCAGGAGGGAGGAGATATGGGAACATATGTATATGTATGACTGATTCACTTTGTTATAAAGCAGAAACTAACACACCATTGTAAAGTAATTATACCCCAATAAAGATGTTAAAAAAAAAAAAAAAAAGAATGTTAACGTGACAAAAGTAGTCGATTGTATTAGGGAACTAAAATAAAATTCAGACTTTGCTCAAGAAAAAAAATAAAATAAAATAAAATAAACAAGTACAAGATGATCAGCCTTTGAAAATTAATGTTAATAAATGAGAGACCTGAAAGATGTATGCACAACGACAATTATATAGCACTCTGTATTGATTCATGTTAAATAGATACGTAGAATCTAGATTCCATGAGAACTTGGTTATTTAAAAAAATGGACTGTTTTCTAAAAGACTTTAGAAATGAATTCATCACATTCTGAAATGGCTTTAGAAATATAAATAAAATATCAAATAATCAGTTAAAATATCAACAATTTACTGAACCAACATGTTTGGGAAACTGCAAGAAAAATAAAAAAGCAAGAAATATATCTGTTACCTAAGTCCAAGAGAATGAAAGGCATAGTTATTTTATTTTTTTTCTTTTTGTAATTTACACTCCAACATTAAACTGAAAAGCAGCATTACAGACACCTGCTTCAGTATAGTCATTGTTTCCATGGTGCCACTTTCCATCACCTATTTTTAATAGTTTACACAACAAGATCAAGGGTATCCCAGCTGTTGCTGCCACTGTTGCTAAGCAACCTTTAAATCCGAGTTCAAGAAGACAAAGAATCATGCTTCAAAAATTTCTCAAGTGTCTGTTTTATGCACCCCCGCCCCTACTTTCCTCATTTTGCACCATTTCAATGTTTATACTCAGATGATTGGGGTCTTTTCTTTAATTCAATATTCTATATATGAATCCACCATTCCAAATGCTACTGGAATAAGCTAAATGTTTTTGTTCATTTTCAAAATTTAATATATATGTTCAACTACAGGCTACCTCTAACACAAAATAAGCAGATTTAAAGTATTAACTTTGTTTTAATCAGAATGGGAAGTTGTTTTAGGTCTGTAATCTATTTCCAAATTATAGCATTGCTGTGCCTGAGAGTCTTGTGAAATGACACACATATCAATGGCTAGAGATTTGCTGCCTGCAGAGAATTACAATACCCTCTTGTGCATTCTGAAATCTAAATATCATCACCTGCAAAAGACAGAGAGGTCAAAATTCTATAAGAAACAGAAAAAAAAAACAGAAGTGAAGGAGTTAGGGAACTCTGAACTTGGAATTTTTGGCTGATGCAAATTGCTATTAATTAAAAAGACATAATACTTTTCAAACATTTCTGTAAACAATAAGGTTTTTTTCCTCCTAAAGTAATTACTCAGAAACCAATGGCACATCTCTTTATTTAACAGATAGTAAATGTAAATCAGCAGTGTGGAAAGTAAATAATAAAGGGAGAAAACGTCTTAGTTTTGCATGTAAAATTTATAGTAAGATAGGGGTTTTAAGAACTCTTAAGTCATAATCAAATATTCCTGAATAATCCATATGACAGAAAAGGAATATCATAATATAATTTAAAACTAGAGATTTGATGAACCTGCACGTGTGTGTGTAACTATGCCCGACTCCCAAATTAGTCGATGCAGCTGGCATTTAACCCACTGCTGAGATTGAGGGTTCCGGTCCACACAGTGCTTGCCCATGCAGTGAAATTGTCCATACTGACTCAAATACTCAGATCTTCAGATTTTCTTTTTACCCTCTTTTAACAAAACACAAGGCTATAGTATTTTCTTTCTAAATTTTTTCATATTCTTTGCTCTATTTGGCTATTATTTTCTGGCTCTCTTCTAAATTCTGCTAAATACCTAGAAATCTGTTTGTGTTGTAAAGGTGGTGTTGGTTTAAAAATTGTTAAAGCTCACTGAATTTATTTAAATTATCCACTGTTTTTTTGTCCTTCTGGTTTCTTTAGCACTTCTCACTCTTACTGTTATCTTTAAAAATTTGTAAATTTTCTCCTGGAAAGATATGTAACTGTTAAAAGTGTCAGTTCACTATTACTGATCATATTTCCTACTCAAAGCTATGTATGTAATGATAATGGATTTGGGTTGGATATACGTAAAAGTAACCAAGAGGTCCTGAGTGACAAAAGAACTTCCCCAGTGGGTGCATCTATATACATGTTAGAGAGTCTAGAGTCCAAACTCCTTGAGTAAATTCTGAAGTGTTGCAAATTAACCTGTGATATTCAGCTGAATTTTAGTCTGTGTTTTGATACAGCTGTTTAACTACCCTTGCTAAAAAATCGTTATAAGGTTTAATAAAGTTCTCTGGTATTATCTCACTAAGTTACTTCTTTTTTTTTTTTTTTTTTTTTTACTAAGCTACTTCTTGACACACCCCCTACCTCCTTTTTTTGTCTTTGCTACAACAATTACCTACATTTCTTCACTGCTTTATTCATCTTGCTTCTTCCATGTTTTGCTCTTAGCTTGAAAACATGCTATATTAGTTTGCTAAGGCTGAAAAAAAAAAGTATCCCAGACTGGGTGACTTAAACAGCAGAAATTTATTTCCTCTCAGTCTAGAGGCTGAAAGTTCAAGATAGAGGTATCAGCAGGGTTGATTTCTCCTGAGGGCCTCTTCCCTTGGCTTATACATGGCCATCTTCTTCCTATGTTTCACATGATCTTCCCTCTATTCATGTATTATATCCTAATCTCTTCTTCTTAAAAGGTTACCAGTCATATTGCTTTAGGGCCCTCTCTAATGACCTCCTTTAACTTTAATTATCACTTTAAAAACTCTATCTCCAAATACAGTCACATACTGAGTCACATATTGGGGGTTAATGATTCATCATATGAATTTTGGAGGGACACGATTCAATCTATAACACATGCCTGTCCATCATCCTAATAAAAATTTTCCATGGAACTTCCCTCTACCCCTCCTCCAGCAAAATGATTTCACCACTCTTTTTCCTGAGCTTGTTAAGAGAGTACTCTGAATTCAATCTTTGTACATCTGCACCTTCTATTTAACTCTTAACTCACTGGCTTTTACCTTCTATGCTGAGAAAATTCATTCTAAACGTTATCTAATTATGTCTTCATTTTTACAAATAATTCTGGTGACTATTTTTCTTATAACTGTATACAATAGTATCTATTTTCTGTAGAGTTCCCCTTCATGCCTCAAATATTGTGTCACTTTTAAATGTCTTTCTCTTACAGTTTTATTGAGATATAACTGACATACAACAATGTATAAGTTTAAGGTGTACAGCATAATGATTTGAGTTACATACATCTCAAAATGATTACCACAATAAATTTAGTGAACATCCATCATCTCCTAAAGAAACAACATTAAATAAATAGAAAAAAAAAGGTTTTTTATGATGAAAACTCTTAGGATTTACTCTCTTAATAACTTTCATATATAATGCACAGCAATGTTAATAATATTTATCATGTTGTGTACTACACCCCTAGTACTTATTTATTTTACAGCTGGAAGTGTGTACTTTTTAACTACCTTCATCCAGTTCCCCCTCCTCCTAACCCTCTCCAGAAATCTGATTTCTTTTCTCATGTATTTATTTGTTTGTTTTTGAAGTATAACTGGCTTACAACACTATGTTAGTTCCTGGTACACAATACAGTGATCAATATTGCTATACGTTTCAAAATGATTACCAAGATAAGTCCAGTTGTCATCTGTCACCATACAAAGACATTATATAATTATTGGCTGTATTCCCCACACTGTATATTTCATACCCGTGACTCATTTATTTTGTAACTGAAAGTTTGTACCTCTCATTTCCCTCACCTATTTTCTCTTCTTGCCACCTCCTTCCCCTCTAGCAACCATCTGTTTGTTCTTTGTATCTATGACTCAGTTTCTTTTTAGTTGTTTGTCCATTTGATTTTTAGATTTAAAAAAATATATACACTCCTATGTCCATTGCAACATTATTTACTACAGCCAAGATATGGAAGCAACTTAAATGCCCATCAATAGATGAATGGATAAAGAAGATGTGATATATATATCTCCATATATATATATGGAGATATATATATATATATATATATATATATATATATATTCTCTTCAATGACTGAATATTATTATTATTCAGCCATTGAAGAAAATGAAGTCTTGTCATTTGTGATAACATGCATGTGCCTAGAGGGTATCATGCTAAGTAGACAAACACTGTATGATTTCACTTAAATGTCTTTTTTTTTTTCCTAAGAAATTCAAACTATCATATATGTGATTGGTAGTATCTATCACATATCCTGTTCAGGAACTCAAAATTTAATTGAAGTATCTACATACCAGAATTTCTATTATATTCTAAATTAAAGGTTGTTTATTTGTTTGTTAGTTTTGGGGTTGTTGTTTTTGTTCTTGTGTGTTTTGTATTTGTTTCCTTTTCTTATTTTTAATAAAGATTTCAGGATTTCCACATCAATCTATTCTTTCATGTCTAGAGAGAAAGAAAAATTTTCTGGGCACATCAATGCAAATCAAGGTGTAAGTGTTGGCTGACATAGTACACAAATATCTATTAAATACCTTGTATATACTTCCAGGAAATTTTGCAAATGCTGGATATTGAGCAGTGACCAAAGCAGACAAGGTCCCTGTTTTCATGGAATATATAATCTACTGTAGAGAGAAAGAGACAAACCCTTAATAAATACAAATAAATACTATAACGGGGGAGATAATGGCAATTAAGACAAAAGAAAAATAGCATCAGCAGGACATGGACTGATGTAGCAGGCCTTGTATAAAATGGCCTTAGAGAGGAGAACTAAATACAGAGAAGGAATGAGTAATGCAAATATTTGGAGAAGAATATTCCAGAAGTACAAGTAGTATGTGCTAATCTTGGAATATAAAGAAATAGTAACAAAGGGTCAAAATGGTTGAAGCACAATGAAGAGTGAAATAGGAGATGAACTCTAGAATATTAGATCTGAGCAGTTAAGATCATATAGGGACTCTGTGCCTTGGTAATGACTTTGGCTTTGATTTAAGTGTGATGTGAATGTTTTGAGCACAGGACTAATGCAATATACATAGTTTTTAATGATTACTCTAACACTTCTTCTGACCATAATGGAATTGCTTGCACCAGACCAATATTCTAAGCAAGAACTATAAGAAAAGCAGGATAAAATGGAAAAAAATGGAGACATAAAAGAACCGATGAGTTTCACAGAACTTGAGGAATCAAGATTCCAGAGACAAAGGAATCATAGAGAGGTGAGCTGACGTTTTACATCTGCTTCTTCTCTAAGTAAATTTACTGATTCTTCAGTAAATCTGCTGCAAAAGGCCAATTCTAAGAGTCACAGAGCCAGAGTAATTTTTGGACAGTTCAAATGACTAAATAGGAAAAATTGGAGGTAAGAGCTTCCCATAAAGATAGGACATAGAAATAAGTTAAGTTAAATAAGAGGAGTCAAAGAGAAGTAAGCTTAAGCCCTGCACTCTGCAGATTTTCCACTTGAGCTCAAAAAGTCTGAAGGTAAAAGACATTACAAATACTAATCTAGCAAAATCTATATTAATAGCAAACACAGTAACTTTAAGTGAAGTAGTATAGAAGGACACTTCATAATAGTAATAGTTAATTCAACAGGAATATTAAACAATTCTTAATGTATATGCACCTGAGAACATAGTGTCACAATAGTTAAATAGATAAATCTATTATCATATTTGTAAACTTTGTTACATACCTCTCAATGAGTATCTTAGGCTGTTTGGGATACCATCAAAAATATCATAGATTGGGTGGTTTATAAACAACATAAATTTATTTCTTACAGTTCTGCACATTGAGAAGTCTAAGATCAAGTCACTGGCAGATTCAGTGTCTGGTGAGGACCTGCTACCTGGTTCACAGACATCTATCTTCTCACTGTGTCCTCACATGGCAGAATGGATGTGGGAGCTCCCTGAGGTCACTTTTATAAAGGCACGAATCCCATTCATAAGGGCTCCATCCTCATGACCTAATCACCTCCTGAACACTCCACTTCCAAATACCATCACTTTGAGTATTAGGTTGCAACATACGAATTTGGGTGGGGACACATATATTCAGTCTATAACAATGGATGAAAAAATACACTGACAAAATTCAAAAACATCAAATTTTATTTAAAGAGAGCTTTTTAAAAACTATAGACCACGGCTTCCCTGGTGGCACAGTGGTTGAGAGTCCACCTGCCAATGCAGGAGACACGGGTTCGTGCCCCGGTCTGGGAGGACACCACATGCTGCGGAGCAGCTGGGCCCGTGAGCCATGGCCGCTGAGCCTGCATGTCCTGAGCCAGTGCTCCGCAGCGGGAGAGGCCATAGCAGTGAGAGGCCCGTGTACCGCAAAAAACAAAAACAAAAACAAAACTATAGACCATAGCAATACTGATAAAGAAAAACAAATTTTTAAAAAATCAAATAACGGACATGAAAAAGAGCATATCATTACATATTCAAATGACATAAAAAGATGATAAGGAGGTATGAACATACGTATGTTAAATTGTAAAATTTACATGAGATGAGGAGATTCCTAGAAAAACATGATTCTATATGGTTAACAAAAAGACATAATCTGAAGAGGCATTATTTATCAAAGAAATTGAATCTTTTAAATGTCCCAGAATGTAATCCACAAAACCACTTAGTTTTATTGGAGAATGCTTCCATATTTAAAGGTGGAAGTAACAGCAATCTTAAATAAACTTCTGAGATTAGGAAAGAAGAAAGCACTTCCCAAGTTATCGTTTGAAACTGGATACATTTGTTGCTCAAATATCATTAAAAATGCTAAAAAGAGGAACTCAAAGGCAAATATCCCTATAAATGCAAGAATCTTAAACAAATATTAGCAAATCAAATCCAGTTACCTATAAAAAGAAAATACCATTTGCTTGTATTCCAAGAACAAAAGAGTTGCATAAAAATTGAAATTCAATCAATGCAACTCTTTTTATTTAAAATATAAATTTAAGTCATTTTATCATCTGAATAGCTACACAAAAAAGGGTTTCATAAAATTCAACATGAATTCATTTTAAAACTCTTAGAAATCAGGCAATAGAAGGATTTTTTAAAATTCTATTTAAACATAACAACAGAAAACCTATTTCAAACATTATACTTAATAATGAGAATTTTAAGCATTACCCTGAGCTCAGAAATGCAGCAGAATACTCCCTATCACCATTTTCTGGTACCATTGTACAATCCTTATTAGTACAATAAGGCAATAAAAATAAATAAAATGTATAAAATTTGGGAAGAAAGAAATAAAATTAACTTTTCACAAAGGATATGGTAGTAAACATAGACATTACTAAAAATTTACAAATTATCAGTATAAATAAGTGTACTTAGCAAGTTGTTAGACAGAAGGCCAATTTACATGAATTAGCTATACCAGCAATAAACAAAAGGAAACTAAAACTTTAAAATGAACCAATTTATAATGGGCTTGTCAGTCATTAAATATCTAGTACTAAATTTAATGAAAGATGAACTGATGATATAAATACAGAAATTACAAAAGACTCAAAAGGACGGGTAAATGTTCATGGATTTGAAGACAATAAATTTTGTTAATATTTCCACTCTTCTTAAATTGATATATATAGTCTGTATAATCCTAATCAAAAGAAATTAGTATTAACCCCATTCTCAAGCTATACACAAAAAATTAGTTCTAAATGGATTGGAAATCTTAATATAAAAGTTAAAACAGTAAAGCTATTAGATGAAAGTATAGGTGAATCATATTTTGACTTTATAGTATGAAATATTTGATAAAAAGGACATAAATATCAATAACAATAAAGAAAAAAACATAATTTTGACCATATTTATGACTTTAAGGACAAAAAGCCATAGACTGAGAGAAAATGTTTGCAATACACAATTCTAATAAAGAACTTGTATCCAGAATATTTAACTAACCTGTACAAAAAAACCTGTCAATCCTATAGAACTTGGAAAAAGTCTGATACAGGCACTTAAAATAAAGGGTACCAAATGGCAAATGGACACACATAAAGATGCCCAAATTCAGTAGTGATGAAAGAAATGTACATAAAATGACAACGAAGCACTACTAATCAGCAAACATAAAAGCAAAATAAAAAAGACAAAGCACCAAGTATTGGTCATAATTTGCCTTAGATGAAGACCTCATACACTGCTGATGGCTGTGTATATTTGCACACCACTTCAGAAATCTTTTGGCTTTTATCTACTAAAGTTGATCTCATACATTCCCTCCAATTTCACTTTTAGATATATACCTAGAATAAAAGCACATATAATTTCCAAATATGTGCAAAAAGTGTTCATACTAGCACTATTTATAAGATCCCCAACCTGGAACAAAGTCAAATAGTAGGTGGGTATACAAATGTGGTATAATTATACATTGGAATAGTGTATAACAATGAGAACATTGAACTCTTCAGAAAATATTTAGAGACATAGGAAAAGAAATAGACGATTTGATTTTGTACACGGTAACATTAAATAAACCTACTAGGCATCCAAGGAAACATTATCTGACTGTAAGAAGCTGAATTTCAGGAGAAAAATTAGTAATTGAGATGTAAATTTGGAAGTCATCACTTTTTACATAGTAGTAAAATCACACAACTGGACAAAGTCAGCTAGAGGATAAATGTAGAGAGAGAAAATGGCCAAGAATTGAGCTTGGGGCATTCCTAAGTTTAGATTCAATGCAATAATGAAAAACCAGCAAAGGTTTAGAAGGAATGATGAACCAAGAAAGAGTGATGTCAGACATCACATGAATAAAGCATTTCAGGAAGGGGTGTGCAATCTCCTGTTTCAGGGAATAACTTTTAAGTTACTAGTATGAGTATTGGAGAGTTGAATTTCGAATTTGGCAATACTGTTATCACTGGTGATTTTAACAAGAGTTGTTCATGTTGAGTGGTGAAAATAAAGTCCGAATTGGAGAGAGTGCTAGAAAAAGTGGGAGAAGAGGAAGTTGAAAAATAAATAAAACAATCTTTTTAATCATTTGCCATAAATAAAAGCTAAGAATCAGGGTTGAATGGGGAGAAGGGGTACATGATGAGGTTTACTTTTAATTTTTCAAGATTGTAAAAGTTTATAGATTACAAAAATGATTTAGTAGACAGGAGAGCTTGATGATGGAATGAGAAAGGTGAATTGCAGGAGCAACATCCTTGAGTAGATTAAAGGGAATCCAGAGTACTTGCAGAGGATTTAGCCTTAGGTAGGATCAGAAACATTTCAACTTATGTAACAGAAGAGAAGTCAGAATATGTAACTATGGATGCAGGAATTGAATATAGACCAGGTGAGTTATGTAGAAGATAGAATTAATTCAACATTTTTATTTCCCATTGTCATTACTCTGCAGTCTCTGTATTACATGGAGAGTTTTAAATTTAAAAATTGGAACGTAGAGTAGATAATTATTTTTTTTCAAGTTTGTTTTAGCCACATGGTTTCCCAAGCAAATAATAGATAATTATCTGCTGAGTGCATATGCAGAAAAAAATCCAACCTGCTTGAAAATTATATTCACACTCACTGAGAAAATTCCCATAAGGTTTTTGATAACATTCTGTACCAAATTCCTGTAATTACTTATATATGTAACTCTTCTTTCCAAGTCAGTTACATATGCTATTTTTATGACCTTGTTGAAAGTAAATTTATTAATCCAGCAAGGAAAGCTTCAATGACAGATGTGGCCCTGAATGCGGAATTTCAGAGAATAATTATCTCCTCCCAGCATAAAATCACATCTTCTGTTAGCAAAGAATATAAAATAGAAACTTCTTCAGATGGAGAAGAAAGATATTCCAGAGGTTAGGGGGTCACTCCAAATTGTCTGCATATTCCAAGATATGCCCAATGTAGTTGACTCATAGTGTATTCTAATCAACACCCTGGTTTTTACATAACAAATCTGGTTGAATTGTGTACTACTCCAGCCTCTGCAAAATTTCAGGAACATTTAGAGTCAATCTCTGAATATGGATTTTTATCCCTGTTATTCCTATTGTCAAAATAGTCAGTTTTTGTTTTGGTTTGGTTTCGGGGTTTTTTGCCCTGCTTAGAGTCCAACTTAATTTTCATTCCATTATTTAATGGAAGAATTTGGGCTTGTTACACTTCATGTTAAATATTCCATTGTATCTGAAGCAACTAGCTCTCTCCTCAGTTTTGCCATTGCTTACACCCTATAAAATTTATCTATGGAAGCAGCTATCTTTTCCACAGAGATTCTGTCAGTGGGAAGACAGACTCAGAGGATTTAGAAATCAAAATTTGATTAGGTATTTTACCAGTGCCAGTTATGGCTATTACATTACCATCCATGGGGTGTTGCATTCCTTATTGCCCCCTCTTGGTCTGAAGAATTCCAAAACCACACTTTTCATTCAAGATCAGTTGCCTGTGACCCACTCTCAGATACTAACTTTTGTATTATTTTTATTTATTTATTGCTTTAATGTATTTGAGTGTCATGCACCACAAACCAACTGAATAAATAAAAGGGATAGCTGAGAGATAAAAGCTTCTTAGAAAAGTTCTTGGGTTAATCACAAAATCAAAGAAAAAGCTGATGAAACAATTCCCGAGCAGAACAAGGAAAAGGGAAGATCTGGGAATTTCAGCAGCAGGAGTTGGATGTTATGAAACCTTTAAGGTTGTCACAAGGTAACTCCAACTTACAGTCTTCATTCTCTGTATGTTGTTCTACAATTTTCAAAATTTCTAAAAGATAAACTATAATTGACACAGCATCTGTCATATGATTGTATTTGTGACCAGATGAGAAAATATTTTTTACCAGATATATGGTCAGGGTGGTAGGTGACAGGTTTCTGGCTACATGGAGAAAGTATGTGGTATATATATGTATACATATATATATATACATATATATATATATGATAATAGCTATCATCCTGGAAATGTAGATAATTCATCATACTTTTGTTTATTTTCTTTCTCCTTCACTTAAATTGGTTGTCTGGTCCTATAATGTATATATAATTACACCTAAATAGCTTTCAATTACATTGCCTCTTCCTATAGTCTTGGGATGACAAGTGTCAGCTCTCTTCTACTATTTCATTTTCTTATCCAATTTCCATTGGTTTTCTTGCACAAAGTTTAAAACTGTACATATGAAATTCTACTCTTAAAACAAATACATTTAAAATCAATCAGACATCTCTTGACATTGCCTGTGGTGCTTTTCCAAAAAAAATGGGAAGTGGGAAGAGAGAGCATTCTGTGCTGAGGGTAAAGAAAAGCAGAGGTAAAGAAGTGAAAATATAAGGTTCATTTAGATGATTCTGAATATTAAATTACAAGTATTCTACCCCAAATTATGAAGTATAAAGGTGGATAGATAATCACGTAGGATAGTGCCTTCTAAAATTTCATTTAAAAATCACATGGTACCTTAGCCATTTGAAAAATGTATTTCAGTTTAAAATTTATAATATTTATTAGCCACAAAATTTGAATGTACCAGTGTTTTTCAAACTTGAGTTCCCAGTCAATAATTTAGACTGCTTCGTAAGAACATAGAGTTCCTTTTTTATAACCTGTTACTTTGGCCCATAATGCCTTTTTTGGGCTCAGTAAATGGTATGTAACAAACACCACCCAGATTCTGGAGCAGGCTCTCTGAAGATAAAAGCTGAGGAAAAATTCAACTATACTTTCAGCTATACTTTCAGCTATACTTTCAACTATACTTTCAACTATACTTTCTATGTGTCAATCATAGACATAAACAGACTTTATGAAACTAATTATCACTATTGGCTATTGGTTGCTAAACGTGCACTTTTGAAAAGTTGAGGAATGCCTTTCCTCCAGAACTTTAATTGCAAATATTAATTAATGTACTAGTGTACTTTGTGTCATAATTATTAGGAAAAGAAAGAGCCCATATTCACTTACTTATTATCATATTTCTCTTATAAAGAAATAGAAGGGAAACTAAAATTAAGGCATGGTCCCAAGATTACACAGCAACTGAGTCAACCCCGATTTATTATTCATTTCACTCTCTTCCACTGTCACTACAGTAGCTATCAAAGAATGTTCTAGAAAAAATGTAAGTATAGAAAATAATAAGAGAGGTTAATTTCACCAATTAATGTAAGTATTTTTTTCTTTTTTTAATGCTGAAAGCAGCATAGGAGTGTTATTCCTCCTGGTATTTCTCAACCAGACTTTTTTGCATGATAAAACAAATTTACTCTCGTTGATCTATTGTAACATTTAAGTTCATTTCCCATCCAACTACATTCCAATTGTGCACCATAGAGGTTTACTTTTCTATCCATCTGCTGCAGCAATCCCTTCCTGTCTATGCTAATGATAGAAGAAGGATATAAAAAAGGGTCCTGTGGTTGTTTTAGTTTTGTTTTGTTATGCAATGCAGAGACACTTGGAGCAGCAGGTCAATGAATTCTGGGAACTACATCATTTTGACACATGAGACCTTTGCGGAATGAATCAAAGTTAAATCCCATGAATAAATGCTACTGTTTAATAATAATTCCATTTATGGAAGCTTTATTGCGAATTCATAAAAGCAAGGACAATATTTCCTTGCTAGTCCACAAATCATCATCATAAGTAAGGCAATCTCGAATAAACTGAGCTGGACTATGTAGCCTGCTTGGCAGTTGCAAGTTTTTAAATATGGATGGGAGAAGCAGAGACTGGGAGAAGTTGTCCTGAAGCAAGCAAGTGACAGCTCCCACAAATAAAGGGAAAAATGATAAAACAATAAACAAAAGAGAAACAATTACTTGCTCATTACAAACATGTCATATTGCATTCTTTATTTTGATTGTGGAAAATTAGCCATTGACTACCAGGAACAATTGATTTTCCTTCACAGCTGTTTTCTAATTACATCTGAACACTGAAAATTCTAGTGCAGCCATTCAGCTGTACAAAGAGAATTTTCTTTTCTTACTGCTTCTGTTGCTACAAGCTCTACCCAGCAGCATGACTGCAGTGAGATGTTCTGTACTGAATGTCTGTGGTGTTTGTATTGAATGCCATGCTTTTTAGGGATGCTATAAGAACTCAAATATTTTAATTTACATAGGGCTGGACTTAGTGTACAAGCTGTTTGCCCAGATGCTATTACGTAGCTTTCTCTTTCTTTTTACCACCATCATCAAAACAAGGAAAAAAGAATAAAGATAGCTTGAATCTGTACATCTATTTCTTAGTCAATGCATAGTCGTCAATGGATCTATTTTTGTCATTGTGGTTTCTGATGAGTGTTTTGGCACAGTCTTGCTGGGAGGGTGGAGGGTGACAGGCAGTTTCCTGTCAGTTGATTCTGTGGGTAAATTCTAAGCAAAGAGCATGGAGATTATTAACAGGCAGGATTCCAAGGTTTCAGAGAAGCAATTGAAATTTTGGATGCTTCCTCTAAGCCCTTCAGAATTTCTCCTAAAAATGATTTCAGTCTTAAACGAGGCCAGACATGGGAAACTTGCCCTTGGGAGTTTTCTAGGACTTGCAGGTAGGAAATTCTGGAAAAACAGTTAAGCTACTTCCTTCAGGGCTTCAGGTCTCTAATTAATCCTTGCCATAATTTAGGTAAAATCAGCAATGTTAACAATTCTACGAGAATAAAATGAAATATCAAAATAAATTTTTTCTCAATGATGTATTTTTTTAAAAAAATCATTTAACTTTTTAATGTTATTGTACCAAGATCTGGTTTCTTTGTTGTCATTTATTAAATATTTGCCCTCCAACTTTGAGGTAATCTTAACCACAAACCTGTTCACTAGATTGCGATTTTTTCTAGTCTTGAATGAGATCTACTAACCTCTGTAGTTCCTGGAATGATGCAGTGTAACTTGACATTTGCTATTTTATTTGGAAATCTCAAAGAGTCTTCCATGGTCCAACCTATCTTAGTATCTTTTGACAAGATTAAGAAGACTAGGGTGATATTTTTATCTCATTTTTTTCAATGTTCTTTATTCTAAGTTTGGACAAATTTCATTTGTGACTTTTATAATATAACAAAAGTTTAAAAAGAAATAAAACAATATAAAAGAAATTGTTAAGGAAAACCCAGAGCCAGACCACAGATAAAGCAGAAACAAACAGACTTTACTCAGGAGCTATTACAATAGAGGAAAAGAGACCTCAGTATAGATAGACTGGGCTCATTTCCAAATACAACATGGACAAGTGGGGATTTATATCCAAGGGGCAGTTTAAGGGCATCAGTGGTTGGAAACCTTATGGGTGAGTGGTGATTCTGGCTTAATAGATTCAACACAATTATTACTAAAGGCAGGCCAGGGTGATTAGCTATCCCTTGGGGATAGTAGGAGATGAAGAATTTGATCAGATATCCAGGGTGGTGACTTCTCACTTAACAGGATTCTTGCTTAAACTGGACTCTTGAGGACATGACCAAGGTTGGATCTAGTCAGGCTCCAAGGAGCCAGTCAAGAGTTTGGTCAAGGTGAGAGTCTTTGTCATAATATACTGACAAATTAATTTTATTTTATTGCCATTTCTCAATTTTTGACATTACAGAAGATGAAAGCCATTAGCATCGAGTTTTTTAATCTCTAAAGAAGATCTTTTGAAACAATGAGGAAAAACAAAGAGAGCTTTGGGTATGATGAGGTACCTAGGTAATTTAATAAAATCAATTTTTTTTAATTCTGGGATTTTCCTCACATAACCATAAAACCATTAATAAAACAAAAAGCATTTGCTATCAGCATCAGAGAATGCCAAATATACACTACCAAATAGTCAGTATTCAGTTATTAAAATTGAAGGCACTGTAAATATTTCACATCTGAAAGGGTTTAATACACAGAATTAGAGGCCAATACAATTGTTGGGAGGTGGGGGAATGAAGGTCAAAAAGTCTGCTTTCAAGCAATTCTTAAGTAAAGGAATCTCAGGAAGTCATTCATGATTTCAGTTGCCTACCATACCTCAGAAGACAGTTATCAACAGGATAACCCAAAATCTACGGGGAAAAATAAAAACATATCTACCACCTGCCAAAGCCCACCCATTTACCCTCCACTACCACCTGAGAACAATGGCTTCTACTCTTACACAATCTCATGAGATTGCCTCTCACCAGCTTAATATAACTGAACCCCAAAGGTCAGGATATGTAGTTTCCAGTCTTTATGCCCCTGAGGAATAGGAAATATCTTAGAAAGTCAGAGATGATCATATAACAACAATATCTAGAAGAACTACATTTGAATCCAACAGGAATCCAGTCCCTGAAAGTAATAAAGTAATAGCCATAATAATGATATCCCATGTACAGATGTTCAATGTGATAGTCATTGAATTTTTCCTTACTATACTATATCAATTTCTTTTCTCCAGACTTAACTCTATATCAACTATTCAACAATAGCAGCTGCAATATAGCCCAAAGGAGAGAAGTGGATAATAAAATCATATAATTGATTCTGCTCTTCCTCCTCTTCTTTCTTTTACCAAAACAACCACCACCACCACACAACTTCAATTTTGAAACAGCAGTATGTCTGACATGACATAAAATGAGAAAAAGTATCTATACTGTATTAACTCTCTTTATGAGAAAATCATATAAAAAATACCTATTAATTGACAGCCGATATACATATCACAGTGTTCAGTTTGGGCACCTGAGTTGTTCTGGGACTAGGTTACCATGAAGATGAATTATATGTGAAGGCAGAGAACATGTATGTTTAGCATTTTCCAGATGGAATATCTAGGTCTAATGTGTGAATATTTTAAGAATATATATTATGGGACAATATTAAGAAGTTTTTTTCAATATTCAAATAAATATAATTCACAGCTTCCTGTATCTAGATATAGAGTATGATTTTGGCACCTTGCCAAGAACACATAGCAATTTATGTTGGGTACTTACTGTGGATAAATTTTATTCCAAATCTTATATCCTATATGATTACAGTTTGTAATAATTTCTTAGAAGCAAAATCAAGATTGAAAAATAATTTATTTGTATATAATTTCAAAAGCCTCTTAGTAATCGGTGGGAGATGGGTACCTTGTAACTTATTTTAAGAAATCTTGAGAATAGAAAGTATGTTATGAACTAAATGTTTGTGTCCCCTAAAATTCATATGTTGAAGCCCTAACCTCTATTGTGACCAGGGATGGGACCTCTAAGGAGGTAATTAAAGTTAAATGAGATCATAAGGGTGGATCTCTTATCTGATGGGATTAGTATCCTTATTGAAGAGTCAGCACAGAGCTCCTATCTCTACCACTTGCTCTCTCTCCCTCTCAGAGCACACACAAAGAAGAGGTCAGGTAAACATAAAGCAAAAAGGCACCTGTCTGCAGCCCCAGGAGAGAGCTCTCACCAAATGATAACCCTGCTGGCACCTTGATCTTGGACTTCCAATCACCAGAACCGTGATAAAATAAACTTCTGTTGTTTAAACTACCTAGTCTGTGATATTTTGTTATGGCAGCCTAAGCAGACTAGTACAAGGTATAATAAAATTGAATTGTCGATTCACCAAAGAAAATACAATAATTACTATCTATTTGGCTTTTTGGAATTGTCTGGGAACGGACATTCCCATGGTCACTCACTCAGAACTTGATAACTGTATTTATTTCCAAGCATGCACTTAATCCCATTACGTAGTATTTCACTTGAATGTGTGCTCTACAGTTATACCAAATTATGACATTCCTTTTATTGACCCCCATATAAGGTGATCTTATAAATTTAGGAATTAATGTTCCCAATTCAGAGAGTATTAAATTGATACAAACTCTTAATTCTTCTAGATGGAAAAATAAATTCTTGATTTCTTTTGCTACCATAGTATGAAACAACAAGAGGAAACAAACTCATTTTTTTCTAATTTTTCATTATTACAAACCATACTTCAATGAACATTCTCATACTGTTTTAGTTTGAGTACCCCTTTCCCAAATCCAACTGAGCCAAGAATTTGAAGACAGACAATTTATTTCAGAGGGTATCCCAGGCACCACAAACGAGAATCAGGAAAAGGAAAACAGGAAAGAGAAAATGGGCAATAAAGTAGTGTTTAACAAGATAAATACCACCGTGAGCAACCAGGGCGTGATTCCACTAGGGACTGTGTGGAACATGTCTCAGGATTACTCTACCAGAGTACAAGGAGGCTGGAGCATTTAGCTCCTTCTCCCCGTGCCCTATGCTGAGAGCTGCCCTCAGCAGTGTTCACACAGGCACTTCCTGATTGCTCCCATGTCCACCATTTAGGTCCCATTTGTTTCCAGAGAAAGGGCTCAAATAGAGAAGGAAGACCCAGACACACAAGGTTAGGGTCTGGTAGCAGGTCAATAGCTGTTTATAGAAGCAGTAGGTGAACTCAGACAGGCCAAAGGGACATGGGCCAGGCATCAACAGCATCTGCTAAATCCTTATGCATTCACGTACGAGTTTCTCTAGGGTACATACCTAGAGATGCTTCCACTGAATTGTGTTATAGCTGCATCTTTGACTGTACTGGACAGTGCCAAATTGCTCCTCAAAGTGGTGATGCCCAAAGATAATTCTGCAAAAAAATATGAAAAGTTCCAATGGCTTGTTCTTTTTACCAATATTTGCCATTATGAGAATATTAAATTTCTTGCCAATTTGTTATTGTGAATTAATGTCTTACTATATGTTGGCTTGTAACTAATTCCCTTATTACTAGTGAGCTGACCATATTTTCACATTTTTAACTGCCATTTGTATTCTTTTGCTTTTCTGATTTGCCATTTGTTTTTTCCATTTTGCAGGAGTTGTTTTTCTTTTTCTCATCAATTTGTTAGTGATTTATATACCTTAAATTTCCAGTGTCTTTCCATTTTTTTGTCTTTATTTATGGCTGGTAGGAATGTAAAATGTACAGCCACTCTGGAAGAAAAAAATGCACATACTTTACCATATTACTCAGCAATCACACTTCCAGGCATTTATTCTAAAGATATAAAAACTTATATGCACACAAAGAACTGTATGTGATTTTTCATAGTGGCTTTATTTGTAATAGTCAAATAAAAGTAACCTAAATACCCTACAATGTGTGTATGACTTAACAAACTGGTAAATCCATACCATGGAATAGTAAACAGTGATTAAAAGAAAAAACTATTGATACAAGCAACAATTTGGAGAGATGTCAAGAGCATTATGCTGAGTAAAAAAATCTTGCATCAGAAAATTACATAGCATGCTATTATATTTATATAACATCCTTGAATGACACAAATATAGAGATGGAGAACAAACTAGTGGTTTTCAGGGGTTAGGGATATTGGAGAGGAGGGTGTGAGATCTTTGTGGATGAAACAGTTTTCCATCCTGATTTTGGTGATGGTTACATGACTCTACACATTATAAAGTGACATAGATCTATATACACATATTGTACCAATGTCAATTTCCTAGTTCAGGTATAGTACTATAAGCAGGTAAGATATAACCATTTAGGGTAACTGGATGAAAGATACACAGAACCTCTCTGTACTATCCTTTATCTTTGCAACTTCTTGTTAAAATATAATTATTTCAAAATAAAACATTTTTAAAAAAGAAAGTATAAACAGAAAAGGAACCTTCCAGACTAACTGAAAATGTGGTTTTATCATTTTTACATTCCCATCAAAAGTAAATTAATTTTTATTTCAACACATTAAAAATATCAGTCCATTATATTTTTGTTTGCATGCTTTCAGGTGAGAGGTCTGATATATTCTTACTTTATCTCTGAGCAATGTGTCTCTTTTTTCTACTTGTCCTTAAATTTTTCTCTTTTATCTTTCTTATTTGCAGTTTGAATGTGATATACATAGGTTTTTGTTATTTGTTTAGTGTTGCTTGCTAAACACTTGTTCTCTGAGAAAATTGGGTATTTTGCTTGGTATCTGTCACTAATTTAGAATGTTCTTGACCACTACTCCTTGAAGTATATTTTCATCCCAGTTCTCTCTTTCTTATATTCCTGGGGTTCCAACTAGATATATGTTAGAGTGCATGATATTAATATTGTTCCTCAGGCCATGGATCCTTTGGTCTATCTTTTTTTTCTACTTTTTTTTCCTTTTAATTTAGTTTTCTGCCTCTCTTTGGAAATTCTATTGACCTATCTTCAAACTGGCTGGATCTTTCCTAGGCTGTTTTCCTAATCTAGTCAGTCTACCGATGAGTCCATCTAACACATACTTAACTTTCTTTCTTTATGTGTGGTTTTTTTTTAATTTTTCTATAATTTCAATTTAATTATTTCCCACATTTCCCATTTCTCTGCTAAAATCACCAATCTAATCTTTCATGTTGACTACCTTTTCCATTAGAGTATTTAATATACTAATCATAGCTATTTTAAATGCCTTTCTAAAAATTTAAAAATCTGTGTCACATCTAACTATGGTTCTGATAATCGTTTTGCCTCTTTAGATTGTGAATTTTATTGTCTGTTTGTATGCCACGTACATTTAGTTGGCATCTGAAAATGCTGTATAGGATAGGCCAGTCAAAAATTATATATATATATATATATATATATATATATATATATATATATATATATATATATATATATATATATATATATATATATGGGTGGGGGAGGCAATGAGAGCCTCTCTTTCAGGCCTTTAAGTTTTTCTTGTGTAGTGTGTTTTCACCTAGACAAAATTTAGTCATGGTTGGAAATTTGCTAGAGTTTGAGTATCCTTGTCTGACTTTGCTTCTCCTCTCTGTGTTGCTCCTCAAGAGACTCTCTTACCACTATCCCAGCTGTATTCCAATACTATGCGTACTCAACACTTATGGTGATAGTTGTCCCTTTCAGGGTAGAGGGAGAAGAGATGAGAGTTCTCTGACATTCTGAACATGGGTCTCAGGGATATGGCCTTTGGAAACATTCCTGCCTCTCCTCCAGATATATGTTGGCTCTAGTAGGTTGCCATTCCTTCCTCTAGAGTTAGAGGTTTTGTTTGTTTGTTTGTTTTATATCTCTGTTCCCCAACCACCACCTGAAGTGGGTTCCCACCAGTGCCCTCTGTCTACAATTTTGTTGTCTTCCACCCTGAAGATTAAATATTTTCTTCCATAGGGAAGTTAGGGAGATGGATTCCAGGCCATATTTGATAGTGGTTGCTATTCCCATTCCCTAGCTAGCACCATGAGGGAATCTTTCTCATGGTTTTCCCAAATAGTCTTTTGAGCTTTTTGTGGTATTCCTGAAGGAAAAGCTTGCAAAACGATGTACATTCTTCTCTGTGTGTTCCCATCTGGCTTTTAGCAATGTATTACAAATTTCTAGCTGTATCTTCTCACTGGATTAGATGGTTATAGTGGCATAGGTGGTGTGTTTGCCAAGTAGGCAAATACTCAGGTTCTGTGTCTCGCTGCAGATCTGTCTTTAGATTTCAGATGCGTTGTTTATCCTGTGATCTCAGTCTCTTATAGTTTCAAGGAAAGTAATTAATTTTCAATTTGTTCTTTCACTCTCTCATAAGTGTGGGAGTTATCCTCTTTTTATCCCTCTACATGTCTGAGCTGAAACTAGAGTACTGATCATTATTTGAAAAAAAAAATTACTAAGATATTATATTGGGTCCAATTTTTATCATTTACCAGTGAGAAAACTAAGGCTCTAGAGTTTATATACAAAAAAAAACTTGGCTAGTTATTGGGAAAACAAGGCCTGAATCCAAAATTTCTGAATCCCAATATAATATAATACATACCAAATGGGATTGTATCTCATTTTCCTTTTACTCTTTCTGTTAATTATGGGGTTTTGTAAGACAAATATATATGGAAATCATTGAATCAAGTCTTTAATTTTGTACTTATGTTAAACAGAGATGTGACTTTTAAGAAACATGTAGGATTTTAGTGGAATATCTGAGAGTACTAAATTTCAATGTTAGTGATGTTGTGACATTATATTTCCTTGGTGTGAAAAAAAAGCCATCATATATCTTAATGACTTTTATAACAAATTATTTTTGAGAAGTATGACTAAAATTTTGAAGAGCTTGGAAAACTAAAATGACCTTTATATCTAATATAAATATTCACAGTGAACCACTACAGTCATCATATTTAGATTTTTATATTTTGTAACTCTCTTGGTGGAAATACAAATGAGCCAAACATTTGTTCTTACATGATTATATATTTTCAATCATTAAAATCTGGTAAATGAAAAAAAAATCTGGTAAATGATTTTTCATCTCCCTCTTCATTTATGGTGAAAAAGTTCGTAGTTTCCCTAAACACTTCCAAATATGCATTGCAGATCTTTATGTATGTATATGAGTTCAGTTTTTTTCTTTTTTTTTTGAGTTTTCGTTTGCTTTACAAAGAAAGAATATTCAATACAGCAGTAATAGCTAAGAAATAATTCATATTTTTAAAGTAACCTGCAGTGTGGTTTTGGAGTATAGGGGACTCATATGGATAAGTGGGAACAGATTATAGAGTCCAAATGAGATATATATGGTCAATTTATTTTCCACAACAAGTAAAGTGTATTCTTTACAAAAAAAATGAGAAAAGAGGAAAGGGTAAACTTTACCAAGAAAAAGAAAAGAAAAAGTTCGGAAAACATTAGATATCTATATCTAAAAGAATGAAGTTCATCCCATAACTCATACTACAGACAAAAATTAACTCAAAATGAATGATGGAAATGAATGTAAGAGGTCAAATTATAAAGTTTCTAGAAGAGAGAAGAATAAAGTCCTTGGTCTATGAAATGATTATAGTGTATAAAATTTGGATTTCATAAAATATTAACTTCTCTTCAAAACAAATGGTTAAGAAAATACAAAATCACTCCTGAGACTGGGATAAAATTTTGCAAATCATATATCTGATAAAGGGTTTCTATTCAAAATATATAAAGAATTATTCAATAACAAAAGCAATAGCTTTTATTAACTGAACAAACAGTAAAAATAGGTAAAATATTCTACTGGACACTTTACTGAAGAAAATACTTAAAGTACGTTAAAATGGTAGCCAGCACCATTAGTCATTAGGTACATACAAATTAAAGCCACAGTAAGATACTTCTACATACCTAGCAGAATAGCTAAAACTAAAGAGTCTGAAGATAGTAAGGCTGAGTGAGAATGAGGAGGAACTCTCATACACTGTTGCTAAGAATGCAAAAAGATAATTACCATTTCTCACAGTTTTATATTTACTTATCATGTGATGCAGAAACTCCACTGTAGGTGTATGTTGATGAAAATGAGTAGGTTCACAGAAAGTTCTGTCTTCAAATATTTAGAGTATTGGGTTGGCCAAAAACTTCATTTGGTTTTTTCATGACATCGTATGACAAAACCCGAATGAACTTTTTGGTCAACCCATAGATATATACATAAAAGCGCCAAACTATAATCAATTCACTCAACTCAAATGAATCTCAAAGAATTATTCTAAGTGAAAAGACATACAAGGAGGATAATGTATAATTCCCTTTATATGGAATTTGCAAAAAGACAAATCTATAGTGACAGAAATAAAATCACTACTTGCCATAGACTGGGACTGGGGTATGAAATTAACTACAGAAAGGTCTCAGGTAACTGTTTCAAGTGATGAAGATAGTCTCTATTATGATTACGGTGGTAGCTCCACACTGTAATGATTAGTCAAAAGGCATCTAATCTTATACTTAAAACTGATTAAATTCATGCCATAAAAATTATACCTAAATAAAACTGAGCTTTAAAAAGTATGCTACAAAAAGTCAGTAAATGAAGGAAAGTTAGTCTTTTCAAAAATGGTACTGGAATAACTGGACATCCACATGCAAAACAATGAATCCTGAAAAAGACATTTCACTCTTCACAAAAATTAACTCAAAATGGAATAAATACCTAAATGTAAAATTCAAGAAGATAATATAGAAGAAAATCTAGACAAACTTAGATACAGAGATGACTTTTTAGATAAAACAAGTAAGGCATGATCCATGAAATAAATAATTGATAAGCTGGACTTCATTATAAGCATCTGATCTGTCAAAGAAAATGAAAAGATAAGCCAAAGACTGGAATAAAATATCTGCAAAGACATATCTGATAAAGGATTGGTGTAGAAAATATATAAAGAACTCTTAGAGTTCAACAATAAGAAAATGAGCAAATAGGCATAAGATCTTAGACAACTCACCAAAGAAGATATATGGATGTCAAATAACATATGAAAAGGTTCAACATCCTATGCCATTAGAGAAATGAAAATTAATGAAATACTACTAACCACCTATTAGAATGGTCAAAATCCAAAACATTGACAGCACCAAATGCTGGTGAGGTGTGGAGCTACAAGAACTCTTTATTAATTGCTGGTGGAATCACACATGGTACAGCCACTTTGGAGGAGAGTTTGGAGGTTTCTTATAGAACTAAGCATACTCTTACTATTCATCTTAATTCAAAAAAACAGTGAGAAAAACAAATATAATAAAAATAGAGAAATTAAACCCAATTGTACTAGCTTATTAAGTTTCAAGAAGCTGTATTAGGTATTTATTGCTGCCTATCAAATTACCCAAAATTTTAGTGGCTTAAAACAGAAAACGTTTGTTATCCCAGAGTTTCTGTTGTTCAGGGATTCAGGAACAACTTCTCTAGGTGGTTCTGGCTCAGGGTCTCTCCAGAAGTAGCAGGCATGGCTTCACCCAGGGCTACAGTCATTTGTAGCCTTGGCTAGGGCTGAAAGTTTTATTTCTAAAATGGTTTACCCATATGGCTAGTAGAAAAAGTCTTCATTTAATCACAATGCGTATCTCTTCATGAGATGTTTGACTATCCTCATAAATGGCAACTCACCCTCACAGAGAGCAATCTAAAAGTGAGAGAGACAGAGAGACAAAGACAGAGAGAAAGCAGGAGTGCAAGGAGAAAGCTACAGTGCCTTTTATGGTCTAGTCCCTAAAGGCAAACGTTGCTGCTTCCAGTTAATTCTATTTGTTAGAAGCATGTCCTTAAATCAAGCCCACAAAAAAGGGATGTGGGATTAGGCTATACCTCTTGAAGGGAGGAGTATCAAAAACTTTGTGGACAGAGTTAAAAGAAGAGTGATTACCTGGGATAATTAAAGAATGAATTAGTCCACAATGAAACAAACATGAGGTACCAGGGCTTAGTTTTCTCTTAGTTTCTTCTTTTTCTGCATATTGCTCTTTACATCTAAAGAGAAAAATAATCCAATAGAGAGTATAATAGCAATGGCTAAAATATGCTATTTTTAAAAATGCAATTTTCTACTTAAATAATAGTCTGGGTGAGGTGAATAGAAAATATATTTTACTGGTGCTTAGTATTGCTTAATATAAACTGATCCTAATGTAGAGAAGATGGTAGAGAATGTGGTGATCATTTTGCAATATATACAAATATCAAACCATTATGTTGTACACCTGAAAGTAATATAATGTTATGTCAATCCTCGCCCGCCCCTCTCTCCCCGCCCATAAATATAGCCAAATCAAAATGGGCCTCCTGATGTTTTAGCCCCTGCTGTCTCCCCCTTCCCTCCATTTCTCAAGGGCTAGAGGATTAACTAACAGGGGAGACATTCACTTCATAATTGAATGAAGAGGAAGATAAAGAGAACTGATAAGCAGTTCACTTTTTGGGGGGTGGGGTGGAAAATCTGGAGGTAGAAAATCTCAGTGCATCTGCTTGTCTGTCTTTGACTACTTTCAACCTAGTTATTAAATTCAAAAGTTTGGGGCTTCAGCCTCTATTTCTGTATTCTATTTTCTGATCTAGATACTGTTAATCTCCTAAAGGATAAAAGGTATGATATACAGAAAAATCAAATATTTGAAAAAGGAAAGCAAAACTACTATACAAATTATTGGTAAATGAAGATGAGAAAATTATAAAGTAAAATCAAATGGAAATTATTTTCATAAACATATAATACCTGTGTTAGAAATAAAGAATTCAGTAGAAGGATTTTATAACTGAATAATACAGCCAAAAGTGCTATCTTATTGAAATGGAATATTAAGTTTAAAAAGCCTTCTAGAAATCATCAGAAAATAATAAAAAACATGGAAGGAATAAGATCCTGAGGTATCTATAAGATAGAAAGACATGAAACTCCCTAAAATAAGAATCTTAGAAGGAGTTAAAATATATACAGAGCAGAGGAAATATTGAAACAGTAAGGATTGAACAGATCCAAATATTAGAGAAAGATGAAACATCTCATATTAAAAAGTCTCATAGTATAAAGGCAAGATCTTTTAAAAAGCCACAACCAGACACATAATAGTGAAACTAAGATTTTCTAGAACAGTGGAAAAAATTCTAATCAACTCTTTATTAGATTTATCAACCACACTAAGGACAAGAGCACAATGGAAAAATATTTTCAAAGTGTACAAGATAAAGGACTGTATGATACTATTATTTTTATGGAAAACTAAACTGATATGTTAAATAAATATGTAATTTAAGATACCTCAGGAATTTTATGACACAAAAATATTTATTGGAGGATACCCTATTGAATGGATATTTAAAAATCAAAGAAAATGCTTAATCAAATACGTAAGATAAAGGTGAGTGAACAATTTAATAAAAATTATTGTCATCTAAAAACAGCAAGAATAAAAATGGAAAAGAAATGGAAATTTTATCCCTACTATTGTAGACTAAAACTACAGAGGACATTAATATTGTGAGATGAAGAGGTGCACGAGACAAAAGAGAATCTTAATGTCTACTCTGGCTCAAGAGAAAGATAAATCAATTACTGAAAATTGCAAGGTAATCCAGAGTTTTAATAAATTATAAACAACCACCAGATTTAAAAAATATGTAATATTTTCAGGGCTTCCCTGGTGGCACAGTGGTTGAGAGTCCGCCTGCCAATGCAGGGGACACGGGTTTGTGCTCCGGTCCGGGAGGATCCCACATGCCGTGGAGCGGCTGGGCCCGTGAGCCATGGCTGCTAAGCTTGCATGTCCAGAGCCTGTGCTCCACAACGGGAGAGGCCACAACAGTGAGAGGCTCGCATACCACAAAAAAAAAAAAAAAAAAAAAAGTAATATTTTCAAATCAAAAGAAGAGATTTTTATCTCTTCTAAAATGAGAAAAAAATAAATGCATTGAATATAAAATGAGACATAAACCTAAATATAGTCATGATTATAAAAAATATAAATCAATTAAATTTAATGATGCAAAAGGTGAGGGCTTCACCTACATACAGCCTCTCCATGTGGCCTTGATTTCTTCACAACATATATTTCATGGTTGCTCAGGTCTATAAAAGCAAGTGTTCCAAGATAATCATATGGAAGCCATATTACCTTTTATGACCCATCCTTGGATGTACCATAGTCTTACTATTGCTACCATACTAACAAGCCTGGGATTAAAAGGAAGACAATATAGACCCCAATTCTCAGTGGGAGGGAAAGATGTCCAAATCACATCATAAGATGAGCATATGGCAGAGGTGATATTATTGTAAGCATCTCTGGAAAATACAATCTGTCAGTCTGCCTTCTAACTAAAACAATCCGTTTCCCCATTTCCCTCTCACATACAAAATATAGCAGCGCCTGCCCCTAAAGCCCCTAAGCCTTCTCCTATAACATCATCAGTACATCAAGGTTTAAGATCTTCTCAGGTAAATCTGGTTCAGCTACAGCTGAGGCTCTTCAGGTCCTGTACCTTGTGCAGAGCTCTTTGAATACAATTTCTCTCAAACTGATAAACTGTGAACTAAAGACATATTATACGTTCCCCACATAGGCAGCACACAATGATGGGACAGGCATAGAATAGCTGATATAGACACTCCCATTCAAAAACAGGAGACACACAACAGTTACTGGTCTGTAAAATTATCTGAATCCAGCCAGGCACTGTGGTCAGTTAACTGTTTAGGGCTAAATCTTCATGCCTGGGATTTCTTGGTGGCCCCAGGCTCTATGACCTGAGATCTTGGTTTTGCCCTCTGAGGCATTTTTCTTTTTCCATAAGAAATGGCCTGTGGTTGCAGATGAGTGGTTTTCTCAGCCTGCTTCCTGCCTGTATTCCTTAAAGGAGTGTGAAAATCTTCCTTTATTTTATATAGTCTCTCTTGCCTTCGACTCAATATGATATCATTTCTTTAAAAAGAATCTCTGTTTTGTGGTATCCATTTATAATATACTCCATTAGACAAAGGCCACATCCACAAAAACCTTTCACCAGGGGCTCCCTTTGAATTTACCACGTGATAAGCTTTTCAAGATTCTTAGAAACCCTTTTTTTTTTTAACAGCAATGGCCACAGAACATGCCATTAAGATACTTGGAAGGCCTTTTGTGTGTGTTAAAGGGTCTATGAGGCACTTTTGAGGTCTTAACAAACACTTTTAAAGTTGCACCCTTAGTTTCATCTTTACCATGAGACATTTTTCTGACAGTGCCCGAGAGTTGATCTATGAACTATGGCTATTTCTTACTTTATGACTCTTCTTCTAGGGGAGGTTAGGAATGAGAAACAGTTTCATTTACAAACTCAGCAAGTCTAGGATCATTTATATTTATACTAAATTTTCTCCTCTCTCATTTTATATTTGGCAGCTAGAAAATGATAGACAGCACACTCAAAACTTTGCTTGGAAATCTAATCCCTTTACCTCAGATCATCAAGTTCTTAGTATATCCTCTATTTTCTACATTACTATAGTTGTCAGTTTTATACTTTCTGCCTCTTCATAAAAGGGTCTCTTTTCCTTCAGCTTCCAGTAACATTTTCCTCTCTTTTCTTTAAACCCTCACTTACAGCCTCCTCACTGTGCTTTATACTTTTACTAACACTGTCTTTGATGCCCTTTAGGATTTCACTAATGGTTTCCTCAGTGCCCTTTCAGCTTCTTTCTACCGACCCATACCAACAGCACTGCATCATATCTTAGATTTTGTAAAGGTAGCCTTCCATTACCGGTACCACAGTCTATTATGGCTATCTATTTACCTATTATAAAAATTACCCAAAAAGCTAATGGCTTAAAACAACCATTTTATTATGCTCACATACTTTGTGAGACACCAATTGAAAATGGGCACAGTAAGGTGGTTTCTCTCTTCAACTTGTTATGTAAGGACTCAATGGGAAGAAGTCATAGATTAGCAATTACTGGCCAGAGGGAGGCAAGACTCATCTAGAGTTTTCTTTATTTACATGTCTGATAGTTTATGGTGATTGCCACTGGAGATGTCATCTGGGACTGTCAAGCAGATGATAATTTGTCTACATCTACAAACGGTCTTATATGTGACTTGAGCATCCTGACAGCATGGTAGCCTTGGATTTCTTGTGAGGCACTCAGGACTTTAAAGGCAAGTGTTCCAAGTAAACCGAGTGGAAACTCAATTGCCTTTTATGATCTAATATCATGACATAAAACAAAAACAATTATTTTGTTAAAATATCTGAGTATGTGCAGGGACAAGTGAGGCTGGTTCATCTCTTTCTATCTTCAACTGGGGCAACTTAACAGAGGACCAGGTTATCCACTTTCAAGAAAACTCAGTTACATACTTAGTAAATTGATACTGGCTGCAGCCTGGAAGCTCAAGCAGGGCCACTGTGTGCACATGTCTGGGGAAGGGGGGGGGTGTCTAATTTTCTCTCCATGTGAACGTTTCCATACTCTATTTGGACTTCCACACAGCACAATGCCTCAGTTCCAAGAAAAGGTGTCTCAATAGAATCAAATGGAAACTATTTTGTCTTTGACAACCCAGCTTTAGAAGTCACAGAGCATTATTTTTGTCATGTTCACAAACTTATCCAGATCCAAGAGGAAAAAGAAGACACCACTTCACAATGAGACTACTGTCAAAATTGTATTATTAAAAGAGAATGCATAATGGGAAATACTGTTTTAGCTATCTTTGAAATAAGGAATCTACATGATGAGTATGGTTAATATTGCTGTATGCTATACCTGAAAACTGCTAAGAGAATAGATCCTAAAAGTTTTCATAACAAGGAAAAAATTTTTTTTTCTTTTTTTTGTTAACTATGTATGAAGTGATGAATATTAACTAAAAAGGGTGGTAATCTTTTTGCCCTATATATAAGTCAGGTCATTTTGCTGTACACATTAAATGTATACAGGGCTATTCATCAATTATAGCTCAGTAAAACTGAAAAAAAAAATAAAAATGCAATCTGCCAAACCACTCTACCATTCAAGCTTTTTAGGAGAAAAAAAAGTATGTTATATGTGATGCATGCAAGCATAAATGTATATACAATATACATACACATGCATGAACAATCAATGATTATGAAATTAAGATTTTTATCCTCATTTATATAAAGAATTTATCTGAATTTTTAGTACTTTTTAAATTAAGAGGCAGTCTGAGTGTCTTCATTTTGTGTCCACTTTGAGTTTACTGTACCAAACAAGCTTAGGGAAAGATATATTATTCAACACACAGACATGGAGTTTTTGTTGTTGCTGTTTCTTCAGGCTACAGTAGGAATTAAAATTTGATTTTATTTTTTGATATAACTGGTACATTACACACTCCCACAAAATGTCTTGTTTCAATAAATGAAAATTATCTTTATTATTATACCAAAGTAGAAATAAATATTCCAATTAACTGATCTCTCTGATTATAAAAGCTGTTAGTAAATGTATAATATTGAGAGATATTTAATTTCAGTTCATGATGATTTTAAAACAAAGTCAATCTTAAACAGTTAAGCTTAGTAATTCACTTAAAATAATAAAATAAAGGATTCTCAGAATGGGAACAAAAGACAGCACAGCTGGATATTTTTTTCATACAAAATTACATTTTAGATCAGCAATTTGTAGAAAAAAGTCATTATCAGATTATACTCAGTGTGTTGTACTCTTAAATAACAACTTTATTAAAAACAAATGTAATTCTCCTTATTTGGTCACATAAATACAAATTGTGCTTTTGCTTATTTGGCATTAGAAAACATAAGTATGGAATTTATGCCACAATAAAGTGGCATGAAACTCTGATTACACTCTGGATGTATTTGAACCCATCGTGTAATTTTGATCTGGTACTTATTTTTATAAAGTTAAATTGCTCAATAAATCTAGATCTTATAAGGCTCCCAACAGGTAAGAAATTGATATATAAGAGGAATACTGGAAGAGACCTTATTTTTAGCTTACTGACATAAGATGATTAACAGAGAACTTATAACTCAAAGACAAATTAAGTATTTTAAAACACCAGTTCTACTTGTTTTGAAATATTTGCTGAACAATTCAAACAAAAGAAACCATAAGAAATGCCACATATAAAAGCTGATTATATTTTAACTAACTTTTAGACAAAGGAACAGTTGAGGTGATTTTATTCTGACAATTAGCTATGCCCAAACTACTTTCCCCTCAGTTCTCTTCCCTCTGTTTCTAGGTTAGAGTTGGGGCACAACAGAACTGTGTGCAAATTTGAAGGTGAAATGTCCTTAATGATGCTCCAAGCTTCAATTGAGCTTATTTGAGTTGCCAATACTGACTCACCCTGTCGTGTGGGCCACTACCCTAGATCCCAATTCTCCTACTTGAGTTGCTCCAAGTCATGGCACATGTGCAGCCCCACTGTAACTGATGCCAGCAACTTCTGGAAGAAACTAGCATTTTTGAGGTTGAAGGCAGTTAAAGACACACACATGCTTCAGTTTGTCCCTATAGGTTCCAATTTGCTTTTGCTTTCCTTTTTTTTCAGGGCAAGCTTTACCCTGCCTGTCAGCTGTTTTGACCTACAGCAATTTTAGGCTCACAGCAGACAATGGTGTAAGTCCTCATTAGAATCCTTCAACTGTTTCCACAGTTATGTAATTCCATCCCTATAGTAAACCCCATATTTCATATTACTCATCCTGGTATACTTCCCTGGTCAAACCCTACCTAATACATCAGTCAAGTCAGTTAAATCAGGTTTAGGACACTTATTCTACGTAAGTTTGGGGCTCAGTTTCTGTGTTTTTATAGTCTTTGCACATGTCATTTTCATATTTCCCTCCTTGAACATCTTTCTCCAACTTTAAGCAGAAATTGAAGAGTTACTGGAGGAGGACATACATGTGTTTGAGAATTAATGAAATATGAACATACCATCCCTCAAGCATCTTGAAGTATATATTAATTAAGAATGAAGTACTATACTTTAATTTTGTTTGGTCATATAAACTAACCTTGATTTATCTAAGGTAGGATTTATAGAAATTGACATAAGAAAATATACCAAAATGTTTTACGATTATAAAAAGGTTGATAATTCCATTCATTAACCATACACCTTCTATGTCGAAACAGTAACATTTAGGGTGACTATACAGATAAATAAATAATGCCCCCAAACCCTCCAGGTAGGCTTACCATAAACTAACAATGTTGGTAGTAATATGAGAATGCCTTTTCCTTGAAAACTTAAAGAGCATGAATAATACAGTATCTCAGATGAAGTGACATTTGAACTGGGTCTTGAATAACAGGAGATGTCTTCTGGTATTCAGAGGACCAAGAAGGGATGTAGAGATAGAAGTAATAACATAAAAGAATGGAGACACAAAAAAGCACCCGATAATCAAGGAATGGTGACCAGTCTGATGTTACTACTCAGATTTGTGCTTTAGATAGATAATTCTGAAGTCAACGAGGAAAATAAATTGGAAGTGGGAATTGGGGAATGTGTCACTGGTTTGCAAGCTTGGGCATTAATAGTTCAGGAAGGAGGTATTTTATACCATGTGCTTGAGATTCCCACAGGACACTGAGACAGAGATCTCTAGTAAACCAATTTGCATCTAGGTTTGAAGATCAGTTGAGAGGTGGATACCACTGTTTAAAATTGATCAATCATTAGCCTTTGGGGAACACCAAGTCAGAACACGAAATACGGCTTGCTTGTTTAAATGGATTTGAGAGACAGATCTTATTTTCAATTAATTTATAAGTTTGACATGAATTATAAGTTGTTTAAATAAATCTCCAAATATGCTTAATATACTAAAATATAAAGTTATCTGAATAACTAAGTCTTTTAACAGTGAAAGCATAATATTTTCCCCAAGATTGTATCTTTAGATAACCCTGGGGTCCCAGATTGCTTTTAGTTCTCTAAGATTAAGTTCTTAATGTCTCATAGATTTCTACTGAGATTATAACTATTCTACTCTCTATACTGGTAAAAGAAAATTATAGTCAAATTCCTTGGGGATGTGATCTAATCACAGCTGAAACATGGCATCTGAGAAACCATTTCTCATAGACTAATATTGGCTCAATACATACGAGTTGTTGTTTCACTGGAAAGATCCTTTCATGGGAGAACCAAGGTTAATTTTAATTTTAATACTAGTACTGTGTCCTTCTTCATGAAACATACTTTCAAGTATTCCTAGCAATTCATAACTTTTAAAAAATGCACTGATAAAAAGGTATTTAATTTGAGATTTTGATCATTTAGTTTCCAAAAAACATTTTAGGGAAATAACTTCTTATCAGAATAAAGCAAAATTAATTTGCAATACATTAAATTTAATTCAAAGATGGAAACCAACTAAACATAGGTACTGATATTATGGCAAAAGTAAGTAAACCTAACATTTAAGAGATTTATTGAAGATCTAATGGAAATTTTCCTGACACTATCAAGTTGCCAATCAGTGAAATATTGCAATTAATTGTGAAAACTTCTTCAGAATACTTAAGATACAGATTAACTTACATATCACTTATATGTTCCTGGCAATAAACACAGAGTAGGAAAGCTTTTATCTTTATATACTATGCACCATAGGAAAAACAAATCAAGGAATCTCTCTAGATAAACTGCAGATTAAAATACACTTTCTTACACTGAAACAATGAGAGAATTTGGGGGATATTTTTGTACAATATTATGGAAAAGTAAAGATATCTCATCATACTACAGTATGATAAAAACAAGTTCGAAGAAAAAATAAATATTTAGATAAGTTGAGGAGAGCATTGTTGAAGCAAAGATTACATAGTGTGAATGAAGTGATTCTGAAATTCTATTTAGAGGATAAACTGAAATTTTATTAGTATTATAAAGGTTCTTTTTGGTATGAAACTGTGCTCGAAAAAAGACTACGGAATGGAAATTACAGTAATTTATTAACTCAAAATTATTTAATATCTGTGAGCACCATACTTTCTTTAGCCCAGAAGATCTGTAAATGAAAATATGTTTCCATTCTCTTCAAAATATTTGTACTGTATTGATTAAAAACTTTATGCAGGGAGCTATTTCTTGTAACTGTAGCGTAAAGATAGTTGGACAATTCTCCTCTTAAAAAAAACAAATATAAAACTGGACTAAGTCGTCCAAAAGGGACTTTTCAAAGCACTGAAAAAAAAAAAGTAAACAACAAATTTAGAAATGTTTACTCTGGCTAAGCTGTTGTAGGAACTGTAGCCTTGTTGCCACATGACAGGGCCTGAGAGAGCCCTTTGAAGCAAAATTCAAGAGAAACTACAGAACTTGCCCAATATTGAAACTGTCTCTCAACACAAATATAGCCCCATCGGCAGAGCTTTAGGGACTCAGGGTGGCTGACTACTTTGCAGAGAAAAGAGGCACAGGGAAGACCTTTATGGAGCCAGGCTTAAAAAAATTAATGTATGGTGACATTAGTAACACACAAGGTAAGGGAGACATTCTGCTATTTGAGTCCAGGCAAACGAAAAACCAATAATCTTAAAAATAAAACAAAGAAGAGTCTCTACAAAGTATAATCTACAATATACAGTTTTCAACCAAAAGCTACTAGAAGAGCACAAAAAAAAAAATCAGACCATTACTCATACTCAGGAAGAAAAAAATAGTCAACAGAAACTGACTCAGTGTGGGCGCATGTTGAATTGAGCACACAAATACTTTAAAACAACCATATATATATACATATATATATATATATATTTTTTTTTTTTTTTTTTTTTTTTTGCGGTACGTGGGCCTCTCACTGTTGTGGCCTCTCCCGTTGCGTAGCACAGGCTCCGGACGCGCAGGCTCAGCGGCCATGGCTCACGGGCCCAGCAGCTCCGCGGCACGTGGGATCTTCCCGGACCGGGGCACGAACCCATGTCCCCTGCATTGGCAGGCGGACTCTCAACCACTGCGCCACCAGGGAAGCCCCATTTTAAATATTTTTAAATAATTAAAGGAAAAATATTTTCAACACCAATGGAAATATACTAAGAATGATGCAACAATATTCTACCAGCAAAATGTATAATCATTAAAACAAAAACTTCACTAGATGTGTTAAGCAGCATTTTGGAGATGGAGGAAGAATCACTGAATTAAATTGGAAGATATATTAGTAGTAATTAATACAAAAATCAGAGAGAAATAAAAGTTGAAAGAAAAATGAATGGAGACAGAGAGGTGTGGGAAAATATTATGCAAACCAACATATAAGTAACTCTCCCAGAAAGGAAAGAGAGAAAGAAAAGTATATACTGGAAAAAAATAATAGCTGAAAACTTCCAAAATTTAGATAAAGACTTTAATTCACAAATCCAATAAGCTCAATAAAATCCATGAAGAATCAAAAAATAAAGTGAATTAGGGATAGACACACCCTAATCAAACTGCTGAAAGCCAAGATTAAAATGAAAATCTTAAAAACTGCAAGAGAAAAATGGCATCACACATGGAAACAACAATCTGTTAATGGCTAATTTCTCATCAGAAACAACAGAGAACATAAGGGAGAGGGATGATAAATTGAAACTGATACGCAAACGCAAACTACCAATCAGAAATTCTACGTTCAGCAAAATTATCTTTCAAAAATGAATGTAAAATAAAACCAGTTCTTGACTTAAGAAAATAATAACCTGAGAGAATTTATGTTTAGAAGAACTGCTCTACAAGAAATAGTAAATAAAGCCCTTCAGATCAAGAGGAAATGATGTTAGATTTATAACTCTGCTGGAAAAGAAACAAGGAAGAATGCTGGAAATGGTAAATATAAGAGCAGTTATAAAATACTGATATACACAATTTTATTTTTCTCTTGATTTCTTAAAATCCATGTGACTGTTTAAAGCAAAGTGTACACACACACACACACACACACACACCACACACATCAGCAGAAAGAGGAGACTAAGCAAATGAAGATATTCTAGGGAAAAGTTTTTTAACCAATGTAAGTCAATAATAACATAAATAGGTTATGGTAAGTTAAAAATATACAGTGTAAACTTTATGGCAACCACTAGAAAGCTAAGAGCAGGAACAAGACAAGGAAATCTGCTGTCATACCTTTTCAACATTGGAAAGGAGGTTCTAGTCAATAAGTAAAAAAAACAAAAAAACAAAAGTCACACAATTGGAAAAGAGGAAGCAAAGCTGTCTATTCACAGGTGATATGATTAATGAGTGAATTTAGCAGTCACAGGATACAAATCAATATGCAAAAATCAATTATATTTCTATACACAATTATCAAACAATCTAAAGACACAAATTTACAGAAGTCCTATTAACAAAACAAGAAAAAATAAATTATAAAAAATTAACGGAAGATGTGCAATGCACATATGCTAAAAACTGTAAAACAATGCTAAGAAAAAGTAAAGAAAATCTACATAAGGTGTCAATCATACCCTTTTCATCTATTGGAATATTCAGTCGTGTTAAGAAGGCAATTTTCTCTAAACTGATATGTTGATTAAAAATTTTCTCTGTGAAAATCCTGGATCTTATTCAGAAAGTGACAAGCTGATTTTTTTATTTATATGGAAATCCAAAGTATCTACAGTAGCCAAAACGATTTTGAAAAAGTAGTACAAAGTTGGAAGACTTATATTACATGATTTCAAAATGTACTTTGGGGTTCCACAGTAGTCAAGACAGTGTGTTATTAGTTCAAGACTAGACATATAGATAAATGGAACATAGTAGAGAGTCAGATATTGACCCAAAGACATATGGTTAATTGATTTTCCCACAAAGGTGCCAAGGAAATTCAATAGGTAAAGTATAACATTTTCAATAAGTAGTGGTAAAACAGCTGAATACACAAATGACAAAAAAAAATTAACTCTCACCACACTCTATTCACAATAACTACATCATAGTATTGATAAATCATAGCCATAAATGTAATAACTAAAATCATAAAACCTCTGGCATGAAACATAGGATAAATTTGTTTTGTGTTTTGGGGTTAGGCAAACTTTCTTAGACAGAAACAAAAGCTGGAACCATAAAAAGGAAATCTTGATAAACTGTACTTTGTCAAAATTAACAACCTTTTTTTTATCATACAAAATCTATCCAACTTTATTTAATCACAAACCCTATGCTTATGGTGGTGAAAAGCATACACAGAAGTCAATTTATTGCTTCTAATGTAGGGAAAAGATGCAATCCTTAAAATTTTTGTTTTGTTTTAAGAACAGCCTTATAAAATGCAAAACAAGCATGCTGCCTCAACACTGAAAAAGAATATTCACATCCAAGTCCACAAGCAGCATGTGTATGTACTACTAATAATACTCCATATTATATCAGAGAAAATAAGAAAAACATAATAAGTATATAAACTTCATCATAAAGGCAATATATATGTGTCTTTGCCGAGAAGTTTTGAATGTAATTTAAACTGTTGCAAAGCCAACTAAAACATTCAGGTCTCTTCAGGACAAACGACAATTACTAAAAATATCTCATAGACATGGCTGTTTATTTTTTTAATTTTTAATTTAATTTTTATTTTATATTGGAGTATAGTTGATTTACAATGTTGTGTTAGTTTCAGGTGTGTAGCAAAGTGATTCAGTTATACATATACTCATTTTTTTTCAGATTCTTTTCCCATACAGGTTATTACAGAATATTGAGTAGAGTTCCCTGTGCTATACAATAGATTCTTGTACATTATCTATTTTATATATAGTAGATTATCTATTTTATGTATAAACTAATTTATCCCTCCCCCCCACCTTTCCCTTTTGGTAGCGAGAAATATGTTTTCTATATCTGTGAGTCTGTTTCTGTTTTGCAAATAAGTTCATTTGTATCATTTTCTTAGATCACATATAAGTGATATCATATGATATTTGTATTTCTCTGTCTTTCTCAAGGTTTGACCTTAAAAAGACACTATTAGAAAAATTAAAATGCAAGGCACAGACTGGGAGAAAATGTTTTCAAAATATAAATCTCAGAAAGTAAATACTTGTATCAAAAATATATAAAGAATTCTTAACAACTCAACAATAAGATAAACAACCCAATAAATAAATATGCAAATGATTTAAATAAACACATAACCAAAGGAGATGTTTAAACACATAAAAATATGCTCAAAATCCTAGTTATTGGGGAAATAGAAATTAAAACAACAATGTGATACCACTGTGTGCCCAATGAAATGGATAAAATTAAAGAGAATTGATTTTGCCATGTGTCAGGGAGGAAACAGAAAAACCAGTCCTCTCAAACATTGCTACTGGGGATGAAAAATGGTCCTGAAACTTGAGAAAATAGTTTGGCGGTTGGTGTGTGTGTGTGTGTGTGTGTGTGTGTGTGTGCGCGTGTTTTAAGAAAAATATACACTTACCGTAGGACCTGGCAATTCCTCTAAGGAATATATTCAAGAGAAATGAAAACATGTCCTCAGAAATACCTGTATGCAAATGCTCATAGCAACATATTCATAATACTTCAAAACTGTGACAAGCAAAATATGTTTCAACTGGTGAATGGGTGAAATATGACGTATATGTGTACTTACAAGTAAATTTGAACTAAGTGTAAATACACACAAAACATGAGTGCATCTCAAAAAACATAATGTTAAGAAAAAGAAGCTAGTCACAAAAGACTATATGGTACATAATTTCAGTTATGTAAAATGTCTAGAAAATGGAAAATGTAGTGTGCACATGAGCACACACACACAAAACAAGATTAGAATTGCTTGGAGATAGGGATGGGAGCAGTGATTGACTGCAGTAGCATGGAGGAAGTTGGGGGATAGATATGTCCTAAAGCTGGTTTTTGGCGAAGAGTGTATAACTGTATACATTTACTAAAATCACTGATGTTTACAATTAACATGGGTGAGTTTATGGTATGAAATTATACTCAATAAAGGTGTCCAAAAAGAAAGAAGGATTTATAAGTGTTAGTAAAAACATTGTGAAAATTAGTATTTATTGGAAGTATGTGTACACAGATATTATGTGCAGTGGTATAGAAGCAAAAACTAAATTTGTTTAGGAGACAGATATCTCAAGTGCCAGACTTCAAAAAAGAATAAATATTTTTTAAATGATATCTTCTGGCTTATCTAATGAGTATGAAATCATGAACATTAATGGAACTCCCCAAAGCCAAAATAAATTTGTATCCTAAGAACTAAAGGAGAATAAAAAATGCAAATTACATAATTTGTCTTTAACTACTTGCATTACTAATATGTATTTATGACAGACATTGCTTTTCTTTAACTCTGGGAAAAGAAGAAAGGCTAAGCATACTTTACAGGTGATAAAATATACATATCTGCCATGCTTAGCATTGTTGAAAAATGAGGTATTTGTCAAATGAAAATTGCAAAGACAAGGAAACTATATCCATCATTTGCAAATATTTTATAGTATTTTTAAGGATATATTTTAATTTGTTAGACTTGTTCCTACATTCATAAACATAGTATGATGAAATTTAATATAGCTTGATAAACATTATTTGTTAAATTTAGGCATTTATCTAGTGAAATAATTTGGAACTCTAACGATATATGACTCTTTACATTGCCTCCCTTCTTCTCATCTAATGATGCCAAGTTTTTATGATTATCAGGAACTATATTGGAGGCTTTCTATCTCTTTCAACCATATCAGCTTCTGTTCCCCAGGGTTGCTATGTGTCTACATTTAGACAACCTCCCTTTTGAAACCTTCACCTCATAGCCTCTTTAAAATTTATGCTCCTTCTAAACTCCAGAGGACCCTAACAACTTATTTAAATTTGTTAAATTAATTTTCCACTAATAGTATGTAAGCTGTAATTGAGGACTTGAGAGCTTCTTGTATTTAAAACTGCAGAATATTAGTATATGGAATTTCTGACATTCAATTTGCTGATCAGGGAGTTTATTTTCCTCATTTCAGTTTATTCACAAGAAATATTAAGTCCCTACTATGCTCCAGATGTCGGCATTTTCTCTAGTACAGCACTGAGATTCATGGTTATGTGGCCATGGGATAAATGCATAATCAAATCTACCATGTCCTCCTTCTGAATGCTTTATGTCAAAACCTTTAATAACTAATAAAACAGAATGTTTTATTAGTTATTTTATTGACCCCCACCAAATTCATATGTTAAAGCCCTAACCCACAATGTGACTATTTTTGCAGACAAGGGCCTTATGTCTCTTACCTCTGTATTACCAAGGAGATAATGAAAGTCAAATGATGTCATAAGAGTAGGGCCCTAATCTAGTGGGATTTGTATTCTTACAGGAGGAAGAAACACCAGAGATCTCTCGCCACATGTAAAGACAGAGGAAAGACAACATGAGGACACAGTGAGAGGACAGCCATCTGCAAGCCAGAAAGAGAGGTCTCATGGAAATCAACCTTGCTGTAATACTGATCTTGGAATTCTAGACTCCAGGACTTCTATTGATTAAGCCACTGTGGTATTTTGTCATGGAATTTTAGTAGACTAACATGGGAAGGAAGATGCAAATTATACATATATATACATACATTTTATATATATATATATATATATATATAATGTATACAATAAATGAAACAGTTCATCACTACTAATTGCATTGATACTAAGAACTACTAAAGAAATAAATTGAATAACTTGATGTCCACAAAACTGATAAGATAGATGAAATAGGCAAATTCTTTGAAAGACACAAACTCCCAAAATTCATACAAGGAGAAATAGATACTCTGAATAGGCATATATATCAAAGAAATTGAATAATTAATTAAATTAATTAAAATAATAATAATAATAAATTAAATTAATTTTAAAAATAGCCTTCAAAAGAAAGGACCAACCACAAGAAAAGAAAGAAAGAGGGGGAGAGAGAGAGAGAAAGAAAGGAAGGAAGGAAGGAAGGAAGATAGAGAAAAGGAAGGAAGGAAGGGAGGTAGGGAGGGAGGGAAGAGGCAAGCATCCATCAGTCCATTGGGTTACAGTAGTGAATACTAACTAACATTAAAGGAAAAAATTACCAGTTCTCCATAATCTATTCCAGAATATAAAGGGAGAGGAAATCCTTCATAACTTATTCTTTGAGGCCAGCGTTATACTACAAATAAAATCAGATTTGAAAAATGCAAGAAATGAAACACAGACCAATATCTCTCAGGAACACAGATGCAAAAACCATGAACAAAGTATTCACAAATTGAACTCAACCATGTATAAAAATAATTATAAACCACTACCATGTGGGGTTTATTCCATGTATGTAGGCTGGTTCAACACTCAAAATTCAATTGATGTATCCATCAAATTCACAAATTCAAGAAGGAAAATCATATTTATTCCAATTCACACAGAAAGTACATAGGACAAAATCCAACACCCATTCATGATTTTAAAAACTCTAAGCAAATTAGAATACAGGGGTAGTTACTCAACTTGATAAAGAAGAGATACAAAAAACTTAGAGCTATCATCATACTTAATGGTGAGAAACTACATGTTTTCCACCTAAGACTTACAACAAGACAAGAATGTCTTCTCTCACCACTCCTGTTTAACATCATACCAGAAGTCCAAACTAGTGAAAAAATAAAGAAAAGGAAATAAAAGTTAGACAGGTGAGGTAGAAGAACTAAAACTGTCTTCATGAACAGGTTATATGATTACTGACCAAAGACTAAGGTGTAAAAAAGCCCTCTGGATCTTAAGCAAGTATAGAAAGATTTCAGAGTACAAGATTAATATACCAAAGTCAAATTTTTATATTAGCAATTAACAATTAGAATTTTAAATTAAAAACAAAATACCATTTATAATACCACCCAAGAATCACTTAGGTATAAGTCTAACAAAATATGTACAAGTTCAATAAGCAGAAAAATACAAAACTCTGATGGAGGAACTCAAAGCACACCGAGTGAATGGAGAGATATTCAGTGTTTATGTATTGGAAGACTCAATATTGTTAAGATATCAATTTTTACTACCTTGATCTAGATAATGAATAAAATCTCAACAGAAATGTCAGGATTACATTTTGGAGATATTCACAAAATAATTTAAAGTTTTTAAGTAAGGGTAAAAGACCTAGAAAAGCCAAAACAATATAGAACAACAAAGTTGAAGGACTTAAAAAACTCAGTGTTAAGAACTACTACGAAGCTACAGTTATCAAGACAGAGTGGTACCAACAAATGAATAGTCACATAGATCTATGAAACAAAATAGAATGCTCTGAAGAAGATTCATAAGTATAATCAATTGATCCCTGACAAAGAAGAAAAGGCAATAAAATGAAGAAAGGGTAGTTCTTTGAACAAAAAGAGCTGGAAAAACAAAATGTCACACACACAAAAATCTAGATACATATTTTACAGCATTTAAAAAAATGATCTCATAGACTAAAACATAAAACACAATACCATAAGATATCTGGGAAAAAATGTAGAAGAAAAGCTAGATGATCTTTGGTTTAGTGATGAGTTTTAAGATATAAAATCAAAAGCAATATGAATGAAAGAGAAAAAGTTAAGTTAGACCTTATTAAAATTTTAGGAGTCTGCTCTGTGAAAGAAACTGCTAAGTGAATTAAAAGAAAAACCACAGACTGGGTAAAAATGTTTTCAAAACTCATGTCTGATAAAGAAGTTATACCCAAAATGAACAAAGACCTTTTAAAACTCAACAATAAGAGCAGTGGTTACCCAATTAAAAAATGGACAAATGATCTGGAGACACCTCATCAAAAGAGATGTACAGATGATAAAAAAATCACATAGAAATGCTAATATTAATTTTTCATTAGAGAATTTTAAAATAAAACAATGAAGTGGGCTTCCCTGGTGGCGCAGTGGTTGAGTCCGCCTGCCAATGCAGGGGACACAGGTTCGTGCCCTGATCCAGGAAGATCCCACATGCCACGGAGCGGCTAGGCCCGTGAGCCATGGCCATTGAGCCTGTGCGTCCGGAGCCTGTGCTCCACAACGGGAGAGGCCACAACAGTGAGAGGTCCACGTACCGAAAAAAAAAAAAAAAAAATGAAGTACCACTACACACCTAATAGAATTGCTAACATTCAAAAAACTGGCAATACCAACTGTTGTTGTAATAAGGAACAACAAAACTCTCAGTCACTGCTAATAAGAATGCAAAATGGTACAGCCATTTTTGAAGACAGTTTGACAGTTTCTTACTGTATCAGTCAGGGTTCTTCAGAGAGCAGAACCAATATGATATATGTGTGTATGTGTACAAATTGTGAGATTTACTTCAAAGTATTGGTTCATACTATTGTGGGGGGTGGTGAGCCTAAAATCTGTAGGCAGGCCAGTAGGCTGAGAACTCAGGAAGGATTTTTCAGTCACAATCTTGAGGAAGAATTCCTTTTTCTCTAGGGAACCTTAGTTTTTGCTCTTAAGGCCTTCACCTGATTGGACGAGGCCCACCCACAGTGTCAAGTTCCTTTCCTTTACTAAAAGTCAACTGATTGTAGATGTTAATCACAACTACAAAATACCTTCACAACAACATCAAACAACAGTGTTTGACCAAACAACTGGGCACTGTAGCCTAGCCAAGTTGACAAATTTTAACCATCACACTTCCAAAGCTGAACAGTTTTACCATATGAGCCAGCAATCACGCTCCTAGAAATTTACCCACCTGATGTGAAAACTTATGTGCACACAAAAACCTGTGCAGGAATATTTATAGTCACTTTATATATAACTGTCAAAATTAGAAACAACAAAGATGTCTCTTGAAAGTTAAATAGATAAACTGTGGTACATTCATACAATGGAATATTATTCAGTGATTTTTTTCAAAATGAGTTATCAAGCCATTAAAAAAAAAGAATGAATTAATGAATCTTAAATGCATATCACTAAGTGAAAGAAGGCAGTCTGAAAAAGCTACATACTATATTACAATTACAGTTGATCTTTGTTATTCAAAGATTCCTTTTTTATTAATTTGCCTACTGCTAAAATTTATTTGTAACTCCGAAATCAATACTTGCAGTGATTCGGTGATTATTTGAACACATGTGTGTAGTCCCTTTACATGCATATTCCCAGCTGATGTTGGACAAGGCCACGTTTTGCTTTCTTATTTTTGCTCTCAAAATGTATACAAGTATGGTATCTTCAGTCTATTTAGTGCCACTTTTTTTTGCATGTTTGTGCTTTTCATTCATGATTTCTCTATGTAAAATGGCCCCCAAATGTAACACTGAAGTGCTGTTTCATGTTCCTACGTTCAAGAAGGCTGTGATGTGTCTTACAGAAAAAATATGTCAGATAAAGTTCACTCAGACATGTTACAGCTATTAGCTGTGGGTTCAATGTTAATGAAGCAATAATATATATTAAATAACATATCTTTACAAACTGAAACACACATAAAATAAGGTTGTATGTAGATTGGTTGACAAAAATGTTTTGACCAAAGGCTCATAAGAGCCTAGCCTTGAATTTCCCCTAGAAGCAGTGGTTTGGTTTGGTATTCACTAATCGAGTGTTTGCAATGACTTTTTAGAACACTACTACCATGAATAACAAGAATTGACAGTATATGACATTTCGTAAAAGGCAAAACTACAAAGAAAGCAACAAATCAATGTTAGCCTTGGTTTTAGGAAGAGGGGCAATGGTTGAATAGAAGAGCACAAGGGAAGTTTTTGGGCAGAGTTTCGGTATGATACTGCAATGGTGGATACATGACCCTGTGCATTGATCCAAAGCCATACAACTTTACAGCACAAAAGCTTACTTTTAATAGATTCAAACTTAGAGGAAAATCATTTCAAAGTCAGGAAATTCCAGGAGGGTATGTAGAATTGGCAAGAGTATATTAACTGTATTACAAATGTACGAAAGTACCTTGCTGAAAGGAGTTGGGGTGAAGGTGTTGACCTAAGTAACTTTGGAAATGAGAGAAGTCTGTAAGGTTAAAGGCAAAGGAACTGTACATAAGCACTGTACTCTAGCTGATAGTTTTCCCAAGGGTTACATGTTAATTTTTCTACCATTATATATGTATATGGAAATCAACAAAAATAAAGAAGAAATGAACGGCTAATGATGGAGCCAGGCATCTCACTCTTGGAGTGGGAGGTAATATGTAAGCAAGAAGACAATACTAGGGAGATCCATGTGGTAATGAATTAGAGTTGGAGACATTAGTATGAACCCTTTAACTAAATATAGACACAGATGGTTTACATAGAGAAATATTTATGTGTATATGCATGAACTAATCCACACACATATGTCGATTCCTTTACCTGTAAGCTGAAAGGACATGAAAATAAGGATGCCCCAGTAACAAAGACCATATCTCATGTCCAGAGCTTGGTTTCTAATGCCATTCTTTAATAAAAGGAAATAGGGTCCCAGATAGAAATGGTTGATTCTAGAACTGGGACAGGAAATATACAAGATGAGCCTGGAGCCTCTTTTAGTGACAATAAATATCTGCTCAAAACATAATTTAAATAACATCCACAATGAATGGGTTATGTAAATGGAACACAGGAACCAATGAAGGAGCTCCTAAAGGCCAAGTTAGAACACACTGAGCAACTGAATCAAAGAAATATTAGTTTATAACCCTCAGTATACAATAAATATCCATAAGCCCATATTGATATAAATAAATAATTGAGTAAATAAATACAGAATTAAAATATCTCATGTGCAAATGAATTCCAAATAATTTACGTAAATATTCTGCCCTTAAAGGCATCAAACATAACTACTTAACCATGCATAGTGACATCCATCCAAAACATACAGCATGAAAGTGGAGTGAAAAAGAGTAATTTGGAGTAGAGGAAGTGAACAAAGACTACCTCAGCCTTGTGATCATGGTTAATATAACGTAATGTTATGAAATAGCACTTTATCTCTATGGTCTTCCTCCCTAAAACACAGTATCCTTATCTAATCATGAAAAAAAAAAACAGACAAATACTAAGTGAGGGGCATCCCATAGAATACCTGACTGGAACTCCTCAAACTTTTCAAGGTCATCAAAAACAGAGAAAATAGAGTGAAATATTTGAAGCGTTGAGGAAAAATCCCATCAACCTGGAATTCTGTGTCCTGCAAAATATTCTTCAAAAGTGGAGGAGAAATAAAGACTCTCTCAAACAAAAATAAGAGAATTTGTTGCTGTAGACTTGCCCTGCATATAATGTTAAAGAAGTTCTTTCAAGAAAAGGAGAAAAATAAAAGTCAGAAATTTGGGTCTTCATAAAGAAAGGAAAAGTAAACATTAATTTCAATATATTATTTCCTTATTAATTATCTTAGATGAATGTATTGACCTCAGGATAAAATAAAAACTATTACCCTTCAAAGCAAAGCTCAGCAAAATCTAGCTTCACCCAATTTGTTCAATCAACTTAATCACTAATAATAGATTCACTCTGGTTTCATCGCTCTACTCATTATTCTTTAAACAGCATAAAACAAAATAAAAAAAACAAATGAAGAAAGTAGAATATCTGAGAAGGAATAAGTAAAGGTAAAATAAACTTTTATATTTCTTATTCTAACTAGATCTAACAGACAACAGTTTGTTCAAAATAATAGTAACAATGTATTTAGTTATGTATGCTTATGTGGTTGTGTGTGTATGCTTATATATGCTTCTGTATCAGCAGAATGAATGATAGCAATGATACAAGTGAGAGAAATTAGGATTATTTGATTATTACAAGGTACTTCAACTACCTGTAAGGCAGTATAGTATTATTTGAAAGTAGACTTGGATTAGTTGTAAAAGTGTATAAGTATATTGAAAACTTTAAGGCAACCACTATAAAAAGTAAAAAAAAAGAGAAAATGAAAACTTCTATACTAAGAAAGGAAAGAAACAGACATATAAAATACTCAATTAAAACCACAAAAAGCAGAAAAGGAATGGAAGATAAAAATAGGAAAAAAAGAACAAATGTCAGCAAATAGAAAGCAGTAGTGTATATGGTAGATATCAGTCCCTCTATATCAATAATCGCTTTGAATGTTAATGGTCTAAATGTACCAATTAAAAGACAAAGATTGTCAGAGTGATTCAAGAAACAAGACCCAACGTATATGTTGTCAATGAGAAATTCACTTTAAATATAAACACATATATAGACTAAAAGCAAATAAATTGAGAAAGAAATACCACATTAACACTAATCAAAAGAGAAAAAGAATAGCTATATTAATTTTAGACAGAAGTCCTTCAGTAGCTGAATGGATAAATAAACAGTGATATATCCAGATGATGGGGTATTATTGAAACTAAAAAAGAGCTGTACTACCAAACCATGAAAAGACAAGGAGGAAACTTTATATATTTCTAAGTGAAAGAAGCTAGTCTGAAAAGGCTACATACTATAAGATTCTGACTATATGACATTCTGGAAAAGACAAAAACTATGGAGACAGTAAAAAGATCACTGGTTGCCAGGGGTTATGGAAGGGAAGAGATAAATAGGTGGAACACAGGATTTTAAGGGAAGTGAAACTAACTTATACCATAATAGTGGATACATGTCATTATTCATTTCTTTATCCCCATAGAATGTACAACACCAAAAGTTGTTGAACCCTAATGTCAACTATGGACTTTGGGCAACAATGATGTGTCAATACAGGTTCATCAGTTGTAACAAAGGTACAACTCTGGTGGAGGATGTTGATAATGGGAGAGGCTATGCAAGTGTGGAGGCAGGGGAGATACAGGAAATCTCTGGACTTTCCACTCAATTTTGCTGTGAACCTAAAATTGCTTTAAAAAATAGACTATCTGGGGCGTCCCTGGTGGCGCAGTGGTTGGGATTCCGCCTGCCGATGCAGGGGACACGGGTTCGTGCCCCGGTCTGGGAGGGTCCCTCATGCCGCGGGGCGGCTGGGCACGTGAGCCATGGCCGCTGGGCCTGCGCGTCCGGAGCCTGTGCTCCGCAGTGGGAGAGGCCACAACAGTGAGAGGCCCGCGTACCACAAAAAAAAAAAAAAAGAAAAAAAAAGACTATCTGAATAAAAAACTGGGGCAAAAACTTCCAGCATAAACTGCAGACAACAGGCTTATATCATTAATCTAAAGAATCTGATTTAATTTATTTTTAAATAGTTATAAATTGCTCTTTTACTGAATACCAGAATGTTTGTATATTTACAGAGTCTCATTAATTCAAAAAGTATCTGGAGGCTGATTTCATTATTTTCTAACTCAATATTATTTTAGGGAAGCCAGCTGTTTGAATTTTACTAAGCTTCTATATTTATAGAATAATGCTTGCATCCACTAGTGTATACATCATAGTTGCATACACTCTAAGAATAGCAATATTTAGTATAGCTGCTGAACTCAAATGATTATGAGGAAGTTTTGGTGATACCAGTAATACCATTTTCCCTTCATTGCTGGTTATTCTCTGGGATAATGTCGTCTATTTTAAACATTATAGGCATGTATGTTTGCATAAGTTATCTATTGCTGCATAACAAATTACTCTAAAACAAAATGGTTTAAACCAACATTTATTTCTTGCAATTTCTTTGTGTCAGAAATCCAGGCTCAATTTTTCTGTTGTTCCTCTTTCTCAGACTCTTTTATAAGGCTGCAATAAAGTTGTCAAAAAGGGTTGGAGACATCTCAAACCTCTGGGGAAGGATCTGATTTCAAAGTTCATTCACGTGGTTGTTGGCAAGAATCAGCACCTTGTGGACTGTTAGAGGACTTCAGTGCCTCACTGGTCATTAGCTGAAAGATACACTCAGTCCCTTGACACGTGGGCTACTCCATAAAACCACACGGCCATTCATGATATATCAGCTTGCTTCACTATACTGAGCAAGCACTGATCTAGAGAGAGATTGCAGGCAAGATGGGACTCACTGTCTTTAACAGAATAATCTTGGAATTGACATTCTCTCACCTTTGCCATATTCTGTTTCTAAAAGTGTATCAGTAGAAGAGCTTCAAGATGGAGGAAAAGTAAGACATGGAGATCACCTTCCTCCCCACAAATACATGAGAAATACATCTACATGTGGAACAACTCCTACAGAACACCTACTGAACACTGGCAGAAGACCTCAGACCTCCCAAAAGGCAAGAAACTCCCCACGTACCTGGGTAGGGCAAAAGAAAAAAGAATAAACAGAGAAAAAACAATAGGGACGGGACCTGCACCAGTGGGAGGGAGCTGTGAAGGAGGAAAGGTTTCCATACACTAGGAAGCCCCTTCGCGGGCGGAGACTGCGGGTGGTGGAGGGGGGAAGCTTCGGAGCCACAGAGGAGAGCGCAGCCACAGGGGTGCGGAGGGCAAAGCGGAGAGATTCCCGTACAGAGGATGGGTGCCAACCAGCACTCACCAGCCCGAGAAGCTTGTCTGCTCACCCGCCAGGTGTGGGCGGGGGCCGGGAGCTGAGGCTTGGGCTTCGGAGGTCGGATCCCAAGGAGAGGACTGGGGTTGGCTGCGTGAACACAGCCTGAAGGCGGCTAGTGCACCACAGCTAGCTGGGAGGGAGTCCGGTAAAAGGTCTGGACCTGCCAAAGAGGCAAGAGACTTTTTCTTGCCCCTTTGTTCCCTGGTGTGGGATGAGAGGGGATTAAGAGCACTGATTAAAGGAGCTCCAGAGATGGGCGCGAGCCATGGCTATCAGAGCGGACCCCAGAGACGGAAATGAGATGCTAAGGCTGCTGCTGCAGCCAACAAGAAACCTGTGCGCAAGCATAGGTCACTCTCCACACCTCCCCTCCCGGGACCCTGTGCAGCCCGCCACTGCCAGGGTCCCATGATGCAGGGACAACTTCCCAGGGAGAACACACGTCGCGCCTCAGGCTGGTGCAACATCACACTGGCCTCTGCTGCCGCAGGCTCGCCCCGCATCCGTACCCCTCCCTCCCCCCGGCCTGAGTGAGCCAGAGCCCCCAAATCAGCTGCTCCTTTAACCCCATCCTGTCTGAGCAAAGAACAGATGCCCTCAAGCGACCTACATGCAGAGGCGGGGCCAAATCCAAAGCTGAACAAAGGAGCTGTGCAAACAAAGAAGAGAAAGGGAAATCTCTCCCAGCAGCCTCAGGAGCAGCGGATTAAATCTCCACAATCAACTTCATGTACCCTGCATCTGTGGAACACCTAAATAGACAACGAATCATCCCAAAATAAGGAGGTGGACTTGAGGAGCAACGATATATATTATTTTTTTCCCTTCTTCTCTTTTTGTGAGTATGTATGTGTATGCGACTGTGTGTGATTTTGTCAGTATAGCTTTGCTTTTACCATTTGTCCTAGGGTTCTCTCTACCCGGGTTTTGTTTTGCTGTTGTTCTTGGGGTTTTTTAGTATAGTTATTAGCACTTGTTATCATTGGTGGATTTGTTTTTTGGTTTGGTTGCTCTCTTCTTTCTTTCTTTTTTTTTATTACTTAAAATGTTTTTTTAATAATTATTTTTTATTTTAATAAATTTATTTTATTTCATTTTATTATATCTTCTTCTTTCTTTCTTTCTTTCTTTTTCTCCCTTTTATTCTGAGCACTGTGGATAGCAGACTCTTGGTGCTCCAGCCAGGTGTCAAGGCTATGCCTCTGAGGTGGAAGAGCCAAGTTCAGGACACTGGTCCACAAGAGACCTCCCAGCTCCATGTAATATCAAATGGCAAAAAGCTCCCAGAGGTCTCTGGCTCAACATCAAGACCCAGCTCCACTCAATGACCAGCAAGCTACAGTGCTGGACACCCCATGACAAACAACTAGCAAGGCAGAAACAAAACCCCATCCATTAGCAGAGAGGCTGCCTAAAATCATAATAAAGCCACAGACACCCCAAAACACACCACCAGACATGGACCTGCCCATCACAAAGACAAGATCGAGCCTCACCCACCAGAACACAAGCACTAGTCCCCTCCACCAGGAAGCCTACACAAGCTACTGAACCAACCTTAGCCACTGGGGACAGACACCAAAAACAACAGGAACGACGAAACTGCAGCCTGTGAAAAAGAGACTCCAAACACAGTAAGTTAAGCAAAATGAGAAGACAGAGAAACACACAGCAGATGAAGGAGCAAGGCAAAAACCCACCAGACATAACAAATGAAGAGAAAATAGGCAGTCTACCTGAAAAATAATTCAGAATAATGATAGTAAAGATGATCCAACATCTTGGAAATAGAATGGAGAAAATACAAGAAACGTTTAACAAGGATCTAGAAGAACTAAAGAGCAAACAAACAGTGATGAAAAACACAATAAATGAAATTTAAAATTCTCTGGAAGGGATCAATAGCAGAATAACTGAGGCAGAAGAACGGATAAGTGACCTGGAAGATAAAACAGTGGAAATAGCTACTGCAGAGCAGAATAAAGAAAAAAGAATGAAAAGAACTGAGGACAATCTCAGACCTCTAGGACAACATTAAACGCATCAATATTCAAATTATAGAGGTCCCAGAAGAAGAAGAGAAAAAGAAAGGGACTAAGGAAATATTTGGAGAGATTATACTTGAAAACTTTCCTAATATGGGAAAGGAAATAGTTAATCAAGTCCAGGAAGCACAGAGAGTCCCATACAGGATAAATCCAAGGAGAAATATGCCAAGACACATATTAATCAAACTGTCAAAAATTAAATACAAAGAAAAAATATTAAAAGCAGCAAGGGAAAAACAATAAATAACACATAAGGGAATCCCCATAAGGTTAACAGCTGATCTTTCAACAGAAATTCTGCAAGCTGGATGGGAGTGGCAGGACATATTTAAAGTGATGAAGGAGAAAAACCTACAACCAAGATTACTCTACCCAGCAAGGATCTCATTCAGATTTGATGGAGAAATTAAAACCCTTACAGACAAGCAAAAGCAAAGAGAATTCAGTACCACCAAACCAGCTTTACAACAAATGCTAAAGGAACTTCTCTAGGCAGAAAACACAAGAGAAGGATGCTCCAACCAAAAGACATAGACTGGCTGAATGGATACAAAAACAAGTCCTGTATATATGCTGTCAACAAGAGACCGACTACAGACCTAGGGACACATACACACTGAAAGTGAGGGGATAGAAAAAGATATTCCATGCAAATGGAAATCAAAAGAAAGCTGGAGTAGAAATTGTCATATCAGACACAATAGATTTTAACATAAAGACTATTACAAGAGACAAGGAAGGACACTACATAAAGATCAAGGGATCAATCCAAGAAGAAGATATAACAATTGTAAATATTTATCCACCCGACATAGGAGCACGTCAATACATAAGGCAAATACTAACAGCCATAAAAGGGGAAACAGACAGTAACACAATCATAGTAGGAGACTTTAACACCCCACTTTCACCAATGGACAGATCATCCAAGATGAACATAAATAAGGAAATGCAAGCTTTAAGTGGTACATTAAACAAGATGGACATAATTCATATTTATAGGACATTCCATCCAAAAACAACAGAATATACATCCTTCTCAAGTGCTCTTGGAACATTCTCCAGGATAGATCATATCCTGGGGATCAAATCAAGCCTTGGTAAATTTAAGAAAATTGAAATCGTATCAAGTATCTTTTCTGACCACAACACTATGAGACTAGATATCAATTACAGGAAAAAAATCAGTAAAAAATACAAACATATGGAAGCTGAACAATACACTACTTAATAACCAAGAGATCACTGAAGAAATCAAAGAGGAAATCAAAAAATACCTAGAAACAAAGGACAATGAAAACACGATGACCCAAAACATATGGGATGCAGCAAAAGTAGTTCTAAGAGGGAAGTTTATAGCAATAAAATCCTACCTTAAGAAACAAGAAACATCTCAAATAAACAAACTAACCTTACACCTAAAGCAATTAGAGAATGAACAAAAATACCCCAAAAGTTAGCAGAAGGAAAGAAATCATAAAGATCAGATCAGAAATAAATGAAAAAGAAATGAAGGAGATGATAGCAAAGATCAATAAAACTAAAAGCTGGTTTTTTGAGCAGATAAACAAAATTGATATACTGTGAGCCAGACACATCAAGAAAAAAAGGGAGAAAACTGAAATCAACAGAATTAAAAATGAAAAAGGAGAAGTAACAACTGACACTGCAGAAATACAAAGGATCAGGAGAGATTACTACAAGCAACTATATTCCAATAAAATGAACAACCTGGAAGAAATGGACAAATTTTTAGAAAAGCACAACCTTCTGAGACTGAACCAGGAAGAAATAGAAAATATGAACAGACCATACACAAGCACTGAAATTGAAACTGTGATTAAAAATCTTCCAACAAACGAAAGCCCAGGACCAGATTGCTTCACAGGCAAATTCTCTTAAACTTTTAGAGAAGAGCTAACACCTATCCTTCTCAAATTCTTCCAAAATATAGCAGAGGGAGGAACACTCCCAAACTCATTCTACGAGGCCACCATCACCCTGATACCAAAACCGGACAAAGATGTCACAAAGAAAGAAAACCACAGGCCAATATCACTGATGAACATAGATGCAAAAATCCTCAACCAAATACTAGCAAACAGAATCCAACAGCACATTAAAAGGATCATACACCATGATCAAGTGTAGTTTATCCCAGGAATGCAAGGATTCTTCAATATACACAAATCAATCAATGTGATACACCATATTAACAAACTGAAGGAGAAAAACCATATGATCATCTCAATAGATGCAGAGAAAGCTTTTGATAAAATTCAACACCCAATTATGATAAAAATCCTCCAGAAAGTAGGCATAGAGGGAACTTTCCTCAACATAATAAAGGCCATATATGACAAACCCACAGCTAACATCGTACTCAATGGTGAACAATTGAAATCATTTCCACTAAGATCAGGAAGAAGACAAGGTTGCCCACTCTCACCACTATTATTCAACATAGTTTTGGAAGTTTTAGCCACAGCAATCAGAGAAGAAAAAGAAATAAAAGGAATCCAAATCGGAAAAGAAGAAGTAAAGCTGTCACTGTTTGCAGATGACATGATACTATACATAAAGAATCCTAAAGATAATACCAGAAAACTACTAGAGCTAATCAATGAATTTGGTAAAGTGGCAGGATACAAAATTAATGCACAGAAATCTCTGGCATTCCTATACAGTAATGATGAAAAATCTGAAAGTGAAATTAAGAAAACACTGCCATTTACCACTGCAACAAATAGAATAAAATATCTAGGAATAAACCTACCTAAGGAGACAAAAGACCTGTATGCAGAAAACTATAAGACACTGATGAAAGAAATTATAGATGATACAAATAGATGGAGAGATATACCATGTTCTTGGATTTGAACAATCAACACTGTGAAAATGACTCTACTACCCAAAGCAATCTACACTTTCAATGCAATCCCTATCAAACTACCACTGGCATTTTTCACAGAACTAGAACGAAAAATTTCACAATTTGTATGGAAACACAAAAGACCCCGAATAGCCAAAGCAATCTGGAGAAAAAACCGGAGCTGGAGGAATCAGGCTCCCAGACTTCAGACTATACTACAAAGCTACAGTAATCAAGACAGTATGGTACTGGCACAAAAACAGAAATATAGGTCAATGGAACGCGATAGAGAGCCCAGAGATAAACCCACGCACCTATGGTCACCTTATCTTTGATAAATGAGGCAAGAATATAGAGTGGAGAAAAGAAAGCCTCTTCAATAAGTGGTGCTGGGAAAACTGGACAGCTACATGTAACAGAATGGAATTAGAATACTCCCTAACACCATACACAAAAATAAACTCAAAATGGATTAAGGACCTAAATGTAAGGCCAGACACTACCAAACTCTTAGAGGAAAACATAGGCAGAGCACTCTATGATATAAATCACAGCAAGATCCTTTTTGACACACCTCCTAGAGAAATGGAAACAAAAATAAACAAATGGGACATAATGAAATTTAAAATCTTTTGCACAGCAAAGAAAACCATAAACAAGATGAAAAGACAACCCTCAGAATGGGAGAAAACATTTGCAAATGACAAAGGATTAATCTCCAAAATTTATGAGCAGCTCATGCAGCTCAAAATCAAAAAAACAAACAACTCAATCCAAAAATGGGCAGAAGACCTAAATAGACTTTTCTCCAAAGAAGATATACAGACTGCCAACAAACACATGAAAGAATGCTCAACATCATTAATCATTAGAGAAATGCAAATCAAAACTACAATGAGATACCATCTCACAGCATTCAGAATGGCCATCATCAAAAAATCTACAAACAATAAATGCTGGAGAGGGTGGGGAGAAAGGGAACACTCTTGCACTGTTGGTGGGAATGTAAACTGATACAGCCACTATGGAGAACAGTATGGAGTTTCCTTAAAAAATTAAAAATAGAACTACCATACAACCCAGCAATCCTACTACTGGGCATATACCCTGAGAAGACAATAATTCAAGAAGAGTCATGTACCAAAATATTCATTGCAGCTCTATTTACAATAGCCAGGACATGGAAGCAACCTAAGTGTCCATCAACAGACGAATGGATAAAGAAGATGCGGCACTTATATACAGTGGAATATTACACAGCCATAAAAGGAAATGAAATTGAGTTATTTGTAGTGAGTTGGTTGGACCTAGAGTCTTGTCATACAGAGCGAAGTAAGTCTGAAAGAGAGAAACAAATACCATATGCTAACACATATATATGGAATCTAAAAACAAACAAACAAAAATGGTCATGAAGAACCTAGGGGCAAGATGGGAATAAAGACACAGACCTACTAGAGAATGGACTTGAGGATACGAGGAGGGGGAAGGGTAAGCTGGGACAAAGTGTGAGAGTGGCATGGACATATATACACTACCAAATATAAAACAGATAGCTAGTGGGAAGCAGCCGCATAGCACAGGGAGATCAGCTCAGTGCTTTGTGACCACCTAGAGGGGTGGGATAGGGAGGGTGGGAGGCAGATGCAAGAGGGAAGAGATACGGGGACATATGTATATGTATAACTGATTCACTTTGTTATAAAGCAGAAACCGACACACCATTGTAAGACAATTATACTCCAATAACTATGTTAAAAAAAAAAAAAAGTGTATCAGTAGACCCAGTCTACTCATGGAGAGCAGATAACGAAATTTGTGAACACCAAGAGACGGGGATCACTAGGAGCCATTTTATAAGCTGCCTATCACAATTTTTTCAATGTGTATTATATAAAGAACTATTATATAACACACATTACCATTGAAAACATGAGTTAGATGAGCACCATGTTGCCCTTCTTCTATGGAAAATCAGTTTGCCTAGTTGGCTGTCAAAAAATTTTTGAATAAAAAATGAACCTCTAGGCAATCATTCATCTCCACATTGGCCATTAAAGACAGCTGCCATCTGTCATAACTTAAAATGAAAAAGCCATACTTTATACATAAATAGAAGTATTTGTGAAACTTTTCATTTTAAGATGTAGAAAGGCACTTTAATATTTAAGAAGGGAAACATAGTCTTAGAAGGAACTGATTCAGTAAAGCAGACAGTGTATCTTTTTCATGAAGCTTTCATTAATTTTCTATATTGGAGAGCAGTGTAGTCCAATTGGAAGACCCTAAGTAGAAACCGCAGTCCCTAGAGGTCTCCACTAATTGTGATCCTAAGGCAAATCGTTAAGGCAAACTTCCCTTAATTAGATATATTTCCCAAGTCAGCGACAGCATACTCAACAACTCCCACAACTGTGGTAAGCATCTAATCATTGATTGCTTTCTCTTCCACACTCAGTCAATGAAGTACGACTCCAGTTAAATCAGATGCATTTATTTCTCAATATTTTTGTGTTCCAACTAGCTGAAGTTAGAGTTATCTTGAACTTTCCATCAAGACTTGTAATTTTTAAAGCATACTGATATTTCCATTGATTAATATAACCCTAATTGTTTTCTTTGCTCAAGCAAGACTTTCTGATCATTCAGTTTAAATATATAATTAAGCCCTGTAATTTTTTATCATATAGCACTGCAGGAAGGCAGAGGAAAATAAAAGCATATACACTATTTTTAAATGATGGTTTCTATTAAAATATACTACTTAATGCAATCTCTAAATCAGAAGTGCAAAATAACTCAAAATTGGAGAACAATTTACAAAAATGTCTCATGATTCTACTTCACATGTTGGGTGCTGACCTAGGGCCCAATTCAAACTGCTTTGCAGCCAGTACATGTAAGTGGCAGAAAGGTCATTCTTCAGAGATGGCAGACTAAATGTTAAACCAGACATACCACAGAGTTTACTGAAAGCAATGTCCTATTGGACATCCTATTGGGGATGTAACAGCATTATAATAAATGTTTTCCCTTGAGAAACACTAGATGATTCTCAACATTTAATCAAATTATTTATTTTTTCCTCTCAGCTGTTATAGATGTCTTCATATCTATACTACACAAAACATATCTATCCTATACAGTATATTCCTGTGCTTGCTTATTGTTGGTTTGGATTGCTTCTCCCTCACATTCTATTGTTTCCTTCCAAATGGAAGAAGCTCCACTAGCATTCCACTTCTTTTTCCTTTCTGTCCCTTAAGCTTAACTTGAAGTGGAGTGACTTAATCTGACTGATGATTTTGCAAGGGGAAACTTGGTGCAATCATCCAAGAATTCTTCTCCATTGCCTCTTGGGAATGAACTGTCCGTAGAGCCAGCATGTACTGCTGTAATCCTCCAGACTATGTTTTACAAGGGCAGGCCACCATGTTGGGAGGCATGCAGAGATCCAGCACTATTTTAGGTTGTAAGGCTCTTTAATTCTTGGGTTCACTATTTTAAGAAGACCAATTTCCTTCAGATTCATCTCATTTTTTAAACATCATCTTAGTGATAAGGATGATGTTCATACTCTATCCATTCAATGTCTTTGTTTTATGCCTTATATATCAAAAAGTCAGGTGGAGAAAAGAATTGAATTACATACTGGACCCACTTAAACTCCAATAATTCTTGTAAATAGTTATTTTTCATTATATTTTCTAAGTTATTATTGCCATTTATTATAAACCACTGCATTCTTGTCTTCTGTAACCAAAAACTTGATAGAATTCTTAACAGTTTTTCAACTGATATAGTTTGTTAGGCTGTACAAATTCCATCTGAAATTGACAATATATTGATTTGCCTATTTCTAATGTTTATATCTTGATTTCCTTATTGAATTTGCATCAACTTCCAATGATAGAAGGTAAAAATGCCATTCTTGTATTGAATTTAACAGGAATGACTCTACAGTTTACTAGTGAATACAATACAGGTTTTTGGTTTGAGACAATTTTTTAAAAATATTAAGAATGTATTCTTCCATTAATTGTTTACCAAGAAGCTGCTAAATTAATTTTGTTTCTAATAATGTTGTTAATTTAACATTAAATAATGTAATTCCTTAACTCCTTAAAAAGAATTACAATTAGATAGTCTTAAAAATCTATAATAAGGTGTCTTTCTCCTTTCTACTTTTAACTATTTTAAAATTATTTTTAAACATGGCACATGGATGGCAGGTTTTGTGAGACCCAACATATGTAAAAATATATTTCTATGATTTTCATGCTTAAAAATCTACTTGACTAGGTATAAAATTCAAAATCACTTATGAAGATTCAGCCTCAGTGTATTTGTAGAGGTAATATATTAGAATGTTTATTATAACACCATTTGTATACACTGCAAAGAAGCTAAGGGGATGGATAAATAAAATAGGATATATCCATTTATTAGAAAATCATGTAGCCAGTAAAAAGAATTAAGTAGATCCATATGCACTAACCAGGGAAGTGATAAATTGCATATTAATTGAATTAAAATGTCATACATACATACATATATAAGATAAATAAAGATGTTTAATTTATTTAAAATATGTAACTATACATATGTATGATTAATCAATTACAGTTGCCCCTTGATATCCATGGTGGATTGGTTCTAGGATGCCCACGGATACCAAAATGCCCTCTGTATTCGCCTGTGTGCGGAACACCTGAAAACGGAAGGCTGACTATAGTTGAAATACTTACTCTTTACATTTTCATTTCTAGTGAGTCTTCATGGAAGTTTTAGCATAACTTTTCTTTTTTTTTTTTTTTTTTTTTTGGTACGCGGGCCTCCCACTGTTGTGGCCTCTCCCGTTGCGGAGCACAGGCTCCGGATGCGCAGGCTTAGCGGCCATGGCTCATGGGCCTAGCCTTTCCGCGGCATGTGGGATCTTCCCGGACCGGGGCACGAACCCGTGTCCCCTGCATCGGCAGGCGGACTCTCAACCACTGCGCCACCAGGGAAGCCCTAGCATAACTTTTGAAGAATCTATATTTATGACTCACCATTCAGTGTATATTTTAAAATAGAAGTCTGGAAACCCTTTTATTTGACGTTATACATTCCTGCAAAATGTGTAACAACATATGTGAAACAAAAATGCACACAATTTTTAATTATGGTTACCTTCTGGGGTTTATATTGGATGGCTACAAGAAAAATATTTCAGTTCTACCAGATATTAAAAATAAAGTATTATGTTAATGGTTCCTAATGACTTTTTATGTGTTTTAGTATTTGTTCAAAGGTAACACAGAGCATTATTGTGATTTGAAAAAACAGAAAAACAACTGAACTGGATAATAACCTATTTTTGCAGCATTGCACATACATTATTGTTAATCATTAAAATCAAATTTCACTGTAGGCATTTTTAACTCGATTTTCAGAGAATTCAGAGAAAATACGGTGGAGTTCTACTATTCTACTGTTCTTACTACTGAGTTTTGAAAATTCTTTATATTTTCTGTACACTGGTCCCTTGTTAGATAAGTTGGCAAATATTTTCGCCTAGCTGTAGCTTGCCTTTTCATCTTTTAACAGGATCTTTCCAGAGCAAAAGTTTTTAGTTGTCATGAAATTTAATTCCGCCAAATATTTACTTACAAATCGTGTACTTGGTGTCAAGCCTAGGAACTCTTTTTCAAGACCTAGGTCCCAAAGACTTTTTTCCCTCTGTCATCTTCTAAAACTTTTATAATTTACATTTTACATGTAAATATATAATCCACTTTAAGTTATCATTGTATGAGGTGTGAGTTTAAGTCTAGGTTCATGTTTTTGCTTATGAATATACAAATGCTCCAGCACCATTTTTTTCAAAAAACTACCCTTCTACCATTGAATTGCTTCACGTCTTTGCAAATAGCACTTGGTCATACTTGTTCGGGGATATTTACAAGCATTCTCTTGTTTAATTGACATATAGGTCTAACGGAGGGTAGAAGAATATTCCACCTCAACATATGCCACTTTAGTGTAAAGATTATTTTGAGCTAAAGATTTTTCTCTATTTTCATCTGCTTCAGTTTCATGGATAGTTCTTATTGTTTCATTTCTTCTGCTTGCTTTGGATTTATTTTGCTCTCTCACCTACCTTCTTGAGGGAGAAACTTAGAATATTGTTTTGAGACTTACCCCCTTTTCTAAAGTAAGAATTTAATGCTATAAATTTCCATCTCAGCACTAGCTCAGCTCTGCCCCCCCAAATTTTGATGTTATATTTTCATCTTCATTCAGTTCGATGTACTTTTTATTCTCCTTTTATTCTCTTAGCTTGTGGATTATTTAGAAGAGTCTTTTCAAGTGTTTGGGGATTTTCTGTTAAACCTTCACTTATTGATTTACAGTTTGATTCCATTGTGGTTAAGAGAAAAATTCTGCATGATTCCAATTCTTTTAAATGTGATGAATATTGTTTTATGGACCCAAATATCATCTGTATTGATATGTTTTCTCATTATTCTCTTTGTTTTTCATTTCACTGCTTTTTTCTTTATTTTTCTATGGGCTAAATAAACATATTTTAGAATTTGTTAGAATTATATTATACGTGCATGACTTACCAGTCTATTATTGTAGTCATTTTACCAGTTCATGTGACCTATAAAAACATGATCTCTCTTTACATGGCTTTACCCTCCCCCATTTATAATAGAATTATTTTTAAAATTTCTTTCTACACACATTTAGAACCACATCAGCCATTATGATGATTTTTCCTTCAACTGTCAAACAAAATTTCAAAAACTCAAGAAGAAAAGGGAAACACTGTGCTTACTCATATTTTTGCTTACCATGTCATTCAGATTGTGTGCTTTCTATTGTTAAATCATCAAGTTCAATGATTCTCTCCTCTTTTCGTTCAGTTCTGCTGTTGAGCCTACTCACTGAATTTTAAAAATTTAAGTTATTGTATTTTTTCAGTTCTACAATTCCCATTTTATTCTTCTCTATATCTTATATTTCTTTTCTGAAGCTTTCTATATTTTACTCATTTAAAACATGTTCATAATTTTCACTGAAGCATTTTATTGATAGCTGATATTACAGTCCTTGAGATAATTCTAATTTCCATTTTTTTCTCAGTGTCAGCATCCGTTATCTTTTCTCATTAATTTGAGATCTCCCTGGTTCTTAAAGTAATAAGTGACCTTGATTGAAATTTGAACAATTTAAGTAATCTGCTGTGAGACTCTGGATCTTACTTAAATCTTGTGTCTTAGCCACCTATTTCTGGCACTGCTCCAGCTGGGGAAGGGTGCTGCCACCTTGTTACTGCCAGGTGGGGGAACAAGTCCAGGTTCTCCATTTTGCCTCTGAGGGAAAGGGGCCCTTTGCTACAACTAGACCTGGAGTCAGGTTCAGGCTCTTCACTATGCCTTCACTAATACTACCTTGGCTGTTTGTGCAATGAGTGTCTCGTTGCTGCTTCCCACATGGCTCCACTGATGCTTCAGAAGGGAAGAGTGCACTCACTGCAGCTGAAAGATGATGAAAATCCTGACTCTGCACTAGGCCACCTCTGATACCGCCTCAGGGAAGATGGTGTGAAGGACCTCACTAACTCCAGGTGGGGACTTCCAGGCTCTCCAGATAGTCTCCCCTGATGCTGCAGAGGGAGAACCCTTGCTTGGTGATGAATGTTCTTGATTTCCAACTCTTCCTTCTCTGACACTGCTCTGGAATGGAAGCTACAACCTAGTGACGGTGGAAGTCTGGATTCTCTGCCTTCTGTTGGGGGCGGTGTGCCATAGTTATTTTATATTGTTTATCTGGAGTGGAGCAGTTATTTTGTTTTAAAGATTTGTGTGCCTAAAGACAGCAGGGTTTCCTAGGAGCTTTTTTTTTTTTTTTTTTTTGTCTGTAACTGTTAGCATTTCCAGGTCACTTGGCTTCTCCAGGAATTGCTATGGGCTATAAGAGAAAAAAGGAAAATCCAGGGAAATCCCCCCAGGTTGTTCCTCAGATTCTGAAGTCTTAGTTGGTTATTTTCTTCTCCCTGCCCTTCAAAATCTTGTTTGTTTTATACACAATGCTAAGGCATTTTATCTACATAGTGCAAATAAAAGGGAAAAGATATCTACTCCATCTTCCCAGAAATAAAAGTCTCTTCACTGTTCAGTTTTATTTTTTGCCTGTCTTCACAGGAATTTTAGCATAACTTCTGGAGAAGTTGTGTTAGGAACTACTATTCAGTAGTAATTTTAAAATAGTAACAAAGAAATTATTTTATTTAGAATTACACTTTCTTGTAATTAATGCCTCCCTTCCCCTGTTCTAAGACATTGCATGCAGTATCAATGTATTCAGTCTCTGAGTACGCTATGAATTTAACTCAGAAAAAAAAAGGTGCCTTTCTCTCCTAGAGCTAATGAAGAGCTCTATAAAGCTATGAAAAATCCTATATATACTTTTAAAATCCCTATCAAAACTATGAAAAACACACATGGTGCACAAAATATGCCCTTAGGTGCTCAAGAATTTAGCAATAGGCTCTGAGCTTCTACTCAAATACAGACTTAAAATAACTGTGGAAGAAGCCGTAAGATACTACATAATATATGCTGTGAGTTGACTTTGTATTTAATGAACTAGCAATTGATTGCAAAATGATTTATTATTCTGTTTACTTTTAAAGTCCAGATTTGCTTCTATTTCTCTTAATCTATACTTAACTCCTTTTTGTAATACTCCTTTCTAAATACCAAAGAAGTATTAAGAAAAGTTTCACATCTCACTTTTTAAAATCTTTGATTCAAGGTTCTTTCACTTACCAGCAATATTTTATTTGCTGTTTCTATAAGCAGGGTTCAGGAGTATAGTTTTTGTCTTTATCATAGATCTTACCTTATTTTATAATTCATATTTTCTTTCTCTCAGATCTGTCCAGTGGTAACTCTGTGGCACTGTGACCAAATACCATTCCAGCATTTCTAGTTGAAAGACTATCCTTTCCCCACTGAATACCTTGGCATCTTTGTCAAAAATCAATTGGTATATATGTATCAGTCTAATTCTGTTCCATTGATCTATTCATTTATCTTTATGTAAATATCATACTGTATTTATTACTGTTGTTTCATAATAAATTAGAAATTTGGAAGTATAAGTCGTTCAACTCAGTTATTTTCTAAATATAATTTGACTTGTAGGTCATTTGTATTTGCAAATATAGTTAGAATTAACTTCTCAATTTCTATTTAAAAATCCACTGTGATTTTGTAATTAGATAGCATTGAATCTATAGATAAATTTGAGAAGAATTTATATTATAATAATGTTGAGCCTTCCAATACATTTATATGGTATAACTCTGCATTTATTTAGTTTTGATTTGCCTCAGCTGTGTTTTGTAATTTTCAGGGTACAGGTCTTTCACATATTTTGTCAAATTTATTCCTAAGGATTTCATACTTCTTGATGCTATTGTAAATGAAATTGTTTTAATTTTATTTTATTTTCTAATTATTCATATCTAGAGTTCAGAGATATAACTGATTTTTATGTTTTTACTTTGCATCCTATAACCTTCCTAAAATAATTTTTTAATTCTGGCATCTTTTTACAAATTCAAAATATTCTACTGGCAATATCATATTGCTTATAAATTTTCTGGGTTTTATTTAGGTTTGTTTTTATTCCAGTAATTCTAGGAAAAACCCTGCCTTGTTCCTGATATTCCTGGGAAACATTCAACCTTTAACAATTAAGAGTAAATTTGCTGTGTTTCCTGGATACCATTTTTCAAGTTAAGGACATTCCCTTCTATGTCTGGTCTTCTGAGTTTTTTTTATCATGAATAGGTGTTGAATTTTGTAATATGGAATTGGAACAGGTAGTTCAAATTCTAATCTAAAAGTACAGTGCCCCCCCACCCCACATTCAGCATATGTATTTGTCTTTCTGCCACAGTGAAAGTGCTGTTTCTCAAGAGCATCAGTATATTTACTCATTTCCTTAATCTTACGATAAATACAAAAAAAGTTTTTTGGAATTATTTCATGTGTAATACAATCAATAGCAAACTTACTGAGTAAAGGTCACATTTTCTTTGCAGTTTTGTATCTTGTAAAGGTGTACAGTCAGAGTACCAAATTCAACATTTCCTTTGTTTAATTCTATTTTTCTTGTCTGCAGACATGCTATCAATTTGCTATATCACTTTACTATCATAATTTACTTTTATAAACACTTTGATATGTGACCGAGTCAATATAAAGTCATTCTAATAATTCAAGACTTAGTGTCAGTGATATGTGTTTGTCTTTTAACTTTCTACCAAATTATTCACCAATTATCAGTAATGGAGAAATACAGAGTCTTGAAAACTTCCAATCTCTTCCTGTGGGCAAATACAAATCTCTTCTGCTACAAATTCAAGGTGGCTGATTATTCTGGGTGTGTGCACCATTAACAATGGCTTCTATTCTTACACTTAAAAAAAAAAAGGTTTTTTTTTCCTCTAGTGAAGAAGGTAGGCAAACTAGTCCCAGTTTAAACCATATATATTTGAATTTGCATCTGCAGGCTTAGATTTCCATGACTAGGACCAGAGTAGACTTATCAATGTGGACACAATACAAAAGATCCATTTTTGTTGCACAAATATGATATTCATATGTTTCTTGGGGATACTGTGCAGTTCTACAAATAGCTCTGTGTTCTGTGGAGTTTTACAAATTCCAGAAAGTATAATTGTGGTATTCCTGGTTTCCATATGCATAAACAAACTTGTATCCAGATGCAGCAACATTAAATGCTAGTAACAAAGTTCTCTCTAATCTAAAAAGATAGTGGCAAATGTGTTTCTGAAAGGAATAGCTGGTTTTTAATCTGTAGTAGAAATAAATCTCTCACTAAAATTCAAGGATACATTATCATGATACTGTGTAGGGAGCAATGTAAGTAGATGAGTTGGCAATCAAATTTCATGCTTCAGGGCTTGAACTGTTTTTATAAGGGTTATAATGGGATCTTTTGAAATAAGTGAAGGAATTTTTCTTGCCTTAAAAACTTTAGAGATATCTACGTAGATCATGGTCCAATCTGGAGTTTCAAATGTACAGTTAACATAGCTATTCAAAAAAGAGAATTCAACAAAGTTTAATGTCTCTTAGCTTCCCTGAAGTGACACAGAAAGGCATGATATGAAACCTTTTGGACACAAAAAGAGTCCATGAAATTATTCAACTGGCATTCTTCCTCATCTCAGAGGGAACTGACATCTTACTCTTTCCTGTACTTGTAACCAAAAGACACATTTTTATTCACACAGTAAGGCTCACCTTCTGCTCTCCAGTTCCGTACATCATAGCTGTGTATAGAATCCATAGAAAGCAACATGGCAAAAAAGGAGCCAGTAAAAAACATGTCATCTATATACCAAGAATCAGTGTTGATTCTATGCCATGAACAGCTATCTTTCATTCCCTTAACTGAAGTGTATACATTATTCTTGTAGTTTAGTGCTCCCTTTAAATCACTTCTTGTATGGAAATTAATGAACATTTTTAAAAAGTATTTTATTTCTCTTTGTTTCTATATCTCTGCTATAATTTATTGTATATATGCTACATGGCCAATTTTATTCTCATGAAATCACTATACAAGATTCTTTGGGACTTAACTCTGATATCTAAACACCCAAAGTGCCCTCTTCTCTAAATAATATCAATAATACCAAAATTTTCTTCTCAAGAGAGTAGAACCACTAAAGGGAAACAGTCTTTTCATAATGTACCTAACAATTAAAAGATATGTGTAAGAGGAGTTTTATAAAGTGTTAAGTATTAAATAAATGTAGTTTCCATTTCATAACCCAAAGGTATAGTAAGTATTCAGTGTATATTTCTTACTACTAAAAAAACAAACAGGGCTTCACTGGTGGCGCAGTGGTTGAGAGTCCGCCTGCCGATGCAGGGGACACGGGTTCATGCCCCGGTCCAGGAAGACCCCACATGCCGCAGAGCGGCTGGGCCCGTGAGCCATGGCCGCTGAGCCTGCGCGTCCAGAACCTGTGCTCCGCAACGGGAGAGGCCACAACAGTGAGAGGCCCGCATACCGCAAAACAAACAAACAAACAAAAAAAAACCACAAAACACAAAACAACAACAACAAAAACTTGATCAATTTAGCTTGTCCTTTGCAATAGTATGTTAAGTTTCATGTCAGAGAAATTGGGAAGTAATAATCAATAAGTTATTTACCCAGGGTCATATTTATGTAGCAATCCATGCTATTTTTCAGTATACTGAAATTGAAATTGTTCACTCAAACTTAACATATAGTCCATCAAAATTAGAAACTTACATGGCCATAGTAATAACAAGTTCAGATGAAAGGTAAGTCATCCATAATCATTATGTTCTTTTCTGATTAATATATACTAATGCGCCTAGAAGGTTGTTCAGACATAATAAAACCTATTTCAAGAATTTTCTAGTATAAATAGTATAGATACTGTGTTCATAAGTATGATATCTTAAAAGCCACCTCTTAGTTCTCATAAATATATTTAAAAGAAAACAAACAAAAATAGGTTATTGTTAAAATAAAAATCATAACCATTAAAAAGTTAATTCATGTCTTACTAAATTACAGAAATGTTGCTTGCGTTAAACTTTTTAACTAATTAGATCAAAGTGTTTTATATCACAAATTTAATGGTAATAGAGATAGCTATCAAATGTGTTTACTTCTTTTTTTATTAGTGAAGCTTTTATTTCCACCAGAGTATTGCATGTATTTGAAAATACACCTAAATCTGTATTTGAAAAAAAAAAAAAGTTTGTTCAAAAGTTATAAATTACTACTTTGAAAAAACTTTCACGCTGTATAACCTCACTATGAGATGTTACATTTTATCAGATGTGTGGCTTTTTAAAGATACTGGCCCAAGCAAAACCTGATATGATTTTAACATCTACTCTTGACGTGAGCAAATAAGATAAAATATTCCTATCACATTGTCCGAAAAGTGTTGCTCTTATTTTCCCTGTTCTCTTCTCTTTCTTCTCCTCTTCCTTCCTCCTTCATCTTCTTTAAGCATACTAATACTAGGATATTAATAAAATAAATATAAGCAAATGATGTTTAAATGTGTTTTCTAAAAGAATAATTACTGTTTACCTGTTTTTCCATTAAATATGATATTCCCTGCCTATATATGTCTATATATGTTTTATATAACAATATCCAGAAAAGGTCTAAACAAAAGTTATCAGAAGCTCTACATGTATAAATAGGGATTGTCAAATGTGAATTTTATGGTAGTAAGCCATTTCACAGGGGATTCCCTGACTTCAGTGTCTATAGATTTTAGCTCTTGGTGTGTTTAGGTTTCCCAAAGAAGACTTTTCCCATATTAGATGTGGTAACATGTTAAGCTAAACTGACAAAGTTCTGGGAACTCTGTGGATTAAAACATCTGAGGATCTCGTGATTCAATATGTAAGCGTCCCTTAACCACTTTGTTATCACCACAGTACCCTGGACTGTAATTTGCCTATTGACTGGCTGTTTTACGCTCTCCCGCAAAAGAACCTCTAATCTGCTGCCTAGGTATTGCACAGAGTGGTATATATACTTAACAGTTGAGTTGCTTTTTAGACAAACTTTCAATTATTCAGTGTTTAGGTTCACCTTTACTTCCAATTCCATTGATATCTAACACTGACAATTCCTAAGATTTTTGTGGATTATAGAGAGTAACTGGGTTATTTTTTCCAGTTTTATTGAGATATAATTGACATACAGCACTGTATAAGTTTGTTATACAGCATAATGATTTGACTTATATATCATGAAATGATTACCACTGTAAGTTTAGTGAACATCCATCATTTCATATAGATACAAAATAAAAGAAAAAAAAGTCCTTACGATGAGAACATTCCTTACATATGTCCTTCTAAAACAATGCTTATCAGCATAATTTTAAATTAATATCAAAAGCAGAAAAAAAGGTTGAAAGATGAAACTGAAATACTAATGCAAGTACATGTGCATGAAAGAATATATCAGAAATTGTCTCTTGGATCTGCATTTCTTTAATCCTTAGTATTGCAATATCAAATCAAAGTGTTTATCTAAGTTAGTAGTTCTCACATCTTATATTTGAATTTCCCTAATCTATGAAGTAGAATGAACATATTATCAGAATTATAAAATTTTACTTAGAAGTGGGCCACTCCAAGTAAGCAGTATAGCAAATTTAATTCTTATTTCATACCATATTAATATTTGTTACAATCTAAATTTACATTAATATCTCTATTTTTCTAATATAATTCGTTTTCCATAATACTCTGTCATTTGTATTGTATGGTTTTTAGTTTCTAATACCCCAGAACATAAGATTCAGTGAAAATAATTGCTTCAGAGTTTATAAAAATACATATAAAGAGTAAAGCATTGACTGAATTATCTGAACTGACCTCTTGAGCTTGTGATTTTAGTCAATCTAGAAGAACTTTGAGAATTGCAATGTACCATTCGAGAGGGAGAGGGAGAGAGCCAGAGCCAGAGAAAGAGAATTGTGGTAGACCAGATTATGACCAAAATTGCTCAAAAATATGAAAGTCAAAACGTCATTGATAGTTTAAAATTTGACCAATATAGAGATGCAGTAAACCTGCATTTTTAAGAAAATGCTTTGTTGTAAAACAAAGGCCTAATTGTTTAATAATTATCATGACCATGTGGGAATGAAGGTCAGACAAGATTGACTGCCTGGATATCATATTTCATTTGATGTTTGTCTGCCAAAGCTTTTTCTAATCTCAGAGGAACACTGAAACCTACATAGGAGACATTTGTTAGAGTGACCACACTTCATTGAAATAGGAGAACCAAATTCCTAAAATTTCAATGGTCAAAAAAGTGTTCCTTCAACCAGTAATTTAAAGCTGTAATATCTTCTTTATAAAAATGGTAAAGAAGAGACATGAAAGGTGATAGATAGTAAACGCATAAATGTACTTTTGCTATCTGGATAAAATGGTTGATAATGTCCAACCCTTTGACATTTTTCACTGAGAACAGACCATTTTCTTTAGGCCCTTTGCCCGCTGCTATTTCACCTTCCTGTTACACACACACACACACACACACACACACACACACACACACACACGTGCGCGCATGCGTGCATGCCCACACGTGCTCATGCTGATAATCATTTGTATTATAAGAATTTGTAGAGAAAGAGATAATTTTCTCTCCACTAAAAAAAGTATATGTTATTTTAATTCAAATAATTTCCATTAAAGTGCTAACTTAGTAAGCAATGAGAAGTTCAGTCTCCTGATATTGGACATGTTATCAGAGAAAACACAGGGGAAGAAAGATGAGAGATTTACTGGAATTCTCCGAATTTGTTCTGAAGCTATGAAATGAATCAGCTGTTTTTCTTCAAAAATATTTTATATTATAAATCTGTTTTTTGGAAGGCATTGATACTGACAGTGATTTTAGATAGTGGGTTTAGATTCAGCTGAAAGGACCAACCAAGATCACTGCTTCCCACACTGAGCCCTTAACTTTGTCCCTTACTTGAATCTGCAAAGGATAATAAATATTGCCTGTTATTTACAACTTCCCTAAAATCTTTGCCCAAAACCCCCCCAAAACCACAAAACCTTTCCTCATAGCTTTGTAGGACAGTGTTCTAAGTATTCATTGTGTTTCCATAAATCCTCACTGTAATTTCCAATTTTCTAAATATATAAAATAATTGTGTCTAAAAATTAATGACAGATCCAAATATTTTAAGTGCTTAAAAATATAAAAAGATAAAGTCATGGAATGATTTACAATCCTTAACAAAGCAGTAGAAACTGACAGTAAATAAGTAAAAGGACAATTGTTTTAGGTATGGTACCGATCCTTTTTAAAATTAATATTATTTTCTCAGGAAAGGATATCCCTTGCACAGATAACACTTTGCACAGTTACTTGAATGTAATAAATTCTGACTAAATATTAATTAAATTATAGAACATGAGACATTTGAAATTTAATTACTTAAATATGGGACTTTATATTTCCATAATATACAATGAATCAACTGGAAGGAAGTCATTTGGACTTATTTCCATAAAAACTTGGCAAAAGCTCTCTCAACATACATATTAAAGATTTTGCCCTGATACTCTAATAATCAAAACCTTTTATTAATCAAGTGCCTGTGCTTATATAAGAAACAATATCTGTAATTTAGATCACTCATGACTGTTATAATACCTTTTGCCAATTTTGACTGAAGAGAACTGTGTTGGCATGCTGAATAGCTTTATAAATATCACATTTTTGGCCATGTAGCAATCTATTGAAAACATATCAAATAAAATTTATTGATCACACTAAAAAGTAAAAGGAGTAGCTTCAATTATAATTATAGAATTTGGGAAGTATTTAGCGATTTTATGAAAGAAATCATAAAATAAATTTTATATAAGAAAAAATGTTTTCATTAATTTAATATAAATATTTGTATTTGACACATTCTGCAGGATATATAATTTTCAGATTGATATCTAGTTTTCCCAGAATCTTCTGGCAAAAATTTTTTTGTTTCATGATTGGCAAATGCTTTAGTATGCCTCATACAGATTTCACTCTTGGGGCCTAATTTAACAGAAGTGGTAGAAGCATAATGAACATTTTTTTGGACTTTGTGTTACAACCTTTTTTTTTTAATCATGATTATTTTAATAACAAGGGAATTGTTCATTTGCTCTTTAATTTGATGTTCACTTATTGAAGGTTATAAGGTCAAACACTGCCTTCTTTATTTAAGGTCTTTTCTGCTTTCTGAAATAAAGAATTATTATACTCTTCTTTTTGCAGTTACAGTGATACCCTAAAGAATATGTCAGGTTAATATATAGGTTAAAAAAATTGGCCAACTAACTGAAATAAAGCAAATAAATGATTTTGAGTCAACTAACTGTTTCTACTGTCTATATGGTTGTAAACATCTCCTAGTTTGATCACTATTTCTATGGAAAGAGTCAAAAACAGAATCATTACAATGGAAAGGACAGAGAATAACAAGTGTTGGCAAAGACATAGATAAATTTTAATATTTATGTACCACTAATAAAATTATGTTTATGCATCTATTTTAAGTTCTTTTTAGTATGTCAAAAAATGGAAATGTACATATTGTACCCAACATTTCTGCGTATAAACTTTCCAAATATAAGCTTGTATAATCTTCACAAAGGGCATGTATAGGTATGTTTATACAGCACTATATTTAATATTCCCAAGCTGGAAAATATTGGCATAAAATGAACAAATCATTTGTATTATATTTATGCAATGAAACACTATACAGCACTGAGAATGACTAATTTACAATTACTACAACTACACAACAACCCAGATGAATCACAAAAATAAATGTCAAGTGAAAGAAACTAGACTCCTAGAAGTATCAATACATACTGTATGATTCCAAGTGTATAAAATTTAAAATGAGACAAAGCTAATCTATGAAGTCAGAAGTCAGGGTACTGATTACCTCTAGGTTGGTGAATAATACCTGAAAAGGAGCATGATGAAGCTTAAGGGGTGATTTTTTTTCCTGACTGGATTCCGATCCCCCAGATGTGCTCAGTGTATGACAATTCATCAAACTGTATATTTATCTTTAGTGTCTATATATTTGCAAAAGCTTTGCATAAAAAGAGAAATTTAAATGAGCCTCATTGTAATTAATTATATATTACTACTCTAAGATAATATAAACACAGTTATTAAAAATTTGTTAAAATATATGTGGTTATATTTATACCCTATAGCCTAATAAAGACCTAGGTTATTCAATAACTGTGTTTCTACAGAAGACAACATTCTGTAATTTGGATCAATAAAGAATATCATCATTTCTTCTACCAGTAAATAACAGAAGTTTCCCATTGTAATCAATTGACATACACATCTAATTGTATTGTTATAATGATGATTATACAGAGATCATAAGTTATTTTTTTCCCAAAATTTTGCTTGAATAAAATAAATAAGAAATACATCATGTCTCAAACTGAGTAACATACTTCTGCAGAATGAATACAAATTAAAGATTACCTTTATATAACTAGTGGCAGAACTGACACTGTAAAAGTTTTGGGGGATTAACTTAGTTAATAAAAAGAAGTTTGAGTTTGAGAATATTTCACACTATGGATAACCAACTATACTTCTCCAAAGAGGGATAAAGAATACATACATTAAAAATGTCTGTGCAAAACAAAACAAAAACACTAGGCAATATTTTCTGATAAATACAAAACAAAAACAACAACAACATCAAAACAAACAACGACCACCTTTGGGATAGAGAAATTAGAAACTTGGGATTTAGTTCTAGTTCTACATATAGAACTTTGATAGCCTTGCATGTCATAACTAGCTATTTTTTCATTAGTTCAACCAATATTGATCAAATATCCACTACATGCTAGGCATTTCTCAGTCTGAGAACTTAAAATAAATAGAATTATTATTCATTTGCTATTTCACAGACTCAGGACATGGAAATGAGCAATTAAATGAAATGGATAACAGTGAAGGGTCTGCAGAAACATCCACGAGAACAGACATGGGAGGATAACAATAGGGTGATAGCCAAAGCCCAGCTGTGAATCTTTACTCCTAGATCAGTGTCTTGGATTCTGATTCATGCTGTGCATCTAAACAACAGGTCACTGGAAATATTCTTAGGGCAGAATTTGATCCTGTTTATACCACATTCAATGACTGTTCATGCTGCTTCCAAATATTCCTGATTTATAATCTTGGTGAGATTACAGTTTATGCTTCAAAAAGATTGAATAGACTATTCTCATGAAGTTAACAAGTGAACCAGATATGTGCTTCCCAAAGTTCGTTTTATAATTGTATTCTAAAACAAATAAAATTTTTTTGATATTTTAAACTTTTTATTTTAAAATAGAGATTTGCAGAAAGTTGCGGGGCAGTACAAAGGTCTCATGTACCGTTAACCCAATTTCCCCAAATGGTCACATCTTACATGATTACAGTGTAAAACAAAAACAAGGAATTTGACATTGATATGATGTGACTGTAAATGAAGATTTCTAACAGTTTTCAATTAAAACCCAATCTGTGTGTGTGTGTGTGTGTGTGTGTGTGTGTGTGTGTGTACCTATGTGTATGAGGGTGTGTTTACTTTCTTAGTTACACTGTATCTTTTCAACAAATTTTGATTAACTAACAGAATCTTTTTCAAACATTTGTCTCCAAATTCCAGACCTTGATAAAATATCTATCTGATTTCTGAGATATACATAAGGGATCAGTCCACTGTCTTTATAATCGTATAATTACAATTCATCACCTGTCTTTTCTGCTTTCATTCTATCAATATTTAGTTTTCCCATACCTAACTAGTGTCTGTCAGCAAATGAAACAGTGTAAGTGGAACAAGAAGCTACAATACAGTGACTCTGCCCTTGAAAAAGATTTCAAGAGTCTCTTTTTCAGGTTCTTTATTTCCTTGCCTTCTTCTTTGCTCTGTTCCATTCCTATTCCTTTCTTACAATATTGAGACATACACAGAACATCATTTCAAGAATGGAGAATTTAGTCATGTACCATGTTTGCACATAGCTTTAATGTGATTGTCTATGATTCCATAGGCAAACATAATAACCCTGAATTGCACACAAAGTCTGTAGTCATATCATCTGTGGCTACAGATGGAAAACAGCCTGCACAAACAGTAGGTATTGCTAACCAGGTGGATTTCCAGTTTCAATATGTTTGAACAAATCTTTGGGTAACAAACACAAAGACATTAGCAACAGGGCAATGTTGAAGAGGTGTCAGGAGAAAGCACTCTCAAGTCCAACCCTAAACATTTTCTATAAAATCCAAGAATTACTTGAAGAACCTTAGCATATCTGAGCTTATTTCCTCAATTACCTCTGGAGCAGCTTAAAGGCTGCCAATCTCTCCTCCTCTCATTGCTGTGAGATGACCAGTAATTCCAAGGAAAAAAAAAAAAATACAGTCTAAATTAGCTGAATGCTCTCAACCTCTAGAGAATTTAAAATCAGGAAACATGATTATTTACGCCTGTTCTTATATCTTATTTGCCTTTATTTTCTTTAAAAAAAAATCTGACTTTTGCTTATTCAAAGCCATGACCAGCAGTTTGGGAAAGGAGAGATCTTCCTGTGATTGTTCTTCTCCTTTCCTCACCATTTCTACCTAAGCGACCCCTGATGCTCTTTGATAATGAAGCTACCCAAGTGTGGCCTGATAACTACTGGGGCTGCTTAACACACAGTGCCTGTTCCCATTTTTGAGGGGTTCCTGTCCTCCCCAGAGCCCCTGACACACAACATTCAATAGAACACCCAGTTTCAACTTTCACCTTCAGGACCACTTCCCTCCTTAGTGACTCATTCAAGCAGGAAAGGGAAATCTGTGTTGGGGTGTGGAGTTTTCCCTTCAGATTAAAATGCTTCTGGCTGCTGGCAAAATTAGAAAAACAGCTTCAAGGATAAAATAGTTTTATTTTATTTAATGCTACCAGTAGGAGAAATTTTTAACATCTACACCCACAAGCATGCCCCTTTAGGATTCAGAAGTCACCCCCCTCCTTATATAATACATATAGCACTTTACCTCTGAAAATGATTTCTGACGATGACACGAATATCAAAATTAGGAAAACAGCCAGAAAGCATTTCCTTCCTTTTATGTTTTATGCCAGTTGCCCTCCCTGAGTCTTTTCATTTATCCTGGCAGAGGTTTGTCTCTTTGCCTTTAAAAGTTAAATCCACCTTCATCGCACAATGTAGAAAGAAGTGAAATTAAACTGCAGTGTGTTCCAGAGGAGAAAATCTACTTTATTCATCTCTCAGCCCTACTTTAACTTACACTGACCTAATTACAGCCCACACCAGGAGAAGCAGAAGAGCTGAAGGAGCACTTCTGCCACCTAGTGGTCAATGCCCTGTATTGTGCACTGAGACCTCCACGTTTTCGCTTTATTTTTGAAATGTCTGGCACACAAGTGTAAATGACCTTCTCTAGTCTCTGCATGAATACTGAGGATATGCATCACACACTGCTCTGTTCCTTTGGAGATTCAAAATGTAATGGTCTTCTAAAGAACTCTATCTAGAGAAGGGTGAATTAATGGCTCTTAAGATGAACTATAGCTTGAAAACTGTATTATTAAGACTGTATAACATTTCATGAAAGTTAAATTGAAAATGATAATGTAAATATTAATAGCCATTAAAGCTATCTTTTAAATACTATGAATCGAATTGAATATTTAGGGATGTTAGCACCCTTCTCACTAAATCAGTTATCCTTTCTCGTAGCAGCTGCATGATTTAGCTAGCTGAATGATTTCCTCAGTGCAGCAACTGGCATGTTTATTTGTTTGCTTTTGGGAGTGGTAGTGGACATTTCAGAATGCTCCGTTCTCTTTCTTCTGGCTTCATTAATGAGTTATTGATCAGTGACTTGAAAGAAAAACTTGGATGAAAAATGTAGTCAGCCTTAAATCACCAATGCTAATTAAAACCAGGGAAAGGAAGGAAAATGGAAGGTGCTAAAAATACCCTAATATCAGGGTAGCCAATCTCCTCCTCCATCAAAGCATCAAGGCAGCAACCATGAGCTTAGCCTAGCTTCCCTGCCTGTATCACAGAGCAGGGAAACACCCCGGTGCAAAAGTTCCTGTGGATAGAAAATGAAGGAATCTGCTGTGTACAGAGTGGGTAATCAATGCTAGAATCATTAGGGTAAATAATGGTCAGGGTCACATGTACAGTCCTTTCAACAAAGCACTCAAAAGGGATATGATAATTTTCAGTGTTAGAGTAGATTAAGATGCTCTTCAACATAGTGACTCCAGATTGCTTATCATACTAAATCTAGAGAGAAAATCAGTAAAGAATTTTCATCATTATTTATAAGGACTGTTAAGTACCTACTGTTTTGAGATCTTGTTTAGAGTCGTGGTGATACAAGAGTCTATTTATATGATTTATGGCTTAACCAGACCTATTTTATTTTATGAAAAGTTAGTGTGTTAAAATTGATATGATAACTTATTTGTCAAATGTTTATTGGAGAGTGAACTATGGGCCAGTCCCTTTAAACAGAAACAAGGTTTACATATTACAAGCAAAAACCAACATGGTCAGGCTCTCATGAAGGTTAATTTGATTTTTTCCTCTACTCTCTGTACCATGTACACTAAAATAAGAAATGATGTATGATGTATTGCACAGTATCTAAAAATCAACCCTCTCTTTCCAATTCCACTGCCCTTGCTTAAGTCAACCTTCTTTATTTTTAGCCTCGATTATGTCAGTGGCTTCTGAACAGGTCACTATGTTCAATCTCTGTGTTATCCCAAATTTCATATGTTGAAATCCTCACCCCACCATGTGATGGGATTGGGAGGTGGGAATTTGGAAGGTGATTAGATCACCTAATCTAGAGTGTAGAGGCCTCATGGATGGGATTAGGGTCCTAAGAAAGAGACCCTCGAGAACTCTCTCACCCTCATTCTGATAAATGAGGGCACAACGCGATGTCGGTAGTCTGTAATCCAGATGAGGGCCTGCACCAGAACCTGACCACGCTGACACCATAATTTTGGACTTCCAGCATCTAGAACTGAGAGAAATAAACTTCTGTGGTTTATAAACAACTTGATATATGGTATTTTTATAGCAGCCTGAACAGACTATGACAAATAGTTTTTTCACAATTTGAATTAATTAAGGGAGTGAGACTTGCAGATATCTGAAGAAGAGCATTCCAGACATCAGGAACTGTTAGCACAGTGACTCTGAAATTGGACCTTGGTTGGTGTGGTCCATAGGGGTTAAGAAGCTAATAAGGCTAGAAGAGAGTGAAAAAGAGGGAAAGTAGTACAATTTGAAGCAAAAGCATTCATATCATGTAAGGTCTTATTGGCTTTTATAAAAACACTGGCTTGTAATCTTAGACAATAGTGCCTTTGGAAAATTTAGAGGAGAGGGGTGACATTATCCTGATAAAACAAGATCCCTAAGGCTACCGTGTTCAGAATTGACTTTCTGTGGACAAATATTTGGAAGCTATTGGGGAAATACAGGTAGGGTATAATAATGGCTTGGACTGCAGTAGTAACATAAGTAGTTGGCTTCTAGATATATATGATGATCCATCAGTATTTTCTGAAGAAATGTATTTGGGATGTAGGAAGAAGACAGAAGTAAAGGGGTGGCCCCAAGGTTTCTGATATTTAAAACTGGAAAAAGGGAGTTGCCATTAACACTAAAGGGGAAGAGAGAGGGAAAAGCAAGGTTTGGGGGAAAGATTAGGACGTATTAACTTTGAGATATCTATTTGAAATGCAAGTGGAGATGAGTAGGCAGTTGTATATCTGTCTGTAATTTAGGATGAGAGATCTGAAGACATATTTGGAATTTTCAGAATACAAATGGTATTTCAAACCCTGAGACGGTATGAGTTCACCAAGAGAGAACACAGATGGCAAAGAACAGATTTTTAAAGACATTCTCAACTTTGGAGTATTCCACCATTAATAAATCAAGAAGAAAAGGGGAAACCTACAAAGGAGATTAAAGGTGTAGCCACTAAATAAGCAAAGACCAAGAGAATTTTGTTCTGGAAGTCCAGTGAAAAGTTCTGACAAGTGAAGGAGCAATCGACATATCAGTGCAGCTTATAAATCAAGTAAGATGAACACTGAGAACTGACCATTGGATTTATCAGCATGGAGACCACGAATAACCTTGACAAGAGCAGTGCTAGTAGACTGCGAGAAAGATAGCATGATTGGAGCAGATTCAAGAGAGAACAGGTGGAAGAGAGAACGTGAAGAAAGTAAATATACCATATAAACAAATATACCAGTATAAAGCTTTCAGTATTATTTGTGTTCATATTGTTGCAAGAATTTAATAAATCAGTCATGATGACTATGTACCTCAAGACAAAATATAATTAATTCTTGAGCCTCTTTAGAATTAAGCAGATAATGAAATAACAGAAATTGAAGTAATGCAAAAAAACCCTAAAAACTACTTTATTGTTGTTGTTGTTTTTATTATTATTATTAGTGTTCTTTATATTCTTTGTTTTCCTTATATTCCTCCAAATGCAAAATTAGATATATTAATAGTTTAATTACAGATTTTCACAGGTGATCTTTTGTACAGGAATCACCAGTGAATGGACCATATATATAAAAGTGTCTTGTAACATGAAAGGTAAGTATGACTAAAGTGAGAAAAATATACAATATATATATTCCTTTTAAAGAAAACAACTGAGTTCCAAAAATAAGACAAATGATTAAATTTTAATTTATTTGATAAATTAATAGAGTTAATAAAATTTACTGTGTTAAAGAACAACACTAATCAAAACAAAGAAATTTAGACCTTGATTTATCATTTACCTGGGATGACTATCCTTAGAAAGTTTCTTGTCTTCAGTAGCTATCTATACTTAAGAGAGTAAAACAGCTGTGTTATATTCCTAACTAAGAAGAAAAGAATATGCAGGAAAAATGAATATTCAATTTTAGAAGCAATTAATAAAATATAAACTTAAATAATCAAAGCGCAAATCATGTATTAAACTCTGCTGGGTCTAAAATACTGATACACAAAACCCCCCAAATAGCTGAAACAATCTTGAGAAAGAAAAATGAAGCTGGAGGAATCAGGCTCCCTACTTCAAACTATACCACAAAGCTACAGTCATTAAAACAGTATGGTACTGGCACCAAAACAGCAACATAGATCAATGGAACAGGATAGAAAACCCAGAAATAAACCCACACACCTATGGTCAATTAATCTACAATAAAGGAGGCAAGAATACACAATAGAGAAAAGTCTCTTCAATAAGTGGTGCTGGGAAAACTGGACAGCTACATCTAAAAGAATAAAATTAGAACATTCTCTAACACCATACACAAAAATAAACTCAAAATGGGTCAAAGACCTAAATGTAAGGCCAGGCACTATAAAACTCTTAGAGGAAAACAATGACAGAACAATCTTTGACATAAATCACAGCAATATCTTTTTCGATCCACCTCCTAATGAAAATAAAAACAAACATAAATGAATGGAGCCTAAACTTAAAAGCTTCTGCACAGCAAAGGAAACCATAAACAAAACAAAAAACAACCTACAGAATGGGAGAAAATATTTAAAAGTGAAGTGACTGACAAAGAATTAATCTCTAAAATAAACAAACAGCTCATGCAGCTCTATATCAAAAAAAACAAACAACCCAATCAAAAAATGGGTAGATCTAAATAGACATTTCTCCAAAGAAGACATACAGTTGGCCAAAAAACACAGGAAAATATGCTCAACATCACTAATTATCAGAGAAATGCAAATCAAAACTATAGTGAGGTACAGTGTAGTCCACAAACAATAAATGCTGGAGAGGGTGTAGAGAAAAGGGAACCCTCCTATACTGTTGGTGGGAATGTAAATTGGTACACCTACTGTGGAGAACAGTATGAAGTTTTCTTAAAAAACTGAAAGTAAGGAATTCCCTGGCAATCCAATGGTTAAGACTCTGTGTTCTCACTATCGAGGGTCCAGGCTCAATCCCTTGTTGTAGCCAAAACAAACAAACATGCAAACAAAAACAAAAAAACTAAAAGTAGAACTACCATATGATCCAGCAATCCCACTTGTGGGCATATATCCATAGAAAATCATAATCTGAAAAGATACATGCACCCCAATATTCATTGCAGCACTATTTACAATAGCTAAGACATGGAATCAAGCTAAATGTTCATCAACAGGGGAATGGATAAAGAAGATGTGGTACATATATACAATGGAATATTACTCAGCCATAAAAAACAAATGAAATAGTGTCATTTGCAACAACATGGATGGACCTAGAGATTATCATACTAAATGAAGTAAGTCAGAGAAAGACAAATATCATATGATATCACTCATATGTGGAATTTAATTTTTTAAAAAACTGATACAAATGAACTTATTTAGAAAACAGAAGCAGTCTTACAGATATCGAAAACAAACTTACGGTTACCAAAGGGGAAACGTGGGGGGAAGAAATAAATCAGGAACTTGAGATGAACATACACACACTACTATATATAAGATAGATAACCAACAAAGACATACTGTATAGCACAGGAGTCTCTACTCAATATTCTGAGGTAACCTCTAAGAGAAAAGAATCTAAAAAAGAATGAATATATGTATATGTATAACTGAATCACTTTGCTGTACACCTGAAGCTAACACAATATTGTAAACCAAATATACGCCAATAAAATTAAAATTAAAAACAACTAAGGTAAAATATTGAGGCCAAAAGAGAAAAGACAAATCATGAATAAAATTACAGAGGGCCACTCTAATGTAAAGCAGGACCATGATAGCTGAAACTGTCCCCCAAAGCATGGTGTTATGAAAGGGCCCTCTATGTAGTTCAAACAAGATTAATTCATGATCTTATTGTGAAATATCATTTAGATTTTGGCAAGATACTTTACAGACTCTTACTTAAAATAGTTCAGTTTGAGAGCATGAATTTGAGTCTAGCAAAGGGAAATGAAGATTTCACATGAATATCTTAATCCTTAAAAGCAAGAAAGCTTTCCACTGAAAAAGGCAGAGCATTTGAGGACATGACTTTCCCAGTCTTTGGCCTATAAATATATTAGATCCTCTTTTAAATCCTCCTTTCATTTAGTCTTAAAGTCTGTGAAGTCAGGATTTACTATTTCACCTATACAGAAAAAAAAATATATCCATCTTAAGGTTTCTTATGAGTTATAAATAGAGTCTGCTGAAATCAACTTTAAACATTAACACATAGTCTTGGCTAGATGAAATAAAACAGACACACACATATACAGAAAAAAGAAATAAAATAGAACATTTGTTTAGTATTAAAAATTCATTAGTATATTTGAGGGAATAAAATATATTCATAAGCTGTTTTAAATATTTGATGCTAAAGATTTTACTACCAAATAAATTCATTGAAGAGTAATCTTAAATTGATGTGGTTTATTTTCCTTTAAGAAATATGCCAGGTTTAATTATCCCAATCTAAACAGTATAGAAGGTAGTGAACATTAAATCCACTGTAATGTTGTTTTTAGGCTGTATTACCTTCATTGATATCAATTTAATTAAAGTGTGCATTGGCAAGGATGAAAATGACTTAATTGTTTAAAACAAAGATTTTCTGAGTCATTGCCAAACCGGAAAATTAAGCACCTCATATGACCCTTTTTTTAATGTTTCCTACAAATCTACTCCATGGAAGTAAGTTTGGAGAAACCATAACTAGTACATTTTTATTGTTTTTATCTAATAAATAGAATAATTTTAAATTACCATATCAGAAAAACAGTTTTTAGATGGACAAAGGATAAAGTTTTAAATGGATATCTAAGGAAACGTGATTTTCCACAACTATACTTAGATTTCAGATGTTGATAAACTTTTCTTGAACTACTATATTTGCATTCATTTGTCTTCTGTTTGATTTTCTTTGAAATATAAACACAAAAATATAAAAGGTGAGACTCACATTCCTTGTAAGTGAAGGATTTTTTTTCATTTTTTATTCTTTGCTTATAGTTGAGTCCCTGGAACTTAGTAAACAATAAATATTTATTGAATATATGTATGTTTGAATGGCTAAATGGTTAGAAAAATGAATGAATGAATGAAATATCACTTCCTATTTTAAAGCTGAAGACATTTAGCCTTAGAAATGTTAAGTAAATTACTTAAAGAATTATTACTGAAAACACTGAAGATCCTGTTGTCAAGCTGAGGACTCTTCATTATAACATTCTTCTCATCAGTGGAAATACTGTTTAAGTAAGAGTAGGGGTAGCATTTTGGGGAGTGACAGTTGCTATAGAAAGATAAGACAGTTGTAACTAGTATTCTAATATCTGTTTAGACATTGACTAAAATGAACTAAGAGACAGATCATAAACGAAGTGATTTTGAGCTGGATTAGTATGGTAAATGAAGCTACCAGGAGGACAAAACAGTACTTTAGATAACTCCTAAGAGAAATCCATAAAACCTGGACTGTAAATGGATAAATGAGATAAGAGTGCTGAGAAATCAAAGCAAACTCCAACCATCATTTGTCTGGGGGATCTGGAGAATGACGTCTTCATTTTCATTAAGGAGGAAAAATGTGACTCACTGAGGAAAATATGATAATTCGAAGTTTCAAAATTCTATGTTGTGAAGAGAGTGAAGATAACAGAATAAACAAGCCTTGTAGGAATTAAGTGAAAAGCCCGAATTAAAAAATAAAAAAACTTTAAAATGGTAAGTGTGGTAATGATCTTTATCCTCATTGAAGAAACTCAAGTGAATGAATGAACAATATACTGACTTTCTTCCTGCTCCTCAGTGATGTCCAGATCTTTTTTTTCCTTTGGGCCTTTCTATTGCTGTATCTTCTGCCTAAAATGTTCTTGCACGTATCTCCTTAGCTGATTTTGCTTTATCATTCAACTACCAACTGAAATATCATCTCCTCAGAGTGACCTTTCCTAATCTTAGTACTTAGTATATGCAAAGCACTGTTTTATGTGCTTTTACATATATTTTTTTACATATATTAACTCAATGTTGATGAAGGTTCCATGAACTAGGTACTATCATAATTATACTTTTCTTAAAGAAAATGAAAACAAATAAGTATAAGAAATCTGTAATAACAGCTAAAAAGTAGTCAACTTAGTAATCAGAGAAAAATGAGATTTGAACCAAGGCAGTCTGTGTCTTATTACATGAGCTCAACTACCAGTCAATGCTGCCTATTTGTTAATCCTTACTGATAATACCTTAGAATGCATAACACTCTGAAACCATTGTATTCATTTACTTCCTGGTACATTTTATGCTCTTTCCAGAGAGGCTGTGTCCATAGACAGAATGCCAAAGGCCTATTCTTTGACATAAGTGTGAAATGAAATAAACCTACATCAGCGAAGCAGGGAGGTTGCAAGTACTCTTAGATTTTATTAATTTAAATATTCACATCCTTTTTACCATGCAGCCCCTCCCACTAAAGAAGTAGAATATATTTCCCCTGCCCCTTGGCTTTGTGTTTAGCCCTATGATGTGCTTTGGCCAGTGGGATATTGATGACAGTAACTTGACCAAAAGCCAGAAAAGCATGTATACAACATCTCTGTTTTCATCATGAGAAGAACATGGTTTCGCTAGTTTGCTGGTTCAGGAAACAGATCCAACTGAGATTAGCCTACCCCCCAGCTTACCTGCAAACTCATGAGGTAAGTAATGATTCTCAGTTTTTGTGGTCTGTAGTGAGAGCTGATTGATTCAGAAATTGGTACCGGAAGAGTGGTATTGCCATTATAAAAACCAAAATTATCTGGCATTGCCTTTGCAACAAGCAGCAGGCCCCGAGGAAACAGAAGAGACTAGGAAAATGTCAAGGGAACTGTTTTAGGAGGATGAGAAATTGGAGACATGTGTTTTGTAGTGATGAAATATTTGGTAAAACTGTCACGTAAGGTTACTTAGGAGATTAAAAATGTACCTAATGAATTTTTGGAACTGCACAGGAAGAACTCCAGGGAAAATAGAATGTTGACAACCTGGCCTTTGCTGTTTTAGCTGCAAAAAATAAAAACTATAAGTAAAAGATGGGCACAAAAATAAGTTAGCAAGCAGAATTTTGATGGCATATACAACCCAGAACTTGCCAGATTGAAAAATACAACTTTTTCTCATCTCTAGTACCTCCAACCAACAAAGTATTCTCAAAATAAGATACAGCTTGGAAGTAAAGAGCCTTTCTTTAGTATTATGTTCATGTAGGTCAATAAAACATATATACACAGCCCTGTCAGGTACTAAAATGTATTATAAAACTAGAGTATTTTTTATAACTTTATTGAGGTATAATTGATATATAAAAACTGCACATATTTAATGTACACAATTTGATGAGCTTGGACAGATGGCATACACCAATACCACCATCTCCATGATCAAAGTGATAAATATGTCCATCACTTAAAAGTTTTCCTTGTGTCCTTTTCCATTTTTTCTGTTTTTGAGAACTACCCTCTTAACAAAATTTTGACTGTACAATATCATATTGTTAACTATAGGTACTAAGTTGTACAGCAGATATCTAGAATCTATTTATCTTGTATAACTTTATAGTTATAAACTGAACAACTTCCCACTTCCCTCTCTCCCAATCCTCTGGAAACCACTAATCTACGTTCTGCTTCTGTAAGTTTGACTATTTTAGATATCTCATATACAGGAAATCATACAGTATGTGTCTGTCTGTCACTGACTTATTTTACTTAGCATAATGTCTTCCAGGTCCACCCTTGTTATCACAAATGGTAGGATTTCTTTCTTTTTTAAGGCTGAATAGTATTCAGTTATGTGTATATACCACATTTTTATCCACTTGTTTGTCAATGGATTTTTCAGTTGTTCCCATATCTTGGCTATTGAGAACACTGTAGATATCTTTTTAAGATCTTGATTTCAATTTTCTGTATATATACCCAGAAGTGGGATTGAGTTGATTTAAATGTGTGGTGTGGGGCAAAAATGAGTAGATAAATGGAATATAACAGGAACAATAATAAGACATACCTTAGAGAATCTGAAGGACTGTTCTAGTGGTTGAGAATTAGCAGTTAAAAAACATAGATGCTCCACCATCAAGGAGATGGGGAAGACTGGCAAATTAAATATGGTCACACATCTTTTGCTACTCTTGTTATTGAGACTGAAAATAATTCCACTTCCTTTGAATTTTGTCCCCATGACTTGTATGATCAATGGAAAGAAATGGTGGCATGAACAATGAAAAGAATGTGGCTGAGCTCTCAGCTGACAGCCAGCTTCTCCAGCCCATGAGTGAGCCATCTTTGACACACACCCCAGTGGAGTCTCCCAGGCAAGCACCACACCTTTGAGCCCAATCAACCACAGAAATGTGAGTGATGGTAATAAACTGTGGTTTAAGCTACTAATTTGGGGGTGCTTTATGGTAAAGCAACAGATAACTAGAAAGAAGCAGATGATGAAGGCTTGAAAAATAAATTCAGGGAGTGGTAAGTGCTGTGAAGGAGAGAAAAGAAATGAATGAGTTTGGGATATAGCCATGCATTGACTGATTTAATCGTCACAACAGTATCATCTTACAGTTAGTAAAAGCTAGAACCAGGAATTTGTTTTGAATACCCTTGGCTAGAATTAAATTAGTATGAATGGCTTATAAGTAAACAATTTTGAGACGAGTGGTTAATTGGAAATTAATGCTGTATACCCTCATGTATCAACAGAAATAGCATGTGAAATAAAGAGTCAAATGTAAAACATTCTCTATTAAAAAAAAAAGACTAGGTGAAAGAAATACATGGGATATTAAAATATTTGTAGAATACATGTCAAAAATATCAGATTATTTAATATGTGAGGAGCTTTTAAAAATCAAGAAAAAGGAAGTAAATGTCTTAATTTAAAAATGTACAATATAAACCAATGAAAAAAGAAATTTGTAAAAGAAATTTCAATGAAAAATATAAAAACATATTCAACCTCATAAGTTTAAGTAAGATACAAATTAAAATTACTGACATATTTTAAACCTCTTGTCCTTAATAAATGAATGTTTTAAAAATAAAATTAGAGCATCTACTGGTGTCAAAAAATGAGTACCTGGTATTCTACCACTCGGTCACAGTACTTTTTTGAGTGTACTAGGGCATTATCACAAAACTGAATAGTCCAAACACCTTAACATCTTAAATAAACATATTAAAGAAAATTATTAGCAATATGTAAAAAAATAAATCAATTAAAATATTAATTGCTATTATTTAAATAACATAATTCAAAAAACAATATTAATAACAAATAATGAAGGATATTTTTAATAATTAACAATATTTAAATAGCAATTTCAGGATATATATAGCTGTCATGTCAATATATAGTTGACAAATGTTTTGAAATATTTTTTCAAATGTTTTTGAAATACTGTGTCATGAAAAACTGAAATGAGAGAAATGGTATAGCCGCATATTTGCAATTAGATATAGAGTAAGAAGTAGATATAGAAATCGAAATCAAGACAGAGATGAAGAAAGAGGTAAAGATAATAGAGTTAAAGACAGACAGAAATCCTGATATAGCAAAAATAGTGAGAGAACCTTCACTAAAATATGAAGGTAAATCTAATGGGTAGTAAACTTAGGTAGAATGTTTATAACCAACTTTACTGAGGTACAATTTATGTTAAATAAAATGCACTCATTTTAAGTGTCGTTAGATGAATTTTGACAGAGATACACCAAGTAAACACGCTTACATTCAAGATATGGAAATATTCCCATTCCTCCCCCAGATCCCCTCCTGATGCTTTAGACATTTTACTGATTTTTTAATCAACCTAATTGATGTACAACTCACACAAAGTAATATGCAATTATTCATAGCATAAGATAACTTTGTTAAGATCTACTAGGTTTATCCACTATAAAGAAATATATTATTTTTCCATTTGTTGTCAACAAATATTTTGTGCGAGGAAACTTTGAAACCCTGTAAAATATTGTTCCTCATCAAACTTTCATAAACTGATCTTAGCATCAGTTTTTTATTTGTCTGTTTTGGCTAAATTAATTAATATGATAGTTGCAAAGTGTTGATTTTCTAATTCCATTCTTTACTGTATATTTAAAATTACTATTCTATCAGGGAGCGATTTCTCTATGTATTTACATATCTATCTATTGATCCATTTATTTATGTATTATCTGAATTGGTATAAAAATATACACATACAAAGAGAGAGAAACCTTGTTACTGTCCACAATTTCCATTCAGTTTTAATTTGAACTTTTAGTTCATAGAAGTATTTATATCATTTAACTTACAGAATTTATAAACCATACAGGAAAAATAATTATAAGATGAAAATAAGATGATGAGTACAATAATGTGAAATATTTTTCTCAGATTTCCTTCTAAACATGCATAAAATATCTATAAAATTATTATCCAATTTTTTCTTGTTCTTGAAAAAGAAAACATTATATTCTCAAATTCGAAAAAATTCTTTGCCTTTTAAAGTTCTGTATTTCTTTAAAATTCCACTAAAATTAACTATGAAATTTACAGTTATATTTTGTTAAATCAGTTATGCTTTATCTCTTTAGTAATGAATGATTATGGTTAATAAAGCAATGGCCGCAGCATAGTGAGAAGCTTAGATATAAAAAGTTAATTCCTATAAGGATTTAATCCCAATATGTAAGAGATCAGGTAATAAGTTTCTTCACTTATAAAGTAAGAGATGATAACAATAGCGCCTATTTTATAGGGTTGTTGTGAAGATTAAATGAAAGAATTAAAGGAGAAAAAGCAATAAAGTGTGGAGTACAGTTCCTGACCTATAATGAATCATTTAAAAGTTATCCTTATTATGAGATAGCATCGCTATACCCTTAAATACTAAAATATTCCTTATTAATTAAAGAAAATTAAAATATTGTAACAGGATTAGTGAATATTAGGTATAGTGAAAATAGCTTGAAATTTAAAACCCATCATTTTGTATGTGAATCCTAGCTGTGTTACTTAACAGTGATGTTATTTGCTCCCTATGTGACCATACATAAAATTACTTAACTATTCTGCACTGTTCTGTCTCTTTAACCATAAAACGGAGATGATGATTATAATACTTTTTTGTGAATACTCTTTTGAATTCACATATTTAATGAAACTTGTAATATAAAATTTTCCAAAATTATAATAATGTAGCACATACCCATAGTCTATTACGTAGACTTAGCAAATGTTAACAACTTGACAGATGTGTTTAAGCTTTTCTTTTTTACTTTAGCAATGTTATAGACACTCATAAGCCACGCAGGACTATCTTACACAGAGGTAAGCACTAAAGATTAACATATATCTCTCCTATCCATTTACTGCATAAATGTATGTGATTTTTGTATAGTTTTAAAGATACATAAAAGACATTATTTTATGCATCATTTACCAATTTGTTATCGCGATTTACAGATACCGATAAATCTAGTTCACTTATTTTGACCTCCATGAATTTTAAGTGTAGTTATTATTATTATTACTACTTCCAAAAGTGTAAGTACTATGCTAGTTTTCTGCAATATAAGATCAACATTTTTAGGATCATTTTAACCTAATAAATGATCATTTTCACTTTTTATTCAAGTATAGTTGATTTACAACATTAGTTTCAGGTATACAGCATAGTGATTCAATATTTTTACAGATTATACTCCATTAAAAGCTATTACAATATAAAGGCTATAATTCCCTGTGTTATACAATATATCCTTGTTGCTAATCTATTTCATACATAATAGTTTGTATCTCCTAATTCCATAGTCTTAATTTGACCCTCTCTCCTCTAGCCACTAGTTTGTTTTCTATATCTGTGAGTCTGTTTCTGTTTTGCCACACACACACACACAGACATATATATATATTTGTATTACTTTTTAGATACTACATATAAGTGATATCATACAGTATTTGTCTTTCTCTGTCTGACTTCTCCCACTAAGCATACTATCCTCTAGGTCCATCCACGTTGCTATAAAAGGCAGAATTTCATTCTTTTGTGTGGTTGAGTAATCTTCTATTGTATATATGTACCACATCTTATCCATTCATCTGTTGATGGATACTTCTGTTGCTTCCTTATCCTGGCTATTGTAAATAGTGCTGCTATGAACAATGGGGTGCCTGTATATTTTGAATTAGTATTTTCATTATTTCCAGATATATACCCAGGAGAGGATTGCTGGTTCATATGGATAAGTGATCAATTTTTTAAAATAATCCTTGAAAAGGATTTTCAAGGATGTGCTTCAAAATAATGTGTACTTGAAATATATGTTGCAGGCTCCATCCAATTAGAACAAGCTATTTTCTTGTTACTCAAAAATTTTTATATCCGCACTAAGGTCTGCAACCTATTGTATCACATTCTGAGTTACTCTGTTATAATCTCCCAAAGGGTTTCTGTATTATCCTTTGTATTGGATAAGCTTTTATTTGAAATATTTTGAGTCTCTTTTATTAGGTGCATAAAGATCAAGGATCATTTTATATTTCTCATATATTATTTATTTTAGAATCAACTAACGATCCTAATACCAATTACAATCAGTTCATCTGCTACTAATATTACTACGACAGCTTTATTTGGTTGTTGTTGCTGTTATGGTTGCTGTTATTATTATTATCTCAGAATATCTGTTACCTGCTTTTGCTTTCAGCTTGTCTGTGACATGTTTTAGGTCTCCCCTTTCTCTCTCTTTCTCAAATCTATAAATAATTTAAAAATATTTTTTAACATATGACTTTAAACTGTATAAATATATTGATTGCTAATATGTTTGAATTAATGTCCACCATCTTGTTCATTTTCTATTTACCTTACTTACCTCTTTGTTTCTTTTCCTCTCTTTTAAGAGAGAAAAATACACTCCACATACACTTTTTTTTTAATTTTTCCCAATTAATAGATTGGAAATAGTACATTCATTCTGTTTTTTTAAACAAAATGTCATATATTAAGTATGAATACTTTTAAACAATATTACTACAGCTTTTTTGCTATTGTATCTGAGAATCAGAGCATGTTTCTTAAGTAACTGTTGCCCATCTACAGATGTTCCTCTCGTCTACTCCAGAAAATTACAAGGAATTTAAAGTTTTAGTTCGGATTACATCCATTTTCCATATTATTGCAATATAACATTTTAATTCTAATGTTTTAAAATACCACATTATTACTTACTTTTTAGTTTTATCAAGATATTTGTTGATAAAACTAAATAGTAAGTATTTGTATCATCCATTCCTTTTTTCTGTGTTCAGTTTTCTTTTTAATAAATATACCTAAAACTAGTTCTCCAATAAAGACCTCTAAGTAGTGATTTTTTTCTATGCATTACACCGTCTTTATTTTATTCTCATCTTGACCAATAATGACCAACATATTCTAGGTTGATAATGACTTTTCCTTCAGCATTCAACACGTATTATGTCTCCTGTCTTACATATTTCTCTGAGTAAGAAGTCTGCTGTTAAGAATTTGTTCCTTTGTAGATAATCTTCCTTTTCTCTCCAGTTGATTTTGAAATTTATTTATTTTTGGTATTCACTCCAGTATTTGTAGGAGTGAAATTATGTTTAATAATCTTAATAAACATTCATTACGCTTCTTAAGTCTAAATATTTCTATTGCCTTTTTAATTCTGAAAAATTTGCCTCTCTTATCTTTGTGAATATCATTACCTCTAATCTTATCTTCTGCATTCCTATTAGAGATAATTTGGTCATTAACTGCTGTTTCACATTTTCCTTCCCTTTATCTATTTTACATACTTTCCTCAGATTCACATTAAATTTTAAACTGTTTCTTTTTAGCTGTGTTTAATGTTATGCTTTGACTGTTCACCTGTCCACTCATTATTTTATATCGATGCTATAGATATGGAAATATGGATGTAAATAGAGATACAGCTATATAGATGTAGATATTTTTTCTAGAAGATTTATGTAGTTCTTATTAATTTTGCTTTTTGTTCCTATAATTTCTATTCATTTCACTATAATAGCTTTGTTTTTATTATACTATAACTTCCATTGTAATTCTGTGCCATTTTCATTCCTTTAATTATTTCATACACACTTATAACTCTTTGATTGCAAAGTTTTATTTATTTTTTTTAACTTTTTATTTTATATTGGAGTGCAGTTGATTAACAATGTTGTGTTAGTTTCAGGTGTACGGCAAAGTGATTCAGTTATACATATACATGTATCTATTCTTTTTCAAATTCTAAATTTCAAAGTTTTAAATGTGAGCTCTTCTTTAGCCAATGCTTAGTTTGGGATTGTTTTGCTAACTTGTATGCAACCTGATTTGTGGACAGGCTTCTACCAAGCAGTTTAAGTTTACATCTACAGGTGTCCAGAGCTTACACTGATACTGTTTTTATTTTAATATTAACCTATAGTTATGGATTACTGCACATCCTGGATGACAAAATATAAATCTGGACATTTGTATTCTTACCCCCCACTTCATGTGGCTTTAGGTTAAAGTTTAATTATCTTATTGGATCCTTATCCCTATGCCTGATTTCCAAACCTCTCTTCTCAGTCTTGGGAAAACTATCTACTTCTGAACTCCTTCAGTGTGTTGAGTGAAGTTTTCTTAGTCATTTACTTTTACTGAGGGATATTCCTTTATGTAGGGGTTTTAGTTCCATCTCAAAAGGGATAAAACTGCATACATATTTCCTTATTTAAAATATAGTCCCGGGACTTCCCTGGTGGTCCAGTGGTTAAGAATCCGCCTGCCAGTGCGGGGGACACAGGTTCGATCCCTGGTGCAGGAAAATCCCACAGGCCGCGGGGCAACTAAACCCATGTGCCAGAACTACTGAGTCTGCGCTCTAGAGCCTGCGAGCCACAACTACTGAAGCCCGTGCACCTAGAGCCCATGCTCCACAACAAGAGAAGCCACCGCAAAGAGAAGCCCACGCACCACAACGAAGAGTAGCCCCGCTTGCTGCAACTAGAGAACGTCCGTGCACAGCAACAAAGACCCAGAGCAGCCAAAATAATAAATAAAATAAAACAAAATAAAGTCCCTTGCTAGTAGGTTAATTCCAATTTTATTCCATTATCCATCATTTCCTAGTTATTGATAAATCATGAGTTTTCCATTCCTACTTTGAGTTCACTCTTCAATCCAGCATGTTTCCTTCTTTTCTCTTGAGCTCAACTCTGATTTTTAAATGGTGATTCTATTTTACCCAGCATTTCAGTATATTTCATGCAAGAAATTTTTGATCAGGTCAGTCATCCATGTTACTGGAAGCCATTTCCATTTATTTCTCACTTTGGCAATTACTTTTATGAGAAAAAGCTACATAAGCAAGGTCAGAGGCAGTGGAATTGCCACAGTGAGAGATTTCAAAGCTTTTGCAAAATGGAATATGAAAACATATGCTCAAATCTGTCAGGAAATAGACTTGAGCACCACAAAGACTTTTCCAGCTTTGCAACATCATAACTCCAAGAACTCACTTGACTTTCTTGAACCCATAAGGAAGAAACAAATTAAGGCACAGCAACACAAAGTGTATCTTGCCTTCAAGTTTTTATAAAATTCTACAATACAATTATTATAGGAAGGAGCCTTATAAACGTATTTACTCCAACATCCTAATTTAATAAGTGAAGAAATCCCTGAAACATGAACAACCCAGTCAAGTTCTGGTATAAGAACAGATCTCTTTCTACGCCAGTGTCCTTTTCAGTTTGTGGCTCCTTAAATCTAATTTAGAAAACCCAAAGTTCTTAGGAATAATCACATCCCAACCTACCCCACAGGAAACTTTCAATTTGAGTAAGTTTATTGAAAGTTACATTCAATTTACTGCTAATGTACATTTATTCATATAAGCAATTGATAAGCAAAATAGTAAGCATGATAATCATTCAAAAACTGCAATTTTCATATAATTTTTTTTTCAAATTTTGTGTTTTGATTCAGGGAATTTCCTTCCAACTCCTAAATCCTAATGTGTGTGCATGTGTGAGTGTGTGTATGATAATCTCATGAAATACTACACAGCTTTGATGCTTAAACAAAACAAAAACAAAATTAGATTGAAAAACTCTAGTTTGTGAATCATAACTCTTCTTAAAGATGTAAGAATTTTGCTGGAGGCAGAAATTCATGAAAAGAGTTATAGCCATGCCAAATGTCAGATATGAAGATATGTTGGGTTGCTAATATGTGGAAAAATCATCTAAGTAAAAATTGTGAAACACTGTATACTACTATACTTTTTTAACATTTTGTGAGGATACTTAGGGTCCCTTTCATTCTATTTTTATCATCATCAGATTATACTGTTACCCTCATCCTTATCCTCTAAAAGTGAAGTAAATCTGTTTTCTGAAGAAAACCTTGGACTCATAAGAATTTGAAAAGTATAAGTGTTACTACATACAGGTAAACATTTTACTATACATATTTGCTATACTTAGATAAGAAGTGTGTGTGTGTGTGTGTGTGTGAGTATAGGGGAGCAATTTAATGACTATGTATAAAAGACATATTTGGAACAACTGGGTAATTTCAATATGGACTATAGCATATTAGATAACAGTGAAGTACCAATGTTACATTTCTTGAATAATGTGATAGTTATGGTTCTGTAGTAAAATATGTTTTTAGAGGATGTATGCTGAAGTATTTAGCGCCATGATATTTATAACTTGCTATAAACATGAGGGTTTGTGCATGAGTATGTGTGACTGTGTGTGTGTGTGTGTGTGTGTGTGTGTGTGTGTGTGGAAAGAGAGAAGGAAAATGACAAATTGTTAACAACTGGTGGATTTAGGTAAAGAATATATAAATGTTCTTTTCATTCATTAGAAATATTTCATAGGCATCTCAAAGTGGACATATTTTTAGGCTTCCTATATCTCAATAAATGATTTAATCTTTCACTCATCAAATTCAGAAACACTGCTTTCTCTTTCCACACACATATTTAATCAATCCCCAATTACTACTGATTTTCTCTCTTGAATATATTTAAATATATCTGCTTCTCTCCAAACCTATAGCATCAACTCTGAAATTTTGCACACGATCGTCAATGTTCCTCATAAGCCAGAATAACCTTGCCAAAATATGATGATGCCATCACCCCTTAAATGCTTCCTGTGGCTTCCTATCGTCTTTGATACAAATCCTATAAGGCAAACTTCAAGAACTTTGCTCGTTACCTTACCTATGGGCTTCAGCTGAATGCTGGCTCTTGACTGTTGCTCAAGCTCTTTATTATAACTGAGCTTATTTTCCCAGCATCTTCACCTGCAAATTCTTGTACTTTCTTCAGGTCTCAGGTGAGATGTCACTTCCTTCAAACTTTTTTCTATGAGTCCAAGAAAAAAAAGGGTGGGAGACTGTACTGTCTATTCCTACATGCACTTCCAAAGGCCCCGTACTCATTCATCACCCAAAATTATAATTGTCAGCTGTGCTTTACGTCCTTTAGCTGGTATGTCTTTCCTAACTTTGTATATCAGCATCTGGCAGAGTGCCTAAAACATGGCACACACTCAATACGTAATTTTCAAATGACTCTTGCGTGGGCTATATAGTGAAACCAATTTATAAATGAATTATTAGTAATAATTATTAATTCATTCACAATGTTATAACAGGACCACATGACACTGCTAAGTGAACAGCAGAAAAATGTAAGTATTCAGTAATTTCTAATAAAAAGAAAAAAGTAGTTTAATTTATTTGGATCTCAGATATAATTGGTTTATTTCTCTTTCATTGGAAAAGGGTCTAACTAGGTGAGAGAAAATAGGATTAAAAAACATGAAAATAATCTATAGGGACAGAATCTATAGGAATAAAAAGCACAAAATCAGTGGTTTCCTGGGCTGGGCGTAGGGGTGGGGAGGGTTCGATTGATTGAGATGGGCACACAGGTAATAGAAATATTCTATTTCTTGATTGTGTGGTTCTTACATGGGTGTATAAATTTCGCAAAACTCATCAGAAGAATGTACACTTAAAAGTGGTACCTTATACTTCAATTAGGTTGATTTTTTAGTGCCTCAGTAATTTAAACAGCTTCTCAATAACATTTCCAGCAGAGAAAGTGTTCAACAGTATTGTTATTGGAGGAAAACTGTATGAGATAATATTACTTAAAATTTCTAATTAGTTGCAATAATACTGAAATCAGTTGAAAGAGCCTTTTTATGGTGGTTTGTATATAAAAGGAAATTAATGAGTCCCACGCTAATTTTATTCAGTGATTAAATCACCAAACTACTGATCTTTCCCTTGTTTATTCATAGACCATCAGGTAATTAGGACTGTCTCTACTATATCATCTGCCAGCTGTGAGGAGAATGAGAACAATAGTCAGTTCAGCGGGATCATTATCATTCATATAGGAAAACAGGACCTTTGCAACTGTTAAAAGCAGAGCTTGGATATGCTTCTTCTCCTTTTTCTCTGTACTTATTGAATAAGAGCCACGAACCAATTGGAGACGTAGATATCTGTATGCATATGCAATTAATTAAATCTAATTTATTTAATAGAAACCACCTAATATTATTGTAGCAGTGAAGGTAATTTTAAGAAATAAAGAGAAAAAACAAAAAAACTCAAGCAGGCATGAGTTCTTATATCTAGATACCTTATAGAAATTCTTTTCTTAACATACATCAATTTTATCTAGGAAATTCGTATCAGCTGTCTAATAAATACCATGTCAAGGCAAATTGAGTAAAGCAAAGGGAGTTTCCTTAGTCCATTTGGGCTGCTGTAATGAAATACCACAGACTGGGTGGCTTACAAACAACAGAAATATATTTCTCACTGTCTGGGAGCTGGAAGTCTGAGCTCAGAGTGGCAGGTCTGAGATCAGGGTGCCAGCATGGTAGGGTTCTGGTGAAGGCCCTCTTCCACATTGCAGACTGCTGACTTCTCACTGTGTCTTTACATCGCAGAAGGAGCCAGTGATCTCTCTGGAGTCTCTTTTACAAGGCACTAACCTCATTCATGAGGGTTCTACCCTCCTGATTCAAACACTCCCTAAAGGTCCAACCTCCTAATACCATCATCTTTGAAGGTCAGGATTTCAACATATGAATTTTGGGAGGACACAAACATTCAGAATATAGCAAGAATCAACCACAATTTTGGATCTCTTCTATTAGAAATATTCTTACCTCAACGTTAACTCTATTGAAGACACACACAGACACACACACACACTCTGAAAAACACACTGAAAAATATTAATGGAAAAATAAAGCATAAGAAAATTAATAATACAAGACTAATAAATCATGGCATATAATGATAGAAAGTGAAGTGAAATTGATCAAAAACATCTTTCTTTTATTTAAGGTATAACTTATGTAAAATAAAATGTGAAGATCTTAGGGTTCTGGAAACTGAGTTTTAATACTTGATTAAACATATACATCTTCCACCCAAAAGATGATAAAGCACATTGCCATCATCTCAGAAAATTATTTTGTGCCTATTTCCAGTAAATTCTTCTCTCAAAGGTGACCACTTCTGATTAGTATCACCATAGATTAGCTTTCCCGACTCTTAGCATTCATATAAATGCAATCACATGGCAAGTATATTTTGTGTCTGGTTTCTTTCACCCAACAAACTGTATTTGAGATTTATAGTATGTTGTGGATGTATCAGAAATAGGCCTAATGCTTATAATATTCCTTTATCTTCTTTTCAATGTCTACAGGATCTTTTGATAGTGATATTTGTGTTTTTTACTCTTGCCATCATCAACTGTCTTACCAAGGGCTTATTAATTTTACTAACCTCAAAAATATCAGTGTTTATCTTGATTTTTAAAATTTCTTTCTTCATTTTTATGTCTCTGATTTTCACCCCTATTTTTATGATGGCCTCTCTTTAGGTTTAATTTGCTTTTATGTTCCTAGCTTCTTATTTTGGAAGCTTTGGTAATTAATTATTTATTTTTTAATATAAGGCATTTGTATGAGAAGTTTGTTATTAATATTATACATTTCCATTAATCACTGCTTAACTTCAACCACCAAAAAAAAAAAAAATGTTCTGTTTCCCTTATCATTCAGTTTAAAATATTTTCTGAATCCCCTCATAGTTTTTTGTCATGGTTTGTTACAAACGTGTCTTTAAATTTTCACATATTTATGGACTTTATCAATACTTCATTGTAAATGACTTCTAATGTAATACCATCATCACTACAGAACGTATGTTTTATGTTTTCAGTTCTTTGACATAGATTAAGCCTTTTGTCATAGCCAAGTCTTTTGATGATTTTGGTAAATATTTCCAAGAGTAATTAGAAAGAAGATGTATTCTCCATTTGGGGATAGCACTTTATACATGTTATTAGACTAAGCTGGTGGATAGCGTTGTTCAAGTGTTCTACATTATTACTGAGTTTGTGTCTACTTGTTTTATAAAATATCAGATAATAAAATATCCAGATATGATCCTGGATTTCCTTTTTTTTTGCCAATGTTTAACTCACATGTTTTGAATATCTGTAAAAAGGTGATGACATCATGTGAATTGTTATGTTTTCTTAATAAATTGTCTAACATTTTAATATATCACTATGAAATATTTGCATTTATCTTTGATAATACTCTGATTTAAATTTTACTTTATGTGATATTAACATACCTTCATCATATTTTTTATGCTCACTTTGCCTAGCCTACTTGTTCCATGGTCTTATTTTCATCTGTGTCACACGTACACACACATACACGCTCACATATACACATATATTTACTTATCTACTGCACTTGTCCTCAGCTCTCTGATAGGTTTTAAAAGGCAAAGATTTATAACTTACCTCAATTATTCTCATTGTTAGAGAGCAATTATCATTTGCAACTTCTAATCTTAAACAGAAGTCAATTCAGATACATCCTCTTAAATTGGAATTTTGCTTGTTTTTTGTAGTTTTACATTGTAGTTGTAGGTGAATAGATAATGTTATGTTATACAGCCAGGCTATCTTTGCCTTCAGGTATGTATCATAGTAACAGATAAGCCAGCATCTATTGCTTTATAAGAAGATGAAATATAATTTTCCTATGAAGAAAAATATTTTAAAAATATATTCTGCTTTCCAGATGCATGTTAGCTAGATGTTCTGATAAGCCTTCCTAGATTAAAAAAAAAAAAAGAAAAACTTCAGAATGTACTTCTGTTCTCCGAATAAGCAAAGAAAACACCAAGCCTCATTTATAACCAAAAAATACTGAGCTGAGAAAACATCATTTGCTCTATTAAAGAATTATTCTTTAAAATGAGAATTTCTATATTGGCTGCTCCATAAACCCCCACAACTTTAGAATATCTAGATTTGTCTGTTTATTTTTCATTTGCATTTTTCTATCACTGTAAAACAAAAATACAGAGAAATGATCAGGGATATGGACCATAAGCCTCTATAGCAGAGCAGGGATTAACTTCAAAGATGGACATCCACAGCATTTAACTTTCTGAGGTATAAAGGGGAATATTTCAATAGAGTGGTTGGCAGAGGCCTCTGTGGGGAGGTGACATTTTTAAAGGGATTTTTTTTCTTTTTTGTTTATTAGTGTATTATTTATATACAGCAAATTTTACCAACTTCAAATATACAGGTTGAGAAATTTTGGTAATTGTATGTAATAATGAAACTATCACAAAGATCAAAATATAGAACAGTTCCCTTACCCTAAAACATTTTCTGGTGTCCCTTTGCATTCAATTCTCTCCCCGCAACCACAGCCCCAGGCAACAACTGATCTGTTTTCTTTCACAAAATTATGCCTTTTCTAGAATTTCTTATAAGTGGAATCATGCATGTGTTTGGCTTGACTCTTTTAATTTAGCATGAAGCTTAGGAGATTGATTCATGTTGTGTTATGCCTGAATAGTTTTCTATGGTATGGATAATCACAATATGTTTACCCATTCACAGGTGAATGCACATTTGGTTTGCCTCCAGATTTTGACAATTTCAAATAATGCAGCTATGAACATTTATGTACATATATTTATTGCCATTTCACTTTAATAAGTATCTAGGAGTGAAGTTTCTTTGTCATACTGTAACTGGATGTTTAATTTTATGAGAAAATGCTATAGTGTTTTCTAAGGAGAATGCATGATTTTGCATTCCCACCAGCAATGTATGTATTCCAGTTGCTCCAAATCATCTGCAACACTAGTTACTGTTGTCTTTTTAACCTCAGTCACTTTATTGGAAGTGACTGGAAGCTACTTTAGATTGAGTAGCAGGAGAGCTCTTGCAAAGGGTGTGATATTTGAGACTTGTTTTGTGTCCCAACACATGGCCTATCCTTGAGAATGTTCCATGTGCCCCTGAGAAGAATGTGTACTCTGCTGCATTTGGATGGAATGTTCTGTATCAGTGTATCAAATCCATCTGATCTAATCTTTTATTTAAGGCTGCTGTTGCTTTGTTGACTTTCTATCTATTCCTATTCCTACCCTATTCCTTCACTTTCAATTTACCCTTCTTTATTTTCTTCAAATCACTTATAAATTTTGATGTCTTGCTTATTAAGTTATTATCGCTAGTAGAATGAAACTCCATTCTATTACGAATAAGAGTATCTCCTGTTGTCTTCACCCTTTTTCAGGAAGGGCCACTAAGTAAAACTTCACTTTGTGTTATCCATCATATCTGTTTAACCATCTACGTATCTACCTAGTAATTCTGTCTATATAACTTGAATAATTAAAACATGTAAGGTTAATATGCAGTTAAATTTTTTCACATACCTTACTTATGGTAATTATAACAAAAGTCTGTGAAGCAATAGGGCATTGTTCTTACCAATTATTTTGCAGGTGAGAAAACTGAGGTTCTTAAAACAAACAAAAAAATCTCTTGAAAATTTAATGAAGTCATCAAATTCACATAGGTATAGAAGTAGAACTGATTCTTAAACCCAAGCCTTCTGACACTAAACCTGCATTCATTTCATCACCTTATTATCATGTATACCATAGGAATTAGCTTTTATATTTGGTTAGCTTTCAATACATTTTAAAATATCAATTTGATAAGAGGTTAGACATGATAGTAAATATACTAAATTAAATTAAGTTTTTATGTACCTAGAAGAGTCTAAGACTTAATTAGCTTGGCACTTGTTAAATTATCAAAGAATTCACTGCTTTAAAAATGATAAGAATTTAAAGGTGTACATATGCATGAAACAGGATTTGAACTCCACTAAAACAGAATTTATAGTATAGAAATAAATGACTAGTCCAATAACAAAACTACAAATGAAATATTTAAGGATGAGAAAACCTAATCCCAATTCTCATAATAATTTTCATATGATCATGAAAATGTAAAGGCCAAAATATCAAACATCTTAAGATGCTCAGGTATAAAGTTACAACAAAGGCAGTTCACAACCACAGCCTGACTAAGGAGGCTGTCTAAACAAATGCAAAACTTGTCTAAACAAATGTACAGACTCAGTAATGCTGATGTTTTAAGGTTTGTTTTTTAGTCTCCTAATGTTTATCCCCCTTAAAAGAACTTTCTATTTGATCACAGACTGAAAGAAAACTAAAACACATCTATGTCTCTCTCTCTCTCTCTCTCTCTCTCTCTCTCTCACACACACACACACACACACACACACACACACACACACACACACACACACATCCCAGGAGGAAATGATATTAGAGGTAAAGTTTTGACCAACAACCACACATTCGATAAACTTGCTAGATTCATTTGACCTAAAATGAATTACGTTGTATCAGGTACATTACAGAGATAAACTTCACCATAATGAAATTTAGGTCTTGGGATTTCAGACAGAAAGAGAAAGAAGAAAAAAAGCTGGATACGAGGTACTCTCCAATGCATTACTCAAGCGCTCTAATTGCCACTTTGAAAGCTGAAAATCTGAAACATGGCTTCTTATACTGAGATTTTACTCTTTGGATGTCAAGAAACTCTGGGTGCATCTGTTTCTATATTTTATTAAAAAGCAGTACACAAGAAGGTGGAGACATAGTATGTCATATCCTGATTTGTTGGCAATTTCCTATTGCTGAAAATTAAACTGGACTATAATTGAAAAGTGATCATTATCCCTGTATTTTATTACTTTGTGCAATGCTAATGTGTAGGCGGTGGCTGATTAATTTTACAACTGCCCTTTGATACACAAGAAAGGGAAATTTGGATGCTGAGCAAGATAGTCAGAGGGCTGATGTGCCAGTTTAAAGTCAGACGAATATTGGATCACACTGTAAAAATAAAAAATGCCTTACTACAATAATAAAAGCATCCAACATTGTCTCTCAAGGTGACCAGAATCTCTGTTTCTAAATATAAGATCCTATGAGAGAAGAATGATGCTTAATGAACTATGTGGATGAGGAATTTATTCTCATGCTCATGACTCATTCAGTTCCTTTTTCAATTTCAAAGGAAACAACATCAGTTAACCTTTACTGGCAATACAAGGTTATGATTAATAAATAGCCACAGTGTAATAAGTTATTATAATTCAGAATAACAGGAATTGGAACAAAGTATTTTATAGTCACTGTGGAAATTATATTCATTCAAAATTATAGACAATATTGGAAGTTATATTTTAATCTTAATTTCTCTTCCCAGGCTCTATAGGGCATCCCACTTTCTCTTCTTTTTACTGCTTTTTTCTTGTTTATTTGTCCTCTAAATAATATTAATGCTATTAATGTATTAAAGCAGCCTGGTACTGTAATGTTTTTAAAAGACAATTCATGAACATAGTAAAAAAAATAATGAAGGGTTTCCCTCGTGGCTCAGTGGTTAAGAATCCACCTGCCAATGCAGGGGACACGGGTTCGAGCCCTGGTCCAGGAAGATCCCACGAGCCGCGGAGCAACTAAGCCCGTGCGCCACAACCACTGAGCCTGTGCTCTAGAGTCCGCAAGCCACAACTACTGAAGCCCGCGCGCCTAGAGCCCGTGCTCCGCAACAAGAGAAGCCAGCACACCACAATTAAGAGTAGCCCCCGCTCACCGCAACTAGGAATGCTCGCGCACAGCAACGAAGACCCAACACAGCCAAAAATAAATTAATTTTAAAAATAATAATAATGAAGCTCAGAGATGCAAACAGCTGTAAAGAGAGTGGCCCCCACACTTAACAACAAGAAAAACTTGGAGAAACTGAAAATCATATTTTCAAACTCACCAAAGAACTGAGGTCTCAGGACAATCGAATAATCATAAATTTAAAGAAAGAGAGCTGCCTAAAGGGAGAAACGGGTCCTGAACATTTGCTTAAATGAGGCAGACATCACTGGGCTTCATACAAGCCAATAAAAAGATATAGCTGAATCTTCTGAATTAAGCACAGACTGTAAAGACCTTGGAGGTCACAGATAAAAGAAAGCCTGCACTGTTGAGGTCTTTTCCCCACGAACCCCAACTGGTACTCACAGGGAATATGAGAGAGAATCTTTAGAGAGCTTTTCTTGTGGTACTAGTTGAGAGAGCAGAACGGAAAGGCAATCAGTAACAATACCAGAAACAAAACTGTCTCCCCTGTTTTGCCCGTGGATCACATGCCTTCATCTGCAGGGGAAGAAAAACAAAAAATCCATTTTAGGACACTGGTAGAAACCAATTGCAGTGGAGAAAAGAAAGTGAAAAAAAAATCACTAACCAGGGGAGGGGCAGGAATATTTACTCTGCCCAGCACTACAGCTGGAGGAGGGGCACATGTTGAACATGCCCTGATACAGAGACACAGTGCCTGACTGAGACTGAGGCTTAGTTAGAACAGAAGTGCACGCCCTTCCCCAACCCCCAGTATCAAGCTAGCAAGACCTGGGTACAAATAATAACAATACAGCTAGGAGAGTTGAAAGACGTATTGTCTCTAGATACTAGCACAAAGGAAAGACTCAAACCCAGGCAGGAAGCAGACATTAAGAAAATGACCTCTGGAAAACTAGGTCCTTCCCTAACCTTAAGGTATCAGGAGAAGAATTTGAATCCTGTGGTGCACTGAGGATATTCATAGCAACAACACACCTCAATTAAGCCCAGCTACTAAAGGTCTGACAAAAGAAATGGAACACTCACCTCTGAGCATAAAAAAATTTATATCATCATCTACTTTCTTATACAATATTTCTAGCTTTTATTAAAAGTTATGAGGCAGGGGCTTCCCTGGTGGCGCAGTGGTTGAGAGTCTGCCTGCCAATGCAGGGGACACAGGTTCGTGCCCCGGTCTGGGAAGATCCCACATGCCGCAGAGCGGCTGGGCCCGTGAGCCATGGCTGCTGAGCCTGCACGTCCAGAGCCTGTGCTCCGCAACGGGATAGGCCCGCGTACCGCAAAAAAAAAAAGTTATGAGACGTAAAATCTATAAGGTAAAGCATACTCTGAAGCCACAAAGCATTCACCAGAAGCAGACTCTGATATGACACACACAGTAGAACAATTAGAAAGGCAATTTAAAATAACTTTAATTGTGGACTTGGATTAGCTGTAAATATACATTACAAACTTTAGGGCAACCACTTAAAAAGGTAAAAAATGTATAACCAATGTTAAGAAAGGAGAGTAAATGGAACCATATAAAATATTCAATTAAAACCATGAATAGCAGAAAAGGAGTGAAGACAAAAATAGAAAAAGAACAAGGGCAACAAATAGAAAATAGTAATAAATATGGAGGATATTAATCCAACTATACCAATAAACACTTTGAACATCAATGGCTGATATACATCAATTTGAAGAGATTATAAGAGTGGATCAAAAAATACAACCCAACTATATGTTGTCTACAAAACCCCATTTTAAATATAAAGACACATACAGATTAAAAGTAAATGGATGGAGAAAAATGTACCATACTAACACTAATCCCCCCCTCACAAAAAAGCAGGAGTAGCTATGTCAATGTCAGACAGAGCAGACTTCAAAGCAAGGAAAGTTATCAGGATAAAGAAGGGTATTACATAATGACAAAGGGGTCAATTCTCCAAGACATAAAAATCCTTAATACTTCTACACTTAATAACAGAATGTCAAACTATGTGAGGCAGAAACTGATAGAACTCCAAGGAGAAACAGGTGAATCCGCTATCATAGTTGGAAATTTTGACACCCCTTTATCAGAAATGGACAGATCTAGTGGGCAGAAAATTAGTAATGACATAGTTGAACTCTACATTACTCTCATGGATACAACTGACATCTATACACTACTTCACGCAACAATAGCAGAATAAATATTTTTCTCAAACTTACATGAAGTATCCACCAAGATAGATCACATTCTGAGACATATCACACACTTTAACAAATTTAAAATAAGAGAAATAATTTAGTTTCCCAATTGAGTGGCTATGGTTCCCACTGTAAGGTCTGGCCTTCAGAAAAGAGCAATGAAGCTCTTCAAGGATGGCGGGGCTTCCTCACAAATTTATTTCTCGAGTATTGATGAAAGGTAGTCTTCTGGATCCTCCTAGTATGGGTTAGTAGGTCTTAAATGACAAATCCACTCTACTATTTCAATGCCCCTAAGCCTCTGAATCCCTTCCTCTATATTAAACTGAGAAATGGAATACTTCCTGCCATATCAGTAAACAAAGGATGTCACAGCCATCAGCGATTGCAGCCACCATGGATGGTGAGCTGGTGAGCCTTGAGAGAACTCAGGAAGGAAAGAATACTTGCCATCTAGCAGCCATCAGACTGCAGCCACTCCCTATGGTGAGCCCTGAGGAAACTCAGGATGTGAAAACTGCAGGATACTGGCCTCAGAGAGCTGAGGTGCATATCAAAGGAATGATTTCAGTGAGCCAGACTCTTGCATCTTCCCATACACAGAAAAGTGCTAAATTCCTTGACTTGGGATATCTGGTTTTCTTTAATTAACAATAATCTTTTTTTTTTCTTTTTTCTCACTGTTGTGGCCTCTCCCGTCGCGGAGGCTCAGGACGTGCAGGCCCAGTGGCCACGGCTCATGGGCCCAGCCGCTCCGTGACATGTAGGATCCTCCCGGACCGGGGCACGAACCCGTGTCCCCTGCATCGGCAGGTGGACTCCCAACCACTGCGCCACCAGGGAAGCCCAACAATAATCTCTTGATGTTCTGGACTACCTTCCTTTGTTGCAAAACTTCTATATAACTTGCCTCCCCCTCTCGCCTCCTCATAGCAGTTCTCTCAGGTTACTTGAGATGCTGTCTCCCGGGCTTAAAGTCCTAAAAATTCCTGCCGCATAAAACATAACTCTCAACTTTTAGGCTGTGAATAATTTTTAAGTCCACAAAACCAAGGGAGATCTGGCATTTCCAATTCACTCATGGTGGGCCACCTTTTGGTCTATCTTTCAACAATCAAACAAGCTACTCAGGCTGCAAAATTAAACGCGGAATCTCCGCTTAGTGACCCATATCAATGAATTTGGCCTGATCCAACTTTATGTCCCTTCCACCATTATCCCACACCCATAGTATCCATTCTCACACATGTTTCCCAGAATACTGCTTGTATAAATTAAAAATTCAGAAAGCTATTTTGGAGTGTAGTACACTTCCTCATGTTTCACACTTAGGGGCCTGCTAGCACTTGAGTCTAGTGATAGGTCTAAAAGCAAAGAAGGATTGGCGGCGGTGGGTCCTGGGAAAAACTAATGTTGTCTTGCATGGCATCTGCCTCAGTGGAAGCAATTACCATTTCCTCAGGTAATGCAAGGTTAATCCCATCCAACGATATGAAAAGGCCAACAGTGTACAATGACTGCTCTCAGACCACAATGGAATTAAACTAGAAATCAATAACAGAAAGATAACTGGAAAATCCCACAATATGTGGAGATTAAACAAACTTCATGGGTCAAAGGAAGAAACTCAAAAGAAAATTTAAAATATTTTGAACTAGATTAAAACACAATTTATCAACATTTGTGGGATCAGTAAAAGCAGTGCTGAGAGGGAAATCTAAAGTGTTGAATGCACGTATTAGAAAAGAAAAACTAAGTCTAAAATCAATAAAATAATTTTCCACCTTAGGAAATTAGAAAAAGAAAAGTAAATTAAATCCAAAGTAAGTAGAAGAAAAGAAGTAATAAGAATTAGAGCAGAAGTCACTGCAATGAAAAACAGGAAATCAATGAAGAATATCAATGAAACCAAAAGCTGGTTCTTTGAAAAGATCAATAAAACAAACAAGTCTTTGTCCACGCTAAGAGAAATAAGTTTTACCATGCAAAGACTGATTTAAAGAAAGCTATAAATCTAAAATAACATTAAATAAATAGACTTCAGAGCAAGGGATATTGTCAGCATTAAGGCAGGACGTTACATAAAGAAAAGGGGTAAATTGTCCAAGGAGACATAAGAATTCTAAATGTATACACACTTAACAACATAGCTTTTAAATAAATTAGACAAAATTGTTCATTTTTATGTTTTATAAAAAAACAGAAACAAAAAAATAAAAACTCAGACCTAGGTGCATCTCTGTGAGGTTTGTAGTAATTAATTTAAAGATGTCACACTTAAAATTTAGCATCAAGAAATCTCTCTTGCAAATAAGTACTAGAATGCATAATCCAACTAAACCAAAGTGACTTCAATATAGAGAAAACAAGAATCAGGAATTCGTATTATAAAAAAAACCTGGCTATAAATACTGAAATTAAAATCACCATTAATTTTTTTTAAACAGTTAAGTTACAAAGTTGAAATATCAGAACAGAAACTTTTGTATAGACATCACAAAATGTTAAAAGGTTACTAAAACTAGTCTTAAATAAGAACATCAGATAATATTAAGTTCAAGTAATATATAAAAATTTTGGAGATAAAATTATCCTATATTATTCTTTAATAAAGATATTTTGTTTTTATGTCAGTATCTATTTGATTATATTATTACATGCATATTTTATTTTCCAAAAATGGAAGAGAATAAAAAATTAAATGAAAACCACTCAGATTCCCATTTCCCAGAAATAATCCCTATCAACATAATATTTTTCATAGTTTAAGAAATATAATACGAAAAGCATACACATACACACATATTGTGTCATTTATATAAAATACTGCAAGGAAGCCCCACAAAACAGAAGTCTTAATATCCAAGACATGTTATTATAGGTAATTTTTAACACTTTTTTGCCAATTTTTTCTTGAAAAAGTTCATTACTCTTGTATAATAAGAAAAATATTAATAGACAATATTTTGAAACAGATAATTCCCATTTATATTATTTACTTATTTTTATTAAAATATTATATCAAAAGTAGGTTTTCATTGTATCATATATTTAAATTATACACTATTTTTCTTTTCAATTTTGGTAATACCATAGTACAGCAGTCCCCAACCTTTTTTTGGCACCAGGGACCAGTTTCACGGAAGCCAATTTTTCCACAGACCGGGACGCGGGGGTGGGGGGGGTATGCAAGCGATGGGGAGCGATGGGGAGCGGCAGATGAAGCTTCACTCACTTGCCTGCCGCTCACCTCCTGCTGTGCTGCCTGGTTCCTAACAGGCCACAGACCACTTCCGGTCACTTTCGTTTCTCTTGGGTAAATTTCTAGCAGTGAAATAGGTTCTCTGGAAAGTTATAGCTAAAATTGGTAAGGAACAAAAAGGGTGTATTCCAAAGGGGTTTTGTCACTTCACCAGCAATTTATGAATACTCCAATTGTTTCAAATCTTTGCTAATACTTGATTTTGGTAAGTCCTTATTTTTTTACCATTATAATGGGTGTGTAATGTTACTTCATTATGGTTTTAAATTGCATTTCCTTCATGACTAGTGCTCTTGAGCATTTTTCCATGTGCATAGTGACCACTCATATACATTCCTTTACAAAGCATCTCTTCAATTTTTTACCCATTTATAGTTTTGTTATATTTATACTGTTGTTCTTTTATGATTGAATTTTAAGAGATTTAAATACTTAGGCTACAAAAATATTTTCATATATATTTCTTATATTCTGAATACAGGGTATTTTCAGATTTATTTATTACAATATTTTCTCCTAATTTGTGGCCTGAATTTTCATTTTCTTTAGAGTGATTTTCAATGAGCAGATGTTTTTTGATTTGGATGAAGTCAGTTCATCATTTTTTTTTCTTTTTTGCTTCATGATTTCTTTGCCTATCTGAAAATCATTGTCAATCATAACAATCATTTTCTACTAAATACTTTTTTGTGGTTGTCTGTTTTACAAATTTTATAATTTTTGCTTTTATAATCAGGTCTGTGATCCATATTGAGTTAAATTATTATGTATCACATGACGTAAGAGTCAAGATTCACTTTTTTAAATATGTAGAGAGATATCCAATTGTGTCTGTACCAGTTGCTGAAAAGACTATCTTTTCTCTTTTGTAATTGTCTTGCCGTCTTTGTCAAAAATTTATTGGCACAAATGTGCGTCAATTATTTTAACAGTATAGGAAATTTTGAAACCAGCTAATTTACATCATACAACTCAGCCCTTTTTTAAATAATAGATTTCAATAATGGATTTTAAGACATTTTCATTGTTACATGTATTTTAGAATCAGCTTATCAATTTCTACAAAGAAAAAATCTGCTGAGATATTGATTTGGATTGTGTTGAATCTATAGATCAACTTGGATCAAATTTCCCTTTTAAAAATATTGAGTCATCCAACACAGGAACCTGGTAAAAATATCCAGGTATTTAAACCTTCTTTAATTACCCTCAATAGTGTTTTATAGTTTCTGTTGTAAAATTATTAAACATTTTATTCAATATATCTAAAAATTCTTCATTTTTGAGGCTTTTGATGATTTTATTGCTCATTTTTAAAAATTATGTCTATTGCTGATCTATACATTCAAATGATTTTTTTCAATCAACTCTGTTCTATGGTCTTATAAAAGTCAGTTGTTAGTTCTAGCAGCTTTTATTAGATTCCTTAGGATTTCTAAATGTACAATTATGTCTTCAGCAAATAAAGGCTGTTTAATTCTCTTTTCAAGCTGTATGCCTAGATTTCTTTTTCTTGATTTATTTCATTAGCAAAATGTTCAGTTCAATATTGAATGGAAATAATAATAATGAAAATCTTTGCCTTTTCCTAATAATAGAACAGAGAATCCAGTTAGTTCTTTCTCAAATATTTCATTTCTCTTTTTTATGTTCGTTTTCATTTAAATATTTGTACAAAAGTATAATAGCTCGTCTAAGATTCTTGCTAATTCCATCACCTCTGACATTTTTGGGTCTATTTCTATTGATTTAAAAAAATGCCTGGTTTTGAGTCACATTTTCCTGCTTCTTGGTGTGTTTAGGATTTTTGATTGGGTGCTGAACTTAGTGAAAACTGCATTATTGAGTGCACTTTTTAAAATGTCTTCTATAAAGAACGTTAAGTGCTGTTTTGGCAGGCAGTTATTGACAGTTTAGTTTGCTTCTTTTCAGGTATATATATATCTTTTTCTCCCAGTTTTTTTTATTACAGAATTGACATGCAGCACTGTATTATAAGCATAATGTTTGACTTACATACATCATGAAATGATTATCACAATAAATTTAGTGAGCATTCATCTCATATAGATACAAAATTAAATAAATAGAAAAAAATGTTTTTTCTTATGATGAGAATTCTTAGGATTTACTCTCTTAACAACTTTCATATATAATGTACCGCTATGTTAATTATATTTATCATGCTGTAAATTCCATCCTTAGTACTTATTTATCTTGTAACTGTAAGTTTGTACCTTTTGACTGCTTTCATCCAATTCCCCCTCCTCACCATCTGCCTCTGGTAACCACAAACCTGATCTCTTTTTATATGAGTTTGTTTTTAAAGTATAATTGACCTACAACACTATATTAGTTCCTGTTACACAACATAGTGATTCAATATTTCTATACATTTCAAAATGATCGCCAAGATAAGTCTAAAGTTATAGTTGTCCCCATACAAAGATATTACATAGCATACACACTGTACATAGCTATATATATACATATATATATATATATATGATTATTCTAAGTTGCTAACCTCTTTTGTTCAAACGCATTCAGGTCTAACTTTTAAGGCATTTCTAGGGAGGGTCTGGAGTAGCCTCCACTACAGAGGTATTTTACTCTGCTAAGGTGTGACCCACTTGGAGTCCCTTCTAAATTCCAGTTCATCAGTGAGGATTCTCTACTCTGGCTGATTCGAACTCAAACGGCTCCTCAACACTGTGAGCTCTGAGAATATTGAACTTACAACTCCCTGGTGGATTTTTGCTGACTTTCTACACTATGACTTTCCATATGTAAGAACTCTTATTCAAGAAGGACTCAAGGAGATGCCTACTCTGTTTCCTGGAGCTCACTTTCTGCATAACTTTCTTAATTCTGCCCTACAAATGCTGCTGCCTCAACTCCCCCAAACATAATCATCACCTCCTCATTTCAGTGATGACATAGGATTCTGTTTGGTTTCCTTCTTCATGTACCTAAGGTCCAGAAATTGCCTCCAGCAGAAAAGTGGGGGAATCATAGGCTTACCTCATTTGTTTTCCTTCTCTCAGAGATTACAGTCCTATACTGCCTATTTTTGAATGTCTAAAAAAGGTTTTTCATATATTTTTTCCTAATTTTTTTCACTGTTACGATTGATACTGTTTCCTAATTTTTTCCACTGTTGTGATTGAGGTTATGCCTAGTCTTCATTACTCTATCATAGCTGGGAGCAAAATTCAACAGTTTGCCTTTTCAATAAACTTTTAAAAAATATATTTTAGAATAATTTTAGCTTTGTAAAAGAGTTTCAAGAATATTACAGAGAACTTGCACATATTCCACATTTAGATTCCCCTACTGTTATCACTACTATGGTACATTTGTCACAACTAATGAACAGATCTAACTACATAATTAAAGGCCATACTTTATTAATATTTCATTAGTTTTTCCTAATGTCCTTTTTCTACCCCAGGACCCCATCTATGATACCACATTACATTTATTCGTCATGTCTCGTTAGGTTCCTAGATTGTAACAGTTTCTCAGCCTTTCCCTGTTTCTGATGACCTCAACAATTTGCTTTTAATTTGTTTCCTGCTTTCCTTACACTTTGTTAAAAACTTTTGTATATTAATCAAATAAAGAGTGTAATATGTCATTTCACCTACCAAATTAATGAAGTAGTTAAAAATTATAAAATTTAATTTTGATAATTCCCATATAATTGCTCTCCTCTTTAGAGTAGCTTATATCTGTATTTATATGCTCCAAACATACCTGAATATCTTTATTGCATTATTTTCATTTTTATATCTTGTTTCATTAGTATTTTCTGAGGAAAAACTACAGGTTATTACTCAGACCTCAAAAAGAGGTGGCAGTCGTCATGCATGGAGAAAACAGGCAAAGTGGTGGAATGTGCTGCACTCAGTTAATCACAAGAATGAAGATAATCAAGTTTCAAAGGAATCTGATCAGGTAGAGTTAAAGGTCCTATTGCTGTCACATTGCACAACATCCAGTCCAAATAGCCCAGCAGTAAACTCCATGTCTGAGAGCAATGGCACTTTAATAACAAAAATCCCAGCTGTGATGGTTAACTTTATCTGTCTACTTGGCTAGGCTATGATGCCCAGTTGTTTGGTCAAACACTAGTCTAGATGTTGCCGTGAAGGTATTTTTTAAGATGTGATTAACATTTAGAATCGGTGGGTGAGACTCATCCAATCAGGTGAAGGCCGTACAAGCAAAGAGTGATGTCTTCCAAGAAAGAAATTTCTTTTTCCAGACTGCCTTCAGACTCAAAACTGCAGCATCAACTCTTGCTGGAATCTCAACCAGCTGGCCTGCCCTGAAGATTCTGGATTTTCAAAGCCCCAGAATCATGTGGGCCAGTTCCTTAAAATAAATCTCTCTTGTCTCTCTCTCTCTCTCTCTATATATATATATATATATAAAATGTATATATATATACACATATATACATATATATGTATATATATATGTATATATGTATATATATAAACAAACCATTCTCTATATGACCCTTGAACAACACTGGTTTGAACTGCACAGATCCAGTTACAGGTAGATATTTTTCAATAGTAAATACTACAGTACTACACAATCTCTGGTTAGTTGAATCCACAGATATGGAGAAACCACGGATATGGAGGACAAACTATAAATTATATACAAATTTTTGACTGCATGGAAGGTCAGTGGCTCCAACCCTCAGATTATTTAAGGATCAATTATATATAAAAAATCTCCATTGTTTCTGTTCGCTGAAGAACCCTGACTAATACACTAATGAATTAGTGGTGGGGCTACAAATGGGAATGGTGAATGGGGAAGAGTTGGGTCAAGATAGAGAAGAAAAGTCCTAAAGAGGAAGCATATCGCTTACGCAGAAAAGTGAGCCTGTGCTCTCCAGGGACTGTCTAGCTTCTGCTGCCCTGTGGCTCCTCTCAGTTATTCCATTCAAGTTAAGTGTAAACAATAACATATAATCACACATCCTTTTTTCTTTAGTTCTACTCATCATGAAGTCCTGCTGGAATTCTAACAGCAGCCCTGGACCTGGTCTGTGCCCAGGTTCCTGTTGCTTTGGGCCAACCCTAAAGGAGGAGTAAGGAATTACATAGTGTCAACAAAAAACAACACAGAAAGAGAGAGATAAATATTGGAAAAATGCAATCTGAGGTTAAAAAAATAAATCAGTAAATAGGGCAAAGATAATCACTGTCATTGATAAAGCCTACAATCTGCATTAAAGCTAAAACTGTCTTGATTTTTCTCTTAATATTCTTTGAACTTGCACATTGTGGCAGTAGCATTTTAAGCTCTTCACATGTATTAATTAATTTACTTCCAAGCTAACCCTAAAAGTTAGATGGCATTATAAAATTCATTTTCAAGTTGAAAAAAGGAAGGCAGAAGGAGATTAAATAATTTCTTCAACGTTCCAGAGTTGGTAAGTACCAAAGCTGGGTTTGAATCCAGAGAGTCTATATCCAGAAGCCATATTTTAAAATATGATATAGTACTGCTTCTTCACTTTTCCCTTACCATACCTTCGAATGTACGCAGAAAAAAAAAAAACTATAAAGACAATTTGAGAAAAATGTTACACCTACTTGATACTGTTATAAACTTCTCTCCTTTTTAGAAGAAATAAGAACCGCAAACAACCAAATATACTAGCTGAAGTACACAATCAACAAAACTACATTTTCTAGCTATTCTAATCAACTAAAATTAGAGTACAAATAAATAAATTTAGGAATGAGAACAAGCATATAAAGTACTGAAAAAAAGTATCGAATACATTATATAGTCTTATACCAATACATCAAAATCTAGATAAAATAGCTGAGTTTTTAAGATAGTATATAACAGCATAATTACATAAAATTTAGTTAATATAAACTGAACAATAATTGTAGAAGAAACTGCTGAAATTTAAAAAAAAAAAATCTTCCAAAAGCTCTCAGGCTCACACTGTCATAGGTTGTTTCAACTTTGAAGGTATTCATAATTCTTTTGTGAAGTAAACTTCTACAGAGCATAGGAAAAGAACAATTTTCATTTTGTAAAAACTAGGATAATAAGATAACCTTGATTAAATAACTCACAAACTAGAGTATATTGAGAGAAAATAAACCCTAAACATGAAATAGTAAAATTAATACTGAGGTACATTTATAGAATAATACACCATGATTAGTACATAACTACCCCACACATATTAGGCTGTCTCAATGAAATAAATCTATTAATAATCTTTTCAAACTAACAGGACAAAAATAATTATACATAGCACGGAAAATTATATGACAGGTGTAAAAATTAATCAAATTTGAAATGCATACCTGATTTTTAAAAATAAGACCTCTTATTAAGAAAAACACAGAAAAAAATGTTTTAAATGGAAAAATATATCAACTTCAAACAAACATCTCATGTTTTGAAGTAAAAAGCCGAAGTGTTATGATATCTCTACTATTTTGTATCAATGTCCTAAACTTTTTAGCCCAGCTCCCTGTGAGGAGAAACTAAATAAGAACTATAAGTACTTGAAAGTAGGAAACAAGCTTATAACTACTTATAGATATGATAATAGCTCCTATAAAAGGGCCACCCATCCCTTCTTCTTTGCACAAGACACCAATGTCCTTTGAAGAACCAGTTTTCCTCCCAGACATAAGGAATGGATTTTGATTCGCCTAAGCCTGTGCCAGTGATGCCATTCCCCTTGCTGGTGATGGATTTAGGCTTGGGTAGGTGATACGGCTCGGACAGTATTCAGAGTGCCTGTACATTCTCAGTGTTCTGTTAGTCCCTGGACTTCACAGATGAGCAGTTCATTTTAGCTTAAATGCAGACTGCTTCAACTTTCTTTGGTAGATTCACAGGACCAGAATCCTTGACATGTTTTGAACTGAACGTTACCAGTCATACGAATCTCACTGAATCACCTCTATAAATATCTCAAAAAGCAAATATTGAAGGATACATTATCTTCCTCCACATAAAAGAGTTATCCTTCTTTACATCTGATTCTCTCTCTATTTCCTCTCTCTTTCCAATCCAAAGAGTTTCTGTTCTCAGTGCCACTCTGTAATCTTCTGGGACACACAGCAAGTTAGTTGTGATCTTTCTCTCTCCTTTCCTGCCTTCCTTAGAGGGGAAAGGAATTGTGATATAATTTCCTACACACTCCTTACTTCTCCCACGTACAACCTTAAAACCATCAGAAAATAGCTACATTAATTAACACTCATTTTTAAAACTTTGATTGGCCTTCTCCATTACATATTTTATAAACCATTTAATTACATTATAAGCACTTCTTTCTACATTACTATTACCTACATAAAATAGATAATACAGAAAAGCTATAGTTCCTCGCCCATCCTCTAGAGGCAACTACACTCAGCTATTCTAATTTTTTTTTTTGCGGGGGAGGGGAATCTTGTATTTGTATCCGTATTTCTGAAGAATATACTTATAAAGTTTTTTCTTGATTTTTAAAATTTAAACATGACTATTTATATCCAACAGTGGAAAGTTAGATTTTAACATTCTCTGAACTGGATCCTCTCCTGTACATTCCCCACCTCCAACCCAAAACATACATGTTCCACTTGTTTCATTATGATCCATTATATCCCTATTTTGTCATTGTTTCTGTATCCTCTGTGCCCTTCTTGTTCTCTGTTGGTTTAGTCTTCATATTCCATTTTAGATTATTTCTTCAGTTTTTAATGATTCTTCCATCTCTGTTCACAGACACTAAATTGCTGACAGGAACTTGGGTGAGCCTTGTTTCCTGGTGGACCTCCATAAAGAATGCTTCCATGGGGAGTTGGCCACTTAATGAGAAAATTTGTAAAACTTTCCTTTTTAGCCAGTTTCTCCACAGAATCCTTCATATTCTCCAACTTATTGCCTAAGACACAAAGCCTGGACTCAGCTGAGCAATGAAGCTGATGCTCTCACCATTCAGCACCCAGAATTTCACTTAAACCCCATATTTTCAATGAGGAGTCCTACAACATGATAGGGGGTGAATGTGGGGGTGTGTACGGTGCAAGTTTTCCTTTATATAGAGGATAATCAGAGATGGCCTCTCCATTGTCAATCATTTCACTATTTTTTAACAGAAATAATACTTAACATAAGATACAGAAGTTATAAAAGGACTTATTGTAATGATAAAATAATTACAGCAAATGAGAAATATATTTAATGATTAAGTCACTTTATCAATTATCCTTTGGGAAGAATAGTTAAGTAGCCTCCTTGTTAAGTACCAAAGTATATAATTAAGATTCTTAGAACAAACTTCTCTTAAAACAGCTCCCTAAATGATTTAGCCACCTTAAATAAGTTTAAAAACTAAGGAAATGCCCACAATCACTCTTAATTTCACTAAACTACTAAATTCAGGCAAATACACAGCCTTGCTAAGATTAGAGATTTTGTTACACTGACTAAATGTTAACCTGAAACCTTCATTTCTTGAAGAGGTTAAAGCTTAAATCCTATGTGTAGTTACGAAATAATGATTCCTTACAGTGAAATGCATTGTATGTTCTGAGGATTTTTAAAGTTATTTGAGCAGTAGTAACCAAATAAAAACTTAAATTTTTTCAATTCTTGCTTCTTTTGATAGGAATAACAAGTTCGTTATTTGCCAGTAAATGGAATCATCTGCAAATTAGCAGCACTTGTTATGTGATGAATATTCAATTACCAGAATAGAAAAGAGAAAAGATGCATCATACCTTAGTAAATTAATTCTTTTTTGTAGAGTGAATTTGCATCCACCTGGCAGAAAGCATAAACAGTCTCTTAGTGAAAGCCTTGGGAGGTTTGCCAAAATGGAGAAATTAAGGGGTTGTTTAACCCTTTCACTCTTTGTCAGAATAGGATTGTCCCTCACAGATGTCATCTTTATAATTCTATTGAAATTAATCACATCTGTCTAAAACTAATATATTTTGCAAAGCTAAGAACATAAATTAAGTATATTCCCTGTCATATTCAAAGATTCCTATATCTCATGCAAAGGAAACTGTAAAGAAATTGTAAAAGCTATGTAATTGAACACATGCAAGTGTAGGTGATATTTAACATGCAATCATAATGATTTTTTAAAATATTATGAAGCCTATTACTAACCAAGGCATTTAAAATCAGTTGTAAGTTTTCTTTTTTCTTCCAACTACAACTTCTACTTTCCCTTCTCTTGGTATTTATTTTTGCCCCACACTGAATGATCTCTCTCTCAAGTTTTAGAGTCTGAAAATTGAGATGTCTGTCTCCTGATGATTTACAAAGATATGTGTGGAAAGTATTGATATATTGTTTCAGGGAGTTCCAAACCTTACAGTTGTTAGTAGAAAAGATTAGTGGCGCAAATAGAATGAAGACCTATCTAGGTTTTGTAGACATTACCATCTTTCACGGCATTCTTTAGAGAGTGAAGCAATTATGCCTCTACATCAGCCATTGCTAAAGCCCAACATCAAAGGAGGGGTGTGCTTGGCTGTGTTGAAAACAGAATGGGTAACTTCTAAGCCAGTTAAATGCATTAATGTGAAAAGTGTTGAATGTGATGCACTGCTAAAAGCACAAGTTGGGAGTCAGGAAATACGATTTTTGCCTCAGCTCAATAGCTAAGTCTTTTATCTACAGTATTTAGGGGCCTACTATTCACTTGCAAAATGTGGTCATTCCATTTAGAGATTCTAAGGATATTTGCAGATCCTATGTTCTAGAATTATGTGTTTCGTGAATAAGGAATACAAGTCTCAATTTACAACCATCACAGATCATAAAATAAACTGGTACCATTTAGATTTATCCTGATTTTCCTGCGTTGTCTGATCTGTGATCATAAAACAACACTGCAGCTACTGAACTATAGTGACAACAGCTTATAAAACCTTTCCTCTTACAATGAGCTCTCTCCATTGTAGTGAAATTTGAAAACAGGAATCTAACTCTATCCAATCCTCACACTGAATTTCATCAGGAAATTTATCTCATGATACAAGTGAAAATCAGGAGTATTTAATTAGTGCCTATTTTCATTAAATAATGATCCAATTTAGGATTGATTAAGGTAGAGTGTCACTATTAGATAAATTTAATACAACAACATTATTTAGAAATGATTGCTCATTCTTGTTCTACTAAAATGTAATTGATTATGGGTAGCTTTCCAGTATGTTTAAATTTATGAATGTGTTTTAATTGCCTATCACTTATTTCCCTAATTACTGGTGTTTTAATGATGGACTTACTGGAGAGGAATCATGGGAGTGCATGTGAGGAAAGATATAGATAGAACGGATTTTAAATTTATGAACGGGGTGTGTGTGTGTGTGTGTGTGTGTGTGTGTGTGTGTGCGCGCGCGCGCGCAAGCATCAAAGAAAGGCCATATGAGGACTTAATGAGAAAACAAGAAGAGGGCGTTCACCAGACACTGAATCTGCCATCACATTGATCTTGGACTTCCTAGCCTCCATAACCGTGAGAAATTAAAGTCTCTTTTTAAGCTGCCAAGTCTATAGCATTTGATTATAGCAGCCCAAGCTAAGACAGGGGCCCTGCAGATGAAGCTTCTTTACATTCAAGTTTCTCTACCTCTAACAGTAGATATCAGATGACCAGGGCCATGGAACTGAGAGCAAAACTTGGAAGCAATGATGGGAAATATGGCATTTGGAGTGTTGTATTATGGGAAACAGGGTAGCCTGTTTGTCTCTTGAAAAAGTAATGAATAAAATGGTGGCATGGAAATATTCAAGCTCTGTCTACTGAACCATTTTTCCAAGGGCCAATGTCCCTTGCACCCTTCTATTACTGCATGTTCTACATTGTTTTATATTACCCAATTCTGCATATGTCTTCCCAACTAGACTGCATAATCCTTGGAATCATGGGTATGTTTTTATTCATCTTTTTTATGTCCAGGACAATTTACAGCACATAATAAATACTCCATACATATTTGATCAATGCATAATTGAATTAAGGAAACATAAAGGCCCTGGATCACTTGCCTATATCTCTCATGGGAATCTGTAGGTTAAAATATTACTTTGATTCATCACTTTTTATAAGTAATCATGCCTTTTGGAATAATTACTGGCTTTGGAAATTAAAGTTCTATAGTTCAGATTGACCGTAGAAAAACTTATCTAGAAATCCCAGTTTCTCTTTTTATTCAATAGAATGTACCATATCTTCAATTGCATACACGGCACATGTGGCATTTACAAGGAAATTATATGAGTCAGAGAAATAATGAACTTGTATGCCACTCACTTTATCATATTTTATAAAACAATATACTGTTTAAGTTTATCTTACTATTGAAAGCCCAGAATCTTCCTCTAGACAGAAGTAGAATGAGCATGTAAATGTTAGTACATAAACTCAAAATTGATTAAAGACTTAAATGTAAGACCAGACACTATAAAACTCTCAGAAGAAAACATAGGAAAAACACTCTTTGACATAAATCACAGCAAAGATCTTTTATGACCCAACTCCTAGAGTAATGAAAATAAAAACAAAAATAAACAAATGGGACCTAATGAAACTTAAAAGCTTTTGCACAGCAAAGGAAACCATAAACAACATGAAAAGACAACCCACAGAATGGGAGAAAATATTTGCAAACAAAGCAATGGACAAAGGATTAATGTCCAAAATATACAAACAGCTCATGGAGCTCAATATCAAGAAAACAAACAACCCAATCAAAAAATGGGTGGAAGACCTAAACAGACATTTCACAAAAGAAGACACACAGATGGCCAAGAGGCACATGGAAAGATGCTCAACATCACTAATTATTAGAGAAATGCAAATCAAAACTACAGTGAGGTATCACCTCACATCGGTCAGAATGGCCATCAGCAAAAAGTCTACTAACAATAAATGCTGGAGAGGGTGTGGAGAAAAGGGAACCCTCTTGCACTGTTGGTGGGAATGTAAATTGATACAGCCACTGTGGAGAACAGTATGAAGGTTCCTTAAAAAACTAAAAATAGAGCTATCATATGACCCAGCAATTCCACTACTGGGCATATACCCTGAGAAAACCATAATTCAAACAGACACATGTACCCCAATGTTCATTGCAGCACTATTTACAATAGCCAGGACATGGAAACAACCTAAATGTCCATCGACAGATGAATGGATAAAGAAGATGTGATACATATATATAATGGAATATTGCTCAGCCATAAAAAGAAATGAAATTGGGTCATTTGTAGAGATGTGGATGGACCTAGAGTCATACAGAGTGAAGTAAGTCAGAAAGAGAAAAACAAATATCATATATTAACGCATATATGTGGAATTTCGAAAAATGGTACAGATGAACCTATTTGCAGGGCAGGAATAGAAACACAGACGTAGAGAACAGACGTGTGGACACAGGTGGCGAAAGGGAGGGTGGGATGAATTGGGAGATTAGGTTTGACATAAATACACTACTGTGTGTAAAATAGATAGCTAGTGGGAACCGGCTGTAGAGCACAGGGAGCTCAGCTCGGTGCTCTGTGATGACCTAGATGAGGGGAAGGGAGGTCCAAGAGGGGGGTGATATATGTATACATACAGCTGATTCACTTCACTGTACAGCAGAAACTAACACAACATTGTTAAACAATTATACTCCAATAAAAAGAAAAAAAGAACTGTGAGCTCCTCAGAGAAAGATACTAAGTCAAAATTCTATTCTCAGTTAAACATGCAAAATATTTGAAATACACCATTTTTCAACTTGAGGAAAATAGATAATCTTTAACCCTATAATGACTTTTATCTAATTACTTTCTAATGCTACAGTATCCCAAATAATTAATATTCATCATTCAATTCTCAAAAACCTTTTTCACTTTTTAAATCCTCACATCACACAGCAGAGAATGAAGTGGGATCATCCCCCTCCCAGCTTCATTAGCATTGTAATTTCTTGCCAAGAGAAAGAATCAACCTGGTGCACTTGAATTCAACTTCAAGTTAAAGTGTACAGTAATCCAGTTAAAGCGACTCTACAAATTTTACATAAATTAATGAAGTTTCCAAATGTTTTCTCAAACATATATCAAATGATATAAGAGATCTAGATACACCACTTTTCTCACAGCACCACTAAGTGTCTTGTCACTAGCCTGGAAGGCAGTTTTATAAAATTAAATATAAATACACTACTTCAAATGGTGAATAATTTATAGGCTGTGTTTTATAAAATTACTCTCTGATTACCAGATTGTTAATATTCACTTGATTTTCAATTACCAAGGAATATGACCCTTTTTGTAGCATTAAAAAAGAAACATAAAAGGTCAGTGAAGCGTTTATTTAAATCATACTGAGGAATAAAAAGCATTTATTAAACTGAGAAAAATAATTTTCTAAGAGCCCTATATAAATAAAAGGAATATCAAGAACTGAATACTGTACACATATCATAGCAATTACATGCCATGATAGGTATGATACATTATTTGACAAAAATATTAAATGAACAAAGATGCTCTTACATTAAGGACCTGGCAGGCAGTTTTGAATTTAGGTTTAAATTTCTGTAGGAAATGTGAAAGTAGAACAGCACATTTCCGCTCCTAATTGAAGCCTTCATAACACCCTGCATCAGAAATGATCTAGATAAAATCAGAAGTACTTGCTTATAAGCAATCACCTGCAATGAAATGACATTGGTTCATGAAAGGCATGTTAAAAATGCAAACCTATTACTGAAAGGAAAGAATAGATGTATCTCTCTGACTTGTACAGATTTATATTTTTTATCATGGAAACTGTTAGGCTTCCATTTGAAGAAATACTCAGAAGGAAATACTCTCCCTCTAACTGCATTAATACCTGGATACTCCTCAAGATATTATTTTATCACATGCCTAAAGAATATAAAAGCACAGTGAAATGAAATTAAGTTTCATTTCAGGATAAGGAATATTTGAAAAAATTGAAGCCATAGAAAAGAAACATTAAATCACAGTTTCTAAAAATCAATGCTATCTACTTCAAGGTACCTGGATATCAGATGAGGATCTGTAAAATCCACTGGTATTAAGAAATGGCAAATTATCATGTGGTCCTGAAGGGGAAAATGCTGGAAAATTATATATCTTTGCTATTTACATGCAACAACAGAGTAAAATCCTTGTGATAGAGACTATGGTCTGCAAAAACCTGTATTTACTTCCTAACCCTTTATAGAGACAAGAGATCTAAACACACATTTCACTATTTTCCTTTGTCCCAGATATTCAAAACACACGTTTACCATTTTTGGTTCCCCTTCTTTCCCTCCTTCCTGCCCCCTTCCGTGGGCACTCTAAGTGGTCTTTTTCTCTGTTTCCTTGTCACTCTCTGTTATCTGTCTCTCTTTTTATCAATTATTCCTGTAATTTTCACCCTCTTGAATATTGCCCACATTTATTTTTTCTTGTATTCTAACCACCACTTCCAGAACTTCATTTTTTACAGAGTTAACCTTACATCATTGTTCTTTAGCCAAACTTCCAGGTGATTCCAGACTATTCCTGTACCCGTTTCTCTGTATATATTCCTTGCTTTAATCCTTCATTCTGTCTCCTTAACCCATCAAAGACTGAATCCCTTGTAGTGGACTGCATACCATCTATAGTCTGCCACACTTAATCATCCCAGGCTTATTTCACAATATTCCAAACTAGCTGCCTCAGTCAGTCTGGTCTCCTAATTCCTTCTGTATACACACAAACTACATCCTATTCTAACCTTTGGGTGTGGGCTCACATGGTTTCCCTCTCCTTATTTGACTTCACTTTTTTTTCTCATTAGTTACAAGCTAACCCCAGATCACTGCCTCCTTGGAATATTTTCAGGATTCTTTTCCATGAGGCCTATAATCTCTTTGAACAGACTGGAGGTTTTCAGGTTTGAACGGGACTGTATCTGTTTCTTACTGCTGCCATGAAAAGTTCCACAAACTAGCTGGCTTAAAACAAGAGAAATTTGTTCCTTTGCTGTTCTGGAAACAAGTCCAAAATCAAGGTGTCAGCAGGACCTTACTCCCTCCAGTGGTTCTAGGGAAGAATCATCCTTGACTCTTCCTACCTTCTGGTAATTACTGGCAATCTTTGGCATTCCTTAGCTTGTAGATGCCTCACTCCAATTTCTGCCTCCGTTTCCCCATGACTGCCTGTGTATCTGTGTGTCTCTTAAGTCTCTTTCTCCTCATTAGAACACCAGTCGTTGGATTTAAGTCCCACACTGATCAAGTATGACTTCATCTTAAGTTGATCATATCTGCAAAGACCCTGTTTACAAATAAGGTCATATTCGCATATTAGGGGAGTTAGGACTTCCACATATCTTTTGGGAGAACACAGATCAACCCACAACAGGGACGCTCAAAAGCGTCTCCACTAACCCATTCACTATTACGACACAGAGAAATCCCAAGTAACGCTGCTTACACACTTCTGCTGACATTAGAAACCCACACTTTATGAAATTACCCATTTTATCAGGGGACAGCTCAGAATTACAGTAAACAAACAAACATACAAAAAACTAACTTCATTATAGCCTAAGTACATTAGCCCTGTTTCCCTACTTCTATTCTTGAGACCATACAGAATAAACAGTACTGCCTTGTCAATATTATAGGCCATTATATAATTAAAGATTATTTATTTTCCCCTAAGACTTTCTCCAGGATGCACATTCCTAGCTTACTTGATTGCCTTTTTTAATATGTCATGAAGAGAGAGAAAACCATGACATGTTTTTCTCAAAAAAACTGATTTAGCCTCAATTGTCTGATTTCAAAAGAATGTATTTTACTGCCTACTTTCATATAGAGTTCATCTTATCATAATGGCTTTAACGTAAGATAGATGTGGCTATGAATCCCAAACCTGCCACTAAGCAACTGTGTTACCATTAAAATTAAATAACTTCTCTAAGCCTCAATGTCCTTCTTGATAAATTGGAATGTAACCTGTGTCATAAAGAGTTAATTAAAGTAATAATTAGATAATTGATAATTAGCACAGTGCTTGGTAGACTTAATAACTGGTAGCTTGTAATAACATAATTTTTATTGGTCTGTCTATATAGAAATCTAATTGAACACATCAGAGCCTATATTATATTGAGCATGGCCTACAGCCCTTATTGTTAATTCATGCCCTGACAGCAACATCATAGCTAATATGGATTTGTACATTGTTTTGCAGACCTAGCTATTCTTATCTTGCTGACTATCAGAGTGTAGGAACGGAATTGTTCTAATCATACCCAGAGTTCCCATAGAGAAGTAAGCTTAGAAATGTGTTTTTTCACAATGGTAAACGGGTAAATGGTAATGCAACTCTTCCCCTCACCATTGATTACCACTCTCCCCTCTCTAAGAGTAATTCTCTAAAGAACCTGGGAAATTCTCTAGTTTTTCTAAATAAAATAACTTCTCTTATTTGACCCTTAGTCTGTTTGCAGGGCGTTAGTTTTCCATTCTGCAATATCTGTCATCATCCTTGACAAATGATGCAGAGGCTTATAGTAGCTAAATGATATCCATTTTCCCATTTTCACTTAAAAACTAAAAATTTTATTTACAAAAGTGATATAACCAACTATAATACTACATTTTTCAGCTACAGCAATCCATTTGCTTAAATTCTGGTAAATGAGATGTAAGTAGAAGTGTGTTTAGGATTTCCAAGAAAGTTGTTTAATGAGACCTGACTACCTGGGAAACAGCCTGAGAATACAGTGATGATTTTTAGAGCTCTAGCAGATCTCTTAGAATATGAAGTGGCCTTGATAATGGATGTCCAGAAGGTTTCATACAATAGTAGGATGAAGCTGGATCCCTAATATTCGTGAAGACTCTGGTCTAGATGTGGTCTTCCTTCCCTTGGGAGAAAACTGTACTGCTAGCTTTTTGAAACCACTGCTATTTCGTGTTTATATGCAAACCAACCTAATTCACTTCCTGTCCTAAATCTAACTGGAAATGGACTTCAAATAGACAGCTGGATCACTGCAAAAGAGGAATTATTGGCCACTGTGTCATTTGTTCAATTGTCTTGTGTTATGAGTTGAATTATAATCCCCCAAAATTCAAATTTTGAAGTCCTGGCCCTCAGAACCTCAGTAACCTTATTTGAGGATATAGTCTTTAATTAGGTAATCAATTCAAAATGAGGTATTAGGGTTGACTCTAATCCAATATGACTGGTGTCAAAAAAACGGAAAATTTGGAGCTCTCTCTCATATTCATACAGAGAATATGAAAAAACATGAGGAATGATGAAACAAATTAAAGATGATACAAACAGATGGAGAAATATACCATGTTCTTGGATTGGAAGAATCAACACTGTGAAAATGACTACGCTAACCAAAGCAAACTACAGATTCAATGCAATCCCTATCAAACTACCAATGACATTTTTAACAGAACTAGGACAAAAAATTTCACAATTTGTATGGAAACACAAAAGACCCTGAATAGTCAAAGCAATCTTGAGAAAGAAAAACAGAGCTGGAGGAAGCAGGCTCCCTGACTTCAGACTATACTATAAAACTACAGTAATCAAGACAGTATGATACTGGCACAAAACCAGAAATATAGATTAATGCGACCAGAATAGAAAGCCCAGAGATAAACCCATGCACATATGGTCACCTTATCTTTGATAAAGGAGGCAAGAATATACAGTGGAGAAAAGACAGCTTTTTCAATAAGTGGTGCTGGGAAAACTGGACAGTTACATGTAAAAGAATGGAATTAGAACACTCCCTAACACCATACACAAAAATAAACTCAAAATGGATTAAAGACCTAAATGTAAGGCCAGACACTATCAAACTCTTAGAGGAAAACATAGGCAGAACACTCTATGACATAAATCACAGCAAGATCCTTTTTTAGCTACCTCCTAGAGAAATGGAAATAAAAACAAAAATACACAAATGGGACCTAATGAAATTTAAAAGTTTTTGCACAGCAAAGGAAACCATAAACAAGACGTAAAGAGAACCCTCAGAATGGGAGAAAATATTTGCAAATGAAGCAACTGACAAAGGATTAATCACCAAAATATACAAGCAGCTCATGCAGCTCAATATCAAAAAAACAAACAACCCAATCCAAAAATGGGCAGAAGACCTTAATAGACATTTCCCCAAAGAAGATAAACAGATTGCCAACAGACACATGAGAGAATGCTCAACATCACTAATCATTAGAGAAATGCAAATCAAAACTACAATGTGTTATCACCTCACACTCGTCAAAAAGGCCATCATCAAAAAATCTACGAACAGTAAATGCTGGAGAGGGTGTGGAGAAAAGGGAACCCTCCTACACTGTTGCTGGGAGTGTAAACTGGAGCACAGTATGGAGGTTCCTTAAAAAACTAGAAATAGAACTACCATATGCCCCAGCAATCCCACTACTGGGCATACACCCTGAGAAAACCATGACTCAAAAAGAGCCATGTACCACAATGTTCTTTGCAGCACTATTTACAATAGCCAGGACATGGAAGCAAGCTAAGTCTCCATCGACAGATGGATAAAGAAGATGTGGCACATATATACAATGGAATATTACTCAGCCATAAAAAGAAACGAAATTGAGTTAACTGTAGTGAGGTGGATGGACCTAGAGTCTGTCATAAAGAGTGAAATAAGTCAGAAAGAGAAAAACAAATACTGTATGCTAACACATATATATAGAATCTAAAAAAAAAAAAATGGTTCTGAAGAACCTAGGGGCAAGACAGGAATAAAGATGAAGATGTAGAGAATGGACTTAAGGACATGGGGAGTGGGAAGGGTAAGCTGGGACAAAATGAGAGAATGTCATGGACATATATATACTACCAAATATAAAACAGATAGCTAGTGGGAAGCAGCTGCATAGCACAGGGAGATCAGCTCGGTGCTTTGTGACCACCTAGAGGTGTGGGATAGGGAGAGTGGGCAGGAGATGCAAGAGGGAGGGGATATGGGGGTATAAGTATGTGTATAGCTGATGATTCACTTTGTTATACAGCAGAAACCAACACAACAATGTAAAGCAATTATACTCTAATAAAGATGTTTTTAAAAAAAAACCAAAAACACAAGGAAGAGACCAGTCATCTATAAGCCAATGAAAAAGGCCTGGAACAGATCCTTCCCTCACAACCCTGAGAAGGAACTAACCCTGTTGACACCTTGCTTTCAGATTTCTCGCCTCCAGAACTGTGAAGCAATAAATCCCTTTTGCTTATTTCACCCAATTTGTGATATTTTGTTAAGGCAGCCCAGCATATTAACATCTTGCAATTCCAGAAAGGCTTGTGGTTTACACTTCATCTCATAATTGTCAGCCTCTTCTCTTAGGCCTTTCAGTTTATTTGTTTCTTTTAATACCATTTACCTTACCACATTATGACCATGGCCCAAAACTTTCTTTTCCTAGGTTTAGCCCTCTTCTCTGGGCCAAGAATAGTGCTCAGTATGTAGGTCCACTAGATTATTAGACCCAGTATACTATTACCCTGATGAGTAATTGTTTTATATAGCTAAATACTGAGAACACAGTAGCTTTCAACAGATGTTTTTTGATAGGTTGACATTTTAAAAGCATATTTCAGAAATCAATCAAATGGTTTAGAAGTCACATGTTATTACTACAAATATCATGCTTTATTATTTTTAAAGAGCAATAACATTTTTTAATATATGAAGATATCTTTAAAATGTTGTATACACTCATAAAGTTTATGTTATTAAACACTAGTATAACTTACAGCATATTACTGTACCTAATCATAGATTAGTGATTCTCCTTAAGTTACTGGTCTCAAGATGTTGACCAGCACATACTGAATGCTACAAAAACATCTCCAGAAAAAAATAAACAAGAACAATAATTTCCATAACATTGCTCACACTTTCAATGAGTTTATAGATAACTTGAAGACCATCAATGAATACACTTGCTCATATAACAACATATATTATTTGCCATTTGAATATAGAATATTTGCTTTACAAATTTTTTATCCCATTCACTTTATTCAGGACTTATATTCAACCAGTAAATGCAGATATAGCTGGCATCATTCTGATTTACTGGTACTGATTATGCCTTACTGGTAGTTAAATATTTTTATATCACCCCTTTACTTTCATGCAGATGATTACAGATCCATTTATTGCTTACCAACTATTAACGTTAATTAAAGTAAACCCTGTGTACCAGTTTTCTAGGGCTGCCATAACAAAGTACCACAGACTGGGTGACTTAAATAGAAACTTACAATTCTGGAAGCTAGTAATCTGAGATCAAGCTGTTGGCAGGGTTTATTCCTTCTGAGGCCTCTCTCCTTTGTTTGTAGATGGCCATCTTCTCCCCATATCTTCACATGATCTTCCTTCTGGGTGTGTCTGTGTCCTAATTTCCTCTTCTTATAAGGACATCAGTATCAGATTAAAGCCCACACTAACGACCTCATTTTAACTTAATTACCCCTTGAAAGACCCAGTCTCCAAACATAGTCATGTTCTGAATACTGGGGCTTAGGAACTCAACATATGAACTTTTGGGGGACAAGATTCAGCCCATAAAACCTTGCATTCCTGTTAAATTTATCATTTAATTGTGTTGCTTTTCTAATAGGACTAGTAGATCAATACTCAACCAGCCATGGTGTTGTTAGTGGTAACAAACTACCCATTCTATTGTAAATAATTAAATTACTATCCAAAATATATTAAATAACTATTTTCAGCATAGGACTGAGAGAAGGAAAACAAACTCGGTGAGCCCTACAATCACCCTGGCTTTCTGCCTGGAGACACTTTCCAGACTGCAGTACAAGAAGCAATAACTAAAGCAGAGCACAGCAATTATTACTGAGTTGATCAGGTTTCAGGACGGCTACAATAGCTTTAAATTTGAGGTAGAGCATAAGATAAGAGGAAGCTACATAGATGAAGAGTTCCATAAATTTGCACACTATTCCTTTGAATCTTTTTTGAATACTAAACTGCACATGGATAGAGTGAGACTCTATGAAGCTGATCAAAGAATAACTACTAGATAGAAAACAACTACAAAAGGCACTAGCCATGAGCTGAACAGGGCTGGCTGTTAGATATCAAATTCTAAACAGGCATAGTAGAGAGACATAGTTAAATATCAAGAGCATTCAGTAGAGACCCCAGAAATTCCACATTTTAGCATTAAACCACTTCTTACAGTTAATTCAGATATGCTCTAACTGATCTCATAATTAAACTACTCTTATTAAAATTAAACTACATTTATAACTAATCTAGATGTGCTCTAACAAAGCTTGGCTAACTGGTCACTAACCCAAATACTTACACACATCAAAGAAAGACAACAAAACGCAGACTTTCATCAGTATAACTCTCACAATACCAATTAAAAATCACCGTACTTACAGAGGCACGAAAATGTGATTCATGACCAGGAGAAACCTTAGTCAACATAAAGAGAAGCAGAAATGACAGATATGATGTAATTAGTAGTCAAAAACTTTAAAAGAGCTGTTGTATGTTCAAGTGTTTAAAGAAAAGCATAAACTCAATGAGGAGAGAGATTAAAACTATGAGAAAGAATCCAGTAAAAACTGTAAAGCTGAAAAAACACAACATTTGAAAAACATACACTAAACTAGGAGTTATCAAACTTTTCCTGTAAAGCGCCAGACTGTAAGTATTTTAGCCTTTATGGGCCATACACTCTTGGTCACAACTATTCAACTCTGCCATTGTAGCACTTAAGTAAAGTCTATAGACAATGTATAAACAAAGAAGTGTGGTTATCTTCCTGTAACGCTCTATTTACAAAAGCAGATAGCTAACTAGATTTACCCTAAGGGCCTTATTTGCCAACCCTTGCTCTAAACCATTCAATTATAATTCCCAGGACACTTTGAGGTTAAGGAATTGGAGGTGTGAAGCATGGACAGCATTCTGTGTCTGTGAGAGAATTTTTCATCGTGAGATGGTAGCTGGGCTTCATGTAGTTAAACACCTGAACTGTCCCAGACTTTGAGGATTCTTTAAAGAACATTTGATCTAGACCTCTTTTCCTAGCAAAAATGCAGGAGTTCATGACATATCACTGTGTCTGCTGCCAAAACCAGAAAAAAAATCAGATAAATTAAAAACAAAACCTCATAAATTAATATCATGAACTATTTAGATAATCTAAAATTCCAGGGAGAGACGAACCCTTCTGAGATGAATTATGTGGAAATAAACAAAGGCAAACCAAGTGAGAACAGAGGTTATTTATTCAGAGCTTGCTATAGGAAGCAAGTCACAGCTACCATCATAGCAGCTGGCAGAGACTCAAAGGCAGGCAGTGTAGTAGAAAAGGTTTATGGTGGAAAAAAGAGAAGGCTTAGGTTTGCTTCCATCGGAGGCTGTTAGCATGGGGAAGCTGGAGGTAGCTTAACTACAAGTGGGGCATTTTACATGATTGTTTCGGGGAGCATATTTGGCTTTCTCCAGTTGGCTCTGAGTTGTAAGTGAGGGCAAAAATTAGGCAAGCCCATAGTCACTGTCCAAGTCCTGACTGTTCTGATTGCTGCAGAGACTTTGATTTGCCTTTCTTGACTGTTTGCTACAGAGTGTGTGGGTCACATGTCTGCTCTCATATACGGTCTTGCCATTGTCCATTTGTGTGTTCATCACTTAGGTCAAATTATCTCCAAACATTTCACTCCTGGGGGCATTTGCAGATCCTGGATACTAGGTGAAGACTGGGGTAAGAGTGCTTGGGAAAGAGAAACCAACTATTTTTTAGCAGCTGTGCACAGATGGAGTAACACATTATAACCTGAAGGTCTGCAACCACCTGACTATGCTTCCCCATGAGATAACTGTGTGATAGGTTATCGGCTATTCTGCTATCTGGCTATTCTGTGAACAGTGTGAGAGCCTGAAGAATTAATTTGAAAATTTCTAAAAGACAGAAGAAAATCTCCCGTAGTATTGACTGGTTTAGGAAACAAAGACCTGGTAAAGAAAGAGATAGCCTTAAGCACAGTATACCGTCCTCTACCTTAGGCATCTGCCTGTTTATGATGCTGTACTGGACAGGTAGCTGAAGAGCTGGGCAAGAAATCTCTAAACTCTTGCAAATGTTCAGAGCTGAAGAGACAGAACACTATGAGGCTCACAATCCAATAATTTAGAAAATTTAGAAAGCACACCTGCAAATAAAAGTGAAACAAAAGACGACTAAGTCTTCCCAAAGCTGCAGTCCAGCCCTGACCAAGATAAATTTCTGAATGGATTGAGAGGATAAATAATTCCCTTACCTTAGTTGTCTGACAGTATAAAAAAGAGAAAAATATGTACAGTGAGAGAAAATATGTATATGTGAAATCCTATTTTTTGACAAAATGCCTAGCATATACCACAAATATTTATAAACTTTCAATTTATAAATATACAAAAAGTAATACATATAATTAATAATCAAGAAAACAAAGAGACAATAGCAGCAAACCCAGAAATGATCCAGATATTCATTTTATATATATAAATTACATATATTTGAGTTAAATATCAAATATTTTAAAATGTGTTTTAAGACATTTGGACTTCTAAATAAATTTGATACATTAAAAATTATACGTAAGAATATACAAATAACTAAGTAAACCTAAAGCTGGAAAGTAAAAATACTGATTAACCCTATCAAACAGTAAGGCAGAGTGCACACTCATGGAAATAAAAATCCTTGTTTTCCTATAAGAGAAGAACAAGCTATTGGAGCTAGAGATGCTACAGATGGACTCACATATAGCAGAGATTTAATATAGGATAAACCTGGCAGCATAAATGAATGGTGAAATGAAATATTGTCCAAAGACATTGACGTTAAGTGGCTTAAAATATGGGGAAACGTAAAAACTCGTTCTTTAACTAAACCTACAGACAAAGGAGTTCCAAAGAGATTAAAGGAAACATGCCAAAATAAAATTTGAAAAGTTATAGAAGTAAATGAAGAAGCCTGTATTTGTGACAAAGGAGCAAGGGTAATAGCTAAGAAATATCACACAAAATTTCAAAAGACAAACTATAAAACAAAAGAAAAATGGTTAGTGTGATACATCAAAATTAACAACTTCTCTTCAATTAAGGACACCAAAATCAAAATTAACATACATGGAAGACTGTGAAAACATTATTGTTTGGTCCAAGTCAGAAAGGGAATATTTAGGATATAAAAGGAACTTCTGCAAATCATCAACAAAAATTCTGCAACCTAGATAGAAAAATGAGAAAGGACCTGAATCTGCAGAAAAGGAAGAAAATACTTGAGAAAAATTTTAAAATGAATAAAACAGAAACCAGAGATACAATAAGTAGGATCAACAAACTCAAAAGTTGTTCCTTGGAAAGAAAACTGATAATATTGAGAAAACTCTGAAAAATTAAGAAAATGTAACAGGTGGCACAATAACAATATTAGAATTTAAAAAACAATAATTACTAATACTATAGTTATTACAAATTATTAGAGGCTATGAACACTGTGGGCAAATTATTTAACACTGATATTAAATGAATTCTATGAAATAACAGAATTTCTAAAAGTTGAATCTAGAAGGAAAAAACCCTGAGTAGCCCTTTAACAACATACAAAAATAAATAAATGTTTTAAAATCTTCTGATACGGATCAACAGTAATCTTAGATGGTTCTATGTGCAAACTTTATTAAACCCTAAAGGAAAAAATAATTCCATTATTTTTTTTCCAGACAATAAAAGAAAGGAAATAGTCATCAGCTAATTTTGTAAGGTCAATATAACATTAGTACTAAAATCTGCTAGGTCAGTATGAGAAAAAAATTACTAGCCCCATCTTACTCATAAACAAGGATACAAAACCTAAACAAATATTTATTAACCAAACCCAGGAATATATAAAAAATATAATTTACCATCATCAAGGGGCGTTTACCCCAGGAATGTAAGATTGACTAAGTATTAGAAACAGTTAAAATAATTCACCTTATTGAAGGAAAATATCATATATTCATTTCAATAGAGGCAGAAAAATCAGTATTCCAAGAAGTACAACATAAGCTCATGGAAAAATTCTTAGCTAACTATGAACAGAAGGACATTTTCTTAAAACATTAAAAGATATTCACCAACAAATTACATCAGATATTATACAATGATAAAATGTTATAATGATTTCCTTCAAGATCAAGAACAAAGCAAAGTAGCTCACTATCACCACTATTAAGTTATTTATGGAGCATATAAATGTCTACCTAGAAAACTCTAAAGAAACTACAGCTAACATAAAATTCAGTAAGTTTATTAAGATTGCAGATATCACACTCTATGAAAATCAATTACATTTTTACAAAGAGCAACAACATAAAATATAATTTCACAGTTATGTACCATTAATAGGATTTAAACTATAAAATGATCAGGAATAAATCCAACAAAAGTTGTTACAGAACTTTCAGTAAAAGGTTTATAGCATTATACTGAAAGATTTTAAAATAACTAAATAAATGTAGAGATGGATCATAAAGATGTAAATAGGGCTATGGAATAAATGCAATTCTAATGCAAATTTCAAAAGATATTTTATGGAAATTGACAACCTGATTCTAAATTGTACGGGAAAGAGCACAACCTAAAGCAGGGGTCCCCAACCCCCAGGCTGCTCCCCATTGCTCCTCATTGCTCGCGTTACCGCCTGAACCATTCCCCTGCCCCCGCCCCGACCGTGGAAAAACTGTCTTCCACGAAACTGGTCCCTGGTGCCAAACAGTTGGGGACCACTGACCTAAAGAATAGCATAGCCTTATTGACAATTAGAACATAAAGAAGCCCCCAAAATATGTATGCACACACACAAAGCACATGGGCACACATACACACACATTTGAACTGCAAGAAAACAAATTTAATTTACTTTCACACCATATATAAAAAATTAGAGATAGTTTAAAAATGTAAAAGGAAAAGCTGTAGAATTTTTAGGGGTCAATATAGGAAAAACTCTCATAGGTCAGGAGGAATTTCTTCACAAGCTGATTCTAAATTGTATGGGAAAGAGCACAAACTAAAGCAGAGGTCATCAACCCCACCGCTGCGGACTGGTACCAGTCTGCGGCCTGTTAGTAACCGCATTCCCTGTAGGGAATGACTTCTTTCAAGTCATTTGTCTACAACTTTTGGGTCATGATTTCCATAATCTTCTTCCGGATTTTGGGGACCTGTGGTCCTGAGATTAAGAGGTCTTATGAATCTGGTTGTTATATGTTCTTTTAGTAAAACCAACAGAGACAAGATGAATTAAATAACCATCAGTACTCTTGATCTCAATATAAACTTCAATCATGGTCTGCCATTTTTAGATCATAGAGCACATTTTGTCACTGGTAGGATTCATGTCATAGAAGTTGGTCAGGCAGTTTTTGCCCAGATTATTCTCAGTAATTAGCCTGAATTTTCTAGGTCCAGATTCATCATTCTGAAACTCAGCAAGGTTCACTTCAAAAACACTACTGTTGGGGCTTGCCTGGTGGCGCAGTGGTTGAGAGTCCACCTGCCGATGCAGGGGACACGGGGTTGTGCCCCGGTCCGGGAGGAACCCACATGCCGCGGTGCGGCTGGTCCAGTGAGCCATGGCCGCTGAGCCTGTGTGTCCGGAGCCTGTGCTCCGCAACGGGAGAGGCCACAGCAGTGAGAGGCCCGCGTACAGCAAAAAAAACAAAAAAAACAAACAAACAAAAAACCCACTACCCTTGAGGTAATCATATGCAATTTTGGTTCTTTGAGTCTAAAGTTTTTCCAACATTACTCACATTGAACATAGGTAATTAGTGCTTTTACATCATACCAGTATGTTTTAGAAAATGGATCAATTACTTTCTTCTTGGCTCCTTCTTTGCTGCCTTTTATAAGATGCTTGTTCTTGCCAATGACCATGGTGATGCTCTGAGAGACAAAGATCTATACTATTTTATTTTGCAATTTATAAAGGCAATGCAAAGTTCCTCAAACCCAATCCATAACCTCCGAAAAAGGAAACTACTTAGTTTTTTTAGAGCCCTCGTATACAATGGGTAAAGAACCATCATTCCATCCTTTCCTTGTAACTTCCAAAACAAAAATTTTAAGTGAAAAGCAATTTAGGACAGAAAGGATACTTGTTTTGAGGAAATGATAAAGATTATGGTAACATGTTGCTGTGGCCTGAATGTCTGTGTCCCCCTTGAAATTTGTATTTTGAACTCTTAGTACACAATGTGATGGTAGTAGGAGGTAAGGCCTTTATGAATTGCTGAGGTCATAAAGGAATAGCCCTTGTGAATGGGGTTAGTGCTCTTATAAAAAAGACGCCACAGAGATAGCTCACCCCTTCTGATCCGGAAGAAGGTCTTCAGCCAACCGTGCTGGGGTCCTAATCTCAGACTTCCAGCCTCTAAAACTATGACAAATAATGTATGTGGTATTTTGCTATAGCAGCCTGAAATAAGACACACGGCTTATTGATTTTAAGATTTAACGTCATTTGAAAGGTTCTGAGATGATTTTTCAATATAGATTCGTGGGTAAATATTTATTTCCACCCTCCTAATATCAAATAAAAACTAATCTGGTTCTTTACACTTAAATCATAATTGTTATATTTTTTCTAGTTTCATTAGCTTAATATGTACTTTAAGCCGCTCTTCAATTTTGCCTTCTCCAATTATTAGCATAAGGATTTTTTAAGCATGTAAGTATCCCATGAAGTGTAAGAATAATTTAAACAGTGAAATGTTATCACTTATATTAGAGTTATCATTGCCAGTCATTCTAATACAATAATTACGTCTAATAAATTGGTTACAACTTGGAAAGCATCCTGCATGAATCAATATAATCTGCCAGCTTCTTAGTTGTCATAGAAACTGATTATAGCAAGGATGTTTAATGCAACACACACTTTATGCATAAATGATTAAACTGCTAAAGTTTAAAAGTGAGCCTAATCAAAACCATGTTTACCACAACTTTCATTATCACTCTATATTTTATCTAATTCATCATTTCTTTTTAAACTTGAACCAAAACAGTATATACAATATTGAAATGAATAGATACAGGATACATTTTAGAGGTAATACTTGAAACAACTAAGCAGAGTTTTCTGGGCACATATACATGATCCAGTAAAGGAAATATTTTGTCATTCAAAGGTTTCATCCATAAACCATTAGAACAAAATTATATAAGTCATTATTTTACACACAATGTACTTTATAAATTCCTTCTTTTCATGTGTTTGAATAAATAACACTGAAACATAAAAATATTATAACTCAAAGAAAGAAGCATCCTTATCTCAACACAGAATATTACTAAGCCTACTGTAAGCCTAAGATATGTTACATGAAAGAAAATCATTTATCATTCAGGAGAAAAGCTAAAATAAGTATGAGTACATTAAGAATATCCATGAAAGACAAATATATAATTTTATATATACAAATATGAATATACATACATATATATGTATATGTATATATATATATATATATATATATATATATACATACATAGAGAGAGAGAGAGAATAGTAGTGTAACCCTGTACCCATCATTCAATTTCAATAATAAAAACTTATGACCAATTTTATTTTATCTTTATCCCCACTAGTTAACCCCATTTCACATTGTTTAAGGAGCTAAACCAAGAGATTATTTCATTCTTCCTTATATATTTTATATGTACCTCTAAAAATAAGCAATCTTTCAAAAACATGATTATAATATCATCAACTATCATAAAAAGTTCCTTATTATCATCAGCTATCCAATGAGTTTTCTGATTTCTCCAGTTGTCTCGTAACATTTCTTTTTTAATAGCCAGGGTAACAAATTACTTAAAGAGAAATGGAAAATGATTAACCCAGTTTGAACAACAAATTTATGACTTAGGTATATACTTAATTCAACTAGCTGCAACAAATTTTAATACTGTGTTAATTTCTGTTGTCACATTAAAGTATTTTGAAGATAATTACTGTAACTTATAAAGGAATAAGCATGCATCAGATTAGAATATAACCTCTGTTGCTTTTAATCAAGAAGGTTGACTATGTGATTTCTGGGGTCATTAAAATATGTTAACAAAAAAATTACATAGAAATAATAACATATTTAGAATTTTTAAAGATTAAAATTTATAACTTAAAGAGTATAAATAAAAATGAATTTGGAGATTTATAAACCCTTTAAGAGATTAATCTTTAGGAATGCTCTGTGCAAAATAGTGAGAATGTATTAGTTAATAAAATGACAATATAATTATTCCGCCAGGTGATATACACAGCTTATCTGCATACATGTGAATGTAACTATATCAATTTTTTCCTTCAACTGGTAAGATGTATTTCACAATGCATTGTATCTGTCAAATCATTCTCTCAGCACATTTACTAACAAGTGCAGGAAGATGACTATTGAGACATCATGAGGTAATCAACAAAGAACACATGTTTGTATTCCACATTGTATTATTAACTGCTTAAGAAAAACTTGTAGGTTTTATAAGCTATAGTCTATGCAATATACTTCCAAAATAATAAGACATGAAGTCAACTACTACATTTTTTATTCAAAATTGAATGTTTAAATTCTTAATGTTGTCTTCATGAAGAAATTCTAAAATAAGAGATTCCATGCCTAAGTTATCTAACATAAGTAGAAAAAAACCCTTAAATACTGAAAAAATTAAAAATATTTAATGCACAGTGTATCCACAGGTACCACGCTAATTGCTGGTTATAAACAGAATAATGATGTATTTTATTTTCTAAAGCAATATAGTTTGAGAGTGAAAGTGGGCACTAATAATAATTATGCTGAAATAATACATGTAAAATAAGTCTGTCAAGGGCAACAAGGACTTACTGGTTACACTGCAATAATCACAACAAATTGTTCCCTACCTTCATAGAACTCATTAAAATATGATAGTTATCTTATACATAAACCATAAAATATAAATTTCCAAATTATTTAAGAGTTGAATAGTAATAATCATAATGGAACTGAGTATAATAAGAACAAAATTGTATTATCAAGCTTGCTACCCATGTCAGCAGTATTATGTGGCAATCATATTTACAATTAAAACCTTTGTCTTATTACATATCTTTTAAACTTGCTCTGCTATTACAATTTTTTCCACCAGATGGTAGCCAATAAAAGCAGGAAGCAGAGAAATTAACAGAGTTAAAAGAAATAAAAGTAAACTGAAACAAAACTCAAATAAAAAAATTAATTATAGCTAGAGATATACTTATGCATGTAAAAATTCTATATATCAAGTAAGTACAAACAACCATTTTTAAACTTCTTTTTTGAAACAAATATTGTTTTGATATTGATTTTATGCAAATTCTTTAGGGTTAACTTGGATTTCTAGGCCACTGTGACTGTTAAATAATAATATACAGGAAAATGCTAAATTTGAGCACTGGGATCAATGTTCATTTTTGCACAGATCATTCACAAACATATGAAAACAGACTTATCTTAAATATTCCTCAAGTCATTGCTTATTTAAAAGAAGCATTGTGATGTTCTAAAATATAATTTTTAGAATATGCTTTTTGTGACAGTTCTTTTAAAAAAATCCATCCTTCTTATCTTGCAAAAATCAGATACATGGAATTATTTCCTCTGTGTGGAAATTTCCTCTAGCCTTGTTAGTCTTCGTTTGTACATGAAGTATTCATTATTTGCAAAAACCAATTATCATCCCTGTCTGGATACATTAAGATTTTTTCTACAAGTCTGTTCCTCTCTATCACATTTTAAGCAACAGTTTATATGAATTATTCATAGTTCCCATATTGTAGGAAAGTTTTTTTTTTTATTAAATTTGATCATAATAATAGTTATTACCCCAGTCATGGCAGTTTTATGAGTCTTCTTCAATGCCATTACCTGGAAAGATTTCAATCAAGAAATATAAAGGATGCAAATCAATTTCCATAATGAAATTAAACTGTACCATCTACTCCTTCATTTCAGCAATAGAGATGATTGACAGCTTCTTCCTGATAGCTTGAGCAGATAAGATTCAGATACAGAAGCATAGAATGGCAGATTATTTGCTCTTAAGAATTTCAGTGGCTTTTTCTTCATTGTTGCTATTTGGTGCTTGCTAATCTCACTGAAACATAATATTTAACTCAGAATTTGTATACAAATTTATTTTCAAGCATAGTATTTTTCTTGCCTAAAAGTAGTTGATTTTTCTCTAGTAGTTGTGATTATAGCGGAATAAACACAGTAGCAAGTGCTATGATACTGTTTTCCTCCTAATGACAGTGCAACCTCATTTTGTATAACAAAAATGCTATGTTATTGGGAGGAAAGAATGATGAGTTTTCTTCTGGGTGTCAAATTTTTAATAAAAATATCAGATTTTTATGGTAATAATTTTCTTCTAAGAAATATGTATCAGATTCTGCTCTCAAACAATGAAGGGAGGTATTCAGTTAAGTCGAACTGTAAGATTGCAGATAGACTAAGAAATTTTCACAATGAGAGGTTACGATGTCTGTGAGCAGAATTGCTGTGAATACATGCTGTATGTCCCCCGGGTTAGAAGAGAGGATCTGTAGACCTATGACCACACTCAGTTCTTCCTCAAACCACTGAGTGACTGAGCAGGTGACTGGAGTAGCAACCATTGAATTCCACTCCTCCCTAAAGGTATCCCAGGCTTTGAACATAATATGATATAGCAACATTGATCTTTTACAAGAATGACTCTTCAACATTGTTTAAGGCAGTGGCACCAAACAGAGATCTTACAGCTTGATCCTTTATTGTTCTCTTCAACACATATCCACAGTTAGTAACATTGGCTTAATATTTAAAATATCTTCAGCTTAACGTCTTTACTTTTTTAATAACTTGTAGTTTCACAAATACTTCTGTGTTTGGGGGTAGTATTAAAATATAATTAGAAACAAATTATTTTTAGTGAAGTAAGACAGAAAATTTAAAGTTCACTTGGCAGTAGTAATAGTCACCAGGTTTCATCATGCTAGCCCTACTTATCTTTCATGCGTTAACTTAAACTTTACTTCTTCTAGCCTTCAATGACTCTCAAATCTGGTATAGAAACCTCTTCTCTCTGTTTGTCTATATCTTAGTACTTGTCACCATGAACAGTTCCTGTTTAATTGTTTATGTCTATATCATACTATAAATACTTTCTAGCCAGAAATATTGGATATATATCCCATGTCTAGAACAATGACTAGTCAGTGCTTGCTTATTGATTTGAATGAATGGATTGATGGATGTACAGTTACAAGGTAAGCAGCTTTCATAACTGATATGTGTATTCCAGAAAGATCTCCTTTAATCAATAAGCAGTTGTTCCTCTCCTGCTGTATAACAGACGACAATGTTCGTTTTTGTAACTTATAGTGGGTTTCTATGCTGTTCATCCTCTAGTTGAATTAATACCAGTAAGAGTTAGTATCATTCATGAAGCCATAAAATTAATTTGAATTTAATTTTTAAATCATGTTTATAAGATAAAAGTACATTTTAAAAACCAAAGGCTTATACAACATATGCACAAATTTTATATATTAAATTATTTTAATATAAAATTTCCATACACTTAGAACTAGCTAAAAGTACTCTTAACAGCAAAATTAAATAACTAAGTATCCTGCAAAGTTGTTGAATGAGGGTCACAAAATTAGACTTGATATGCGTAAAGAATAAAGAAAAAAAGTATCAAAATAATTTATGCCATTTTATTACTCATAAAGTAGAGCCATCAGACAGGTGGCTGAGTTGAGAGATGATTGAGCTATAAGCAGATTTTTCCCATTAAAACTGAAAGCAAAAGAAGGAGAGGCAGGAGAGGAGGAAGAGGAGGAGGAAGAGGAGAAAAGAAGAACAGTACAGGGCTTCCCTGGTGGCGCAGTAGTTGAGAGTCCGCCTGCCAATGCAGGGGATACGGGTTCGAGCCCTGGTCTGGGAAGATCCCACGTGCCGTGGAGCAACTAGGCCTGTGAGCCACAACTACTGAGCCTGCGCTCTGCAGCAAGAGAGGCCGCGACAGTGAGAGGTCTGTGCACCACAATGAAGAGTGGCCCCCGCTTGCCACAACTAGAGAAAGCCCTCGCACAGAAACGAAGACCCAATACAGCCAAAAATAAATAAATAAATTAAGAAGAACAGTACATGTTACTACAAAGCTACAGTAATTATGGGAGTGTGGTACTGATATAAGAGTAGACATATAGATCAATGAAAAAGATTTTACAGTTTATTAAAAAAAAACCCTTACATTCATGGTCAATTAAATATTGACAAAGGTGCCAAGATAATTCAATGGGGAAAAATAATATTTTCAACAAATGGTGCTCAGACAACACAATATCCACATGCAAAGACCTCACATCTTGTACCTCATACCATACACAAAAATTAGCTTAATGAGACCTAAATGTAAGCGCTAAAACTAGAAAATTCTCAGAAGAAAACAAAAGAGTAAATCTCAATGGCCTTGGATTAGGCAATGGCTAATATTATATATGAAACCAAAACCACAAGTGACAAAAGGGAAAAAAAGAGATAAATTGGACTTCATCAAATTTTAAAACTTCTATAAACACAATAAAGTGAAAAAACACCCCAATAGTTGAAAGAAGATATTTTCCAATGATATATATAATAAGGGACTTGCTTCCAGCATAAAGAACTTCTACAATTCAACAATAATCAGACAAATAAACTAATTTAAAATGAGCAATAGATTTGGATAGAGATTTCTTGAAAGAAGATATACAAACAGCCAATAAGCACAAGATGCTCAGCATCATTAGACATTAGAGAAGCGTAAATCAAAGACCACAATGAGATACCATTTCACACTCACTAGAATGGTTATAATAAAATAAAGATGAGCAATAACAAGTGTTGGTGAAGATGTGGAGAAAGTGGAGAAATTGGAGTCCTCATAAATTGCTGCTGAGTATATAAAATGGTTCAGCTCCTTTGGAAAACAGCTTAGGAGTTCCTCAAAAAGTTAAACATAGAGTTACCATACAACCAGCAATGCTATTCCAAGAGAATAGAAAACATATGCCCATATAAAAATATGTAAATATTCACAGTAGCATTCTACATAATACCATAAGTGTGGAAGGAAACAAGTCAAATATCCATCAACTGATGAATAAAGAAAATATACCCATAACATTGAATAATATTCAGCAATAATAAGGAATGAAGTACTTATACATGCTACAGTATGGATGAACCTGATATCATTACATTACTTGAAAGAAACCAGTCAGAAATGAACATATATTGTATGATTCTACTTATAGGAAAAGTCCAGAAAAAAAAAATTAGAGCAAATGGAACAACAACAAAAAACAGCAAGCAATATGATTTTAATCCAACCATATAAATAATCACTTGAAATGTGAATGATACAAAGATATCACTTAAAAGATTAGGATTGTGAGACCAAACTATACGTTCTCTAAAAGAAACTCACTTTAAATACAAAGACATAGATAGGTTATTTTTAATTATAAGAATTTTTAAATTTAAACTAAAATTTTAGAAACATTTATTAAACTATGTTTATAGAAAATGATGTAATGTCAATGTCTTAATGGAGTCAATAAAATAAAATACACAGTCTGGGTCACATTTCTTCCTTTTTTCAACTTTTTATATTTTAGTCAAACCACAGGGGATAACAGTAAACAGCACTGTGGAAAGCCTGATTTGAGATTCTACATTTTAATAACTCTTTATGTCAGTTTGTTGTTGTTGGATTTTTTTTCTTTATTTATCTTGCTTTCTTCTTTCCTCAATATCAGGGGACTCCAACTGCTTCAGTTTCTGCAAAGTGCATTCTAAAGCCTCCTTTCCCTTGTAGCAACAAAGACAGAGTACTCAAAATACACTGTGAGAATATTTTAAATTAATATCCTGAATGTCATTATAAGCAGTTTATTCTAAATCAAATTGAGTGGCTTCTGTATAAAGAAATCATTAACAGCCAACACTATTACTACACACAGTAGATACAAAATTTACTTACCTTTTTATGTTTGCTATAATATTTGTCAGACAGAGAAAGACAAGTATCAACATGATATCGCTTGTATGTGGAATCTAAAAAATGGTACAAATGATCTTATTTACAAAACAGAAATAGAGTCACATATGTAGATAACGAACTTACAGTTACCAAGGGGGGAATGGAGGGGAGGGATAAATTGGGAGATTGGGATTGACATATATACGCTATTATATATAAAATAGGTAACTAATAAGAACCTACTGTACAGCACAGGGAACACTACTCAATACTCTGTAATGACCTATATGGGAAAAGAATCTAAAAAAGAGTAGATATATGTGTATGTATAACTGATTCACTTTGCTGTACGGCAAAAACTAACACAACATTGTAAATCAAGTATACTCAATAAAAATTAATTTAAAAACTAAAATAAAATCTGGCATTGAAGAAATCTGACAGCAAAGTAAAAATAAGTCACTGTATCTTCCCTTTACCTGACTTCCATGTGGAGATGTTTCTAGATGAAAAATAAAATGGACTACAAATAAGCAGCAGCTATTTTCTCAGCCAATTCAGTTTTGAAATTCTCTGATACGTGATGTGCCCTTTGTGTTTGTTCATCTTGAAAATTCGTCTTAGTTTATATATTTCACTTTCTCAGATATAAAAAGAACCTCTGATGGTCCATGCAATTTCTGCTGCTCGATTGAATGATTAGCCAGCACTGGAGGAATAGCTTGTGTCTGGCTGCTTTGCTGAAAATGCTTTTCCTTTTCATATGGAAAAAAATCGGTTAAAACAATTCAACCTTATCCAAATATATTATTATTCAAGAGTCTTTGCAGTTGACTTTATTTTTAATATTTATAGACTAATGGATGACAATATGACTAACAAATACATTTGTAGTGCAATTTTCTAAAGATTTACTCAACTGAAACACTTGTTTTGAAAGAAAGTAAGGTTTATAAAGAATCCCTAAATCTTTTGTGAATTCTATTAGGCATGAAATAATGTTATCATTTATTCAGTGAAGTCTGACTATAGACAGATGAGAATCTGCTAACAAAAGTAAAAGTAAATGTGTAAAAATTTCCCTAGGAAGCTTCTGAAAACGTAAATATTTTCCTAGCAGAATGTCTATAAAGTACGAAGCAGTTTGAGCACAGTCACAACCAAATGAAATCCCTCAGATATCTAGGTTACTTCTGACCTGGATCTATTAATAAAGAAACTATAAATATTCTTCAGATTTGCCAGAACAGGTTGGCTGAACAGCTGGTTTTCACAGTTGTGTTTTTTTCCCTATTTTGTTTGCTTGTTTATCCTTCCATATATACTGACACGGCAGTGCAAGTGAAATTCATTTGCACAAAGTAGAATTTTTTTTCTTTTAAAAAACCAAAGAATCACTATGTGCTAATTAATATTAAATGAAAGTATTACTGAATTGTATGCTATTTTGAAGGCAAATGTTATAAAGGTGTGGTGTTTGTGTGTGCAAGTATGTGTATGGGTGTGTACGTGCATGTTAACACCACATTTATCCGTTCTGGCAAGTAGCTTAAGCTTGTAGAAATATAAAATTTCTCTCTATGATCACTAGGAGTACTCATATTAAAGACGGTAGAATCTGCTATTTACTCCCCCTGGTCAATCATAAACTTAATCCATTGTTATTATGAAACTACTGACAAAACTAACCCTGTTTATTACTACATATAGTTAAGGGATATAAATAGACAACCACTAGAAAATATAAATTTTAATCTAATCTACTTTTAATTTAAAAATGTTAAAACTTTTTTGACAAGTACTGATATTGTTTAACTAAAATTTACTGAGCTATGTTCTTTAGCAAATACAGGAATGAGAATATCTAAATTACTTTGAAAGGACGATGGAAAGTCAGTGGAATTGACAAATGATTCTTGCTGACCGTACATATTACAAAATAAATTAAAATAAATATAAACATAACTTTGTGTTGGAATGGAGAACCTGTATGGAGAAGGTAAATAGTGCCCCTCTAGACTTTCTTTTGAGAGAAAAGCAGTCCACTAATGAGAAGGGGAGTATCTTAGTATTTTGGCATTCATCAAGAAAAGTGATTTCCAATATGGGAATTCTAGAAGAAGTCTCTGACTCATCTAGTCAGGAAAATATTCAGAAATGAAATATTGGATTTTTGACCTTTATTAATATGCAATACCCCAGATGTGAATAACATGTAGTTAATTAGCAGCACTTAGCTTATATTATCATTGTATTTCCATGAATATCCCCAACAGGTATAAGGGAAGTATTTTTACATTATAGCAACACAATATTTTTGTGGAAATTACTCATTTCAATTAGCTCACATATTTATTATGAACTAAGGGTCTTAGAGCCTAATCTGTACTTGTTCTTAAATATGATTTCAAAATAAGCCACCATAATGCAAAAAATAAATAAATAAATCCCATACTTTTGCACGGTTTGAGGCTATAGGTCTAATATTCTGGGTTGTGCAGTTTCTTTATACCATAATTAAACACAGAGAATGGCATTTACTAGATTTTTGGAGTCAGAGCATGGGTATATATTGTATATTTTTGAGATAAAATTTTTAGAAATGCAATATAGGTACGGGCTGAAATGGATGGATGTGGGCTTTGTATATGCGGATATGAAGCAATGGCAGGAAGAATTGTGATAGTCTGAGCAGACTGGGATTTTAGTTATGCATGCCCTCTCTTGAGAGTAAAACAAAAATACTTTAGTGTCAATCAGTGTATCTCCTCATTACATGGGATTTCAAAATGCTAACAGGACAGGCCAATATGTGATAATAACATGACGATGCGCTAAGTTTTACTCTGGCCAAAGCATACTTAAAAAACTAGATTTAAGAAATTAAATCAAGGTAAAGGGTATAATATTAACATAATACATGAAAAGATGCTGTCTGTTTTCTCTGGTTTGAATCACATAGACAGTATTATCAAGTCTTATGTCTCAAAACAAAATCTGCAAATTCTAATACTCTAAAACAGTGTTTTCTTTCTTTAATCCCAGAAAGAGTATTATAAACAGTACAAATCTAATTTCAAAAAATGAATTAAACACGATATTTGTATTTAAAAAACAATATGTATAAATAAAGTAACATTTTGTTATCAATGTATTCATTTGCATATTTTATAATATTTTGCAATATTTAAAATATTTGAATATGAAAAATTATGGTTTGGCATTAAAACTTATGGTTTTATCAGATTTTGGAAGAATTATATTAAATGAATTTTTGATCAATGTTTCAATATTTGAGATAATTCATGTATAAAAAGTTGAAGTTATTATAGTTCCAGCTCTGTGATTAGTATTACATTTTAGAAAAGAGTTTCAACAGAATGATATCTAGGGAATTTCCTGGCAGTCCAGTAGTTAGGACTCCGTGTTCTCCCTGCTGAGGGCCCAGGTTCAATCCCTGGTTAGAGAACTAAGATCCTGCAAGCTGCAAGGTGTGCCAAAAAAAAGAAAAAAGAAACGAATGATAGCTCATAAGTGGAGTATTAAACAAATCACCAATAAAAATGTGTTGAATATTCCTTTCCACATAGATAAAAGTTCCCTGGAGTATTCTAAAATATCAAGAACAATATGTAGAATTGAAGAGATGAAAACACATATCAGGACTGAGCAAACATCTTATTATTCAAGGATAAATTAATATTTTTAAAATAATAAGAACACGGCCTTGGTGACGGTAGGAAAAATGTGGCTTCAGAGAAAGTACTACAGACACATTTAGGAAGTATTTGTTCTAATTCACAACAGAATTCAAGAAAGCATGAAATCTATAAAACCAATGGTGGAAGACTAGAACACTATAATAAAGCCATTCAAACAAAGATAAAAAGAGAGCTAATGTGAAGTGGTAGGCAAAAATAGGGATGTTTCAAGACTCAAGCAATGAAAATAAAGAAAGGAAAACAATGAGATTCTTCAAGTCATATTAGATTCAAAAATATATAATCATCATTTTAAAAAATACCATTATTATATAAAAGGCCAAAATCAGGAAGGCCTTCAGATTACAAAGACAAGGTCAAAAACGTGAAGAAACTTATTCAAATGTAGGAGAGGTAATATGAATTCGAATTATGAATTATTGGTATTTCTGATGAATAAAATAAATTCACAGAGAATAATAATAGTAACATAAGTAATCATTTTCTGCATTAACTAAATTCCTAATCTTGCATATTTATAAACATCAATTCAGGGAAGATTCATGGTTACACACAAATCTGTTGACCTTAGATTTATTCATAATAATAAATGCCAGGAAAAAAAGAAAAAAGGTACATATCTCTGAGAGGAAGTTTCAGAGGTTCAAGAATTTATGCTATTTTTTATTTATGACAAGGCAATAAAATATATGATATGCAAGAGTCAGAATCCTTGAAAAAAGATTATTAAAACAAATGACACCAACAAAAAATTAACTCATTTTAAAAAGTCAGAATTGAAGAAGTTGTACATTGCAGATGATGTAATTTAAATAAAATAATACTCTCGGGCAAAAAGTAAAACACCTCAAGTCTGACTATCCTCAAACATCTATCAAGCTCAAAATAAGTATAAAACAGTATACATGAAATGAATAAAACACCTACATTATAGAGTAAACTAGGACATATTAACCAGTTAATCATATTAATCCAAGAAATACTTTTGAAGATCTGTTAGAAAATTCCCAGAGGGCACCATATTAATAGCAAAACCCAGTATATTCATTTTTTAGGGATGACATAACAAAGTAGCACACACTGGGTGGCTTAAAACAAGAGAAATTTATTGTCTCATGGTTCTGGAGGCTAAGAGTCTAAAATCAAGGTGTTGGCAGGATCATACTCCCCCTAAAACTGTAGGGGAGAGGAATGCTTCCTTGCTTCTTCGTAGCTTCTGGTGGTCTCCCCACTGTCTTTGGCATCCCTTGGCTTGCAACTTGCACAACTCCAATCTCCACATTCATTATCACATGGCATTCTCCCTATGTATCTCTGGGTCTTCAGATGTTCATCTTCTTATACGGATACCAGTCATATTGGGTTAGCAGCCCACCCTATACCAGTATGACCTCATCTTAACTTAAGTAATTATATGTTCAACGACCCTATTTCTAGATAAGATTGCACTCTGATGTAGTAGGAGTTAGGGCTTCAACATATCTTTTTGGGAGGTGGACACAATTCTACCCAGAACAATTTAGGTTGGCCAAAAACACATTTCTTCACACAGAAAGAAAGGGAGAGGAGGGAATGAAGTTCGTAGACCCCGTTTTGATTTCCTACTCTTTACCTCATTGGTGAGGGAGGTTTTCCCATCCTACAGTTATGAGGATGGCCAAGCACATGACACCCAACCCTAGACAGATGAGATCAACAATATTTTAGTCGCACACACTCACAACCAAGGGGTGGAACACACCACACAATGTAGGGCCACATAAGGATTGCACATGGGAACAGAGTGAACAAGAGAAATTATGGGAAGCAGGCTTTGTAGTAACAAGAGGATGAGGTGACCCCTGGTTACCAAAGGAAGACATGTTGGCTTGTTTGAATAATTCCATGGACTGGCAAAGAACTGAAGCCTGCCACTCAGAGATAAGCAGGCACTATGCCCAGTCCCAATAATAAGGAAACATTTAGCCAGAAGATCTTACACATGGGAGCAAAGTACGTGGAGTGACCTGCAATTAGACCATTTGATTTTATCAGATAACAAGACAGCACTTAATACTGAAACTTAATTTCAGGCCTCATAGCAAACTGACATGTGACGTCTTGACTTCAATTTAAACCTTAGTAATAACTGAGACTTTTAGGGAGCAGGAGAATTGCCTTCTTAGGAAGTGAATTAGGCACTTAACCAGGAGGAAGGAGGCAACATGGTGAGATGGTCATCAAAAACATGAACTTTAGAGATGTAGCCCTTTATAGACAATAAAGGCAATTGAGGGAACTGTGTGATATTGGGGTAGGGAATGCAAGTCACCAGAGGGCATGAATTATATTAATAAATACCTGTGGCAATAGTGACACCAGCAGGGGGGTCAACTTGCTATTTTGTAACTTAAATAAGAGTTCTTTGAGGAGCCCATTTAATTGCTTCTCAATTAAACCAGCTGCCTGAGACTGGAGACACAAACTTTCCATTGAATGCTTTCTGCAAGATCCCAGCATCTTGTTTTCTGAGAAATGAAATGATTACCTTGGTTACTATCAGTAACATCTGGAAATCCTCCAAAGGGTAGGAGAAGTGTCATGGTAAGGCCTTGTACTGTGCCCTTGGTATATGCAGAAACATGTGTTATCTTGATTTATATTTTGGGTATTTTCGAGGAAAAAGATTCACAGAGTTCTTTTGCCCAAGTGTGCAAATCTTAGGCAATGGCCAATAGTGGGTTAAAATGTGAAGATAAATCCATTTTTTGGCAAAATGATCCACTGCTAAGATTGCTGCCTAAAGTTTGAGCAATTGTGCTGACTCTGGATCTTGTCCTTTATCAGGACATCTAGTTAAGGGATGGAAAGCATCAACATTCTACTAAGCTCCACCATGTATAATGGCGTCAATGCCATTGGTAAAGTCCACAAACTAAACTCCTTTCGCTACTACTCAATTCATCTCAAGAGGCTCTCCAAGTAGCCAGGAAACCTAGTAGAGAGTTGACCTCCTCCAGTACTACAATATCTGGCAAGGGACTAAGCACAGGGGAGGTCACCTCCTTCTGCAGGTGAGATATGCCAGAGGATCCAGGTTTGACTCCATCCTATAGCAAGGAAGCCTCAGTGGCTGTGTTGAGCTTGTGGGGTGCTGCTTCCATGACCTAAAGCATAATTGGCAGCTGAATGCAGAAGGCCACAGACTGAAAACCTGTGAAAGCTTCTATTTCCAGGAGATCCCAGTACATGTTTAACAATTACAGCTCTAATGGCATACAGGGTGGGGCTGAGGAGGGCAGTTTCTTGCATTAGAAACCTAAGAACATTGTACAGCCATCATGGGTGGTCTAGAGATTTCAGAAAGTGTGAGAGGAGATTGGTAAAACCTCTACAATGAAGGAGTCTCAGGAGCACTAACGGGAGTGTCTTTTGTATGGCAATTTAGGAAGATTCTAGAGTCTTGGGCGGAGGATGATCCATTCAAGATGGGCTGATTTGCAAGTAAGAACATTGATGGGATTAAGTAAAATTTGTAAACACGGAATATGTCATCTCAGAGTCAAAAAAGGCCTAAAAGAAGTTGAAAGCAAGTCAATAGCTGTTTCTTGACAATGTCAGGGATGGAAGGAAATTTTGTTCACCAAATAATATTCAGTAATTTATCCAAGGTGGTACGATCTTGCACTGTTTGTGGGGCAATGGTCCATCCACTTTTTTATAAGGTCTTTTGTAAGTATCCGTATGCCCTTAATAAGTATGTCAAATGAAACTCTTTGGATGAAGATATCAATATAATGTCATATTTGTGCTCCTGGAGAGTGTTGAATGCAGTTAGGATGTTGCCTGCAAAGATTGTGTATGATGAAAGAAGTGTTGAGTTACTCCAACAAGTAGCCAGGTAAAGGTGTATTGTGCCTCTAAAGGTAAAGATGAACATAGGCTGAGAGCCTGTTGAAACAGGCATTGAACAGAGAATATTAGGTGAATCTATAATAGAAAATATTTACTGAATGCTAATTGGATGAAGTCAGTAAATTCAAATGTTTTGGATATGGGGGTCATAATGGGTGGGACCACAGCAAGGCTGCAGTAATTCACTGTGAAAAAATTTCTTCTTTCCAGGCTTAAGAGCTGGACATATGGGACTGTTAAGAAAAGCAGTGAAGTAGTGGGGCTATTAACCCCTTCACTAATTAGGTTTTATATAATATCTTTCAATCCTCGAAGGCCCTATTTTAATTTATATTGGACTGTATTAACTATTTTAACAGAGGGCAGCAGGCCAGGGGTGGGAAGGCACTTCAAAGAGTCCCATTTTGTAAGACAATTGGTAGGTGCCAAAAGACTTAATTTTACTTTGTTACTCAATGTGTCAGAGCATTCATGCCCACTTTGAGAATGTCCTAAAATTAAGGCAATGGGTTTTATGACCATGGCAGGGTAATACTTCTGCTGGTTAAGGTAAGGCATATATATTTGTCTTCCATTTTATATTCAGTAACCACCCCCCCCCAAGATTATTGTGGGTACCTTGTTTAAATTTAGTGAAATCAACAGATATAACTGTAATTTGAGTTCTACTCTTGATTAAGACCATGAAGGTTAGACAGTGCATTTCAGTAGACATTAAAGTTAATTTAGAACCTATACTGTAGCGGTCCAAAAGCCAATCAATACCTTTTTATCTTTGTGTATAAGTTATTTTAGCAAATTTTGGCTTTCCAATTGGGTTAAATTGTGGAGGCTTTTTTCAGTTTGTTTGTTTTCTCTTCTTGAATACAGTTCTCTTTCTTACTTTCATTCTTTTTTCTTCTTCTTTTTGCTCACTGAATATGCTTGGGTGAGGAAGGGTTGTATCATTCTAATATTCATAAATTTGTTGCTCCAGACAGCCTCAAATATGTATCCTCGGAGTAAAGGACCTCCCCTATGGCAATGGTTGCTTTATGGTGTTTGAAAACCCCAAACTTAAGTCAGGTTTGAATTAACCCTTTGACTGTGCCATAGTGGTACCATGATTCTTCATTTGTTTGTTTCCTATAACCCTGAGGATTAGGTTCTTTATTTCAACAGAGGAAAAGACAGGCCCAGTGGAAGAACTCAGGGTCCACAACCCTGAGATTGGCAAATTGTTGATGGAAGAGTTTTGAAGTCTCCAACTATAACAGTGGTTTTGATTCATCAGATTTTGATTCATGTATTTTGTTAGGTATATAGACATTTAGGATTGCTGCCTCTTGTCAAAAATTCAACCCCAGCATCATTAGGTAACATCCCTCTTTATCCCTGGTTATAGTCCTTGTTCTAAACTCTGCTTGGTATGATATCAATATAGCCACACTAGATTTAACTGGTGAGTGTTTGCATGCATTTCTTTTTCCATCCTTTTGCTTTTAACATTTTTGTATCTTTATATTTTGAGAGGCTTTTCTGTTGACTGCATACACCTAAGTATGAATTTCATATTACAGTTGGCATTCTTTGTCTTTTAATTGGTGTCTTTAGACCATGTACATGTAAAATAATCTTATATGGTTAGATTAAAATCTACTATCTTGCTAGTTGTTTTCTAATATTTTCCATAATTTTCTTCCTTTTTTCTTGTTTTATTCCTATCTTTGTACTCATTGTGTATTTTTTATTGATTTTTCCATAACTGGACTATTATTCATACCTATTTAAAAAATTATAGTGACTCTCCTAAGATTTTCAATTTACAGTTTTCATTAATCAATTTATTGTCTAGTAATAGTATCTTACTTTGCACATAGCACAAAAATTAAAAGTTAGAATTTTCAAAATACAATCATAAAAATATATACTTAGGGGCTTCCCTGGTGGCGCAGTGGTTGAGAATCTGCCTGCCAATGCAGGGGACACAGGTTCGAGCCCTGGTCTGGGAGAATCCCGCATGCCGCGGAGCAACTGGGCCCGTGAGCCACAACTGCTGAGCCTGCGTGTCTGGAGCCTGTGCTCCGCAGCAAGAGAGGCCGCGATAGTGAGAGGCCCGCGCACCGCGATGAAGAGTGGCCCCTGCTCGCCGCAACCAGAGAAAGCCCTCGCACAGAAACGAAGACCCACCACAGTCAAAAATAAATAAATAAATTATTAAAAAAAAAACCAAAACAACACCAAAAAAACCAAAATGGTTCTTTAAAAAACAATAAGTAGGATGCTCAGTTAAATCTGAATTGCAATAAAAAATTAATAATTTAAAAAAAAAAAAAATATATATATATATATATATACACTTAGAAAACTCATGCTATATGATTTCAAGTCATGGATAACAGCTACAGTAATCAAGAGAATATGACACTGACAAGAAGGTGTACAATGAAACAGTAGAGTCTAAAGAGTAGAAACACATATGTACGTGATGTCTCCAAATATAACTGTGGATTTGTCTGTATGTCTATTAATAAAAATGGAATACAACAGGAATAATAGTGAAACCATTAAACAAATTGAAATAGAAGTTGAAAATTCATTTGTACAAACTTTAGTACTATAAATTTCACAGGCAGTTGTTGACAAGTACTCAAAGAAGAGAAAACAAATATTTTCAAACTATGGAAATACAGAAAAACTTCATAGACATGCCTGTATATGGGACAATCAAAGTACCATCACAGTATAAGAAGTATAAGAATCTCACTTATGAAAATAAATGTAAAATAAATCAGCAACATGTAATGATATGATCATTCAGTATAGATCTCACAGGAATCTGGCCATAGTAGAAACTGAAAAGTAGCCCAAATCTGCCCTTATGTAGCATAAAACATGACTCAAAGGCATTGTACTGACCCACATCTGTGTTTCCAAACAAAACTGTTAAAAGACATAATAATCCAGACATTTTTATTGCAATATCTACTATCTCCAGCATCAAATAAAAATTACTAGTCATATAACCAAGCAGTAAATTCAACCCATAATCAAAGAAAAAACATATTCAACAGAAAAAGTTGAATAACAGAAATTATGGAACTATTAGACAAGAATGTTAAAATGGCTATTACAACTGCATATACTTATTTAAAAAGAAACATACATATAATGAAGAGAGAAGTAGAAAAAATAAAAAGAACTAAATGAAATTTCATGTCAAAAATACAATATCTGAAATTATTAAATCATTGTAGAAGAAGATATTTATAAAACATAAAAGAGAATAATAAAGTCTGAAAGAAGTGGTCTAACATATGAATAATTATTGTCCTAGAAAGAAAAGAGGAATAAGACCCACCCTGCTGTGACACACACACACACACACACACACACACACACACACACAGGCATATTATAATGCAATTGCTGAAAACGTGATAAGAAAAATCTCCAAAAGAGCTAAATGAAGAAAATAATATCACATACAGAGGGACACAGATAATGTTGTCCCCTGCCAATGTCGCCTCTGGTCTGGGAAGATCCCACATGCCACAGAGCAACTAAGCCTGTGCGCCACAACTACTGAGCCTGTGCTCTAGAGGCTGCAAGCCACAACTAGTGAGCCCACGTGCCACAACTACTGAAGCCCACGCACCTAGAGCTTGTGCTCTGCAACAAGAGAAGCCACCACAATGAGAGAAGCCTGTGCACCGCAACAAAGAGTAGTCCCCACTCCCCGCAACTAGAGAAAGCCTGCATGCAGCAACGAAGACCCAACGCGGCCAAAAATAAATAAATAAATATTTTTTTTAAAAGTTCTTCAGCAGAAGGAAAAGATAACAGACGGAAACTTGTATCTATACTAAAGAGTAAAGAGGGTCAAAATCGTGAATATGTAAATATACACAATTTTGTTTTCTCACTTATAATTTCTATAGGAGATAATTTATTTTCAAGCAAAAATAACATATTTTGATGTTCAAAAGCATGTAGAAGATAAATGTATGACAGCTGTATCATGAAGGATAGTAGGAAGGAAATGAAACTATACTACTATAGTGATCTCATGTTATAGGAGAAGTGCTACATAATAATTTGAAGATAAACTTTGATACAGCATATAATATAAACCTGAGATTGACCAATGATAAGTAAAACAAAGAAGCTAATAGTGGAAATAAAAATAGAACAATAACAAATGTTCAATTAATACAAAATATAGCATAACCAATAAGAAAGAATAAAGAACACAGTGGACATCTATAATATATAAAGCAATATGATGTATTTAAATCCAACCAATTAAAAGATAGAGACTATCAAAATAGATAGATTGTCAGACTGGCCTAAAACACCCAACTATATACTGGTTACAAGAAATGCACCTTAAATACAAACACAGCAATCAGTTAAAATTAAAGTAACTGAAAAAGATATATGAACACTAAGATTAAGAATTCTGAAGTGTCTATATTAACAACAGACATAATAGACTTCAGAACAAGTAACATCACTAGTGATAAAGAGCAATATTTCCTATGAAAGGGGCCATCTATCAAAAAGTCTTAATGATCCTAAATGTATATGTATTTACCAGAACTTCATATGTATGAAGCAAAAACTAACAGAACAGAAAGGAAGAATGCATAAATCCCAATTAAAGTAAAAGATTTTAACACTTTATTGGAAGCAACTGATAGAACAAGTGGATAGAAAAGATCAGTTAAAGAAGACTCTGAAACAACAATTGCATTATTAGACCTAATTGACATCTATAGAATACTCCAGCCAACAACAGCAACAGCCAGATTATTTTCAAGTACCTGTGAACACTAACCAATTTAGCCCATGTTCTGTCCAAAACAATAAATTGGAGAGGATGAAATAATACAAAGTATGAGTTCTGAAAATAATAGAGCTGCTTTCAGAAATCTAAAACAGAATGATATTTGGAATACTCATAAACACATCTCTAAATAACCTTTGGGGCAAGAAATAAATCAGTAGGGAAATTATAAAATATTTTGAATTGAATAAAAATAAAAACACAACATATCAAAATTGATGAGATGCTGCCAAAGAGTTATTCAAAAGGAGTTTGTGGCTTTGAGTGGTATAAATTACATTAGAGATGATCTAAAATTAATGATATAAGCTTCAACACAAAATAAGAAAATCAAAATAGAAAATTAAGACCAAAGTAAAAGGACAGAAAAGAATAATAAAAGAAAAAAGCATAAATCAACAAAAAAGAAACTAAACAATAGAGAAATCAAAGAAAACAAAGTTTTTCTTTTAAAAAATCTATAAAATTGATCACACACACAAAAAAAGATAAATCAACATCAGGAATTAAAAAAGAGTTATAACTATAGATCATATAGACAATGAAATATTAACAAGGGAATATTATGAAAACTTTTATGAAAATATGCTTGACAATTTTATTGAAATGAACAAGAAATAAATTTATAATTTTATTAAGTTTAATAAAACAGTTTTATTAAATGTATAAATCTAATAAAATAAATAAATTCCCAAAAGATAATGCAGCAACAAATAAATAATCTGAAGGGCCCCATTTCTATCAAATAACCTGACTTCATAATTGAAAATCCTCCCATAACAAAGTCTTCCAGGCCTGGATGACTTCACTGAAGAATTTTATCAGACATTTAAGGAAAGAAATAATACCAGTCATGTAAAAGGAATAATCATATTCCATTGTACATTAAAATTGTATTACATTAAAATTTCAGTATCTGTCATTTGACTGAGACTCAGCCACATTTTTCTGTTTATTTATGTGTTATATATATGACTCCTTTCTGAGCACAATGGGAGAGTTGAGTAGTTGCAAAGAGACCATATGTGGTGAGGTCACTGCTTACCACTGTTGCTTGGTACACACCACAAATCAAGAGTGATGCAGTTAAAAAAAATAAATAAATAAAAATAAAGTGTGATGCAGGTATCACACAATGCTTTTCAGAAAAGTTATCTGTGCCCTTTTTTATAAGAAAAATTGAAAATTCACTTCTCTCTCACAAAATGCACAAAAATAAATTCTAATTGAATTGTATATCTAAATTTGAAAATACACACACAAGCACAAACATACAGAAAATATCGGTAAGTTTTACTGAATAAAATTTGAGAAATTCTATTCTTCAAAACCCAGCTTGCAATATGTAGAACTTACAAACTGCATCCAGTACACATATGAAGAAGTCTTTAAAATAAATAAGAAAAGACATATCATCCCAAAGAAATATCTATCACATATGAAATTTGAGTATGCAGTTCACAAAGGATAGTAAGCAAATGGCCAATAAATTATGAAAAGGTACTCAACTTCATTAGAAATCATTAAAATAAAATTAAAACCATAATAAACTTCCAGTACCTTCTTATTAAAATGTCTAATATTAAATAGACTGACAATGCAAATGGTGGTTAGGATGTACTCTTGTATTTTTCTGGTCATAGTGTGTTTTGGTTAAATCACTTTCAAAAAGAAATTGACATTTTCTACTAAATTTGAGTATTTGAACTAGCATTCCACTCCTGAGTTATATCCAACAGAAATGTGTATACATGTGCATTAAAAGACAGGTACGTGCACATTCATAGCAAAATTTTTCATAATATCTCTACATTGGAAGGAACTCAAGATGTCTAATAGAAAAAATAAATGAACTGTGGTATGTTTACACTATGGAACACTATATAACAATGAAAATAAATGAACAATTGTAGTGTGAAACAGCATGGGAGAGTCTCACAAAATAATGATTAAGAAATGACTACAGGGCTTCCCTGGTGGTGCAGTGGTTGAGAGTCCACCTGCCGATGCAGGGGACATGGGTTCGTGCCCCGGTCCGGGAAGATCCCACATGCCGCGGAGCGGCAGGGCCCGTGAGCCATGGCCGCTGAGCCTGCGCGTCCAGAGCCTGCGCTCCGCAAGGGGAGAGGCCACAACAGTGAGAGGCCTGCGTACCGCAAAAGAAAAAAAAAAAAAAAAGAAATGACTACATGTGGTAGCTCTATTTTTAGTTTTTTAAGGAATCTCCACACTATTATATAGCACAGGGAACTCTACTCAGTGCTCTGCGGTGGCCTAAAAGGGAAGGAAATCTAAAAAAGAGTGGATATATGTATATGTATAACTGATTCACTTTGCTGTACAGCAGAAACTAACACAACAATGTAAAGAAACTATATTTCCATAAAAAAAAAGAGAGAGAGAAAAGAAATTAATCCAGACACAAAAAATACCCCTATATGATTCTATTAATATAAAGCTTAACAACAGGCCAATAATATTTTGTTAGAAGTTAGAATAATTGGAAATTGGACATGGAAGATTAGTGATTAGGAAGCAACATGAAATGAGCTTCCCAAGTGTTCATATTTTGTGCCCTATGTGGAAGTTGCAAAAGTTCTTTCACATTACAACCCATTAACCCAGATGTATGCATAGTTGTGCACTTTTCTGTATGTGTGTTATATTTCTAAAATATTTTAATTGTAAAATAGTGTAATGATTTGAAATAATAAGACTCTTTTAGGGGTATAGTAACTGTGGGTTATAGTATAATGATATTAATTGAATCACTATTTATACAACTTTCTATCTTTATATTTGTAAATTAGGTCTACATATATCAAATGGTTTCCTCAAAGCATAATGCATCCAATCATTTTTGAAATACTGATAGGGAATACTCTTATTGAACCATATTGTAATGGAATAATTTATGTTCAATAAGACAACTATTTAAGGTCAGTAAGCTTTGCAATTTCCTTTCTCTAGAATGAGTAGTTTCCCTCTTCTACCCTCTGAAAAAATAAAATCCACATAGCTAATTCATCCGTAAATTTTTTGCTTGTTATACTGATCATGAGTAGTTCCTTCCATATCAACGCACATCTATGATCCCATGTACGGTGAGCACAGAGCCTGCATAGCTATTATAGACTAGTCATCTGGAAATCTCTTTCAGAATTCAAACACAATCCAAAAACACTGATCTACTTTGTTTCATAGTAGTATACAAACCTACAGATTATAGAAATCTAAGCATACAAGTATACTTTAGCTGCACCCTTTCAAAAACCAGAAAATTTATACATGTAAATGCTATTAATATCAACTTCTACTTCTGCTATATAATTATATAATATATATTTATTCTTTCTCAAACTGTACCACATTCAACCTTTCCTCAATAAAGCTTACTTATTGTTTTAAAACAATCACTGCATTAGTTCTCCTTAGTTGAGATATGAAAAGTTTTTATTTTGTAAACAAAACATATAAAATAAATAATTAGCTAAGGTCAAGCTTTTATTTTGCTGTTTCTACAAAGGAGGAATAATAATAATATATATCTGATATGTTATCCAATAAAAAAACATATGCTGGGCTTCCATGGTGGCGCAGTGGTTGAGAATCCGCCTGCCGATGCAGGGGACACGGGTTCGTGCCCTGGTCCGGGAAAATCCCACATGCCGCAGAGCGGCTAGGCCTGTGAGCCATGGCCGCTGGGCCTGCGCGTCCGGAACCTGTGCTCCGCAACGGGAGAGGCCACAACAGTGAGAGGCCCGCGTACCACAAAAAAAAAAAAAAAAAAAAAAGAAACATATGCTAAGTATATTGAAGATCATATATGAGCTTCCTTATTAGGAAATGGATCACTGATGAAAGGCAAATAAATTGCTACAAAGTTGTTATTGTAAAGTAATTCTGAAATCACACTTTTCTGATCAATAGCTTTACCATTTATTGCCCCTAAATAGAAACACAGTATAATAAGCTCTCTAGAATAATTGAAATATTTAATTTAGTCACAGTAAATCTAAATAATATACCTATATAATCAGAGAAAAACAAAATCTCTATACTCAGAGAAAGTATGTTTCTAGTAATGACTTGATGATGATTATTTTGTACAAATAGAAAACATACAAATACAGAAAATATCATTAAAAAACTCTGCGATGCACCTCTCTCAGAGATTTTTGTTTGTTTTTGTTTTTGTTTTTTGCGGTACACGGGCCTCTCACTGTCGTGGCCTGTCCCATTGCGGAGCACAGGCTCCAGACGCGCAGGCTCAGCGGCCATGGCTCACGGGCCCAGCTGCTCCACGGCGTGTGGGATCTTCCCGGACCGGAGCATGAACCCGTGTCCCCTGCATCAGCAGGCGGACTCTCAACCACTGCGCCACCAGGGAAGCCCTCTCTCAAAGATTTGAATGAGATTTCCTCACAGGTAAAGCTGTACCATGAAGACCAAGGAGAACACTTGTGAAGATGTGTATTTTGGGGTTTTCAACAAAGTTACTATAAATATTAAATAAACAAACAAACAAAAACTAAGGAACAGCTTTACACTTTGTATAATATGGTACTCTTTGAGATAAAACATTTCTTCTCAGCTAAAACAGTCAAACTGATTTTGAGCAAAATGGAATTTTTTAAAATACCCTGTTTCTTTGACTTTTATACATGTTAATAGTAAAAATAAAGATTTTTCAAATTCCATTTTTCATAATTTCTCAAAGGGATTGCTCTTAGGTAGTCTTGATCTATCCTGTATTTTCAATTGTCCCTTCCTTACTCAGTCATTCACACCAGTATACTGACATGCTCTGTTTTTGAAAAAAGAAAAATAAATTAAAACATATCAGAAAAAATTTCACCCTCTTCATTCCTATACCTCCCTCTAGGTATACTATTAAATCTCTCAAAAATGTGGTCAACGTACGCTTTTTCCACTTCCTCTTTACTTTTCTAGTCCACTTTTGGAAAAGGAATAATAATGTATGTCTTCACTTTTCTTTCTACCTCTCCACACATTTTCACTTCCAAATTTCTTTTATTTATTACTTTATACTTACTATGTGAGATTAATAGCATTTACATTTTGTGATCATTGCAGTTCTTCTGTACTCTATTGATAGATTCAATCTAAAAGTTGAAAATAAATGATATTCACATTTTTACTACAGAAATATCATTGATTACAGAGCTAACCCATTTCCTTTGCTAATTTTCAAATGATGCAGCATCTATTCTATTAAAGAAAACGTTCTAACTTCTTATAGTCTGCCAATTGCTCAAAATTTTTAAATTCGTTTTGTATATGCACCTTGGCTTTTTTCAAGTCCCCGCACCAAACTCCAAAGATTCCCTACTATCTTCTGTTTTAATCTTGAAAAAATATTATATACCTCCTTCCCTATATCACCAATAATTTATAGTGCTTGCTTATTTTCTTTGTGGATTGAAATCCATAACGATCTTCTTAAATATATCTTGGAAATACACTGATTTTGTGTTCTAAGTTGTACCTCTTGTTTTCTATTTCACTTGCATAGAATCATCTTGAAATTTCTTTCCAGTAAACTTCTCTTGATTTTCCACTTTGTTCTTTTCTCATACTTGCTAAAGAAACTTCCTAAAATAGATTCATGTCCAAAATTTTGTGTCTCTAGATATCTGAGTAAAACTAATTGAAAGCCTGACTGCTTACAGAATTTTAGCTTAAAAAAATCACTTTCCCTCGGAATACCTAAGAATGTATTGCAGCATCCACTGTATTACAGCATTTAATATTGCTGATGAGTAATCAGATTCCAGTTGGATTCTTGTATCTTTTTTAGGTTACCCACATTTTCTCCTGGAAACATTTCATTGTTCTTGCTTTTACTTTTTCTTTGAAAATGCTATCCTTCCTTTAGCCAAATCTGAAGTACATTTATTATTTTCTGTTACTTAATCTCTCAGAAGTATTTGCCAGAATTAAGCACCCCATCCTTATTGAAACATTCTGATCTTCTGGCTTTTAAAGTAACATATTCCATTCAGAAAATGAAACTACGAGGTCCTCAAACCCTTAGGCATTTATGTCTCCTCATTTTAGTGGAGCCTCACAAAACAATCTTGAAAATGACATTTAGTAGTGAAATAGAATTGCTCATTGCCAGGTCTTAGGAAAAAAGCCAGAACTCATTTGCATAAAAATGCCTAAGGTTACCAACATCAAATCAAGGCTTGACAGGTACATAGACTGTACTCTAAAAAAATGTTTACCACCTTGGCTTAGCCAGTGACCTCTGGCAGTAGATAGGTTGCTTGATTCTATTTATTTATTTATTTATTTGAAGTACAGTTAATTTATTACAATATATTAGTTTTAGGTGTACCATGGGTTACTTGATTCTTGGGGAGTATCCTCAATGTTTCTGTTTTGTGTGTTTAAACATTTCAATTTTTAGAGCAGTTTTAGGTTCACAGCAAAACTGAGTAAAAAGTACGTCTCTCCTCTTTGTAAATCAACTACATGTCAATAAAAAGTAAGCCTCTCCTTTTATCAACATCACCCATGAGAAAGGTAGGATTTGTTAAAATTGATGAACCTACACTGACATATCATAATCACCCAGAATCAACAGTATAAATCATGATTCACTCTTGGGGTTGTACGTTGTATGGCTTTGGACAAATGTATGACATGTATCCATCATTATATTATCAGACAAAGTAGTTTCACTATCCTAAAAATCCTGTGTTCCCCCTTTTTGTCCCTCCCCAACCCCCAACTCCTAGCAACCTCTGATCTTTTTACTGTCTCCATAGTTTTGTTTTTTTCAAAATGTCATTTAGTTGGACTCCTCACAATGGCTTCTTTCACTTAGTAATGTGCATTTAAGGCTCTTCCATGTCCTTTCATGGCTTGATAGCTCATTTTTTCTTTTTAGTTCTAATATTCCATTGTCTGGATATATCACAGTTTATTTACCCATTCATTTACTACAGATGTGACATCTTGGTTGCTTCCAAGTTTGGGCAACTATGAATAAAGCTACTATAAACATCACTGTGCAAGTTTTTGTGTAGACATAAGTTTTCAGCTCCTTTTGGTAATATCAAGGAGCCTGACTGCTGGATTATATGGTTAGAGTATGTTTAGTTTTATAAGGACGTACCAAACTATCTTCCATAGTGGCTGTACCATTTTGTGTTCCTACCAGCAATGATGAGAATTACTGTTGCTCCACATTTGGTGCTGTGAGTGTCCTGGATTTTGGCCATTCTAATAGGTGTGTAGTGCTATTTCATTGTTTTAATTTGTATTTCACTGAAAACATGTGACATGAAGCATCTTTTCCTATGCTTATTTGCTATCGATACATATTCCTTGGTGAGGTACACTTTAAGATCTCTGACCCATTTTTAATCAGGTTGTTGGTTTTCCTACTATACAGTTTTAAGAACTCTTTGCATATTTTGGGTCATATTCTTTTACCATGACTATTATATATATATATATATAATCTTTTGCAAATACTCTCTCCCAGTCCGTGGTATGTCATTTTCTTGACATTGTCTTTTGCAGAGCAGATGTTAATTTTAATGAAGTTAATTTTAATTATCCATTATTTCTCACATGGATCATGCTTTGGTGTTGTATCTAAAAAGTATTGCTATACCCAAGGTCATCTAGGTTTTGCCCTATGTTATCTTCTAGGAGACCATCTTTGCTCCATTATATTGACCTTGATTTTTTTGTCAAATATCAGTTGAGTATATTTATTGGAATCAATTTATGAGCTCTCTGCTCTGTTCCACTGATCTATCGTTCTTTTGCTAATAGAACACTGTCTTGATTACTGTAACTTCATAGTAAGTCTCGAAGTCAGATAGCATCAGACCTCCAATTTTATTTTTCTCCTTCAGTATTATGTTGGCTATTCTGGGTCTTTTTCCCAGTTTGTCAATATCCACAAAATATACTGCTGGAGTTTTGATTGGGATTGCATTGAATCTATAGATCAAGTTGAGAAAAAGTGACAGCTTCACAATGTTGAGCCCTCCTATCCATGAACATGAAATATCTCTCCATTTCTTTAGCTCTTCTTTGATCTCATTCATTGAAGTTTTGTAGTTTTCTTCTTATGGATCTTGTAGATATTTTGTTAATTTATACCTAAGTATTTCATTTTTTAAGTGTTAATGCAAATGGCATTGTGTTTTAAATTTCAAGTTCCACTTAATCATTGATAGAACAGCAATCAACTTTTGTATATTAACTTTGTATCCTGCAATCTTGCAATAATCACTGAGTTCAAGGAGGATTTTTTTTGGTTAATTCTTTCAGATTTTCTACATAGACTATCACATCACCTCTGCACTAAGACAGTTTTATTTGTCTCTTCCCAATCTGTATATCTTTTATTTTCTTTACTTGTCTTATTACATTAGCTAGAACTTCCAGTATGATGTTGAAGAGGAATAGTGACAGGAGTCATCCTTGCTTTGTACCTGATCTTAGAAGGCAAGCTTGGATTTTCTCTTCCTTAAGTATGATATTAGCTGTAGGGTTTCTGTAGATGTTTTTTATCGAGTTGAGGAAGCTCCCTTTTACTCTTAGTTTACTGAGAGCTTTTATCATAAATGGGTGTTGAATTCTGTCAAATGCTTTTTTCCATATCTATTGATATGATCATGTGGTTATTCTTTAACCTGTTACTGTGATTGATTACACTGATTGATTTTCAAAATCCCACTTGGTTGTGGTATATAATCTTTTTATACATTGTTAGATTTGATTTGTTAATATTTTGTTGAAGATTTTTCATCTATGTTCATGAGAGATATTGGTCTGCAATTTTCTTATAGTGTCTTTGCCTGGCTTAGTTTTTAAGGTAATTCTGGCCTCATAGAATGAGTTAAGAGCACTCCACTGCTTCTAGCCTCTGAAAGAGATTATAGAGAATTGGTATAATTTCTTCCATAAATGTTTGGTAGAATTCACCAGTAAATCCATCTGGGACTGATGCTTTCTGTTTGGGAAGGTTAATTATTGATTCAATTTCTTTAATAGATATAGACCTATTCAAATTGTTTATTTCTTGAGTGAATTTTGGCAAAATGTGTCTTTCAAGGAAATGGTGCATTTCATCTAGGCTATCAAATTTATGGGCATAGAGTTGTTTGTAGCATTCCTTTATCATCCTTTTAATACCCATAGAATCATTAATGTTGTTATTTCTATCATTTCTGATATTAGTAATTCTAGTCTTATCCCTTTTTTTTCTTGGCTAGCCTGGCTAGAGGTTTATAAATTCTATTGATCTTCTCAAAGAACTAGCTTTTGGTTTCACTGATTTTCTCCTACTGATTTCCTGTTTTAAATTTTGTCAATTTCTGTTCTAGTTCTTATTATTTCTTTTATTCTGCTTACTTTATATTTAATGTGTTTTTTATACCCTAATTTCCTAAGGTAGAAACTTCGATAACTGATTTTACAACTTTCTTCTTTTCTATAATATGCATTCAAGGCTATGAATTGCCCTCTAAGCACTACTTTCACTGCATCCCACAAATTTTGAAACATTGTGGTTCCATATTCATTAGGTTTAAAATCATTTTTAATTTATCTTCAGATTTCTTCTTTGACCCATGTGTTATTTAGAAGGGCATTGTTTAATCTCTACATACTGTGTGATTTTTCTGGTTATCTTTCTATTATTGATTTCCAGTTTAGTTCCACTGTGGTCTGAGGGCAAACACTGTATGATTTGTATTGTTTCAAATTTTAGGATGTTTTATGACCCAAAATGTGGTCTATTGGTAAATGCTCCATGTGAACCTGTAAAGAATATATATTCTGCTATTGTTGGATGAAGCTGACTATAAATGTCTATTATATCCAGCTGATTGATGGTGCTATTTACTTCAATTATGTCATTAGTGATTTTCTGCCTGTTAGATCTGTCCATTTCTGATAGAGAGGTGTTGAGGTCTCCAACTATAAGAGTGGCTTCATCTATTTCTCTCTGCAATTCTATTAGTTCTGTCTCACATAGTTTGACACTCTGTTGTTAGGCATATACATGTTATGAATTGTTATGCCTTCTTGGAGAACTGACCGCTTTATCAGTATGTAATGTCCTTGTTTATCCTGATAGCTTTCCTTGCATTGAATTCTGCTCTGTCTGAAATTAGTATAGCCATTTCTGCTTTTTTTGGATTAGTGTTAGCATCGTATATTTTTCTCCATTCATTTACCTTTAAACAATATGTGTCACTATATGTAAAGTGGGTTTCTGTAGATTGTCTCATTTATTTTAGTAGCCTAAACAGATGGGAAACACAGAAAGTTCCATGCTCAGAATTTCTTATAACCTTTAATAGACTGATAGGTCTTAATATTTTCCAATTATAGCTATGATTTTGACTGGGAAAAAATAACAGATTTCTGTCAAAGTTCTGCATCTTACGTTGGGTTTTCCCAGAATCAGACCCTGACAAAATGATTATTTCGGTCCTGATCCCAAGAAACACTGTCCAGAAAGTGGGAAGTGAGATACAGAAAGAATATAATTATCGATAAATGTACTATCAAGCAAGTTACCATTAAGAATAATTGGAACCTAATTAGAACTGTAGAACTCTGAGAGACAATGAAGAATATGGAATTCCGTAGTAATTCAAATGCTGCTGTATTTACATATCAACTCCAATCAGTCCTTGGATGGGGCAGCTCTCCTGAAGGATTTCTTCCTCAGCATTTTTGGCCTTTTGTGAGCTTGCACCAAGGGGTCTTTGGGTGTTCACGTATGCTTTGCCCATAGGCAAAAAGATATAGATGCTAATATTTGGAAATCCAATTATTTTGCACTGAAATGTTAAGGATATGACAGGGGAACCAGCAACATTTTCTACATACTGATAAAGACAGACCCGCAGGAGTAATAATAGCTAAATGAAAAGAACAGGGAAGGTCTTGACCCTTTTAACAATCCCTGCTTCTTAAATAACTCATATTCCTTAACTCTTGTGACGGCAGTTCTGCTTGTCCTGCTTCCTTTTCTGCCACTAAGTTTTTGTGCATTCGATGATGTTTCTTGTATTTATCCTTTAAATGTTGGGGTTTTTTTTCCCTCTCTACCTTGACTCAGATTCTCTTTTATTCTCATTCTATATACTACACTTAGAAAAGATAATCAATTTCTATTGTTTTAGCATTTATTTGGTGTTGCAACAGATGTATCACAAAAAGAATTCTTTCACTCACATCCAGACCTAAATGTTCAAAATACCTACTCTGAATTCTCACTTTCATCTTATTGGTATCTTCAACAACTTTTCCCATATTAAATTCATCATATTAAACCAAATATTCACCCTTTTATACATTTCTAGTTCACAGATATAGGGTTCCCAGATAAAATACAGAACACTCAGATAAACTTGAATATCAGAAAAGAAGATGAATAATTTTGTGTAAGTATGCCTTAAATAGTCCATGAGGCCTACTTATACTAAAAAAAATTATTCATTGTTTTACTGAAATTCAAATTTAATTGGATATCCTAATAATCAGTCATTCCTACCTTGATACCCCCCTTTTTTGTCCTTATATCTCCCTCTCTGGAACAATCACCAAATATGTTTCATTTACCCCTAAATTATTCCTGTCTGCTTTCTAAATAGTTTAGTTGCCACCACCTTTGTCACAACCATTCTAATCTCTTAGTTTCTTGTCATTTCTGTCTCCTTTCTCTGCAGTGCTGTCAAAATTAACTCAAATTTTATCATGTTACTTCCTTGAATAATATCTTCCTATGATTTCTAATTATACCTATTGCCAAGTAAATCCCTACATTTGGCTTATAAAGCCCTCAGTGGTCTCTTCTCACTTTCTCTACAGCTTAATCTCATGTTAAACCCTCCATTACAAGCTGTACTGCTACAAACACATGAGTATCTTTTAATTTGCCAAGAGGGACACACACTAGATCCTGGCTCCATGCCTTCACAAACTCAGTGTCACTTTTTCAGTGAGACTGTCTCTGATTGATCACACAAGATTAAGTTTTCTACTGCAAATTTCTTAGCTCTTTCCTTCATTTTCCATCTATGCCTTATTCGTTATTACTGATATAGAGTTTTTATTTCCCTTTACAGTTTAAAGTCCACAAGCACATTTACCATATCTAGTTTTTCACTGATTGCTCAACATATCTAAATAAATGTATGTGGGATGGATAAATGAATTTTTAAAATATTATTATAGATGGGGCTTCCCTGGTGGCGCAGTGGTTGAGAGTCTGCCTGCTGATGCAGGGGACACGGGTTCATGCCCCGGTCCGGGAGGATCCCACATGCCGCGGAGCGGCTGGGCCCGTGAGCCATGGCCACTGAGCCTGCGTGCCCGGAACCTGTGCTCCGCAGCGGGAGAGGCCACAACAGTGAGAGGCCCGCATACCGCAAAAAAAAAAAAAAAAAAGAAAAAAAAAATTATTATAGAGAGTGCTGCCAATAAAGGCAAACTGCCTTTCCTAACTGACATTTTTCTGTATCAAAATAACTCTTCAATATTTTCTAGAGCCATGTTAGCAAGCTGGTCAGCAGACATCCTGCAAACTCTACCTTGCCATCTGTCAAAAAAACTTCAGTTTTGTTCAGAATAAGAACTAAAACTGTAAATGGCCTAATTTAGACTAGCCTTAGTATAGATAAAGAGGAAAAGTATTCTTAAACTAGGACAAGGAGAAAATTACTATATCATAAATCTGAATTTTAATGGAGAACCAGATGTGAACTAGGAATTAGAGGATGTCAGATAGAATATCATAATCAGATGTGAGCAGAGCAATTGGGAAACCGAAGTTGGGACTGAAAAATGTAAGTATGCAAGACTGATATTTGGGGATTGTTTTTGCTTGTACTGATAACTATACACCAGGACTCTCTTTTGGCATTTTCACCTTTTTCTAAAGGTCAAGATAGTAAGAGAATATTAAAGCTGCTAGCCCTTACAGGAAGGCATGCTCTAGCCACCTAACAACACATACTCCCTCCTAATTATTGTAATTAATTTTAACAAATTTTCCAATCTGGAATTTTAATACCTTATTTTAATTTTGTTTTGTTATTTAATGCTTTTAAATCACAACTTAACTTTCCAAATAGACTCTTAAGTTCCTTTAAACAAAGATTTTTCTCCCACACAATAAAATCTCCAAGTTATAAAAATATGAGAGATTCAAAAGCATATTAAGATGTCTGTATTTTAAATATTATACATAATTTAATAATTGAAGAGTGCTTAGTACAAAAGAAAAAAATGTGTTATTTCAAACAGAAAAAAATCAATCATTACCAGGTATGAGACACTTATAAAAGTATAGGAGGAGTATCAAGGGAAGTAACACAAGGTATTAGATACTTAAAAAATTATCAGAAGGTCCTCAGGGGCCAGCACTTGACCAGTGAGTTGAGGGGACCCCCTTAGAAGCTGAGATGTGGCAGTCAGGAGGCTGCTGCTGCCTCCACCTCCATTGCCCCACAACCCAGTCATGTCCAACCAAGAGGTGAACTGACACTCACAGGCAAAGCTCAGCTGCTGTCAGTGTATGTAAACACAAATCAGCTCTCACTGCTAACTGCAACCATGACAAAATTTGTCTCTGACTCATTTTCACCTTCAAATCTCGTGTGAGTGCATCTTCCTGATGGACCAATTTTGCACAGTAAGTCTTAGCTGAAATGGAATCTAAAAAAAGCCATTTTTAACTTTTCAATATCTTGAACTGAAATAGGATGGAACTGAAATTGAGCAAGTCAGTCCTCAATAATATCCCTTCTCCCCACCAGCCTCTCTCCTCCCTCTCCCAATATTTATAATGTTTTCTCAACCAATGGGATTTATAGTTTCCTTGAAAAAAAAAAATGAGGTCAAGAGAACCAGAAGTCAACCCACAGACTGGGCAAAAATATTTACAAAAGGCATATCTGATAAAGAACCATTATCCAAAATACACAAAGAACTCTTAAAATGCAATAATAAAAAAAAGAGTAACTAGATTTTAAAATGGGCAAAAGATCTGAGCACCTCACCAAAGATAGTATACAGATGTCAAATAAGCATATTAAGAATATAAAACTACATGTGCTCAAAATCATACATCATTAAGGAGTTGAAGATGAAGACAATAAAATACCACTACACACTTAATGGAATAGCCGAATTCCAGAACACTGGCCACACTAAATGCTGGCAGGGATGTGGAGCAACAGAAATGCTCATTCATTGCTGGTGGGAATGCAAAGAGGGTTACAGCCTCTTTTGAAGACAGTTTGGTACTTCCTTACAATACTAAATATACTCTTACTATATGATCATGCTCCTTGGTATATATCTAAAGGAGCTGAAAATTTATGTCCACACAAAAACCTGCACACAGATGTTTATAGCATCTTTATTCATAATTGCCAAAACTTGAAAGCAACCAAGATGTCCTTCAGTAGGTGAATGGATAAATAGTATGATCCATCAAGACAATGGGATATTATTCAGCACTAAAAAGAAATGAGCTATCAAGTCATGAAAAGACATGGTGGAAACTTACATACACATTACTAAGTTAAAGAAGCCAATCCGAGAAGGCTATCTGCTGTACGATTCCAACTATATGACATTTTGGAAAAGGCAACGCTATGGAGACAGTAAAAAGGTCAATGTTTGTCAGAAGTTGGCAGGTAGGGATAAATGGGAGAACAAAGGCTTTTAGGACAGTGAAAATACTCTGTATGATGTTATAATGGTGGATATATGTCTTATACTTTTATTGATCCCATAGAATGTAAACTGTGGACCCTGGATGATAATGATGTATCAATGTAGCTTCATTAATTGCAAAGGTGAACATTCTGGTATGATAAGTTGATGGTGGAGTAGGCTGTGGGTGTGTGGGGACAGTAGGTATATAGGAATTCTCTGCACTTTCCTCTCAATTTTGCTGTGAATCTAAAACATGTCTTTTAAAAAAGTGTATTAATAAAAAATGGGGCAGTAAAAAGAATACCAAATGTGCATCTGATGATTAAGTAACTAGAGGGATTTACCTTCAGGATGGCAATTAAACAGTAGAATTCATTAAATTTTCATTAAATGTAATTGAACAAAGAAGATATTAAACTGGCATCTAAACATAGATTGGGAAGAGTATTAAAACCAAACATCGTCTAACCTGTATTTTTCTTAGGGATTTTACTGGTGGTCTATTCAAAGTCATGGCAGTACCATCCTATCAAATATGAGTATTTATCTTACCATTGATTGTTTGGTCTAATTAGTGATTGTAGGCTTACAAATCAACATCATTTTCTAGGATATAACAATGAGTTGATATAATTACAGTCAAATTATATTTCAATATCACATTCTAGAAAATAGAATAATGTATGATTAAATACACATATGCCATTAGGTTTTCATGATTTGTAATTTGGTGACCTTCATATTAACATGAAGAGGTATATAATTGTGTTGAAGAATTACAGAGAACAGCTTTGGTAGGACACAGTAATACCTGATTTTTTTTTTTTTTTTTGGAACATGGTTTAGTTTCTTATCTGTGATGCTCACTTACCTTGCTGAAATAAGCAGGTTTTAAGTGGGAGTTTCTTTTCTTTGCATTTAAAACAACTTGGTTCTTGAAAAATATTCTGTTTATGTGAGCCAACTGACTTTATTAAAAGCCAAAGAAAATTTACAAATTGTTTGTATATAGACTGAAATGATTAAAGTAAAGAAAGAGTAAAAATAAAATTTTTCTATAGAGGAGTTAAAGTGCAGTGCTCACATACAGATGGAAAAAACTTGTCTCCCTCTAATCTGTTAATGTGATCCTCAATTCAGGACCAATATGCTTACTTGTGTTTTACAATATACCTAATACAATATTGATACTACATGTAGATATCAGTATTGATTTAAGGTCCAACAGCAGATATTCACAACCAAACATCATTTGTAATGAGTAATGTTGACAACATAAATCTTTCATTCTGGGATAATGTCCATTGAGATCACCTCTTGTACTGGATAAATGTTTGCTTCTTTTTGCAGGAATCTCAGTGTTCCATCGTTATTTGAATTAGCTTGACCAGGTAAATTTCTTTTATCCTATTTGCTCTAACTGGAGGGTTATCTATTCATTCAAAGACTTTAAGATTCTAGAAAGCATCTTCTGATATTGTTTTCCAACCCTGCTTCCAGCCCTGTTTTCAGTGTAATAGCCTCCTTGTTACAAAAATACATCATGAATTGAAACGAGTATAAGGGAATCAATAAAACACCTAAATGGATCACAAAGTTAATGTTTCTTTATTGATTTAAGGATTGTCTCTTGCCATTTTTGTTAGCTATTGTTATGATAGACCATGTCATGGGTAGAAGCCTGAAATACCAGACAGTGATTATTTTTCACCAAAAACTTGATGAGAAACTAAGCAATTGGGAATCGCTACTTTTTTAAAAAGCAGTTCAGCTGAATTCAGAGGAATCTCAAAACTGCCAGTACTAGGTAAAAGATACCATAGGAACATATTTTAGAAAAGATAAGAATATTATGGTCAACGAGGCATAAAGTGCTGCTCTGAAATTTTCAACCAGCCAGGCATCATTCAAGTGGTGAATTTATAGCTATAAATAAGGTGGTTTCCCCCATAAATTTTTCGTGACTCCTATGTGCACAGTGCCACCAACAGGAAAGCCATGAACTATCAAATAATAATGCATTTAAAGTTCAAAGGCAAACCACGGTCTTTCAATAATCTTGAAGAGTATAATAAGAATTATCTTCTGCTATGGCATGCCTTTGAGCCATTCTAATCTTGACTCCTAACATTAAAGTTTAATTAACTTTTTTCTGCTTTCTCTCTAATCTGGAGCAACAATCTTCATCAGGTAACTTGTGGTGATATTTAAATGCTTTCAACACGACCCATAATAAGACTATTTTATTATTGTAACCCAGAACACATACATACACACCTACATACAAACTGAAATAAAATTCCAGAAAACGATATTTAAGCTTATTAAATGCAATATAATTTGACATTTCATTTTTCTATTATATTTTATTTCATAGTTTTCTGCATTCTTATGGAATAAACTCCATCACTATTGCATTCTCATATACTAAGCTCCATGAGGGCCTTGTTTACCTTTATATATCTGCATCTTAGTCAGTGTCAAACCCATACTTAATTAAATATACTGAAAAAAAATGCATGAATCTTCTCAGCTTCTCAAGAAGAGTATCAAAATTCTGCCCATAGAAATCACTTCTTCGAATTTTGAAATACTTTGAGAAAATAATTTAAAGGTTTAATCAATGAGTGATAAAAGTAAAGGTACTGGCATTGGTAAGCAAGGCTCTTTGGAAATGGAACCCAGTTAGAGGTCTCAGAAAGGAAAGTGGGAAAAGAAGTCCAAACCTCTGAAAGACGTAAGATCTACTAGCAAATAATACACTCGGCAATTCGTTCTTTTTTCCTTCTGTGTGGTGGTTCTCTCAGTCTTTATGTTTGTTATAGATTTCCCTAGGCCATTCTGCAAATTATACTATGAAGATGGCTTTGATGCTTCTGATGTCTGTTATCCTAAAAAGCCATTGATAACAGCTCGCAGAATATAACCTTGAGGAAAATGGTTCTCCTACTGTAACTCAATCAAGTCTAGCCCCCAAAACTGCACTTATATTTTAGCCAAACCTTTTATGGCCTTAACATTTTAAGTAGTATTTTTCATTCATAGATATTTAATAATAAACTCTAATTGTTGTATGTACATGTGTATATATATTTACACATATATATGTATATAGATGAGTGTATGTGAATTTCAACAAGAGAAGCCTCATATATTCTTTAAAGTGCTAAATATATATTTATATATTTAATAGGTGAAAATACTTCTAAAAGAAAGTTCTATAAACCATTTTTTCCTTTCACATTGTATTACATTTCAAGCAAGTTATTAAATGATATTGCTTAATTGTTTAGATGCAATACAATTCATGCAGTAAATAAATACCGTGTATTCCATTTGAGGCCTTCAAAAAGCTGTCCCAAAGGACAAATTACAGATACTTACCACAAGGGGGCTCAATAAGGGAGGGAAAAGGAAGGAAACTAATATTTTTAAAAGATTTTATGAAAATACCATTTCATAGTTTAAAGAACTCTCTCCCTCTCTCCCTCTCTCTCTCTCTCCCTCTCTCCCTTTCTCCCTCTCTCTAGAAAATAAAAATTAAAAAATGAACTTTTCTGAGAACTGCTTGCTACGAGCTCTGGTTTATCATGCAGGCTACCTACACTGCTGCAGAGAAATCCAACTGACTTTCCTTAGGTTCTCGGGGAGCATTTTTAAAGCCAATGCAAGTAATGAATACACTAAGTAATTTTATAGATTTGGACCATTTCTATAAACACAGAGAAAGTTAAAGATCCTTCTGAAATGAGATGGGTAGAATCAGTGTGGATGAAGAGGCTTCTTGTACTTCTGCCTTCCTCCTCTTTGTCCTGTTCGTTGTCCTGTTCTTCTCTTTCTTTTTGCTATTCTTCTTTCTCCTCCTCCTATCCTCTCATGTCCTTTTCTTTTCATTTTATGTTTTATATAAAAACAATGTTTTTATGGTATAATGTGAACTTCAGAGGCCATGGAATCAGGCATATTTCAGCTTGTACTTTAGTTTTTTGTGTGACTTTGGATGAATTACATAAAGTTTATAAGCACTGGTTTTCTTATCTGCAAATTTTGGAAACATAACCTGCAGGATGGTGAGATCCTTAGGTAATATTTGTAAACAACCCACCCCCCAATAACTGGAAAATACTAATTCCTTAATGAATAGTAGATATTTCTATTATTATACTGAGAGTTTTAATGATTTTATGAATATGAAATTATATTAATGAAATCAATTGTTTAACTTTTGTTATCAGAGCTTTCTTTATATTCAGAAGCACAATCTCCTTCACACAACTTTTAAACTTATGTACGACTTTATACACTTTTCAGTATAAGACAGAAAAATTACAGGTATATACTGCTGATAGGTAACCATAGTTAACTATGGAGGAGCCCCAGTAGATAGAATTCCTATGTATTTGAAAATTTCAGGAAAAAAAAAAGATTTCTTAGTAGAAAGAAACATAAAGAAATTAAGAAAGACTCAATTGATTATATAAAATAAGTCACTAAGTACTGAATAAAAAATCAAAATACTATATATAGGATGAGGAAACATTCTGTAGGATACTGCAGTGGTAGAAACATGATATTATGAATTTGTCAAAACACAAAGAGTGAAGCCTACAGACATAGAGAACAGACTTGTGGCTGTCAAGGGGGCGGAGGGGTAGGGGAGGGATGGAGTGGGAGTATGGGGTTAGCAGATGTAAACTATTATGTATAGAATGGATAAACAACAAGGTCCTACTATATAGCACAGGGAACTATGTTCGATATCCTGTGATAAACCATAACGGAAAAGAATATGGAAAAGAATGTGTATATATATATATATGTGTATAACTGAATCACTTTGAATCACCTTGCTGTACTGCAGAAATTAACACAACACTGTAAATCAGCTATACTTCAATGAAAAAATAAAAATAAAACAGAAAGTGAAGCCTAATGTAAACTATTGACTTTAGTTAATAATAACAACCATTGATATTGCTTCATCAATGTAACACATGTACCACACCAAAGCAAGATGGTAATTACAGGAGAAACTGGGCAGGAACAAGGAGAAGGGAGTATATGCGAATTCTGTGTACTTTCTGCTCGATATTTCTATAAACCTAAACTACTCTAATAGGCTTATTAGCCTATTAATTTTTTAAGAAAAATAAATATGTGTGCCTGCTAAAACAGAAGATGTCTAGTATCTTTATTTGTTGAGGACAGGCATTTATTTTTTCATGTAAAAAATAAGGTGAAATTTAGACTGTGAGATTTAAATTACAATTATATTTATTTGGTATTTAACATCTACCCATACTTTTGCGCTATGGATATACAAGTAAGCTTGAATGAGAATTGAGAAAATTTAAGATTTTTCTGCAGCCTAATGTTTAAATTATGACTTGTAATAAAATAGTAATGCTAGTACTGACCTATTTATTGGGCACTGTCTCTGTTCCAGACATGATGCTAAGTACTTTACAAGCATCATAAAAAGGCTTTTCGTAATTTCTAAGGAAGAAATCATTATTAAGAATGTCTACTCTGGGCGATATTTATGTACTATTATAACTTGGAGAACTATGAAAGCAAGATGCAATTAATTATTTTAACTTCATTAAAAATCAATGATTTAATAATAGTGCTCATCCTGGGCTCTGTGCATGCATCAGTGTGTTTACAAGGATAATGATTAAGATATAGCTCTGTTAAATATCCATTGCATTAGACATATTTATAATATCCACTAGTGTACATTATCACACACTGGTAAATCAGAGTCTCAACTCAAAAATCACAGAAGATTACTGGTAGTGCTATTATTCCTGAAACTAAAATAAACATATATAGTGAAAAATATTCAATACATTCTTATTTCATTTTAAATCTCTTTGTTATAGAGCATACTTGTCTTACATTATTATGTAAGTACTAAATTACAAACACCAGGGGACTTATGAAACTATACCATGGAATATCAGTCTAGAAAATAACAACTTGTTAAAAATTAGTGATACCTATGTGAAAAGTACTTTATTTGAAAGAAGACAAATATGCCACCTTAAGTTTAGATGTTTAAAACACTTAGAAAAATCAGAAATTTATATACGTCAAGAACAATCAATGGCTTAATTCAAACCTATCAATGGGCATCTAAAGAAAATAACCAGAGAAATCAAGTGGTGTGTCAAAGATTCAGCTGGCCATAAATTATCTACTGTAACATAATCAAATGGCATTGCCCCTCTACAGCAAAAGGAGCAGTATAATTGGCTCTGATTAAAAACAAACTAACAATAATAAAACAAACAAATAAAAAATTCTTCTCTCTTATTTTTGCTTTTTCTCAGACATCTTGTAACTTGTCTTTCAAATTTCCATTTTAGGATTGTAGTCACATCTCAGATAAACGACACCACAGTTGACAGACGCTAGATTCATAATAAATTGCTATTGTATACAGGTATTAAGCTCTGTTCTTTGGCCTTCCATGATTATTCAGTTTACTCCAGTATTTTAAAAATCCATATATCAATTCAATTCTTTTCTGGGAGGCCTCAGTCTCTGGTAATAAGTCTTTCTCTCACATGACCTTATGGGACCTTATATAACCTTACATCTTTGACTCAAATGTCTCAGTCAATTAGAAAAGTGAAATACAGAACCTCACTTTGTAAAGTAGTGACTTGTCTAAGAGAAAGAAACTACTGAATAACCCAAAATACCAATTCACCAAAACAAGTAATTTTTTAGTTAAATGTTATTTTGGATCAAAAGCCGCAAACTGAAATAGCATATTAGAAACCTTGATAATATACAGTACTGCTGTTTTTATTCAATAAGAAATATTTATAATAAATTTTCTCATCTTGAAAAGGTCACTACAGATTAAAATATTTTATCATCTTTAGTACTGGTAAAGCTGTATTGCTAAACTTAGCCTAAACTTAGCACAACATTGGATCCCTTCTTATAATGCAAGAAATGAAGAGAGAGGGAGAATGAAGGAGACAGAATGTTGACTATAGACTATGTTGTCTGCGTCCCATATAGCTTAATATGGTTATGCATTCCCTACTTTGTGTGGCTCAAGAAATGTTAGCCTCTGCTTAATTTGGCAATCAGATAAATTATCCCTCTCCCCATGAGAGGGAACAAATGAGGGAATGGAAAACCAGGCATGACAAAACTACAATGAGGTACCACCTCACACCAGTCAAACTGGACATCCTTAAAATGTCTACAAATAACAAATGCTGGAGAGGGTGTGGATAAAAGGGAACCCTCCTACACTGTAGGTGGGAATGTAAGTTGATGCAGTCACTGTCGAAAATAGTATGGAGGTTTTTCAGAAAACTAAAAATAGAATTACCATATGATCCAGCAATCCCACTCTTGGGCATATATCCAGACAAAACTATAATTCAAAAAGATACATGCACCCTTATGTTCATAGCAGCACTATTCACAATAGCCAAGACATGAAAACAACCTAAATGTCCATCGACAGATAAATCGATAAAGAAGATGTGGTACATATATACAATGGAATACTACTCAGCCACGAAAAAGAACGAAATAATGCCATTTGCATCAACATGGATGCAACTAGAGATTATCATACTAGGTGAGAAAGAGAAAGAGAAACATCATATGATATCACTTATATGCGGAATCTAAAATATGACACAACTAGAGATTATCATACTAGGTGAGAAAGAGAAAGACAAACATCATATGATATCACTTATATGCGGAATCTAAAATATGACACAAATGAACCTATCTATGAAACAGAAACAGAATCATGGACATAGGGAACAGACTGGTGGTTGCCAAGGGGGAGTAGGTGGCGGGGGATGGAGTGAGAGATTGGGGTTAGCAGACGTAAGCTTTTCTATATAGAATGGATAAACAACAAGGTCTTACTGTATAGCACAGAGAACTATATTCAATATCCTATGATAAACCATAATGGAGAAGAATGTATATATATGTATAACTAAATCACTTTGTTATATAGCAGTAATTAACACAACATTGTAAATCAACTACACTTCAATTAAAAAAAAAGAAAGAGTTTTCTTTATGTTTAAGCAAAACATAAATTTAATTAAATTGTTCTAGTTAGGTGAAAAAAGTTTCTGAATAGGAACATTCCTTTATTTCTTCCTTTACTGATTCATTGTTCTCAAGAAAAACTTGCAGAAGTAGATTAATGGAGAATATTATGTTTGTAACAAATATGATTTTGCGGATATTGTCTAAAAATATGTGATTGACTTCTGATCACTTGACACCACAAAACACATGACAATTTTACTATGTGGCTATTGGATGCATCTCAAAAAGGAGTTTGCAACATATTTCACAATCTTTTTTTGCCTATAGTCCATTCTTCACATCACACAGTTTTAAGCCAAATAAGGCGGTTTCTATTAAGGGATCACAGAATTGGTCTAATTAGTTTTGCTGACATTTTCTGAAGTTTTGGAATTTGCGGCAGGTAAAAACGCTATTCCAATGAACTTCACAACTTTCAACAGAGTAAACTGGGAAAAAAATTCTAGAGTCTGGGATAACGGACAGTTATCAGTTAAAATGCAAAACAAAGAAGCAAACTAGAGTAAAACAAAAAACTGCGTAAGATACATTTTTTTTTAATTTCAAAAACTTTTAGAAATAGACCCAAGGCCAAGCAATAAAAGCAGAGATGAAAAAAAGCTGAACAAATGAACAAAGTTTTCTTGATTAAGTAAAGAAACTTCGCTTTATGATTTCATTAGAAAATATGCACGGAGTAAGGGGAGAGGAGAGAGTTATGTTGTTAAATTTTCCTTCCAGATTAAATAAATAGTATATATGTTTTTGTTGTGTTTAGTCCCTCTGGATTGAAAAGGTAAACTTCATCTATTTCCCCAGTGTTCCATGAAACCAAGATGTTATAGGAATATAAAAATAACTGTTACATGTTAGATTATGAAACCTTTGTTCTGTTCAGTCTTATTTGAATTCAAAGCTGTTTTAGAAGGAAACATGACTACATTGAAAGTGTATATATTCATGATTTCAAAAAGCTTAATATATTTACAGCTCATAATTTTAGAGTTTCACTTCAATAATTATTTTCAATATTGTTTACATACTCAATTTGAACTTTTCTGCTGTCTTTATGGTTAATTATAAGTAATTTAAAACTTCATTAACTTCACCTAATTATTAAAAATTAAAATATACTGTGTATTATAAGGGTAGTGAGATATTCTTGAATTAAAAATAAAATTCCTTTCAGTATAAGTACATACAACCAGCAAATAAAAATGTTGATTAATAACTCCAGTTATAAGGAACTAAATGAAATGACCTTTCATTCCCAAATATACATTGTTTATATTTCAAGCAAGTAAAGCTATCTAGAATATCAAGAGAGGACAAAGTATGATTAAGGAGGTAAAAATACAGCTGGAAGTTGAAGGCTGAATATTGCATACATTTGCTTGTATGTCCTTGTGTACAGCTGGATTGAGACAAAAGTAATATTTACAATCCTAATGCTTAACTGTAGGCCTGGTACGTAGATAGGGCTCAAAATATTGCCCAATATAAGTTGCTAAACTAATTTTTATTTTTGTTTTCTCAGGACAAGTGAATTTGTAAATGTGAATAACAATTTGTCTTATTGATACTAAGAGATCTGTTGTACATAGGAAATGAGATTACTTGTTAAACTTTCATAAATTATTTAAGAACATGGACTCTAAGTTTTCTAATTGTATTATATCAACTGAATGAAAATAGTTACAAACATAAAACTCTGAATCTAGAAAAAGCAATGAAAGTTTTCCTTTGTGAAATGTAGTTTAAGCATTCATGGGATGAAATTTTCTCAAAAATTAAAAAAAAAAAAAAATGAGCCTCACCAAGATTGTCCATCTCTAGAATTGAGTAATGATTTTAAATAAATTACAAGACAGACTTTTTAACGGTATCATTTGGTATGTACTCCATAAGAAAATAAATTGTGTCACATACGTCAGATTCTAATGAGGTTAATAACTCTTTTATGGGTATGTCACATACATGTACACAAAATCTCTGAGACTTGACTTCTTCAAAAGAAAATCCTCAGCTGGCATCCCAAAATGCAAAGCAATAAAGCTGTGTTCCTTGTGAAATAACAGTAAGTTAGTTATATTTACTAAAAAGTGTAATTAATATCATTGCTGGTATTTGAAGGAATTGTTTTTCCCTTAGGTTTTACAGATACAGGTTTGCAAATAAAAGGATTTAACTAAAGATCCAAGATACAAAAAAATGTGAAACACCAGTTTCCCAGCTGAATATGAGAGAAACTGATACGATATTTTTAAAATAATCTTACTGACATAAAATTTCCATGCCATAAAAGGGACTTGCTGTAAGTAAACAACTCAATTTTAATACATTAATAGATGTATGCAGACATCACCAACATCAAGTTTTAGAATATTTCCATCACTCTTCAAAATTTCTCCATGCCCATCTAAGGTGAAGCCCTGTGCCCATTTCCAGTCCTATGCAACCACTGATCTTCTGTCTGTCTCTATAAATTTGCTTTATTCTGGAAATTTCACACAAGTTGCATCATACATATAAGAATCTTTCATGTTTGGCTTCTGTAACTTAGCAAACTATTTTTGAGGATCATCTATGTTGTAGCACGGTTCAATACTTTGTTCCTGTTCATTACTGAACAGCATTCTACTATGTGGATAAGTCATATTGTGCTGATGGACACTTGGATTGTTGCCAGGTTCTGGCTATTAAGAATAATGCTTCCATGAATAATGCTCCCATGAAAATCTACAACCAAGTCTTTGTGTAGACATATTTTTCATTTTTCTTGGTTAGATACCTGGGAATGGTTTGCTACATCATATGATAAGTTTATATTTAATTTTTTAAGAAACTGCCAAAGTATTCTCCAAAGTGGTTACGTCATTTTACATAACCAGTATCAACATACGAGGGTTCCAAATTCACCACTTCATCACCAACACTTTTATCATCTTTCTTTTTGATTACAGCTCTTCTAGTGGGTCTGAAGCCATTCTAGTACCTCCTTTTGGTTTTATTTGTATCCCCCTAACAACTAATGATGTTGAGAATCTTTTCATATGCTTATTGACCACTTGTACATCTTCTTGAAGAAATGCCTCTTTAAATATGTGTCTATTTTAAACTGAATTGTCTTGTTAATATAGAGGAGTTCTTTATATATTCTGAGTGTAAGCCCTTTATTAGACATATAATTTGCAAGTATCAATATTTTCTGCCAGTCTATGGTTTGTGTGTTTCACATTCTTATTGATAATCTATTAATTCTTTGTCATACAAACATACATAAATTTTATTAAACTAGCAAGTTAGAAGTAACATGGAGGTCACTCTTGCAACATTAAAGTTACTTCATTGCTTCAACTTAAGTCCTTCAAGAAATAAAATGTAAAAAATTAAAATATTTGCCATTATAAAATTATTTAAACTTCTTAAATCATGTGAATTTCTTTAATGACTTTTACAGGCTATATATGTCTTGAAGAATAAAATATTATAGCATGGGAATAAATTAAGATCTATTTGGGGTACTCATCTATGAATTCTTCATTACATTAGTTCAACTAATAACTATTAACATTTAATTGAGCTTGATTCCAAGCATAAAAAGGCTAAGTAGGGCTTCCCTGGTGGTGCAGTGGTTGAGAGTCCACCTGCTGATGCAGGGGACACAGGTTCATGCCCCGGTCCGGGAAGATCCCATATGCCACGGAGCAGCTAGGCCCATGAGCCATGGCCACTGAGCCTGCGCGTCCAAAGCCTGTGCTCCGCAACGGGAGAGGCCACAACAGTGAGAGGCCCACGTACCGCAAAAAAAAAAAAAAAAGGCTAAGTAATCTGAAACTGAATATGTATGAACTAAAAGTCTTTTGATTAAACCCCTTGTACAAAAAAATATATAGTAGCAAAAGTCTTATTTCTAAAGAATCTTATGTAACTCATAATTTCTCACAGTTGTTAGTCATCAAGAATATGTTGTATTCATAAATTACTACAAGTAGGGATGTCACATGAGATAAATGTGAAATGAATACATTCTGGTCCCAAATTCTCCTTTACATTCAGGAACACATCACTTTCACCCAGTAAGATATCTCTATTTGGAGTTACTTTTGTTTTAAAGGGTTACTAATCTCTCAGCACTGGTCAATGCAGAAAATTTAACTTTGCCTCTTACTCTTCATTAAAATAAGAGCTTCCCAAATTGCATGCTAGGTGGAAATAGCGACTATTAGGTCACACTTCAAATAGATTAATCCAGATGAACAAGTGAGATAGCTAATGTTTAATGTTGCCCTTGTTTTATATTAATGCAATATTTAAAATGATATGAATTTTCTTGTCTATATACTTTATGATATGTAGTGTGGTTTATGCTTGATAAGCAAATGAATAAATAAATGCCCCAAAACCAAGTAGACAGAATTCATGGATTATAACAGATGGAAAGGAACTGGGAAAAGAAAGAAGGTTAATTTTTAAACAGGTTGCCTTTTCTATACCATATGTTTAATCATATCATATCAGTAGGCCCCTGTGTAATTCATATATGCACAGATATTTTTCTCAGCTTAATGTTTTAAAGTCAATGAAAGGTATTAGATAATTTGTTAGGCAAATCACACTATTGTCACATCTATGATCATGTTAAATTGTATACCAAAAGAGATTATTTAGGTGGGTCTAACCTAATCACATTAGCCCTTAAAAGCAAAGAACATCTTCCAGCTAGTAGTCAGAGAAGTAAAATCACAAGAAAGACAAATGTGCAACTGACAGCTTGAAAATGGAAGGGACCATGTGGAAAACGTGAGACAAAGAACTTAGAAGAGGATGGCATACCCCGATTTAACCTGGTGAGCAGAGAATTCAGTCCTGTGCCAAGCTTCAGACGTACCAACACGGGAAGAGAATACATTTGTGTTGCTTAAAGCTACCGCGTTTTTGGTAACATGCTATATAGCCACAGAAAACAATGTAATAGCGTTGACTCACTCTTCCCTCTCCTTAAACGTAAAAACAGGCATGCATCAAATTTGTAACCAAAATTTTTAGGAGTGCTATGAAGAAAAATAGATTTACATTTGGGGATTTTAACATAGATAGACACGACCTAGGAAATTGCCCCCCCAATATCTTTAAAGGTAATTTTCAAGAATAAGACATGGGATAATTAATGCCTGAGCCTTTATAAAGTCTTTATACATTTTATCCTAGTCTGCAATTATTCAAAATCATCAAATCTTATGTAACATTGTTTCAATGGTAATTATCTGAAGTACTATCTACAATTAAATTACAAAATTTAATTTACTGACAAAAACACCATAGCCATTTGGGAACCACATATTAATCAATGTCCACATCAATGTATTTTACCTTAACAGTGATCATGAAATGCAAATTAAAAACATAACAACACTTCTTACCCACAGAATTGGCAAAACTTTGAATTTAAAAATACATAGCATTGTTGAAGGTATGGAGGAACAATAATACTCATACCATCTTAAGGCATATGAGACTATAGAAAGAATTTGAGATTTCCTAAGAATAATGAGCATGGGCATACTCAGACACATAAATTCCACTTCTGGGTTTAAATCACACAGAAGCTTTTGAATGCATTTATAAGGAGACAAATGTCTCCTTATAAATGTGCGGGGAGTGCCTGTGGCAGCAGAGGCCAACATGAAGTTGCAGGAGCCCGAGGCGTGCTGAGCTCTTGCAAAAAAATGTTGATTGCAGTCTACAGTCTTATTTGAAATAGCAAAACAAAACAATACAAACAAAACCTAAATTTTCATTGACAGTAGAATTGATAAATTATCTAGTATTTAATATACTCCAGATGAAGGAAAATGAAGTAAAACTACAAAAACTAACATAATTTGAATAAAATGAATGCTCACAGTGAATGTATACAGTGTAATTCTAAGAGTTCAAAAACAGGTGAAAGTAAATATATGAAAAGCAAGGGAGGAGACCTGCAAGATGGCAGAGGAGTAAGACGTGGAGGTCACCTTTCTCCCCACAAATACAACAAGAATACATGTACGTGTAGAACACACCTACAGAACAACTACTGAATGCTGGTAGGGGACCTCAGACTTCCAAAAAGGTGAAAAAATCTCCACATAACTGGGTAGAGCAAAAGAAAAAAGAAAAAAAAAAAAAGAGAGAGACAAAGGAATCAGGACAGGACCTGCCCTCTGGGAGGGAGCTGTGAAGGAGGAAAAGTTTCCACACACTAAGAAATCCCCTCACTGGTGGGGATGGGGCGGGGGAGCTTCGGAGCCTCAGAGGAGAGGGTGGCAACAGAGGTGCGGAGGGCAGAGCAGAGAGATTCCCACACGGAGGATCGGGGCCAACCAGCACTCACCAGCCTGAGATGCTTGTCACCTCACTCGCTGGGGCTGGTGGGGGCTGGGTGCTGAGGCTTGGGCTTCGGAGTTCAGACTCCTGGGAGAGGACTGGGTTTGGCCGCATGAGGACAGCCTGGGGGGGCCTAGTGTACCACAGCTAGCCAGGAGTGAGTCCAGGAAAAAGCCTGGGCCTGCTGGAAAGGCAGGAGACCTTTGTTGCAGGGTGCATGGGGGGGGGGCCCGCCATAGGTGCTTCCTGCTCCGTGCACTCACAGACAGTGCGGCAATGCCTACACAAGCACGAGTGCAGGCCACGGCTCTTATCTCGGAACCCAGAGGCTGCCTCCACTGCCACCAAGGGTCCTGTATGCAAGGCAGGTCACTGCCCACACCTTCCCAGCAGCCTGTGCAGACCACCACTGCCAAGGGTCCCATGAACCGGGGCCAACTTCCCCGGAAGAATGTATGGTGTGCCTCAGGCTCTTGCAACTTCACGCCAGACTCTGCTTCTGCAGGCACTCGCCACACATCCCAATTTGACTGCTGTATCCCTCCCTCCTCCCAGGCCTGAGTGAGCAAGTGAGCCCTAATCAGCCACGGCTTTCACCCGCTCTTGCCTGGGCAAGGAACAGATGCCTGAAGGCGGCCCACATGCAGAGGTAGGGCCAAAACCAAAGCTGAATCCCAGGGGTTATGCAACCAAAGAAGAGAACGGGAACTATCCCCATGCAGCCACAGGAGCAGCAGATTAAATCCCCACAATCGGTCAGGAAAACCCTGCATCTGTGGAATACCTGAAGAGACAATGAGTGTTCCCACAATTGAGGTTGCAGACTTTGGGGAAAACTATAGACTTTGGGGGCAAGTACACATGGGAGTAAGATCAGATCAGAGTCTGAGCTGGCCCCACAATGCCCACAGCAGATCCAGAGACCTACCGAGAAGTACTGCGTAGGCAGGGATTGGCTGTGGCTCACTGCGGGGGCAGGAACACTTGACAGCTAAGGCCACAGGAAAACATCACCACTTTTATTTGGGGGGGGAGGAACTGTTGTTCTTTTTTTTTATTATTTTTTAAATTTTATTTTAATTTATCTTTTCTTTTTTATGCTTTTCTTTTTAATATATTTTTATTTTCCTATTTCTACTGTACTTTTTTGTTATATTGTGTTTTTTCCTTGTGTCTGCTTTTTCCTTTGATTTGTTTTGTTTTCATTTTATTTTTAACTATATTTTCTCTTTTTCTATTTTTACTCTACTACTTTGTTGTTTTGTATTTTTTAATTTTGTTTTCATCTTTCTTTTGTCTTTACATTTTGTTTTTGATCATTTTTGTGTATTTGTTTTATGCTTTCATTGCCTTTTTTAAGTTGATTTCTGCATTTGATTTATTTCTGGTTTTATGTTGTTGTTAGTTTACTTTTTCGTATTTGTTTTATTTTGGAGTTTATTGGTTTGGTTGCTCTCTTCTTTGTTTCTCTCTTTTTTTCTTTTCTGTTTGTGAGTGCATGTGTGTATGTTTAGTTTTGCTTTCACCATTTGTCTTGGGGTTTTATCTGTTCATTTGTTCAAAACACTTGGGGTGTTTTGTTGCATTTTGGCTTTTGTTGTTTGGTTTTTTTTTTCTTCTTCTTCCTTTTCTTGCATGCCTTGTGGCTTGCAGGGTCTTGGTGTTCTGGCTGGGGTCAGGCCTGAGCCTCCAAGGTGGGAGAGCCGAGTCCAGGGCATTGGACCACCAGAAAACTCCCAGCCCCATGGAATATTAATCAGTGAGAGCTCTCCCAGAGGTCTCCATATCAACACTACAACCTGTCTCCACCCAACAGCCAGCAAGCTCCCATGCTGGAAGCCTTACCCCAAACAATTAGCAAGACAGGAACACAACTGCACCTATTAGCAGACTGCCTGAAGTCATACTAAGCTCACAGACCCCCCAAAACACACCATCAGACACAGCCCTGCCCATCAGAGGGACAAGATCCAGGTCCACCTACCAGAACACAGGCAAGAGTCCCCTCCACCAGGAAGACTACACAAGTCACTGGACCAACCTCACCCACTGGGGACAGACAACAGAAGTCTACGACCCTGCAGCTGGCAGAAAGGAGACCCCAAACACAGCAAGTTAAACAAAATGAGAAGACAGAGAAATATGCAGGAGATGAAGGAGCAAGGTAAAAACCGACAAGACCAAACAAATGAAGATGCGATAGGCAGTCTACCAGAAAAAGAATCCAGAGTAATGATAGTAAAGATGATCCAAAATCTCGGAAATGCAGTGGAGAAAATAAGAGAAACATTTAACAAGGACCTAGAAGAACTAAAGAACAAACTAACAGTGATGAACAACACAATAACTGAAATTAAAAATACTCTGGAAGGAATCAATAGCAGAATAACTGAGGCAGAAGAATGGATAAGTGACCTGGAAGATACAATTGTGGAAATAACTGCCATGGATCAGAATAAATAAAAAAGAATGAAAAGAATTGAGGACAGTCTCAAAGACCTCTGGGACAACATTAAATGCACCAACGTACAAATTATAGGGGTCACAGAGGAAGAAGAGAAAAAAGAAAGGGTCTGAGAAGATATGTGAACAGATTATTGGTGAAAACTTCCCTAACATGGGAAAAGAAATAGCCAATCGTCCAGGAAGTGTAGAGAGTCCCATACTGGATAAACCCAAGGAGAAACATGCCGAGACACATATTAATCAAACTATCAAAAATTAAATACAAAGAAAAAGTATTAAAAGGAGCACAGGAAAGGCAACAAATAATATAAAAGGGAATCCCCATAAGGTTATCAGCTTATTTTTCAGCAGAAACTCTGCAGACCAGAAGGGAGTGGAGGGATATATTTAAAATGATGAAGGGAAAAAACCTACAACCAAGATTACTCTACCCAGTACAGATCTCACTCAGATTCGACAGAGAAGTAAAAAGCTTTATAGACAAGCAAAAGCTAAGAGAAATCAGCACCACCAAACTATCTCTACAACAAATGCTAAAGGAACCTCTCTAAGCAGGAAACACAAGAGAAGAAAAGGACCTATAAAAACAAACCAAAATAATTAAGAAAATGGTAATAGGAACATATATGTCAATAATTACTTTAAATGTGAATGGATTAATGCTTCAACCAATAGACACAGACTAGCTGAACAGATACAAAAACAAGACCCGTATATATGCTGTCTACAAGAGACCCATTTCAGACCTAGGTACATATACAAATTGAAAGTGAAGGGATGGAAAAAGATATTCCATGCAAATGGAAATCAAAAGAAAGCTGGAGTAGCAATACTCATATCAGACAAAATAGACGTTAAAATACAGACTGTCACAAGAGACAAGGAAGGACACTAAGTAATGATCAAGGGATCACTCCAAGAAGAAGATATAACAAGTGTAATATTTATGCACCCAACATAGAAGCACCTTAATACATAAGGCAAATGCTAACAGCCATAAAAGGGGAAATTGACATGAACACAATACTAGTAGGGGACTTTAACACCCCACTTACACGAATGGACATATTATCCAAGCAGAAAGTAAATACGGAAACACAAGCTTTAAATGACACATTAAACCGGATGGACTTAATTGATATTTATAGGACATTCCATCCAAAAACAACAGAATACGCTTTCTTCTGAAGTGCACACGGAACACTCTCCAGGATAGGACACATCTTGGGTCACAAAGGAAGCCTAGGTAAATTAAGAAAATTGAAATCATACCAAGCATCTTTTCAAACCACAATGCTATGAGACTAGATATCAATAAAAGGAAAAAACTGTAAAAAATACAAACGCATGGAGGTTAAACAACATGCTACTAAATAACCAAGAGATCACTGAAGAAATCAAAGAGGAAAACAAAACATACTTAGAAACAAATGACAATGAAAACACAATGACCCAAAACCTATGGGATGCAGCAAAAGCAGTTCTAAGAGGGAAGTCTAGAGCAATAAAATCCTCCCTCAAGAAACAAGAAAAATCTCATATAAACAACCTAACCTTATACCTAAAGCAATTAGAGAAAGAAGAACAAAAAAACCCAAAGTTAGCAGAAGGAAAGAAATCAGAAAGATCAGATCAGAAATAAATTAATAAGAAATGAAGGAAACAATAGCAAAGATCAATAAAACTAAAAGCAGTTCTTTGAGAAGATAAACAAAATTGATAAGCCATTAGCCAGACTCATCAGGAGAGAAATGGAAAAGACTCAAATCAACAGAATTAGAAACAAAAAAGGAGAAGTAACAACTGACACCATAAAAATACAAAGGAACATGAGAGACTGCCACAAGCAACTCTATGCCAAGAAAATGGACAACTAGGAAGAAATGGAAAAATTCTTAGAAAAGCACACCCTTCCAAGACTGAACCAGGAAGAAACAGTAAATATGAACAGACCAATCACAAGCACTGAAATTGAAACTGTGATTAAAAATCTTCCAACAAACAAAAGCCCAGAGCCAGATGGCTTCATAGGCGAATTGTACCAAACATTTAGAAAAGAGCCTCCTATCCTTCTCAAACTCTTCCAAAATATAGCACAGGGAGGAACACTCACGAACTCATTCTTTGAGGCCACCATCATCCTGACACCAAAACCAGACAAAGATGTCACACAAAAAAAGAAAATTACAGACCACTATCACTGATGAACATAGAAGCAAAAATCCTCAACAAAATAACTAGCAAACAAAATCCAACAGCACATTAAAAGGATCATACAACATGATCAAGGGGGATTTATCCCAGGAATGCAAGGATTCTTCAATATACGCAAATTAATCAATGTGATACACCATATTAACAAATTGAAGGAGAAAAACCATATGATCATCTCAATAGATGCAGAAAAAGCTTTTGCCAAAATTCAACATGCGTTTACAATAAAAACTCTTCAGAAAGTGGGCATAGAGGGAACCTACCTCAACTTAATAAAGGCCATATATGACAAACCCACAGCTAACATCATTCTCAATGTTGAAAAACTGAAACCATTTCCTCTAAGATCAGGAACAAAACAAGGTTGCCCACTCTCACCACTATTACTCAACAGTTTTGGAAGTTTTAACCATGGCAATCAGAGAATAAAAAGATATAAAAAGAATCCAAATTGGAAAGGAAGAAGTAAAACTATCACTGTTTGCAGATGACATGATTCTATAAATAGAGAATCCTAAAGATGCTACAGAAAACTACTAGAGCTAATCAATGAATTTGGTAAAGTAGCAGGGTACAAAATTAATGCTCAGAAATCTCTTGAATTCCTAAACACTAACAATTAAAAATCAGAAAGGGAAATTAAGGAAACACTCCCATTTACCAGTGCAACAAAAAGAATAAAATACCTAGGAATAAACCTACCTAAGGAGGCAAAAGAACTGTATGCAAAAAACTGTAAGACACTGATTAAAGAAATCAAAGACAATATTAACAGATGGAGAGATATACCATGTTCTTGGATTGGAAGAATCAATGTTGTGAAAATGACTATACTATACCCAAAGCAACCTACAGATTCAATGCAATCCCAATCAAATTACCAAAGGCATTTTTCACAGAAATAGAACAAAAAAGTTTACATTTTTATGGAATCATAAAAGACCCCTAATAGCAAAAGCAATCTTGAGAAAGTAAAAGGAAGCTGGAGGAATCAGGCTCCCTGACTTCAGACTATATTACAAAGCTACAATAATCAACACAGTATGGTACTCGCATAAAAGCAGAAATATAGATGAATGGAACAGAATAGAAAGCCCAGAATTAAACTCATGCACATATGGTCACCTTATCTTTGACAAAGGAGGCAAGAATATACAATGGAGAAAAGATAGCCTTTTCAGGAAGTGGTGCTGGGAAAACTGGACAGCTACATGTAAAAGAATGAAATTAGAACACTCTCTAACACCATACACAAAAATAAACTCAAAATGGATTAAAGACCTAAATGTAAGGCCAGAAAATATAAAACTCTTAGAGGAAAACATAGGCAGAACCCTCTGTGACATAAATCACAGCAAGATCCTTTTTGACCCACCTCCTACAGAAATGGAAATAAAAACAAAACTAAACAAATGGGACCTAATGAAACTTAAAAGCTTTTGCACAGCAAATGAAACCATAAACAAGACAAAATGGCAACTTTCAGAATGGGAGAAAATATTTTCAAATGAGGCAAGGGACAAAGGATTAATCTCCAAAAGATACAAACAGCTCATGCAGCTCAATACCAAGAAAAAACAAACAACCCAATCCAAAAATGGGTGGAAGACCTAAACAGACATTTCACCAAAGAATACATACAGATGGCCAACGAACACACGGAAATATGCTCAACATCACTAATCATTAAAGAAATGCAAATCAAAACCACAATGAGGTATCACCTCCCGTTGGTCAGAATGGCCATCATCAAATAATCTACAAAAAATAAATGCTGGAGAGGGTGCGGAGAAAAGGGAACCCTCCCGCACTGTTGGTGGGAACGTAAATTGATACATCCACTATGGAGAACAGTATAGAGATTCCTTAAAAACTAAAAATAAAACTACCATATGACCTAGCAGTCCCACTACTGGGTATATACCCTGAGAAAACCATAATTCAAAAAGACACATGTGCCCCAATATTCATTGCAGCACTGTTTACAATAGCCAGGACATGGAAACAACCTAAATGTCCATCAACAGATGAGTGGGTAAAGAAGATGTTCCACATATATACAATGGAATATTACTCAGCCATAAAATGAAATGAAATTGAGTTATTTGTAGTGAGGTGGATGGACGTAGAGTCTGTCATACAGAGTGAAGTAATTCAGAAAGAGAAGAACAAATACCGTATGTTAACACATATATATGGAATCTAGAAAAATGTTACTGATGAACCTAGTGGTAGGGCAGGAATAAAGATGCAGATGTTGACAATGGATTTGAGGACATGGGAGGAAGGGGAGGCTGGGATGTAGTGAGAGAGTAGCATTGACATACATACACTACCTAATGTAAAATAGATAGCTAGTTGGAAGCTGCTGCATGGCACAGGGAGATCAGCTCAGTGCTTTGTGATGACCTAGAGTGGTGGGAATCAGAGCGTGGGAGGGAGGCTCAAGAGGGAGGGGATATGGAGATATATGTATGCATATAGCTGATTCACTTTGTTGTACAGCAGAAACTAACACAACATTGTAAAGCAATTATACTCCAATAAAGACATATTAAAATAATAAAGCAAGGGAATGATAAGAAAACTGAGGATTGTAGATATCTTAAGTTGTGGGAATGTCATACCTCTTTATTACATAATTCTTATAATTCCAGTTTTAAATTTGCTGTAGATTTATAAACTATATCTATTTTACTCTTAGTGCTGGGTTTACAACAAGCATTTTTAATTATCATACTCTGATTTGAAAAATTATAATGCCACTACATGTGTATATCTACAGATATCTCTCTCTCTCTCTCTCTCTCTCTCTCTCTCTCTCTATCTATCCACGTTTCCATCCAGAATCATTTTTCTTCTTCCAGAAGAAATTCTTTTAATATTTAATAGAGTTGCAGGTTGTCTGGTAAAAACTTTCCTCATTTATTATTTCTCTTAACATTTCTTTATTTCACCTTCATTTTTTTTCTTTCTTTTTTAGTTGAGGCATGATTGATATATAACATTAGTTTCAGGTGTACGACATAGTGATTTGATAGTTGTATACATTGCCAATTGATAACCACAATAAGTCTGGTTAACATCCATTGCCTTAAATAGTAAAGGGGGACAAAAGGTACAAACTTCCAATTACCTAAAATAAAGTCAGGGGATGCAATTTACAGCATGGCAACTGTAGTTAGTAACACTGTATTGCATATCTGGAAACTGGTGGGAGAGTAAATATGAAAAGTTCTTATCACAAGAGAAAAATTTTGTAACTATTTAAGAGAAACATCAGACCAACCCACTTTGATAGATATTCTAGAAAATACTTGGCCAGTACAGTATTAAAAACTCTTAACATATGAAAAACAAGTAAAGACTGAGAAAGTGTCACAGACCTGAAGAAACAAAGGAGGCATGCAATATGGTACCCTGGATTGGATCCTAGAATAGAACTAGGACAGTAATGGAAAAACTTGTGAAATCCAAATAAAGCTTGAAGTATAGTTAGTAATAATCTGTCAATATTGGTTTCTTAGTTTTGACAAATATACTAGGGTTATATGAAATGATAACTAGGGGAAACTGAGAACTATCTTTACAACTTTCCTGCAAGCTGAATTTTTTCCAAAATAAAAAGCTTACTAAAAAAATAAGAAAATATTAGTAGAGTTAAAGTGAAGCCAGAGGGGAAGATATTTTCAATAAATACATATAACAAAGGATATGTATCCTGAGTATATAAAAATCAAAAAGAAAAGGGCAGATACCTAGTAGAAATCAAGGAAAGAATAAACATGCACTCCACTAAAAAAATATATATTGAATCTAAAATAAATGTATGAAATAAATACAAGAAAAATATTGAAATCAATGAGTATCAGGTAACTGCAAGTTAAAATCACCAATGGACCTTTTTATACACTCCAGAATGACTACAGATACTCTCTAACATGGCTATAGGAATTTAAATTGGTACAACCATTTTAGAAAATTCAGTATCTACAAAAGCTAAATAATAAATACATAACCTACTACTCAGGAATTTCCCTCCAATATATAAAACCAACAGAAATGAGTACATTTTGCACCAAAATGCAAGTACTAGCAGCACTATTTGTAGTAGGCAAAACCTGGAACAACCAAGTATTTCACACACCACCAAAAAGAATATAAAAATTGTGTATGTGCATACAGTATACTACAACGAGGAATTTTAAAGGAATGAACCGTAATTACATGCAACAACTTAGATAAATCTCAAAAATATTAAGCAAAAGAAACCAGACACATATGAATGTCTATTATGATTTCATTTACATAATGCTCATAATAGGCAAGAGTAACTTTTGGTGTTAGAATGCAGGATGGTGTTTATCATTGGGGGAAAGAACATAGTAATGTTCTGTTATTATTTTGTGTGTTGGTTTTATGAATGTGTTCACTTATTGAAAATTTATCAAGCTATACATTATAATTTTATGATTTCCTTTATGTATGCTATATTCAATGAAATGTTTAAGAAAAAATGTATTTTTCTAATAATTAATCTTTTTTTCCCTTACCTAAGAAACAAATCAATGAACACTTACTGGGCATATTTAAAAGCCACATAGAAATACTGCTTACAGAATATTATGAAATACTTTCCATAGCTGAATGTATTTAAAGAGAACATTCACTGGCACTCTGTCTATAAGATTCTCAGAGTTTTAATATGTTTTCTCCCTCTTCAAATTTCTTCTGCCCTAAGCTTACTAACAATGATGGAGTAAAAAACTTAATAAACACGAAACTAGAAACTCTAGGTCATTTTTAACTTACAGTTTTGTTCTGTTTACTCTTATACTTACTTTGTTTTATAAAATCTGCCACCTTTTTCTTTCCAAAACTTTTAAATCTACTCATGTCCTTCACTAAGCTACTGTCTTTGTCCAGATCCCAAGCATATTTTTAAAAATTTTCATAGCAATATCTTTTCACTTTACCCTTTGATATTAATACCAAAATACCACAGTATCAGTCACTAGGGTTCATTAATTCAATTATACTTCTGACAACAATTATGCCTTACATTTGTGAAGGCATCAAGAATTCTCATAAAGTTCAGTATATTTATAAGTATTGTGTTCAGCATAACTATAGTCTTAAACATATAGACCCAAATAAATATGCAGCTTTTCTGATGATCATATCAGAAGCTACAAAAATAGTACACAAGGTTAGTATATTAAACTACTCCAAAGTTTGCTCACAGTAGACAGTAACAAATAATTCAATATTTAAGTTATTTAAAAATATTTGGTAAGTTTCCATTTGTGCCTGACAACAGCTCTTGTACATAACACTAGTACATAGATCATAATATTTTTTTGGATTAAGACTGTTAAGAAATGGTGGTAGGCTGGAGACAGTTATAATTTTTATATTCATTTAAATTATAGTATCACAGAGATCTGAAAAACATTATATCTAATCTTCCATAAAACAAGAGTTGATAACAATGCTGAACAAATGCTGGTGGCATAAGGCCCTGACAGGGTAGCTTTGATTAATGCTGTAGCTCTCATAAGGTGCTGCTGAAGAAGACACAGTTCAATAAATTAGAAGCACAAGGAACTACGGCGAATGCCTGCCAGCAATGGAATGTTTACATGATTTACTTGCCACAGAAAAGCTTACCAGAGGGATTACAGGAAAAGCTAACTATGAAATAACACTCTCTGATACTTTGTCCCCCTAGAATTCAGGAACAAAACTCAGCTGCATTGAAATTAACCAAATATTGCCCATTCTTTTGAAGGCAAAGCATGCCTACTACAAAGGAAAATGTGAGGAAATGGACTACCATAGTTATTGTTTTGAATATTCTTTCAGTAGTCTGAATCCTTATTCAGAAATGGTAGACGGAAGATAGAAAGGTATACAGGTAAGGAGGTAAGTACGTAGGTATATAGGTAGATATACAGATGTAAATATGACTATAAACTTTCCAACTTTTTTTTTTCCAATTTTTTTTAAATGTATTTATTTATTTTTGGCTGCGTTGGGGCTTTGCTGCTGTGCTGGCTTTCTCTAGTTGCGGTAAGTGGGGGCTACTCTTCGTTGAGGTCCGTGGGCTTCTCATTGTGGTGGCTTCTCTTGTTGTGGAGCACGGGCTCTAGGGCACACAGGATTCAGTAGTTGTGGCACACAGGCTCAGTAGTTGTGGTTCACGAGCTCTAGAGTGCAGGCTCAGTAGTTGTGGTGTACAGGCTTAGTTGCTCCGCGGCATATGGGATCTTCCTGGACCAGGGATCAAACCCGTGTCCCCTGCACTGGCAGGCAGATTCTTACCCACTGCGCCACCAGGGAAGCCCCTACAACTTCTTAAATAGAAGCTTTGATCATTGCTTTCAGACATTTCATTTTTCAAATAAGTATTTAATGCTATAAATGTCTAACACCAATTTTTAATTCATCTGACATATTTTGTTATGCTTTGCATTCACTTTCATTCATTTCTCATGATTCTTGTGATTTTTAAAATTTGACCTAAGGTTAATTATGAAAGCTATTGATTAACTTAATTTTGTTGATTAATTTAGAAATATTTGGACATTTTCCAGATATTTCTGTTACTTCTTAATTAATTGTGTTTAGATGAAAATAACACATTTTAAAATTTTACTTAAAGAGGAGAGTTTTATTTGAGATAGACAATCAGATAAGACAATGGATCAGCATCTTTCTCACATTATATTAGTTGCCTATTGCTGTATAACAATATTACCACATATTTAGCAGCTTGAAACAATACACACTTATATTCTGTTTCTGCATGTCAGGAATCTTGGTAAAACTTAGGTGCCTCCTATGCAAAGTTGCAGTTTAAGGTGTCAGACTCAGCTTGGGGGGCGCGGTCTCATCGAAATGCTTGACTAGGGAAGGATCTACTGCCAAGCTCATCCAAGTTATTGGAAGAATTCACTCCACCATGGCTTTCAGACTAAAGGTTTTATTTTTCTGTTGGCTGTCAGTTGAAGGCCACCTTAAGATCCTAAAAGCTGCTTGTAGTTCCCGGCCACTTGGGGTTCTTTAGCATGGCTGACTGTTTCCTCAAAGCCAGCAAGGAAATGAGGGATTCCAGAAAGAAAGGCAATACAATCTCATGTAATGTAATCACATAATCACACACATATAATCATATACATCCCATCACCTTTGCCATAACTGACTGGTTAGAAGCAAGTCATATGCCCTGCTCACACTTACGGGATAAGATCACACAAAGGTATGAACACCAGGAAGTGGGGATCATGGTAGCTACCTTGAGTCTTTCACACACACACACACACACACACACAAACACACACACACACACGCTAGATACTTTCCAAGTGATCTCTTTTATTTTTTCTCAGGATTTTGCTCTTTGTGTGTCAGTTTAGAGAGATTCTATTACTATATAATCAAGTTTAATGATCTTTTCATCTGCTGTGCCTGAACTTCTGAGACGGAGAGAGAGAAAAAGGTTCATAGTACTCAGCCAAAGACTTAAGGGGTCATACTAACCTTTGTGGGGTCTAGAGGAGCTAGGGCCTAGCTGCTGCCCCTGGCCAGACAGAAGATACATGAAAATGCACGTACGATGCAATAGCACCTGATGCCTTGGCCAAAATTGCCGAGTAACAAAGAAATACGATACCTGCTTTACTTTTGCCTTCCAAGTCTCACGAAATATCAATTGTAGCCCATGCTAATTCAGAACTGTGCAGAAAAGATAATTCTGGAAATGTGTTTCTAGTTTAGGTAAATCAACACAATATACAGGCATTACATTTACTTTTTATTAGAGGCACTATGGTCAGTTTTTTACATGCAAAACATTGATACATCTCAAATTAATTTTTGTGTATGGTGTGAGTCATGAGTTATCATGCTAGGCTAAGATTCATTTTCTTTGCCTGGACAACCATTTCCAGTCCCGTTTCATCACTGGGATTACATTGGTGTTTTTCTCTAGGATCACTTGACCATATATGTGTATCTATTTCTAGATGTTTTATTCTGTTTCATTAATCAGTATGTCTATCCTTGCGCCAATGACATATTGTCATGATTTACTTTTTAGCACTGTGATAAGTCCTGCACTCAAAGTAAGATCTCTAACTTGCGTTTCCTTTTGCAAAACTGTTATAGCTGTTCTAGGTCTTCTATTTTCCATATATATTTTAGAATAAGTGTGTCGACTTTTATTTTAAAAACACTGTTTTAATTTTAATATAGATGGCATTAGATCTAAAGATCAACTTGGGAAGAATTTCCACCATGATATTTAATCATTAAAACCATGAATAAAATGTATCTTTTCACTCATTTAGTCTTAAATTTCTCTCAAAAATGAGTTGTCAGTATAGAATTCTTACATGTGTTATATATTTAATCACAGTTTATTTATTTATTTATTTATTTATTTATTTATTTATTTATTTATTTATTTATATTTGGCTGTGTTGGGTTTTCATTGCTGTGCGGGGCTTTCTCTAGTTGCAGCGAGCAGGGGATACTCTTCCTTGCGGTGCGCAGGCTTCTCATTGCAGTGGCTTCTCTTGTTGCGAAGCACGGGCTCTAGGCATGCGGGCTTCAGTAGTTGTGGCACACGGGCTTAGTTGCTCTGCAGCATGTGGATCTTCCTGGACCAGGGCTGGAACCCGTGTCCCCTGCATTGGCAGGCAGATTCTTAACCACTGCACCACCAGGGAAGTCCCTACAGTTATTTTTATGGTCCTTATTTCCCAACTTCAATAACTGATTTGTCTGTGTGTCTGCTATAACTGGTTTCTTTTCACCCTTATCAATGTCAGTTTTCTGTCTTTTTATGTCTAGCAAATTTATACTGTGCCCTAGGTACTGTGTATGAAAGAAATGAGTGAGTGTCCACCAGTGAGTGTCCCCTTTTCCATCCAAATGTTAGAAAGATCTCATACCTAAATAAGATCATGTTTTGAGCAGGGGAAGAACTTGCTCTCCACTAGTTTGTCTTATTCCTCAAGCATGATTTTCCTTGGGTTTTTGATTGCGAGCTTAGAGAGTCTATATCCTCAGCACTGAAAATTCTGTCACATGGATATTTTGAGATTGGCTCTTCAGCCTCTCTCTCTCTCACATAGGTTAAAATTTCCCTCTGTTTTTTACAGGTCTTCTCCCTCTAGCAGGACTTTGTCCACTAAGTACCTAGTGATGGAGGAGACCCTCTCTGCCTTACCAACTCTGTATCACTCATTGTCCTTTAAAACCTAGAATTCACCAAATAGCCTATGGGGAAAACTGACCTTATATTTGGTATTCCTATGGTTACTCAGTTGTATCAGCCAAACATGGCTGTCAGCACCTGTTTCATTTTACTTAGCAGTGGAAGTCTACCTGTTTACACTTAATATAAATTATTTCAGATTAAATCTGCCATATTATTATTTATTTTCTATCTGTCCAATATTTCTATATACCCTTCCCTTAGCTGTACTGTTTTTTTTAGTTCAAAGGTACTTAAATGGGGGTGATTTTGCCCCCCAGTGAACATATGGCAATATCTAGAGACTTTTTATCTTACCTTGTGGGGGAAGATGGTACTGGCAACTATTAAGTAGAGGTCAGGGATGCTATTAAACATCTTACAATGCACAGAACAATTAAGAATTATCTGGCTCAAAATGTCAATACAGTGGGCTTCCCTGGTGGCGCAGTGGTTGGGAGTCTGCCTGCCGATGCAGGGGACACGGGTTCGTGCCCCGGCCTGGGAGGATCCCAAATGCCGTGGAGCGGCTGGGCTTGTGAGCCATGGCCGCTGAGCCTGCGCATCCGGAGCCTGTGCTCTGCAATGGGAGAGGCCACAACAGTGAGAGGCCTGCGTACTGGGGGGAAAAAAAAAAAATGTCAATACAGTGAAGACTGAAGAACTCTGTTTCAGTTTAATTACTTCTACTATTTTGTTTTCCCTTGTAAATTCCCTTGAATTTTTACTATTCTTTTATAGATAATTCTAAGCATAACTATATGCATTATTCACTGATCAAATTCTAATATACATTTACACCTTTATCTCATTCTAGACAATAAAAGGACTTTGAAATAATTTAGTTTCATTTACCCCTTATCACATTGGGGTAATTACTGTGTTTAATCTTAATCCTCATTACTGAACTCCATGAGGTATTAATATTTTTCATTTATATTGTAAGTATTGTCTTTTTTACAATGTATTTACCCTTTTTATTGTTCTTCATCACCTTCTACACCTCTATCTTTCCATCTGGATCATCTCTCTTCTGAGTGAAGAATCCCTTTTAGTATTTCCTTTATCAATATGCCTTGCTGAAGACTGCTTAAAGTTTTTTCTTTGAAAACTTCTTAACCTGCCTTAATTACTGAACATTTTTGTTTGGTAAAAAAATATATATATCTTAGCATTTTGTTTTTTTAATTAATTTAAAGATATAATTCCATACTTTTCTAGCTTCCATTTTTCTTTTGACAGTTCCATTGCATCGTATCAGTATTAGAGCTGCTCATGTAAAGACAACATTTTTCTCTATCTCTGGTTTTACATAGTTTTACTATGTTGTTCTTAGGCATGGTTTTTTTTTTTTATTTAACCTTATGAGCTTTCTTAGAGTATCTTCAATCTGTGGTTTTTCTCTCTTTCATCAATTTTGGAAAACTGTCACTTGTTATCTCTTCAAATATATGTTTCAGTCACTCTCTCCTCTCTTTCTGAAACTAGTTAAAAATACGTTCAAACTCTGTGTATTGTATGTCTCTTACATCTTTTCTTTTTATACTTTTATATTTGTTCTTAACCTGGACATTATTATACTATGATCTCAGTTCTAGTTCTCTGATTCTCTCATCACCAGTAGAATCTTCTGCAGAACCCAGCTATTGACTCCAGTTTCAGCTACTGTATTTTTATGTGTACAGTGATAAAATTGTCACTTAATTGTACTTTTTAAAAAATTACATGTCATTTAATCTCTTGAACATCTTAATCACAGTTATTTTTAAAGCCATGTTTAAAAACTCCTGCATCAGCTTCATCCACCAGAACACAGGCACTAGTCCCCTCCACCAGGAAGCATATACAACCCACTGAAACAACGGGAACTACGAACCTGCAGCCGGAAAAAGGAGACCCTAAACACAGTAAGAGAAGCAAAATGAGAAGACAGAAAAACACACAGCAGATGAAGGAGCAAGGAAAAAACCCACCAGACCTAAAAAATGAAGAGGAAATAGGCAGTCTACCTGAAAAACAATTGAGAATAATGATAGTAAAGATGATCCAAAATCTTGGAAATAGAATGGAGAAAATACAAGAAATGTTTAACAAGGACCTAGAAGATCTAAACAGCAAACAAACAGTGATGAACAACACAATAAATGAAATTACAAATTCTCTAGAAGGGATCAATAGCAGAATAACTGAGGCAGAAGAACGGATAAGGGATCTGGAAGATAAAATAGTGGAAATAACTGCTGCAGAGCAGAATAAAGGAAAAAGAATGAAAAGAATTGAGAACAGTCTCAGAGACCTCTGGGACAACATTAAATGCACCAACATTCGAATTATAGGGGTCCCAGAATAAGAAGATAAAAAGAAAGGGACTGAGAAAATATTTGAAGAGATTATAATTGAAAAGTTTCCTAATATGGGAAAGGAAATAGTTAATCAAGTCCAGGAAGCACAGAGAGTCCCATACAGGATAAATCCAAGGAGAAACATGCTAAGACACATATTAATCAAATTATCAAAACTTAAATACAAGGGAAAAATGTTAACAGCAGCAAGGGAAAAACAACAAACAACAGACAAGGGAATCCCCATAAGGTTAACAACTGATCTTTCAGCAGAAACTCTGCAAGCCAGAAGGGAGTGGCAGGACATATTTAAAGTGATGAAGGAGAAAAACCTAAAATCAAGATTACTCTATCCAGCAAGTATCACATTCAGATTTGATGGAGAAATTAAAACCTTTACAGACAAGCAAAAGCTAAGAGAATTCAGCACCACCAAACCAGCTTTACAACAAATACTAAAGGAACTTCTCTAGGCAGGGAACACAAGAGAAGGAAAAGACCTACAATAACAAACCCCCCAAAATTAAGAAAATGGTAATAGGAACATACATATTGATAATTACCTTAAATGTAAATGGATTAAATGCTCCAACCAAAAGACATAGAGTGGCTGAAGGGATACAAAAACAAGACCTGTATATATGCTGTCTACAAGAGACCCACTTCAGACCTAGGGACACATGCAGACTGGAAGTGAGGGGATGGAAAAAGATATTCCATGCAAATGGAAACCAAAAGAAAGCTGGAGTAGCAATTATCATATCAGACAATATGGACTTTAAAACAAAGACTATTACAAGAGACAAAGAAGGACACTACATAATAATCAAGGGATCAAAAAGAAGATACAACAATTGTAAATATTTATACACCCAACATAGGAGCACCTCAATACATAAGCCAAATACTAGCAGCCATAAAACAGGAAATCAATAGTAACACAATCATAGGAGGGGACTTTAACACCCCACTTTCACCAATGGACAGATCATCAAAATGAAAATAAATAAGGAAACACAAGCTTTAAATGATACATTAAACAAGATGGACTTAATTGATATTTATAGGACATTCCATCCAAAAACAACAGAATACACTTTCTTCTGAAGTGCTCATGGAACATTCTCCATAATAGATCATATCTTCTGTCACAAATCAAGCCTTGGTAAATTTAAGAAAACTGAAATTGCATCAAGTATCTTTTCCGACCACAACGCTATGAGACTAGATATCAACTGCAGGAAAAAATCTGTAAAAAATACAAACACATGGAAGATAAACAGTACACTACTTAACAACAGGAGATCACTGAAGAAATCAAAGAGGAAATCAAAAAATACCTAGAAACAAATGACAATGAAAACACGACGACCCAAAACCTATGGGATACAGCAAAAGCAGTTCTAAGAGGGAAGATTATAGCAATAAAATCCTACCTTAAGAAACAAGAAAAATCTCAAATAAACAACCTAACCTCACACCTAAAGCAATGAGAGAAAGAAGAACAAAACCCCAAGGTTAGCAGAAGGAAAGAAATCATAAAGATCAGATCAGAAATAAATGAAAAAGAAATGAAGGAGACGATAGTAAAGATCAATAAAACTCAAAGCTGGTTCCTTGAGAAGATAAAAAAACTTGATCAACCATTAGCCAGACTCATCAAGAAAAAAAGGGAGAAGACTCAAATCAATAGAATTAGAAATGAAAACGGAGAAGTAACAACTGACACTGCAGAAACAAAGGATCATGAGAGATTAATACAAGTAACTATAGGCCAATAAAATGGACAACCTGGAAGAAATGGACAAATTCTTAGAAATGCACAACTTCTGATATGGAACCAGGAAGAAACAGAAAAGATGAGCAGACCAATCACAAGCATTGAAATTGAAACTGTGATTAAAAATCTTCCAACAAACAAAAGCCCAGGACCAGAGGGCTTCACAGGCGAATTCTATCAAACATTTAGAGAAGAGCTAAATCCTTCTCAAACTCTTCCAAAATATAGCAGAGGAAGGAACACTCACAAACTCATTCTATGAGGCCACCATCACCCTGATACTGAAACCAGACAAAGATGTTGCAAAGAAAGAAAACTAGAGCCCATATTACTGATGAACATACACGCAGAAATCCTCAACAAAATACTAGCAAACAGAATCCAACAGTACATTAAAAGGATCATACACCATGATCAAGTGGGGTTTATCCCTGGAATGCAAGGATTCTTCAATATATGCAAATCAATCAATGTGATACACCATATTAACAAACTGAAGGAGAAAAACCATATGGTCATCTCAGTAGATGCAGAGAAAGCTTTCAACAAAATTCAACACCCATTTATGATAAAAACCCTGCAGAAAGTAGGCATAGAGGGAACTTTCCTCAACATAATAAAGGCCATATATGACAAACCCACAGCCAACATCATTCTCAATGGTGAAAAACTAAAAACCATTTCCACAAAGATCAGGAAAAAGACAAGGGTGCCCACTCTCACCACTATTATTCAACACAGTTTTGGAAGTTTTAGCCACAGCAATCAGAGAAGAAAAAGAAATAAAAGGAATCCAAATAGGAAAAGAAGATGCAAAGCTGTCACTGTTGGCAGATGACATGATACTATACATAGAGAATCCTAAAGATGCTACCAGAAAACTACTAGAGCTTATCAATGAATTTGGTAAAGTAGCAGGATACAAAATTAATGCACAGAAATCTCCGGCATTCCTATACACTAATGATGAAAAATCTGAAAGTCAAATTAAGAAAACACTCCCATTTACAATTGCAAGAAAAAGAATAAAATATCTAGGAATAAATCTACCTAAGGAGACAAAAAACCTGTATGCAGAACATTATAAGACATTGATGAAAGAAATTAAAGATGATACAAATAGATGGAGAGATATACCATCTTCTTGGATTGGAAGAAGCAACATTGTGAAAATGACTATACTACCCAAAGCAATCTACTGATTCAATGCAATCCCTATCAAACTACCACTGGCATTTTTTGCAGAACTAGAACAAAAAAAATTCACAATTTGGAAACACAAAAGACCCCAAATAGCCAAAGTCATCTTGAGAAAGGAAAACAGAGCTGGAGGAATCAGGCTCCCTGACTTCAGACTATACTATAAAGCTACAGTAATCAAGACAGTATGATACTGGCACAAAAACAGAAATATAGATCAATGGAACAGGATAGAAAGCCCAGAGATAACCCCATGCACATATGGTCACCTTATCTTTGATAAAGGAGGCAAGAATATACAGTGGAGAAAAGACAGCCTCTTCAATAAGTGGTGCTGGGAAAACTGGACAGCTACATGTAAAAGAATGAAATTAGAACACTCCCTAACACCATACACAAAAATAAACTCAAAATGGATTAAATATCTAAATGTAAGGCTAGACACTATCAAACTCTTAGAGGAAAACATAGGCAGAACACACTATGACATAAATCACAGCAAGATCCTTTTTGACCCACCTCCTAGAGAAATGGAAATAAAAACAAAAATAAACAAATGGGATCCAATGAAACTTAAAAGCTTTTGCACAGCAAAGGAAACCATAAACAAGACGAAAAGACAATTCTCAGAATGGGAGAAAATATTTGCAAATGAAGCAACTGACAAAGGATTAATCTCCAAAATTTATAAGCAGCTCATGCAGCTCAATATCAAAAAAAAAAAAAAAAAACAAACGACCCAATCCGAAAATGGGCAGAAGACCTAAATAGACATTTCTCCAAAGAAGATATACAGGTTGTCAACAAACACATGAAAGAATGCTCAACATCATTAATCATTAGAGAAATCCAAATCAAAACTACAATGAGATATCATCTCACACCGGTCAGAATGGCCATCATCAAAAAATCTACAAAAAATAAATGCTGGAGAGGGTGTGGAGAAAAGGGAACCCTCTTTCACTGTAGGTGGGAATGTAAATTGGTACAGCCACTATGGAGAACAGTATGTAGGTGCCTTAAAAAACTAAAAGTAGAACTACCATACGACCCAGCAATCCCACTACTGGGCATATACCCTGAGAAAACCATAATTCAAAAAGAGTTATGTACCAAAATGTTCATTGCAGCTCTATTTACAATAGCCAGGACACAGAAGCAACCTAAGTGTCCATCGACAGATGAATGGTTAAAGAAGATGTGGCACCTATATAAAATAGAATATTACTCAGCCATAGAAAGAAATGAAATTGAGTTATTTGTAGTGAGGTGGATGGGCCTACAGTCTGTCCTACAGAGTGAAGTAAGTCAGAAAGAGAAAAATAAATACCGTATGCTAACACATATATATGGAATCTAAAAAAAAGAGGAAAAAAAAAGGTCATGAAGAACGTAAGGGCAAGACGGGAATAAAGACACAGACCTACTAGAGAATGGACTTGAGGATACCAGGAGGGGGAAGGGTAACCTGGGACAAAGTGAGAGAGTGGCATGGACATATATACACTACGAAACGTAAAATAGATAGCTAGTGGAAAGCAGCCGCATAGCACAGGGAGATCAGGTCGGAACTTTGTGACCACCTAGAGGGGTGGGATAGGGAGGGTGGGAGGGAGGGAGACGCAAGAGGGAAGAGATATGGGGACATATGTATATATACATAACTGATTCACTCTGTTATAAAGCAGAAACTAACACACCATTGTAAAGCAATTATACTCCCATAAAAGATGTTAAAAAAAAAAACTACTGCATCACGTCCATGTTTCACGTGAGTCAGTTTCTAACATCATTTTCCTTGTGTCAATGTTTTTTGTCTCTTTGCATGCCCAGTAATTTTTTAATGATTATAAATAGCTCTGTATAAAAACTCTGTAGAGATAACTTAAGGTTCTTATTGATTTTACTCTCTTCTAGAAACTTATTTTTTTCAATTTCAGCAGAAACTATGGTAGGAAAAGATAACTCTAATCTAATAGGAATTAAACTGATTTGAAACTGGCCTTCCGTCTCTGTGGGAGATGGCATAATTTGAATCAACATTGTTCCTTGCATTTATCTCTATGCGTGTTCCAACTGAAACCTTGGGATGTATGTATAGAAACCTCTTACTTGGTAGGCCACACACTCCATTTAATCTCTGAATTCCATGAGATAGTCAGCAGCTCAGTCTCACAGACTGAGTTTTAAATTAAGTAAATGCTTTAAGTGATAAGTCAAAAGAAAATGCTTGGGTCATAATCTTGGATTCCTCTTTTTTTGCAGGATCATGGACCTTAATTCATCATTGTCTTGCTATTTGAAAAGAGATTTCCAAAAAAGAAACAAACAAAAACTGTCTTAATCTTACATTGCTGGAACCATAAATATCTAATTTCAACATTTTCAAATCTAGACATACAGCATTGCTACTCTCCTAGTTTTTGATAATTCTCTCATTCAATTATCATTTTTTCTGCCAGCCTAAAATCAGCTTTCTCTTTCTCACTCTCTTTTTCTCTCATCACAGATTATTGTCTATCTCATTTTGCACTTCTTTCACAAACAAAATTTTCTCATTTTTTTCTGAAAATATAGAATAGTTAACTTCAAATGTACTTATCTTTACCATTGCAACAATTATTTCAGAATATGCATCTTGCATGCTATTATCTGTACTCTATTTTAAGTATGCTTTTATAGGTCCTAGTTTTTTTTTCTTCTTCAGCCCTTTTATCCTTTCAGAATGAACTTTATTATAAGGGTATTTTATTTAAAGCACTGTGTGAAAGCTCTGAATTATCAGTAGATCCCCTTTTCATCTTAATTCATCTATTCACATTGTTAATATCTGGATAAAATGCTTCAATATTTTTGAATAGGTAACACCATTTCCTCTTTTATGCACTAAATAAAACTTTTATACACTAAATAAAAGCCCAATTTGTATGACTGTTCAGTTTATTCAAGGCCTGACATAAAAGAGGAGTTCAAAATCTGTGTTCAATGCAAAATAATCTCATACAGAGGAATGCATGAGATTTCCAAGGGTAAAAGCAGGAGTAATCCCAGAAAATCCTATTTGATGTCTGGCCTGATTCTTTCATGAAGATCTTTTGTTGATTTTTATAAGTTAATTTTCATTGCGTGTGGCTCAACACATTCATTCTGGGCACCATCTTGAAAAGACATTTTAGAAATCTACACCCCGTTGTAGGAAAATGAGCTGACAGCAATATTTTGTTTTTTCTCCTGGACACCTCTATTTCTTATATCTTTTCTTACAAACATTTCACATTATATGTGTTTTCAGATTTGGTTGGTAGAGTTATAAACATCCTTATGATGGCTAACTTTATGTGTTACCTTGGCTAGGCCACAGTGCCCGGTTGTTTGATGAAACACCTGTGTAGATGATGCTATGAAGGTATTTTCCTTATGTGATTAACATTTAAATCAGCACACTTCAAGTAAAGCAGATTACCCTCTATAGTGTAGGTAGAGTTCATCCAATCAGTTGAAGAGCTTAAGAGTAAAGACAGGTTTTCTGAAGAAGGAATTATCCTCAAAACTGTAACACAGATATCTTACCTGAGTTTCCAGCTTGTTTTCATGTGGAATTCAGAGTCAAGACTGAAATGTCAACTTTTATAGAATTTCCAGTTTGCTAGCCTGGTCTACAAATACCCCAACTCTCACAACCTCATGAGCCAAGCCAATTCCTTAAAAAGAAATATTTATCTCTATCTCTAGCTCTATCTATAATTGGTTCTGTTTCTCTGAAGAACCGTGACTAATATAGTCCTGGAATAAAAGAAGAAGTAAATATAGTTTAGTTCCTTTTTCAGAAAAGAGAAATAGTTACATCTCTAAGGTTTAGTGCAGATTACATGGTGAAAAGAAAACAGGCTTCTTAGACAAAGGAAAGACTGCCCTCCTGGTTCCAATTCTAGGAAAACAACCAGGTCGTGCCTTAGAGAAAAGAAGTTATAGACCTTAACAGGTAAATTCTGGCTGCTAAGACAGCAAGGGCATTCTAGACCTTAGCCGATGGATTCCTTGGAAAGAAATATTTGTTCTAAGAACTCAAATATATCAGAATTAATTGAAACAGCCCAATTTTATTGACAGTTCATAGTCTGAGAGATTGTCAGAAGACTCTGAGACTTACTCAAGGATTCCCCAGATTCCCTGATAAGAAGGCCAGGCTAAAGTGGAGCTGGATTGAGCCAAGACAAGCAAAAACTGCTTTTCCGCTATTCAGAGAACTCAAGTATTTTAGACCAAGGTAGCCTAAAACATCCCGGTAAGGTGTTGTCAAACATAATTGTTACTACTCATGGCTAAAGCTTTAAAATTGAAGTGCATTTAAAAGAACATTCACACGTGGTGGCAGAGTGAATTATTTATTTCTGCGCCTAAGCTAAGACTATTAGAAATACTAAATAAAACAAAATAGAAGGGATACAAACACTTCCTTAAGTTGAGGACACTGAAATATCGACATTATATATGTATATGTTTTAAAGTGGTACTCTCACAACATGTCCAGTAAAAGATACTTGTTTGAAAATCACCAAAATCTTCCTCCAACATGACTCTCTTCTCTTCAAGTTTTAAAATACTATTAATCAGTAGCATTCCTTAAAAGAAAAAAAATCTGCAGTCTGCAGATTAAGGAGGTACTGCAGTTAAAATCTCTAAGACATAGAAAAAAGCTGTCTTCGCAGTAGTAAACTCAAGCTGAATGTTAAATATATATATGAAGGACTCCCTAGGGAAGATGAGCTTTTTAATCACAGTGTTTGACTTTCCATGTCTGATTTGTTGCCCCTTCTGTGTCAGGAGGATGGACTTGGTAACACATTTTTCTCTAATTTCTTGATAAGCACTACTGTCGACCTGAGAGCCTGGACTGATTAAATATCCCTATTCACATGAAGATATAACCACTGCCTTTAAGAACCTCTAGGTTAAAATTAAATGTAAATTAACAAGGGCCTTCTTCAGCTTCTTTCCTCTCAGGCAATTATTAAATACTATTCTGTGGGAAAAGAATGTACTTACAAATCGACTTATTTGTTTTTATTTTATCAATCCAGTAGAGGTCGGATGAGATCCAGCCAAGGGAAAAATAGTAAAATAGCATAGTTAAAGCACGATAAAATCAAATTTAGAAAAAGGAATGTATTAAATAGAGAATCCAATAGATATGTAAGTTGAAACAGGAAGTTCAGAGTTTAAGGAAATATGAAAAAAGCAAGCATGTCTCCTATGACTAGTTTAGCAAATACTAAATGATTACAGAAGGTGGAATACAAAACAGAATATCCAGGTTACAGCCCTGGGCACAAAAATATCAAGCAGCTATTATGGACAATGTGGGGCTAAATAAAGACAAACAGTTGACACAATAAAAATATGCGTTATTTTGACGGCGAGTTTTGATCATCAAAGGAGAAAATGGAGCTTTACAGGTTTGTGAGCAATTTGAAGGTTCTGTGAGCTAGGGCTCTCGGGAACCATCAGTTTAGAGTCAAAGTTATTCTGAGGCCCCAGGAGACCTGAATTCAGAGGGAGAGGAAAACTGGTACAGCTGTGTCAAATTGGTTATTCAGAAAGAAGAATGGAGTGTAGAATCAGGCCATTGACAAGATCTTTTCCTACAGTCTTTCTTCTGCTATTATGTTACTGATATAATCTTGAGTTTTCACGCATGTAGATGACACTGACTATGATTCCATATTAACACTGTCTGACAATCTTAGTGCATTTTGGTAATCAATTTGCTCCCCCAAGCACTGGAAAGTATACTTCTCTTTCCATTCTTCTCAAACTTCCAGACTTATCTCCTCACTTTTCCACATCTAATTTTCAGAGTAATAGAAATTATCCCACCTACATCTTCCCAACAAAACAAATTACAAACTTCTCTTTTCTTTCCCTCCCATAAAAGGTGGTGTGTTTCACCATTCTCTGGAGTCATTCATGGTATTGAAAGCAGGAAAGGTCACACGGCCTTAAACCAACTCCACAAGGAAGTCCAGAGTTTAATTACATTTCAGAGTTGGTCCCACTTTGGTTATGTACTTTCACTCTGGACAGCCATCGGCTATGATATGCCTAGATCTCTCCACCAGGAAGTGGAACAGTCCTCTAAAAAGTCTCAGAGGTGAGCCCATAGAAGCCAAACATGCATAAGCCCAGGGCTGGGCACACAAACTGGTAAATGAAACTGAGGTATCTAGGCATAGCAAAAGAGGTGTCTGCTCTAATGTGAGGAATATCTAATTAGAAAACTGAAGGCAGGTATAAGTGGCATTTACAATAGCCTACCAGTTACAAATTATCAGTAGATAACCTAACGGAAATGCAAAATACCTTTTTAGAAACTCAGAGTAAGCAAAGAAAACCTTGGAGAGGTAAATGATGTTAATGGATTAGAAATGCTAGCAATGTTACACTGGAAACATGTCATTTTCCCAAAACTGATTTATAAATTCAATAAAAATTCTGATTAAATTACAGTTGGATTGGGGGCATAAAAACTCACAAAATTAGTCTAAACTTTACACAAAAGAATATAATAATATAAATAAATAATACAATTCTGGGCCTCCCTAGTGGCGTAGTGGTTAAGAATCCGCCTGCCAGGGCTGCCCTGGTGGCGCAGTGGTTGAGAGTCCACCTACCGATGCAGGGGACACGGGTTCGTGCCCCGGTCCGGGAAGATCCCACATGCCGCGGAGTGGCTAGTCCCGTGAGCCATGGCCGCTGAGCCTGTGCGTCCGGAGCCTGTGCTCCGCAACGGGAGAGGCCACAACAGTGAGAGGCACGCGTACCACAAAAAAAAAAAAAAAGAAAAGAATCCGCCTGCCAATGCAGGGGACACGGGTTTGAGCCCTGGTCAGGGAAGATCCCACATGCTGCGGAGCAACTAAGCCCGTGCACCACAACTACTGAGCCTGCACTCTAGAGCCCATGAGCCACAACTATGGAGCCTGCGTGCTGCAACTACTGAAGCCTGCGTGCCTAAAGCCTGTGCTCCACAACAAGAGAAGACACCACAATGGGAAGCCCGCACACCACAATGAAGAGTAGCCCCCACTTGCCCCAACTATAGAAAGCCTGTGTGCAGCAACACAGACCCAAAAAATATTTATTTTTGCAGCCAAAAATAAATTTAAAAAAATAAATAAAAATTTTAAAGTAAATAAATAAGACAATTCTGAGAAGGAAGACCAAAAAGGAAGAGCTTCCTACCAAATTCAAACACATTTTACACAATAATAATTAAATCAGTGTGATACTGGTCTAGAAAGACAAAAGGATCAAATCTTGACCAGGGATTGTCTTTAGCATGATTTATCTATGGAGTGTGTGAGATATTAGAGAAAGTCCTGGAAGTATAATATTGAGGACAAGAATCAGAAAAAGGGTGGAATGAAAAGGTATAAGATAAACTAGGTAGAACAATAATGTTACCAGTTATTCATAAAATGGGATCTTATTTGCCCATAAAAAGAAATGAAGTATTGATTTAATCTACAACATGAGTGAACTTTGAAAATATTGTGCTGAATGAAAGAATCCAGATACAAAAGGCCTCATATTGTACGATTCCATTTAATATAAAATGTCCATAGTAGGCAAATCTATAGAGGCAGAAAGTAGATTAATAGTTGCTAGAGCTGGGAGGAGGAAGAAATGGGGAGTGACTGCAAATAAGTATAGGGCTTTTGGGGGTGGATGATGAAATGTTCTGAAATTAGATTGTGGTGACTGATGCATAACCTTGTGAATCTACTAAAAACCACTGAATTGTATACTGTAAAAGGGTGAACTTTATGGTATATGAATTATATCTCGATAAAACTGTCAGTACAAATATTTATATTTTGAACTCTTCCTATAATATCTCCTAGAGTAAAAAAATAAGTTTTTAAATAATAGGGAATCAGGAATTTATCATGGATTTCAAAGGGACACAACATGTTTCCTATGGAGAAACGAACAGGTAAAAATTAAGAACTGTGGATTATGATACAGAGAGTACTTTCCCTCACTTTTCTTCGTTTTCCAAACACACTTCAGTACTGTAGTACCAATAAAAAGTATATATATTTTTCTACATATTTTTCTAACACTGATGAATCTTAACTGAAATAAACAGACTTTGATTTTTTTCTTAAATTGTTGGACATCAATTTCATCTATTGATGTATTTCTATTATGAAATACAGATTCTTATATCAATTGTCTTTCAAAAATTTTTTTATTGTTTATAATGTATAATTAATTCATTGTCATTTTATATATCCTGGAGGAGGAAATGGGAGCATGTTATTTTCAGAGAGTGATTACAAACTGATCTTTAGAACACTTTTCAATTTAACTAGTTTGATTTAAACAATTATCTGAAAATCCCCCAAAGCAGCCTTTTCTCAGGTACCTTTTTTGTGGCTCTAAACTCAGGCCATTGATCTGACTCCCAGTTGCTGTTTTTCATAACATAGTTAGAGTGAATTCACCAGATGCTTTTGGGTATAATTTGAAGACTATGACTGACATTTTAATAACTATTGTACTTACATCAATAAATGTTATTTAGTAAATTTTCTAGGGCAATATTAAAGTTAAAAATGCATTTAGTTGGCTTGGTTATTAAATCTGAAAATGCCTTCAAAATGAGAGAAGCCAGAATATTTATTGTAACATATTCAATGTCCTATAATTTTTTAAATGCTGAGTAATGAAATTTAGAGTCTAGGAAATTGTACTCATAGTGAAAATCATATACATACAAGCATAACCTACATTTTACACAGGTACATGCACATACATTCCATCTTTTACACTATTACTTATAACAAGCAATTCTTCATTTCATTGGATTTCAAAAAGAGAACATAAATAGCTGCTCTCAGAAAATATATCATAAAATAACCCACTTTTATATATGATTTTATTATTTGGAATAACTTATAAAAGGGAAATACAGCAATTGTTGCTATGTAAGTTGGGTCAAGTGTCTTAGTTGCTCACAGCCGGTACATAGTTATAGTCATTATCTCTGAAACTCTTTCAATCTATAGTAGTCAGAATTTTTGAAATTACATGTATGGAAACAAGAAGGGATATGGATGCTTCTCAGGCAAGTGGTGGCATAGTGTGGACATCTGTTGGAGTTTGCCAAGAATCTCTTCACCCTTTGTTCACACATACATTGGCGCAAGAGAGTAACCTACTCTAGCCATATTAATCAGAAAGGAATTTAGATGCTTACAAGTTATTGAATTTACTAAAGTGGATCCTAGGCTGGGCCTCCCAGAGTGACTCGCAGAAAAATACAGAATTAAGAACTAAACCAGATACTCTCTCCGAGGCCACTACTGGATCTATGTTAGAAGAAAGATGGCAGGACAACTGCTTCTGAGGAAGCTGCAGAGTGGATAGTGGAAAGATGCTTCAGAGTAAAAAAAAAAAAAGTCTCACATTTTCATGACATTGACAGCAGAAACATCCCTAAATTGCAGGAAGTTGGCTTCCTTCTTATTTAATCCTTACTTTGGTGAATCTCATGTGAGAATCTAATTTATACCCAATACTCTCACTGTAGTGGACTCTTGGAGATGTAATTTTAGTTTTTCAACTTCGACAAATAGGAAGCTGGAGTGAAGTTTGAGGGAACCAATCCAGAGTATCAATTTTACTCTCCTTTGGGAACAAGAACCTCTCTTCCTGAGCCATCTAGTCCATTACATTTTAGTGTGTTTAGCTCTCCACCATCACCCTGGTAGGTATATACCAAGCATGTCCAATCAATGGATCTAATCACTCTGTCATGCTTGTCACAGCTGCAGACAGTTTTCTAACAAAGCAATGGAGGGAAGGCTATCAATCCACTCTAATTCCTAAATTACTGGTATATAAATAACGGGCTGCTAGTGGTCATTATGTGTCCATATATGGACTTAATCTCTCACAGAAACAGAAAAATGGAGACCAGATTACCTCATTTGAGTCTCTTAATTCATCTCTACTCTGCTCCAATGACATACGGCTAGTTCTCTGCATATCATACAATTTTTATTATATTTCAATACCTGAAATGACAAATGCTCACTATTTTCCCTTTGTATGAATTACTTGCTAAGTCTCAGATTTTTATGTTTCCATATGAAAACTGATTCCAAATCAAAAGGTGCTGGAATTTTAATTAGAATTACAGAAAATGAATATATTATTTCTTGGAAAATTGGCTTTTTATCCAGAATTCCTCTTCAGGAATATTACAAGCCTTTCCATTGTTCAGCAATTGCTTTAAGTCTTTCAACAAAATTTTCTTCATTTACGTCTTAAATATTATTGTTAAACTTATTCTTAAGAATGATAAATTTATATCTAATCTGAATGGAACATTAATAATTTTTGCAGAGTTGGTCTGTAAATATTTTAGTCTTTTGAATACTAACTTTTCTGTTACTGCTGACCATCTCTACTGTTAATTTGTTTTCTAGATTTTTTCATTTTAATTTTCTTTTTATTACTTCCTTCCTCTTATTTTAGTTTACTCTGTGCTTACTTAGTTTTTTGACTATCTAGCTCATTAATTTTACATTCTTTTAAAACTATGTTTAAAATATACATGTCTCTGTAATCACTTTAGTCATTTTCCAAAAATTTTTGTTTTGATTTTCAATATATAAACTCCAATTATTTTAAAATTTCCATTATTGTTTCCTCTTAATCATGAATTTAGAACTGAATTTATATAATTCTAAATGATTAATTCATCTACTATATTGTAATTGATTTCTGATTTTATGAACTAATGGGGAAGAGTATGTGACCTGTAAGATAGAAATTCTTTTGAATTTGTTGAGACTTCCTTTTCTGGCCTGGGACATGTTCAGCTACAAATGAATATACCTCTGTTTTGAGTACAGGATTTTATACGTGTCAATTATATCATATTCTGTTGTTTAAATATTCCATTTCATACCATTTCTTGATTTATCTGTTTCTGACAGAGATCTAATAAAATACAAAGCATATGACTTTTTCTAATTCTCTTTGTACCTGTCATTTCCTTTGCTCTATATATGTTGATGCTCTATCGTTAGGTGAATATAGTTTCATGAATACAGACTCATGATTTGCATGCCTTCTTGGTTGATTTTATGTTTTTTCTTTACAAACTTACAAATAATACCTATTGTTTTCATTTCTCTCTTCTCTATAGATATCCAGTGTAATGTAGTTAATATTTTTAATTGGACATGTATACATCATTTAAAAATATATAATGATTTGTACGGGTGTATGTGTGCGTGTGTGAACTTCAGTGTGTATATTTAATTACATAATTGCAATGTCCTATATAACTTATTTTGTATTCTCTTATCATTTAGTGCAGTGTTTGAAAATCAATCCATTTATGTGCATGTATCTCTAGTTTATCACTCTAAAAAGGCATAGTAATACACGGTATGCTTCCATCACATTTACCCATTCCCTAATGATGGACGTTTAAATTGATTCCATCTCCCTGTTACCATAAACAATAGAGGGATAAGCATTCTCATACATTTTGCCATTCATTCTCAGTGTTTCACAGACTCCCCTTGCTCTAGCCATATTTAAAATTCTGATTGTTATCATGAAGGCATTCATTCTTCTAGTTAATCTACTATTCTCACTTTGAAGACTATCACCAGTCATTCTAATATCCTCCAATAGTTTTCACTAGTAGTAGTAGTTCCAGTGTGCTAAGAGATGACAAATCTCTGTACCCAAAAGACATATCCCCAGATCCTCACTTAGATATGCCCACACTGTCCAAAGCTGAACTTCTGATTTGCCTCCTAAAAAGTAATTGCCCTATTTTTTATTTTTCCTATGTTGTTAGTGGCAGCAGGATCTGTTACCCAAGCCAGAATCTAGGAAATCTTCCTTACTCCTCCCCCTTCCTCATCTCCAACATCCAATAAAAAGTTGAATCCAATAGATTCCACTCCTGAACACCTGTACAACTGCCTTCATTTCCACTGCAGCTACTCTGGTTTAAAACACTATCACCTCTCATCTGGATCACTGTACTACTGGGTAGCTTTCCATATTGCCTACTTATCTTCTCTCTTGCTTGCTTTTAATCCATTCTTTGCACTGCATTCAGATATACAAAATGTAAATCCAATCAGTCAGTTAACTGTTTAAGACTTTGCTTCCCACTGTCTTAAAAGAAAATCCAAACATCTTAACATGAACCACAAGGTCCTTTCCAACAGAATTCCCGGTTGCCTTCATAGACTCCCTTCCACAGCTTTTCCCTTCTACCTAGAGTTTCCAGTTATATTGGAATTTCAGTCCATCGACTCTATTACAGTCTCATTGGTTAGACTTAACAATCTGGTTCCCCAATCTCTAGTAAAATTCTTCCCAATTTATCTTGATAAGTTCTACCGGTCCTTCAGGTCTTGAGTAGACCTCAAGGATTTTTTTTTTAATCAGATGTTTTTAGCTAATGCAGTCAAAATTATGTATGTCTCATGTTAAACCCTGTCAGAGTACTTTGTGTTTTTCTACACAGTTTTTGTCAGTTTTTGAAACCTAGACACTTATTTCTGAGATGATTCATTTAATATCTATTTCATCTCCTCTCCTGACCTGAGAAAAGCTGTAACTTTTTGCTGATCTACTACATTATCTGGCACATGATAGGAGATCAAATATTAACTGAGTACCTGTTGGGGTCCAGACACCATTCTTGGCACCAGAGATGTAGTAGTGAACTAAACAGATAAGAATGTATGCTCTCCAAGGAGAGATAAACAGTAAGTACAATAAATTTTAAAAGGAGCATTGGGCTTTTAGAGCATGGCCTCTGGAGGCATACTGCATAGATTCAAATCATAGTTCAATCACTAGCTCTGTGATTTCTGATTTAGTTAACTCTCTGTACTTATTTCCTTATTTATTAAACAGCAACAATAATACCTACTTTGATATGTTTGATATGAAAATTAAATGAGCTAATATTTATAAGGAACTGAAAACAGTACCCAGCATGTAGTAAAGCATAAGTGTTAAATATGTACTTTATATGTTATGCTGAAAAGAAGTATATTTTATGATTTAAAAATCAGGGTAAAGGGGACTTGGAATAGAAAATGAGGAAGGCAAGTAGCAATTTCCAAATGGTGCTCAGATATGCCTAGTGAAAAGGCAACATTTGAGCAATAAATTAAATAAGGTTCAAAATACATATTTTTAAATAAATTAAAGAGTGATTTATAGCATTTTAAGAGTTTGGGTAGGTTGATGAAAACAGTGAGCTAGTAGCAAAAATTAATAAATGTATGGGTCTTGGTAGTTGGTAAATGAAAACAACAGGTAATCTTAATGGAAAAAGAGTAAGATTCTGCATAAATATGAAGTATAATGCTTCCTTCCTCCCCACTCTGCCAACTGACCCAATGGAACACAGTGCATGAGAAGAAGAAAAACACCCCAGGATGAGGGGGTTGTAATCCATCCAGTACTCTCACAAAGGGAGAAACTAGCTTTAGTTAAGATATTCTGAGAGAAAAGGTGACCTGGTCAGGAGAGCTGCTAAAACAAAATTCCCTTTTTTCCTAATGCTACATGTTTATTATTATTATTATTTGTGGAAAATAAAAGCATTTGCCTTCCTTGATATTCCTGCTATAAAATTGCTATTTAAGTTTATATTTAATTTAGATTACATAAATTATTAATCACTATTTTACATTTTTCCTATGTGGGTTGGTACCTTAAAAGAAGTATAATGATGATGATGATTATGGTAATGATGGAAATGATAAAAGGGAAAATACAAAGGAAGATATAGACTTTAAAGAGCAGAAGAAAGAGGAGGAGAGGGAGGAGAAATCAGCTTGAGAATCCCAGGTGCCATTGAATTCCTTGCCAGTATGTTGCTGTTTTTCTTTGTCAAATGTTACACTAGTGAATCCTCAGAAACCGTCTCTGTAAATCACTGTATACTATACAACTTGATGTGGAAGAATAGGCAATTTCTGTTCTCCAGTGGTTGTTTGAAAGATGCTACAGGTATTAAAACTTATATTACCTTTCATCTCTTTGGGCAAAAACCATGTCTTTTCTATTGTCTACTCAGTACTGAGTGATAAAAAATAGTCTTACAATATGTGAAGAATAGATTCTTCTCAGTTCAAATCCTTTGCTCATTAAACAAGCCTCTCTGGCACAATTCTTTTCAATAAACATTTAATAAAATATATCTAGTTTTATAAAAATTATTGACACCTTTTATTGTCTATAAAAATTATTAGACAATAGAATCAAAGTCTTTCTCAAACATTTTATTTACTACATGTAGAAGACTTACAGGTAGAAAGTATAGGCTAGACAATTTATTTTTATAATCCATGTGAAACAATAAATAAATTCAGAAAGCAAAAATTAAAATTTGAAATCTCACCAGTCATTGCGAAAATAACAAACCTCCATTTAACCCCCTGTACTTTTTTGAAATCATATTTTAAATGCAACTCACCAGTCCAGGCTGAAGGGAAAAGTGATTTTTAAATGCTATTTTTAACTCCTCAGAGATTACTTTTCAGGAAGAATATTAATGTTTTGTCAAGAATAAGTGAAAGAAATATTTCATTCCCTTGGAATGGCATTATTTTGAAAATCTGCAAAAATAAAGTCTAATTCCATAAAGAAAGAAGCATGCAGGTTTGTTGAGACAGCAAATAATGAGAAATCTTCTGAGGCCTATGAAGATAATGTACTAAGGATAGAGAGGAAATACTTCTCTTTCTCCTTTTTCTCCCTCCAGCAGTTTTTCCGACTACTTCAAATGGCATCTTGAGGTTGAGAGATATAAATTTTGTAAAACATGTCTTTTCATATAATTAATTTTTAATATAGTAAACATTGTTTTTACTTTTCTCTTGCTTTGGATAAGCTAAAAGATACATGAGGGAATTCCCTGGTGGTCCAGTGGTTAGGACTTGGCGCTTTCACTGTCATGGGCCTGGGTTCAATCCGTGGTCAGGGAACTAAGATCCCACAAGCCGTGCAGTGCAGCCCCCCCCCAAAAAAAAAAAAGATACATGAACTTAACTTCCTATATGGCATACACTTCAAAAAGAACTCCTTTTTTACCTGGAAATATCTTGATATTATAATTATCAGAGGGAAAAATCCTATTATAGGCATTATGTAGGAAACAAATAAATTTCCCCCTTTAATGCAAGACTTGGATATCTGATGACTATATTGTCAAGATGTTAAAGTCTACCAAGACTAATTAGTTTGAAACTTAGGAGATGGTTAGGACCATGATTCATCCTCAAATGATAAGACTATTTGCACAGAAGTCACTACCAGCAAATCTGTCCTTCAGACATGCTCCTTAGTACCATATTTCTCTGAAGTCTCCCACATTTATGAAGTGGACTGGCCACACGGACCCCTAAGGACAGCATTTGGCCCTTTTAGCTTTAGGCCTGAATTAGAGTCAAGCCAATCAATCTTCGTGAAATGGGAAAATGACACTTGTCAAAGTATATGAATTTATTAATTAAAGGATTTCATAGATGAAAGAAATGTTGAGTTTATAGCTGTTAGAATAGAAATATTAACAAAAACAATATGGTGATCTCCATATTTTCAAATGCTTTCCTTCTGAAAAAAGACACAAGATCTACAAAATTTATGACTTTTCATACATTGTTGAGCCCACATAAAAAGTAGGAGAGGGCTTCCCTGGTGGCACAGTGGTTGGGAGTCCGCCCGCCAAGGCAGGGGACACGGGTTCGGCCCCTGGTCGGGGAGGATCTCACATGCTGCGGACCAGCTGGGCCCGTGCACCACAGCTACTGAAGCCCGCACGCCTGGAGCCCGTGCTCCGCAGCGAGAGGAGCCACAGCAATGAGAAGCCCGTGCACTGCAGCGGGGAGTGGCCCCCGCTCGCCGCAGCTGGAGAGAGCCCATGCGCAGCAGGGAAGACCCAACGCAGCCAAAAATAAATAATAAATAAATTTATTAAAAAAAAAAAAGTAGGAGGATTCCATGAAGGCCAAAGTACAAATAGCTATCTGAATATAAGGGGCAAGTGAACATGAAGTCATAGTTGTTCTGGGAAAAATGCCAATAATAGGACCCCAGGGCTTAGCTGGTTAACAATCAAAAATAGGGGAATAAGAGAATAAGATGAGAGCTATGCAAAATGGAAAGCTAAATATGTGACTCTATCATAAAACCAGAAATCTCTGTGTGAAGACTGCATTGTTATTGAAAAGGCAGGCTGGGAAAAGTCAATCAGTTAGAAAAGGAACTCATAAGGGAAGCCGATTTTTTGCGGTCAGCTGAAGGTGGAAAAAAGATAATGATAGTAGGAATACTTTCCACAGAGAATGTGTAGCCAGAGAACTACTCTCATGAGAGCCTGGGCTTGAATTTACATGGACAATTACCATGAGAAACCATGAAAAAATTATACAAAATTACCATAGAATTAAAATAGAACAAAAAAATTTCCAGACAAATGAGAGACAGGGTTGACAACATTTCATGAAAACATAAGAAATGGGAAAGATTTTTTTAATTATTTAAAAATAGGAACAAATGAAATATACAAAAAAAGATGGGAGGGGAAAGTCCTAACATATCAGTAATCATAATAGATAAAGAGGAATAAACTTATCAGCTAAAAGGTCAAAATTATTGTCAGATCTGAGATTTGATTTTATCCCACTTATAAGCTGTTAAGTTAGCCTGTTACTCTTTTGTGGGTGCTGGCAGAAGACCTGGCACTACTGAGTCAGAAACAGAGGACTTATCAAACACTGCACATCCAAAAGTATGTGTCACTATGTTTGTGTCAATTTCCCTTGCTCCCAAAGGAGCAACATGATATGATCCAGATGAATGCTGTGCAAGACTACTCTTTGTACCAAGGGAGATATTACCGCATTTCAAGGTTGCTTCCCACAAACCCTGAGAAATGGCCCAGATACAGAGCAATCAGGGCCTTGCATTCTTGGCACTTGGACAAGAATATGCAGGGATGCTCAGGCTCCCTGGTGGGTTGCATCTCCCAACAGTCCATCCCTTGTTCCTAAACGTTCTTGACTGTACTCAAATTTCCACATGAGTAAGACACTCTGATTAATCTTACTGGCAAAGGACAGGACCAAATTGATTCAATTTTTATCAAATATTAATTTAAGGCTGCCAGAATCCAGGGGTCAGGAGGAGGCCAATCCACCTTAGTGGCTTAAAGTAGACCTCCTATAGTCACACACTGAACCAACTGTGAACAAGCCCTAGAAGGGACCAGTATAGGTCTTATCTCAAACAGCTAAGATGTAGTCGAAGTCCAGCCCTTTATCTATTTCACTTCACAGTGAAAAGGAACATTCTGATCTCTGGTGTTATTGCCAATAATTATAGGGAACCATATATGGGCCAAAAAGCAACCCCACCTCTAATGAAAAGATATTTCCATAGCTCAATCCCTTCTACCTACAAACATATCCTGAAGGAGCACAGGTCATTCCAGTTCAGGGTTTATTGTTAAACTTGACTTGGGTCACAATTACATTGATTTGGTTAAGCTACATGGGCCATGGCACTGAATGGTTGCAGCCTTTCTTGCCATCGTGACACAACCCAAAGCCACTCAGGTATCAGAAAAAAGCATATATTTGTATCCACTGAACTGAAACAAAATTATGCCAGCTGTGTGTTTGCACATGTACAGTGTGGCAGGGGTGGTGAGGACTCTATATTCAGAAACTACCACTGATAGCATCTGATATATCAGAATATTCCAGGAGTGGTCATGTCTACATGACTTTTTTCTGTTTTTATAGCACATGAATGGAGATGACAAACCCAGCAGCAGGTCAGTTACAGCTGCTGTTAAATGATTGCTTTATCATGCTGTGTTTTGGGATCTAGAAGACAAAGAACATTAATTGTTTCCCACTTCCTGAACCTCAGTACCTAAGGTGTTTCCTTCTCAGGCACTGGGATTGTTCCTCTCACTTCATGGCTGTGAAATAATAAGTGCCTCATCCTAGTAGCTTTATCTCCAAATTTTCTCAAATCATCTCCTACTGACACCTAGACCTCTCATCTGGAGGGAGGCAGGTGTTCAAGTACAAGAGGCACAAGGGCATTTTTATAAAATTTACAGAGATGCATTATGTAACCTACCTTGGCCCACTTGAGTCATTATGCGGCACTGGGTTAGCAGTGTACTGAACCAATTTGCAATTATCTTTATAATCTAGAATTATGTCAATCCAACAAGAGAATACAGGTGGCTAAACCAGAAATAGGTTTGTATCCACCATTAGCCTCCCTTTTAACTGGGCTGCCACCAAGAGGGTATACAAACCAAGTTGACCTGGACTTGCTGTCAGGAGAGAGATGTACCATGCCTAGGAATGGTCAAGGTGCCAGGCAAAATTTTCCAAATAAGTCTACATAATTCCCCACCCCTTTCACCTTGATCATTAACCAGGAGGTGATGAATCATAAAAGATGAACCTTGTCTAGGGATGGCTGCATTCAGTGATCAAACTGCCTTATTAAGGCTACGGACCATAAACAGGGTGAGCCAGAAATCCTTTTGAATTGAATTCTAGGGCTAACTTTGATAGTTAATTCTAGGGCTCAAAAATGCCACATGTCTGCAGCTGATAGAGAATATGAATGTCCCTCAAATACACTGACTATCAGCCCATTGTAGAGTGGCCTTTTCAACAAAAGGGATAGAAATATCAGACTATAAGTGGTCCAGAAAGCTGAAAACATGGCACATTTTAGTTTGATGAGCCATAATGGTGTGACCAGAGAAGGCTCATAAGATACAAATAACAACATCATAACCTACCTATGTGTCAACAGCAGTGAGTCACCACTGGTAGTCTCAGCAAGGGTCAAAGGTCCAATGCAGTCAATTTTCCAGGATTATGTAGAGTCAATGTCTCATGCAATTCGGCCCTCTTCACTGCAAGACAAAGGGGCCAACTTCTAGCAGATGTTACAACTCTAATATGCAGTGTAGCTTCTTAATCAGAAGTACATAGTCCTTTATTGCATGGCCAGTCTATGATGATAGATGTGTTGCCATGCCTGCTGCAATAATAAATCCAAGTGGCAATGGTGATTCTGGACAGTGTAGGCGTGATTACCAGCTTATTCCAGTAAGACTTAGAGAACAGGCTCTTACTATGGGCATGGACATGAGTGACTCAGACTGTTTGACAGCAGTTAGAATGTGTTTCTACAGTTCACAAGTTCCAAAGGGGATCTTCAGTCTGGTGGTCTGTAATCTCTCAAGGCAGTGGCAGACCAGATGACTGGGCCATTGAGTACAAGGTAACCCACTTCAAAAAATGGAGGTGTCAGCCCAGAGAGTCACAAAGCCTCCATGGATTAGGCTTTCAGTTTAAAAAAGCACTTAGTAGCAAATTATTAGCTGCATTAAAAGAAAAAGAGGTATAACTGGTGGCTCTGTTAGAAGGTATTTCTATTGTCTTTCGTCTCACAGCCAATACAGCACTTCCCTGGCTTGATTATGGTAAGACTTAAACTTCGTTATTGGCCTCAGGGCCATGAAAATTGGTGGGGATAGATCCTGAGGAAGTCAGTGTTGCCTTGCCAGGAGTCCTCAGCAAGAATAAAGGAGAGAGAAATGCTTTCCTTATCACAGAGAAGAGAGCTAGCTACAGTTTTAGAAGGAAGGGTCTGTCTAATGTACCTAAAACAAACATTCAGAGAAACCGTGCTTCTATTAGTAATCCTCCCGGCTGGTTTTACTCCACTCCCTATAATGTTACTCAATTTTATTAGTCTTTGGTTTATCATTCCAGTGTTTTTTTTTTTAATTAAGCAAGCATGTGCATAGTCTTATTAGATATTTTTGTTTTCTCTACTGTTCTCCACTTAAAACAATATTCTGGAGAGCTTTCTCATTTTTTAAACCTCTATAATCATAGTTACTTTTTCACAATGCGTGAGACTTCATTATTATTCACACATATCCCCTTCAGGTGACAGTATTTTTCAAATTTTTAGCTGTTACAAATAATGCATGGTGAATATTCTTGCACATATGTTGTTCTGCATTTATAGAGTCGTATCTTCAGGGTAGGTTCCTGAGGTTGGGGTGCTGGCTAAAAATTAAATGTATAGGTAGCTTTGTTATTGCTAATTCCATCCACAGGGATGGTAATATTTTACATTCCCACTAGCATTGTGTGAAATTCTTACTTCTCCATAGCTTTCACCCATAGAGCCTGCTGTCCAACTTCTGTATTATTGCCAATCTGACACTTGAATTTTAGTTTTAATTTGTATTTTGCTATTATAAGTTAGAGCAAATTTTCATGTTTCAGGGCTACTTGTATTTCTTTTCTGTGAACTGTTTATATCTATTGGCCAATATTTATTGAGCTTTGTATCTTTTTCCACTCAATTTTTAAATTATCTTTATATATAAGAAAGTTTAATTTTTTGTAAGAAATATGCCAATACATATGCAAATATATATGCATATATACCTAATTCTTACTTTTTTTGCCTTTGTTTATGGTAAATTTGTAATGCAAATATATTTTATTTTATATTGTCAAATCTATCAATATTTTCCTTTACTACTTCTAGATTCTGAATCACAATAAGAAAGGTTTTTATCCATCCCAAGGTTATACAGAAATTCACCCATTTTTTTCTAGTATTTATATGCTTTCTTTTTTCAGAGTTATATATCAGATTTATTTGATGCTTATCCTGCTATATGTTGAGGAATACAGCTTCAATGTTATGATTTTGAAATGGCTATCAAGAATTCCCAACATGATATATGACAATGTCCATCACTTCCCCAGTGATTTAAGATGATTTCTTTATTATACATTATAGTTTTATACCTACTTTGTCTTTGGGGGGATTTTTACTCTATTTTATTGGTTTGTCCATTCACATGCTAATACTATCCTCTTTTAATTATAGATGCTGATTTAATTAATTATAATTGCTGATTTGATTAACCCCTCTTCCAACACTGCTGTCTAAAGAAATTTCATTACTAGTGATAATTAATTTTTCCATATGAACTTTAGAATCAACTTACCTCTATACCAAAAAAAGCTGATATTTTTATTGAGATTGCATTAAATCTTACTGACCTAAGGCAAACTAACGTCTCTGTGATGTTATATCATCTTGTCCTTTCTTTTTGTTTAAGTCTACTTCTGTGTCCTTCAGGAGTGTTTTAGTTTTTCCTCATTCATGTTTTGTACCTTTCTTGATAAGTATATTCATAGGACTGATAGGGACAGAGTAAAGGGACAAAGTAGGTGATTAAATAGTTAATCCCACTAGAGGATTTTAAGTAAAGAAAAAGTATGGGAGACCCCTGCAAATTAATGATCACTCAGGAAAGTAGGTTTCCTTAGCCACAAAACCAAGCAGGCTTGCTTAGCAACAAAACCATGCAACAGAAGTACAAGACATGCCTCAAAACAATAAAACAAGGGTGTCATGCGACCCACATCCTGCCCAGTGAGCTCAGTAAGTTAATGATTCCTAGGACATGCTCTTCTGCACACACTACACACAAAAATATAAGGAAAAGGTGACATTAAACTAAAACCTGAGATGATTTACTGTATTTTAGTATACGTTACTGCCTTTATGCTCATTTCCATTGTGCCATGACAGTCCCAGTTTGACCATGTAGGGACAGGAAAACTCACCCGCCGGACAGAGGAGGAACTGATAGTGAAAGTTTGATGTCTACTCAAGAATGAGGAAGAAGGTGGTCTTCTTTCCCTCCCCACCTTTCCTTTGATTATAAAACTGTAGTCCACTAATTCTCGCAGTGCAGCACACCCTGGCTTGCCCACTTGTAAACCTCACAAGTGTCCTATTCTAATAAATCACTTCTTATCTATCACTTTGCCTCTCGCTGAATTCTTTCTATCCTGAGACATAAAGAACTGGAGCTCCTCGGAGCCCCCCCAAGACACATTTCTGCAGTTTCACTACTACCTAGGGATATTACCTTTTGATCGTAATGGGTGCTTCCATAAATTATACCTTCTAATTGGGTATTATTTTTATATATGAGGGCTATGTTAGTCAGGGTTCTCCAGAGAAAGAGAACGAACAGGATACGTGTACAGAGAGAGAGATTTTAAGGAACTGACATCCATGATTATGGAAGCTGACAAATCCAAAACATGCCAGATATACTGGAAGACTGAAGACCCCAGGAAGAGTTAATGTTGCAGCTTGAATGAGAAGACAGTCTGCTGGCAGAATTCCCTCCTCCTCAGGGGAGGTCAGACTTTTTTCTATTGAGCCTTCAAACAATGGGGTGAGACCCATCTACATTACCTTACTCAAAATCTACTGATTTGAATATTATCCTCATCTAAAAAATACCTTCACAAAAACATCTAGAATGATGTTAGACCAAATATCTGGGTAGCATGGCCTATCCAAGTTAACACATACAATTAACCACCACAAGGACCTTTGACTTTAAAATATTAGTTTTATATTGGTACTTACTCAATTTCATCTCTCTCTCTCTCTCTCTCTCTCTACCACTCTCCTTTAATTCTCTGTAGTAGTTTTCCAGATAAACTATCACATCATCTAAAAATAGAGATAGTTTTACCTTTTTTTTTCTAACTCTTATGCCTCTAATCGTTTCCTTTTATCAGATTTTATTTTTTAATATCTTCAACACAAAATAAAAACTGCAGCAATAATGAGCCTCATTTCCCTTTTCTCTGAAGTTAACAGAAATTGGTCCAACATTTCTCATTATTTAAGTTACGGCTTATTCACATTTGGAGAGCACTGAATCAATTACTCTTCTTTGAGTGCTTTTATTAGAAAAAGGTATTTAATTTTGTGTAGAAATTTTCATGGAAGTGATATAATTTTTTCTCCTTATATCTACTTAAAACATTAATTATATTAATGGATTTTATAATTTTGTTCCATCATTGGATTACTAAAATTAATCTTAGTCATTATTTATTAATTTTAATGTATTTTTTCTCTAATAGCTAATATTATTTCAAGCATCAGTATTTGCATAAATAAGGATGGTCTGTAGCTATCCTTTCTATGAAAGCATATTGGGATTTAAGTATTAATGTTTTACCAGCACATCTGTTATAATCTATTTGAAATCAGAAACCATTTTATATATTTCGAACAGAGGAATTTGATGCATAATTAGATATACAATTTGGAAGGATTAGTGGAGCAAAGTTAACATTTTTAAACATTAGTCACTGCTGCAAACCAGTAAATAATAATAAGCCCAGGACCTTTGTGTCACAATCCTAACAGCTTTGTTGAAGTCAAATTGCCTGATACGGAATCCATGAGCATGCATGTCTAGGCCACTGCTGCTTTTGCTGGGAACTATACAGCCTGAGCAGGAAATAAAGAGCCAGCATTTCCAGGCTCCTGTTACTGTTTGCAGCTGTATAAGCCACTCGAACCATCATGAACACTGTTGTTGTTGCTACTGTTCTTGAAGCCAGAAACACCATGAAAAAAGAAGAGGGATGACAGAATCACTTCTCCACTTCCCACTCCAACAAAATTTCCACTAGTGCACCCCATTTGTAGAACATAATTGGAGATCATTTGGCTTGGGCATTTGGGAACTGTGGTTTGTGAGGCCCCAGACCTTGCACTACAGAATATATCAGGAAGAGCAGAAACAGAGCTGAAAATATGCAGAGAAAGAGCTGGGAAAGTTGACTGCAAGAAAGGAACTTGGAAGATTTCTTCTCCCCCACCCCACCCCCTTGTTCACTAGGGAGGTTTAAGTAACACTGTTATCTGATCCTTGAAGCATCACCTAGGTCAAGTGCTTATTTGGGGGTGGCTCTTTGATAATCTCTATTTCTTGTATAAAAACTGAGTTGTTTAAAACTCCTTCCTGGAGGTTAGTTTTGGGAAATTATAGTTTTCCTAGAAAATTATACATTTCAAAATTTTTGGTATGAAATTTGGAAAGTGGCCTCATGATTTTTTAAAAATTTTCACTGTTTTGAGAGTTATTTTCTTCTTGCCATGTCTTATTTTAGGTATTTATTTTTTCACAGTTTTTCTTTCCCTTCATTTGTTAGTTATTAGATTGTCTATTTTGTTCATTTTTTAAAAACAACTTTGATTTGCTTTACTATTTTTTTCTGTTTCTAGTTCATTGATTTTCAGATTTTTTGTTTTTTGTTTTTTTTACTATTTCCTTCATTTTACTGTCCTTTGGTTTCTTTGTTGATCTTTTCTTAATTTTATGAGTTGCATATTTAGTGCATTTACTTTCTTTCTTCTAGATTTTTCATAAAGATGCTGATGTAAAGAGTTTCTATAAAAGTTTTATTTTAGAAATTCTGTAATTTTGGTTTGTTATTTTTCCATGGACTCAAGAATTATTTTAAAAATAATTCTTATTTCCAATCAGGTATTCTTTTGTCATTTGTTTCTAGTTGTACTGCATTTTCACATTGGCAAATGTTATTTGCAAAATTTCTAATTTGTGGAATTTAATAATGATTTCCAGAGCAATCAGAAGAATGCCACTTTACATCCTCTTACCTTGGCTTTGGGAAGACACATAAGCAGAAACTGCTCATTTGCAAATCCTAAAGCCATAGGTATTAGTTTGCCAGGACTGTCATAATAAAATATCACAGACCAGTTGCTTAAACAGCAAATTAATTTTCTCACAATTCTGGTGGATAAAAGTCTGAGATCAAAGTGTCAGCAGGGTCGGTTTCTTCTCAGGTCTGTCTCCTTGGTTTGTAGATGGCCCTTCATCTCTGTGTCATATTGTCTTCCCACCGTACATGGCTATGTCCAAATGTCCTTTTCTCATGTTGGACAACACTCATATTGGATTGGGGCTCAAAGTAATTGCTTTATTTTAACTTAACTCTTTAAAGATTGTATGTCTAAATACAGTCACTTTCCAAGGTACTAGGAGTTAGGACTTAGGAATTTGTCATATGAATTTGGAGAGGACACAAGTTAGCCCATAGCACGCATTCTTTACATCATGGTGCTGCAGAGCATTCATGTATCATTCTTACTTCTAGGAGGTGTTGATCAGGAAAAACAAATTTAGAAATGTGAATTATCCAAATCAATTCTTTATTGCTAATACAGATGAGCAATGAGGTCATCAGAAAAAGATAAGAAAAATTACCATATGAAAGAAGCTAAAATAAAGGAACATGAAACCTGACTGCAGGAGATAAAAGAATGATTCAACAAACTAGTGAGGATTAAAAAACACACAGTTAGCAGATTTGGTGTGACTTATATTTATATTGCAACCAGAAAACAAACAGCATGACACTGGCTAATTAATCTGGATGATAAATTCATAGAAATTATCAATATGCTGTTTAAAAAGTCACAAGAAGAAAATGTGAGAAACAACGAAAGCAAAAATACATAAAATAAAGCAGTCTAATATCCACAAAGTGTATATTTTTAAATGGAAAAAAGGAAACCATTAGAAATATTCAAGAAATATAATTCTTCATATTGAAAAATGTTCTCTGAGTATTGAGAAGAATATATATATACACATATATGCATATATATATATAATATTAAAAGAGACAGCCACATCATGAATTTTAAACAGCAAATAAAAATGAATAAATAAGTCTTGATCCTTAAAAATAAGAACCAGATAATCATCATATTTCTTATAAGTAATCAAGAAATTACTTATTTAAAAGCAAATGTTAAAAGCAAATAGAGCAAATTCTTCATATTTTCAAGAAAAATGAAATTTAGAATTCTATATAAAACCAAACTACCAATCTAGTGTGAGGCAAAAATTTATATAGTTTTCAACAAGGAAAGATTCAGAAAATGTATTTGCCGAGCACTAGGTTAAAATATTGGTAACTTAATTTAAAACACACAAGCATAGGCAGTGGGACATATATATTATATTCTATAAAAGATATACAATTTAGGAAGCCAGTTTTTATTTATCAAGAGTTTATACCTAACCAAGATGTCCTTAACATTCCCTCAACTTGACTAAACTTTAGGCAGGTTTCTTCCTCACTAGAAGTCCCTGATGTCCCTTTTCTTAAAGTACTTGTTTTACAAAACTTACAATTATAAATTCTTTTTCTGCCCGTTTGAGATGTAAATCTTTGCCCAGCCTCTTGTCAGTTTTACTACCCAGGAATTCTTTCTCAAGGACCCGGGATCCATCCCTTTGAAATGTAATCATCAAGCAAGATAGTGCCCCAAAGTCCAAGTCTTCTGGGGAGGATAGGAGCCTGACTTCAGTAAAACTCCCATTAGCAAACACAGATGGCTTAATCACATTGACCAACCTCCCCACTAACTCCTCTAGCACTTTTCCACTAGATAGATCACACCAGGCATTAAAAACTCTCCCACCTTTTGTTGCAATGGAGTTGAGTTCAATTTCTCTCTTCTATGGCAATAGTCCTGACCTCTATTGCAATAGTCTTCAATAAAATCTTCCTTGACTGTTTAACTCTGACCAGTACAATTTTTCTTTGACAACCCCAGGCTTGGTTGTGTGGCATTTAATGAGAAATGCCACAACCAAGTCTGATTACTTCCAGTATTTTAGTTCTCCATATCTCAGTCAATATTAGAGGATTCTCTAATTATTATAGTAAAAGTCAGAAACAGATTTTCTGGTGTGAATTTAGTTGTATTTCATTTATATAAAGTATGTTAACAAGGAATTTTCACAAGAGAACTAAACTAGAAATCAATAACAGAAAGAGAACTGGGAAATCCTTAAATACTTAGAGATTTAAAAAACACACTTTTAAATAACATATGAATCGAAGAAATCTCAAGATAAATTTTAAAACATTTTAAATTGAATTGAAATAATAATACAATTTACCAACATTTATGGGATACAGCAAAATCAGTGTTTAGATGTAAATTTATACCTTTAAATGCATCTATTAAAAATAAATAAAGATCTAAAAACAATATTCTAAGCTTCCACCTTAGAAAACTAGAAAAAAAAGAGCAAATTAAATCCAAAGTAAGCAGAAGAAAAGAAATAATAAAAATTAGAGCAGAAATTGATGATATTGAAAACAGAAAATAGAGAAAAGCAATAAAACTAAAAAACAGTGCTTTGAAGAGACCATAAAATGATAAGCCTCTAGCCAGGCTAACTGAAGAAACAAAAAAGAGAGAGGAAACAAATTACCAATATCAGAAATGAAAGAGGGTACATCACTACAGGTCTCAAAGATATAAAAATGATAAAGAATACTATGAACAACTCTATGGCTACAAATTTGATAACCCAGATGAAATGCACAAATTCTTTGAAAGATACAATGTACCAAAACGCACATAAGAAGAAACAGACAATCTGAGTAAGTCTGTATCTGTTAAAGAAATTGAATCAACAATTTTCTAATTCAGAAAGCACCAGGTCCAGATGGGTTCACTGAATTCTACCAAACATTTAAGGAAGAAATTACACCAATTCTCTACACTCTCTTACAGAAGATTAAAGCAGAGGGAATACTTCCTAACTAAGTCTCTGAGGCCAGTATTATACTAATACCAAAACCAGACAAAGACATTACAAGAAAAGTTCAGACATGTATCTTCAATGAATATAAAAACAAAATCATCAACAAAAAATTAGCAAATCAAATCCAACAACGTATAAAAAGAGTCATACACTGTGACCAACTGGTATTTATCCCACTTCGGATAAGTGAAGCAAGGCTGTTGATCAAGGCTAGCTCAACATTCAATAAGTAATTAATATAATCATTCGTATCAACAGACTAAAGAAGAAAAATCACATGATCATATCAATGATCCAGAAAAAGCATTTGACGAAATTCAACACTCACTCATGATAACAATTCTCAGTAATTTAGGAATAGAGGGAAATTTCCTCAACTTGATAAAGGGTATCTAAGAAAAACCTAGAGCTAACATCTTACTTAAGGCTGAGAAACTTGAAGCTTTTCCACTAAGATCAGATACAAAGCAAGGATGTCCCTGTTCACCACTCCTTTTCAACACTGTATTGGAAGTTCTAGCTAATGCAGTTAAGACCAGAAAAGAAAGAAAGAAAAGGTATATGTATGGGGAAGTAAAAAATAAACCTGTTTTGTTTGCAGATGACATGATACTCTTTGTAGAAATTCCAAATAATAGACAAAAAAATTCCTGAACTTATAAGTGATTATAATAGCAAGGTTGCAGGGTACAACGTTAATATATAAAAGTCAATCACTTTCCTATATACCAGCAATGAGCAGGCAAAATTTCAAATTAAAAACACAATACTATTCACATTAACACTCTCAAATACGAAGTACTTAGATATAAATCTAGAAAAAATGTACAAGAACAATATAAAAAACCTACAAAAACTCTGATGAAAGAAATCGAACAAAATAAATGAAGAGATAGTCCATGTTTATGCATTAAAGAGTAAATATTGTCAATCTGTCAGTTCATCCTTAATCTATAGATTCAATGTAATCCCAAACAAAATCCTGGCAAGTCATTTTTTTGGATGTTGACAAACCGATTTTAAAATTTATATGTAGAAGCAAAGTACCCAGACTAGCCAACAAAACTGAAGGAGAAGGACAAAATCAGACTACAAACACGACCTGACTTCAAGACTGACTATAGAACTACAGTAATCAAGACAGTGTGGCATTGGCAAAAGACAAGATATATCAATGGAAATGAATAGACAGCCCAGAAATAGACCAAAATAAATACAATTGATTTTCGGCAAATGAGAAAAAGTCTTTTCAACAAATGATGTTGAAGCAGCTGGACATTCCCATGCAAAAAAATGAACCTGGACACAGGCCTTACAACACTTCACAAAATTAACTCAAAATGGATCATAGAGATAACCTGTTATGCAACATAAACAAAGAACTTTTTAAATTCAACAATAAGATACAAGCAACCCAAATAATAAATGAGCAAAGGTTTTAACAGACACCTCACCAAAGAAGATATTCAGATGGCAAACAAGCATGAAAAGATGCTTCACATCATACATTATCAGGGAATTGCAAACTGGAACTGAAATATCACTACACACCTGTTATGCTGGCCAAAATCCAAAACACTAATAATACTAAATGCTGATGAAGATGTAGAGCAACAAGAATTCTCATTTATTGCTGGTGGAAATGCAAACTGATACAACCACTTTGGAAGACAGTTTGGAGATTTCTTACAAAACTAAATATTCTCTAACTGTACAATACAGGAATTGTACTCCTTGGTAGTTACCCCAAGGAATTGAAAACATATGTCTACACAAAAAAACAGATGTTTACAGAAGCTTTATTCATAATTGCCAAAACTTGGGAGCAACCAAGATGACCTTCGCTAGGTGAATGGATAAACTTTGGTATGTCCAGACAATGGAATATTATTCAGCACTAAAAGAAATGTGCTACCAAGCCATGAAAAGACATGAAGGAACCTTAAATGCACATTACGAAGTGAAAGAAGCCATTGTGATAAGGCTAGCTGCTGTATGATTCCAACTATAGGACATTTTGGAAAAGACAAAACTATGGAGACAGTAAAAATATCAGTGGTTGCCAGGGATTAGGAGGCAGGGAAGGATAAACAGGCAGAGTGTGGAAGATATTTCTGGCAGTGAAATTATTATTTATGATACTATAAATGTAGATACGTGTCATATTACATTTGTCAAAACCTACAGAAAGGACAACACCAGAATTTAATCCTAATGTAAACTATGAACTTTAGGTGATAATGATGTGTCAATGTAGGTTAATCTACTTAAACAAACGTAGTACCCTACGCAGGAAGTTATAATGGGAGAGGCTGTGCTTTTGTGGAGACAAGGGGTATGTGGAACGTCTCTGCACTTTTTGCTTAACTTTGCTGTGAATCTAAAACTGCTCTAAAAAATGAAATTGTATTTAAAAATGGGTTTTCATTGATGAAAGTTGTATATTCACAATATGTGCCTTGGGTAGTTACATCAGAGACTGTGACACCTGTAGTCTCTAATCTTAAAAATAGTGACCCAAGTTTGATTTCTGAATAAATCTCACTCTGAAGGATTTCTGGTTACCTAATGTCAATTATAAGGACAGGAGCATATTGCCTCTGGAGTGTTGTCAGATATCCCTTGAGTTCAAGTTAGTGGTCATTGCACTTAAAAGAAGAGAGAACAGAGACTTATAACAAACTTAAAAGAGGTTTTACAAACTGTTCTGTGCCATCTTGTTAATAAGTACTTCTTTAATAAATGATTTTATTTTCAATATAATCTGATATAATATTGTGAGAGAATCACTAAAGAGCAATTGGCTTAAGTTAGTTTCCAACACAACTATTTAGGGAAGTATGTTTAATTATGTTAGTGATAACATACTTAAAAGGGGGATGGTATTAATAAAGAGGAACATTTAAATTTCCCAGAAATCCCATTACAAAAATGGGCAACTGGTCTAAAATTCAACAGGTTTGAATTAAACCAGAAATTCACTGACAGTTTCAAGATGAATGCCTTCAAGGGGAATGATACACATTTTATTGAATAGATAAAATGACGAAGCTGCAATATATGAGTAGTAATGTTTCTTCTTTCTGCAAAACTAATGAGATCAATTCATCACCACAGGAAAAACAAACAAACCAAACAGTGTTAATGACAATGCTTCAAATAGAAAGCAAACTCAACTGTGTCATGCAAATGATAGAATATAAAAAGTAAAGTGAGAAATTGTTAAATTCTGAATTAATAAACACATTACTTTGAGTGGTGTAGAGATCAAGACACTGAATCCATAAATGAAGAAATATTATCTCAGCATAATATCTGGAGTTGACACAAGTTGGGAAGGGGATAGGGAAAGCAGAGGGAAAGGAAAATCTCAATACTATTAAAAAATTAAAAATCAGGAGAAATATTCAAAGTCGATAAAATAATAAGGGGAAAGTAGCCCTCCCTATATTTAAATACAATATATAATATAACGCTATAATTATTCAGGCAGTGTACGTATACAGAGAAATGAGACAGAATAGAGAACTGGTAATAATTTCAAATATATTGGAATTTAATTCATTATAAAGACCATATCAGGTCTTCCCTGGTGGCCCAGTGGTTGAGAGTCGGCCTGCTGATGTAGAAGACACGGGTTCGTGCCCCGGTCCAGGAAGATCCCACATGCCGCGGAGCGGCTAGGCCCGTGAGCCATGGCCGCTGAGCCTGCACGTCCGGAGCCTGTGCTCCGCAATGGGATAGGCCACAGCAGTGAAAGGCCCGCATACCGCAAAACAAACAAACAAACAAAAAGAACAAATAAAAAACGACCATATCAAATTTCAATTATAAAAACAGATTATTCAATTAACAGTGTTCAGTGAAGTGGAAAGACGTATGGAAAAAAATTGGATAGATGCCACTTTTTTTTTTTTTTGGCCTCACTTGCCTGGAATTTATTTATTTTTAACATCTTTATTGGAGTATAATTGCTTTACAATGGTGTGTTTGTTTCTGCTTTATAACAAAGTGAATCAGCTATACATATACCCCGTATCTCCTCCCTCTTGCACCTCCCTCCCACCCTCCCTATCCCACCCCTCTAGGTGGTCACAAAGCACTGAGCTGATCTCCCTGTGCTATGCGGCTGCTTCCCACTAGCTATCTATTTTACATCTGGTAGTATATATATGTCCATGTCACTTTCTCACTTCGTCCTAGCTTACCCTTCCCCCTCCCTGGGTCCTCACGTCCATTCTCTATGACTGTGTCTTTATTTCTGTCCTACCCCTAGGTTCTTCAGAACCATTTTTTTTTTTTTTAGATTCCATATATATGTGTTAGCATACAGTATTTGTTTTTCTCTTTCTGACTTAACTTCACTCTGTATGACAGACTCTAGGTCCATCCACCTCACTACAAATAACTCAATTTTGTTTCTTTTTATGGCTGAGTAATATTCCATTGTATATATGTGCCACATCTTCTTTATCTATTCATCTGTCGATGGACACTTAGGTTGCTTCCATGTCCTGGCTATTTTAAATAGAGCTGCAATGAACATTGTGGTACATGACTCTTCTTGAATGATGGTTTTCTCAGGGTATATGCTCAGTAGTGGGATTGCTGGGTCATATGGTAGTTCTATTTTTAGTTTTTTAAGGAACCTCCATACTGTTCTCCATAGTGGCTGTATCAATTTACATTCCCACCAACAGTGCAAGAGGGTTCCCTTTTCTCCACACCGTCTCCAGCATTTATTGTTTGTACATTTTTTGATGATGGCCATTCTGACTGGTATGAGGTGATATCTCATTGTAGTTTTGATTTGCATTTCTCTAATGATTAATGATGTTGAGCATCCTTTCATGTGTTTGTTGGCAATCTGTATATCTTCTTTGGAGAAATGTCTATTTAGGTCTTCTGCCCATTTTTGGATTGTGTTGTTTGTTTTTTTGATATTGAGCTGCATGAGCTGCTTGTAAAATTTGGAGATTAATCCTTTGACAGTTGCTTCATTTGTGATCCCACATTCTTTAATCAAAAAATAAATTCCAGGGCTTCCCTAGTGGCGCAGTGGTTGATAGACCACCTGCCGATGCAGGGGACATGGGTTTGTTCCCCGGTCCGGGAGGATCCCACATGCCGTGGAGCGGCTGGGCCTGTGAGCCATGGCCGCTGAGCCTGCACGTCTGGAGCCTATGCTCCGCAACGGGAGAGGCCACAACAGTGAGAGGCCCGCATACTACAAAAAATAAATAAATAAAAATAAAAAATAAAATAAAAAATAAATTCCAAGAGGATCAACAATTTAAATTTTTTAATTGTATATAAACGTTAGACAAATATGAGAACTTTTAACATATAAATTCAGAATGTGAAATATGACATGAAACTCTGAAATATAAAAGATTCATAAATTTTGTTATATTAAAATATTATATATTTCAAAACACCCATAAACAAAGATAAACACAAAATAAATGGTACAAGTTTATAATTAATATCACAAAGGAATAATTCCCTAAATTTATAAGAAGCTAAGGTAAAGCACCATTAAAAGACCAATAAGGAGCCAAATAAAAAATGGGCAAGACAAAAACATACAATTTATAAAAAAGAGACAAATAAAATTCAACTGGCTCCTAAAAATACTGAAAAGATACTAAATAATATCCAAAATGAGAGAAATGGAAACAGGTATCACTGTATCTATCAGAATTTTAAAGTTTGATAATATGCTTGCCAAGCATACTCAGATGTCAGTGAAAAATTACATTTGTATAGCCTCTACAGAGTGCAAATCATCAGTAATCTACCAAAATTAAAAATAGCATATAATTGTGATCTGACAATTCCATTTCTACTCCACTTCGACCCTAAAGATACATCTGAAATAACAGATGTCATTGTTTATTATCACTAAATCTTAGCAACTACCTAAATTACTATAAAAGGGAAATGGTTAAAAAGTTAACACAAATTTGGGCTCATCCTTCAGAGTACTATTAAACCAAATTGCCTAAGCACACCTGGAGTTAACCTAGATGTCCCTACATCATGTTCTTGCATGCAAAAGTTACTTAAGCAATTTATTCTACCCACTGCCCTCAGATATCTGGAGAAGCAGTGTGATGATATCTGGGGGATATATGGATTTTCCCTATTTAAGTTTTCAAATAAATAATAACTTTATACACAGAAAAACAAAAATGAAGCCAATTTCATTTTGAGGGAAAGAACGAGTAGCAAAGAAAAGCAACAATTAACAATGATTTTGTGGTGATTAGCTAGTAATTTGGTCATGGGAGGAGTAGGAGGGAGAAAAATCTAGTTAAGACTGCACCTTGTACCTCAGCCAAATAAATTTTAGATGAATATAAAGGTAATATGTAAAAAGAGACAGAAAAAGAGAGAAAGAGCAAGAGAATGTATGTGTTTTGTCCCACTGAGCAAAATGTATGCAGATATCTTCAACCCATTTAATTAGAGAGAATTAAATTACTCTATATTTAAAAATATGCAGGTTTTCCTTTTACAATGTAAGAGGGGAAAAGCATCTTTGAAGACAGAAATAAGAGGGGTTGTTTGCTGCAAAGTGTTCTGAGAGCTGGTTAAGTAGGGGAAAAGAGAAATAGCACCATGTTATAAGGAGAATTAAATACTTTTGCACAAAGAGAATTGAGAACTGCAGGACTTTATCTACTGGGTCTTAGTTTGTGTTTTTGGAAAGCATAACCTGTCAAAGATGCCTGTAATATCGCTAGGCTGTCCTTGTGATGGAAACTTCTATGCTTCCAGGCTTGATTAAAAAGTTTAAATTATATAAGGAGGTGAGGGAACTTAGAAATTATTCTCTTGCAATTATATTTTTAAGATTTACTTGTTTACTGAGTAAACAAATTGTTGAATTTTTTTTTACTCAGTAAACCAAAATATTGCAAACTTTACAATAGTAATTTTGAAACATAACAAACCATAGAAAATTTCCATACTATTTACTCTAGTAATCTAATTTTTAGAATGTATTCTAAGAGAATAATTCAAATGGTAAAATAATGCATGCATCGTAATTGGCTTAGAGTAGATAGCTTGCAAAAAGGCATAAAATAAAAATAAAAATTAAATAGAGGCACTCATAAGAAGGGATATACTTGATGAGTTATATAAGTACCACATCTTTTTTTTTTTTTTTTTTTTTTTTTTGCGGTACGCGGGCCTCTCACTGTTGGGGCCTCTCACTGTTGTGGCCTCTCCCATTGCAGAGCACAGGCTCCGGATGCGCAGGCTCAGCGGCCATGGCTCACAGGCCCAGCCACTCTGCGGCATGTGGGATCTTCCCGGACCGGGGCACAAACCCATGTCCTCTGCATCGGCAGGCGGACTCTCAACCACTGCACCACCAGGGAAGCCCAGTACCACATATTTTAGTACTTATGTTGGTAAAATAATATTTAAAAGAATATAAAATTTCAAAGATAAATAAAACCAATGAAGTATAAATGAAATATAGCTGACAAATATGAATTTTAAATGAATATGTCGTATTTAATTAAGGTTATTTGCTCTTAGGCCAGCCGGCATTTAGATTAACTTAATTGCTTCCTATTTATTAAAAAATTCCCATTTTATAATAAGATATATTATTCTGTGATGAATATGCTGATTTTTTTCCAGAAAACATTTTACATTAGGTGGTATTCCATTGTCAGATCCTTCTTTTCTCTACCAGTTTCCAGAACAAAACCTGGAATGAGAGGTCACTTCTCTTGAGGCAGGTTTTTCTTTGTCAGACTCCAATTGTTGATCTTTGCACAATGTCCAGGTTTTTTCCCTTTACTAAATTATAAAAGTGTAAAATGGAAAAAAAAGTAGACCAGAAGAAAAATAAGGGATATAAGGGACAAAAGGGTCTAGGAAGGGCATCAGGCAGCCAACCACAAGTCTTACCAACTTTTTAGTTTTGACATGGATGGTCCTAATCCTTCTGAAAAATTGTTAAATATCAAGTATTTTATCCACATCAGAGGCACTGTTATCCCATGAATTTGCAACTGGAAGCATCAGAGATGAGAAAAGATTTAAAAATAGATATTGCCTATTTAAATATATTTTTAATTCAAATGAAGCTTTCTACACTCATCACAATGTGAGAACGTGATACTTTTTCTTCAGATACATATCATGATTTACCTTGAAAAAGCTGTGCCCTCAAGTCTGGCAGAGGAAAGACACACTTGTAGAGAATATGACAGCCACAGATGGGACTGGTGATGCAGAGAAATGGAATAAATGATTTTACTCGTTATTTTTATTCTATGATTCTTTTCTTAGAATATTGGGCCTATTTTCATAAAAAGAAATTAAATGTGTGAAGAGCTTATAGCTTAGTTCAACCTATTTTACCATTATGGTTCAATTACAATCTCTTCAACATTTTTCCTCTAAATTTAAATTTCAAGAATCCAGATTCCATTGTTTCATTAAACACCTTTTTTTCCACTGGCAATTTCAAAAATACTACCCAGATAAACATTCATGGGAGTGTTTCCGTAAATATAAGCTGGACAGATGTTCACAGAACATATAAAAGTATTCCCCAGCTGTGTTAAGATTTTAGTCAGCTTAGGTATTATAAAGTGAATCACTGAAACATTGAGTTGGCCAAAAAGTTCATTTGGGTTTTTCCGTAAGATCTTACAGTAAAACCCAAATGAACTTTTTGGCCAACCTAATAGTATATAAAGGGACTAGTAACAGAGGAACCTAAAAATATTCTTAGATTTCTAATGCTACAGTATTTTTCTAGAATATAATTTGTATGTGGAGACATTAAAACTAAATGCAAATAAAATACCAGTGACTTGATGCTTTGTATATTAATTTGTATGTATTCAATAAAGTTTATCATAAGGAATCACACTGTTTTTATTTTACACAAGTGGCTTTTATGAAAACCCGAGATTTAAAAACTCATTTGTGTGTGTTCGACTAGTGGTTTTTGATCTCCAATGTATGGCAAGCACTGTTAGTGGTGTTGGAAATGCATCATGAATGAGTCACTTCCTCCTTGTTGGGTGATGAAAATACAAGAATGCTAGTGTCTCTATCAACAAAATCACTGCTGTCAACACAGCTCTGCTCTTCTTTTGCATAGTGGAATTTTGCAGAATGTTTTATGTGGAAAAGAGATTCCACCTTTTCACAGAGTTTGAAAAACATCCACCTAAGACTTCCAAGGGGAACCTCAAAAAGGTTTTCAAAGTAGAAACAGTTGGTAGTGTGAAAACAAACATTTAAACATCTATACCTACCACAGTTACTGCCAAATTTTAAGCGTGGGGGCTCATGGAGGGAAGTTGAAATCATGTTTTATTGGGGAATCAAACTTTCTATCAATCTCATCACCTCACAAATACTCATGGGGTATGTGAAAAGGTGGGACATGGAGAAGAAAGCCGATGGTTTGGCAAACGTAATAGCAAGGTTGGAAGGGAGGTTGCAGGTGAGTTTGGGGTTAGTCACTAGAATCGCACTGCATGATTAAGAGAGGGAATGTTTTTGCAATTGCTAGCAAGTAGCAGGAGCAAGTCAAAGTGCCAAGCAACAAATCAACAGACTGAAGCTCTGCTGCATAAGAGATGAAAAGATTTTTTGAAGGACAGAAGTCTTAATGTGTATAAAAGTGTGTGTGTGTGTGTGTGTGTGTGAAAAAGAAACTGGACACTCACTGTCTCTTGCTATTAGTATACTCATATACTGCCCGACTTTGATACTCCACTTACCAAGTAAATGAGTAGATTTAATCACCCAATCAAATGTTATTTAGTTTACAGGAACCTGGACATATGCATTAATTTAAGTTTCACAAATTTTTCATTTGGGAACTGTATAAATAATCCACTGTTGTAGAGTGCACTGAAAATTATTTTACCATACTTTAAGTAATGCAGGTTTTAGAAGAGTACAACCTCTCGGCAGTCGACCGAAGTTTTTTTGTTGTTTGTTTGCTTTTTCTTGCTGTTTAATCCAATCTGTGCCATTTTTAAGTGAAAATCCTGGAATCTGCCCAGTGAAGATTTTCTAGGGCATTCTAGTATTCATTTCTCAATTATGCTGTTGTTGCACAAGTTCTTTAACTTCCTGATGATAATTAAACCACAGATGCATAATTAAATGTATTCAAGATGGCACAAATTAAGTCAAATAAAATCCTACTGTTCTCATTTGAAAAAATATAAATAAACAGGCTTATATAGAAATTTGAATCCTTGCTTGGTAAAGAATTGTATTTTATCATGCAGTTATGCTTTCAAATAGACAAAAGTAATAATTTATTATTTGTCACAGAGTCCATCCTATCAATGCTTTCATTTTAAAACCTTCTCAATGTTCAGTTAAAACAGTAGGGGATAAGTGTGCATAAAAACACTATGACCAGAAAGACCTCTTAGAAGGTGACAATGAGCTGTCATATGCCCCATATGAATAAGTAAGCGAAAAAGAAGAAAATATTGAGAAAGAAAGTAAATTATCAAAAAAATCTACCAATAGATAATTCAATTAAACATACATTTGTTGAGAGTAGGATTCATTCACTGGGGACACGTACCAACAAGATATAATCCTCATCAAGTTTATAATATAATGAGGGAAAGAGAAGTTGAGAATTTACATCAAAATGCTAATCATATTAATAAAGGTATGCACAAGATATACTGGGAGCATCAAAGAAAAGCCTCTAGCCTCTTTGTAGGAAAGAAAAGATTTCACATGAATAGGGAAGAGCCTGGTAAAGTAATGGGGGAAGGAAATTTTAGGGCGTCAGGACACTGTTTCAGAAAACATTCATAAGGCATTTTACTATTTGATACTAAAGATAAAGTACATCTCTTGTTTGTCCAAATATGATAAAACCCTGTTTTTATGTAGTTGATATTTTTATTATTATTTATCTCAAGTTACAAGTTTTGTTTTGTTTTTTTTTTTACTTTTGACAGGGGGATGTTATAGCCATGCTTACCAATTATGGTGACAAGGCATGGTGTCAATTTGCTGTATACCTCCTTGAAAGTTAAGTTCTGCCTCTAAAGCATGATTTGATCACCTAACTGTATTTAGCAATTTTCTGTTTCAATGTCATTCATTTTATGCTTTGTGTTTCTGGCTCTTTTTTTTTTCCCAAGGATGCCATGAGATACAATGATTAATACATAAAAACCCTGTGTCTTGGTTAACAAAAGTAGAAGAGCATGACACTTGACAATACTAGGGCTTGACAGTTAACATCTGTCTCGGGATACCCTAAAGCTATGTTGATTGAATCACATCTCAATCACATTTATATGCCAGAAATCATTTTTATAGCCTTCATAAACTTGTATTAACTACTTCAAGGTTACAGACAGAATGAGATGATTTATTTATACTGAGTTTGCCTACAGGAACTAACCATCTATGATAGGATATCCTTTTATTTACTTACTTTTTAAATCAACACGTTTTTGAGTGTACTTGACCTGTGAGGAGGAAATATTCATTATGACCTGCAAGCATAGGTTTTCGTTAGCTATAGAACATATACTATGCTAGTTTTCTGAAAGGACATTTAGGCACCAAATACACAAATAAAGTACAGCTCTTTTCTGAAACATGGATTCTTAATGAATTTAGTAAATAACCACATGGTCATGAATAATAAGGGTACCAGTAAAAGTACTTTGTTTCACTTTTAACTATAGATCCCAGTAATTTTGTAGGTAAGGCAAATTTAACTATATATTTCCACTCTTCAGAGTCACTATTCTTAAGTTTTCCTATTGATTCATTAATTCAGACTTAAGTATTTCTATATGTTGTATTTTCTGAATTGTACAGGGTCAATTTGAACAAGAAACTATTTAGACAGTATTTCATTACAGTTTATACAAATATAGTCTGTGAAATTGATGTTTAGATATAGCTAAAGAAGAAAAGAAAGGAGTGTTAGTTATCAGCTACTAGACTGAGTCTTGGAAATCCTGACTTGGTTGCATAGAATGAAAAAGATCCCTTTATAGAGACAATATCAGCTCAAACTTGAGAAACCTGCCCATGCATCTATTCCCTGAAATATGACTAGTCAAAAGTAGCTGGTAATGCTCTTTATTGAGACTATTATTCTTTTGAAACTTCTCCCAAAATAATTATTCAGGGCCCTGTCGACAAGTGTAAGGGAAAAGCAGAAATCAACTGTCAATAATGAGACTGAAAGTTTCTGGTTAACTTATTATAATATATGGAAATTTCAGAAAGGAGAAGACTGGAATCTTCTATAGAGGTAACAATCCATTTTTAATAACGAAGTCAATGATAATCCTGAGAGTAAGAAAGTATTGTGAACAATGAGATATTGACAAATCTCTAGGGACTTCTAATTCATCTCATAAAGTATTTGTTGAGCTTGTCATGAATTGACAAGATTACAAAATAAATTTATAAATCAATTTGATGACAACTACTGACAGTCATTATACATAAACATGATTGTGCTTTTATCCATCCTGAAAGGGGCATAACTGCTGAAATATTTTTAAAGTACCACTGGTAATCTACTTATCCTAGGGACCCTGTTTGAGTTCCTCCTTTTGATTCACCAATAGTCTACAGAGTGAAGGCTTCATAAGTAGCACAGCTCTCTGTATATTTTAAACGAATTAAAAATACAGAGACCACCAAGCATACATAAATTTTTTATCTCTTCTTTTATAAAGAGAAAAAAATATTTGGTGTCAACCAGCTGTCTGGAAAATCTCAAAGGCAGTATGAGTGTGAAAAAATCTAACAGTTTTATTATTCTGAATTTGAGTTCTTAAATTTGCACTTAAGAAAGCCAGTATCAAAAAGACTTATTAGAGGATATAAGACAGGGTCATACTCTTAAGTATCTAGAAGTAGAAATGGTTTCAGTTTTGGATTAAATTGACAATATTTTAAGTGAAGAGAACAGATAATAATTATTAGGAATTCTAGCTTTTACAAAAGGGAAGAAATTTTGTTAGTGATTGACAAGAATGAAAACAAAGGCACATATAGTAATAGGCTTTCCAGTGAGAACATTTTGGTGGTATAAGGAACTTCATCTACCTGACTATGGTATATCTATTTTTTCTGCATTTTCATGTAATGAACAGGATATATTATTAAAGACATATCTGTCATTTTAACAGAAAGAAAACAATTCTTATTTCACTCTGCATATAACCCATGTAGCAGTTTGCATTAAAGGAGTAACAAACTTTTTCCCATAGTATAGATTAACCTGTAAAACGTGACCCAACCACCTAACTTTGTCAACACCCAATACATTTCTTTTTTTAAAATATATTACAAACTTGTTACCAGCAAACGAATTTCCTTCAGGCTTTCACAACAAACTGTATACCCTCTCATATTTTTTAAATGATTATACTTAATATCATTAACCAAAGTAACCAACTTTTGTTCCCGTAAAGACAGTGAAAAACTAAAACTGCAGAAGTAAACAGAGAAGTATCATCCACTAGCACCCTAGCAAATCAGCGTATCTCCAGTAAGGCAATCCTTCCATAGCCATATATGTTCTTTTTTTTAAGATTTTAAAAAATAGACTTTAATTTTATAATTAAAAATCATAATTAAATTATAAAAATTTATAATTAAAAACTCAGATCCCCTGACTTTCTAAGTGATGTAAAAAAATACATACATTAAGGTTCACTCTGTGCTATAAAGCTCTGAGGTTTAACAAATGTGTAATGCCATATATCCACCATTACAGCATCATACAAAATAGTTTTACTGCCTAAAAAATCCTCTGTTCTCTACCTATCTATCCTTCCCAACTCTCCCCAAGACGCTGGTAACCACTATTTTATTGTCTCAATAGTTTTGCCTTTTCATAACTTCATATAATTGTAAGCATAGAGGATGTAGTCTTTTCAGACTGCTGTCTTCAACTCAGCAATATTCATTTAAGACTCCTCCATGTCTTTCTGTGGCTTGGCAACTCATTTATTTCTATTACTGAATAAAATTCAACTGTATAGATGTACCACAATCCTTATTAAAGGACACATGATGGTTTCCAGTTTTTGGTGGTTATAAATAAGACTGCTCTAAACATTCACATGCAGGATTTTGTGTGGATTTTTCAATTAGAAAAACTGAAACTCAATTACCTTATAAATGGCTCTACTACTTTGTATTCCTATCAACAATGAATGAGAGGTCCTGTCACTCCACATTCTTGCTAGCATTTCACATTGTCATTTGGGATGGGGGTGGGGGGTGGGGGTGGGGGTGAGTAGCCATTCTAAAATGTTTGCAATAAGTAGTATCTCATTTTTTTCATCTGCAATTCCCTAATGACAAATGGTGAACATCTTTCATATGCTTATGTGCCATCTGTGTATCTTTAGTGGGGTGTATGTTCTCATCTTTGCCCACTCTCAACTTTTTAATTTAACTGTTTCATTTTAAGAGTTATTTTTATGTTTTGGAAACATGTCCTTTATCTGATATGATTTGCAAATATTTTCTTCCAGTCTTTTGCCTCTCAGAAGTATCTTTAGCAGAGCACAAATTGTAATTTTAATAAAGTCTATTTAAACATATTTTATCATTTTTCTCTTTCTGGATCATGCTTCCAGTGTTGTAGTTAAAAACACATTGCCAAACTCAAGACCACCTAGATTTTCTCCTAAGTATTTTTCTAGAAATTTAATCTAAGTTAATCTGGTTCCTATCACCAAAAAAAAATGTTACTAATATTATGAGTTTGTCAGAAATAATCTGATTAGATTGATTAGCTATTTTAAGTGGAAAAACTAACTTTACATAATGTTCAGCAATACCTGAAGCCCATAAAAGCATACTGTTTCAGAATACATCAGTTAATGTCATTTAATTGCACACATACTTTTTACATTTCCCTGCCTTTAAACCACATGTGAAAACATACACTACCATCAACAAAACTTGACTAAAAAGTCAACTTGGGAAATTTAGAAAATTTAAGTTAACTAGATTTTCCATAAGAAAATAAATGACTCTTTTGTAAATTATACCATTATGCTAACAATATTTTTCACACTTTTACCCAATCAGAACACACATAACTGATTTTAAAAGAAAACAATTAGATGCATTAAACTTTTTCAAGGAATCACATAGATCTATATATAAACACATATATATATATATATAGAGAGAGAGAGAGAGAAAGATGTATATACACATAGACACATGTAGTTCACCAAGTCTTAAATAACTGTCATTATTGCATTGGATTGACAATCATCATTTGCATTTCCACCTACCATTTATTAGCCTAATATTACTTCACATTCTCTTTATCTTATAGCTTAATGACCATGGTCATTAAGCTAATTCACAGCTAAATTGGTTTTTGTTATTTGAGTTACTACGTCAGCAAGTATCTGAAGCTTTCATAAAAGTCCAGACTACGTAAAGCAAAAGGTTTTTTTCTTTCCTTGAAATTACTGAATTCTTATTTTAAATTTATACGTGCACTTTATTTTCTAGAAGCTAATCAAAACATTTTTGTTTTACATATGAAAGACTTCGTTATCTAATTATTAGGTTTTTTTGTAAAAGTATAGATTAAAATGGTCAAGAATCCTGTTACTCAATTTTCTCTTACCTTGAATCTGGCCAAAAGGTTTCAATGACAGCACTGATGCATGAAATCTGAGAAAAAGTCACGGAATGTTCTTCAGCTTCCATCTGAACCTCTTAAATATCCATCCCTTCCTTGTGCCACTTCTCACAGTTAGGTTTCGGGGTTTTTCGGTGGGGAGGGTGAAGCGGTGTTGGTGTTTTTGTTTTTAACCTCGACAGCTTCATGGAGATGATTCATGGGGCCAGTGGGCACTGAAGTTGGCAGAGAAGCCAACCAACACTGGAGCCAAGCAGCCAGGTGGCATCCAGCGAGTTCCCCTTGATTCCCGTGCAAAGTCCTTCCGAAAGAACGGAACTCCAAGTCCCCGGTGTCCACCAGCCACCGCCTGGAGCTGAAGGCCTCATCCTTCAGGACACCAGGCAGGCCAAACGCGGGCGGAAAATGCCTTCTCCGGCTAATCTCTGAGGCACCGCCTGGTGGCGCAGTGGTGGGGAGTCCGCCTGCCAATGCAGGGCGCACGGGTTCCAACTGCTCCCCCGAGCCCCGCATTGTTAGGTGAAGCAAGGGAAGAAATTCAGAAATCCAGTCGATAATAAAACACACAAGCGGGCTTCCCTGGTGGCGCAGTGGTTGAGAGTCCGCCTGTCGATGCAGGGGACTCGGGTTTGTGCCCCGGTCCGGGAGGATCCCACGTGCCGCGGAGCAGCTGGGCCCGTGAGCCGTGGCCGCTGAGCCTGCGCGTCCGAAGCCTGTGCTCCGCGACAGGAGAAGCCACAACAGTGAGAGGCCCGCGTACCGCAAAAAAACAAAACAAACAAACAAAAAACACCCAAGCGGCTCTTGCATAGAGTTTCACCTTCCCGCGTACCTGATGGGAGGGCCACAAAGCTCACAAACGCCCATGGCAGCTGCGGGTTTGGAGCGTTGCCTCCTGGGTGTCCTGAGGCCTGTACTGTGCGCGCAGCTCCTTTGTCGGGGGTGCCGGCCTGACAGTTTGTTCCTGAGGAAGGGGAGCCTCGTGGAGCCACGCCACCTCCCCAGGGCCTGTGAGAAAGCCCCAGGGCCCCGCCGGGCTTCCAGGAAGGGGACGAGGTGCCCAGCCATCCTGACGAAGGCCTTTATCTGTCTGGTCCCCTTCAGCATATATGCCGTGCATTTCCATCTCTTTGGCCTTAAGGAGTGAGATGTTTTCCTCCAAGATCTGCAAAGAATCGCTCCTGGTCATGTCAGTCAGGATGAAAAACCCTTCCAGCCTAGGGAGCAATCCACCCACGGTCTCTTCCACCTCCTCCACCTCACCTCAGGACTCGAGGTCAGGAAGAAGGAGAGTTTGCGCGCTCGGCGTCTGAACAGCATTAGGCGCACGGTGGGCCCAGCGCCTGAGGCTGCGGGAGCCAATCATCAAAGCCGCAGCCTCGAAGCCCCGCCCTCGGCCAGCTGCGTGCCTCGCGGCCTCGTAATAAATGAGACTACCCTTAGCCAACAAAGTTGTGAGAAGTTTTTTACAGGGAAAATATCAAACATAAGGGGCTACCAGTAAAATGTTTAGTATGAATTCCTGACCCGAGGTGTGGCTATTAACACCTTTTCTTAAGACCTAAGAAAGGTTTACGGCAGAGCCTCTTACACTATGGAAATAAGATGGAAAGGTTTCTAAGCATCTTGTGTGCCCCCAGATCCCCTTATCCAGATGAAAGGTCTCCTAAAGATATTAACTGTGTGCCTCCTTAACTTTTTGCATAGACAGAGTTTCTCTAAAACACTTAAGGATATTTTTCTATAGCACCCTAGCTCCCAAGACAGAAATATGTCTGAGACTTAGGGCAGGGGCTTTTAACTAGGAGAATGAATCCCAGTAATATCCCTGGGAAACTCAAAACCGTTTTAAGAGTCTTGTATTGGCAGAAGCACTATCTAGCAGCTTAAACTAAAAAGATCAGAGGTAGCTCAAAATGAATAGAAGCTTCTGGTCCCTCAACTTTCTATAAACAGGAAGCATGCTGAAAAGCTACTCAACTACAAAAACAAGACATTTCTCATAAAAAGAAAGGATGACTCAGGGATAATCTGGCTCAGGGATCTACACCTGAGGAACTCCACTTGTACAGTGCATCTACCTCAGTGTTTGAGAGGATGAGCTCCTCCAGAAGTTCAAGCCTGTTCGTGATGCTGAAACGCATGGAGTGTTTAAGGGCCCTGAGGGGAGATGAGTATCTGTTCCATGTGTGAGGAATATAAAGAGTTTGCGCAGTGTGGTTAATTAAATATGACCACAGTTGATTGCAACACCCCCATTGGGAGGTGGAGTCTTTTTCACCTCATCCTGAATCTGGGCTGGGCCTGTGAATTGCTCTGACCAGCAGAATACTGTGGGAGATACCCTGTGTAACTTCCAAGTCTGAGGCATAAGAAGTCTGGGTCTCTCGGAACGCTTGCTCTTGGGACGTTTCCTCGCAGAACTCAACTGAAAAATCATGAAGAATCCAAGCCACGTGGATAAGCCAAGTGTGTTTGATCCTGCTAACACCCCAGCTGAACCTGCAGATGACGGGAAGCATCAGCTGCCAGCCATGAGAATGAACAATCCAGTGGAGCCTTCAGTCGTCTACAGATCCAGCCACTAACTGAGGTAGGTGCCTCAAATGCAAATGACCCACCAAGTCTAGTGGACACAGATCCAACAGAAATAATAAATTGATGTTTTCAGCCACAGAGTTATGGAGTGGTTTGCTAAGTAGCAGTAGGTAAGCAAAGTAACAGGCGAAGTTATAGTAATCCGTTCAGAAAATATATTCATACATGGGAAGGATCTTAAAATCAAGAGCAACCTGTGGAAATCTGGAGATTATGACTGAGTTCTATATTATATGTTGTTCTCTTTAGTAACTGTAAGGTTGTAGGTTAAGATAAAAGTTCAAATTTAAAGTTTATTAACATCTTGTTTTCAGCACATACAGCATCTTCTCACATATTGACTTGGTTTATTTATGTATTTCTATAGGGATTTTCTATTTTCTTTTGAGATGATAGGGAGGAAATATTGTGCATTATGAGCCCTTCAGATGTCTCAAGAGGAGATGAAGCTCTCCTCAGGCCAGAAGCAATCAATCCTGTATCATTTATATTCCCATTTCAGAACACCCTCAGGCTGAGCCATAAAAATTGTTATTTTAACCAGGCAAAGTTCTTAGCAAGAGTCAAAGCTCTGCATTTTCTAAGCTGCCTTTTTTATGTGTATTTTTTCAAGTAACAATAGATATGTCTTTGAATTAGACATGCTTGAAGGTAGACAACATATTAAAAATTTTGACCAAGTAAGAAATACAAGTTTCAAAAAACGGGAAGAGGTAAAAAGGAGTTAAAGGATTAAGCAAGCTACAAGACACAGAAAGAGCTATAAACAGATCATTGTAAGAGGCAAATTACCTTCTTTTTTCGAGAACAAAATCTTTATTTCTTTTCCCCTTTAAGCAAACACACACACATGCGCACACACACACACACACAGAGATTGGTAGTCTCAGTGTTACAATTTCAGACATGGGTCAAATATATTTGGAATACAAATTGTTGTATCTCCATAAAATTGACTGGTTGGTTGCATCAGTTCCAGAACAGAAGGTCAGAGTGACACAGACAGTCTCAAAGGCATACTTATCCTAATGTTTCCTGATCTAGTGGCTGCTTTTTATTCTAGTGAACATAAATTGCTTTTTCTTTTTTTTCTTGCTCTGACTTATTTGAGCTTACAGTGGAACATAAGAAAATGAATAACAGGATTTTATCGACAATTGGCAGCCAACTAGGCAGCACTTTAGGCAGTGACAGAAATTTTACTTTCATCATTACTAAACCACCATTTTGGGACATGATGAAACAGCAGTAGGTGTCTCAGAGGCCAGGAGAAATAAGAATTCTCAAAACAAGTAGAAAAGACAAACAAAAAAACCCCTCAAACATTACAAAGGTAAAGATGGTTGGACCAGGTAATCAGAACCACTGAAACCAAAAGTAGGAGAAAAGTGGTAGCCAAATAAAAGTCAAACCAGATTTGGAACCAGATACAGTCTTGGGAAAGAACTGATGCTAATCCAGAAAGAGAGTAAATGAGTGACACAGCACCTGATTCAGAAAATGGAACTGAATCAGGAATAGAGTGAAAGTTCTCTAGAAGAATAATGAAATCCACCCTGCGAGCTAAAGAATGTGCACCTGGCTGCAAGAGGCCCAGGGGTGTTGCCTTCAGAAGAAGCTCAGTATCATCAGGGCTGGTGACTAGATCCACTGAGGCATCTCAGTGAAAATGGTATTTGTGAAATAAACACTAGAAAAAATGATTAAGGAAAAAAAATACTTTTAAATGTTTTTGCAAGAAGTGCAGACTTTAGAAGAATCTTTTTAATCACAATTTTTTTTTTTAAAAAAGCATGTACTTTAAATAAATGAGGTTACTAAGGTTACAAATAGTCTGTTCATAGTGGATAAGTAGCCATTTTCTACAATTATATCTGGCAATGATGGTCACAGTTTTACAAAAATCAAGAATAAAGTTGTTTCCTTTAGTGAACATACAGAAAATGACTCAACATTCCATCTGTTTGGTTATCATGATTTGGATATCTCAGGATGAAATGAAAATAGCTTTTTTTTTTTCTTTTAACTCTCTGATTGTAGTACCTATAAACAAATCAAGTGGTATCAGGGCATGTGTCAATTTGCTTTCTCGACATTCTTGACCCTTGTTTCTAAATCATGTCACTCTGTCAGAGTCGCTAGAGTTCCAGCTTTAACATAAGGTGTGCCCAGATCAGCAAGTTCAAGCCAATCCTTGTTTTTGTGTTGAGGTCAGTATACCTGTTCATACCTTTCTTCCATATGGTTGTGTTCTTGTTGGGATCATTGATGTTCATTTTCCCCCTTTTATTCCAATTAACCTTATCCAGGGCCACCTTTAACTTTCCACCATGAGGCATTGAGTGCCTGGTTTTGATCATTTCTTTCACAGTAAGTCCCTTGTCTTCTTATGCAACATGTTCTATCCTCTTCCCTTGGGGTATGACAGCAGAAAGTTGTCACTGAACGTCAGAACAGGTCCTAATATAACACTTCTGCAAGGCAAGAATGTTGTATTTGCCTTGCATTTGCATGACGAGGTTCATTAAAGTTGTTCCCTTCTCTGTCAAGAAGATATGTTCTGGTATAACTTTATTCCATGGAATTTGGAGAATTGAATAAATAGTGACAAATGAAGTTACAAAGTTAGGCAGAAGCAGTGTCATAAAAATTATGCAGTGGTAACAACAATAACAATTATAAGAGTAGGCAATCAAATAATTATAATAAATCTATATTAATGGTTACTAACATTAGCTACATACAATGTGCCAAAATTTTACATGCATAATCACATTTTTCCTTACCATGATCTCATTAATTAGAAATTATTTTTATGGTTTTAAGTTATCATTTATTGCTAATATAAAAGCCTCCAATATTTGATTCAACAAGTGACCAAGTTACTGAAGATCCAATTATCTAATGATCAATTTGCAGATTCTCAATTTTCCAAATTTGCCAAATTAAAACATTTATCAGTATACCAAAAATGGTTTCAATTGAATTAACAGGAGATATAATAGCATTAGCAAGAATGTGAAATGTGATTATAATTGAGGTATTTTTGAATACTGAAATATTAAATTTAAGAATATTATTTATAATAAATATCACATTTCATCATTTCAAAATAAATAATTATTTCTTATGGGAATTCTTAGTCAATAGTGATTTTTAATCCTCTGTATTATTTAGTCTTGCCAAAATTTTTCATCTTATCATTTTTAGGAATTTAATTCATTTTTAAATTCTTTATTTTTTCCTTATAATTAAATTATATCAAAATTTAAGTATGAAACATACAGATCATTACATTCATATTATCATTCTTTCCTTTTCCTACATTCAGCAGTTTCTATTTTACCTGCAAACTGCTTCTAGTTGTCATATCCAAACTACCCCTAGAGGCATGAAATTTTAATATCTGATTTAGCCCAGATATTTTAAAATTCAAATTTAATTGTAATGTATGTTTTATTTCTGATAAAAATTGAGAATGATACTAAATGCTTTAAATTTGAAAATTATAAAGTGACATCAATCCCTTAAAATTAATGAGAAATAGATAATCCTATTGCACTTGTTAAATTATCTATTCTTTGAATTGTGTTTTTGCAAATTGACTTTTCCTAAATTGATTTTAGCAATTTGATTCTTCAGAAAATTGCATTTTCAAAAATTGGCTTTTAGCAAATTCCTTTCATGAATGATTTTGCTTGCTGTGTTATACCCACTCTATAGAAGTGAAAGCTGAATTTTAAAGAGTTTTGGTAGCTTGCCCAAGGTAAGTCAGGTAGTAAGAGGCAAATCTGGTTTTCAAGTTCTTAGAATCTGTACCTTTACTCTGTGCTGCTTCTCAGATTATTAAAATTCTGATTTTTTAAAATTAATTCATTTCAGTTTTCATTGTTTAAAATTCTACTTTACATGGCGTCATGAAGTTAAAGAGTGTGTGGTTTCCTAATGAGAAATTATTCTAAGCCACGCTAAGGGTCTTCACTAAGTAGGCAGTCAGCATATGTACTGTCAACTTGGGGAGAATTGCTTAATTGACTAGGAATAACTTAAATGACTAATGGTATTAGCTTTTATTCTAAAAGTGAAAAAGAAGCGTTGAAATATGTATATAAACATAACAGCATAAATACATATATACTTTAGAAATACTCACCTGGCAGCATTGTAGAGAAGAGAAGTAAGGCTGGAGACAGGAAGATCAGATAGGAGACGTTGATATACCTTACAGTTAATGACAAGGGCCAACATGAAGATATTAGAAACAGTGACGGAAACTAGAAATAAACAGGATTTGGTAATTTATTGTAGCTAGATTGCAGGAAGAGGGGAGAAGTTTAGGTAAATAGCCCTAGTTTCTATCAAGATAGTAAATTGAGATGGAACGACTTTTTTGGTAGAGGAGATGATGAGATAGATTTCATATCTGTTAAATTTGAATGATTGTGACTCATTAAATGGAAAAGTGCACTAGGTAATACCAGTAGGTATGTGTGTGTGTGTGTGTGTGTGTGCGTGTGTGTGAGCGAGCTCAGACAGAGACTGGTGCAGTCTCTATAAATAAATGTTTTTGAATTGTCAGCACATATGTGGTCATTGAAACCATGGATATGGATGAGACTGCAAAACGAGAATGTCAGAAAGAGGAGCAGGCCAAAATAGAACTTTGGGAAACTCAACCTTAAAGCATGGAAGGAATAAAAAGATCCTGGAACACTGAAAATGAGCAATCAGAGGAACAGAAAGAAGTCTATGATAAAATGGTGACTTAAATGCCAGGCAATAAGAGTTATTTCTTAGGACTTAACTGACGAAATAAGCACATGCCCAATAGGTACTGAATAATTCTATCGAATGCTTGGGGAAAGTCAAGTAAGAGAGATATGGGCAAATGTTCAATGTGTTCCTAAATAGATCATTGGTAATATTGTTGAGAGTAATCACCATGGTATGGTGGGACTAGCTGTGGACTTCCAAGGAAATCTTAAGATTTTTCTTGTATCCCCTGCCTATAAAGAAACAGATTTCCAATGCATTTCTTTGAGAGAAATTATGATTTTTAAAAAATTACTTATGAACAGGATGATACAAAGTGGACCAGATAAATACTGGATAATTCAAAGTTACTACATAGTCCTTCTTTATCCAAGACTCTGAAGTTTCAATGCCATATATTCCTAAGAAATATAATAGTGAACCAAGAAAAATGCCAACTAAAACTCAGGAAATTTTAAATATGTAACAAGGAATTGTTGCACTTTAGTAAATATATCTGATGGAGATTAAAACAGATATATTTACTATCAATTGATTCTTCATAATAATAAGTATTTATATAGCTCTTGTCATTAAAACACTTGATTATTAATTTTGAATTATCACTTACAGAAGATAAAAATTCACGTGTATATTTTCAACTTAAGGAATCTTCTTTTTTAAAAAAGCATTGGGAAATATGTATTCAACAAAGAACTGCAATTGTCTCATGTAATATTTTAAACTTTGTAGCAGAACAAGTATGTATTTAAAATACACTGCAAAAAAACTATCAATTTCACAATAACAAAAGTTTCTTGTGTTGAAAGTTTAAATCTTGAGACAAAACAAGTATCCTTCCATTTAGACAGTAAGATACCTTATTTTGTAATAGGCATCGTACCAGTGGTTAACAATATAAAAAGACGCTGTGTCTCTCTTCTTTGTAAAACTCACTACTAAGTTAAGGAGAAGGTAGAGAGACATACAAATAAATAAGTACAGTTGAGTGTGACCAGTGCTATATTAATTTGCAGTCATAAATTAGATATTTACTTCACATTTGATTATCAAAATAAATCTATGGTAGACAAATATTATATCTATTTTACTAATGAGGAAACTGAAGCTCAAGAGGGGTTAATTTTATGCTGCTAAAAAGTCATCATTTTCTGTATCTTATGCAAGATTATCTGACGCCAAAACCAATGCTCCCAACCACTAACCTATGTTGCAAACTGGGGAGAAGAGTATTCGTGGCAGGTTGGTTTATAACTTACAAGCCCAAAGGAGGCCTAGATGAATAAATAAATGACCTGAACCCATTCCTCTCTGCCAAAAAAGGAACTGTAAACATGCTAATGCTATAGATAACAGAGAATTCCTACATATAGAAGGGTTTGAGCAGGATATACCAAGTTTGGACAGATCACTTATTGTAAATCAGTCTGAAATATGAATAAATGGGGTAGAGCAGTCTGAATAAAGAAGTTAGTCATATAAACAATCTTCTGTCTATGTAGTTGACAGTAAAAACACTGAAACAGCAGAATAATAATTCCATTACACAAATTCTCAACTTGTCTGTTATTCAAAAACCAAAATGTGGGCTTCCCTCGTTGCGCAGTGGTTGAGAGTCTGCCTGCCGATGCAGGGGAGGTGGGTTCGTGCCCCGGTCCAGGAAGATCCCACATGCCGCGGAGTGGCTGGGCCCGTGAGCCATGGCCGCTGAGCCTACGCGTCCGGAGCCTGTGCTCCGCAACGGGAGAGGCCACAACAGTGAAAGGCCCGCATACCGCAAAAAAAAACCCCAAAAAAACAAAAAAAACAAAATGTGCCTAATGCATAACAGAAAGGATATTTCTAGAGAGCTGTGTATGACCACTTTACACTCTTCAAAGGAAAGAATGCTTCATTCGTGACTAATGTTAACCTATATCCTTTCAATCATTAGCAGTTTTGTTATTGGCAAGATCTAGGATTTCTGTGGTCTCATTTGATTAATCAGGTAGTCTTGGGAGCACAGAGAACAGAACATCAACTTTGCCTGAAGCAGAGTTACAAATAAGTTCACAGAGGAGGTGACTACCAGGATAGTTCAGTGAAGCATGAGTACAGTTTGCCAATTAAGGGAGTGGGTATGGAGCACAGATGGCTGAGGGAAATCATGGCAAACAATCCTTTATTATTTGCAATGAAATAATATAACACAACCTCTAATAACAACAAGTTTAAAAGTGTTTTTCCTTCAAAATAAAAAAGATGTTTGTAATTGACAAAGGTGGGCTATTTCCTCAGATTGAGATCTTCATCCATGAAAACATCCTGTGCAAATGATCAAAGGTTAAATTAAAAAAAAATCAAATTAATGGATGATCTCAAGAGCAATTATCATTCACCACCATTGCAATTACTACAATTATTATAACTAATATTAATTACTAGGCATTATCCTAAGTACTTAACATTGATCACCTTACGTAATCATGGGAATACCTCTGTACATTTGTGCTACTTTTATATTTCATTTCATAGATGAAATAAAAAGTCATTTAATAGAATCAAATATCCATCAAAGATAAAAACTCTAATCAAACTAACAACAGAAAACAATTTTTTCAAACAGATAAACTCTAGCTACAAAACAAAGCCTATAGCTAACATCTCAATAGTGAACCATAAAAGCAATTTCCTTTAAAATTACAAATAGGAAAAATATACTGCTCTCACTAATCCTGTTTAGCTTTTCCAAGATGTTCTAGGCAGCTACATTAAGTAAACATATATTTTATAAATCATAAATAAAACAAAATTGCAAATATAAGAAATAAAGCTCTCATTGTTTATAGATAATATGATTGACCACATAAAAACCTGTAAGTATTCCAAAGAAAAATTATTAAAAACAAGTATTTAGCAATGTTGCAAGATTTAAGATCAATTTACTAGACAGTTGCCAGATATAAGATCAACTGCATTTCTATATATGAACATACAGTTAGATATTATAACTTTAGAAAAAGATGATTCAAATAGGATCACAAATTATATAGGTACCTAGGAATAAAAGCAAAAATATTATATATAATTAAGACCTGTATATAGATAATGAGAAATGTCACTGATAGCACATTAAAGGCCATGAAAGTAAATGGAACAATATATAATTTGTACAGACAGTCTCAAAATTAAAAGATTCCTGCAGTAGGTCATTAAAAAATAGTTTCCAGTAGATTAAGGCAAGGTTTCTTAAGAGCAGCACTGTTGACCTTTTCGGTCAAATATTTCTTTGTTGTGGAGGGCTGCTTTGTGCATTTTAGAATGTTTAGCAACATCCCTGGCCTCCATCCAATAGATGCCAGTAGAACTATTATAACCAAACTGTCCCCAGACATTTGCAAGTGTCTCCTGGGGGGAGAAATGACCCCCCAGTTGAGAACCACTGGGTTAAGGATATAAATATGAATGATATAAATATAAAGGATATAAATATGAATGACAATTTTTTAAAAATATTAATACAGAAGATTACTTCTAATATCTTGAGATAGGAAAAGATTTCTTGGAAAAAAATAAAAGCATGTAACATAAAAAATAGTTGATAAATTAAGAAAGTAACTTTGTTAACATACCATAAAGAAATTGTACAAGCTAAAAACCAGGTGAAGATTATATATTTGCAACATATCTGAAAAAAAATATTATTATCTTGAATGCATAAAAGAGTTAATAAAAAAGTCAATAAAGAAAAAAACTAATAAGCTAATAGGAAACTACAATTTAAAACCATGATTAGATCAAAATTTATACCCTTCGCATCCTCACTCTGATCTGCAAAAGTGGAAAAAGCCTGCCAATACTAACAATTGGTAGAAAAGTTCAACACTCAACTTTGCTAATGATGGTGTAAATTGGGGCAACTTTTATAGTAATATTTTGTAGTAATATTGAATACTTGAAAACTCTATAACCTAAAATTTCATTTCCAGCTCTATACTACTGAGAAATACTTTCATCCCAGGATGGACATATGAGCAGTTTATAATATATAAAATTACAAATAACACAAATATTACCACTCAACAGAAATTGAATTAAAAATCTGTAGCAGATTCAGGCCCCCAAAAAAAAAATATTCTAAGTGAGAGTGAAAATTAATGAATTAAAGCTACACATAACAATCTGAACATATTTCATAAACAGAATAGAAAAAAGTAAATCACAAAAGATTAGCATGTATAGATCAATAGATCGCGAGATATAGAGATAAGATGGTTCTTTTCATGTGAAGTCCAAAATGCATAATTAAATCATATGATTAAACTATATAATAAAAGTGCAGGGGCTTCCCTGGTGGCACAGTGGTTAAGAATCCTCCTGCCAAGGCAGGGCACACGGGTTCAAGCCCTGGTCCAGGAAGGTCCCACGTGCCGTGGAGCAACTAAGCCTGTGAGCCACAACTACTGAGTCTGCGCTCTACAGCCCGCAAGCTACAACTGCCGAAGCCCACGTGCCTACAGCCCATGCTCTGCAACAAGAGTAGCCCCTGCTCGCTGCAGCTAAAGAAAGCCCACGTGCAGCAACAAAGACCCAACACAGCCAAAAATAAATAAATTTATAAAAAGAAAAAAGAGCATACATAAGTGGTAATACTACAAAGGAAGGATAAGCACAAAATTTAGGCTTCCATTTACCTCAGGGAAGAGAATATTTATATTGGGATTGTTCTATTTCTTAAACCAGAATTTAGTAAATATGTGTTTGCTTTGTAGTAATTTTTTAGCCCATACATGTAAGTTATAGATAACTTTTTATAATATGACTATTCCATCATAAAAAAATAACACTAAAAAAATCCTAAACCTTAAAGTGGTTAAATATATTTTTCAAAACAGATGTGCAGCAAGTAATATATCGTATCTGTCACACTCCATAAATTGTGTTTTCACCCACTAGGCAAAGATAAATATTTATTACAGTTCTCCTTCTGTGTTACCTTGATGCATACATTCAATATAAAGTACTGAGAACATCATCAAATTACTCATAGTTCTCAAGTGCCAGCCAAATTAGATATAAATTCTTTAGTTAAGCATTTAAGCCAGCTCTTTTATTTGACAATCCCAATCTGTTGCTAATGACAGCAAGGGTTGAGTGTCTATACTAACAACAAAGCAGATTTCAAATGAAGAATATTATTAGGGGCGACAAGAGATATGTAATAAAGACAAAAGGAACAATTCACCAAGGACATAAAAATTCCAAGTGTTTTACGCTTAATAACAAAGCTTCATTTTACTCAAAGCAAAACGTGGCAGAACTAAAAGGAGAAAAAGACAAATCCACAATCATAACTGGTGATGTCAACATTCCTTTCTGATAGAAAGATGGAATTGCATGATATTAGTAGACAAAAAAATCTAAGAATATGGGAGAATTGAACAATAATATGAACTAACTTGACCTAACTGATATTTATAGAACACTCCAACAAACAATAGAAAAATCCACATTTTTTTCCAAGTATAAAAGGGAATGTTCACCAAGAAAGACTATATATGGGGCAATGAAACAAGTTTTGATAAGAATAAAATGACTAAAATGATATGGAATATGTTTAATCTTCACAATAGTTAAACAAGTGAAAGGTATCAGAGAAATCTCCAAATATTTAGAAAATAAGCTATACAAACTTCTAAATTGCTTTTCAATCAAAACTGAGACCACAAGAAACATTAGAATATCTTTTCCTCAAATGGCAATAAAAATACTTTATGTAAAAATTTGTGGATTGCAGCTAAAGCATATTGTAGAAGAAAACCTATAGTGTTAAATGTATATGCCAGAAAATAAGAAATATCTAAAAGTAAGCCTGAAGCTATCACTTTAAGAAACTATAAAAAAAGAACAGCTAAACCCAAAGTAAGTAGAGAAGGGAAGTAAAAAGATGCAGCATAAGTAAATGAAGTAGAAAATGGAACTGTATACTTAAAATTGGTCCATATATGCATGTAATCTTTACCTCAAAGAATTTGATTTACTAAAAAAAGCTATGAACAGGTAAGGTACGTAATTTATTGGAAAATAATTCTGGCTATCCTAGGCATGGAGTGTTTGGCCCTAAGGGAAAAAGTTGCATATACAGAAGTAATTTTATTACTTTTTTAGCATATCAATCATTGTTTAACAGAAAAGAAATGAACACTAGGACGACAACAGGATCTCTCTTAACAATTCCCATTTTATATGTGTTGCCATCAGCTGACCTTGATCTAGCTCTCTGCTTTTACCTTGGCTTTTATGGTGGAACATTTAAGAGGTCTCCAGATAAAAATGCCATACTGATACATGGATATATCTATATATGATTACAAGGTTTAATTCTTGTGGTACAATTTCTACCTAAAGTTTAATGTAGGTTAGGAAAAAATAAAAATTTCAAAATCCTACAACATACCAAACAACTTTAATACATACTTTGGTTCAATCCTCATAGCATCCTTCTTTAGTTTGACTCTACTTTTCAAGATAAGGAGAGAAATATAATCAAACAAGACATTTACCCAAGTCATATAGCAGACTCTGTATGTTCTCAAACACAGCAATTTGTCTGCTATATCACATTGCCTTTTTCTTAACCTATGTATTCCATTTACTCTGTCTTATAAAACAGAGAAACATATGGTAATTAAACCATAGTAACAATCTTATATATACATCTAGTCCAATAGATTTCTTTAAAACATCATTATCAGAGGAAGATTTAGGAAAAATTAATTATGTAATTTATTTTTGCACTCAAAGCAGCTTTAAATCCAAGTTGAGGTTCTTTTTTCTAAACTTGTTTCAATTGGGAGAAATTTTAAACCTCTTAGTTGATTGAGAGAAAATAGTTTTACTTTAGACATATAATCTCACATTGATAGGTATAACATGTACTTTTTAATTCAGCTAATCCTGAAAGAGCTGAGTGCCAGATACTGGAATTTTTAAACTAATGAATCAGTTATGGGAAACAAAATTGGGGATATCATTTTTCTTTGACACATGATTTTGGTCATTTATTTGAAGACATTTGACTTTCCAATTATGGGCCTATGTAGTAAGGATACAAAAATGATCAAAATAGACTCAAAGAGCTTACAGCATATTAAGGGAGAAAAACATAGAAACAGTCAATTTGGAATATGATAGGAATTACACTAAAATATCAACAATGCATAATGTTGATGCCAAAGAGGAAGGGATTGATTGTATATTTGAGCTTTAGGGAAAAAGGGTCTGAAAACTTTATAGTCAATCTGGTTAAATAGATAGACATTTTAATCCAAAAACATAAAACCCACTTGTTCAATATAACCTAGCTTCCAAATCAAGAAGTTAATTTGTATTTTAAAATTTAGGTATTAGTGTTCAAATATGTTTCATATTATTAGTAAATTCATCAATGAGATTGATTTTAAAGGTATCTCTCTTCTTTAAATATTTTCTCCTATTAAAACTGCCCTGAAACTGACATTGACCATAGCAAATTTGCTTTCAGGCCTGTCATTCCACTTACTTTGACCCTTTTGTAGGATTCCCTGCTGATTATTTAAAGACTACACACTGGCCTTGAAAGTCTCACATCTGAATAATGCTAAAAATTTTCTGACATCGAACACCCAGATACAGAGCATATATCATTAAATATTGTCTATTTGATATCATTATTTCATCCCTTTTATTTTTATTTGCACCTTTAAGAAGAAGGTATAGGGCTTCGCTGGTGGCGCAGTGGTTGGGAGTCCGCCTGCCGATTCAGGGCACGTGGGTTCGTGCCCCGGTCTGGGAAGATCCCACATGCTGTGGAGCGGCTGGGCCCGTGAGCCATGGCCGCTGAGCCTGCGCGTCCAGAGCACGGGAGAGGCCACAACAGTGAGAGGCCCCCGTACCGCAAAAAAAAAAAAACAACAAAGGTATAAACATTCATTCAAGGAGTACACACCACATTCCAGGTCCTATGCAAGGTACATTTTGTGCCTTCAGAACAACTTTACAGGATAAATTTTATTATAACTATGGCACATATATTTACCCTTAAGGGTTTCATGATTGTCTTCTGTTCAGTATCTCATTTTGCAATACTGGTCACAGTCTCCAGAGTATACCTCAAGACCTGGATAATGTAGACTTTAAAAATTCTAAGAACTGATGTTTTAGAGAACTGGCTCATGTCTGCCTGATCCCTTGACACCCCACTTTCTTCACACTCTCCTTTATTTCTCTGTCAGCTTACTATGGAAGCATCTCTCACCCTAACACTGATATTTTTTATGTGTATGGAATTAATTCTTTTTAAGATATATTTTTATTTTAAAAAAGCTTTTAACATCTCATTTCTAATTTTGTTAAAAGGAAGACCATTCTTCAGCAGCAAAACACACATACACCGAGCCAGCTGCCCTGTTTCAAAAACAGAAAATATGATGCACAATCTGTAACTTCTGGAAAAATGCGATTCCGATTTTTGAAATGACTCTTTATTTTGAAATGATTGTTAAATGGTCTTGAAGGTGACAATCCTCTGAGAATAATTCTGAAAAAAATAACCAAAGATGAAGACACTGTCACTTGACATAGGGAAGAAATTAGTAATCATATATATGAGCTGTTTTTTCTCACAGGAGTGATAATACTTTATTGTAGTCTAAAGAGGGAAATGTGTGAAAAAGTATAATTGGCCACTTTATTATGAAACAAGAATAAATGGACAAATCATAACAAAACACTCACAGTTAACCATTATAATTCTGATTCACTCTATGGCATTTCAGTGTACCAGTAGCCTTGGGAGACTATAAACAGATATTAGATAGAATGAAAAAAGATGATTTAGGTTTAATTTTAGGCAAGAAGACTTATTCCAGCAAGAATATATCTAAACTATATTCTTATAGGAACTTTTCTTTGTGCCACATTTGCTTGAGAGAGCCTTGTTCTGTTTAGCTGAGCAGCAGTCAGAGATGGTCCTAGAATATTTCAGTGACCTCCTATGTAGTACATTTCCTTCACTGTTAGTGGTTGCTTGAAACTTGGAGATTGTTTCATCAACTATATTTTTTTGTCATATCTGGAATGGAAAGAAGACACTGAAGATAATTCTAAAGGCAAAGTTTTGTGATCTTCTGGATTCTGGTTAGGTGGTTATTCCCATCTACATGATTTTATGCTTTAAAAACCCCACTTACTCTAGCTTACATGGGGATTTGAGATGGATCTTAAATACACATAAGTGTTCAATCCTCTATATACACCCAAATATACGTTAATCTTTGTCAAATTGCTCTAAAAAAAAATTTCATTTGGGGGCTTCCCTGGTGGCACAGTGGTTGAGAGTCTATCTGCCAATTCAGGGGACACGGGTTCGTGCCCCAGTCCGGGAAGATCCCACGTGCCTCGGAGCAGCTGGGCCCGTGAGCCATGGCCGCTGAGCCTGCGCGTCCGGAGCCTATGCTCCGCAACGGGAGAGGCCACAACAGTGAGAAGCCCGCGTACCGCAAAAAAAAAAAAAAAGAAAAAAATCATTTGGACAAAATGCATCTTCTGGTTGTTGGTTCTCTTGGCTTTCTCAGCTTTGGATATCTGCTAATGGCTATTTATGTACTGGGATTTCATTTGCAGATTCATTTTTAGGAAGCTTTTGCTTTGTTTTGTTTTATTATATATTTTCTCTCTCCTCACTTTGTACCTTCTTGTGCTTCCCCTGTGTGTGTGTGTGTGTGTGTGTGTGTGTGTGTGTGTGTGTGTGTGTGTGTGTATGTTTATTTTATTTTCTATTTTTGGTTGTCTCCAGGTGGCAGTCTGTGCCCCAGTTTCCTCACTGAAAACCAGATCTTAAAATATTTCTTTGGAGTTATGGCCCTGTGGTTTTATTGGTAGATGGCAGATTCAGTTACAGAATTGGTGGACAACTTGGCCCATCCCTGATAGAAAGGCTGTGCCTATTTCTTTTCACCTCTCTAGGCCTACAGGTTGATGCAAACTCCAAGCGGTATTTGGTAGGAGTTTATGTGTGTGTGTGTTTCCTTGTTTTGTTTAGCTTGCACTCCAGAATGAAATTAGGGATGGATCACTCATTTTGAGAGAACTCAGCTGCCAAATGGTTAGGGACACCTAAAGAGTCAGATTAAGAGTTGAGGTGAGGAAATTAGGCCTCTCATCAATAGCCAGCATGAACTTGACCAAATCTGAGAGAAACACATCTTGGATGTGGAAACTCCACCCAGTCAAAGACTTCAGATGACTGCAGGCCTGGCCAATATCTTCAGTACAACCTCATGAGAGATACTTAGACAGAACCACCAGCGAAGCTGCTTCAAATTTCCTGACCTATAGAAACTGTGAGACAACACTTGTTTTAAGCTACTAAGTTTTGGGGTTATTCGTCACACAGCAATAGATAACTAATATATTCATCTATGTTCATGTATTTGTCTATGTCTCCATCTCCATCTCCATTATTGTCTATGTCTATGTGTATATATTTCTTTGGAAAATTGCACTAAAGAAACATTATTAATTGTGTTAAAATATAAAAATCAGTAGAAAATCATTTTCTATTTAAATATTACTTAATGCCTTATTCTTTGACAAGATTACTTGAAAATAGCTCTGAAATTTGTATAAACTAAAAATTACAATCACATAATGCTGATTTCTTAGATAATATCACTAAGTTTTAGCTGCCTATTTGCATAAGATATTAATGGGATATAAATTATAAAAAGTAACACTGAAATCCAGAGCTGTGACAAGGTGCTATCACCAGATATCTGAATTATATTCCATCTTTTATAAATGGTTTACCAAAGAAATTATATTTATTTACTAATTAAATATCATTTAAAGCTCTGCTACTATTAACAGGCTCTCAGAGACACCACTCATGGACTTCATAGTCTAAGTGGCCTCTAAAACATTGAGAGACAATTTAAAATATACCCTTATTGAGAAAGGACGAGATTTGAGACATTCCGACTGCAAATACAGATCTGGAGCTATTGGAAATGTTTCAACAAAATCCAGTCCTCTTCTTGGTTTATGGATATGCAGTCTCTTACGCCTCATAGCTGAAGCTACATGATGAGAGTGTTCTGGTCTCCCTGGGCTCAGAGTCAATGCCTATTCCTGGCAAAGTGAGGGGAAAAAAGAGTGAGCCTCACCCACTTCAAAAGCACATTGACTGAGAACACTCACTAAGGAATGGGAGACTTTCTGTCTCTCCAGGGGAAGGAGGCTGAATAGACAAAACCTTATGCACTGCATTTGCTATCTGAATTACTGGCTAGTTTTTAGTGCCAAAGTTGATATTTTAATTATCTGCCTAAGACAAGAGTGTTTTTCAAAATTTGTTGTCAATCTGTACTAGCATTATGTTAGGTGTTTATTCATTTATTCAATAAATACATATTATATAGTTACTGTATGCCAGGAACGGCTCTAGGTCTTGAGGATATAACACTGAGGAAAAAACGTGCACACCGTTTTTTTGTTGTTGTTCTCATAGAGATTACATTCTATGGGTCTAACATTCTAGTGTTAAAAGTGTGCAGATCTCTAGATACCACCATGGACCTAATAAATTAGAAAATCTGTTAAAGAAGAAGATAGCAGAGGAGGAAGATGTGAAGATCACCTTCCTCCCCACAAATACATCAAAAACACATCTACACGTGGAACAACTCCTACAGAACACCTACTGAATGCTGGCAGAAAACCTCAGACCTCCCAAAAGGCAACAAACTCCACACATACCTGGGCAGGGCAAAAGAAAAAAGAAAAGACAGAGGCAAAAGAATAGGGACGGGACCTGCACCTCTGGGAGGGAGCTGTGAAGGAGGAAAGGTTTCCACACTAGGAAGCCCCTTCACGGGCGGAGAGTGGGGGTGGGCAGGGGAAAACTTCAGAGCCACGGAGGAGAGCACAGCAACAGGGGTGCAGAGGGCAAAGCAGAGAGATTCCTGCACAGAGGATTGGTGCTGACCAGCACTCACCAGCCCGAGAGGCTTGTCTGCTCACCCGCTGGGGCGGGTGAGGGCTGGGAGCTGAGACTCTGGCTTCGGAGTTCAGATCCCAGGGAGAGGACTGGGGTTGGCGGCGTGAGCACAGCCTGAAGGGGGCTAGTGCACTACAGCTAGCTGGGAGGGAGTCTGGGAAAAAGTCTGGAACTGCCTAAGAGGCAAGAAACCATTGTTTCAGGGTGTGCGAGGAGAGGGGATTCAGAGCACCGCCTAAACGAGCTCCAGAGATGGGCGCGAGCTGCGGCTATCAGCATGGACCCCAGAGACGGGCATGAGATGCTAAGGCTGCTGCTGCAGACACCAAGAAGCCTGTGTGCAAACACAGGTCACTATCCACACCGCCCCTCCTGGGAGCCTGTGCAGCCCGCCACTGCCAGGGTCCCGTGATCCAGGGACAACTTCCCTGGGAGAACACATGCTGCGCCTCATGCTGTTGCAACGTTACGTCGGCCTCTGCTGCCTCAGATTCACCCCACATCCCAATTATAACTACCGTACCTCTTCCTGTCCTCTGCCTGAGCGAGCCAGAGCCCCTAATTAGCTACTGCTTTAACCCAATCCTATCTAGGTGGGAACAAAAGCCTGAGGGCGACCTACATAGAGCGCAGGGGCCAAAATTAAAGCTGAAAACCAGGAGCTGTGCAAAAAAGAAGAGAAACGGAAATTTCTCCCAGCAGCCTCAGGAGCAGAAGATTAAATCCCAACAATCAACTGAGGTATCCTGCATCTGTAGAACACCTGAATAGGCAATGAATCAACCCAAAATTGAGGCGGTGGACTTTGGGAGCAACTGTAGACGTGGTATTTGCTGTCTGTGACTGACTTATTTCTGATTTTTATGTTTATCTTAGTTTAGTGTTTAACGCTTGTTATCATTAGTGTTTTTTTTATTGGTTTGGTTGCTATCTTCATTTTTTATTACTTTTTAATTTTTTACTTTAATAATTATTTTACTTTTTTTTTTTTCTCTCTCTCTCTTTTCTTCTCCCTTTTCTTCTGAGCCATGTGTCTGACAGGATCGTGGTGCTCCGGCCTGGTGTCAGACCTGAGCCTCTGAGGTGGGAGAGCTGAGTTCAGGACATTGGACCACCCGAGACTTCCTGGCCCCATGTAATATCAATCGGGGAAGGCTATCCCAGAGATCTCTGTCTCAGCACTAAGACCCAGCTCCACGCAATGGCCTGCAAGTCAGGTACTGGACGCCCCAAGCCAAACAACTAGCAAGATAGGAACACAACCGCACCCATCATCAGAGGGGCTACCTAAAATCATAATAAGTTCACAGACACCCCCAATACACACCATCGGACATGGCCGTGCCCAACAGAAAGAAAAGACCCAGCCCCACCCACTGGAACACAGGCACGAGTCCCCTCTACCAGGAAGCCTACACAAGCCACTGAATCAATCTTATCCACTGGGGGAAGACACCAAAAACAACAGGAACTATGAACCTGCAGGCTGCGAGAAAGAGACCCCAAACACAGTAAGTTGAGCAAACTGAGAAGACAGAGAAACAAACAGCAGATTAAGGAGCAAGGTAAAAACCCACCAGACCAAACAAATGAAGAGGAAATAGGCAGTCTACCTGAAAAATAATTAAGAGTAATGATAGTAAAGATGATCCAAAATCTTGAAAATAGAATGGAGAATATGCAAGAAATGTTTAACAAGGACCTAGAAGAACTAAAGAGAAACAAACAATGATGAACAACACAATTAATGAAATTAAAAATTCTCTAGAAGGAATCAACACCAGAATAACTGAGGCAGAAGAACAGATAAGTGACCTGGAAGATAAAATAGTGGAAATAACTACTGCAGGGCAGAATAAAGAAGAAAGAATGAAAAGAATTGAGCACAGTCTTAAAGACCTCTGGGACAAAATTAAACGCACCAACATACAAATTATAGGGGTCCCAGAAGAAGAAGAGAACAAGTAAGGGTCTGAGAAAATATTTGAAGAGATTATAGTTGAAAATTTCCCTAACATGGGAAAGGAAATAGTTAATCAAGTCCAGGAACCGCAGAGAGTCTCATACTGGACAAAGCCAAAGAAAAACATGCTCAGACGCATATTAATCAACCTATCAAAAATTAAATACAAAGAAAAAATCTTAAAAGCAGCAAGGGAAAAGAAACAAATAACATACAAGGGAATCTCCATAAGGTTAACAGCTGATCTTTCAGCAGAAACTTTGCAAGCCAGAAGGTAGTGGCAGGACATATTTAAAGTGATGAAAGGGAAAAACCTACAACCAAGATTACTCTAACCACCAAGGATCTCATTCAGATTCTACAGAGAAATTAAAACCTTTACAAACAAGCAAAAGTTAAGAGAATTCAGCACCACCAAACCAGCTTTACAACAAATGCTAATGGAACTTCTCTAGGCAGGAAACACAAGAGAAGGAAAAGACTTACAGAAACAAACCAAAACAATTAAGAAAATGGTAATAGGAACATACATATCGATAATTACCTTAAAGGTAAATAGATTAAATGCTCCAGTCAAAAGACATCAACTAGATGAATGGATACAAAAACAAGACCCATATATATGCTGTCTACAAGAGACCCACTTTAGACCTAGGGACACATACAGACTGGAAGTGATGGGATGGAAAAAGATATTCCATGCAAATGGATATCAAAAGAAAGCTGGAGTAGCAATTCTCATATAAGACAAAATAGACTTTAAAATAAAGACTCTTACAAGAGACAAAGAAGGACACTACATAATGTCCAAGGGGTCAATCCAAGAAGAAGATATAACAATTGTAAATATTTATGCACCCAACATAGGAGCACCTAAGGTATATGCTAACAGCCATAAAAGGGGAAATCAACAGAAACACAATAATAGTAGGGGACTTTAACACCCCACTTTTACCAATGGACAGATCATCCAAAATGAAAATAAATAAAGAAACACAGCTTTAAATGATACATTAAACAAGATGGACTTAATTGACATTTATGGGACATTCCATCCAAAAACAACAGAATACACTTTATTTTCAAGTGCTCATGGAACATTCTCCAGGATAAATCATATCTTGGGTCACAAATCAAGCCTCAGTAAATTTAAGAAAACTGAAATCGTATCAAGTATCATTTCTGACCACAAGCTATGAGAGTAGATATCAATTACAGGAAAAAAACTGTAATCGTAATAAATATATGGAGGCTAAACAATATGCTACTAAATAACCAAGAGATCACCAAAGAAATCAAAGAGGAAATCAAAAAATACCCAGACAAATGACACTGAAAACACAACAACCCAAAACCTATGGGATGCAGCAAAAGCATTTCTAAAAGGGTAGTTTATAGCACTATATTCCTACCTCAAGAAACAAGAAAAATCTCAAATAAACAACCTAACCTTACACCTAAAGCATTTAGAGAAAAAAGAACAAAAAACCCCAAAGTCAGCAGATGGAAAGAAATCATAAATATCAGATCAGAAATAAGGTTAAAAGAAATGAAGGAAACAATAGCAAAGATCAATAAAACTAAAAGCTGGTTCTTTGAGAAGTTAAACAAAATTGATAAACCATTAGCCAGACTCATCAAGAAAAAAAGGGAGAAGACTCAATTCAATGGAATTAGAAATGAAAAAGGAGAAACAACAACTGACACCGCAGAGATTGCTACAAGGAGCTCTATGCCAATAAAATGGACAACCTGGAAGAAATGGACAAATTCTTAGAAAAGCACACCCTTCCAAGACTGAACCAGAAAGAAATAGAAAATATAAACAGAGCAATCAGAAACACTGACATTGAAACTGTGATTAAAAATCTTGCAACAAACAAAAGCCCAGGACCAGGTGGCTTCACAGGCGAATTCTATCAAACAACTAGAGAAGAGCTAACACCTATCCTTCTCAAACTCTTGCAAAATACAGCAGAGGGAGGAACACTCCCAAACTCCTTCTACAAAGCCACCATCACACTGATACTCAAACCAGACAAAGATGCCACAAAAAAAGAAAACTACAGGCCAATATCACTAATGAACATAGATGCAAAAATCCTCAACAAAATACTAGCAAACAGAATCCAACAGCACATTAAAAGGATCATACAAATCATCAAATGTGGTTTTCCCAAGAATGTAAAGATTCTTCAATATATGCAAATCAATCAATGTGATAAACCATATTAACAAATTGAAGGCTAAAAACTATACGATAATCTCAACAGATGCAGAAAAAGCTTTCAACAAAATTCAACACCCATTTATGATAAAAATTCTCCAGACAGTAGGCATAGAGGGAACCTACCTCAGCATAATAAATGCCATATATGACAAACACATGCCAACATCATTCTCAACGCTGAAAAACAGAAACCATTTCCTCTAAGATCAGGAACAAGACAAAGTTGCCCACTCTCACTGCTATTATTCAACATAGTTTTGGAAGTTTAGCCACAGCAATCAGAAAAGAAAAAGAAATAAAAGGAATCCAAATCAGACAAGGGTGAAACTGTCACTGTTTAAAGATGACATGATACTATACATAGAGAATCCTAAAGATGCTACCAGAAAACTACTAGAGCTAATCAATGAATTCAGAAATGTTGCAGGATATAAAATTAATGCACAGAAATCTCTTGCATTCCTATACACTAATGATGAAAAATCTGAAATAGATATTAAGGAAACAATCCCACTTACCATTTCAACAAAAAGAATAAAATACCTAGGAATAAACCTACCTAAGGAGACAAAAAACTTGTATGCAGAAAACTGTAAGACACTGATGAAAGAAATTAAAGACCATACAAACACATGGGGAGATATTCCATGTTTCTGGATTGGAAGAATCAACATTGTGAAAATGACTATACTACCCAAAGCAATCTACAGATTCAATGCAAACCCTATGAAACTACCAATGTCATTTTTCACAGAATTAGAACAAAAAATTTCACAATTTGAATGGAAACACAAAAGACCCTGAATAGCCAAAGCAATCCTGAAAAAGAAAAACGGAGCTGGAGGAATCAGGCTCCCTGACTTCAGACTATACCACAAAGCTACAGTAATCAAGACAATATGGTACTGGCACAAAAACAGAAATATAGATCAATGGACCAGGATAGAAAGCCCAGAGATATACCCACTCACGTATGTTCACCTTATCTTTGATAAAGGAGGCAAGAATATACAGTGGAGAAAAGACAGCTTCAGTAAGTGGTGCTGGGAAAACTTGACAGCTACATGTAAAAGAATGAAATTAGAACAATTCCTAACACCATACACAAAAGTAAATGCAAAATGGATTAAAGACCTAAATGTAAGGCCAGAAACTATCAAACTCTTAGAGGAAAACATAGGCAGAACACTCTATGACATAAATCACAGCAAGATCCTTTTTGACCCACCTCCTAGAGAAATGGAAAGAAAAACAAAAATAAACAAGTGGGACCTAATGAAACTTAAAAGCTTTTGTACAGCAAAGGAATCCATAAATAAGATGAAAAGACAATCTTCAGAATGTCAGAAAATATTTGTAAACAAAGCAACTGACAAAGGATTAATCTCCAAAATATACAAGCAGCTCATGCAGCTCAATATCAAAAAAACAATCAACCCGATCAAAACATGGGCAGAAGACCTAAATAGACATTTCTCCAAAGAAGATATACAGTTTGCCCACAAACACATGAAAGGATGCTCAACATCACTAATCATTAGAGGAATGCAAATCAAATCTACAGTGAGGTATCACCTCACACCAGTCAGAATGGCCATCATCAAAAACTCTACAAACAGTAAATACTGGAGAGGGTGTGGAGAAAAGGGAACCCTCTTGCACTGTTGGTGGGAATGTAAATTGATACAGCCACTATGGAGAACAGTATGGAGGTTCTTTAAAAAACTAAAAATAGAACTACCATACGACCCAGCAATTCCACTACTGGGCATATACCCTGAGAAAACCATAATTCGAAAAGAGTCATGTACCATAATGTTCATTTCAGCACTATTTACAATAGCCAGGGCATGGAAACAACCTAAGTGTCCACTGACAGATGAATAGATAAAGAAGATGTGGCATATATATACAATGGAATATTACTCATCCATAAAAAGAGACAAAATTGAGTCATTTGCAGTGAGGTGGGTGGACCTAGAGACTGTCATACAGAGTGAAGTAAGTCAGAAAGAGAAAAACAAATACCGTATGCTAACACATATATATCGAATCTTAAAAAAAAAAATGTTTCTGATAAACCTAGGGGCAGGACAGGAATAATGATGCAGATGTAGAGAATGGACTTGAGGATATGGGGAGGGGGAAGGGTGGGCTGGGACCAAGTGAGAGAATAGCATTGACATAGATGCACTACCAAATGTAAAATAGATAGCTAGTGGGAAGCAGCTGCATAGCACAGGGAGATCAGCTTAGTGTTTTGTGACCACCTAGAGGGGTGGGATAAGGAGGGTGGGAGGGAGACACAACAGGGAGGGGATATGGGGATATATGTATACATACAGCTGATTCACTTTGTTATACAGCAGAAACTCACAAAACATTGTAGAACAATTATACTCCAATACAGATGTTTAAAAAAAAAGAATATCTATCATAAAGAAGAAATATGCATATTTAATGAGTTGCTCATATATGCCCCCAGGCATACTAACATTTCAGATCTAGACTACCTTTCTTTTGCCATTTTCTTTTTTTGCTCTGGAATTCTAATATTTACTATGAGATTTTCCTAAAACCACCTGATGGGATGTCACTTAAACTTGGATTGCATAGTCTGATATTCAAAACATCTATTGGGTTATCCTACTGCCTTTGTGTTACACTTTTGATTTCACTTATAATATTATATTAAAACATGTCTTTCAAAATACTCTGTAGTTACCATATTTTATCTTCCTTTCACCTCCCAACACAAGAACATGGTTCTTCAAAATCTCTACCTACAAGTTTGACATATAAAAAGCACCAAAATGGTTACTATCATCATTGTGGTGTGTATAGTATCCTGGACAGAAAAGTAATTATGTGCAATTAATAAAATAATATTATAATGAATCTAAAAAGATTGATTACTTTTGGTCTTTTTAGTTAAGATTATTGAAGTACCATATCAGTAGGATGTATAAATGTCCTGTATCTTATACTTTTCTTATAGTGAGGTAATTAGAAATTATAGGGAAAACCATAGCAAAATGTTATGTACTTTTTCCTTGCATATTATATAGGAAATATTATTACATTTGCATATATATAGGAAAATCTTCAGGCATGTTCTATGATAAATAATTAGAGTTAAAAAAAAGAAAAAAACAGGGCTTCCCTGGTGGCGCAGTGGTAGAGAGTCCGCCTGCCGATGCAGGGGACACGGGTTCGTGCCCCGGTCCGGGAGGATCCCGCATGCCGTGGAGCGGCTGGGCCCGTGAGCCATGGCCGCTGAGCCTGTGCGTCCGGAGCCTGTGCTCCGCAACGGGAGAGGCCACAGCAGTGAGAGGCCCGCGTACTGCAAAAAAAAAAAAAAAAAAAAGAAAGAAAAAAACAAACAAAAATGGAAGCAAAAGTGAATACCAATGAAACCCAACAATTGAAGCATACTAGCAACTTGAAAAGACCAGCCATGTTTTATTTGTTTCTCCATTTATCTTCTCTTCTCTCTTGAGTACACTTTGAACAGTCTGTCTACCAAGTTCACAGATATTTCATATCTAAAGTAATAGTTACCATTTAACAGGATAATAGCCAACCCCATGTTAGAACTTTATCCAAATTCTTGATTAAAATTTCATATTCAATCAGGATATAGTGAAAGGATATGGCTTATTTTACTCTGAACTTATATAGTAGATACTCTCTTAAGTGGCATTCATTTATTGGTTTTATCAGAGAAACTTTCCCTATGTATTTTACAGTGAACACCAAACTAGGTTTCCCATGGGACACTGAACTCTGGGATCATGATGTCTACTCTCCCATAAATCCTTGTTCTTCTCCTTTGACTAGTTCCATCTCTTTATGTCAAGTTGTTATTGAGACTACATTATTTCATTAAATATGATGTAAATTGATTAAATATAAATAGAAAAAGGCTAGTAGTTTGCAGAAATCTAAATTGAATGTTTCAGACTTGATAATGCCCTATCCTGTCAGCATTGGAATATATAGTTTGAAATGCAATCAAATTAAGACAAACGTAAAGAAAATGAGGGTGATATTTTAAATTAGAGAACAATTCTACAAGTGACTGCTTTGCAACTCTCTTTGTAACTTCACTCTAAATAAAAATTACACCGGAAATGACATATAGGATATTATGGATATGGTTATTTAAGGAATATCCAGAGGACATCCAGATGGACTCATTAAAAGTAGGTTTTGCTTTACATCAATTTATTGGTCAAAGATGCACATGTATACGATTCCACTTATCTTTTAGGTCTGAATCCAGAGTTCAGTTACTGTTGGTTTACAAAGTAGTACTCAATGACTAGTATCCTGTGTCCCCATTTCTCCGGAGATGTGTTTCCTGTTTGTTTGTGGGGTTTTTTCCCCTACAAAATTAGATAGTTTCTAAAAATAACTGAATAAAAATGATAAGACAACACAGGAGGTGATGATTAACTTGGTAAAAGCTATGTAGTTAGTACTAATAGACATAATCCTGTTCTAAATTACTAGAAATCCATTGAGAATAACAATTCATCCAGTGGTCAAATTAATTGTTTTAGTGCCTCATAGAGTAAACTGAGAACTTCAGAGGTTATTTCCTAGATGGTGTCATGCAAAGCATTTTATTTTTTGTAGACTTTAATATCAAGCCACGTTTGGTCCCCCTTAATCACTGTAAATTGAACTGAATCTGTTATTCATGTGTCAATGTGAAAAGTAATGACTTAAGAAATTATGATATTTTTCAAGGAGAAGTAAACATATTTTGAAAAAGCTTGAATTCATGATAAGATACAATGGTTTATAACATGGCCTTTCTCTCCAGATTTTTGGGGTCCTCCTCTTCTTTTTTTTTTTTTCAATGTTGAAAATGGAGAGTATTTGATTTTTTAAAAAGGTTTTTATTAATACATGTTTTTATCATGTTTGGAAGTTGAAAAGTGCCTAATATTATCATCATACTGACTTCACAGATTCTATTTGCCAGAGGTAGATGCAAATGACAACTCTTCTAAAAGCAAGCAGGTGTAGGCCAGGCTCCTGAACTGCTCAAAAGGAAGCTGACATTTCAACATTAAAGTTCAAGGCACTGGATCATTGTTCTAGTCATAACAAACTGTCTACACTACAAAACCCTAGCAACACATTCTAGGCATTATGCTGTATATCCCTCTATTTTCAGTCTGAAAAGCTTTTATTAATTCATAAAAGGATTTTCTCAGCCAAGAGAAATTGGAAGCTGGCAGAACAAACAACAAAAACAGAACCACTCATTTCCCAGCTGAAAGATCTGGTCAGATTCATTAGCATTTGAATTGCTTCTGAAAAATTCCACCCATCACTGATTACCATATATATTTTTAATGTATTACTGCAGACTTATATTTCTATGCCTTTTCATCCAATTATGTTTTATAGAATATTTTTCATTTATAATGTTCTAAGCATAGATTATTACACATTACTCCAGTGTTATCATTTTCTTCTCTTTTGGAAAGGCTACAAATAGAGTCATAGTATAAGTGTTACCCAGAACAACAAATTATATCCTTTAGACTTGAAGTTGTTCAGGGTTTGCCCACTAAGCCTTTTTTCTGCCACAGTCTCATCAAGGTCATGACAAGAAAAAGAAGACATTGTACCATTTGCAGTTAACAATTACTAATAAGTTCATAAGTGATAATTGATAAAGTAAAGAAAGTAATTCTACCATAACCACTGGAGTTTTCCAAAATATGAATTTTTTAATATAATTCCCTAGAAAGTTTCACAATATAACAAACAGTGCTTACTTTCTTTGTAAAGATTTAATACATGCAATCATTTGCATGAAATGCACTAATCCTTAGTGTGTCTCAGAGATATTTACTTATATATACACTTAAATAATCACAAACAGGTGAGATGCAGAATATTTCACTAAGATACACTAAAATGCCCCTTTTCCCCTATACCACCTTCCAGAATACATACATTTATCCTGACTTCTAACTGAATATTCTGACTTCTGATTCTGACTTCTGATGATTCTGTCATCAGCAATGTATGTTGCCTCTTCTTGAATTAATAAAAATGGAGTAAAACTGTGTACTCTTGTTTCTGGTTCCTTCAATTAGTAAAATATTTTTAAGATTCATCCATCTTGTGGTATTAGTAGTTCATTCTCTTTAATTGCATTGTTGTAATCCATCTTATTATTTTAACACAGTTTATTTTTTAATAGCTTTACTGAAGTAAAATTCAGGTACCATGAAATTTACTCTCTTAAGTCAGTAAATTCAGTGGTATTTAGCATATTTTCAGAGTTGGTCAGCTATCACCACTGTATAATTTTAGAACATCACTCCAAGAAGAAACCCCCTACACTTTAGTAGTCAGTCCCAATAACCTCTCGCCGTAGCCCCTGGAAACCATTCATTTAGTTTCTGTCTTGTAAGTTTGTCTATTCTGGACTTTCAAATAAATGGAATCGTACACTATATACCACTGTTTGTTTATCCATCGATCTGTTGATGGACATTCAGTTTTTTCCAGTTTGGGGCCATTATGAATAATGCTGCTATGAAAATTTTTGCTTAAGTTTTTTTATCATTTACATTAATTTCTGGGTTTTATAAATTATAAATTTAGATGACCAGAAACTGTTGAACATTTTTCTAAAGTGGTTGTGCAATTTTCTAATTCTAATTCTCCAGGAATGTACGAGAGTTCTGATTACACCAAACTTCTCCAACACTTAGTATTACTAGTGTTGTTTATAGTATCCATTAGAGAATTTATATAGTAGAATCCCATTGTAGTTTTCATATATATATCCATGATAATTACTGATGTTAAACTGTTGCCTAGATGTCCATCTTCTTTTGTGAAGAGTGGGTTTGAATATTTGATTATTTTTATTGGGTTCTTTGTTTTCGCATATTGAGTTGTCAGGGTTTTTTATACATTCTTGATGTAAGACTTTGGTACATAGATGTGTTAATTTTATTTGATCCCAATGTATTTAGCAGGACTTCATATTTTCTTAATGATATCTTTTGAAGACAAGACAATTTTAATTTTGAAGAAGTTTTTTCTATAGTTAGAGCTTTTAATGTGTTCTAGCTGATAAATCTTTGCTTATACCAAGTGTGTGTTTTTTCTCCTAAATTTTTACCATTTACTTTCTTCATTTAAGTTTATTTTTTAATTTGTTGTGCGGAAAAAGATGAGGTTCATTTTTTAATGGCTATCCAATTGTTTCAGCACTATTTGATGAAAATACTGTCCTTTCCAAGTTGATACCATTTTTGAAAATCTATTGACCATATATGTTATGGATGGTCTTGTAAATCCCCTATTCTGGAGAAGTTCATTGAGCTATGTGTGTTTGCGTATGCCACCACCACACTGTCTTGAATGCAATAGCTTTATAGTAAGACATGAAATCAGATAGTGAAATCCCCCAACTTTTTTTCTCTTTCAAAATTGTTTTTGGGTATGTATTTTTCTTCGCATCTCCAAATGTAAATGAGCAATTTCTAAGAAAAAAAAAGATGCCAGGAATTTGATTGGTATTGTTTTGAATTTTGAATCAATTCGAGGAGAATGATATATTTAGCAATATTGAGTCATCCAATTCATGATTAGGATAAATGTTTCCATTTACGTCTGTTTAGTTTCTGTAAATATGGTTTATGCTTTTCAGTATACAAGTGTTGTACATAATTTGTTAAGTATATTCTCTTCGTTTGAGGAGAAGCCACCAAGAGAAAATATTTTAAAATCACATATTAAACAGAGGACTGAATCTTGAGTATATAAAGAACTCTAAAATATATAAGGAAGCTTAGGAGAGAAATTGCTCTGTATCCTGTTTGTGGTCATGGTTACATGAATCTATCCAAATTTTAAAACTCATAGGACTACACACCAAAATAGTGTGTTATTAATCACTATTACTAAGTCTAACTTTTTTTAAAAAATTAAAATCTATAAGACAGTATTACTATTGTTCCTTAAATAATCATTGTCATTATTTATATAAACCTGCATGATTTCCACTCGGGGTTTTCTTTATTCCTTTCTTAAGTTTTCTGCTCCCACCTGAGATCACTACTTTTCAGCTCAAAGATCTTTAGTATTGATATTTATAGTATTGCAGTTTTGTTGGTGACACGTTCTCTCAATGTCTGTTATTTAAAACATCTATACGGCATTTTAGTTGTTCAAGGATATTTTTGCTGGTTATGGAATTCTAGGGAGAAAAATCTTTCTTTTATCACATCAAAGATATCATTTTATTGATTTCTGGCTTCCATGATTCTGTGGGAGAGTCTTTCATCAAGTTTAGTGTTGCCCTTTCAACAATAATTTGTCTTTTTTCTCCTCAACTATTTTTTAGATTTTCTCTTTATCTTCCATTTTCAGCAATTTGATTCTGATATGCCTAAATAATTAATTCTACTCCCCCAGTTAATTCAAAGTGCTTCTTGGAATTTAATGAAATTCTTTAATGTATTGTTGATCTCGTTCATCAGTTTTTGAAATTTTTTCACAACTTTTTCTTAAAACACAATTTCTTGCTATGTTCTTTTCTCCTTTCCTTTCCTTCAGGAACTCCAAAGTTTATGTCAGAATCTGACAGTGTCCCTTCATGTATCTCATGTTTTGTTGTGTTTTATTTTGTTACTTTTTAAACTATTTTTCTCTGAGCTTCAGGTTTGGTAGTTTCCATTGATTTCCTCTTCAAGTTTCTGATCTTGTCTTCTGCTGTTTTCTTCTTATATAAACACATTCAATGAATTCTTAATTTCAGTTACTAATTTTTCAGTTTTAGTTTGCATATTTGATTCTTTTTAAATAAATATAATTTCTCTATTGAAATTATCAGTTTTTTTATCCAAAAGACTTAACCCGTTTCTCCATTTTTTCTTAACATGTTTATAGGAGTAATACTAAGACTTTTTCTGCTAATTTTAACATATGAATTATATAAATGCATGGTTGTATTGCCTCTATTTTCCTTGGACCGCATTTTCTTGCTTTGGATCACATATCTTGCTTCTAAATATACCTCTCAATTTTTACTAAATGTCAGACATTGTTTCTAAAATGACAAAGAGGCTGAACTTGAGGTGCATTTCCCCTGAGGCAACATACATTTATCTATTTTAGGTAGCCAATGATGGACTGATCACATTGATCCAATCAAGAATTAAGCATGACCAGGGATTGGTAGAAGCTTGCATTACTCTAATTTTCATGCTGGTTTCAAAGATCTTGAGAATATGACCTGTCATGTGTTTGCTGAACACCTGTCCCTCTGCCAGGACTTTGACTTTTAAGCACTGTTCAACTGTATGAATTTCATTCCACGTTTCCATCCTAACTCCAAGCTGCCTAGCACTTAGCTACAGTCCACTGGGAGAAAATTGGCAGCTCTGCATTTAGGCTCTCCAGATTTCAAACTGTCACATCAGCCAATGCAGCAATCAAAAGCTCCTCTGGCTTATCTTTACCCCAGCAGAGTCTTTCTGCTTAAGGCAAGCTTGATCCTCAGTCCATGCCCAGATCTGCAAATGCCCTTGGAGAAAAAATTGGGGTTAGGGGGTGCGGAGTGGACATCCACTTAACTGGAAAGGTCTCTTTTCTGTCTAATGTCTTCTAAATAATATGTTTTTGTAATAACTTTTTCCCTAGTTTAAATAGTGGAAATGATTTATTATGTAGAAGCTGCCATAGCTTCTACATAATACTTGGAAGCAGAAATACGCCTCATGAATGTTTAAGTGGGTTTTGGTAGATATTTTAGGGATATGCTGCATGATTGAAGACGACATATCACAGAACCTACCTTTAAAGTGAAACTTATTAATAGACTAAGATCAAGGAATACCACCCAGAAGGACGCAGAATTTTCTAAATGCAATTACGTATTCTGTAAAGGACATAAAGAATATCAATTCAGAAATAATTTAATCTGTCCACTATGAAATAAGTACTTACAAACTATTGAAATGACTGGATGCTGAGTGGTATTTATAAAAATGTGAAGTGTATAACTTCATATTTTCCCTTGATCACTAATTTAAATAACTTTTTCATTTATTTTTCATGGTCCTTTAATTGCTTGTCTTCCTCAAACATTTATTAATGATCTACATAAAAGAAAAATAACAGAATCAACACAGCCAGTGAGATCCCAAAGTTAAGAATAACTCAAGTAGACTCAGTAAAAAAACAAACAAACACAAAAAAATAAACAAACTGTTTAGCTCAGGTCACCCAGTTAATAGATTCAAAACTATCAACTATTAATAGTTTTTTAATGCTTCCCTAGTAAACTCACAATAATAAGCTCTGCCATGACTGCTTCCTTCTTCCTTCTCTTTCACTTTTAATCTTTTTTTTACTTTTAAAATTGACTTTTGAACTCCACTGTTTAAAACACAAGGAAGGAGCATAGTGAAGCAAGCGGCATCCTCACCTTGCTTAGCTCAGAGGTTTCACTTTATCATTCCCTCATCCTTAGGTCAAATCAAAGCAAGTCTAGTACATAGTACCTATTCAATAAATATTTCTTGAATAATTTATGAATCTCATTCAAGGAATACAGGAATAAATTATTGAATGAGTAAAAAAGAATATCACTTTAAGATTAGGAACCCCTGAGAAAATTATTTTATTTCAGATAACATAATATTCTCAAGTCAATTTATTCCTTTCTTTTTTTCATTTGAGAATGGGATATTTCTCACCTATGCTTACTTAATATTCCTTGTGTATCCTTGCTGTCTTTTTCTGTAAACTGAATATCAATTGTCCTTTAATAGTTGATCTTTGGTTGTCTAAGTTACATTTCACAGTAAGTAACATTTGTAATGCTGTTATAGTAGATGGATTTAATTTGCCATCTCAATGCTTTTGTACTTGAATAAGCACCTGTGCTATTTCTACTAGTCTTATGAAAAGATTCTCATCAAAAAAATATACTTTGCTGCCAGCATATTATTTTACTTACTATTTTACCTACTTTATATTAAATTATGAGATAATAGAAAAATAGATTAAATACAAAAGAAAAAATGGCAAATTAACTCCAGCAAAATTAAAACTTTTGTTCATCAAAAGGCACCATTAAGGGTTTTCCCTGGTGGTGCAGTGGTTGAGAGTCCGCCTGCCAATGCAGGGGACACGGGTTCGTGCCCCGGTCCGGGAAGATCCCACATGCCGCGGAGCGGCTGGGCCCGTGAGCCATGGCCGCTGAGCCTGCGCGGCGGAGCCTGTGCTCCGCAACGGGAGAAGCCACAGCAGTGAGAGGCCCGCGTACCGCAAAAAAAAAAAAAAAAAAAAAGACACCATTAAGAAAGTAAGTCAGTAAGCCATAGGCTGAGGAAAAATATACGCAATCAATACACCACGTAATGAGGACAGATAAGAATTTTAAAAGTCAATAATAAAAAAATAAATCAATAAAAATGGGAAAATTATTGAACAAATGTTTCACAAAATTAGACAAAGTACCTAATAAGCACATAAAATATGCTCAACATTATTAGATGTCAGGGAAATATAAAATCAAAATGAGTTTTCACTATATACTCCTGGAATGGCTGAAAGTTTAAAAGCTCAATAACACCAAAGGTTGGTATGGATATAGAGCAACTGGAACTCTATTAATTACTAGTGGGAGAGAAACATGGTGAAGTAACTTTGGAAAACTGGCAGTTTCTTTTAAGGATAAAAATTCACCTACCTTATAATCTAGTGATTCTGTTTCTATATATTTATACAAGATACATGAAAATATACCCATTATACTATATGTACAAGAATATTCATAATATCTTAATTCACTATAGCCAAACCCCAGAATGCTCAAGAACAGGAAATGAATAAAAAGCTAGTATGCCCATACTATGTAGTACTACTCAGTAATAATAGTATTTGTAGATGAATCTCAAAATTATTATGGCTACTGTAAGAAACCAGAGACAAACGAGTATATTACATGTGATTCCACTTACAGGAACTTCTATAGGTGAAAGTAAGCTATGGTGATGAGTTCAAACAATAGTTGCCTCAAGAGGTAGGGGTGGGGATTGACTGGGAGGAAGGGATGCAATGGCACTTTATGGGCTGATGGAAATGTTCCTATCATGATAGTGCTGTGAATTACCCAGGTGTATGCATTTGTCAGTTCATTAAACTATAAACATAAGATATACACATTTCCCTATATAATTTCTCTAAATATAAAATATGCCTCAGTTTATAATAAATAACTAAAATAAAAATATAAAACAAAAAGAAACCAATATTTTAAGTGTAGATTTTCAAGATCTGTCTGTCAGAATTTCATCCAATGCTATTTTACAATATGAAGTTGAACTCTTCTGAAGAATTATCAAGAACAACCTGAGAGCATCAATTATCTCCATTTTATACAGTGAAAAATTAAGACTCAGGAAGAATATGTAATTTAGTCAAAGCTACACAACTCTTAAAGCAATATATTCAGGATTTTAAATATGGTTACACTGTGATGACAGCCTGAACTCCTTCCCCATACTATGCTGCTTTTACATACGCTATTTTAACTCTGATCTCTCCTACATAATAAGCTTATTTTAGTGAAAAACAAAATTGGTATTATGACTTTTGGGTAGCAAAAAATTAGGAACAGCTTATGGTGTATATTAATAAAATAAGACTGTATGATTATGAATTGATTTAATACTGGAATGTAAAATTGACCTAAGAACTTTATGTTGATTGGGAAAAGACAGATAAACCAATGGATGCATGCATCCTAGTTTGGAAAAACATTGGGAATGAAAGAGAGATACATTGACCATGACAGATTATACTTCTCTATAAGGAGAGGTGAAAAATTATACACATGCCGGAGAATACACAATGATAGTACTAGGAATCACATAGAAGCTATATTATTTTTGTTCTAAGTTTTCAAAATAAATTGTCAGACTTATAAAGGTATAATTTACATACAGTAAAGTGAAAACTTTCTAGATGTCCCCTCGTTCTGTGAGTTTGTAAAAACTCATGCAATTGAATAACAACCACCACAACCGAGATATAAAATACTGTCATCACCTGAAAGTTCCCTAATTAGAGTCTGTTCCTGTCCATCACCCCCAGTCTATAGAAACTACTGATTGTATTTTTGCCCTCTAGTTTTGTAATTTTCCAGAATTCAGATAAATGAAGTAATATAGTATGCAGTGTTTTGACAACCACCTTCTACTAGACATCATTATTTTGAGATTACTCATGTTGTAACATGTAACATTAGTTCATTCCTTTTTGTTGCTGAGTAGTATGCATTGCATAAATATTCCACAGTTTGCTAATCAATTCACCAGTTCATGGATATTTGTGTTGTTAACATCTTGAGGGATTATCAGTAGAGCAGCCCTAAATATTGGCAAACAAGTTCTGTGCAAACATGTGTCTTCCTTAATCTTGGTTAAGTACCTAGGAATGGGATTTCTGGATAGTATGGTAAATGTATGTTTAACATTATAAGACTCTGTCGGGCTTCCCTGGTGGTGCAGTGGTTGAGAGTCCACCTGCCGATGCAGGGAACACAGGTTCGTGCCCCGGTCCGGGAAGATCCCACATGCCGCAGAGCGGCTGGGCCCGTGAGCCATGGCCGCTGAGCCTGCGCGGCCGGAGCCTGTGCTCCGCAACGGGAGAAGCCACAGCAGTGAGAGGCCCGCGTACCGCAAAAAAAAAAAAAAAAAAAAAAAAAAAAAGACTCTGTCAAACTGTTTTGCAATGTGGATGTAACATTTTGTGTTCCCACCAGCAATTATGAGAGGCCAGTTGCTTACATCAGTTTTTATTTATTTGATCCATGCTAATAAGTGTGTAGTATTATCTGTATGTAGTTTTAATTTGCATTTTCTTAATGATTTATGACATTCAGGTACTTATTTGCCAGTTGTATATCTTCTTCATATAAAGTGCTGTTCAAAACTTCTATGCATTTTAATTAGGTTGTTTCCTTTCTAATGAAATTTGAGTTCTTTATATATCTTGGTTATCAATACTTTATCACCAATATGCTTTACAAATTTTTTCTTTCTGAATATGACTTGTAATTTTATTTTCTTTTGAAGAAATAATGTTTTTTGAAGAACAAAATTTTTTAATGTTTATAACTTCCAGTTTATCAAAGTTTTCCTTAATGAACAGTGCTTTTTATGGCTCATCTTCCTAACAAAAGTTCACAAATACTTCTCCCATATTTTCTAGAAGTTTTATAGCTTTAGTTTTAAACTTAGGTTTATGATTCATTTCAAGTTAATTTTTTGTATAATGCAAGGTGTGAGTTGACTTTTTTTGCATGCAGATATCCAATTATTTCAGCACCATTTGTTGAAAACAGTATTTTTTTCTCCATTTAATTCCCTTGATAAATACGTCAAAATTGACCTTATGCCAGTGGTTATATTTCTGGCCTCTTCTCTTTTATTCTATATATCAATTGTTCCTCCTTTCACTAATATCACATTGCCTTGATTACAGTAGATTTATATTAATCTTGAAATCAAGTAGTTTAAAACATATATATGTATATATCATCTCCTTTTATTATGTAGTATCTAAAATTTCTGAATACACCTGAATTTTTTCCAGAAATTTTTTCTTCTCAATTATTTCATCTGCTCTATATTTAGTCTAAAATATGAAATATTACCAAATCATGTTTTTAAATCACAATTTAGCACTTTTATAATCCAACATATCCCCAAGATCATTACATCATCATCATTAACAAATAAGGCCTCTATCTTTCTCTAATTTGAAAATATTTCTCTGTATAATTCAATTTGCTTAATATGAATGGTAAGTTATATAACATACTTAGACTATTTTCAAGAAGACTTGAAATGGATTATGAGAAAGAAGATATGCATATAATAAGACTAATAAAATAGATATTACTAAGTTTTTCCCAGGTCTCTTTGCCTTTTAGGTAAAAATGTGTTCACGGTAGTAGTCATCACTCCTTCAAAGAAAAAAAAAATGGTCCCTAACCCTACTTACTCATATAAGAACTTCTAGTCACGTTCAAAGTCATTCCCTGTCATTTCTGAGAGTCCCCATGCAGTTGCTAACACTTAATTAAGAACTAGCATGTCAGCCAAAGTTATCCTTCAATACCTGTCATATTTTCCATTTTGCTCTGATCCTTAGTCTATGTCAATCTCAGTTTCCCTCAAAACCACTTGACAAAATCTTACCATTGTACCTTTGTCATATGTTCAATATAAGAGTCAAAAACCCAATAAGACTTTTATAGTTAAAAGAAAGGTCAATTATATGACTCAATGTTGTAAAGTCAAATGTATAACATTACAATAGTTTTCACTGAAAGCTCTCTTGTAGAGGGTTCCGTAACATGGTTCAAAGATGTATAATTCTGCCAGTCTAATTGAATCCAATTCAGTATATACAGAGAATCAAGGAACTGGAATAAATATCTACCTCTGAGACCATACATAAATTATTCTTATTCCTTTCCATCAATTTTGAACATACTCAGTGTGCAATTTTTTTAACTATATTATCCTGCTGATATAGTGTTGCCATTTCTACCTATTTGGGACATTGTCAGCCAAAACAAGTATAACTTGAAATTATTAAGTGAGTTATAGTTTGAGTAAACAGAGAATGCCATACTATACTGGGCCTCTAATATACTGCAGGAATCAAATTCAAAGGATTGAGTATTATCAAGTCAATCAATCACTACACTTTTTATACAGATAACCCATCAACTTTATGGAATCTGGCCACTCTCTGCCACACTAATGAAACTGCCTTTTTTAAAGATCATATGTGATCCCATGAATATCAAATCTAATCATCTATTCCTAGTCTTCAATATCTCTCTGCAGCACTTTATATAATTGACCAGATGATACTTCTTAAATACTTATTCTTCCTTGGCTTACAAAACACAATCTGCAACTAATTCTCTCAAAAATTTCCCCTCATTTCCTTAAACCAGATTTTTTATGATCTGTCATCTGGACAGGTGGCAAACTTCCTACCTTATTTCTGAATCACCTATCTGTTGACCTTCTAGCTTCTCCCACTGCCAAAAAAAAGTATATTTTCTAAAAAATAAATTTTTTTGTATCAATTAACTCATAAATTGTCAGATTTCCGATTAAACAAGGCATATTGAACAAATAAGCTTAATATAGCCCTCTCATGAATTATAAAAAAAAATAACAAATAGATTTTAAAAATGGCTAAACTGGTCAGATAGGTTCACTGGTGAATTATACCAAACATTTAAGGAAAAAAGTATACCAAGTGTCTACAATCTCTTCCACAAGATTAAAGCAGAAGGAATATTTTCTAACTCATTTTGTGAGGCCAAATCCAGGCAAAGACTTTACAAGAAAGTATAGACTAATATCTCTCATGAATATAGATTTAAAAATTCTCAACAAAATATTAGCAACTCAAATCCAACAATGTATAAAAAGAATTATACACAATTATACACTACAACCAAGTAGGATTTATCCCAGATATGTAAGACTGGTTCAACATTCAAATATTAATTAATGCAATTTATCACATCAATAGGCTAAAAAAGAAAAATCACATGATCGTATCAATAAATGCAGAAAAAACATTTGACAAAAGCAAACACCCATTTATGATAAAAATAGTCTTATTTAAGAAATGGTGCTGGAACAACTAGACATTCACATGCAAAAAAATGAATCTAGACACATATCTTACACCCTTCAAAAAATTAACTCAAAATGGATCATAGACCTAAATGTAAAGCACAAAACTGTAAAATTCCTAGAAGATAACAAAGGAGAAAATCTAGTTGACTTTGGACATGGCAATGACATTTTAGATACAACACCAAAGGTACAATCCATGAAGGAAATAATTGATATATTAGATTTCTCAAGAGCAACATTAATTTAGAAGAAAATTATGTTTTTCCTTCAAATTTCTGAGGGAAAATAACTTTACACCTGGAATTTCTATATCCAGCAATATTTTCAATTAAGTAGAGGCTAAAATAAAAGCATTTCTGACAGGCAAGTTCTCAAAATTTTGATCTCCCATGCACTCTTTTGCAGGAAACTACTGGAGGATGTGCTCCACCAAAAAGAGAGAGTAAACCAAAACAGAATGTGGTAGATGCTCTGAGGAGCTGTCCAGATTCCTCCTTATTAAGGTCATATTTCTTCAGCTGTTGGCAGACAGCCTTCATCTTTTGATCACTTTAGGAACTGCCTCAGGTGCAGAGACCTGCCCTACCCAAGATAATAGCATTTACCTGGGTGGGTCATAGCAAAGACATGACCAAAGTGTAGTTATAAAGACTTGCACTTTTTTTTTTTTTTTTTTTTTTTTTTTGCGGTGCGTGGGCCTCTCACTGTTGTGGCCTCTCCCATTGCAGAGCACAGGCTCCGGATGTGCAGCCTCAGCGGCCATGGCTCACGGGCCCAGCCGCTCTGCGGCACGTGGGATCTTCCCAGACCGGGGCACGAACCCGTGTCCCCTGCATCAGCAGGTGGACTCTCAACCACTGCGCCACCAGGGAAGCCCCAAGACTTGCACATTTTGACTTATGCTGGGACAACTCCTGAAGAGCCATTCTAACTCTAGGACTTCTTGTAGGATCAGCCAAGTTTCATTGAACCCATACTGCAAATCAACCTTCCCCTCTGACAAGGCTTGCTTCTTCCCCTCTCTTCCCATTGGTTGATCCCAAGGTACATCTTAATGAACATTCTACACCCAGATCAACCTCAGAGCCTAGAGAACCCAGCCTGTCTCACAAATAATGGAATGAGATTCAAAAACAAGGAGTTTAATGAAGAGCAAGATGAAGATAATCACTCAGATAATGGTGAAGGGAAATCCTAGGTCAACATCCATACAGTGGACTCAGAGAGCAAACAGTTCTGGCTAGAGCAGAAAGTCAAAGCATTCCAGGAAAAAAATATCCGATAAAAAGATGAAATTTATAGCATTCTGAATATTTTGATCATATTGTGAAGAGATTTATTTTTTTGTGATAAATGCTGAGGATGAAATAATTATGACCATAGAAAACAAAGCACGATCAGAGACAACTTGTAATATGTGGGGAAAATGAATGTTGTTCCAGAAAGTAAATGTAATCAATAATACCTTTCACAATTTAAATAAGAATAATATGCATGGTCATAATAATGCAAAATTGGATATTAAGCTCACCAAAGTTTATTACCTAACTGTTCTGTGGAGGAAGTATATTAGATATCAATTATTCACTTTTGGAATAATCAAGTATTTCATTCTGAGATATCAATAGATAATGTTGAAAACTGAAGAGCCATGTATACAAATTTTGCAAGATATTTAGTGATGTAGATAAAAGCCACAAGAAGTTCAAGATGAGAAATGGAGGGAAGGGATGAGAAGTTCATAGTTTTAAACTTAGAAACTATTAAAAATATACATTTATAATTTTGTTAAAATATTCTCAGGAACATTTTGTCTTATTAACTTCCAATAGTTTCCAGTACATTTGTCTCCAAAATGCTAATTCCCCTTTGTTGCGGTCTGAATATGTGTGTTTCCCAAAATTCATCCAATGTGATGGTATTTGAAGATGGGGCCTTTGGGAAGTAATCAAATTTGGATGAAGTTATGAGAGTGTGGCTTCCATGATGGGATCAGTGCCCTTATAAAAAGAGACACCCAAGATCTCTTTCTCTGAACGTGCACAATGAAAAGGTCATGTGAGCACACAGAGAGATGGTGGCTAGCTATAAGCCAGGAAGAGAGCTCTTGCCAGAAACTGATAATGCTGGCACCCTGATCTCAGATTTCCAGCCTCCAGAACCGTGAAAAAGTCCATTTTTGTTGTTTAAGCCACCAGTCTATGGCATTTGGTTATGGCAGCCCAAGCTGATGAATACACCCATAATAGCATTTCAAATTTTTTCGTATGCATCTTATATTCCAGGCACACAGTTCTCCAACCATGCCATACCTTTCATTCCTCTATACCTTATTAGCTTTCAACTTGTTTTCCCTTTTGCTATAATGATTTTGCTCACTTAATACATTTGGCAAACTCCTCATTCTTTTCTTCTCAAGTCCCAAATCAATCAACTGTACCACTTCCAGGAAGATTTACCCAACTCATCTGAACAGAATTAAGCACTCTTCTTACTAGTACTTAATCGTACTCAACATATTTCTATTATAGAATTATCATGTAGTGTTATGTTTTAATTATGTTTGCTTGCATATTTTTCCAATTGACTACAGATTCTAAAAGTAGGAATATTATTTATTAATCTCTGAATGAATTGTTGTCTAACACAGTGATTGTTTTACATAGAAAATCTTGCTAACTTCAATCAACACACAAAAAAATAATGTTTTGATAACTTTGCTTCAACTTCACTCTATGTACCTGCAATTTGTCTTTTCCTCTTGGTTGTTTCCCTCTACACATCATTTGTTTATCTGTAGTATTTGGAAAATTTCTGTGACCTTGTAAAAAAATAATCCAAGAATTCAACTCATAGAACACACATAAAAATCTGTTTTAACATCCAAAGGTATATTTACTTTTGATTTTTAAATTGAAATAAGTGGACTTACATAAAATTGAAAGAACTTTTAAAATAAAATTATGTTTTCTTAAAGTGGAAGAATTATAAAATTCCTCACATGTTTTTGATAACAAAGACTAAATATCAATATTATTGGTGTACAAAACTTCTAAGACAATTCTCTTTAAAACAAATTTTGATGAAGTTTTACAATCTCATCTGGTTACTGTGGTGATGAGTTAATCTGCAATGTAATTTTGTGTATTAGCACTATTGCCTGTTTCTTACATTTGCTAATAGAACTATAATTGAAGTATCAGGAAGAATATAGAAATCTGATATTATACAATGATTTGTAAATGTGTTGTTGAAATACTAAGCAAGTTAAAATTTTACATACATTTATAATATATATATATATATATAGACAATGATGTATACACAATGATGTTTACCCAACAACTTCAAATATTTCTTTTCTAAAGGATTTCAAAAATATCAGTCTCAATCTCTTATCCTGCTCCACTGGGATCATTACAGGACATATTTCCAAGTACAAGAAACATGAAAATAAGAATATTCAGTCAGCGTTTTCTATGAAAAAGCCAATTTAGCAATAGCCAACATTCTACTGACAGACTTAGGTTGGGTATGCCCTGTGAGGTAGAGGTACCTAAAGCAGTTGCTTCCAACTACCTAACACAATTGTTACTGAGACCACTGACATTATCCCTGCCTCCCACCTCTTTATTTAGGTATAATCTACATGTAATAAAATTCACCCATAAAAGTTCTGAGTTTGATAAACTTTGAGATCTGTATTCAGTCATGTAACCACTGCCTCAATCAAGATATAGAATATCACTATCACCCCGAAGGTTTCCTTTTGCCTTTTATATCTCCTGAAACCAGTTAAATATTTTTGTTTACCATTTCACCCATTCTTTCCTCTTTATGATATATTATATCCAGTTCATTTACAGCACGACTCTGGAACAAACTGCTATTTTCTTAGATGAATCAACTCTTTCTCAAGTCACCTTCTGGGTTCTGGCTTCCAGAGTTATTCTGGATGACACAACTCATATATGACCCATCACATTCTTTCATACTGAACTCAGGAAGGGTTTACATAACTAATCCATCTACTGCAGAGTTTATTTTTAAATGAAGACTCATATCGCATATGTAATTTTTAATTTTGGGTCCCATACAAATTATTACGCTCAGAGTCATTTCAAAATTGCTGACAGCCACTGCCCTCAGTTCAAATCTTCAATTCACTTGCCAAGTGCCATACAAGTCATTAGAAATGAAAAGATAACTCAGAAAAAAGTACACATTAAAATACATGAACTTAAAATATATAAACAATTGAATTTATCACTTACAGAGACAATTTTAAATATTTATATAGAGAAAACAACACTAATTTCTACATTGATATATTAATCTTATTATTTAAAGTCTCCAAAAATAAAATTATCAAAATCTAAAATACTTTTGATAAAAATACTAGATTAAATGTCATAAGATTAGCAATAAAAATAAAATTAATGTAACATTTTTTGCAGATATAGAATTAAAATATTCCAGTGACAGGAAACAGGTGTCCAACAATTACTTCAGTTTTCAGTTCCGTAGTTAATAATGATCACAGACAATCTAAGAGCCTAAACAGGAGGGAAAGCAAGAAATTGAAAGGTATGGAGACATGTTCCCTTAAAAAAGTTAAAGAAATAAATTTATGTTTGGCCCTAAAAGGAGGCAAGACTAAGGGCATTCTTGATAGATATCTTGAAATGGTTCGTGGGTTCCCGTTAAAATGAATGAGAAGACAGGATGTATGTTTCTCTAGAAGGCTGAACTTGATTGACTAAATGATGACAGAAGCAGAATTTACAAAAAAGGAAAATTTGTCCATATAATAGGCAAGAATATCTGTCTAAATTAGTGGTCTCAGCCTGGCGTGATTTTATGCCAAATGGGACATTTGGTAAAGTCTGGAGACATTTTGTCACAAGTCTGAATGGGCGAGGGAGAGTGTCCCTGGCATTTAGTTTGCTGATGCTCAAGATGCTGACAAACATCCTACAGTGCATAGGTCAGCACCTACAACAGAGAATCACCCAGTCCAAAATGGCAACAGCACCAAGATTGAGAAACCCTGGTCTAAATTATGGAGATGTACAGGAGGGAGGTCAGCTGCCCAACAGATTCTGGGACGTCCCTTTACTGACATTACTCATGAAAAATCTCAGCAGTTTCTTTAAGTATTGTTATATGATCCTTCTCTGGGTCCTTATACTCAGGAAACTTGCATTCTACTTTGTAAAGTAAGACATACATGTACGAGAAGATAAGCACCAAATAAAACAGGGTACCTATTTAACTTACACATTCTAAGACTTCAAAGGAAAAGAGGGAATCTAAACATGAGGATTAAGTGTACAGATTCTGGATACTCTCTTTGAATTCCGACCCCAACTGTAATATTTTCTAATTAGCAGGCTTAGAGCAAAATATCTGTCTTCTGAGAGCTTCCACATTCTCATCTGTAAAATAAAGACCTAAAGGTTAGGGTATGTGTAGGAAAAAGTAACTTAATATCTGAAAAGTGCTTATAAGGATGTCTGGCATGTAATACTAGCTATGATGATGATGATGGTGGCACCAAGAGATTCAGAGAAATTTTATGGAGAAGATGAGATTTGAGTTGAAATTATAGAATAGATAGACTTTAGACGGTTTATAAAAGAAAAAAAAACTGGTATTTTGTAGGAGGAGAGCATCAGGCCATAAAGAATGAAATACACTGCCCTCCTCACCCCATCTCTTTTCATTGCTTCCCTCAGGGCTACCTCCTTCTCTCCTCTCCAGAAGTTCTTATGTGGTCATTTCCAACCTGAACCAAGATGCTACATAGTGTAGCTTAAGTAGGGTAGGAGAGGGTAATGCAAACATTAACATTTTTATGTCATAAAAATTTTTTTTCTGCATTTTATATGTCAATGTATTTCAGCTGCTAAAAATAAACTATTTTTGATGTTTATAAAGTATTGTTTAAATTGACAGGTATCAATTATGCCATATCTCATATGAATTAAAGGATTAAGCTAGTATAAAAAGTATTTCATTTTCCAAGTGCATTATACTTTTATGCCAGAAGCAAACAAACAGAAAAGCTGCACAGTTCTCAGTGTCATGGTGAGTTGCTTATGTCCCTCTCTCCTGTGTGGGTTTGAGTATATATTTTAGAAGGGGGCTAATTCATCTGTTAAACTAAAATACAGAATAAATCTGCCTGTGTCTCATTCAAACATCACAGAAACATCATAATACATCTTTATCTGGAAAAGAGAAAGAATTCTATACATATCCTAAATTGAGGCAGTATAATAAATAACAAAATGAAATACCAAGTGCATTCATCTACATATACAGGCAATTTTTAAAATAATTTAGTCTCAATAACAAATATTGTTTTTGTAGAAAATAAGTAAGACTGGAGAACATAAGCAATTTCTTCCAAGGTCATCCAGCACAATGTTTTTAAGGGTAGAATCAGAAATGCAACCTCAATTTGCAACAAGATTTTCAAACTTGTCGGTTCTATAAATCTTATGGATTGCTTTCAGGGTCAGGGACCAAAATCCCTGGTATAAGGTGGTAACACAGATAAATCATTGCCTGTCATAGCCACACTTTATTTTTTAGAATTTTTGCTTTCGAAAGTCTACACTCCCAGAGCATATTACTTTTGTTCTTCTGTACAGTTTTCATTACCTATTACCCACATGAATGAAAAACTGAAAAATCTTTAAAATCTTGTTAATACCTGACAACTTTAAACATTTTCAAAAATTTTTTTGACAAAGAAAAACGTAGAATCTAAATAACAAAATCCCTGGAATGAACATAAAGCCAATAAATATCATACAAATGGAAAGCTTTATGAGCCAAACAATTTTTTTTTTACATCTTTATTGGAGTATAATTGCTTTACAATGGTGTGTTAGTTTCTGCTTTATAACAAAGTGAATCAGTTATACATATACATATGTTCCCATATCTCCACCCTCTTGCGTCTCCCTCCCTCCCACCCTCCTGAGCCAAATAATTTTGAATAGCGATTTAAGAGAGCGCAGAAAGGAGAGCATTATACTATACATGTTTATATACCTATATGCATCTTTTATGTATTAACTTTGTGGGAATCTGCCGATATTTCCTCTTTTAGCTCTACAGAAGAGCTCAATCACAAGTGTCTTTCTACTTTAAATGGTCTCAGGATATTTTGAGAGAAAATTTTAAATTGCTTTTATGTTCTGCCAACATAGCTATAGTTGAGAAATAGAGTAGAAAATGCATATAAATTAGGTTATTTTGCAAATTGGTAACATCTTCAATATTATCTTCCTCTTTTTAATGGATTTAAATTAGAAACACTAATGACTATGTTAGCATATTTTGTGCTCAGTGGGAGACACCATGGAAGGGATCTTTGGGTATATTTGGGGAGTGATAAACAGTTGAATATCATTAGCACCAAAATCAAAATAATATTACACTGAAAATATAGAGTTTTAAAGAAATGTCAACTGCATCTTAGTGAATTTTAAACAAACGTATGGGGTAGTTGTAAACCATTCTAAAATGAAGAACTTATTGAAAAGTATGATTTTCCTCTACTAACTTAAAGTTAAAAAAAAATCTATTCCTCTCTGAATCATTCTCAAATGAGCTCTGTCCTGTGTTAGAAAAATATTATCCTAGACATATTTATTTGCCAGGTCAAGAAATCTTTTGCTTATATTCATTCCTTTGCTTTCTTTTAGATGATTCTTTTTATATTTGAAAACTGGAATATGAACTGCTGGAGTCAAAGCATGTATGGTTACTCAAACAGAATTATTCTCCACTGGGATTTCATGACATGCACAAACGGGAACTTCACGGAATGTTAATGAGGCAAACACAGCTAAGGGGACTAGAGCTGGGAAAAAAAATCAAAAACAAGCTTCTCTCTTTCTCAAGCACCACATGATCTCCATTTCTGCTTCTCTTGGCAGGACTGTTGTATTTTTCTTTCTTTTTTTCCTACAGGTTAGTATTCTCTGTCTGAACATTATAGACTTTAGCCATTCAGGCATGTAACCGATGTGTTTTATAAATTGAGCTTAATGCTAACTGCCCAGCTGCCCTGAGTTCGGCTAGACCACAGGTTCTGACTACCTAGGATGGAAAACATTAATCCAGATCAGCTCTTTGTCTTCCTCTGGTTAGTATCCCTAAACCTGATGCATTCAACTAAAGTGACCACAAATATGGTCATGAAACAAAATCATTGATTCATCCAAGAAATATTTATATTTACTAGGTGATGAACACTGTGCCTAATGAAGATAAAAAGGCAGTCTTTGATCCAATGAAATACTGTTTAGTGGAACAGAGTCTTTTTTTCAAATAATCACATTAATTAAAGCATAATTGCCTGAGAAAAACTCAAAAGGAAACTGAGTGTTCTGGGAGAAAAGTCTGCATTTCTGTGAAAGTGCATGAAAAAGGAAATTCATTGATTTGGAAGGTCAGGGAAAGTTTTTCTGAGGAAGTGAAGTTAGAAATGTGTTTGGAATAATGAACAGGAGTTCACCAAGTTAAGGAAGAAAGAGAAGGTGAGAAAAGCATTCCTGAAAAAGAAAAACATGTGCAAAGGCCCTGTGGTAGAAGACAGAAGAGTGCACCCAACATATTGTGAGAAGGGTTCAGTAGCTGTTGAAGAGAGAAGAATGTGACTGGATTCAGTAGAGCCTGAAGTGGTAAGCAGGGGCCACTTCACTTGATCTTACTAATCTTTATTTGTCTTTATTCTTCATCCTTAGAACAATGGGAGCCTTAGAAGAATTTTAAACACGTCGGTAACTTACTGAGATTTTTGTTCGAAAGATGTCCCTAATTGCAGTGAAGAGACTGTATGGAGGAAAAAGTAGATGTAAGACAAATTGGTAGGCAAGTTAATAGTGCAAATAAGAGATGATAGAAGTTTGGCTTAAAGACATGGTAGTAGGAATAAAGGAGTGTTTAGAATTGAGAGATATTAAAGAACAAAACGGATATGACAAGCCTTATCTTCCACCCTAGGAATGGGAGACCATGATAGAAAAGGGGAAGGGGACAGAGCATGTAAACTTACTGATAGGTCTGTAGTACCCAAATAGCAAGGATTAAAGATGCCCATATTATAGGTTCAATTGTTTCCCCCCCATAAAGGATGTGTTGAAGTCTTAACCCCCAATGCTTCAGGATGTGGCCTTATTTGGAAGTAAGGTCTTTACAGGGTAACCAAGTTAAAATGAGGTCACTAAGGTAGGTACTAATCCTGTATGACTGGTGTCCTTACAAAAGGGGAAATTTGAACACAGAGGCAGAATGCACAGCGGGAAGGTAACGTGAAGACACACGGGGAAGAGATGGCCATGTTACTGGTGTGTTACATCTACAAGCCAAGCACTGCCAAAAATTGTCAGTAAACCACCAGAAGCTTTGAAGAGGCAAGAAACGACATTTTCCCTACAGGTTTCACAGGGAATGTGGCTGTGCTGAAATCCTGATTTTGGACTTCTATCCTCCAGAACTGTGAGATAATATATGTCTGTTGTTCTGAGCCACATAGTTTGTGGCACTTTGTAACAGCAACCCTAGGAAACTAATACAAGCTATAATCCTGGAAAGAATTTACCTGACCCCTATAAAGATTTACCTTATAAATTTGATATTATTGTTAGTGTTCTTAAAATGCCTGAAGCAATAATGACACATCAGAGTTTATACTGTAGAATGTATAAATTTCATACCTTCAATGAGTCACTGATTTTACATAACTACTTATGCCTTTATTTAAGATATCAGGTTATAGAAGGTCTAGTTTTCAGATATGTCACCATTTTTTTTATGTCATCATTTTTATTCAATGGTAAATGTGCTCATTTGAAATCAGCTTGAAAGACATGCAAAAGATGTTTAGGCCAAATAGAACTCACTAGACTTCTAGTTAAACATGGTCTGGTAGGCAGAATTCTACAATGGTTCCCAAAATCTCTACTCCCTGATATACATCCCTATATAATCCTCTCTTCTCAATGGGACTTGTGAATATAACAGAATTTTAGTCCTGTGACTAGGTTACATTATAGGGCAAATATAAAAGGGATTTTGCAGATGTAATTAAGATCCCTATTTAGTGGATTTGAGTTCATGGAAAGAGAGACTGTCTTGAGTGGGCTCAGCTGATTTGGTGAGCATTAGAAAGGGGGTCCAGACCTTCCCTTGAAGGAGAGATCTGAAGTGTTTTTGCTTCTCCGAAAGTTCTTTTCAGAAGAACCTTGAAAAGAGTTCTTTTCAAAGAACTCTTTTCACTCCTCCAACACATCCATGGGTAATGTCCATTAACGAAAATTCTAGATTATGAATTTATAACAATTTTCAGAAGTTATCGCCTGTTGCATACAGTTCACCTTGTACCCCGTATCATATCATGACAGACACCCAATATTTTAACTTCCCATTTACCAAGGGCCCCAGAAGAATGTAATGGGAATAGTATGGAGCTTATCAAATGAGACCATAGACCAATTCCACTCACTCTTATGTGTCACTTTATTTCTTTATACTATTGCTAGTTATTACCTGCACTTTTGTGACATGAACTGGCTTATCCAAAACCACTGGAACTTCAGTTTTCCTGTTCCGGAAAAAATGTATAGCAATGAAAAGATGCTCAACATTATATGTTATATAGCAACAATAAGAAAAATAAAACCTGATTAAAACATAGGCTGATGACCTTAATAGACACCTCACCAAAGGTATACAGATGGCAAATAAGCATATAGAAAGATGTTGTACCTCTTATGTAATCAAGGAAATGTAAGTTAAAACAAAATGGCACACCACTACACACCTATTATAATGGCTAAAATCCAGAACACTGACAGCGCCAAATTCTGACAAGGATATGGAGCAACAAGAACTCTCATATATTTCTGGTAAGAATGCAAAAGGGTTCAGCCACTTTGGAAGACAGTTCAACTGCTTCTTACAAAACCAAACATACTCTTACCACACCATCCTGCAATTGTGTCCCTTGGCATTTACTAAAATGCCAAAACTACAAATTCTTATAGGGACTAGAAAGGTAAAATAGTGTGAGCAGATTAGGTAGGAAGTAATAGGAAATAGTGAAGCCTGTGCTGTCACACTGTGTCTGTTCACCTAAAAGCACTTATGAATAATTTTAAAGATAATCCCACTGTCCTGACCAAACAAAACTCATCTGCTGGCCTGAAATTAGGTCTCTGGTTTGTAACAACTACTTTATATGTTTATACGTTAATTAAATGTCATGAGATTTTTAAGGAAAACTGGCAAAAAGAGTAAGTTACTATCAGGTAGTAGAGGAGTGAAAGACGTTTCATTCAATTTATAGGTGAGATTAATCTGGAGTGAAAGTGGTATCCCCTAAACAGAATTGGATTTTTAAGTTAACTAAGGTATGTAGAAGAAATTATACAGATGAAACTGTTTTTAAAATGAAGTGAAAATCTTGTCCTGGAAATTAGGAACAACTGGAATCAGGGTGGTTGGTGGGCAAAGAGTTTGAAGAGGACAAAGAATTCAACTTCTATTGGCTAAAACACAAATATAAAACAAAACTTTTAGCTGTTTTTCTGATATCCCAGTGGCTCTTACTCACAAACAAAAGAAAACAACTCTCTGCTCAAGGAAAGATATCACCTTCTATATTGCATTTTAAAAAACCACATAAACTAATACGCTTAATAATATAATCTAAAGTGTAATTATATAGTATGTGTTGCTCTATTATTCTTCTGCCATTACATCCTGCATCACTTGATAGGAAAACATGTCCTCACTGTCCTTACCTGATTCTGAAGGAACCACTTGAAATAATTTGGAGATAGATAAGAACGCTGAACCTTAAAGAAAAATAAACTTTAAGTCCAGAAATGAAACAGAGAAAATTGGGAAATAGGTGCTAATATGAAGAAATGAAAAGTAGGGTCAGATAAGAAAAAATGTTTTATGGCTCAAACTCCAATTCAACATTAGTTCCATGTGGAAACAAACTATTTTGTAATTTGCTCGAGTCTACTTTTTTGACCTTATTAATATTTTTAAATACCTTCTTCATTTCCTGAGAATCACATTGTGGTGATTGCAGGAATGATTTTTCCAAGAAGCATCAAGGAAAAACTAAGGACAAAAAAGCAATATTTCACCTTCCTTATCTATATCTACCATAATTACCTGGTTTTGCTGCAAAACATATTCATTCTCAAAATTCATAAACCCTTATTACTCCTTTAATTTTTGTATAACTGATATTCTGAGGAATTTCTCTAATTCACTCATTTCCTTTCACCAGTGCCTCTGAAATTTATAAAGAACAGAGAGATGGAGAAATGACTGGACAGGTTTTATGCACCAAGACCCTTCACCACAGATGTGGTAGTGAGTCATTCTGGGTCACTTACTCTTAGAAATAGAGGTTTTTGTTTCAGCACAGGTCAAGGGATATAACTGAACAGAGCCCTTCATGGTGAGGACTATCTCTGACTCCTCTTGACTATCTCTAGCTCCACGGGCCTACGTGACAAAGCCTTGAAAACCATCATTCTTCCTCCCTACAGGACAGTATGCCAGTCTTAACTCTGTTGCCTAAAGCTGATATGGGCTTGAGTTAGAGAGCAGGGTAGTCACTACACCCTGCAGCTTCTTATTCTAGCTCCTTTGCCTGTGTCCATGTTGGAGCCTAGTGTCAGGCCTCTGATTCTTCCTTTCTCTCATATTTGCTGAGAAAGTGTAGGTATGGATATGAAGTCACTGATCTAAGATGACAAGAGAACATGTAGGAAGCTAGGGTGCAAATATCTCTATTCTGGCAGTGTGCTTGTTAGCTTTGTTATTGCTATGACTCTTGTCTTAAACTCTTGTGTCTATACTTGTCACTATAAAACCTACTTGATTTCATGAATACTATTCTTCACTACTGTCAGTTTAAAATATCTGAAAAACCTTCAGAAATAGTATGCTCACTCGTGACTCAGCTCTTTTCTAGGTTCTGATAACTGTAGCTTGCTCTTGAACAATGAAATTGGCAAAAGTCCTAGTTGTTATTCTAACTTCCTGGTCTTCATAACCTAGACTTTCCTACTCTTGGTCATCACTGGAGTTAAATTGTTAAGGGTAAATATTGGGTTAGCCAAAAAGTTCGTTCAGGTTTTTCTGTAACATCTTACGGAAAATCCAAGTGAACTTTTTGGCCAACCCATATAATAGAAATTGAGAACACTTCTGGAGTCTGCAAAAGCTTTAGGGCATAAAGCCAAAGCTTTGTATTTTTTTATTCTAAATAAACAGGTTTAAGGTAATTCTAATTCTTTATTTCATTATGAATGTAATAGAAAAACCCAGTAGCAAACTATTTTCCCCTGGAGGTATATTTAATTTATGTAATAATGCATGTATTCATTCACCCAGAGACTACACTACGTAATGGTGACAAAGAATGAACTAAAAGAAATGGTTCTTGACCATAAGAAGACTCTTTGAGCTTAAAGACTGTGCTGCCTCATTCTCTCCTCCTCTCCCTCCCTCTCCTTCCTTTCCTTCTCCTTTGCAGGCAATTGTGCATGTGCGCTCTCGCTCTCTCTCTCTCTCTCTCTCTCTCTCTTAATATCCTCATGTAGCTACTTTGTTTCTTTATATAGTGTCTGCTCACGAGTGAATCAAAAGAACATGTCCCAATGTATACATGCTTATCAAGTGCCTGTTTGCATTATGCCTTCTAATGTTAAAATTGGATAAATCCTAAGTCAGTGTGGGAGAGAACTATATCAGGGCATGAATACCATCAGGCTTGAGGGAGTCACATCACCAAAAAAAAGAGTTTACCACAGCCTCTTTAAAAAGAAAAAAATTATCTATGTTTCTTGGAAGATCTTTATGCTGACACAACAGTTTCATTCAAATTAGTAAATGTTAGAAATTAATCTTTTCAATTAATAGAAAAAACACTGTCAAATGGAATTCCATATTTCAGTTCAACTGGACATTACTCTTTATCTAGATACAGTCATTTCTATGCATTAAATCTTTCTTTTACCCCGCCTACATTATGAATATATATTTTTGGATAATGTTTTCTTCTTTCAGATAATTTACATTTTCTATATGTTGTTAGCTATTTTTATTTGCTAAATTGATAAATATTAGTGATGCAGCAAGCTAGCATATGTTGAAAAAGGTAAAGTATAGCTATGTTTGTGTCTGTTTCTTCTCAAAGAAAATATAACCAATATATTTGTGTCATGATTTTCCATACATTTCTACTACAACTTGTTGAGTTTTAATTTCTTATAAAGTTTCATAAAACTTTCCATGACACAATTTTATGCCTACAACATAGAAGCTCCTTTGAGCAGAGAAATGATCTACCTGAATGTCAAAATTGCTATTCACAAGCCACACATCATTCTAAATTAATGCTATATCTAGCTGCAAGATAAAAATTTTAAAAAGACAAGTTTGAGACACATTTTAAGTGAGGCATGATAATGGTGTTGAGAAGCAATGCAATTTCATATCTGAGTAAAATAACATTTTTATAGCACACGGGTGTAAGGACAAATTCCAGCATAAGCTCACAAAGGAGTGAGAAAATTCCAAACGGTTTTAAAATATTACCTGACTTCTAATTATGATTGCAATAGGTTTATTTTTTGCCAGAAAATATATTCTTTGTTTCAAAGAAATCATTGGAAGTCTATTTTTTTAATTAAAGCTTTATGTTACTAAAAACGTACTAACTTATTAATTAGCGATACCATAACATTTGTCAAACTGTAATGGATAATAAGTAAATCATCTATAAAATAAATTTGTCATTGAATTAATTGAATGGCTCTCTTCTCTATTATTTGCAGTGTCAAATTACCCTATGTGCTTTATTTTTCTCTCTTTTTTAAGGTAAACTGTTAAAACAAAAAGGATGGAAAAAGGTAAAATCTTAAGTGTACTTTGATGAATTTACACAAGGTAAACATACCCTTGTAAAAATCACCCACATCAAGAAACAGAATATTCGTAGAAACAAAAGGTTCACGCTCATTTCCCCACTCATTCTTTACTGTATATTGATAAAGTTAAGCACTTTCCTAATTTCTATCACAACAGATTTGGTTTTGTCTACTGCAGAAAATCATGTGAAGAGAGTACATACAAGTACATAGAGTACTCTATGAATACATAGAGCACACAATAGAAACTATGTTGTTTCTATTGTGACTGACTTCTTTTACTCTAAATTACGCTTGTGATATTCATTCATGTAGTTGTATGTACTAGTAGTACATCTGTTTTCATGTCTATGTAGTCTTACATTCTATAAAAATACCCTGAGAGAGAAAAATACTGTATGTTTTCACTTGTATGTGGAATCTAAAAGTTAAAACAAATGAACAACTATAACAAAACAGAAACAGACTCACAGATACAGAAAACAGATGTTTGGGTTTGTGACTACAAAATGTCATTAATTTTGCTGTTGCCACAAAATGGATTGCAATTTTTCTTCCCTTTAAACTTTTTACCTTTCATTGGAATCAACAAATTTTGTGTAATATAACTCTTTATATTAATATATATTATATATAAATATATAATTATAATTATATATTAATATAATTAATATATATTAATATAATGCATATTATACATTACTTAGTAAAATTTCAAAACAAGGATTTTAGTAATATTCAATATTAAGTTCAAATAATCTACAAATGCCAAATCATAGAACCAACCAAACTTCCCTTTTTTCTGAGCTTCTTCAAAACTTCATAACCTGAAAAAGCGAAAAGAATCACAACAGAAGCTGGGGAACCTTAACTATCTACTAGAAATGAAAAGTAAACATCCTGAGCAACACTCTTTCACAGGTTATTCCAAATAGAGTCTAGAAAAAGACAAGTCTCTTTGTTTTACATCATTAATAAAATTCTATTTTTCAAATAGATCTTTTTTTAGAGCAGTTTTAGATTCACAGGGAAATTGAGAAGGTACAGAGATTTTCCATTTTTCTCCCTGTCCCACAAATGCACAGCTTCACCCCACATCAACACCCCCCACCACAGAGGTACATTTGTTACAACTGATAAACCCATATTGATAAATCCTTATCACCCACCCAAAGCCCATTGTTTAAATTAGGGTCCACTTTGGTGTTGTATATTCCATGTCTTTGGACAAATGTATAATGATGTGTGCCCACATTTATAGTGTCATGCAGAATAGTTTTATGGCTCTAAAAAATCCTCTGTGCACCATTTATTCACTCCTCCTTCCCCTAACTCCTGGCAACTTTTTATTATCTCCACAGTTGTGTCTTTTCCAGAATGTCACAGAGTTAGAATCATATAGTATGTGGCCCTTTTCAGTTTGGCTTCTGTCACTCAATAATATACATTTTAAGTTTACTCCATGTCTTTTCATGGGTTGATAACTCATTTTTTTTTTTTTAGCACTGGATAATACTCCTTGGTCTGAATGTATCATAGTTTGTGTATTCACCTTCTAAAGGACATCTTGGTTACTTTTAAGTTTTGTCAATCATGAATAAGCTACTATAAACCTCTGGGTGCTGGTTATTGTGTTGATATAACTTTTCAACTCCTTTAAGTAAATACCAAGGAGTGTGATCATTGGATTGTACGATAAGACAATGTTAACTTTTGTAAGAAGTTCCTACCTGTCTTTGAAAGTGTCTGTGCCATTTTGCATTCCCGTTAACAAGGGAGAGGTCCTTTTACTCCACTTCTTCACCAGCATTTGCTGTTGTCAGGGTTCCAGATTTTCGCCATTCTAACAGCTGTGTAGTAGTATCTCATTGTTGTTTTAATTTGCATTTCCCTGATGACATATGAGGTGGAACGTTTTTTCATAGGCTTATTGGCCATCTGCATATCATCTTTGGTGAGATATCTGTTAAGGTCTTTGGACAATTTTTTAATCCAGTTATTCATTTTCATATGGTTGAGTTTCAAGAGTTCTTTGTATATTTTGGATAATAGTCCTTTATCAGATATGTCTTTTGCAAATACTTTCTCCAATTCTGTTGGGGTCTGTTTGTTTGCCATTACTACTAAATTTCTATGTTGTTTTGTAAGGATTTCCCAGTACAGTAAAGCAGGATTAAAAACATAAGACTTTTGGGGGCTTCCCTGGTGGCGCAGTGGTTGAGAGACCGCCTGCCGACGCAGGGGACACGGGTTCATGCCCCGGTCCGGGAAGATCCCACATGCCGCGGAGCGGCAGGGCCCGTGAGCCATGGCCGCTGAGCCTGCGCGTCCAGAGCCTGGGCTCCGCAACGGGAGAGGCCACAACAGTGAGAGGCCCACGTACGGCAAAAAAAAAAAAAAAAAAAAAAGACTTTAAAATATTGGAAAAGAATAAATAATCATTATAGTTGGTAATTTATACAACAGTCTACAGAGAAACACAAGATACTAGTTGAAAAGATATTAGATATTGAAAAATTATTAGATAATACAAGATATTTCAATATATATAACCCACTAGTTTTTTTTATTCATCAGTACTGAAAGAAAAATGTAAAGAATAAGAGGACAGAAGGGAAGGAGGAGGAGGATGTTTACAAACACAATACAAGCCTATAAAAGATCTGGTAATAACCTGTTTTGAAATGTCCAAACCCAGGGTGAGGAACAATTCATAATGAAGAACATATTAGAAGGCCGAATAATAGAAATATATGCCAGATTAATGCATTGAAGCATTTAATGTAATAAATGTTTCTTTTCACATTTAAATTTTTTTCTCAAATATTTCAAACAAGGCCTTTGAAGTAAACTTCTAACTCTAAAAGAGTATCTGGAAGAGAAAATGTACAAGGAGAAATAAGGAAACATTTTTCAAAGACTAGTGAAGTTCTTAATTTACCAAGTCTCAAGGTTAATGAAAGGCACAAGTCTTCAAAAGGAAAGACCCTGCAAAGTGCTAACCAAATAAAAAGAAAACACTCTCACTTAGATATCAAAATATGCTAACAGCAATGTTAAATAAAGCCATATGATATTGGTGCTAAAAGTAGATACCAAAAAATTTAAAAGAATGAAGTAACCATAGCAGAATTAAGATATACGTTTTATATACACATGCTTGCGCACATGCATACACACAAATATACACATACCTATACAGATAGAGAGGTTTAGTATAGGAGCAGTGTAGTATTTCAAATAACATACAAATGTTCAGAAACTGGCCTTGGGAAAATTACTATACATATGGAGAAGAACTGAGTTAAATATCGAATTCATACCACACACAAAAACACGTTTCAGTTGGTTAAGAATCAAAATGTGTAACACAAAATTGTAAAAGTACTAAATGGCATTAAAGAAAGAAAATGTAGGATAAAACTACAATAATCTGGAGTTACATAAAATGTTCTAAAAATATATGAAACCAAAAATTACAAAGGAAAGTTTACTTAATCATATTAAAAAATCTCTGCAGCAAAAGACACAATAAAAGGGTTAAAAGATAAACAAGAAAAATATAAAATTATTCTAAAATCTCTAACAAAATTAAATATGAGACACTTTGGCAATGTAAATAAATAATCAAAAGAAGAAAAATACAAATGCCAAATTAACATGCATGAACACATTTGGCCTCACTAGTAACAAGGAAATGTAAATTAAAGCCACAATGAGATAACACCTCACTCCTGTTACACTGGCAATAATTATAAAACATTGTAATATTCCCTGATGGCAAGTATGTGACGAAATCATCATTCTGTACACATTAATGTTGAGAGACTAAATTATACAATTATTTGGAGAAGTTAGCAGTTTCCCTCAACAATTAAAAAATACACGCAGCCAGTTCTAGTTCACGATGGCGAATAGCCCTTATGCTTCCCTTCCTTTATTGCTAAAAAGTCACTGTTATCAAAAGAGGGAAATGTCTTAAAAAGTGATAAATTTACTAAGGCACTGAAATAATAAAAGATACTTCAACAAATCAAATATGAACTGTAGGTGGGAAAAATGTATTAAAAGTATTAGTGGGAACTTCCCTGGTGGCACAGTGGTTAAGAAACCACCTGCCAATGCAGGGGACAGGGGTTCGAGCCCTGGTCCGGGAGGATCCCACATGCCACGGAGCAACTAAGCCCGTGCACCACAACTACAGAGCCTGTGCTCTAGAGCCCGCGAGCCACAACTACTAAGCCCGCGTGCTGCAACTACTGAACCCCTGAGCCTTGGGCCTCTGCTCCACAACAAGAGAAGCCGCCGCAATGAGAAGCCTGCACACTGCAGCGAAAGTAGCCCCTGCTCACCGCAACTAGAGAAAGCCTGCAGCAACAATGAAAACCCAATGCAGCCAAAAATAAATTTAAAAAAAAAAAGTGTTAGTGGAACAAAACTGATCCTTAACTCAAAGCTTAAGAGGATGGAGCATGGTACATGCAAAGGGAAAAGCAGAAGAAGCAGCAGTACCCCCTACATGGAGTATGAGGGGACTGGCCACTAAAGTAATTTGATTGGTGAACTGGCTATAGAATCAATGTGGAATTTACCCCTCACTGGCCTTCAACACACAGTTACTACTCAGAGTCCTGTACTTCCACTATTAGCATTCACCCTCTGGTTAAAGTCAGAGAAATAACTTCTAAAGAAATGAAGCCGCATGTCAAGAGTGGAAGTGGGGGTGGGTGGAGGCTGGCATCACAGAGTCAGGGTTGACATCCCATCCAAACTTGACATTTGGGGCTGAAAGCCCATCCTCTCTGATTTCCTGCAGTTTGCTCAAGTAACGTATAACCTGTCAAAAGATAAGCAGACACACACAGGGAAAGCTCCTCTTTCAAAAATGATGCAGGTGATTGTATAGAAAATCAATTCTTAATTGTTACTTAATTAAGTCTAACATTCATAAGTATGATCTGGCATCACCAAGCAATGGAGGAAAACCAACAGCAGAAGAGTAAATTATCAATGTAAACAATAGAAAAATTGTCCCAGGAATAAACATTAAAAATTTACTGAAAAGAAGGAAATAAGAACAACAACAAAAATCTAATTAGAATTCTCAGAAAGATTTTTAAATACCGCAGTCAAAGTAGAAATCAGGGTAATATGAAAAGGAGGCAATCAGAGGAAAAGAAAGAAGGCAAAGATGTGTGCCAGCCCTATTACAGGCTCAGAATAGGTCTGTAATTCTCGAATGAGCCTGTTGGGCACTCTTTCCGGTCTGTTTTCCACCCCACTAATGTCAGGCTTGGCCTTCTTTTGTGACTTGCTTTGGGCAATAAAATCCAAGCATACTGATAAATACCACATCTAAGAAGAAACTTTAAGAGATATTGCATGACTCCACCATTGTTCTTACACCACCAAGAAAATAGCAGGTACCAGATAACTGTATTTTCATCTAGGTCTCAAAGAGAAGAAGATACTTGGAGCAGGGCCACAGCCAAAACTTAACACTGGCCCAAAACAACTGTTAGAATAAGCCACTAATATTTTAGAGTTATTTGTTACTACAATATTATGTAGAGAAAGTTTGCCAACATAAACATCTAAATAAAGATTGAGAGAAAAGGCCAAGCAAATCACCCAAAAAGTAGGGCCAAAAGATGAAGAGAGAGAATGCATGAGAAAAAAAGCTGGCTGAAGATCAGTTCAGAAAGCCAACATCACCTAATGGGGCACCAGAGCAAGGCATCAAAGAAAGTAAAGGGGTGGGGAATGATGGCAGAAAGAACATTTGCTAAGGCTAGAGAAAGATACAAGTTTTCAGATAATAAAAATCACAAAGTAGCAAGTAGGATTTTTTTAAAGTACTCATTTTCATAAAATTTCAAAGAAAAATTGAGGAGCATAAAATCTTACAGATAAGAAAAACCAGAATAATTAGAGAGCAAAAATAAGATTGAAAAGAGCTTTTTAATATTAGATGCTGGAAATTAATGAGCTAAGTCTTTAAGTTTCTAGGAAAACTATTTTAACACAGAATTCCATGCCGAAGCACACAACAACAAAACTTGGGGAAATAATTCAGAAAAAAAAAATATAGTGACACATGGGATCCTTGATATAGTGGACCTAAATCTGAGAGTATAATAGAATTTGTAGTATGACAGTTGTAAAGTAGGCCTAGAAATAATTCTGTATATGCTAAATCATTTAACAAATAAGTTGACTAAATATCTGAAAGCTATTAATGGTATGAGGAAAATATTGTTTGTTTGTTTGTTTTTTACTTGCCATCTGTCAACAAGAAAGGGAAGATAATTGTGCAAGAAAAGCATGGTCAAAATACAAGAGTTAAAATTGTATGGTTTGAAAAATGTATTGGAATATATGAAAAAATTCATTCATTGTGATACTTAAAACAGCTCTGGCATGAGATTAGTTACTACATTATGTTTTGTTCTCTATGAATCCATTGAAACTACCTTGTTCTAATGTGAATATTTATACAAATGTATTAAAACTGTCCCTTGCCTTTATGTATTTTCATTTTTAAAGTTATAATTCAGACAAAACAAAATTTTAAAATAATTATATAACACTTCTACACCCATTATTTACTAAGAAACATTTCTGATGTGATTTAGATCTCCTATGTACATGCTTTTTCAAGTTACTTCCTCTTTGATATATTCTCAGGAGGAATCAATACCATTATTTAGTGTTTATCATTTTTACATGCTTTTACAGCGTATCACAAGTGTATCATAAGGTTAAGCAAATATTAAACTTCATATAAGTTATTCTATGCCATAATATCAATGTATAAGCTATTTTTTATTCTGTATTGTTTTGAGAGTTATGTATTTGATACTTGTAACTTAGAATCATTCATTTTAATAGCTGCATAGTGTTTCTGGTATTGAGACCAAAAATCCTCTATTTTCCTGTGAAGAGATATGTATGATATTTCCAAATTTTAGTCTTATTACAATGAACATTCATGATTATTCCTTGTGTACATTGTAAAAATTCCTATATGACAGTGGTGTTCAATTCAGTCAAATTCATCACCCCACTTTTCATAGCAACTATTTTGTCACATGCCATTTACTCTCTCTTAAAAGTATTCATAGATAATATACCTATGTATTATCTATTAAAAAATAAATAGCTATATAAAACAAAAAATAAAGTAATTTAAAATAAACAATATGTATTTTTAATAGGTAAATACTCAGGGACAGCTGCACTTGAAGTCATAATGAAGTAGGGAGATTTACTTGCCCCCATATATGGAATCATTCTGAAAGCAACATGATGTTGGAAATAGATATTGTTTTATGTTATAAATAGACATCGATACAGGAAGATTGTATCAGTGACTTAAATACTATGAGCTGTTCTATTGGGGGTAGTTTCCAAATGGTGAACAACACATGGTAAATTTCCAGACAAAAGAAAATTTACTCCCAGAAAGTTCAGTATATACTGCTTCATTTTTTAATATAAAATGATGTTATATGCTAAGCTCAGGTTATTTAAAACAGATATTTCACTTAGGCAAGTGCCCAGGAAGACATTTGAAAGAAAAAATAGCTGTGGACAAAACAATTCTTTGTTGTATGGGATTGTCCTGTGTATTCCCTAATATTTGGCTTTTGTGGACCTGCCCACTACCCACAAGCAGCAACCTCCAATAGTTGTGGTAATTATCAATACCCCATACATTTCCAAAACACTTACTAGCGTTGAGAACTACTCAGATACTGTCTTAGGAGAACTTCTAAGGATACACAGGAATTGCTATGTATTTAGAAATGAATTGCTACATCATAGGCATATACACCTTCAATTTACCAAGTAACCCTTACTATTTCTCCAGAAAAGTTATCCTAATTTACACATCAACAACCAGTATACATGAGTATCCATTGCTCCACATCTTCATGCACATTTTTTTTTTTTTTTTTTTGCCGTACGCGGGCCTCTCACTGTTGTGGCCTCTCCCGTTGCAGAGCACAGGCTCCGGACGCGCAGGCTCAGTGGCCATGGCTCATGGGCCCAGCCGCTCCGCGGCATGTGGGATCTTCCCGGACCGGGGCACAAACCCATGTCCCCTGCATCGGCAGGCGGACTGTCAACCACTGCGCCACCAGGGAAGCCCTTCATGCACATTTAATGTGGGTAAAATTTTTCATTTTTGTCATTGTGAAGTATGTGAAACAATATATTTTTAAATTTATTACTTCCATTATTGGTCATGTTGAGCATTTATCTTATATTTATCAGCCATGGAAGTTTTCCCTTCTTTGAACATTAAAACAATTTATAATAGTGAAAATTTGTTAACAACATAGAAGTTTACTAATAGAGAGAAAATTAAATAAATTATAACTATTATAAAATAGGATGCAATTGCTAAAAAGAATGAGATAGAACTATCTGTACTGGCATGAACAAATTGATTAGACATAATGATGCTAGGAAATAAAGACCTAGAATATTATGGAGCATATGAACTCATTTGGGTACACATACCTATACCTATACCTACACCTATACCTAAACCTATACATATAACTATACAAATGTTAGTAAAAGTCTCAGAGGGACATATTCCAAATGTAAGCAGTATGCAAGAGAAATACAATTGGATAGAGCAAAATAGCCTTTCAATCTTTTCTCTGTACCAGCAGTTCCCAACCTTTTTGGCATCAGGGACCGGTTTTGTGGAAGACAAGTTTCCTACGGCGGTGGGGGTGGGGTGTGGGGGATGAATGGCTCAGGCGGTAATGCGAGCGATGCGGAACCCAGATGAAGCTTTGCTCGCTCGCTGCTCACCTCCTGCTGTGCGACCCGGTTCTTAACAGGCCGCCCACCGGTACCAGTCCACTGCCCGGGGGTTGGGGACACCAGCTGTATACCATTTTATTTGAAATTTTATATAGATGATATAATTATTACATTTAATATTTAAATAATAAGTAATTAGAATAAAAGGAGATAAACATTTTTTGTTAGGGTAGCAGCAGGGTAAGAGAAGGGAAAACTTCAGTTTTTCTTTTTAGTTGCTATATATTTCACATTCTTATATACATAAATGCTAGAAATTAATTCTAAGTTGACCATGTTGCTGAATGGTAGACAATAGGATAAGGAATAGATGTGAGGAAGCCCTCCCTAGTGGGTACTAGTTCAAGTCACATTTCTCAGTAACAGAGACTCAAATATAAAAACATGATGGTAAAACACAAACAAACACCCAGGTAAGCTTTCATAACATAATAAAAATGTTCTCAACATTTCCTGTTAGAATTTCTCTCATTTATCCAAGTAAAATTATTGATCTGCTCAATGTTCTTGGATACTGCTACTATATTTGTATATCTTGTCTTCCAAATTCCAGAGGATATGTTTACATACTAAATATGTATCTTCAATGATAGAAACATTAAAAAAAACAGGAATTAGCATAGTTTCATCATTTACTTCCATAATCGTTGCTATCATGTTGTTGGCATCCGTGTTAATTGAAACTGTCTCCAAGCCTTGCTTGAACAACCCAGTAGGAGGAGTGCTATTTTATGAGATATCCTGATCAGCTTAACTAAAATAGGCAATACGTAATTTGTATTTCTGAATAGGAGTTTGTGGATAAGACAATTTATGAAAATAAAATGTTGTAGCTCTTCTAACCACTCAAAAGGAAACTTGCTCCATTTCCCTCCCCCATTCCCTGCTCCCTGGAAAGTAAACATTATCTGAAAAGCTGACCTTTTTCTAACTTAAAACTTAGCTAAACACTCTAGCCAATTCTGTGTCAACATTCCCCTCATAACATTTTCAGGAAGAATTCCACTTCAATCCTTACCAGTGTTTTCGAATAATATGATGTAGGAGTCAGCTGATGGCTACAGCCCTATGCTTCAGCCAACATTCATATTGTACAAATATTATGATTTTAGAATTTATAATCTACCCGCTCCACTCATCATTTAAAGCAGAAAGATTTCTGTGGAAAGAAGAGAAATTGAGTACACATGGTAATCTTAGGTTTTTTAGCATTCACTAATATTGGCCACAGTTATATTTGTACTTTATCAGAAAGTAATTGTATTTCATCACAGTGGGAAAGCTGAGAAAAAAATGTTTTTCTTCATGGCAAAGCCCATTATTATAAAGCAACAAAACTGTACTATAGAGAATTATTAGAAAGCAGATGTGAATGCACACCCACATTTATTTCTTTGTCTATAAGATTATCATTTTCTGCTCGAACTGAGATGTCAAATAGAAAATATTTTCATTAAAACAGAGTGAGTCTTGTAGGCATTTCTCTCCTAATAGGATCTGCTACCTTTATTTTATAATTTTCTTAATGAACTCATCTTTCTTAACCAGGAATCTTAAACAAATAAGTTGATTTAAACTCAAGATACACAGACAATTGATTTGTTCCACAGGGAATGACTGTGCACTAATTCATAGAGATTCAGATGGCTGTCAATGCCATGTACAAGCAATTTCCGTTAGTGTGGCCAGGGATGCAATATGATTATATAAAGACCCACTACCTTTTAAATTTAACTGAAAGAATGAGAGAATAAAGGGAATATTCTGTTGGGTTGTTTAGCAATAATGCTTTCATTATTTTATGAGAGGTCCAGGGGGTTCATCACCTCTTGAAACAATCTGAGTTCAGCTGACACAGAGTAGGTATTGCCAGTGTCCAATATCCTGAAGAAGTTGTTTTAACTACTTAGGTTACTGAAATATTATTTAGGGCAATGTATCATTAATTTAGTTGGGAAACAAATAATAAACCCACATTCATCAATTCCTGCCATACCAGCAATCCACATGTAATGTAATATAACTCTGAAGTTAGAATGATGGAAAGAGGGTTAGAGAGTAACAATGGCTTTTGCAGTGATTCAAGAAAATGTAACAAGATAACAGCATGGAAAATCAGAAAGGAATAGAGGATGGTTCAGAAGTAGAATAAGCAGGTTTGGGTAGCTTGATTTGGGAAATGCAAGAAGAATAATTTATTAATGATACCCTAATATAAGTTGTTACATCATAATCAGTCCAAAGTCATGTTGTACTATCTATGCAGCATGAGATTTGTCTTAAATAACGGGTGGAATTGCTGAGAAAGTCCCCAGGCCTTAAATCACACTGGAAACAGCCAAGGATTCAGAATATGATGACTGGTGTATTCTTCAAGTTATTCAGAATTCTTCACCAAAACAGACACATGATTTTTCTGTATTTGGAACAGTAGAAAGGCATTTCATTTTGACATCCTTGTAAGTCATCTTCTGAACTTTATCCTAATGACCTTTGAGTTTGTTTTATAAGATAAAGATCTCTATTTTTAAAGTTCATTTTGAAATGAAATACTAAAAACTTGACATCTTAAAAGTGACTTGCCAATATTAATTACAGAACCAGATCTGTATTTAGATTTTTGGAAGACAACTCATAATTTCACAATTCCTGGATAGTTATTTTCCAATAGATCTTCAAGTCTATGGTTTCTTTCCTTAATCTTTTTATATGGTCCTTTTATTTCCCCTTTCATCTGAATTTTCTGTTACCTCTCTTATACTACCCAATTCTCCCCAACATGAAGGCCAAGTTTATTAAGAACTTACGTATGAATTAAAAGGTACTGGTTTAAAACAACACTCTGTGGTCCCCCGTGCAAAAACAAAAGGTGAAATTGTGAGGCTATTACATATTAGGGCCAGGAAATCCAGAATTTTCTGAATATTGTTCTTCACACTGCAGTCATACCTCCCCATTTGGTCTTCAATCAAACACATATTATTTTTCAGAAGTTGCAACTGCTATCAAATGAGAGGCAAAAGGATCCCAGGCTGGAGTCATATAACTCAACCCACAGAATATTTGTGAACCGCACTGTACTATGCAACTTTGTCCTAAAATGTTTTAGGCCTAATAGTTTCAAGCTCAAAAAGGCCATGAAGATGGCTCAATCTTTTAAAGATGAACATTCACCCAGTATTGGCGGTATGGAACCAGAGCTATAGAGCAAAGGATGACAAGTTGGCACGTGGTGCCAATATTACCACCACTACCTAACTCCAAGTAGGACAACGGGGTGAGATTGTGAGAGCTTTCAACCTCTTTCCTGCAGAGACAATCCCTAGCCCTTATTACTCCATCCTGTAGAAGGCAGAAAAGGAAGAGAAGCCACACCCATGCACCCTGCCCTTTAATGCATAGTGATTCCACCCATTACAGATGTGGACCAAACGGTGTCCTATAATATAACCAAACAGAGCAGCACCCTTCCTACTCTGTGAGAAAACAGGATGCCCGTGGGAGGATGAGTAAAGGCACTTCAGATGCAGATCTTCTGACACTACATCCCTACTGTCTTTGTTGTTTCTCACCCAAACCAGCTCCTACATTTCATTTAATTATCTGTTGAAAACATTACCATTTTTACTAAACTCATTTAAATGAGTTGTGGGAATAAGAAGGAAATCTGCAAGAAGATACTGTGGAGTTGAATGTGTCAATTACGTTAATATTATAGCCCTGAGAGACTGAAAAGATTACTTTTTAAAATTTATTTATTTATTTTATTTTTTTGCGGTACGCGGGCCTCTCACTGCTGTGGCCTCTCCCGTTGCGAAGCACAGGCTCCGGACGCGCAGGCTCAGCGGCCATGGCTCACTGGCCCAGCCACTCCGCGGCATGTGGGATCCTCCCGGACCGGGGCACGCACCCGTGTCCCCCACGTCGGCAGGCGGACTCTCAACAACTGCGCCACCAGGGAAGCCCAGAGATTACTTTTTATTCTGTCCCTTCCTCAATTTTTACATTGTTTGAGTCAAGGTCCTCCTTTAGGGAGAAATAGTTTAAAACAAATGGCTTTATATTTACCTAATTATTTTGCTTCCTTCCAAAAATTTGCTTCATTATGCATATGTTATGTCTAAATTTACTGTAGATCAATTTATCTTGCTTTTTGATAGAAATCTAATTGTCCCCTCTGATATATAAGATGGAAAGAATTAAGAACCTTTGAAACACCTATCAGAAACTGAATATTTCAGAAGTAGGACTTAATTGGTGGTGGTAAACCACAACCGTTAGAAAGGAAATTATATTGCCTATGAAGACAGCTCTGCTTGTTCTTTTTTTTCTGTTTATTATCAGTTGTGGATTATTCTGGTGACCAGATGGCGTAAATCTGAGAGAAGTCAGAGAAGATATTTTGCTATTGGAGTCTGCAAGTTATTTCTAAGGGTTTCCTTCTTTCACACCTATTTAAGTAAGACGAATCTTACATCAGTATTTACTTACAGTTCCATGATGTTGACAAAATCTCCTGATATCCGATGGCACAATAATAGTGACAAAATTTTCTTTCAAGAAACATCTGGGGAACAGATAAGACTTCTCTTTCAAAACACTTTTAATGGCAACACCACCACTAACAAAGCAAAGCAAAACCTAATATCTATTTTATGAAAGGAGTATGTGTTAACCCCACTAAAGTTTTCAATACAGTAGAATAAGGATCACACATTTAACATTGCACTTTATACACCTAGAATAAACCCAGTTTTTATGGGTATCATTTTGTTACTGGGGAATATTTTAGGTATATTGGGGCATTACATGGGCATGTTTTGTTAGTAAAAGAAAATCCTAATGTATAAGACTCAATGAAGATAGATTACACATTTTATTCTTCTTCCCAAACCATTGCTCATGTATTTCTCTCTCCGTTTATTCTATTTACCAGCTGTAAAAACTAGAACTCTTGGGAAATATGTCTACCTATTTTATAAAATCCTTAGAACAATAAATGTTTTACTGAAGCACAGAAATGCTATTTATATCATAAAATATAGCAAATAAAACTACTCACTCTTATTCTTTTTTAGCTCATCAACACAATTATGTGATGCAAAAGTCCCAAATCTAAGAAAGTTGAAAACAGACTATAATTGGTTTTGTTGATTTGTGACCAATGTTCTCACTCAAGAGCTTCACAATCTCAATTTTGTCATGAAAAGTACAAGATAGCAATGTCTACTTGGTAAGTTAATACATCCCTGCCTTATAAAATCTAACAATTTTACTTCCACTTTATTTCAAATCCCTACAAAGAGGATGAAGTTAATTACCTTTGCTGATCCCGCATGATTTCAGCACTTTATTTTCTTTGAGGTATTGTTATAAAATCTCTGAAGAGAGACTATGTTGTGTATTTTTTAGTAATAAACACAATGAAAATTGTATTAGTTCTTAAGCCATACTCCCTTAATCCATTTCTCTGTTTTAAAAAATGAAAGAATAAACTCTTCTATCCACAAAAGGATAAGGTCTAATAAACTTATAGATTAACCTATTTTGACAGAACATTTTGAAAAAAGAAATATGGGTCTCATTGCAAAGTGATAAAATAACAAACATCTTCAGTTATTCTGCTATAGGTACTATTATCTACTCAGTGTTCCAGCTTTGAATTACCTGGGTTGATTTTTTTCTGTGTTCATTCTATAACCTTTTAAATTATGTATTTAAAAAACACCCTTAGCCAGATAAAAGTAGTTCAAATTAGTAGTTCCCAATTGAGTTATTTCTGGATAACATTTTATGTTTATTTTATTTATTTATTTACTTTTTAAATTGAAGTATAGTTGATTTTCCTAATTGAAATTAAGCCAGGAGATATTCTTTACAGAAAAAGAAAAGTTCTGTCTTAAGTCTTAGGACATATTCCTGACAGAAAAAAAAAAAAAAAAAAGCACAAAGGTATGATTCTTTTTTTCTTTATATACTGGAGTAAAGTTGATTTACAATGTTGTGTTAGTTTCAGGTGTACAGCAAAGTGATTCATTTATACATATACATATATCTATTCTTTTTCTGATTCTTTTCCCATATAGGTTATGATTCTTGGCATGATTCTTAGTGAAAAACTATCCACTAAGCAAAAATATACTATTGCTCTTTTCACACATTTCCACCAGACAAAACTCTTCTCATTTGATTGGGACAGCTGGAGATTTCGAGTACACCCTCTAAAATGGGTATGATAGATTACCTTTTCAATACCTGTTCCTACATTGGTGTACAGATGCTGGAAAGCTAAACAAATGAGGTGCACCTCTTGGAAACTTAAGCTGAATGATTTGGGTAGGAAAAGAAGGTATTGTATACACGACATTCGTTCTGTTGACATAGAACTGGAATAAATATGCATGGCAGACTTCTGATCCAGAAATCAAAGTTAAGTTGGTACAATGCAGTGAGCAGCAGTTGGACAGCAGCTATTTTATTTCTCAATTTTGTGAATGTGGTAGAAGTCGCAGCTCCTTTGCTGAGTGATTCTGTAGTGTTTTCTGGGAATCGGTATTGGAGGCTAAACTTAGAGCCTCTACTCCAGCCATGCAAAAAAGTTTGTACCAGCATTCACTTGTACTAAATAACATTGTGCTTAATACTGAATAAATATTTTCGGTTATGAATTGAAATATGAGTTGAAATAGATTTAGAATAGCTGAGAATGGGCAAGGAACTGGAGTTGGCAGAATTTGATGCCTCTATTAGGAGAGTATTTAAGAATCTATCCTGGAGAATAGTCTGAGAGTCTCCTGAGCCCAGAACTCATTGTTCCCTGTAGTATTATGTGGTTCTCTCCTCCGTTTGAGAAATCCAACTTCTGAAAATATTTGGGACATATATACATGGGATATATATTTGAAATATATATTTGGGACATATATATAGTGTATATGAAAATACTGGGGATATGTATAATGTATTGGTTTTATTTTATTATTATTGCTAAAATAACAGAGAAAGATCAAGTTATCTCAAAATTTTTGAAAAAAATTCAATACCCACTTATGTTGCAGACTGTGTGCAAACTAGAAATACGAGGGAAATTTTTAATAAAAGGCATTTGAGAAAATCCACATGTCTTATATTTAAGTTTTCATCATACATAATGGGAAAAACTTGAATATTTTCCATTTAAATTCAGGAAGAAGGTAGGGATGTCCCATTTCATCATGCCCTGTCAAGAGCATACTGACATTTGAAGTGCACTAAAAACAATTAAAAGAAATAAAAGGCATGGATATCAAAAGCAGAAGTAAAATTCTATTTGCAGATGACATAATTATTTACATAGAAAATTTTTAAAAATACCCAAGAAAAAGACTAAATCTGAAAATCAATTTATCAAGGACATAGGATAAAAAATCAACATACAAAGCCATATGTATCTCTATTTTCTAGCCCCAAAGAATTGGAAACAAAATGTCAACAATTACTGTAGAGTAATATTAGAAATAAAATACTTAATAAGAAGGTTAACAAAAGATGTAGAAAACTCTACCTTAAAACTAAAAAACATTGCTGAGAGAAGTTAAAGACCTAAATAAATAGAGAAATATGCCATGTTGATGGATTAGAAGCCTTAATATTATTAAGATGTCAAGCCAATCTATATGCTTAATGTAATCTCAAACAAAATTCCAATTCCTTTTTCTTTTCATTGACATATTGACAAAAGTTACATAGAAATGCCAAAAACATAAAATAATTTAGGAATGCAACTGAAACTGACTTCTCATAGACTTACAGTAATCAAGAGTGTAGTATCAAAATATGAAGAGACAAATAGATCGATAGTACAGAATAGAGTCCACAAATAGACTCACACACAAAAAGTCAATTGATTTTCAACAAAAGTCCTAAGACAACTTGATAAGGAAAAGAATGCTATTTCAACATATGATGCTACAACAATTGCATAGATGCATGAAAAATATGAACCTTGAACCCTAACGCTCAACGTAAAACAACTCTAAAGTTTTACAAGAAAATGTAGGAGAAAGTCTTCACGAGCTTGGGGATAAGAAAGATTTCTCAGAAAGGACACATGAAAATTAGCCATAAAAGAAAAAATTGATAAGTTGGACCTCATTAAAATTTAAAGCATCTGTTTACCATTAAGAAAAAAACATTCATAATACATATAGACATAACAAAGCAATTGTTTCCAGAATATCTTTTAAAAAACTACAAAACAATAATAAAAAGGGGAATTCAATGATGTGAAAGGCTTGTTCCATAAAAGAAATAATTGATAAGCTGGACTTCATAAAAATTAAGAACTTCTTCTCTGTGAAAGACAATGTCAGGAGAATTAGAAAGCAAGCCACAGACAGGGAGAAAATATTTTCAAAAAACACATATGATAAATAACTCTTATCCAAAAATATACAAAGAACTCTTAAAATTCAACCATAATAAAACAATCTTATTTTAAAATAGATCAAAGACCTTTACAGACATCTCACCAAAGAAAATATACAGATGGCAAATAAGCATATAAAAATAAGTTCTACATCATATCTCATCAGAGAAATGTAAATTAAAATAACAATGAGATACCACTACACACCCAATAGAATGGCCAAAATCCAAAACACTGAAAGCACCAAATGTTGAAAGGAATGTGGAGCAACAAGAACTCTCATACCTTGCTGGTGGCAATGCAAAATGATACAGCCACTTTGGAAGACAGTCTAGTGATTTTTACAAAACTAAATATACTCTTACCATACTATCCAACAATCACACTCCTTGGTAATTACCGAAAGAAGTTGAAAACTTATGTCCATCCACACAAAAACCTGCACGTGGATGTTTATAGCAGTGTCATTATAATTTCCAAAACTTTGAAGCAACCAACTATGGCACATCCAGAGAATGGAATGTTATTCAGCACTAAAAAGAGGTGTGTTACCAAGCCATGGAAGACATAGGAGAAACTTAAATTTACATTAATATGTGAAAGAAGCCAATCTGAAAAGGCTACATACTATATACTTCAACTATATGACATTTTAAAATAGCCAAAAACTATGGAGACAGAAAAAAAAAAAAAACAGTGGTTGTCAAGGGTTGGGGTTGGAGATGAACAGGTGGAGCACAGAGGACTTTCAGGACATTGAAAATAGTTCCTATGATATTATAAGGATGGCTACATGTCATTATACATTTGTCAAAACCCACAGACAGCACAACACCAAGAGTGAACCACAATGTAAACTATGGACTTCGGGTGAGTATGATATAAAAGTGTAAGCTCATCAGTCGTAACAAGAGTCCCCCTCTGGTGAGTGACGTAGATAATGGGGGAAGCTATGCATATGCCTGAGCAGGTGTTATACGGGAAATCTCTGTACTTTTCTCTCAATTTTGCCTTAAACCAAAAATTGATCTTAAAAAAATATGAATGTAAGTATGGATATTGACTAGAAAGAGTCCTGAAGACACCTTCTGAAAGATTGAAATTTTCTGTGTCTTCATGCTACAACAAAACTCAGTGAACTGTACATTTAAGATCTATGCATTTCTCTATATATAATTTTATCCTCAGACAAATGTGGAAAACAGGAAAGTAAACTAGAAAGAGAAAAAAAAATTTCTAATCATAGTAAGTGACACTTAAAGGTCCCAAAAAGAATTGCAGATATAATCTTATACACAATCTCCTTATCATTTAGGTTTTTCTTTTTTTTAATATCAGTGGTGAAGTTCTTCTTTGGGGCAGAGCCTGTGGTATGTAGATTCAGTGAAATATTTGAACCTTATATTTCAAGAAGAAAGTAGGAAGGAGCCAAACAATAACCTCCAAAGATCTCTTTCATATTTTGACCATTAGTCTTTTGCATAAATGAGGAAACTTTTGGTTCAAACCCCAATCAGTCATGGGAAATTTGTGCCAATAGAGCTCTAGAATTTCTTCCATCATCGGAGACAGTGGTGAACTCAGCTGCCTTTGTGAAAAAATGCTGATTTTCACCTAAATCATGTAAACAGAATGTATGAGGGCACTCACCTTAGATGGATTTGTGGCAGTGCACATCAATCCTGAGTAAAGAGAAATGGTGCCAATAGATCATTTTGAGTAAGTGTATATGCAGAGACAAAGATTAAAGCAGAGGGGAAAATAAAGAACCACCACAGAAGAAGAACACTTTAGTTAAGACATTATGCCCAGAATTCTGGCTATCAGTGATGGAAAAGTAGCTCCTGTTGCACAAACCCTATTGCAGATTGCACCTGAAAAACTCAGCACTTCCAACAATCTAGGTCCCTGAAAGAGAATACAGAAGAGAACTTTCCACCAAGGTTTTCATGCTCCCAGTGCTATTATGTGGTCAAGAAATAAACTTATAATATGTTTGAGCCAGTATTCACTTTGGGGTTTCTTTTTTATAGTATTTATCCAACAAAGAAAGAGGAAGTGATGAGATACCAAAAAGAAGGTGGTGGGGAATGAATATAAAGCAATTACTAAAAGACCAGAAAGAGGTCTATGTCAATAAAGCTTGACTGGGATTCAATTATGAAGGTGGAAGGTCCTAGGAGAGTAACCTCCTATAACAAAATGTATTAAATATAATAAAAGATATGAGTAAGGAATGAAAAATATAAATGCATGATACATGCATTTTTTAAAATAAAAATAAAACTAAGAAACCATGACACCACAGTTTAATTGAAAGTAAGCTAAAAATGCTGATTGTTGGTCAAGGAAGTCTGCTCTAGGAGGATGATACATTACCTATGACCTGAATAACCATGGAGATTTCAGGAATGTGTATTTCAGGGGTGGGTTACAGCAAATTTATTAAACACTAGTACAATAACAAGCTTGCCATAACATGTGGAAGGAAGTAAACTTATGAAATGTATAAGACTAGTGAGGATGGAAGACAGTAAATATGGGCTGGAGTGGCATGAGATGATGTAAAAAAGGTAGGAAAGAATAGATTATGTAGATCTTGCAGAACATGGTAGAGAATTTCATTCTTATTCTATGTGCAATGAGCAACCATTTGAAAGCTTTAAACAGGGATATATATATATATATATATATATATATATATATATATATATGGTGAATTTTTAGTAACTATTGATTACAAGAGATACTCTCTTGATATCACTATAATTCTTACTGTCAATTAGGCTCCAAATATTAGTCATCTTTAATGCAATTCTGCCCCATATCTAGTGAGTCACCGTGTCTTCAAGTCGACTCTAAAATATTCCAGACTCTTTCCCTTTTCTCATCCTTATTATTATCTTATTGGATGAGGTCCCCATTCCCTTTTTCCTAGGTCATTATGCAAACCTTTTCTTGATACTCAGTGTCTGCCCGGTCCAGTTTATTCTCTTAATGCAACATTCTCTCTTCAAAATCTCCTTATTCTCAAAAAAATTGGCTGTCCATGGTTTATAGAAAGCCCAGAGACTGTAAACCTGGGCCCTCTGCAGGTCATACCCTGCCATTAACAAGCCTTTACTTGTTAAATGCAATGCCTTAATTCTGCTTAAGTGTTGGCCTGGGATTTTGATCAGAAAGTGATGTGTTGTTTTATAGTAAAGAATGGGACCCAAAAGGTGAAACGTACATGTAGACAGATTTCAGCTCAATATTAAAAAGGTATTTTAGGGAAGTAGAAGTATTTAACACTGGTAGAGATTGTCTCCCAACATAAGGGAATTTAAGTACAACTGAGCGACACTGTATGGAATAAAGTAAAAGGTAATCTTGCTGTAGGAGAGAGGTTGAATTAGATTAATTGGATTCTTTTTCTAATTAAATGTCTCTGTAACTTTTGATTAAACTTACGAATTCAAATATCCTATTTTAGAGCTTAAGAAAATAATGAACTAAGCTCTTCATAATGCTTCCAATATGAAGTGTTTTCATTTTCAACACCCTATTCTGGGATTATTTAATTCAAACAAAAAGAAAAGAAAAGAAAGCATCAAAATTCACAAGAATGCTATGATGTGTGTGATAACATGTTATCTACAGCCTTTGAGCTCTTTGAAGATAAGCTGTTGAATAATGTCACTACATTATTATTATAGTTAGAATATAAATACAGGTTTAGCGTCTTGCCAAGATGATACAACTTTCAAAAGAGTACAGAGTGAGAAATTCACATCTGCAATTTTAAAAGAAGCAAGCAAGATTCAAAAGCTCATATCAAACAAAAAATATTGTATTTTATCAATATGTACCCTTTTCATGGAAATAAATTACAGAAACATACATTATTAGATAAATTTCAGTTTGGTTATTTTATGTGAAAGTATTTTGAGGATTTCTGATGACCTTAATTGAAATGAATTGTAGAACTGACTTATTTACATTTAATTAACACTGGTATTTAAACTGGACATTTTTATAACATTTATTTTTAAAGTAAAACTTGGTCATAATTAAGAAAGCCCTAATTATTTAACAAAGTAAATATCATGCTTAAGGTAAAAAACACAATGAAATTTTAGCATTTCTGCATTGTTGCCTTTAAAGCAAAGCACGATTTCCCAGGGTATAGTACTCTAATGTAAGCCATTTGGGTTAATCCTTAAAAACAAACAAGTGCTTAATTACCCCAAGGCACAGAACCCACACTACAATTTAAAACATCAAAATGGGAAAAATAATTAGTCTCTTGTGTATAATTAATCAGTCTTCTAAGAACTGGGCCAAACTGTAGTTTAGTTCTTTCTACAATTCAGAAGGCAATTTTAATTATATTGAAACATTTATGCATCTAGTTTGTGGATATAGGTTCTAAAAGTAAGTTAAATCTTTGTGTTTACTGTGGACTTAGGTAATGGAAAGCAAGGCTATACTCAGAATTAGATATCCACTGCAAAACTTCAAAGTTGTTTATACTTCTTTTACAAACTGCAATGGCTTAGGAGCCATAGAGTGCTTGATAGACATTTCATAAAGCAAATATAGTTTATACTGCAATTTGATTTAGAAATATCAAGCACAGAGTTACTGAATACCAATATAGGGCAAAGACATAAAAATTAAGGATTTTTACAATAAGCTTTAGAACAAAGAGTATATTATTACGAACAGAAATGAATCAAACATTTGAAACACCATTTCAAAAATGAAACACCACATGATCAACAAAAAAAATTTTCACTACCTTTGCTTAATTTAGTAAAGCAATGTTTCTTTTAGGAACTTATAAATTTCACGTGAATTCATATTTTAAATAGTTTTTTAAAGTTTCTGCAAAGTTTTTAATTTGTCTTTACAGTAGCAGTTTAGGAAATGTTCCATTTGTCAAAAGCTAAGGGCTGTAGGTAAATTTAAACTTCCTGTCAATATATTTGATATTCATAAAAGCCTTTTATTTTTCACCTGTAGTCTAAATTTAAGTATCACTTTGTAGAAACTTAAATTTTTGCTAGTCTATTTTGAATCACTTGCAATATAATTTCCTGTTCTGTGAGCCATGAATCATGATCAGGATATTTTCTCCAATTTTTTCAAGTAATATGTCAATCTTAGATTTTTATGTATACCTTTCAGAAGTGAAAATTTGTTACATTTACTTTGTTTTTAACATATGAACTATATTTTGAATTTTTAAAGAATTCCTAAACAATGCTTTTCTTCACTATTTTGCATGTATGGCTAGTGTACATAAAATCTGAAGTTTAGATTATGTTGACAATTTAGTCAATACAGTAATATTTCCAGGAAAATCACAATGAGTAAAGTGGTAGGAGATGTATAGAAAACAAACAGACAAACATTTACTGAGGCATGTGGAAAATATGTAAACAAATGCAGGTCATATTCCTTTCCTGACTGGAAAGATGAAATACAAAAATCACATTACTTTTTCTTGTATTAATCAGGACACTTAATGTGAAAATTAACATAAAATCAAATCAAACTGGCCTTATGGATGAGGGTATTTATTGGCTCATGTAACTGGAAGCCCAGGAGAAAACTGAAATTCAAAGTTGTCTTAATTTATTGACTTACATCCAAAGTCTCAGTTTATTTTTCGATCTTTATGTTCTGCCATGCATGTTGTTAGCTTTATGCTAAGGTTTGCCTTTTTTCCTGATTGCGAGTTGGTTACCCAAAGCTCCCTGGATTATAGGATTTCTTGTCCACGTTGAGGGTGAAGGGATGGGAGATCTATGTCTTTCACAAACTTCAAATAAAAATCCTGAACTACATTCTACTGGGTCAAACTTTAAGTTATGTGTTCAACTCTTAACTAATCACTATGGTGAGGAAAATGTCAGGATCTGATTAACTTAAGCCAATAAAGAGTTACCTTTGCAATCTGAATTATACCCCATAGCTAAACTCAAGAATTATAAAATAAGTGATATTGGGAATGAAAACAAAAATCTCACTTGCCAAATCACTTATAATTCAATATATATCCATTGAAAAATGCAATGGGATTTGAGGAACTTGACAAACTTATTCTAATGTTCATCTAGAAAAATATCTCTAAATTCAAATGCTTACAGGTTCCAAGTAGTTAACCTAAATAACAAAATTAAGGGCTTCCCTGGTGGCTCAGTGGTTGAGAGTCTGCCTGCCGATGCAGGGGACACGGGTTCGTGCCCCAGTCCAGGAAGATCCCACATGCCACGGAGCAGCTGGGCCCGTGAGCCATGGCCACTGAGCCTGCGCGACCGGAGCCTGCGCGTCCGGAGCCTGTGCTCCGCAGTGGGAGAGGCCACAACAGTGAGAGGCCCGCATACCGCAAAAAAAACCAAAAGAAAACAAAAAAAACAAAATTAAGACAAATGAAGGGGCATTTACAAATATGCAAAGGTAGGGTAAATCTATAATTTGTTTTCCTACCCAGTACACATAAGCGTAAAAAAGAGGCACCATTAATTATTATTCCAGGGAGGACTTATAATCCAGACTATCCCAGAAAAACCAGAACATGCATGTTATCATCCTCTCTCAAGAGGGCAGTCCCCTAGTTCCTGCCAGTTGTTGAAATATAAGAAATAGTATTATTGGATCTTCTGACATTTCTGGCCAAATAAATAATCCAATTTTTATGTAAAATACCCTTAGTTGAAAACGTTGGCTTAGTTAAAAATATCTAGAAAAATATTTTGTCTTATAACTTCTGTTCTAGGAAGTAAATGGTAAAAATTGTTTTTGATTTGAGGAAAAAGACAAAAAAATGAGTAAGTATATTGCCAAATATTAAAACACGTACAAAAACTGCACTAACTAAAGTAGTATGGTATTTATGCAAGAATAAGCTCTAATCAACAGATTAGAATACACAAAGCAGAAGCAGAGTTATACGTAAGCATTCAGTATGTTTAGTATATAAAAGTCATTTCTCAAGTACAGTTCTTTCTCTCCATCTCTACTGCCAAATACTCTCATCTCAGCTACTATCATCTCTCATCCAGATTATTGATAATTTCTGAGATGCATTTTTATATACTCATGTACCTTGTCAATCTATTCTACATACATACATACATGGCTAGGGTTTTCAAAGTGGAAATTTGAAGTTATTATTCCTTTCTTATATCAATAATTTGTCATTGTTTTTAGAACAAAGACAAAATTTCATAATGTCTGTAATGAAATTCAGTCTGTTCCTTACCTGCTCTTACACTTCAACTTGCCCATGCTCCAGCTCACCAGTATTTGGACTTTGTTTTCGAAGATGGTAAGTTTCAGATCCTTAATATGCATATAAGTTGGAGAAACTTAATAGTGACACATGAACATCATGTTCAAGAAAGAGCACTAACCTATATTTATAAACTTGAAAGTCTTGAAGTTCTTATGTGCTTACAGCAGCAAGAATAAATGAGTTTACCTGAGGAATATAGATACAATGGAAAGGAAATCAAAGTCTGATTACTGGCGCATCCAGCATTTACAGGCTGGAAAAATAAAGACGGAGAGAATAAGATGCCAGAAAAGCAGAGAGGAAACCAGGAGAGCATATCATTTCAAGTAAAGAAGTAAAGAAGGTGAAGCAGTCTAGCCAGTATATATATCAAGAGAAAGATATAATGTCATAGAGATTATAAATGAAGAAGCAGAACTGTCATGTTTAGAAAGTACTGGCTATATAGAAAACCCAATGAAATCTAAAATCTTTATAATTAATGAGAGAATTTAGCAACTTTGGTAAATATATAATCAATATACAAAAATCATTGTTTTTCTATCTGAAACAACAAAGCTAGAAAACCTAATTTTGAAAGGTTTGCATTTTCCATAGCAACTCTTTGTCTCTTTTAATCTCAATTCAACTAAATCTCTCAACTCAATCACTTTCTCTCTCTCCATATGTGTGTTCGTGCATGTGCGTGTGTGTGTGATGTGTGTGTATGTATCATAGGCATACCTCTAATAAAAGATGAGCATGATGCTTATGGAACAAATTACAAAATTTTATCAAATTATAGTACACACATAGAAATATGTATCTAAATATCATATTGATATATAGGAAATTTTAATATCTTAAGATACTCTAAAATTTGTGACACTGTTTTTAGTGAAAGTATTAAACAAGTATAGTATTAGAATAGATATAAAACACAGAAATGTGAATAAGGAATTTTAATATATGATGAAAATGGCATTTCAGATCAGAAAAGGATGGAATATTCTAAATAATTGTACTGTGATAATTATCAATGGTAGGGTTGGGAGTATGTCCATATATGAAATGATATCAAAAATCAGTTCCATGTGCATTAAGCACAAGTATGTAAAAAGAAACTTCTTGGCAGATGGACCTTTTGCTTTTATGCTTCCAAAATTGTGATCAAGTTTTTGTAAGGCTGCTTCTGATGCCACATCAGAAAGTGGTAAAGGACAGAGAGTGCTTAGCAAGTCTACCTGGACATATCTTTTGGAAATAACATTCAGTGTGTTTACTAAAACTTAAATGCATTTGCAAGGCAGATTGTTTCATAGCCATTCCTTTTCATATATCTTTACATACTTCAGAGATGAATCTGTTTGTGTGTTTTAATACTATTTTACAACCTAGCAATTTCACCCCTGGGTATTTATTCCAGCAAAAATGAAAATTTATGTCCACACAAAAACCTATACCCAAATGTTCATTGTCACTTTATTTGTAATAGCTAAATTTAGAAACAATTCAAATGTCCTTCTTAAAAAAAAACAAAAAAAACAAACAAAAAACCATGAATTAAAAAAAAAGAATGTTCATGCTATGGAATACTAGTCAGCAATGAAAGAAAATAACTAGTGATATATTCAACTTCCTGGATGGATCTCAAGGGCATTATGCTGAGTTGGAAAAGCAAACCATAAAATGTTACATACTACATGATTTTATTTATATAACTTTCTCAAAATGACAGAATTGTAGTGAGGGAATCAGTGATTAGAGATTTTCTCTTCCTTGATGGAACAGTCTGTACCTTGATTTTGGTGGTGGTTATATGGACTTGTACGTATGATAAAACTTTTATCATGTTGCATGTCAGAAGACAAAACAAAAGCAAGTGCATGAAAAAACTGGTAAAATCAGAATAAGTTCTGTAGTTCAGTTAATAGCATTGTATGAACATCAGTTTCCTAGCTTTGAAAATGCACTGTATTCACCTAAGATGTTATTATTGAGGAAGCTGAGTGGAAGGAGAACTGATTACAGGGTATGCTCTATATTGCAAATTATTATGAGTTAAACTATTGCAAAATATAAACAACAACTTCATACTCTACTACTTATTCATTTCATCTTGCAAAAAAGGCCTAACCAAGTTTACCAGAAACCGTTTTTCCTTCTAAAGAAACTTTAGGTTCTTTTCACAAAAAAACACATTTAAACACTATCTACATCAATATATAGTACTTAGTACAGGCATGCAGCAGTCTTTAGCTTTTCTGAATGGCCACTAATAGAAAGTTATTATCAGTATGACTTTGTCTCCTGAAGGAACTTGAACTCACACACACACACTCACAGCAGGAATAGACATGCTTGCTGGGCTTTCAAGCCTGGTAATATAGTGAAGAGGGAGAACAGCAGCACGAAGGAGATAGGGAAGTTATAGAGGGATGTAGGGAGCCTCACCCAAATACATCAAGGGTTTAATTCTGTTCTCCCATTATGGCATATCTGGCCTCCTGGAAACTCAAGAGATTTTTAATAATGGTAAATCTATGCAAACCAGGATGCATCTGTTATCTGAAAAAAACCCTAATAAAATATACACACTCCTTATATATATTGATTCGTATGCACTGAAAACTCTGAACACCCTTCCATTCACTAGCTGTCCTGTTGTCTTCAGAAAAAAAATCATGAAGAGAAAACCCTTAATTAGTATTTCACCTTAAGTGAATAGATTGAACAAAAAAACCAATTAGTATTTACATAATAAAAAGTCTAATTACCAACAAGCATTCAACAGAAAATCTTCATTATTTTCCTTTCTGTAACTGAAGCAGGAGGTACAGAAGCATCTCAGGAGTGTCTGTTCTAATCTCTCTCCTGCCACTAATTTATTGCTAAAGGCACAAACAAGTAACTTACAGGAAATTAAGGCATTTGGCAAATATACTTGAGGCTGGTTCTGCCTTGGATGAGTGGAATGTGTTTGGGAAGACTCTAGAAAACAAACTTACTTCTACATAAGCTAAAAAATATTTATATTCTGAAGAAAAGGAAGAGAAGAAGCAAACACTAAAAGCATTCCACTAAACCTGAAAAAAGCGTGTGTGTGTGTGTGTGTGTGTGTGTGTGTGTGTGTGTATTCCACCAGGGCAGAGTCAGCCTTAAGGACAGAAATAGGGAACATAACCATTCACTAAACTTAGAGCATTCTAAAAGTGACAGTTTGAGCTAACAGAAAGAGAAATTAAGAAAGCAATCCCATTTATAATCACAACAAAAAAGAATAAAATACCAAGCAATAAATTTAATCAAGAATGTGAGGGCTTCCCTGGTGGCGCAGTGGTTGAGAGTCCGCCTGCTGATGCAGGGGACACGGGTTCGTGCCCCACTCCGGGAAGATCCCACATTCCGCGGAGCAGCTGGGCCCGTGAGCCATGGCCGCTGGGCCTGCGCGTCCGGAGCCTGTGCTCCGCAACGGGAGAGGCCACAACAGTGAGAGGCCCACATACCGCAAAACAAAGCAAAACAAAACAAAACAAAAGAATGTGAGAGACCTGTACCTGAAAACCATAAGACACTGCTGAAAAAAAAAAATTGAAGAAGACACAAAGAAATGGAAATATATTCCATGCTCGTGTATTAAAAGAATTAACACTGATAAAATGTCCATACTACCTCAAGCAATCTACAGATTCAGTGCCGTCCCTGTCAAAATCCCAATGACATTTTTCACAGAAATAGAAAAAAATCCTAAAATGTATATGGAACGGCCTCCCTAGTGTCACAGTGGTTGAGAGTCCGCCTGCCGATGCAGGGGATGTGGGTTCATGCCCGGTCCGGGAGGATTCCACATGCCGCGGAGCGGCTGGGCCTGTGAGCCATGGCCGCTGAAGCTACGCGTCCGGAGCCTGTGCTCCGCAACGGGAAAGGCCACAACAGTGAGAGGCCAGCATACCGCAAAAAAAAAAAAAAAAAAAAAAAAAAAAGTATATGGAACAACAAAAGACCCCATATAGCCAAAGCAATCCTGGGAAATTATCACAGTCCTCTTAAGTGTTTTGTTTACATTATCTGCAAAAAAAAAAAAAAATTAACAGGCATAAAGAAAATTTCAAGAAAAGTAAAAAGAAATAAATGTACTCCTCAATTCTTTTATATGCATATCATATATGTATATATATATACACATATATCATACACACATACATATTTTAGTGGAAAAGCATGACTACAAAACCCTGTAGCTAAACTCAATTCACCAATTTGACACATTTGTCATACAGCATGCCACATTTAGACAGTCCTTGATTTCCAGGGATGACACTTTAAATGCTTGGCCAGTTATTACTACCTTATCAATTCATGACACTCACAGCACAACTAACATGAATTTATAAACTTACTTTATTCTGCTTTTGACAAGCAATGCATAAAGCTTCCACTTTTTTTCCTCAGATGTCTTAGTCTGTTTGGGTTGTTATAAAATAGTATAAACTGTGTAGTTTATAAACAACAGAAATTTATTTCTCATAGTTCTGGAGGCTGGGAAGTCCTTCATCTTGGACTTCACATGGTGAAAAGGCAAAGGGGCTCTCTCCGAGCCTCTTTTATAGGGACACTAATCCCATTCATGAGAGCACTACCCTCATGACCTAATCACCTCCCAAAGGTCCCACCTAAAAGTACCATCACATTGGGTATTAGGATTGACCATATGAATTTTGAGGGGACACAAGCTTTCAGACCATTGCAGATGTATTTTCTTACAAAGTACCCACTTCTACATGTTCCATAGACCCACTCTATCTGAGTGACTGGAAACCTTTCAACATAACGAAATTGTAGGGGGAAAGAAAGACTTTGCTGTTGGGTACATACAACAGGAAAGGTGTGGTGCTTGTAAAGTGAGGCTACAGAGAAAGATACCATCTCAGTCGTGTCTTCCAGGAATTTTCACATTACTGGGAAGAAAGATGGATGAGCAATTCAACCACTACAACATTGTGAATGCTACAAAACCTGTAAATTCAGTACAGAATGCTGAGGAAAACCCCAATATTATTACTATTTTCAGCCTAAGCAGAGGTGAAGAGTAAGATACCTCAGAGCTGGTCCTTGTGCAAAGTCGGAAAGAATGAGTAGATCTCCACAGTGAAATCTTCTTACTCAGTCAGGAAAAATGGTTTATTCGAAGTGTGAGGCAAAAGCAAACACGACATTGTCTAGGAGTCGCAGGTTTACCCCTGTAACTGGCTTATATTGGAGAATAGTGAAAAACTAGGCTGGAAAGGTAGAAAGTGGTCAGCTCTCAATAAAGACTCTTGTTCAGATGCAGCAGTTGGACTGATTAAGAGACATTGCAGAATAATGATCATATATGCATTTTAGATAAATCCTGCCAGTGCCTGTGGATGACACATTAAACGAGAAGTTTAAATGGAGGTTACAGAGGATATTCCAATGGAAGTAGAATAGATACCATGTGTCTCAAACTTCAGGAGTGAGAAGGAAGAAATTAGGAAATGAAGAAAAAAGGAAAAAAAGAAAAAACCTTTGTGTTCAGAATTAGAGAAGAAACCAATGATCGTAAGTTCATGAGTCCAGTTTCTTAATGTCTGGTAAACCGTCTCTAGAAAATAATTCTATGTTGTAAAACCTTACAGAAAGAATATATCCATCCTCTCACCAGAGGATTACTTGAAAGCACAATAACTTTCTAGATGTAAAAGATTCCATATAGTTGCTTTAAAATTAACTTAATTCCTGGTTTTTTGAATGCATATTTTCTTCAGTCACTGAAATCATTTTAAAAAACTGATATAAAAAGTGGTATTGCATAAAAATTGCAATCCATTTCTCTAAAGCAAGGGTCAGCAAAGTTTTTCTGCAAAGGGCCAGTTATTAAATATTTAGGCTTTGCTGGCCAAGAGAAAAAATCAAAGATATGATGTGGAACTTATATACAAAGAAAGAATGTCCACAAACATTTAATTTTTAAAATTCAAAATTTTATTTATAGTTATGCTTTTAAATTTCATATTATTTTCATGTTTCATAAAGTATTAGCCTTTTTAATTTCTTTCAACCATTTAAAAATATAAAAATAATTTTTAGTTCACAGCTGTACAAAAAGAGAAAGTGGGTTGGATTTGGCCATCAGGCTGTAGTTTGCTCACTCCTGCTCTAAAAGCAAAATCAAGCACCCCTTTTGAGACAGCCTACTTACTATTCAAGAGAAATTGAGATTTTGATAGTGAAATGTAGCCATAGGGAAAAGAAGAGCATGTGCAAAGAAGAGTTGCCATACCCATTTTTAAGAACAGGTATGCACTGTGCCATCAATTGAAAAAATGAAACTATTAATGTGAATAAGAGGGCAATTCAAGAAAGGAAAACAGTCCTTAGTTAAAAGCAGAAGAATGGCTTAATCCTTAATTCCATTACTGTTTGGAAATATATATAGTGAGAGAAAGCAGGAAACCAGAATAAATTCTCAAAGTATAATGAGATGTCTTATAAAAAAGAAAAACAATGCCTGTGAAAAATCACCAAAGAAGCTCTTTAAAATTTCATACAACTCCCACAATTTGTTGCATTCATTATGAAATTTGGACTGAAATTGTAAAGAAGAAAAATTCAAGTAATATACATCATGGTAAGGCATTGTATCTTATGACATTCAATTTAATATCATTGGTTACTGTGTTAGTTTGCTTAAGCTACTTATATATGACCTAAGTACTTTATAATAGATGCTATAAAAGTTATTATGTCTTTAAAATGAATGATATTTTGTTTCATTTCTATAGTAGGTTGGGCTTTAAGCCTTTGGTTAATAAGAGAATCCCTTATTAGACCATTTTTAATGTTAAATTTTAGATTGTTTTTATTTATTTCTATTTACAAAATAGAAAATTTCCAGAATAAAACTCAAAAATGGAAAGACTGCTCAAACTTAAATTTATCTATTCCAGGCCCCTCCAAATATGAGAATTAAGACAGTTCATTATTCACATTTAATGATCTCAAAAAGTATAACAGAGTTCAAGTGAAGCGAACTAATTCAAATTAGTACATTTGCTGTCAGCTCACTTCAGAACGTTTCTTCTGTTTTGCTTCAAAATAAATATGCCCTATATGATGTTTATTAGCTTTCTAAATTAATCCTTACCATGCAGAGAAGCATCTAGTGAATCAAGTCCATTAAATAATCACGGAGAGGCATATTTGGCTTATATCACAGCAGTAGTGTTTCCCTCTAGTTTTTCTAATCAAATATCACACAAAATTAAAACCATAAAAGGATAAAGTTTTACAAAATAAAAATTGCTTAATGAAATGTTATCGAACACCAGAATAAGTGTCAACAATAAAATATTCACTGTCCTAAGATTAATGTATAGCTACCTTTAACTTAATGCTTACCACATACTAGCCATATGCTAGACACCTGCTATGCAAAATCTTCTTTAATCCTTATAACCATGGCCAGTAGCTATTACTACTTCAATTTTATAGGTAAAGAATTTAAGGAAACTTTAAACAATTTTTTCAAGGTCATACAGATGATTATGTGATAGATCTGAATTTGAATCCAGGATTTACTCTCTCCAGAAATCCTTGTTCTTATCCCATACGTTATAATGTATTTGGCATGGAAAATCCCTCAAATCACTAAATCATAAGTACCATCCATCACTTTTTGCAGAAAATTACCACCTAACACAATGATGAAAAAATAAAGGAGAAGGAGATTTCAAGGAATAAAGACCAAAAAAATGTCTTTAGTTAGAAAAATGGTGACAAAAAAATAAATTGATAGCCTTTGCTCAGAAATTGAATGCTATAGGACTGAGGCCTTTTTTTTTCCCCCATAGAATTTTGGCATCTAGAACTTCTATTAACATCAAACATCATGTATTAATTAAATCCAAAGAAAGAAAAGAATAAACATGAAGACAGAAATTAATAAAATATGAAACGAACCTACAAAGTAGAGGATCAATAACTTCAGAAATTGGTTCTTTTAAAAACTTATTACGGACTGCTTGTACCAGCCAAGCTGCAGTAAAATGACTACATTTTACTTCTTCCACTCACTACAACTTAAATCTCTAGACAGAATTCAAAGAACAACTACTTGAGGACTCTGAAAAGTAAATAAGAGGCAGATTGAGGAACAGTCAAAACCCCAACAAGGGCCTGGTGAATTTTATATATATATATATTTTTTCTTACTTACATCATGACTCTTACTGGAGGAGAGGTGGTATTAATCATTCAATTATATTTTGCTTTTTCAAGTTCTTTTGGCTCCCTTTGAATTTCTATATGAGTTTTAGAGTCAGCTTGTCAATTTCTACAAACACCTGGTGAGATTTTTGTTGGGGTTGTGTTAAATCTACAGATCATTTGAGGGCAAATTGAATGAATCTTCTGACCCATAAACAACCTTGCCAAGCCCACTTATTAATTCTAGTAGCTTTTTTTGTCTATGTCATCGGATTTTCTACATAGACAGTCATATCATCTGTGAATGAAGCCGTTTTATCTCTTCCTTTCCTGTCTGAAAGTCTTTTATTTCTTTTTCTTTCCTGATTGCACTGGCTAGAATCTCCAGCACAATGCTGACTAGAAGGAGTGAGATGGGATATCCTTTACTTTTCCTGACTTTAAGAGGAAAGCTTTAAGCCTTTCACCATTAAATATGATGTTATCTGTAGGTTTTCCATAGACATCCTTAATCAAGTCAAGTTTTCCATAGATATCTTTAAGTCAATTCTATTCATAATTTGCTAAGAGTTTTTATCAGAAATATATTTTGGATCCAGTCAAATGTTTTTTCTGTGTCTTTTAAGATGATCATACAGTTTTGCTTTATTTTTATGACTAATTATATAAATAAATTTCATGTTTAACTAACATTGTATTCTAGGAAAACTGGTCATAATTATTATCCTTTTTATATGTTGTTTGATCTGACTTGATACATATTTTTTAGAATTTTTGCATCTATGTTCATAAGTGATATTGGTCTATACTTTTTAAAATGTCTGTTTGATATCAGAGTAATTCTGTACTCATAGGGTGAGTTGGGAAGCATTCCTGTCTCTTCAGTTACTGGAAGAGTTTATGTAGAATTGGTATTATTTTGTCCTTAAATGTTTCGTAGAATTCACCATTGAAGTCATCTCAGACTGAAATTTTCTTTGTGAGAAGATTTTTAACTACGATTTAATTTCTTCATATATTGTTCTATTTAGGTTATCTCTTTCTTCTTGAGGGAACCACAATAGACTATGCCTTTCAAAGATTTGTCAGTTCCATTCAAGCTGTCAAATTCATTGTCAAAGTTATTCATTCCTTTGTAATAATTGTAATATCTATTGAATCTGTAGTGATGTTAACTCTGATTCTTGATAATTGTAATTTATGTCTTCTTTTTTTGTTCTGTTCAGTTTAGGTAGAGGCTTATCAATTTCATTGATCTCAAGAAATCAGCTTTTGCTTTCTTTGATTTTCTCTTTTATTTTTCTGCTTTCTACTTCTTTGATTGCTACTCGTATCTTTATCCTTTTATTAATACTTCACATACTTTCATTTTAATTAGGTTTTTTCCTCCTATTTTTTAAGGTGGAAGCTGCGTCTTTGGTTTATTTTTTAAGGTGGAAGCTGCGTCTTTGGTTTATTTTTTAAGGTGGAAGCTGCGTCTTTGGTTTAAGATAGTTTTTATTTTCTTATATAGGTATTTACCACTATTATTTTTCCCATAAATGCTCTTTTAGTGGCATTCCACAAATTTTGATAGTTGTGCTTTCATTTTTATTCATTCAAAATAACTTCTAATTTACTGTTTGATTTCTTCTTTGACCCTCAGGATATTTTAAGGTATTTTTCTTTTAAGTTTGAAAATATTTTATTATTTTCAAATGCTTTTTTTATTGAAATGTAGTTGATTTACAATGTCATATTAGTTTCAGGTGTACAGCAAAGTGATTCAGTTATGAAATGAAAAAAGTTTTTTTTTCATATTCTTTTCCCTTATAGGTTATTATAAAATATTAAGTATAGTTCCCTGTGTTGGTTATCTATTTTATATATAGTAGTGTGTATATGTTAATCCCAAACTCCTAATTTATTCCTCCCCCCTTTCCCCTTTGGTAACCATAAGTTTGTTTTCTATGTCTGTGGGTCTCTTCCTGTTTTGTAGATAAGTTCATTTGTATCATTTTTTAGACTCTACATATAAGTGATAGCATATGATATTTATCTTTCTCTGACTAACTTCTCTTAGTTATAAGTGAATAATCTCTAGGTCCATCCTTGTTGCCACAAATGGCATTATTTCATTCTTTTTTTATGGCTGAGTAGTATTTCATTATATATATATATATATACCACATCTTCTTTATCCATTCATCTGTTGAAGGACATTTAGGTTGCTTCCATGTCTCAGCTATTGATTATTGTAATATGATTTTGATGTGCTTGTGAGACATGAGTTCAAGCTCCTTCTACTCCACCATCTTATCTACCATCTTAAAGTACTCTTTAATCAAAAGTTTTGAGGTTTTATAATCTGAATTTTTGTCCCAAACTTGGACTATTTCTTCAATTTTACTACATTCAAACAACAAAAAGAACAATGTTGCTCATTGTTTTGTTTTTTTTAAATAATGTACTTATTGAAGGAAAAAATCAAATTTAAAAAGCTTATATTTTCACTACACAATGTATATACACTTCTACAGTAAATTTTTATTCCACAATTTTTTTGTTAGAGCTATTTCCCTGAACATTATATGTGTGCTCAGAAGCTAGAAAAAAATGAGACTCTCTTAATAATATTTGAATAAAAAAATAAAGAGCCATAGCAATAACAAAAATTTCTATCATTTTAATATTCATGCAAAATTATGTTTTCTTTTTTATTCAAACTGAAAGGGAGCCAAAATCATTACTAGTTGTCAGAGATGAAAGAGAATCTTCAGTTAATAATCAGACACCAAGTCTAACAGAAGATGTAGATATTTCAGTGCTTTTAAGATGTAGAAAAATGCATATAAGGGCACTCACTTTTGAAAATTATGACTGCAATATGCATTTCTCCCAAGTATAAACCTGAAGTAACAGGAAACATAAAAAACACTGAAAATGTTAATGATGTATTAAGGTACTGTAAAATAGAAAATAAGTGTTGAACTACATGACTTAAATATCCTTATTGTAAAGATACTTCAAAGTAGTGAAAACTAGATATAGAAAGAAAGTTTGATTAGAATTAAAAACTAAGACCCAAAGGGCACTTTTTTTTAGTTGTTTGTATAAACAATTCAGATTAATATAAAATATTCAAGGGGTAATTAAATTTTCAAGTATAGAAACTCAATCGTTTTCCAATTGGATTGGTATACGTTTTTCAATATTAATTTTGATAATGGTTTTTAAGGTCTACTTTGCATGTCTTGTATTTTGCATGTCTTGCATGTCTTATATTTTCTAAATGATGTATTTCTTAGTGCATGAATTGCATTAGGATTGATTTAGTTTAATTTGTATTATATATTGCTATGGCAATATCATACATATTAATTTTAATTGTGGTAGAATTTTAAAGCATAAATTTAAAAGTTTATACAAAAGCATATGTCTATGATTTCCAGTATATTAATGTAAAAGAAATATGGATAAAGTAACTTTGTATATTTCATTGAACCAGATTTTCTTTAACAAGTAATACATTGTCATGTGATATTAAATCCTAGAGATAAGAAAAGAAACATTAAATGGCAAACTAATAAATTAGCAAAGGGCTTCCCTGGTGGTGCAGTGGTTAAGAATCCACCTGCCAGGGGCTTCCCTGGTGGCGCAGCAGTTGAGAATCTGCCTGCTAATGCAGGGGATACGGGTTCGAGCCCTGGTCTGGGAGGATCCCACATGCTGTGAAGCAACTAGGCCCGTGAGCCACAACTACTGAGCCTGCGCGTCTGGAGCCTGTGCTCCGCAACAAGAGAGGCCGCGATAGTGAGAGGCTCGCACACTGCGATGAAGAGTGGCCCTTGCTTGCCACAACTAGAGAAAGCCCTCGCACAGAAACAAAGACCCAACACAGCAAAACTAAATAAATTAATTAATAAACTCCTATCCCCAACATCTTCTTTAAAAAAAAAAAAAGAATCCACCTGCCAATGCAGGGGACACGGGTTTGAGCCCTGGTCTGGGAAGATCCCACATGCCACAGAGCAATTAAGCCTGTGTGCCACACTACTGAGCCTGTGCTCTAGAGCCCACAAGCCACAACTACTGAGCCCGTGTGCCACAACTACTGAAGCCCATGGCCCTTGAGCCCATGCTCTACAACAAGAGAAGACACCACAATGAGAAGCCCGTGCACCGCAACGAAGAGTAGCCCTCACTCGCCACTAGAGAAAGCTCGCACGCAGCAACAAAGACCCAATGCAGCCAAAAATAAATTAATTAATAATAAAAAGAAATGAATTAGCAAAGCATAAATCTGGCTCTCTGTCTTATTTATTATAGGTAGATTATTATAGATCATTTGAAGATAGATAATCAATTATCTTTCAATTTCTTTTGTTGTTGTTTGTTTTTGATTTTTTTTTTTGGCCACACTGTGTGGCTTGTGGGATCTTAGTTCCCTGACCAGGGATCGAACCCAGACCCTTGGCAGTGAAAGCCCAGAATCTGAACCACTGGACTATGAGGGAATTCCCATATTATCTTTCAATTTCTTGATCAAAATAATATTCTTAGTAAATAAATTTTTTCTTCTACACACCCTTCATTACAACAAATAAGTGAGAAATACAAGAATATCTTTTAAATGTAAATAGATGAATAATTTGGGGATTAAAATATGAACTTGTATTACTTTTCTCAGAAAGACTGAGGTCACATGATTGAGAATCCGTCTGAGGATGAGAAAATGTGATGCTTAGGGGACTGTATCACTACAGCACATTAGGGGTAAGACAGTCTAGCCAGAATGCAAAGCTCTCAAATATGGGAGAGTTCTTAAATGAGGGCTGAATGCTAAGGGAAGGTCTTAATGGGAATTCTAGGCCACAGGACTGTGAAATGCAGAAAGCTAGGCAATCTCATAGACATGGCTACAGTGAAACTCCAAGTTCAACTGAAGATAAAAACGTAAAGAAAGCATTTCATCAATAAATTGATGATGTAGGGTATCTATTTACCAGGGAATGGGATTCCATAGTCCAAACAAAGTGAATTGGGAGACTTTTTTACTTGGTGAAGTATTAATATTTTTAAATTAATGAGTAAATAAGCATATTAATAATATATAGATTATCTCATTTAATTGTTAAACATCACTCTGAAGAAAATACCATTAAATCATCCCGATTTCAAAGATGAGAACACTGGGTCTTAGAGATGTTATTAACTAACCCATCTAAGTTTGCATAACTAGTATATAATAAGAGCCAAAACTCATAACCTAAGTAATGTGACTTCAAAGTATGTCCCTTAAAGTCTGTGCTGTGTGGCTCCAGAACTGTGGTATGGGATAACCAATACCCCTTTGGCTTTCTCTGAACACTGTTTCTACAAGTGTAACCTAAGATCATATGAACATTATTGGCAACACCATCACACTGTTAATAAAAATGGAGCATACAATAAATCAAATATTCCTAAATATTTTTCTTTCCCATATGCCATAAGTTATATTTTTCTGAGTTTGTATTTTTTAAGCTCTCAACACAGGATGTCCATTTGTCTCTTTTTTACACTTTATTTTATTAGACCTCAGACATCATTCCAGACTGTCCTAAAAAATATTCTGTAAACAAATGCATCACTCCTTCCCAGGCAAATTTAAAACAGAATTTAAGTAAACCTAGCAGAGTGTGAGACACTTTATAAAAACTTAAGAATGTAACACCATTTAAAGAGGTATTACAAAAGACGATGACACCATAACTAGTTATATCAAAAGGAAAGAATTATCAATTCATTGAGGCTCTTTCTTAATTAAACAGTTATACATGTATCTTCTGAGTCACATATTGAATGGAGAGGGGGTAAATGCACAAGAAAAGGACCACGGGTTGTATGTGGGCTTGTATCTATGGATTATAAATGAGAAATAAGTAATGACAGGGAAATGATTATTTCTTTAAAACCAGAAATGGCAAAAGGTCTTTCTTTGCCAATTGTTCATGGTAATATTAAAATAAAGGAGGAGGTATATGTATCGAGTCATGTGCTATATAAATGTAAAACTGTATTATTATATTAAGGAGTGCCTGCTCTAGTCATTAAAAGGATTAAACTGAATATGAGATAAAGGAGTTTCCATAATATTAGCTCTGTTATTAGAACTAGTCTACTTTTGGCAGAAAATGAATCATCACTTCCAGTGTTAAACTATATAATTTTCATGAACACTGGTAAATTAAACAGGATTTTATTTTTATGTTATAAAATTTACTAGCATCTTCATGCCCTGACTAATCCACTTGTGTCTTTTTGGCCCTTCTGGCATCACCAAATAAATAAAGGAATAAATGTAAATAAATAAATAAATAATCCTAACTTTATGTATAGTTTAAATTCTTTTGACAAATATTTATTCTCAATATCTACTGTAAGTCCACTCATCCATGTTTAAGGTACTTGGATAATTTAAAAAATAATTGGATACTTCGTAATAAATTGTTTGCAACTGTCCACAAGTCAGTTACTGAATATATTTCTGAAACCTCTCCAACCAATTAGAGCATCCCATTGCATCCAAAAGGGCGCGAAGCCGGCTACTCAAAACAGAATTAAGGAATTCATTGTTGCTACTGTTACTATATAATTCAAGCAAAAAGTCTTGAAATATATTTGCCCAACCAGGAAACATGTGAAAATTATTTTGACTCTCTTCCCCCAGCAATATGCAAATTTAAAGAGAAATGTATTTATCTTTTATGTCATATTGATTGTTTTAGGCTTTCACTGACTCAAACAGGGTCAGTCAATGTGGGATTTTACACTTTGCTAGAAACAGCTTCAGCAAAACATGTTATTATTAGCTTCATTTGAAATTATAATTTCAAAGCCACACTTCGCTGGAGCAGGAAGAGAGGCCAAGCAAAATAGAAACCATAAATGAGAGACAGCCCGGTCATGGGTTCAGGTGCCAGCAATTTCCTCAGTTCATTGCATTCAGGTAGCCTGACCCCATTTTTGTGGATAATTTGATTTCCCTCACATACTCTTCATGAAGGAATGAGGTGATTATTTTAAAGGAATTTTAAATTGGGGAAATTCCTTTTTTTAACAGCTTATATACGAGTCCTAGACATATTCATCACTGTTGAAAAAAATTTAGAATGTTCTCATTTGTGTTCTAAGCCCCTCTATGAACATATAATCACTGTTATTATCCCTTATTATAATACTGAGAAGTCCCCTAATTTCTTTGTGCCTAGTGACCCTTGGTCAGTTGGTAATGAATGAATTTAGTCCATCTATATGACACCTCTATCAAACACTTGGGACCCAAGGACACTGCGCCTTTATCCCATACCCCTGCTCTTTCCTCCAGGTTGATTCAGGATCTGGGGTTTGTAAGACAACTTCTAGAAGTTATTATTTATGAAACATAGAGATACAAGTAAATTCTCAAAATTTTAATTCTGATCTTTTTTTTTGTCCTGCAAGTACAAAATATACATATAACATAGTTAAAGTATGTGTATTTTATCTCAGTAAGGTAATAAGGGACACCCTTAAAGGAGAATTTACTTTGGACTTTTTTTCCTTCCAATGATTACTGGATAACTAAACAGTCACCACCACGTAGCTCTGTTGTGAGAGAGATAATGATTGCAATCTGCGTAGCATTAAAAATGGGGATGTTAACAGCTTTAGTAACAGTAATAGTGATGATAACAGCTTTTTTGTTATTGTAGTTGTGTTGTGATTGCTACATTTTTTGAACATGTATCAAAGATTTTATTTAATTTATTGATTAATGAAGAAACTGGTAAGAAATTACAACTTGTTTCTGTTCCCATTATTTTTAATGGGTATCTGTCTCAACTTCTCACTACCTTTCTATTTCCCCCACTGGATTTGGAGCCTTGGCTGATTCTCAAACCTACTTATCAATCTTTCTAAACGTGACATCATCTTCTCTTTGGGAGAAAACTAAAGTTCTTGCCCACTCAATTTTAAATGTTGCCTCCCTGAGAAATCTGGCTACTCTATCTCACCCATCAGATAGAGACATTTTATATTTCAGCTACTGTCAATAGACCAAGGTGCTTTTAATTTCAGCTACTGTTAATAGACCAGTGTCCTATTCTTCGGTGGCCCCCTAATTTAGACTCCCACTAGGCACCTCATTCAGGTAAGAGCCATTTACCCATACAAATTCTTCTAGGTCCAATCTTAATAAGTTCTACTTCCCTCTGCTTTCCCATAAGTGTTTTGTGGACAGTCTGGTGTCCTCATGGTAGATTAAAAACACGAGGCTCAACAAGAAAGAGCAGAGTGATAAAGAAGGTTCATTAGGCAGGCTCACTTTTCTGAGTTACATGTTCTTCTGAGGATTCCTCAATAGGTATATACCTCTAGTATGTGGCTAATCGAAAAGATATAGCCAAGCTTATCAATGAACATAGATAACAAAAATCACTGTCATATTTACCCAAGCAACCCACAGGAATTGAATGTAACCTCTGGTTTAGGTTAACTAAAAATTGGGCAGTAAATTTTGTTCTCCTATTTAAAAATTGGACTTATTAAGTTGGCATAAAAGAAAGAAAACGACATGTGACCATTGTGTTTCCACCAATAGAAAAGGAGGGCAGTGGGAACCTTGGGGGGTGGGGGGGAGCATTTATCTTCCTTGCTCATGTACCTGCGTACAAGACGCTCCCTCTAGCGTGGTTATTAATGTGAGGTCAGGGACAATACAAAAACGAAAGACACCATTAAACTTACAAAATCTTATGATATTTGATTGAATTCATGATTCCTCCAATATTTTAAATGTCCTGTAGTATCTGGCCATTGCCTATATGCTTAGCCTCATTTCATACCAATTTCCTATTTCCCTGCTTGCTCTTTACCCTTGATCGTCATGTTGTTTCTCTGAGTTCCTCAAAAGTACCAACAAGTTTACCCCTGGACCTTGCCAAGGAATATCCTTTTCCTGACTCTTTACCTAGTAAAATTATACTTTGGGTCTCAGCCTGAACAAGATCTCTTCAAAGATGCCTTCTCCGACCCCTAAACTAAATTCTCTATCACACCTAGTTTGTTTGTTTTTCATAATCTTTCTCAGTTTTTTTTTTTACCATTCATATATTTGTGTGACAATGTGTTTAATGCCTTCAGTGTTTGTCTCACTGAACTGGACTTGCTTAACACTAAGGAATGCATTAGCTTATACAAAAGCAAGTCCAGAGGCAGGTCAGACTTCAAGGTTGTTTGACCCAGTAAAAGCTCAGATTGTAGAATGACTGCTAGTACTCAACATTCCCTTGCTCACATTTTGCAGGAGAAAGAGAACCAGTTTGCAGAGACTTTTAGGACCAAGGAAAAATTTCCCTAACCTCACATTTTACTGGACAACATTGGATCACAAGCTTATTCTTTTTTTTTTTTTTTTTGCGGTACGCAGGCCTCTCACTGTTGTGGCCTTTCCCATTGCGGAGCACAGGCTCCGGACGCGTAGCTTCAGCGGCCATGGCTCACGGGCCCAGCCGCTCAGCGGCATGTGGGATCTTCCCGGACCGGGGCACGAACCCGTGTCCCCTGCATCGGCAGGCGGACTCTCAACCACTGCGCCACCAGGGAAGCCCTCAAGCTTATTCTTGAGCTGATCATTGAGAAGAGAGATGGGATTTATTCTTGTCCAATCTGACCCATCCTTGGAATTGAGGTTAGGATCAAATTTCCCTGAGGTATACACGGTGTAGGAGAGAAATACATACATAAACTAAGTTAGCATTCTGTTATGAAAAAGGAAGAGGAAATCAATACTGGATAAACAACTAGCAATATCCACCCCGTTACTGTATACAAAGAATTTGTTTGTCTTGTTTAAACTGTATAATGTTGTCATCATGTTTGTCTGTAAAGTTTTAAAATGCCATGGTTCCCAATATTTACTCTTCAAGTTCAACAAATTTCATTTCAACTACCTGGCAGGATGAGAATTTAGATGCATTTAGACGTACTTTTATACATAGCCAGAAGCATATTTCCCATTAACTATTAAAAACTTGTTTTCAAAATCTGTGTCCTGCACACGAACGTTGAACATAAATTATGCCTGGAAAAGCTGTTTCAATTCCTCACTCTGAAAAATTACAGTTTACCAAAGAATTAAGAGAATTGGAAATTACTTCTAGAAGAGGGAGTTGGAAAATATATGTCAAATCATGTAATAGTACAATTAAAACTTCATTAATTCTGCACAGGAGTTAGGTAGCCACATTGTGTCTAAGATAGTTAACTATAAAGCAGTAAGAACACAAGAATTTAGGGTAGAGAGGCTCAGTAGAAAAAAGTGCATATCTATGCCTTGCCTGGTGTATCCCAAGGTCACAGAAGCATAAGAGTCAAAACTCCATCCGAAGATCCATTCACTAGGATCAGTGGGGTAGCACACAGAGATCGGCAGAAGGTTGGGGTATAATGCAACATTAGAGGCTCAAATTCTGCCCTCAGGTCAGCCAGCTCCAGGAGCCTGAGCTATCTTTGCAGCTGAGATTGTAGCGAGAGAGGAGAACCTATCCCAGAATGATAATTTAAAGTAAAATAAAATACCCTCTCTAAAACAAGGAAGTCTATTAAACTCACCAATTTAGAACGCATTTGTATTTGAAATAATTAGTAGAGATGAGTCGAATTTCCTATGATACATGCATTTGACATCAGCAACTTCAAAGAAATACAATAACTAACTTTGTAAGCAGAGGACCTATGCATGCATGGATACACACACATACACAAACACACACACACACTTGAATTTAGATCTATTGTAGAAAAAAATGAAAATCCTTTACCTTCAGCATATCAGCTCTAATTTCCAGAAACACGCAGGGTCATGGTTTAATGTAATCCAGAGTAATTTGCATCACTACCATATTTTGCGTGCCTACTATATATCAGGTATTTACATTACCCAAGGGCTGCTATGCTAAATGGGTGCAGTTTGTGCAATGGCCACAGAGGCAAGGGAATCTGCACACCCTGGTGGGGACTGTACCTTCTAAAGAAGGATGCAGCCAGCCAAAATTGGCACTTTTTCTAATTCATCCACCAGGAGTATGTTTCTTATTCTAATTTTCACAACAGTGCTGTATGTGCTAACAGCTGCACTGGTATTATCTTATTTGTTCCTGGCAACGCATTCTGCGGTGGTAGATGGTTATGAACGTCTTGTAACCTAAAGTATTCTGAGGAGATCATTCTTTAAATAGTCAAATATATATAAAATAATATAAGCCAACCCTATCCCTCCTAACTGTGAGATCTCAAGTAGCCTCCCCAATATGTATTTGGATTCTAATATTTAGTTGGTGTGATAATCTCTTGATTAGAATTTTGTGCAATACTTCTGGCTGCTTCTCTACCAATCCTGTGGCTACCATCTTCTCATGACATCACTTTACTCCACAGAAAATCCTGGCTTTTTCGCATGAATTCCCTAGGGCAGCAAAACGCATACAAGCTGTTAGTAACAGTATCTAGGTTCTCTGAATGTGAAAGAGGAATGACAAAAAACAACAGCAATAATTCAAAATTGAATATCAGGTATCAGTTACTACTTCTCTCCCATAAGTCACTACTCATCACTGTCATAGAAAATTCATAACTGGCTATGAGGCTCCAGAGCCCTCGCCTGACACTATCATTTCAGTGATACATTTCTTCCAGCCAAAATCTTTTATCGAATTTCCTTTCTGATCTTCCCGCAAAAAAACTCTATTGGGGTCTACTAGGTTGCTCACCGTTTCTTAATTCTTTATTATACGGAATAATTCAATTCTTGCTTTTCTCAATCTATTTCACTAAAACTAGATAGGGCCTACCCTTTCACAATCACTTTCCCCTGGGTTGAATTCCCCTGCTTTCCTGAAATGTAGAAGTGGCTTCAATTTTTTTATTTTGGGTAGCCACCTTTTCTTCTCTGACGCATACTCTCTACAAATGAGAAAACTGAGACTCTGAGAACTTGTGTAATTTATATGACATCACTTAGGCTTCAAAACCTACTGTCTTTTCGTTAATCACAGATTTGAAACCAATTTAGGAGACAAGAAGAGACCCTGTACATGAACAGATCCTCATGCTAATATTCAGAGGAAAATTATTACACGGACTCTATACATTCAACACGATAAATATTACTGAGCGCCAGCAGAGCTCAACTGAACAGTCAAAAACCTACAGTTACAAGTTTATCATACTAGAAGACACAGACATTGAACAAATAAACACACAAATAAATAAACATTGTAATTAATGCTAAGTGCTATGAAAGGAAAGAACAAGATGCTATAAAGCAACAATAGATAAGACCTATTTTAGAGTGCAATCAACTAATTTTTTCTATGTTCTTTGAAACACAATCTGAAATTCTTTCCTAGACATTTTTAATGCCCTAGATACTTTAAGAAAATCTCAGGAACTACATGAGTCCAATAGATATATTTACCCACTACTCTAGTCTCCTAATTTTGTTCTTCTCATTCCTGTCTCAAAACAAAATATAGGCATATAAAAATAAGCAAGCAAAAACAACAGTCATTCTGAATGAACCATCTGTATTTCTCTTGTCTCTACTCACCACGAGGGGTACTACAAGAATAAATCACCTAACAAGGCATCAAACAGGGACCATGCTTAGTGCACACTCACCAGGCCCCTGGACGCAGTTGTCATAGACTCCAGTGCATCTCCCTGGTTAATCCCTTCTCTCACCGCTGAACAACTGACCACTTGATCCTTGGCATAGGCCCAGGCCTTCTCCTTTGTAAAGAAAATTGGAACCATCAGATGGGAATTCTTCATCTTTCCACCCCGAAACCTCATTGCAGCTGCACCCAATTGCTCCTGCCCTTTAACTGTTACAAAGCACAGATCTTCCAATCTAAAGCCAATCACTCCATCTGTGCTCTGGATTTCATCCCCTTCAGGCTCGTGAGAAAACATATGCTATTGATTGTCCCTGCGCTCTCCTCCTATTTTTATCTCTTGCTTCCTACCTCATCTTTCCTTGTGTCCTTTTCATATAAAACAAATTTTTAAGACCTGTTTTCAATGTTTGGAATATCTCCTAACAGTTACTTTATCTCACCCTACAACTTCTTAGCCAAACTTCTCACAAGGAAAGTTGTTAATTCCATTATCTTTTTTTATTCGATGAAGTTGACATGTTACATGTTGTAACATATAAAGTATAAACTTCGTCTTATTCCATACAGAGAGTTCAAAAGTAGACAAGAAAAATCCATGCTATTATAAAATCAAGATAGAGGTTCCCATTGGATGAGGTGGTAGTGACTAGAAGGGGATAATGAAGAATTTCTTAGGTTGTAGTAATATTGTTATTTGTTTTGGGTACAGGTTTTATGAGTTTGTTCACTTCAGGACATCCATTTGGCTGAAAATTTATGTTCTGTGACTCTGCTGTATGTATGTTCTAACTTAAAAAATTATTTAAAAAACATATAGTATGTCAGGTGTTACATGGAAAAAATGAAGCAAAAGATGAAAATAGACATGCCATAGGAGGAACATGGTTTGCCAATATTGGTAGCTATTTAAAATAGGGTTATCAGAAAACATCTCACGGAGAAGGTGACTTTTCAGCATAAATATAAAAGTGAGGGAAAAAGTCATGTGAACATCTGGAAAAGTGTGTTCCAGAAAGAGGAAATCACAGTATAAAATTCCTCGTGATGGTTGTCAACACAGCATTTTCAATGAACATTGAATAGGCCAGGAAAGCTGAATGAAATGACCAAGGGAGGAGTCCCAGCTCTCTCTGCTCGCCACACGACAGGCCAATAAATCGGGAGACAAGGTGTTGAGGCAAGGAATAGCGACTTTATTCGGAAAACTGGACCGAGGAGATGGCGGACTAATGTCTCCAAAAAACCATCTCATGGGGGTCTGGATGCCAGTTTCTTTTATAGAACTGAGAGGGGGAGGAGGTGAGGAAGTAAACTAAAAAGGCCACTAGTTTTGCAAAATATCTCCTGGCTTGGCCAGCATCAAGAAGGGGGTGTGTTAATTTCTTCTTTTCTGCAGCCATCCACAGGTGGGCAGGGTCAGAATGTCTCCCTGTGAGCTGAACAAAAGCACTTTAGTTTAACATTCAGCCAGAGGGTCAGGGTTCCCTGAGGCAGGCCATTATGTGTTATTATAATAACAAAAGCAACGAAAAGGAAAGGTTAAAGTAAAAGAGATCGATCCAGCATGGAGTCTGATTTTGCTCTTCCCTGTTACAGAAGTAATAAGGAAGTGAGGCCAGATATTTCAAGGCCTTGAAAAGGATATTTTAAGGGCTTTAAACTTGTGAGACTTAGTCTCCAAAGGGAACCAGGATTCCCAGTAATCACACTGTTGTAAAGCCCCTTTCCACACTGAACCCAAAGCCAAATCCGGCCTCTGTACCCCAACACCAAATTAAATCTCAGAGACAGTTTTGGGTGAAGTAGAAAAGAATAGCGTTATTGACTTGCCAGGCAAAGGGAGCCACAGCGGGCTAATGCCCTCAAAACTGTGTGTCCCAACTGGGAGGGGGTAATGAGAAGTTTTATAGAAATGGTTCAGAGAGGGCATGATCAGCTCGTGGACATTCTTCTGATTGGTTGATGGTGAGGTAAGTGGGAGTCAGCATCTTTAACCTTTTGTTTTTATCTGGTCTGGGGTCTACATACTTGTGGGCAGCATACTGTTAATTTCTCCCACCTGGTAGGGGTTTCAGTATCCGCAAAACAGCTCAAAGGTATTGTTATATATGTTCCTTGAGGGGGGGACCAGGACCATTCCCCAAGGCTGCACTGTTGTATCTTTTGACTATTCCTCCCTTGTCTCCACATCCCCTCCCTCCCCTAATGAGCAACTGTTTGAACCTGCTGTTGGAACTCAGGGAAGGTCATGGAGGCTGAATAAAGCCTCTTTCCTGGAATCAAAAAATGGGGGACACAGAAAGGCTTTCGTGCCCAGGAGCCCCACAGGGTCCTGCTGGGTATCAAACCCAGACTGGCCCTGTGTAAGCAATAGTGTGGCATTCATTATGTAATCATAAAAAAATCTTGCTTCTATTTGTGTCTCTTGGAACGCTCACTCTTGGGAAAGCTAACCATGATAAGGAGTCGACCTTGAGACTTCCATATTCTAAGGAAGCCAAAGCTAACCAATGGGGAAGCTGCACATTCAGAGAGATCCTGACCAGCCAGTAGCTGCTCCAGCCATTCATAAATAATACCTGTGAGTGAAGAAGTTACCCTAGGTGTCCAGTTCCATGAAGTCTTATATGAATTTAGCCCTGCTGCATTTGACTGCAACCACAGGAAAGACCTCGAGAACCACCCTTCTGAACACAGTCAATCCCAAACATGAGATAATCAATTGTTATTTTAAGCCGTTAAGTTTTGGGGTGGTTTGTTACTCTGCAACAAGTAATCAAAAAAGGATTTTTCTGTGAGATAGAAACCCATTGGAAGATTCTGAGCAGAGGAATGACTTATGTCTTTGAAGGAGCACTCATTTATGCTATGTTGTGAGAAGACTATAAGAGTTGTTGGAAGGCAACTGCAGAAGTAGGAAGGCTGCTTAAAAGGCTCTTGCACTTCTTATAAGATTATTCACAGTTTTAATTAAATAATTTATTTTGTAACCTTTTAATATATTTCTTTCTGCTAGATTATAGCTTTATGGAAGCAGGGAATATTTAGATCTTGTTCATGTATCAATCCTCAGAGTCTGGTAGATACGTGATAAGAAATTTATCGAAGAAAAGTATAATTGTATGAATGAATGAGAGAATGAATGAATGAATACTTTCAATGCTTAACTAAATAAAGCCTTTATTTCTGGATGTTTTCTATGTTTTTGGTTCCTCCTTTCCTTTTCTTCTTCTAATTTCCAGTTCTGTTTCTTTCAACCTAATGCATATTTTTAATATGCAGGAGTAATGCATGAAAATGAGAATCTAATCATCATGGACTGAATAATTTGAATACAGAATAATTTTAGTGTTTTTAAATCCAAATCCAGATATGATAGGAAATGAGACAAAAATGTGACTGCACTGAAATACCTATCATTTTCTCATGAACAAATTTAAAGCCTACAGAATATTAACACGTTTTCTTCACTGCTTTGTAGAGTGAAACAGATATTGAGTGAAATATTCTGCAAAATCAAAGGGATCATCTCTTTTGAAAATTGCATCAGAATAAAAATCATCTTATTCGCAGATAAAGGAAATAGAAAGTAATATTCAAAAGAAGGAGGAAATTAAGTGTCCATATACCCAACTCCATCAGTTTCAAGAATTATCCATTAATGATGATTTATTTACTTTTGTCTGATTTTAGCTTATTTGAAAATAATTTATTTTACTATGTATGATTTTGTATTTCAGCATCTCTACATCATTGTTATGGGCCATTGTTCTACCCAAGCCTCAAGAAATGATCCCAGCACTGTATTAGGACCAGCTCCAGGTATCAGTGACAGAAAATTAAATCATGAGATGTGAGAAAGTGGCTTTATAGTACAAAAGTTCCTTGTATCCACTTTTATTCTCTGTCCTCCCTGTTTCCATACCCCCAAATATGTTCCAAGACATGTTCTCTTATTTTCTGCCAGAAAATATTTGCAAGGTCCCACATATTTTTTAGTTAATGATCTCTTTCCTCTCACAGAAGGTACTATACTTCCCTAGTTGGGCCATGTGACGTTCTTTATAACATCACACTGGCCCATTATACTGATGACATCATAGTATTGAGATGTCAGCAGAAACCGTCCAGTATTCTGGACATGACGGTAAGTCACATGTGAGCAAGAGAGTAGGAAATAAACCCTAAAATCATTTATGGCACCTGCCATATTAATGAAGTATTTAGCAGTCCTGTGCTGTGGGCCATAATGGGATATTCTCTCTGTTCCAATTACCCATTGCTCCAAAAAAATAAAACAATCCAACACTTTGTGACTTAGAAAACGAACAATGATTTATTTTGTTCATGTATCTGCAGTTCAAGCAGGAAGCGGCAGGAACAACTCACCTCTGCTCTATGCGGCCCCAACCAGCTGGGGCCAGAGGCTCACTCACTTGGTAGCAAGTTGAGGCTGGCTATAGACTGTGAACTCAACTGGAACTGCTGAGGGACCTTGGTTCCTTTGCACATGGACCCTCCTCAGGACTTCCTCAAGTTTCTTAAAACATGGTAACTAGATTCAGAGAGTGAGTTCCTCAAGAGTCCTGGACAGAAGCTGCAAGGCTGCTTATCACTCTACCTCAAAAGCTTCAGAGGGTTAGTTTTGCCGCATTATATCGATAGAGTTAAGTAACTGAGACCAGACCAAATTCAGAGGAAAGGAAATTGGATTCAACCTCTCAATGGAAGTAGTAGCAAAACATCTGCAGCTATTTTTCAGCTGCCTGTCATCCACAGAAAATGAGACATTGTTACACTTTGAAAATCCTACAACTAAAAAAGCAACAGAGCATTTAGTAGATATACTAGAACCCACCCACTTTAATGACCTCATTTTAACTGAATCACCTCTATAAAGACCCTATGTCCAAAACAAATCACATTGGTACCTGTGGTTCAGACTTCAACAATATTTTTTCGGGGAACACAATTCAGCCCATAACAACTCAGAGGTCCCCAGAAACCCTTTTCTAACTTATTGGTCAACTCCTCCCATTCCTAAAATAATTTTCCAACATACTCAACCTCCAAAAACTAGCAGAGGACAATTTGACTATTAGAAGTTAACTTTCTAATATCCCTACCTACAAATTTACCTAAACCTGAATCTACTCTCCCTTATTTCTCCCATTCTCAAAAGCATCGCCTCCTCTTGGAAGGCTCATTCCTCCTCCTGAGCTCATTATCTGACCTTTCACTGTCTCATGTGGAAATAGTTCCTTTCCCGTGTTTGCAACTTTTTGCCCCTTACTGGAGCCTCACCTCTCTTCTTGGTGCACAGCGCCCAGACTCCTCCACTCTGTGATCCTTTCCTCTGTTCAAAGCAAAGCTCCTGAAAAAAACAGTCCACAATTATGACTATACAACAGCCTACACTTCTGACTACATCCCCTCTTCCCAGCCCACAATCACTTTTCAGTGTGCTGTGGAACTTCTACCACAATTCTCTAATGACATCTCTCTGGCAAAGTTAACCAAGGACACCTAATCACCAAGTTCAGTGAGTTGTTCAGTGACCTCATCTTACTTTACCAACCTATGACACCTGATAATACTGATAACTGTCTTTTCCTCCACACTGTTTTTCAGTAACTCCTTTCCACTTAAAAAAATTTTCAATTTTGATATCCCCAAAGGTTTTGACCTTGGGCCTCTTCTTTCCCCATAGTATAAAATATACCTGAAACCGTAAATCATAAATAAGTAAACCATAAATCATTCTGGGGGGGATTTGACCCTCTAATCTATTTATTCAATCTATACATTTTTCATAGTTTCCAGAATCATATATCCAACTGCCTAGTTGATTTTGAAAATTATATATTTCATAGATACTTTCATGTGTAAATCTGCTCATTCTTTAATCCTTATTATGGTAAATCCAACTCAATCCACCTCGTTCAACAAGCCAGATATGAAGTATGCTGATGTTTTCCCTAGCAAAACTTTAAATTCTACTGACTCATTAACGCTTCTCATATTTGCCCCATCTTTCTGTCCTCACCACTACCGCTTTAAGTCAAAACCTCATTAAAACACATTAGGACTGATGCAATACTTACCTAACTACTGTCCAAGCTTTGGTTTCTACTGTAACCTCCATGTGATTGACAGAGATGCTTTCCAAAATAAAAATCTGTTCACATGCAGCCTTATTTAAAGTGTTTTATTGGCTCCCAAAGTTTGTAGGATGAAATATAAGATGTAAGTCTTTGATGATGTTGTTCTTACTTGTCTCTCTAGTTGTATCCCTGTCTTCTCTACATTTCTATGACCTCTGTGTGAGTGTTGGGGATATTAGTTTCATATTTCTGAACTTCCATTAATGCTACTCCTTATACCTGGAGTATCTTCTCCAAGACCCCCACTCCTTTCTTGCATTCTTCAAGATTCCTAAGTGTTATATCTTTTATGAAGAATTTCTACCATACACACACCTTAACTCCATCCCCAGGAAAGACTAACTACACCTATTCTTCCTCACCATCTTTATCTTTTCAAAATACAACCTCTAACTCTGGCATAAATGTCGTTGATCTACTAAACTGTACAATCTTTGAGGCTAGGGATCATGCATTACTTATTAATTATGACTTTGTCTTATGGTACTTGTCACATAATAGTTACTCAATGAATATTTGTTGAAGGTGTTGAATTAAAAAACCTTTGTGGTTATTAATTCCAAACATATATATAATGAAGGAGTCCCTTCTACAATATTCCATTGAGATGTTCATTCATCCAGTTCTTGAAGACTTATTTATGTTTCTCATTTCTTTCCATTTGATTTCAATAGGTTAGATGACTTCAAAAAAATAAAATTTATTAAGCACTGATCTACTGGTGTGCATTTTGGTTATAAATTGCACAAGCAATCAGTTTATCAATTCCTAATTAAATAGAAACTCCTGTTTAAAAACATTTATTAGAGATTTTAGTTCAATATAATTTAACCAATATGATGATAATGTAATTGTCAGTAGTATTAAGTGCATTATTGTTTTAAGTTTAAGGAAATATTACTCCAACTATATTGTACAGAGAGTTCACAACTGAGGTATCATGTCCAAGTATAAATATCTTGTAAAAGATGAAATAGAGTTCCAGGAAGAAGACTTGAGAGGAGAGTAGAAACCATATATGGTAGAAATATAACATATACATATTTAACTTATGTGTTAATTCACCTTCCCAAAGACATGACTTCACTCACTCATTTAATCGTTGCAAGAAGAAACAAACATAAATGTATTAAGCTTAAAGAAGCTTGATATTAAAACAGAATACTATGAACCTACAGGCAATTAGGAACACTTTAGAATTTTTCACTTGTTCCTCATTCACCACTATGGATTTGTTAGTTATATACAAGATAAAATGGTTTGTTTTCCCAGACAGCTACATGAAGCTTTTTCTTTGTTGCTTCTGTCATGGCTCTCCAATGTGATATTGCATGCACTAACAATGTGTACATGTTATTTGGATGATTTAAAGGGTTTCAAATGTAATTTTATTTTAACTATGCTCATTTCCACCAATCTTATTAACTTTAGAATCGAAACCACCAGGTAAGTCTTCCTGAGAAGACTGGAAGAGTTAAAAGTGGGTTAGAGGGCTTCCCTGGTGGCGCAGTGGTTGAGAGTCTGCCTGCCGATGCAGGGGACACGGGTTCGTGCTCCGGTCCGGGAAGATCCCACATGCCGCGGAGCGGCTGGGCCCGTGAGCCATGGCCGCTGAGCCTGCGCGTCCGGAGCCTGTGCTCCACAACGGAAGAGGCCACAACAGTGAGAGGCCTGCGTACCGCAAAAAAAAAAAAAAAAAAAAAAAAAAAAAAGTGGGTTAGAAATGAATTAGAAGGAAAATGATAAAAGTATTCAAATACTTAAGGGATATCAAATATGCCCTGAAGAATTAAGAATAAGGATTTGAACAAATGTGTGAAAATTACAAGTGGACATATTTCAACTTTGCAGGAGGAAGAGATAACAGGGCAAGACAAACATGCTTTATTGGTGGAACTGAGCTAAATATATACAGTGCATTACTGATATACTATAAATATATATATATATATAGTATATATAATATATAACCTCTAGATCCCTTTCCTAGCCTTCTCTATTTTTCTCAATGCCCTTAGAGATTGCTCTGCATGGCCTACATCACTGGATTCCTGGGCTCCACCAGTTAGGGTCTGAATAGGAAAACAGAAAGTAAAATGAGAATGAGATCAGGGTCTTTATCCTCTGACTCTCACCCATGGGGGAGGAGGCGAGATCACCATGGGATGGCATCATCTCTCAACTGAAGATGAGAGTTAATGTCAGACAGCCCTGTCTGCACAAGCCTCTGTGCCTCTTCTTCCAGTTACTTGCCACGTCAGGCCTTGGAGGTTCCTGTCCTGAGTGGTACAAGCCCAAGGATACTGTGTTATTCAGCATGATTTCCTTATAAATAGTCCCCTATTTAAATTTCCTCAAATGATCTCAATTTGTTTATGCCATCTGTTTCCTGCTGTAAAAATGATTGCTATAGGAACCCTTTGAAAATTTTATGAATGCTAAGACCTTCACTTCAAAAGTTTAAAAAAAAAACCCAAATATAATTACAATTTCCTATTTCTTTATTCATGAACTCAACCAAAATTATGCGTTCATAAATATAAAAAAGACTTAGGTAGCATTTTGCAGCATTAAACAGAGATCTCTCTTTGTCCAGTCAATTTCAACAAACAAGGAAATTGATATCAACTCACAGACTATATCAACTAATCTAAGAGCCATACAAAATACAGCTTCCTTCTGAGTATCTGATGGGTGAACCACTGTTCACATGAAAAGCAAAAGATAAAATGTAATTCTCCCAATTCTTTTGACTTTGGCTGATATTTCTGACCTGTCAGCCACCCAATGACTTCTGTTATAGTTGGAAAGCTCTTTTGCCATGGTTTTTCAAAGACCATTTACAATCTTTTGACAAGTGTAAATTTGATTCAATAGATTCTACTATAATAAAATGTCAACTTTACTTTTTTGGCCTGTATTTTCAGAATACATATTCATTCTTTGATATTATCTCTTTATATCCATGCAACAGATATAATATTAATAGCAACACAATGTGTGAACAGAGGCTTCAGATTAACCTGGAGCTGGAAGAATGCGGGAGAACATTTTCCAGATGGCATCAGCCTGGAAGGCGTCCTTGCCTTGCCACTCACAGTGATTGCTAAAGGAATGCGCTATTGTTAACACAGCTCCCAGGAGAGGAAAATCAGCTTTAGTGCCATTATAAGATATGGTTTCTTCCCAAGTACTGAGAATAAAGGCTAAGAAAGGAAAGCCAATGGCAAATGAAATGCTCACCCTTATCCAAGGCAGACCTACAGTAAAATCTCAAAGTAAGTGAACTTGGTCTTTCTAATTCTCCCTTTCAACAAATATTTACTTTGCTGGTGCTTCACTTTCAAAGCCTATTTCTTTAGCATTTAAAGGTAGCTTTGAGTATCAGCTGATAAAAGATTAATGAGTATATTTACATTTTGATAAAGATTTTTAAGGTAAACTATGTCTTTGACATGATAAAAAGTTCTTTATTGCTAAAATATTAGCATTTCAAAGAAATGACATCAGATCGAACACTAGCTACAGCAGGCTTTGTACTTCTCATTGCATAGCCATGCATTTCTTCATGAAGAACTCTGTTTCTATAATTCTCTGGGACAGTAGGAAGCCTCCCTGAAACCCCCGCACTTCTTCACACAGCTCCGGTTAACTCGAATGGTGGTCCACAAAACATATTTGAAAAGCTGTAAGGAAGATTTAAAATAAAAACTTGACTAACAATATCTAAACTTCAGAAAGTAAAAACTATATTTCAGAAAAGCAGGGAAAACTAATTGGCAAGCTGTCTCCATCTTGCAGACGGATGTTAGGTCGCAACACTTGCCTGTAGAATCTATCCTGCAATCCTGCAAAATTTATACTGATTGTGCTGGCGAACAGAGAATCTCTGTTCCTAGAGAATCTTCCTAGAGAATCCTAAGAAGACAAGGTTTCGAAGGCAGAAATTTAGAAAAAGCTTTTATTAATCATGATTGTGATTAATTTGTTCAATATTCATATGTTTTTAGCCAGACACTGAGCAAGGTGTTACAGGAAAAACAGTAATATCCAGCATGTGCCCAACCTGGAGAAAAGTACCTGTACTCAGCGAGACTTTAGAAAGATCTATAAATTACTGTAATGTAATTTGTTACAAGTACCTCAAGATTGCACAAAGTGCTATTAGATTTCAAAGGAGGAAATGAGGGATCATTCAGAGGAAAGAGATCAATATACAACCACATTTTTCTCTTCATTAAAAACCCTCTAATTGGGGCTTCCCTGGTGGCACAGTGGTTGAGAATCTTCCTGCTAATGCAGGGGATACGGGTTCAAGCCCTGGTCTGGGAGGATCCCACATGCCGCGGAGCAACTAGGTCCGTGAGCCACAACTACTGAGCCTGCGCGTCTGGAGCCTGTGCTCTGCAACAAGAGAAGCCGCAATAGTGAGAGGCCCGTGCACCGTGATGAAGAGTGGCCCCCGCTTGCCACAACTAGAGAAAGCCCTCGCACAGAAATGAAGACCCAACACAGCAAAAATAAATAAATTAATAAACTCCTACCCCCAACATCTTCTTTAAAAAAAAAAAACCCTCTAATTATATACACTTCAAAACAAGACACAAATGCTATGTTCTAACAAAATTAGCCATTTTAATTCTTCTTGCAATTTTCACAGGTCTGATTTTTTTCTCACATTATCACTTAGATTTAACTAGTAAAAATGATTGACTGCTGTCTGCTAAGCATGAACCAGCAAACTCACTTATTTCATAGGATTCATAAGAATCCCTAAAGTGAGGGTGCACTACTCAGTAAATTGCTAAATACACATGAACACTAAAATGTTACTAGTTGGATAAATACTGATTTGAGAGATAAAATGAAAACAGTATTTTATTCTGTTTCTTTCAGATTAATATTATTTTCTCATTTCAATCTAGATGAAGTTTCTTCAGCATTTTCTATGAAGATAAAACATGACTCTGGGAATCATAATAAAGTCATAGACTGCTTTGAATATTAATTTCCAAGATGCTTTCACAGTGCTTCATGTTTGTTTCTTGATTAGTTTCATTCACTTTCTTTGCAGAGGGTGAAGGCCAGGGAGCCTGCTCGCTTCTGCTATAGTTCATGGTGAGGTCGGGGGAAGGGGAATGAGCTTCTGAGGATTCAGTCATGTTCAGGCTATCTGTCAAAGTTGACAGTAAAAACTGAAAGATTCGTGGGCAGAATACCAGGAGAGCTAAGTTATTGACTTAGTCCTTCTCCTCATACATATCCTGCCTATCAGGACCAATGCTTGGCCATCTCTGCATATCACTTCCAGCATTTGTATGTAGGAGTGGAAATACCATCTCCATGTACTTCATCAGCTTGTTTTAAGAATAATGCGATAATGGGAAAATGCTATATAAAAAGTAGACATGAAACCACATCGAGAAGGATGTGTGAGAGATGTTATTATTGCTTTCCAGATGTTATTTTTGCTTCATTTAGAAGTTCAAAATAAGCTATGTTCAGTATAAATATGAAAACAAAATTTTTAAAAAATGGCATGACTTGAAATCAGCTTCTAAGGCAGTCCTAGAAAATTAGCTTGGTTTGTTACAAAATTTGCTATTTTGTATGAATTTAGATACCTAAGAGGACATAAATCAATGTTTGGCAAATGAAATTAATCACAATCCAACCACTATAGATTGAAACGTTGCGATTCAGTAATTCTTTTCCTCGTTGTGGATTTTAGAGACAGAGCAGCCAATCTAAAATCAGACACAGCTGAAACTAAGTCAACTATCACAGATACAAATTCAACAAGGAGGAATTACCATTAGAGATCAGAAAATCATGTTGTGCTCTATTTACAATAGCCAGGAGATGGAAACAACCTAAGAGTCCATCATGGAATGAATGGATAAAGAAGATGTGGCACATACATACAATGAAATATTGCTCAGCCATAAAAAGAAACGAAATTGAGTTATTTGTAGTAAGGTGGATGGACCTAGAGTCTGCCATACAGAGTGAAGTAAGTCAGAAAGAGAAAGACAAATACCATATGCTAACACATATATATGGAATTTAAGAAAAAAAATGTCATAAAGAACCCAGGGGTAAGACAGGAATAAAGACACAGACCTACTAGAGACCTACTAGAGAATGGACTTGAGGATATGGGGAGGAGGAAGGATAAGCTGTGACAAAGCGAGAGAGTGGCATGGACATATATACACTACCAAACGTAAAATAGATAGCTAGTGGGAAGCAGCCGCATAGCACAGGGAGATCAGCTCAGTGCTTTGTGACCACCTAGAGGGGTGGGATAGGGAGGGTGGGAGGGAGGGAGACACGAGGGGGAAGGGATATGGGAACATATGCGTGTGTGTGACTGATTCACTTTGTTATGAAGCAGAAACTAGCACACCATTGTAAAGCAATTATACTCCAATAAAGATGTAAAAAAAAAAAGAAAAAAGAAAATCATGTTGCAAGAAAACAGATATAAAATTAATGAATTGGCTTTATATAATAAATACAATAAAATATGCTCTTTGCTTACTAATACTTTGGGTTTGGACAGCTTTGGTTCAAATCCTAGCATGGTTCCAGGTGTGTATAATCTTAGACTACTTTCTTAGCATCAGTTATGTCACTCCTTTTCATTTTTGGAAGATGTAGAGACTTGGTTTATCTGTATAAATGACTCATCAGACAAGGCTCCTGAAAACTTCTTACTTCTTAGGTTCTAAGGGCCTGCACTTCTACTACACTTGAGCCACACCCACTGGGTCACGAGTTCTGTGACCCTAAATGAGCTACTTACTCTGAGAAAAAAATATCCAGTGAGATTTCTGAAAAGCCAGTGAGATTCCAGTGAGAATCAAATGGTGTAATATATACAATGCCCTTTGCAGGCTAATACATATATGGTGCTGAAACTAATAATTCTACTTCAGTAAATTACCAAGTCAGAAAACAGTTCTTATTCTCTTGCATACTTCGTCTCTGGTACACACTGGGCAAGGATACTGAATGACTTCTACAAGACAAACATGCCCAGACTTGGGCAGTTTCTAGAATAAAGAAGAATTTGGTGGTGAGTATGTTCCAGGCTCCCGTAGGTTCTTCAGTCTAGCACTGCCTCGTCTGGACACTACAGAACAAGCCCACCCAGAGCCCTATTGTTCTCAGTACTACTGAGCAGGGGCAAAAAAAAAATTTAAATAATAAATTCTCATGCTTGTGGAACTTACTCTGCAGTGAGAAATAGACATATTAGTGAGCTCAGTACTAGCAATAAAAATAGAATTGTGACTTCCATAAGGACAAACTGCTATGAAAATTGTACTTTTACTGTAAACACGTAGAAAACTCAATATTTTTATATATTTAAGTATATAATTAATATAAATAATTTATAATTAATATACAATATAAATATTTTTATATTTAATATTTTCATAAGTTGGACAACTGGCAGTGCAGGCCTGTAATGCTTGAGAGCAAGGAAACAAATGAGGTGAGCTTCATGGAGACTCTAACTGATTGCCTGGAGTCAGATTCTAAACTGCAGCATAAGGACAGGAAACTCAAAACAGAGGTTGGCAGTCTCCATAGGTTGAGGGGAAAGAGATTGGAGTTACAAATTTGAGGACATTGAGGTGCTAGAATTTGTGTACTGGAGAGGAAGAGGCAGCAAGGAGGGAACATTCCAGAGTTCCGCAGGGTAATCCCCTCAAGTCTACGGCTGAGTACTGATCTCTGTATGCATAGGTGCTTATTTCTTACCCTACAGGGCCCAAACAAATCCCTTCCCCAAACACACAGCTGTATCCTATGCTTTAACTAACAGGAAATATTTGACATATTTTAATTCTGAGCAATATCTTTTTCCTCCTTTGAGGCAGAGCTTTTAGAAAGCCATGTTTTTTACTCATTGTTACCCAAGTAGTAAGTCTGAAATGATTATCTGAAACATTATTTCCTCAGATGGTCTCCCATCTCTTTGAAAATTAAAACCAAACTCCTTCAGCAAAATAAATCTTTCATGATCGACCCCACATTATCTTCACGAGCATCGTTTCTTCTCACTTCTTCCCTGTGCTATAAAACCTAGCTGTAAGGGACTCCTTATATTTCATTGAATGTAACTGTATTCATTTTATTAACAGGAGCCAAAAACTGAAAACAACTGATGCTCGTCAACAGGTGAATGGATAAACAAATCGAGACAGATTCATACAAATGGAATATTACTCAGAAACAAAAAGAAACAAACTACTGACATAAACAACAACGTAGATGTGCTCAAAAATACTCTTGAGTGAAAAAAGCCAGAAACAAGAGTACAAACTACAGAATTCCACTCTATGAAGTTTGGGAACAAGCACAATTTATCTAAACTAATAGAGGTCAGAAAAGAAGTTGCCTCTACTCAGATCTGCTGGAAAGGAGCACGAAAGACCTTTTCTAGGACGATCAAAATATTCTGTATCTTGACTGAGTGCAGGTTATGTGGATGTAATTATTTATCAAGACTCATTGAATTGTACATTCAGAATGTGTACTTGTGTGCTTCACCATACATAAATTAAATCTCAGTTTAGGAACAAAGTTAGAAATCTCAGGGCTTCCCTGGTGGCGCAGTGGTTGAGAGTCCGCCTGCCGATGCAGGGGACGTGGGTTCGTGCCCCGGTCCGGGAAGATCCCACATGCCGCGGAGCGGCTGGGCCCGTGAGCCATGGCCGCTGAGCCTGTGCGTCCGGAGCCTGTGCTCCGCAACGGGAGAGGCCACAACAGTGAGAGGCCCGCGTACCGGAAAAAAAAAAAAAAAAAGGCCAAGACCCCAGGAGTTTTTCTCTCTTTAGTTCACACTCAGTCTCCAACAATTAGTCCTTTACCCTTTAGCATTCCTACCAGGCTCCAGCCGAGCCTTCTGCCGCCCACAAGAGCACTCCATCATAAAAATATGTATAATATTATATTTTAAAATTATCCAGGTAAATAATTACATAGAGATAGACTTTTGACCTTCAGTATTATTTTAATGCTATGATAATTTCAAAATACTGTGATCACATATTAGAGATGATTACAGCCATAGTTATATGGTCATTAGTAATCTAGTAGTTTTATTTAATGCTATGAAGTAAGTAATTATCTAGACAGAAAATACAAATGCGTGGAAAAGATAAATACTGTTCAGTGGGCAAAGATTTTTTATTATGGTAGCATCAGAAAAAATTGCTTTATTCATGCAAAGAAATTATACAAAAATCTTAATTATTGATGTCATTTACCAGGCTTTAATTCCTAGCATCTCCTGACAAGTAAAAGAGAAAAGAAAACCCTGAGAGTATTTACCATTCTTTGTGGCTCTGTATTTTCAACTAGTTTAGCATCCACCCAATTTCCAAGGGAAAACCTTTTTCCCAATTATTGCTATATTCCCTGGGGCTGTTCAGGTCTAGAGCAGCCTGAAACCAATCTGGTTCAAAACAAAAGAACAACAACGAACAAACAAACAAGTAAAACCACACACATTAAGTCATATGTGAAAGAGAAAAAAGTTATTAACATGAGGATATTCTCTGATTTCCCCTCATGGTTACCTACTGCTCACCCCTGACCCCAGCAGTCACTTTCTAGAGAAGTTCTTGATGGTAGGTTTCTGAATCTCTTGTGATGTAGGTTCTACAGCAGAGAGAGAGAGATCTAGGCTGTTAGAGAGAGTGAGGGTTCTCAAAGTTTTGAGGAGATGGGAGAGGATAGGCTGGACCAGGTAGGGGATGGGGTGGAACAGTTTGGATTGAAGGAGGCATCTGGGGAGATTGATTAGCAAATAGATTCTAGAAGCTATTGCAGCAGGAAAGTGAATCAAGGGCTAGAAGAGGCACATTTTGAAAAAATATTGCTTATCACTTTTTTATTGTTTTTAAAAGTTCTAAAAAGTGTAATTTCTTTTAACCTTTTAATTGCTGGATCATTTCTTTAAACATATAAGCATTTTATTACTTCTCTTATGATATTTTTTTTCTCTTGATCTCATTTTCCCCACTTGATATCACCCAATCGCACTACGCTCCTTGGCAGCAAAACTTTTAGAAAGAAATTGTTTAAACTAACTTTACCCATTTCTTCTCTTCCCGTTCTCTCTTTCTTTTGGCCACACCACACAGCATGTGGGATCCTAGTTCCCCAACCAGGGATCGAGCCCACACCCCTGCTCTGGAAGCACGGAGTCTTAACCACTGGACCACCAGGGAGGTCCCTTCCCATTCTCTCTTAAACCCATACCTCTCAGGCTTTCATCCCCACACTCCACCAAAACTGCTCATGTCAAAAATGCCATGACTTCCATATTGCTAAGTCCTATGCTCATTTAACAGTTATCATCTTACTTGACCTGTCAGCATCATTTATACAAAGGATTATGGCTTCCTCCTTGATACAGTTTTGTGTTGCTTCCAGCACTTTCCACATACTGGTTTTCCTCCTTAATAGATGATTGTACATTTTCTGGTATGTTTGCTGGTTCCTCCTCTTTTCCCCAATTTTCCAATGTTGAAATTCTACAAGGAACAATCTTTGATCCTGCTCTATTCTCCATCCAAACACCCTCTCTTGGTGACCCCATCCACTCTCATGCCTTTAAATACTTTATGTAAAGTGACGACCTCTCTTCAGCTTTCTTCCTTAACATCTCAAACTGAACATGCTCTAAACTGAACTCTTGATATTCTCCCCCAAATTTGCTCTACCCACAGCTGTCTCCATTTAGTTGATGCAGACTCCATCTTTTCTGTTGTTCCAGCAAAAAATATTGAAGCCATCCTTTTTCCTTTTCTTTCTCTCAAATATCACATCCAATCAGTCATGAAATCTTGTTCATTTTTTTTTTTTAAATATCCAAAATACAACCACTTCTATCGCCCCTGCTGTCACCACTCTGATGTGAAGAGCCAGTATCTTTCTTATTACTTCAGTAACCTCTTAACTGGTAAATGTGATTGTATCATTGCTATGCTCCTCTCCTGCCTCCCTCAAACCATTATAGGGTCCATTTTCAACATACTAGTCAACACAGATTCATAGATAAAAACATTTGATATGATAAAAATGGCAGTTCTTCACAATTTCATCTATCCAAATGAGAAGGAGGAGAAGGAGTAGAAGAAGAAGAAGAAGGGGAAGAAGAAGAAGGAGAAGAAGAAGAAGGAGGAGGAGGAGGAGGGGGAGGAGGAGGAGGAGGACGGGGAGGAGGAGGGGGAGGAGGAGGGGCAGGAGAAGAAGAAGAAGAAAGGGAGGGGAGGAGGAGGAGAAGAGAAAGAGGAAGGTAAGAAAAGAAAAAAGAGGAGGAAGAGCAGGAGGAAGAAGCAATAATGAAGGAGATGAAAGGGAAGAGGAAAGAAGAAAGGAAAGGAGGGAGGGAGGGAGGGAGGTAAGGAGGAAGGGAGGGAAGGAGGAAGGGAGGGAGGAAGGAAAAAGAGAGAGGATAGGCAGGGAAGGAAAAGAAAGCTTGTATTAATCAAAATTTACCATTCCAGCTTGGTAAATAAAATAGTGTACTGTTGATGCAGGTGTAAATTAACTAAGAAATACTAGGAAAAGGCTGTAGATTGCTTTTTATATTTTAGTTATGGAATTGAAAATCAATAAGGAAAGAACAGACTATTAATAAACTGGAATGGTACAACAGTCTATCCATGTGCAAAAAGATAAAACTTCCTACCTTATGCTGGATACAAAAGTAAATGCCAGGTAGCTTAAAGCCTCAAATAAAAGATACAAATTAAAATTTTTAAAGAACAGAGATTATCTTTATGCCTTGTCATGGGAAAGAATTAGTTAAATAGGCTATAAAAGTATACACCATATTGTGGGACTGCAGAGACATTATTTTTGTGTTTCTGCGTGATTAGAGCTTCTGGATTAAAGCACAAGGCATGGAAGTGAAATTATGACTGAATAGACAGTGAGAACTCCAGAGAGATTTACCTCCCTGGAGGCAAATGCTCACATTTCAATGAAGGGATGACACCCAGCACCAAGAAGACAACCTATGGGCTGTAAACTCAGAGACACTATTCTTAGCTTCTCCCTGGATACGGTTACTTACATTACAAAGGGTAAGAATCAAGGATTCTCCCTTTTGGCTTCTAAGGAATATTTGTTTCCACTAGGGAGATGAAGTTTCTCTTCATTTCTCAGGAGGGGGAGGAGAGATGCAGCTGTCCCTCTTCTATATAAACTCATAGATTCTTAGTGCAGACCTTGGTTTAGGTAGGTTTACATCTGGCTGTCATCAAGTCACTATAGAAAGGGGATGTTGGGAGATGTCCCAATCTGCAGTTTTTACTATATGTAAGCAATAATTAATCTGACCTTCACCCAGGAACCTCCTATCTACTTTCAGGATAATAAGAATAACTATTAACTTTTAAAATTTGATGACACAGAGGAAATGATTGATAAACTTGACAACATTAAAATAAGAATATTTTGTAGAATGAAAGACATTATAAATATATTTGAAAAAATCAGAAACACTCAATTATGGGTAAAAATGTTGCTTATTGACTGAAAAAGAGGAAGACATTAACAAGTTTAGCCACGTAAGAGAAACTTCTAAACTGTAAAAGATAATATCTATAAAGCTAAAAAATTAAAGCTGAACCAGTGATACTCATCTATTTTAATGCATGTTAAAATCATCTTGGAAGTTTTTAAAAATTACCAGAAATGACCAATGCCAAGGTCCCACCCTAGACCAGTTAATTCAGAATATTTAGGGATGAACTGACCTCTGATATAGAAGAAAAAATACATAAAATATTCCTGTGAATAAATAGGCTCAATATAACAACCTAATAATAAAAATGTACAGACTAGTAGTTCAAAGAAAAAGATGCAGAAATATTTTCAATCTTACTAAAAATCACAGAAATGCAGATTAAACAAAGTATAATTTTCATCCATTACACAGAGAAGATTGATAACACCCAGTATTTATAAATCTGTGGGTAATAGAAACCCATATAGTTTTGATAGAGCCACAAATGGTTTGAAGAAAAATTTGGGGACCCATGAAAACCTTAAATTGTCAAACTCTTTAAATCCATAATTCAACTTTTGTCATTCAGAGGAAGCATATGTAAATGTACAGTAGAAGCTCTCTCCTAACCAACCTTGATTTAGCTAATATAACAGGTTAGCTGACATTCTTTTTCATTGATAAGCTACTTGAACAGGTACGCATGGCTTGTCACATCCTGACAAGCCAGCTACTTTCTTAGAACACTCAGACACTCCTGCTCTCACCAATGAAATTAATGCTTACCAAGCCAATTATGTTTGTTCCCAAACCCACATCACTACTGAATTTGTAATTGTAATTATGTAATTTTATTATTATACACACCAGAGAAAAGAGAGACGGTTGTCATTTCTATTAAAAACAAAATTCAAACTTCCAAAATTTTCTGAAAGTTTTGGGAAGACCTGAAAAAAATCAAGGCACTAAAATACACTTGTCCAACTGCATGCAAAAGATAATTTTTTAAAAATCTAAAATTATTCTGCAATTAAATACTTTCAAAATGTGCTTAAATTCTCAAGGAACTTTTTACAAAAGTAAAACTGGATGCAAAAGAACAATGGCTTATGCAAAAGAAGATGGCATAGGAACATAACTAGTATTGGCTCAATATACAGAATGGCAAAAAGTTGTACATTCATATGCATTCACATTTAAAAATTAATATCCATATGCCATTTCTTATGTCTTCATTTAAGTATCTTTCAATTTTCCAACCTTAAGTCCCTAGTGCACTGGTTATGAGTATGTACTTCAATTATGTGCACAAGTATTTATTGTACCTCTGCTGTAACAAAGGAAGCTAGAAATAAAATTAATGAAATACACCATAACATATAAAGAATCAGAGGTATATGAAGTACGAGGAAAAGCTATAGAAAATAAATTGCTAATGAGGAATCTAAAAATCAATTTGTAGACTATTATACAGAACATGTTCCCAATTTTCTGTTTTGAGAAAATGATGTCCCAATATAGATAAATACCTACATAGCTAAACAGAACAATAGGCTGAAAAAATATTCATCTAACTATAAATAATGATTTCTCTTGTTTTTAATTTTCTTTTTTCTTGATGTACTTTATTATTTAAATAAATGATTTGTGGAAAAATTATTAGTATTTGTTCTCAAATAATCGATAGCAGCGTTCAAATTGTACTTTTTTCTAAAAATGCTTTATATAACAAATATTGTATTTGTGTCGAACTAATAAAATGTATTTCAAATAAATGACTGTTACTTTCTCCACTACCTTTTGCTTTTGGCGACTAATGCTTGAGCATATAAAGGATGTGTGGCAGGACCTTAGAATTTTAGCAACATGTCAGTCACTTAAATTGCTGATTAATTTTGGCTTGACACCACTTATGATTTTAGATCAAGTGCTTGATGAAATAATCAGTCATCTGTGTCTGCTTTGAGAAATTAGCATGCGTTTTAATTTGTCAAAATTTCTGAGTCTTTAACCCATAAGTACTGTCCTGGGTAGTATATGTCAACATTTCTCAACATTAAGAGAGAAATACTCTCAAAATGAGGAGAATCATGATTCTTATAGCTAGACCACCTCTGTAAACCTTCTTCATGTATTTTTCATTAGAAACTAAGTACAGCTAGAGCTATAGACTCAGGTGATGAGCTCCTCGAATGTTTTATCAGAAACCATACTAAAGCTAAACAGTGCTTTTTTAATCTATTAGTATTCTTTTATTATATTTAATAGTTATTAAATATAAGACAAATTGCTACTCTAGATGTTGAGAGAATGAGCTAGAAATTATCCCCCTCACTGGGGGTAGGGAGTGGAGTGCTGAGCGTAGAGTAAGCACTTTGAAATCAAACCAAATCAGTAACTATGTATTCACTTGATTGAGCTAATTGTATTTATATAACTTTATCTCTGAAATTAAAAAGAAAGCCAATAATAAAATTATTCTGAATTGGCAAGCACAAATTATAATCAATCAAAGTCAAATATCAATATATTATGACTTGGAAAAAGGAGTGCTGTCATTAACCCACAGATAGTAGGATGAGGATTTCAAATACTTTCCCAGTAGTAGATGGAATGTATATGGATGCAATGTACTGTTCTTTCCAAGAATAATTCTGTCATGAAAACATATCTTTACTTAGTTGTCTGCAGTAAACTAGTAAAAATTTTGCCCCTCACTAAATTGTATTATCTGCCTTAAATATCTTTCTCATACAATGTATGTAGATAAGATGAAAATGAAGCTAAACAGAAATTTTTGTTAATAATTATCTGAAAGTAGGTTAATATGCTTCTATAGAGGAAAGAAAATTAAATACACTTGAAAAGAAATCGCTGCTATCATGATTGGGAAATATAAAATCAGTCCCAGAATTGAGAGATAGTTGTGTTGCAGTTTCTAACTTCTACATATTTTATAAATGAGATAAACCAGAGTTGAATAAGAGAGAATATAGAAAGTTTAAAAAATGTCAGAAAGAAGTGATACATAAGGACGTTGATATCATAAATAAATATTTATTAAGTACTTACTATGTTACTGTGTTGCAGACCCCTGGATGCCCAGTAAACATATTTACTTTCATGGAGTTTACTAACATAGGCATTAAAAATTACAAATATCCCTCTATGTGCTGCTTTAGCTGCATCCCACAATTTGATGTGTTATATTTTCAATCATTCAGTTCAAATACTTTTTAACTTCCCATGTAACTTATTCTTTTATCTATGGGTTATTCAGAAGTTTGCTGTTTAATTTCCAAATATTTAGGGTTTCTCCAAATATCTTACTGTAATTTGATTGATTGAACATCAATCAAATGTAATTGATTTCTAATTCAATTTCACAGTGGTCAGAAAAGATACCCTGCAAGATTTTAATCCCTTTAAATGTACTGAGATTTGTTTTATGGCCCATCATTGGGTCTACCTATACTTATCATTAACGGACCCATCCCTTTGAACTACAGTTGTTAAGTGACAGGATTTGATGGTTAATTTGATTGAGGGGTAATGAGGATGAAGTAGAGTGAAAAAATGATATCTCACATCTTTCTCTGGACGGCATTGCCTCTCACTGAAATGAGAAATGGAAGTCAACTAAGAGGTATGGGATGTGAGTGTTAATGAATTGTGGTGCATACACAATCATGCTGTAGAAGAAGAAGGTGGTGCACAGAGATGATACATATCTTAGACATGTTGAATTTGTTTTTTTTATTTTTATTTTTTATTAAAGTATAGTTGATTTACAAGGTTGCGTTAGTTTCTGGTGTACAGCACAGTGATTCAGTTGCACATATATATACATATTCTTTTTCATATTCTTTTCCATTACAGGTTATTATAAGGTATTGAATATAATTCCCTGTGCTGTAGAGTAAACCCGTGTTGTTTATTTTATATACAGTAGTTTGTATCTGCTAATCCCAAACTCCTTATTTATCCCCTCACTTTTCCTCTTTGGTAACCATGAGTTTGTTTTCTATGTCTGTGAGTCTGTTTCTGTTTTGTAAATAAGTTCATTTGTATCATATTTTAGATTCCACATATGTGATCATATGATATTTGTCTGATTTACTTCACTTAGTATGATAATCTCTAGGTTCATCCATGTTGCTGCAAATGGCAAAACTTCATTCTTTTTTATGGCTAAGTAGTATTTCCCTTGTGTGCATATGTGTGTGTGTGTGTGTGTGTGTGTGTGTGCATGTGTGTATGTGTATATATACATCTTCTTTATCCATTCAGCTGTCGATGGACATTTAGGTTGTTTCCATGTCTTCACTATTGTAAATAGTGCTGCTATGAACATAGGGGTACATGCATCTTTTTGAGTTAGAGTTTTGTCCAGGTGTATGCCCAGGAGTGGGATTGCTGGATCATACGGTAGTTCTATTTTTAGTTTTCTGAGGAAACTCCATACTGTTTTCCATAGTGGCTGCACCAACTTACATTCCCACCAACAGTGTAGGAGGGTTCCATTTTGTCCACACCCTCTCCAGCATTTTTCATTTGTAGACTTTTTAATGATGGCCATTCTGAACAGTGTGAGGTACATCACTGTAGTTTTGATTTGCGTTTCTCTAATAATTAGTGATGTTGAGCATCTTTTCACATGTCTACTGGCCATCTGAATGTCTTCTGTGGAGAAATGTCTATTAAGGTCTTCTGCCCATTTTTCGATTGGGTTGGTTTTTTTTGGTGTTGAGTTGTATTAGCTGTTTGCATATTTTGGAGATTAAGCCCTTGTCAATCGCGTCATTTGCAAATAATTTCTCCCATTACATAGGTTGTCTTTTTGGGTTTTTAATCGTTTCCTTTGCTGTGCAAAAGATTTTACGTTTGATTAGCTCCCATTTGTTTATTTTTGTTTTTATTTCTATTGCCTTGGGAGACTGATCTACGAAAATATTGCTACAATTTATATCAGAGTGATTTGCCTATGCTCTCCTCTAGGAGTTTTATGGTGTCATGTCTTTTGTTTAAGTTTTTAAACAGCCTTTGTTTTAAAGTCTGTTTTGTCTGATATGAGTATTGCTACCCCTGCTTTCTTGTCATTTCCATTTGAATGAAATATCTTTTTTCATCACCTCACTTTCTTTTTTTTCTTTTGCCTTTTCTTTTTAACATCTTTATTGGGGATAATTGCTTTACAATGGTGTGTTAGTTTCTGCTTAGTAACAAAGGGAATCAGTTACACATACACATATATCCCCATATCTCTTCCATCTTGCATCTCCCTCCCCCCCACCCTCCCTATCCCACCCCTCTAGGTGGTAACAAAGCACCGAGCTGATCTCCCTGTACTATGCGGCTCCTTCCCACTAGCTATCTATTTTACATTTGGTAGTGTATATATGTCCATGACACTCTCACTTTGTCCCAGCTTACCCTTCCCCAGCCCCATATCCTCAAGTCCATTCTCTTGTACGTCTGTGTCTTTATTCCGGTCTTGCCCCTAGGTTCTCCACGACCATTATTTTTGTTTGTTTTTTAGATTCCATATATATGTGTTAGCATACGGTATATGTTTTTCTCTTTCTGACTTACTTCACACTGTATGACAGACTCTAGGTCCATCCACCACACCTCAAATATCTCAGTTTCGTTTCTTTTTATGGCTGAGTATTATTCCATTGTATATATGTGCCACATCTTCGTTATCCATTCATCTGTTGATGGACACTTAGGTTGCTTCCATGTCCTGGCTATTTATTGTAAATAGAGCTACAATGAACATTGTGGTACATGACTCTTTTTGAATTATGGTTTTCTCAGGGTATATGCCCAGTAGTGGGATTGCTGGGTCATATAGTAGTTCTATTTTTAGTTTTTTAAGGAACCTCCATACTGTTCTCCATAGTGGCTGTATCAATTTACATTCCCACCAACAGTGCAAGAGAGTCCCCTTTTCTCCAAACCCTCTACAGCATTTATTGTTTGTAGATTTTTTGATGATGGCCATTCTGACCGGTGTGAGGTAATAACTCTTTGTAGTTTTGATTTGCATTTCTCTAATGATTAATGATGTTGAGCATTCTTTCATGTGTTTCTTTGCAATCTGTATATCTTCTTTGGAGAAATGTCTGTTTAGGTCTTCTGTCCATTTTTGGATTGGGTTTTTGATATTGAGTTGCATGAGCTGCTTGTAAATTTTGGAGATTAATCCTTTGTCAATTGCTTCATTTGCAAATATTTTCTCCCACCCAGAGGGTTGTCTTTCTGTCTTCTTTATGGTTTCCTTTGCTGTGCAAAAGCTTTTAAGTTTCATTAGGTCCCATTTGTTTGTTTTTGTTTCCATTTCTCTAGGAGGTGGGTCAAAAAGGATCTTGCTGTGATTTATGTCATAGTGTGTTCTGCCTATGTTTTCCTCTAAGAGTTTTATAGTATCTGGCCTTACATTTAGGTCTTTAATCCATTTTGAGTTTATTTTTGTGTATGGTGTTAGGGAGTGTTCTAATTTCATTCTTTTACATGTACCTGTCCAGTTTTCCTAGCACCACTTATTGAAGAGGCTGTCTTTTCTCCACTGTATATTCTTGCCTCCTTTATCAAAGATAAGGTGACCATATGTGCGTGGGTTTACCTCCGGGCTTTCTATCCTGTTCAGTTGATCTATTTTTCTGTTTTTGTGTCAGTACAATACTGTCTTGATCACTGTAGCTTTGTAGTATAGTCTGAAGTCAGAGAGCCTGATTCCTCCAGCTCCGTTTTTCTTTCTCATGATGACTTTGGCTATTCGGGGTCTTTTGTGTTTCCAAATTGTGAATTTTTTTGTTCTAGTTCTGTGGAAAATGCCAGTGGTAGTTTGATAGGGATTGCATTGAATCTGTAGATTGCTTTGGGTAGTGTCATTTTCACAGTGTTGATTCTTCCAATCCAAGAACATGGTATATCTCTCCATCTGTTTGTATCATCTTTAATTTCTTTCATTAGTGTCTTATAATTTTCTGCATACAGGTCTTTTTTCTCCTTAGGTAGGTTTATTCCTAGATATTTTATTCTTTTTGTTGCCATGGTAAATGGGAGTGTTTTCTTGATTTCACTTTCAGATTTTTTATCATTAGTGTATAGGAATGCAAGAGATTTCTGTGCATTAATTTTGTATCCTGCTACTTTACCAAATTCATTGATTAGCTCTAGCAGTTTTCTGGTAGCATCTTTAGGATTCTCTATGTATAGTATCATATCATCTGCAAACAGTGACAGCTTTACTTATTCTTTTCCGATTTGGATTCCTTTTATTTCTTTTTCTTCTCTGATTGCTGTGGCTAAAACTTCCAAAGCTATCTTGAATAATAGTGGTGAGAGTGGGCAACCTTGTCTTGTTCCTGATCTTAGTGGAAATGGTTTCAGTTTTTCTCCATTGAGAATGATGTTGGCTGTGGCCATATATGGCCTTTATTATGTTGAGGTAAGTTTCCTCTATGCCTACTTTCTGGAGGGATTTTAATCATAAATGGGTGTTGAAAGCTTTCTCTGAATCTATTGAGATGATCATATGGTTTTTCTCCTTCAATTTGTTAATATGGTGTATCACATTGATTGATTTGTGTATATTGAAGAATCCTTGCATTCCTGGAATAAACCCCATTTGATCATGGTCTATGATCCTTTTAATGTGCTGTTGGATTCTGTTTGCTAGTATTTTGTTGAGGATTTTTGCATCTATGTTCATCAGTGATATTGGCCTGTAGTTTTCTTTCTTTGTGACATCTTTGTCTGCTTTTGGTATCAGGGTGATGGTGGCCTTGTAGAATGAGTTTGGGAGTGTTCCTCCTTCTGCTATATTTTGGAAGGGTTTGAGAAGGATAGGTGTTAGCTCTTCTCTAAATGTTTGATAGAATTCGCCTGTGAAGCCATCTGGTCCTCGGCTTTTGTTTGTTGGAAGATTTTTCATCACAGTGTCAATTTCAGTGCTTGTGATTGGTCTGTTCATATTTTCTATTTCTTCCTGGTTCAGTCTCGGGAGGTTGTGCATTTCTAACAATTTTTCCATTTCTTCCACGTTGTCCATTTTATTGGCATGGAGGTGCTTGTAGTAATCTCTCATGATCCTTTGTATTTCTGCAGTGTCAGTTGTTACTTCTCCTTTTTCATTTCTAATTGTATTGATTTGAGTCTTCTCCCTTTTTTTCTTGATGAGTCTGACTGATGTTTTATCAATTTTGTTTATCTTCTCAAAGAACCAGCTTTTAGTTTGATTGATCTTTGCTATCATTTCCTTCATTTCTTTTTTTATTTCTGATCTTTATGATTTCTTTCCTTCTGCTAACTTTGGGGTTTTTTTTGTTCTTCTTTCTCTAACTGCTTTAGGTGTAAGGTTAGGTTGTTTATTTGAGATGTTTCTTGTTTCTTGAGGTAGGATTGTATTGCTATAAACTTCCCTCTTAGAGCTGCTTTCGCTGTATCCCATAGGTTTTGTGTCATAGTGTTTTCATTGTCATTTGTTTCTAGGTATTTTTTGATTTCCTCTTTGATTTCTTCAGTAATCTTTTGTTTATTAAGTAGTGTATTGTTTATCCTCCATGTGTTTGTATTTTTTACAGATTTTTTTTTCCTGTAATTGATATCTAGTCTCATAGCGTTTTGGTCGGAAAAGATACTTGATACAATTTCAGTTTTCTTAAATTTACCAAGGATTGATTTGTGACCCAAGATATGATCTATCGTGGAAAATGTTCCATGAGCACTTGAGAAGAAAGTGTATTCTGTTGTTTTTGGATGGAATGTCCTATATTATCAACAAGTCCATCTTGTTTAATGTATCATTTAAATCTTGTGTTTCCTTATTTATTTTCACTTTGGGTGATCTGTCCATTGGTGGAAGTGGGGTTTTAAAGTCCCCTACTATGATTGTGTTACTGTCGATTTCCCCTTTTATGGCTGTTACTATTTGCCTTGACATGCTGAATTTTAACCAGTGACAAACCGAAGTGCAGATATCTAGTGACAGTTTGCTATGCAGATATGTTACTCAGGTGAGAGGCTTAGGACAGAAATATTACGAAAAGAAAAGTAAAGCAAATCCTGATGACAACATATATGTGTTGGGAAAAAAACAGAAAAAATAAAGCAAAGGACAAAGTTATGTTTGCTGGCTCAAATTTTGAATTTTTACTTTAATAAATCATTATTTAAATACTTATACATGTATGATAGTGAGCCATTCTATCCATTTTTCTGATCTTTGTTAGTATTGGTATTTCGTAGTAAACAACTTAGGGAAAATAATTGATGGGCTAATAAATTCACTATTGGGACAATATCTGATCTTTAAAATACACACACATATAATTAAATATCTTTTGTAAAATTTTGTCATATCAATTAGAATTTGTAACTTCTTATCTTCTGATGAGAAAAGTTACTAGTCAGTTACAACAGTCACACAATATTTTAAAATTATTTCATGTAAGAAAATGTAATGGCATTTTCATAGCAAAATGTAAGAAAAAGATGGCAAATATGTTAGCCAGAGCACCACAGTTCCAAAGCTTTCCTTCCTAGGGATACCAAAAACCTGGGTTTCTCTATTGAGTAGGGTCTTTCTTAACAGAAGAAGGGAGTATGGGATTTAGTTAAGAAAGAGTATGTCAACTTAGCCATCTAGATCTGTCAATCAACATGGTGATCAGTAGAGGAAAAAGGCCACAGACACGTCTCTTCAGGTCTTTTATACATAGGTTACAGAAGCTTTATCTCTTTATTGAATCATGGCTATGAATAATTTTTCTGGGAAAATAAGAAGCATTAGTCATAGCCTCCTTAAACACACATGCTTTAAGTCCTTGAAATCACAAGGCAATTTTTCTAGGTTTGGAAGTAATGACATCTAATTAGAATGTTAAATTAAGTTCAGTAGTGATACTGTACTTGTTTATACATTCAAACTAATTTCAGTAAAGTAAATTTAGCCAACAGGGATTATTTTCTTTTTCACTACCCATTATAATAAAATTATGAAGGAAATTTAGAGGTTAGATGATCACAAGTTTCTCATCCAACTTCCCTTTGAGAGATTCACTGAGGAGAAGGATCAGAAGGAACAGAAGGATAAGAGGCAGAAGAAGAGAAAGAAGAGGAAAAAGACAAAGAAGGAGGAGGAGGAGCAGAGGAAGGAGAAGAGGTAAAGGAAGAAGATGAGAGAGAGAAACAGGAAAAAGAAGATGGAGGAGGTGGAGAAAAAGTACTTCAGGAGAGCAAGAGTTCTGACTTCCTTAAAAATCAGCAATATTAATCAATGCTTTGTCAAATCTCAAAGAATTTCCACTAATCAAATAATTTAGTTCTTGAAAATAAACTAGCAAAGCCCCACATATATTCCTACCACAGCGAAAGGGAACATGCACAGGTCAGTAAGCCCTGTAGGCAAACTTCGTCCACTTCACACGCTTTCCCAAAGAGTTTCTTTATTTTTTGTGTTTATAGTGAGAGAGGTCTATGCATGCACCACTTGAATGTATTAATTAGGAGTTACTTTGTGCTTTCATGGAAATAAATCAAGGCTCACCTTGATCTTTTACAAAGAAAATCACTCAGGTGTAAATCAGAGAAAGAAGAAATTAAAAACAAAGCAAAACTCAGTAGATTTTAATGGGAGATTAAGTATTTAGTAGGAATATGAAATGAGCTTTGAGATTGGCATATTATGTAGAGAGAACTCAAGAGGGTCGATGCAGATAACTCTCCAACATAGAGACAACTAAAACCAGGGAGGGACTTTATGCCAAATTCTCCTCAACCAGTAGCCACGAGCCCAGGCAAATAGTACTGCTTATTCCTAAAGGAAATCAGAGAACCCTAGCACAGTAGCAAAGTCAATTCCCTTGAGAGATTTATTTTAGATGAGCTAAGAGTCTAAGACCTCTGATGCACTGATTGAAAAGAAACTGCACGTGGCCAGTTGTCTGTAATGAATTGGCACGTTGAGTTGAAGACTATACCTTCAAGGTATAGTCTTCCCAATATTTCCCTACCCATTGCCTTAGAGTCTTTATTTCTATGAAAACTACTAACTCAGGAGGCCTTCTACCACTATGCATCTTACTACACTATCCCCTCTTAAAAGTATGGCTTCTTAGATGTGGCAGCTGGACTCAGGGCATGAAAATTCCTGACAGCAATTTTAGTCTTCTTCAATGCTCAAATTTGGGGGAATCCCATTTTCCCTCTAAGTAAAAGAAGGACATTTTTAGAGTTTGATTAAGGCAGTTCACTCACCAATTTTCTTGCCTTATTTTATTATGATTCTCTGATTGGTCAGTGGAAGAAAGGTAGTTCTTTAAAGCATATTCCAAATAAACGCATACTCAGTGAAAGATGACTTCTGGGTCTCTGAATATCACTGTTTTCCTTAACCAGCATTACTCTGTACCAGAATTGGATAACTTATTCAAGTTCACAAAGTTTGTAAGTGGCAGAAATGGCATACCAACTCTGACTTAAAAGCCCAAATTTTCAATTACAACTTCAATTATCTTCCCTACCATAGGACTTGGAATTAGAATTAATTTTAATATATTTGTTTATTTTAAACATTTCTAGAGAAATTACAATTTTACCTCTTTTCCTACTTATGCTTTCCTGATCTTAAGGAAAAGTGTGATAAGAGCTTTTTTGATATTTCCCCCTTTTCTACTACCATCTTAAAAATCTCCACATAGAATACTAAGACTGAGAGACATTTCAAGTGATACTATTTATAATTATATCCTAAAATATAAGAATTTGTTTTATTTCTTTTAAAAGATTCAAATATAGATACTGAATCTTTTCCTGTTCAACAGAAAGCCCTATTTTTATTATGTGAGTAAATTATATTTGTAAATTTCCTTTTATGCCAATATCAATGCAAAATACCTGGTCAATGCCAAGGTGATCTCAACAATATTATAATCATATGGAAGGCCAACCTTAAGTAAACTTGTGCAGTTTGTTTTATGTTATCAAGTTCCTTCATTTTACACAACTGTCATAAATTTTCCTAGCAAGTTTCAACTCTCTTTTCTAATCCAACTGAAATTTACTTGTTCAGGCCGTCCTGAACTTCCAGCCTTACAGAGGAGTCAATTGTCAAGCCTGAAATGACTTCATGGGAAGGTACTAAATGTGCATCATGCCTTGTTGCGTATAGTCTTAGAGACTCATCTTAAGGGATGATTTCAGGTAGACACAAAAGAGTATTGCCATCATGGACATAGGGAATGTTTAGGAGGCAGAGTGAAATGTTGAATGGGTAAATTTTGATAGAGAAATAAAATGAAAAAAGTCCAAAAGGTGAATCACTACTAGAAGTACAAACATTGGAAGGCCTCAATTTCAAAGACAGAGCTTGGGGGAAATCACAAGCAGTAAGAAAACGAAGCAATATGTCATTGAAAAAGAAGCTTAGGAAAATAAATAGTTATAAATGTGCTTAAATTGTGATATGGTGGTAAACAGATAGGCTGATGTTTTACTATTACTTGGCAAAGCAAATTATTCTCATCTTACTTCGTTGGGTCTTTTCCCCCCCTCCCTAACTATCTTGTCTTGAACTGCATGCACTGCATTTGATTGTGCTGATTTCTAATCACTGGTTTGATTGCACAAAGAGAGTCATACTTTTTCTTTCTTCTCTCTCTTTTATCATACTTTGCATCAGGAAAAGTGATTAGCTCTCAGGCAAGTACAGAAGCCATACTTCAAAGGCAAGATGAAAGTACTCTTTTTCTGGATTTTTTTTTTTTTTTTTTTTTGCTCTAGTTCCCTTTATGTGCTCAAAAACCCCAAATCAAGTTGTATTATTAATTAATAAATTTTCATCTCTCACCTGAGGCTTCTGTACTTCTTATTATAAAAACCTGTTCTTAATTATTTTTAATAAAACAAAAGCTTACTGTTGGGTTAAAAAGGTTATTGCCTCTTATTACCAATGAAAATGATATTGGAGGAGGAACCAATTAGCACAGTTTTATAGAAATAGCTCCTACATTTTATTCTCTTGTAAGTTAGAAAACAATTGTCACACAGAATTTTTTTCTAGTAAACAAAAATGTCTCGACTTGGACAAACTCATTAAGGGTCTGTGAATCATTCAAATAAATTATGTCTCTGTGCTAGAACATCAATAGCAAATGGCTATTCATTGATTCTTTTCCAGTTTGGATCCTACCCAAGCTCTCTATGAAATCTGAAATTATTTCCAGTTTAGCTTTCATGATACTGGATTTTCTTTACTTTTCTTTTTCTTTTTTCATTAATGACAAATGATTATATCTTTGACCCATACATATGATTGTATATGCATTATAAATGTATCTTTTATTGTAAACACAACTGTGTTTGCTCAGACACGGTTGCAGGCTTGAAGGAAGAAGAGACAGATGAAGAGCAAGAAAAGTTAGAAAAAAACTCATTAGCCAGGAATGCCTTATAGCCAATTCTTCAGTTTAACTTTTTTACACTTTACTCTTAGCAGTTCAGCCTTTATGCTCACTGATGTGACCATATTTTAGCATCTTATTTATTCATTTCTCAATACAAAAGACATCCCTAAGTGGATTCCCTGATGGAATTGTCTCAGGCCTCTCCCTTTGGATTTGTAAACCACTGCCAAACCAACATTCCTCAAAATTATCGCTGCATTAAGCCATTTCTCTTGCTCGGGAATCCCCGGTTCCTTGATATTAAGATTTTACACTTTCTTTTGATACCTTTGGATATAATTGTTCCACTAGTACAGAAACCTCCATCTCAAACAAAGATTTGTATTCTAAGTGTTGATTTGCAAAATAAGAAATCGGAATTCAGGACACCTTTCCCCTTAAGGTTAAATTTCTAACTGGCAGAACTGTAGCACTAGAATTTATACTTATTTCTAAGGAAATATATTGTCCAGTGGCTGTGTTTTCAGTGGGTTTGAGCACAGCACTGTAGTTTCCCTTGTTAGTGTGAGAGAAACATTTCCTGGACCAAACTTTGAGGCAGGCTGGAGAAGAGGAAGAGGTGAATCAAGGTCCCTCTGGTGGATTTTCCCACAGAGGGTAACAGGATGAGCTGGGGTGAGAAATGAGTGAATATGGTCAGGGACAGTCCTGGTGCAGTAGCTTGGTGGGGAGGTGAGGGGGGAAGAAGGTTAGGCTCCTGGTATAGCACCAGTACTAGAAACAAAGCTATGAATGAAGCTGTGTTTTAATAATATCAAGTAAGAAAGGAAAGTAAATCTATGTGCCAAAGAAAATTTCCTAAAGCCACAGCAAGGATTGACACACATGTAGGGATAGCCCACCCTGGGCATGTTTTACTGGGGAACTACCTCGATTTCACTGCTATCTGGGGCACCCACTTCTATCCCCCAAGCAATATTCTAAGCTCCCTGAACATCAGCGGATTATATGAGTCTCCTGTTGCTGACCTTTTGCTCCTCTGGTACAAATAAGTTTATTCTGTCTGTCTCTCTTCCATCTTTCTATATTTAAGCCTTAAATAGCTCTCCCAGGATGAAGATCTCAGCTATTAAATTGAAAAGTGTCTTGAACTAGAGGGAAGCTTTAAAAAAAAAAAAAGGTTACAGATGTGAACCATCTGGGTAAAGAAAGAGAATTGGAGAACTAAAACAAGAAAAACAGAGTATGAAGTTGTATAGATGCCATTCATACACCTTCCCTAATGGTTTCAGGAGGTGATGGTGGCAAAAGAGAATCACTCTTTCAGGTCTGAGAGTGTGCCAGTAACCTGCTTCTTGTTTATGATTTTAAAATCACTTTATCAATTCCTGCTGTAATTTTTATTAGAATTCCAGTGTAAAGCAATGTATTTAATTGTTTTAAGCCACTTGAGTGGAATCGTTAGTTTATTTCAACTCAATAAACCAAAAACCCTTTGTTTTAAAATATATCAGTTTTTTCCCCTAACCATTAGTTAGCCGAAGTAAAACATATACTTGAAAGAGTCAGTGGGTCTCCAGCTCAATGGTTAGAACTTCATCCTTTCTAATTTCTCCCTCATGTTGAAAAAAGGAAGGACTACTGATGCGTCTGTTCACCATCTTCTTTCTTACAGTTTGAAAGTTTAAATCTACACCATCCCCATTCTTTACTTTAAGACAGTAATCATCTGTGGTAACTATATTAATGACCATCTAGTATGTTAAAATGAGAAGCCAATTCATTCACTCTTACAAAAAATATGTACTGAACTCTCACTGTGTTTTAGACACTGTGCCAATAAGAAGCACTAAATGTTGAAAATACCTTTGTCTTTAATTATGCAAAAACTATGTACCTTTCACGTCAATATTGTAGGATGACAGAGATTTAACTATGTGTTGTTACCTATATTTAATATAAGGTTTGTTAAAATAGGTTAAAATGTGCAGGCATATCAGTTGCTTGGGACAGTCATACATTACTGTCTCTGGTTTGAGATAATTTAGTCAATAATTAATGTATTTATTGTGCATATTCATGTATAATTTGAAGCTGATTTTTTTCTGGGAAAATAGAAGACTTTATCAGTTAATTTAATGAAATATCTGTATTTTAAAAGGAAGTAAATATGAATTCTAGGATAAGTTAATCTATATTTTAAAATATACTCACAAGGATTACTTTAATATAATTTTATTATCATCTCCAATATCTAGGGGTTTTTTCTTTTAAAAGTAACAAATTAGATATTTGCCCTCTGGTCTTTGGAATTTTTGGTATCATAAATAATAACAAAACATCATCTTATCTCTGTAAATTAGTATCCCTTATTTTTCTGTGCAGAGATGAAGGGAAGATAATTAAAGCATGAGAGTGATCACCATTTAAAAGTGAAAAAGAAAATGTCCTATAGTGTTTTCCCTTCCTTTCCAGCTAATCTCTTAAGCTGAATTCCTTGGCTCCAGTTTGGGGAAACTTTTTATTATTGTCTCCTAAGGGTCAGTCACAGAAGCTATCCCATACCACCCCTCACATCTTTATTCACCTGAATTATGAGCCACACTTAATTTAAAGTAAAATTCTGGAAATTAAAAGAAAACAGTGTTTATTTTTTATTACCCACCACTAAAAATTTAATAGCTTCTAGTTGGAAGGCATCGCGTGTTACTTTGTAGATGGATAATTACAAAAATTATCACTTTGCTTCTGCCCAGAGCTTCCTGATACCTTAATACACTGTGAAGTGAAAATTTTGTAATTGTCACTATTTTAAAAAGGTGGTAATTTAAGTAGTTACCCAGAAGGATCACATGGTCCCGTCAACTGGCAAGATGTGATGCCACTGAACACCTGAGGATGAATACAGAGGTTGTCATGGCAACACTGAAATTTGGCGAACTGCTCAAAAAAGCAGAAGTGTTCCTGTGAATCTCAGGAATGCATGATTAATGGTTTCTGCTTGCAGGCCTAACTTATCACTTGGTCAGATTATTGCAACCAAGTGCAGTCAGTTCTTTGCTATACCCTTGGTTCTCCCGGCATACGGTTTTCAGAGAAACTCTGCTCCTTTTAACCAACTGAAGTTTGCTTCACTCCCTTCATCAGTGTCACTCTGAGTATTTGAAAAATATGTATTGAATACTACCCACTCAATATCAAGATGGGTTTTAGACTTATAATTTGAAGAAAAAGCAATGTGAAAAAATATCTGTAACAGTGTTAACCACAAACAGTGACATCTGGAATGTATTAGGAACATAGGAAGCAATTCCAAAGGTTACTCTAATTGAAAAACAGCTTGCTTGTTTTCCAGTTTTTTTCTCTTTTCTGGGGGATGGGGAAATATAGATGAAACAAAGAATTTTATAGGCTCATAACAATTTAGAGCTGTAACCAAAAGATATCTGTTGCTGAACTACATCTAAGCGAATACATACTTATAAATGAATGTGAAAGGCCTTGAAAAGCAAATATCTAACTTCCTTTCCTCCAAAACAGAAGAGTAAAATGTTTTGTAGAAATCCAATTACCATGGCGACACAGTCTATGCACCTTATTCAATAATTTACACCTGTTTCTCAAGTGAAATTTAGAATTCTTTTCTAGAGCTTTTGAGATGTAAATCATGTTGTACTTTCTCATTAAGCTGTTTTTCAAAATCTCTCCAAGTCACCAAGCCTTGAGTGTTAACAGTGAGCTTGGTACTTCTTGATCTGTCCTCAAAAAACATAAACTTGAACAGGATAGTCAGACACATTAATTCCAATAACTTTCATAGTGTACAGGTACTATAGTAAACTGTAAGTATTTTACTTTATTAGAGTTGATGATTTTTTTGGAGAAGGGAAGAGGCAAGATGCAGGCAAAGAGGGAAATGGGAACATACAGACAAAAACTGAGGCAGTGCCGGAAGCATAAGGTTCACAAAAAAGCCTGGTATAAAGTAAAATTAGGAATTGGAGATTAACAGATACACACTACTAAATACAAAAGAAACAACAAGGACCTACTATATAGCACAGGGAACTATATTCAATATCTTGTAATAACCTATAATGAAAAGAATCTGAAAAAGAATATATATATATATACATATATATAAACTGAATAACTTCGCTGTACACCTGAAACATTGTAAATCAACTATACGTCAATTAAAAAAAAAAAAAAAAAAAAGGTTAAAGGCAGCTGAAGTATAAGACCTGGAAGGGAACTTTCAGAAAATAAGTTTAGGGAGATAGGCTTGAGTTATGTTGTAAAAAGCACTGAATGTTTCAAGAAAGGGTGTGATATAATCATATCTCTAACTCTTGGATCAGTGTGGAAATGGATTGATTCAGAGAAGACCAGAGCTGGGGAAACCAAGCTGAAGAAAGTGAATAGGACAGAACCAAATAGAGATGGAAAGAAGGAACCTTGACTATTACAGTATCAACAAACACTAATATTTTCCAAGGATTTACCACGCATTTTCAAGCCAACTGCTTTTCAAAACATAGTGTCATTTCATCTGCCCTAGACTCTCCTCAGGCACTATTATAATCCCCTACTGGTAGATGAGGAAACTGAGGCACTGGAAAATTAAAGAACTTCTCATGGTTACACAATTGATCAAGAGATTTTCAATCAAATCTGTCTGATTCCAAAGGCACATCTACTGAGACGGAGAAGATAATGAGTTAATAGGGGTTTTTTTTGCAGCAAATCATTTCTCTCCATCTCTGCTTTCCACAAACAGTAGCCCTTTCATTAAATACTTTCATTAAGGTAGAAAAAGTAATGAGTCCTTTGCAATGCTTCTAATTAATTTCACAGGCTAGTACAGAAACTGTGGTGCAGCTTAATGCAGATTCATTAACAAATATTATGATATTGTATTGATACTATTTTAGAGTCTGAGAAAGATTCCTAGAGTATAATGGGTTTTTTCCTAATTTTATCTTTTCATCTTCAGTACCTAGCACGGTAGGGCAGGGAGACTCACAATAATTTGTTCAATAGAGAGGCTTGGATGTCAACTAGACTAACCTCCTTGTTTTGCAAATGAGGAAACTGAGACCCACTTAATCCTATGACTTGACAAGGCAGGGCACAAAACATCTTCTGACTTCAATGAGCCCAGGATAATTTTTATAAAGAATGAATTTATTTTAATAGAATACCTACAGGAATAGCACAGAACCAACATTACAAATATGTATTTGCACGTATAAGAAGTCAACTAGAAAAGTGTAGTCAACAGATGGAATGTGCTATGAAATAAAAAGTCCACAGAAAACATTTAGTTGCCACCAATAAGAAATTTCTTGGTTTTAAAATATCCAAAAGCTGGCATTATGCAGAAAAATTTAATAAATTTATTTATACTTGTTACAACGTGGAATTTTTTTTATTGGAGTATAATTGCTTTACAATGGTGTGTTAGTTTCTGCTTTATAGCAAAGTGAACCAGTTGTACATATATATATGTTCCCATATCTCTTCCCTCTTGCATCTCCCTCCCTCCCACCCTCCCTGTCCCACCCCTCCAGGCGGTCACAAAGCACTGAGCTGATCTCCCTGTGCTATGCGGCTGCTTCCCACTAGCTATCTACCTTACGTTTGGTAGTGTATATGTGTCCATGCCTCTCTCTCGCTTTGTCACAGCTTACCCTTCCCCCTCCCCATATCATCAAGTCCATTCTCTAGTAGGTCTGTGTCTTTATTCCTGTCTTACCCCTAGGTTCTTCATGACATTTTTTTCTTAAATTCCATATATATGTGTTAGCATATGGTATTTGTCTTTCTGACTTACTTCACTCTGTATAACAGACTCTAGGTCTATCCACCTCATTACAAATAGCTCAATTTCGTTTCTTTTTATGGTTGAGTAATATTACATTGTATATATGTGCCACATCTTCTTTATCCATTCATCCGATGATGGACACTTAGGTTGCTTCCATCTCCAGTCTATTGTAAATAGAGCTGCAATGAACATTTTGGTACATGACTCTTTTTGAATGATGGTTTTCTCAGGGTATATGCCCAGTAGTGGGATTGCTGGGTCATATGGTAGTTCTATTTGTAGTTTTTTAAGGAACCTCCATACTGTTCTCCATAGTGGCTGTACCAATTCACATTCCCACCAGCAGTGCAAGAGTGTACAACGTGGAATTTCTGAAATTTATTTACTGGAACAGTTTGACTAGCCTTGGTTCTTTATGTCCACATATTTATATTAAAATTCACACACAAGTGAAAATGGAAAAATAAAATAACTTTCTGATATATGATTCTGTGGCCTGTGTTTGCATTAATTATCATACACGTAGGTACCTTCTGGCTCCATTGGGCCACACTGGAAACTACCAATAGGTTTTCGCACCAGGACCCAGAAGGGAAGTCTATCAAACAGCGGACTTCTTACCAGATTTCACGGAGTGCCGTTACCAAACAAGTAATAATAAAATTTCTTCACCCGGGCTTCCCTGGTGGCGCAGTGGTTGAGAGTCCGCCTGCCAATGCAGGGGACACGGTTTCGTGCCCCAGTCTGGGAAGATCCCACATGCCGCGGAGCGGCTGGGCCCGTGAGCCATGGCCGCTGAGCCTGCGCGTCCGGAGCCTATGCTCCGCAACGGGAGAGGCCACAACAGTGAGAGGCCCGCATACTGCAAAAAAAAAAAAAAATTCTTCACCCTTCCAGCAGAGGGCGCACGCTCATCGACAGCTTTTGTAAGCTGGTTGCTTCTTGATGTTTCACCACCAGTTGATCTGTGGGCAACAAGACATTGTAGCAATGCTAGCAAAGTATGGACTACCAAACTGGCTGTGACTGCACACTGTCTATTAAAAGACTGATAATACATAAGGAACTGAAGCCATGATATAAATCAACTATGTCATCAAACACACTATTTAGTTCAGCTGCATTGCACATGTTGGGAAGGGGCAACACTTTCTCAATGAGGGACCAGTGCATTGATTTTTCATTCTGGAGCAAGCCATCTCATCCTCATCTCTGACTAGGAATTTAGAGAACTCCTTACATTGTCCCTCTTCACCTTCTGATGGAGGTCTGCAAGCTAGATGCAGTATCAACACTAGAAAGCAAAATTAAAGCCCAAGGAGAAATTTTAAATGACTCATTTTCTTGACTGAATTATGTGTTGTATTATAGTTGGACTAACATAAGTAAGCATTGCATACTATGGTCTTGGGAATAAAAAATATACACCTTTAGTTTTCCTTTGATTGAAGATGACATTTGAGACCTTAAAGTCTAGTAAGTTGCTTTCTATTGGCCTTTTATAATTTATTATTTCATCAATATTCATATAGAGAAGAATTGAAAATTAGAGGTGTTCCACAGTTCCTAGAAGCTACCATTAGGTGTGCATGCTAAGATGTTTGGAGGGATTAATTATTATTGAGTGGATATTCATGATTTCCATGCTTAGAATCAGCCCTTAAATTGTATGAGTAAGGGAAAGGAAATTTTGTTGTCAGTTTTCTATGGATTTCACCCTTGATGAAAAATAGATTTTTCTTTCTTAATATGGGAAAATGGTATTTTTTAAATATTAAAAATGTTCTACAATGTTCTAGATTGTCACCCTAATGCAAGCCAGTTATAATACAACAGAGATGCAAGGCTTTAATGACCCCTGCAAAATAAATTAGATGTATTTGGGCACTTCTTGAGTCTCAAACATATTTGTTTTAGTTTTTGCCTTTCTTGTCAAAAAGCAATTTAAAAAGTGGAGTCAACGTAGTATAAATATTTTGCTTTCACATCAATTTCATAGATAAAAGGGGTAGTTTAATGGCGTGTGAGAAACAGCATCAGTTTTATAAAGACTTTTATTATCACTGTGGAAGCTTTTAAGGACATTCCCTTTTAAAAAGAACGCAATATAAGAATAAATTTTAGACTCTAATTCTTCTATTGTTTTAAGACTATTGTGCTGCCATGTTTGCACTCTGTTCTAGATTAATCAATTGTCTCATAGGACTATAAAATTAAACCAGAATACCAGCACCATTTCAGGACTAAGCAAGAGCATCATGGAGTGCCAGCATATTACACTTTGTGGTTGTTCAGGTAAAACCAGATCTCCCTAACAAGACATGGGATTACAAATTCATTAGAATGTTTCTCATGGGTTTTCTCATCCTTTCAATCAAATGTTAAATGATTTCAAAGCCTGAGTGATATTAATTAGAGATATATATTGTATGCCATCTCCTAAAAATACAACCTTATTTGAAATAGTGTTTCATACAGTTGGTTGCAGACTTCCCAGTAAATGAGTTACACAGATTCTATCAGATCTTTAAGATCAACTACAATAATTAAATACACATTTGAGCACATTTGAGCACAAGGACTATGCACACCACTGTAGAAAACATTAGTCAAAACATCTGTTAATGATGAAAATCAGCAATCTTATCTGTCTACAGATAATAAAGTTTGTGAAAAATTCCTCCAATTAACAGCTGTTGCAAATTATTTTATCTTTCACATGTTGCACCGTTTTGAAATTTTAAAAAATTAAGATGAGCTTTTAATTGAGAAAAATAACAGTTTTAATAATGTCACACATAGGTAGATGTTGGTGATACTGCTTACAAAAAATAGAAAGGATCAGCATTTCAAGAGACATTTTTTACTGTTTTATTTCACTTTAATGAGGTTTTAGTTACAAAATTTTTTTTTATAAGTTTTGCTTTTCTTGTCAAGTCTAAGAACACTGCCTAGTCCTAGATTCTGGATATTTCGGTCAATGTGTTTTCCTAAAAATTTTATAGTTTTACATTTTACATTTAAGTCTATGATCCATTTTGAGTTTTTTTTTTTTTAAATAAGCTGTGAGATTTTAGTCGAGGTTGGTTTTTTGCCTATGGTTTTCCTATAGTTATTCCAGTGCTATTTCTTCAACTGGCTGTCTCTCCTCCACTGAATTGCTTTTGCACCTTTGTCAAAAATCATTTGAATCAATGTGGGCCTTTTTTATGTGTTCTCCATTTTGTACCATCTATCTATGTGTTTATCTCTTCACCAATATCACAATGTCTTGATTACTGTAGATACTTGGTGAGACTTAATAGAGGGAAGAATTATTCCCTGAGCTTTCTTCTTTGTCAAGATTGTTTCAGTTATTCCATGACCTAAGCATTTTGGTATAAATTTCAGAATAAGTTTGTCTACATGAACAAAGAGATTTTGTGGGAATTTTGATAGGAATTGCATTAAACCTATAAAAAATTTGAGAGAATTGACATCTTTACTACACTGAATGTTCTACTTCATGAACACAGTGTGTCACTCCATTCATTTAGGTCTTCAGTTTCTTTCAACAACCTGGTAATTTTCATCTTACAGACCCTGTATAATGTTTTATAAAACGTATGTCTCAATCCAAGTTACCAGCTAATAGGGACTAATTCTATAATTACATCAATCATATAGATTGTTCTTACATTTGCACTTGTGTATCTCTTCTTTTAATTGAAATACAGTTGATGACAATACTATGTTCATTTCAGGTATACTACATAATGATTTGACATTTGCATACGTTATGAAATGATCACCATAATAAGTCTAGTAATCATCTGTCCCCAAAGTTATTACAGTATTATTGACCAGATTCCTTATGCTGTATATTTCATCCCTGTGACATTTATTATGTAACTGGAGGTTTGTACCTCTTAATCTCCTTCACCTACTTTCCCCAACCCTCCACGCTCTCGCCTCTGGCAACCACCCATTTGTTCTCTGTATCTATGAGCGTGTTTTCATTTTGCTTGTTTGCATTTTTTTAGATTAAGCACCACTTTATAATCTATTTGGAAATCTAAAACTCTATTTGTTTCTGAGATACTCTCTCTTTTTTGTACTGACAAATTCATTCTATATGGTATATTATTCTCAAAAGCTTTACATATGCTAGGTTCAACTGTAAGAGATGTTTTCTAAATTCATCTTTTTTTTTTTTTTTTTTTTTGCGGTACGCGGGCCTCTCACCGCTGTGGCCTCTCCCGCTGCAGAGCACAGGCTCCGGACGCGCAGGCCCAGCGGCCATGGCTCACGGGCCCAGTCGCTCCGCAGGATGTGGGATCCTCCCGGACCGGGGCACAAACCCGTGTCCCCTGCATCGGCAGGCGGACTCTCAACCACTGCGCCACCAGGGAAGCCCCTAAATTCATCTTTTGATAACCTGAGTTACCTTAAAAAGATGAGGTTGCCAAGCATGATTGTCTAGCATTGAGTGTTTAAAGAATTAGCCAAATGACGTACTATGGCTTTAACAAGATGTCATAAATTTATAAAAATCATAACTCACAGAGTATAAACACAAAAGAGTCATTTCTTATAGATCTGATATTTACTTATTTAATCAATAAATTAATGGAGAATGGTATAGTCTGCAGATTGCTTCTACATACTACCAATGTCAGCTAAGCCCCTCTAAAAGGCATATATTAGTATACACATGCTCAGTTTTTGTATTGATATTATGAACACTACTTTTTGCTTCCCATTTTAAGTCTCATCAGCACATGAATTTGACATTTCAGACTCTCTAGTTTCTTCCACTGATGTTTACTTCCTTTCATTTCAGTGAGCAGCAAGAAATACCTGGCAATTATCTTTATTTTTGAACTACACTATATGCTCTAAGCCTGATTATTCCTAATTTTTCTGGTGACATTTTCAAAGTCTTCTCTTCTTTCTATAAACATTTTGTCGATAAATGACCTACTTCACTTGCTTCCTGAGTTTAAGCCTCTTTCATTTCCACTTAACTCAAATTAAATAAATTAATTGAATATTAGTGTTCAAACATTTATTTGACTCTTCTATTATGATCTCATTGGAACAGGGAGGGATAAATTGAGATTGGGATTGACACATACACACTACTGCATATAAAATAGATAACTAGTAAAGACCTACTGCATAGCACAAGGAACTCTATTCAATACTCTATAAAGGCCTATATGGGAAAAGAATATAAAAAAGAGTGGATATATATATATACATATAACAGATGCACTATGCTGTACACCTGAAACTAACACAATGTTGTAAATCAACTATACCCCAATAAAAGTTAAAAAGAAAAAGAGAGAGGGAAAAAAAGCAGTAGATTCTATAAACTATATTGGTCCTTGTCACAGGCAACAAACATTTGTCAATATATGATTAAAGATATATGTACCCCCCTAAAAAATAATAATATGACTTCATTTCCTGTAGGAGTTTTAATATAAATATTACTTATTCATTGATGACCCACTATGGGTTCTATAAGTATACAAAGAAGTGCATAATCATACCCCTAATTTTTAAAATTTTTTATTTGTTATACTCCTCAGAAATAACATTAATCTTATACTTCCTCTAAGATTATGCATTTACATATAATCTTATACTTCTGTCTTAGAATCATATCATTGGGCAGGGAAAAGTCCAATAACGTTTAGAGACCGGATGTAATCAGAATAAAATACATGTCACCAGTTGTGCCCTGTACAATGACAGTTGGCCAAAAGGCTGCTAGAAGCTGAAATTCGGCTCATGTACCTGCCACACCATATGTTTTAGTTGCATCTGCCAAAAGGAGCACTGTTTTCACAAAGGTTTAATATAGGCAAATAGTTGCCCTGTGTGGCATATGAGAGGTGATGGTGGTCTCTAAGTTTCCTTCCAGCTTTAAAATTCTAAAGAAGTTCCAAGGAGGCAGACATGATCAGGCACAAAGGTGTTGGAACAAGCTTCATGCGCCACGTAGAACTTAAACTGGGTCTTGAAGAATTGGTAGAATTTGACTGAAAAGATCAGGCAGAAAATTGCTAGTGAAAGAAAAATAAACTTTTAATACACAAAGGTGAGCATGTATGTACTGTATTTTAGGAAAAGTATTACTGCTAGGAATCTGTAAATCCATAATCAGACAACTATTTTCTCAATAAATAAATTCTAAATGTAGGGGTGAAACAGACTTTGAAGAATAAATTGGACTCTCATATGTGTAGATTAGGAGACAGGAAAGTAAACAGAAAAATCTTAGAAATTACTGAAAAGCTGGACCATGCCCAAACGGCAGCAAGCAATGCAGTTGAGGCGACTAACACAGCAGACAATTAACATAAAGACTTTTTGAAATTCTGAATCAATAGAAACACTATTTCTTTCACAGGTCTTCAGCAGTTCAATGCTTCTGTTGTGTAAAAAGAAATATATAGATCTTCCCATCTGCTAAGCCTCCACGGTTGATGAAATGTTTTCATCACTGATATTATGAAGAAATGCTCACACACACGCACACACACACACACACACACAAATCAGCTATTATGGCATTTCTTTCTCAAACACAGTCGATCATTTCCAAAAAAAAATTATGAGCATATTGCCTACCGTGTTTGGCAACAATCCACAAGACTAATACCATTTTATGCCTCAGGGTGTTTGCTAATATAAAACATTTTTCAGGGTAGGAACAATTTGAGAAACCACAGTGTTCCTTAGCTCATCACTGGAAATGGTAATTAGCACATCAGTAAATTACCTGTAGAATTTTATTTCCATGAACAAGAAAATAATGTTATCTCACTCAGTGCAGCAGGCTGATGTGAATTATGACTTTCAGAAAAATGAAGCCTTATGATTATCCACCAAAGGTGCAAATTCTTGATGGTGATGTTGCTGTTCCAGCAGCTCGTTATTCTGAAGTACAGAATAATGTTCATAGAATATTCTCAAGTCCCTAAAATGGCTTGAACACAAGTATGTCCTGCTCCATTTCCTTCCCTCTGAGATCAGAGTGCTGAATATTTCACTATTTCCTTTTGTTTAGTTGGTATTCTTAAATTCTCCAAGAAAGCCTCTTCAAATGTATTTATGGAAGATTGCTGTTGTACAATAAATTAATTTTACCAATTAAAATTTCAAGAAGAAAGCTAGTCAAAATGTTCATGAAATGATATGGGAATATATATATATAATATACATATACACATATACCTATAATTGCCATTTGCACGGTATTTACACATCACTTTAAATCTCAAAGTAGCTTTTAAAATTAAAAAAATCTACATGTTCTTTTACTTTTCAGTAATAATTTTATTTTTTTATTATTAAGCAGTTTACAGAAAAGAGATGTATTTTTTTTTTTGTTTTTCTGCTGAAAATTACTAAAGAGAGAATATATCTTATCAGAGTGCTTTAAGTTACCCATTTAGGAATCTAAAAATCATGTAACTAATTGCTTTGCAAAAAAAAAAAGAAAGAAAACATGAAATAATAGGATTAAAGTACTGAGTTGGGACCTTAGAAGTAATCTAATTTTTAAAAACTACCATGTTTAAATCCATTCTACATGGATCCCAGCAAGTTCTTTACCCTATATTTCAATAACTCCATTCACAGAAAACTGACTACCTTCAATACAATATGTTCTGTCTTTACAGATTCTTTACATCCTCCAAAGGCTTAGTTTACTGCTCCATGGATGGGACTTAGCCTCTAGCTTGCAGATCTTTAACATTTACCTCTGGACAAGGTTTAGGAAAGCAAGACTGTCTTTAGCAAGACTTCTAGAGACTGAGTCCTGTCACTGAGACTCAGTACACATAATTGAAATCCAACCTTCTACTGTAGAAGGACATGTCTGCTACCTCCTGTGGATATAACCGATCTTCTACTGAGAAGAGAGAATCCTATTCTACCTTTTAGTTGCTGAATGATCTTGGACAAGGTATTTCATATAACTAAGCCTCTATTTCCCCATCTATAAAATGGGGCTTGGAATAACTGTTTCATAAGGTTATTATGAGGATTAAATGAGACAATGCCTTTAAGTTTTTAATGCATTTCCTAGAATATAATATATACCCATAAGCATTAGTTAATATTAATTCACCATCTCAGACAAATTTCTTTCCTTCTATAATATTTTCATACATAAATATGTGTATAATGGCCAAGAATAAATAACCATGTATTCAGGATATAATACACAAAATTTTGTAAACAATGTCTGTCTGTAAATGTTAGCACATAAATGCAAATAAACACTTATCTGGCTTCAACAGCAGATGGATTTAGGTAAGCAGAATACAGCTAAATGACTGGGATTGTGTCCATTTTACCAATACATTTTATAATATGCTGTCTATATTTTAATTGCAACACCTGCTACTAATTTCTGAAAAGAAAATTTTTGTCTTATACTTTAATTAGGTTAGCTGGATAAATATTGCTATGTCACTACCCATTACATATTCTACAGTTATTTAGTTTTTCTGCAAAATATTTTCATTTTAAGTTCAGTAGTGAAATTTAACTCATAAATTCTATCAAGCATCCTACTAGATGTGTGGTTAGTTAGTCTGTGTGACAATATTAAGATAAGAAGTCATTACCCTGCCCTAAAACTCAAGAGATATTGAGGCAAAGGAGACTAATTAGAAAGGTTTTGCAATAATTACTAAAAGAATAGGGATGAACTAAGGAAAGATGAGCTGAAGGCAAAAGAGAGATACTAATGAGAAAATGTTGCTAAGATAAGCCAAGAGCATTTGCAAATCAACTGGGTGTGGAGAATGAGGAAGAATGAGGAATGAAAATGTTTTCCTTCTTTTCTAATCCAAAACCACTGAGCTAGCAAACCTTGTCAAGTCTATCCCCACAACTCTGAAATTAGAGATAAAATAAGAATGTAATCCTTTTAGGTTAGACAAACCTGAGCTTGAGTCTCAGTTCTACCATTTGTGATCAACATGACTGTGGGAAAACTTGTTACTTTCCTTGACATTTGATTTTGTTGATGGTGAAATAGTGATGATAACTGTATTTGGTTATCTCTATTACTCAATTCATTTGAAGCTCAAATGAAAATATGCAAAAAGACCCCTTGGGTTTTATAGGAAGATGGTAATGTCATTGACCACTGTAGTTATTCAGAGGTAGAAAAGCAGATTCCTGGCAAACTTTGAGGAAGGTGGGGAGTTCAGATCATAACATGTTATATTTAAGAAAGTAGCAGGATATAAAGGTGTAAATATCTAAAAGCCCATGTGGAGATAGCCTTGGGACTCAGGAAAACAGTCATGGTTAAACACAGAAACAAAAAAACAAGCAAACAAAATGATTTAAGAATCATCTATGTACCACTGACAATTGAAAGTATGAGAGTATATGAGGTCAAAAAGTTTAAAGGATTTGTCTCATATTTAAAAAGGAGAATACATAGGTCTAGACAGAATATGTAAAAAAATAAAAAATAAGAATAAAAAGGAGAATAATGCAGACTATTTCTTCACTCATACACTTTTTCATTCATTCATCAATTTAAAAAAAACTATTGAACATCTACTATTTGCTAAATAGAGATTTAAGCCCTGCCTTCACAAACATGATTGAGACACATTCTTCATCCTCAAGAAGCTCATCGTTTTTTTTAAAAAAAGGAAAAAAATGTTTATTAAAGTTTATTGCACACAAGAAAATAAAAGTGTGTAAAAATGTACCAATCCTTACCCCAGATTTTTTTAAATTGAAGTACAGTTGATTTATAATGATGTGTTAATTTCTGCTGTACAGCAAAGTGATTCAGTTATACATATGTATACATTCTTTTTTTTAAATATTCTTTTCCATTATGGTTTATCATAGGATACTGAATATGGTTCTCTGTGCTATGCAGTAGGACCTTGTAGTTTATCCAAGAAGTTCATCTTTTAAAGGTAGAATCACACTAGAGCACAAATAATTTTTATTCCATAACAGATAATAAGGCATTGAGGCTCTGCTCCTGAAGAGTTCTTAGGGCAAGGGAGCTCATCAAGAAAGTTTCATAGAGTTAAGCTGATGCTTGGGGAATTGAGGAATAATTAGGCAGATAAAGAAGTAAAAGGCATTCACAGAAGGTGGATTAATTCCTGCACACACACACACACCCACACACTCACATACCCACATACCCATACAAGCCCATGAGGTGTTCATGAAACAACAAACCATGCGACATGGCTGGAGAGTCCAGGGCTGGTGAGGGAGGAAACTAGAGGCAGGGGAAGCGCAGATCATGAATGGCAGATTCTCAAGGAATTTGGTTGCTTTTTTTCTGTACCTGATGAGAAGCCATTAGAGAAAGGTGGATGCAGATAAATTAAATTCTATATTTTTAACCAAACAATTAACTTCACCAGAATTCACCACGGCAACAAATAATCCATGTCATGAAAAAGATGAGCTGAAATGATTTTGACAACTAATGGAATATTTTGTGTCAAAGAAAAGAACCCTATGAGTCTGCAGCAGATTGCAAAAATGGCAAATCAGTGACTCCCATCAGAAAGTGAAGCCTATCCTCCACCCCTGGAATCTGGAATGCCCTTGTTACTTTTACATTGGCCATTGAATGTGGAGGAAACAGTTTCATGTGAATACCAAACCGGTCCCTTTTGCATACTTCCACCGTCTCTAGGAAGTCTGCTACCACCATGTGAGCAAGCCCTGGTTGGCCTGCTGGAGGGTAAGAGACATGTGGAGCAGACATGAGCCGAAGCCACCTTAGACAATTAGCCTCCAGTTGACCTAGCCACTGACCACAGTGAGTCACATGAAGGAGTCCAGCCAAGACCAGACTACACAGCTACACCCAGCCCAAATTGCTGATGCACAGAATCATTGACAAAATAAAGGATGTTACTTTAAGCCACTAAATCTTAAAAGTAATTTGTCACACAACAAAGAAAACTGAGACACAGTTAGCAAATGCAACGCTTTCATAAAAAATTTCTTCATTTATTGGTCTTTCTGTAACAAAGTTGAGCCACACCACTTGGTAGTTGATCATTCATGTTCAGTTAGCTATCCATATACACAATGTAATAAAAGTAATTAAGTTAGGTTCCAGTCATTCGAAATGATATCATTCAAACAAGGACTGGGGCTTTTTTGATTTGGTCTAAGAAAAAGGTTTGCTACAGCCAATGAATAATATAAATAGGACTTGAGAGGGAGAATTTATCCTACTTACTAAAATAAATTGTTTTCAAGTACTTAGAACTTTTATTAACATAAAATAACAGAAAAACTAATGGACCAAGTCAAATCATTTTTAACTTCATGCCAGTTCATTAGCTTAGAATGTTACAATGTGTACAATAAAGCAGAAGTGCAGTTGAAAAGAATATTGTTTTTCTTATTTTGTTGATTCAAGTGGATTTTCCTCTCATCTGGTGTTACATTAGTGAAATGTTTCTGATATTTGCCAATCAATAATTCTCCACTGATAGGTAGTCATCTACATATTTTATACTTATGATAATCTATCTCTCTATATACCCAAAAATCTGTCTGTCTCCTTATTTGTGTCTTAGCCCCGTGCATTTTTTAGACTAAATATTCTAATGCTTGTCTCCCAACATCAAATCCATGATTTGAGTTCACATTTCTGTGACCATATTCTTTCATCTAACCTATTAAAAAGGAAAGTATTCTGGTTAAATTATGGACAGTAAAATCTAGATAAAGAGGAAAGTAAATATGGAAGGGAGATTTTTTGAATACATGAACTTTGAACAGGACACTTTATAATATAAAGACTGAGTTGTATTGTTTTAAATCATTCATACCTTCTTATAGCATACACTCCATAGCAATGTCTGAAAACTATTTTGCTGCACCTTCTACTACACCACAAATCATCATTGTTAAAAGTATTGCCAATTCCTTAAGTAAAGTCTGGTACTATATTATTTCTTTAATTTGCACTTATTTTATTATCAGTGAGGTTGAATATATTTTCATGTTTATTTGAATTTTTCTTGTCAATTTCCTAGTCACACCCTTTTTTTACATTAAAAAAATAATTTATTGCTAAAAATGCTAACTATCACTTGAACCTTTAGTGATTTGAAATCTTTTTGCTGATGGAAGGGCTTGCCTCAATGGTAATGGCTGCTGACAGAGCAGGGTGATGGTTTCTGAAGGCTGGGGTGGACATGACAATTTTTTAAAGATTTTTATTGGATTATAGTTGATTTACAATGTTGTGTTAGTTTCAGGTGTACAGCAAAGTGAATGCCAAAAATCACATTAAAGATGCTAAGCATCACTAATTATTAGAGAAATGCAAATCAAAATTACAATGAGGTATCACCTCACACCAGTCAGAATGTCTGTCATCAAAAAATCTACAAACAATAAATGCGAGAGAGAATGTGGAGAAAAGGGAGCCCTCCTACACCGTTGGTGGGAATGTAAATTGGTACAACCATTGTGGAGAATAGTATGGAGTTTCCTTAAAAAACTAAATATAGAACTACCATATGACCCAGCAATCCCATTACTGGGCATATACCCTGAGAAAACCATAATTCAAAAAGATACATGCACCCCAATATTCATTGTAGCACTATTTATAATAGCCAGGACATGGAAGCAACCTAAATGTCCATTGACAGAGGAGTGGATAAAGATGTGTTGCATATATACAATGGAATATTACTCAGGCATAAAAAAGAACGAAATAATGCTATTTCCAGCAACATGGTTGGACCTAGAGATTGTGATACTGAGACCTAGTCACACCCTTTGATAATATCTCAAATAAGTAGGTATTACTTTGCTTCCAACCTCCCCACCTCCTCTCTCTCCTTTATCTTCTTATTCCTAACTTACATTTTCCTTTAAAAATGGGTTTTATAATACAAAGTAAAAACCATAACTCATAGAAGGTAGTAGTGGAGAGAAAATCTACACCAGGAAAAGAGAAATTTGGAAACTGTCTTGCCCCAACCTTTCCCTTCAGTAGACACTCATGTTTTTGCCAAGCCCCAAGAATGGATCACTGATCCCTCTTAAGGAACACTTTTCAAGAATCCTCACTCCAGGAGACTTCAGAGAACAATGAGAAATGGCTATAATTCTATCTGGATAGATGATTCACTTGGCTTATTGAAATGTTACTTACTGAATTCTTTTTTTTTTTTTTAACATCTTTAAGAGCTGAGTGTTTTAAAATCCTGGACTGCTATATATATATGCCAGGAATCAAGATTTTAAAGGAAATGGTAGGAGGGAGGCCAGGCAGAAAACGGCAGAGGAAGCAGTTAGTCAATTTCCCAATGAAAGTTCCCAGAAGAGGCATGGCAAAGCCATGGTTCTCAAAGTATGGGTGCCTAGACCAACAGGAGCAGTGGTATTCCCTGAGAACTTGTTAGGAATGCAAATCCTCTGGCCCTACCTCGGAGCTACTGAATCAAAAGTTCTGGAGTGGGCCTGAAATCTGTGTTCAACACACCCTCCTGGTGACTCTGAAGTACACTCAAGTTTAAGGATTATTAGTATTGAGAACCATGTCCCACCTGCATAAAGAAATAAATAACATATTATTCCCAAGTTGTTTCAATTTGTCTCATCTCTCTTGGTATGCAACTCTTTCATGCTCACCATCACTATGTGACAGTTAATTTAAATTACCTTATAAAATAGAAATACTTACACTCCTGCTTAGAAGCACTACTGGGCATATACCCTGAGAAAACCATAATTCAAAAAGTCATGTACCACAATGTTCACTGCAGCTCTTTTTACAATAGCCAGGACATGGAAGCAACCTAAGTGTCCATCAACAGATGAATGGATAAACAAGATGTGGTGCATATATACAATGGAATATTACTCAGCCATAAACAGAAATGAAATTGAGTTATTTGTAGTGAGGTGGATGGACCTACAGACTGTCATACAGAGTGGAGTAAGTCAGAAAGAGAAAAACAAATACCATATGCTAACACATATATATGGAATCTTAAAAAAAATTGTTCTGACGAACCTAGTGGCAGGACAGGAATAAAGACACAGATGTAGAGAATGGACTTCAGGACACGGGGAGGGGGAAGGGTATTCTGGGACAAAGTGAGAGAGTGTCATGGACATATATACACTACCAAATGTAAAACAGATAGCTAGTGGGAAGCAGCTGCATAGCACAGGGAGATCAGCTCGGTGCTTTGTGTCCACCTAGAGGGGTGGGATAGGGAGGGTGGGAGGGAGACGCAAGAGGGAGTGGATGGGTATATATATATACGTATAGCTGACTCACTTTGTTATACAGCAGAAACTAACACAACAATGTAAAGCAATTTTACTCCAATAAAAATGTTAAAAAATTAAATAAATAAGGAGAAATAAAACTTCCACAATAATAGTTGGAGGTTTTAATACCCCTCTTAGTAATTGATAGGACAAGTAAACAAGAAAAAAATCAAAGAATGAAAAAGGAAGTCAGAGAATGAGAGGAAACATTTGCAATATGTGTGTCCCACAAAAACTTGTATCCAGAATATATAAAGAACTCTTCCAAATCTCAAGACCACCATGCAGTGAAAAGTAAGCAAATGACTTAACAGACATTTCAAATAAGAAGCTATACAAGGACCAAAAAGCACATGAAAATGGTGGTGACACAGTTGTATCCATTTTTTCCAAGCTCACACTTAAAATGCATATTTCAGACCTGTGCGTGTCACTGTATATAAATATTACCTTAATAAAAAGAGTACAGGAGGATCAGGAAGAGAAGGGTCTACATTTAAACCCCGCTTAGCCACTTGATCTTGGTGGCCTTGGGCAAGTTACTTAACCTCTCAGAGCCCCAGTTTCTTTATCTGTAAAATGGGGAGGAGAATGAGCTCTTCACTGGGCTGCTGTGAAGATTCCATACAACCACACAAGGCATGCAGCACTTAGCATGTATGAGGCACTCTATTAAATAGCTTAATGCTCGCTCTTTACTCCCCACCCTCCTTCTTCCTCTTGCCTCCCAGCTCCTCAAACTTCTCTCTCCATGTATTCCTTCAGGACAAGCAAGAAAGTAGGGGGGAGAATGTCCTAACTTGCGCAGCATGGGGTCCACGTGGCTGGGAGAGGAAACCCTGCTGCACTGGTTTGATTAGTAAATCCTTGTAATACACTTTAAAACTTTTACGTCTTCTCTACCCTCATTGCTCTTCTTTTTCAAAGTTTTCCTGTTTATTCTTATTTCCCCACATTAGATTTAGAGTTGGTTTGTATAATTCCTCTCTCCTTCAAAAAAGATGTTGATGCCACTCTCATACACTGCTGGTGGGAACAAAAAATATGGAAGTGAAGTTGGTAGTATCTAGTAAAATTTGCCCTTTGAACAAGCAATCCTAATTCTAGGTGTCTGTCCCAGACATTCATTAGAAATGCACAAGAGAATTCATGGAAGCACTATTTGTAATAGCAAAACAAAAAACAAAAAACCCCAACAATAACAACAAAATCAAAAAAAATTGGGAAATCCTAAATTATTGTCAATAGGAAGCTAGTTGAATAAAATATGTATACCCATACAATGAAGTAACGTGCAGCTGTAAAAATGCTTAAGGACCATCTCTATGGTGTGATCTGAGTAAACTGGTATTTAATGGGGTTTTTTTAACTTACTTTTTTCCTCTGAGTTTTTAACCTCTTGTGATTTCTTTTATGGTGAATTTTCTGTTTCTCTTTCAATAGGTAAGATAGCGATTTGTCAATTTTTTTTTCCCAAAAAACCAGCTTTGGTATTTAATAATTCTATATTTTTTCTGATTTCTAACACACTTTGTTGTTCTTTTCATAAACTTCAGATTCAGATGCTTATTTGTTTTCAATTTTTTCTTTTGGTTATGCAAATATTTACGTCTGTGAATTTCTTCTGTGCTTTCCTATACTGAATCTCATAAATTATTATATGTAATGTTCTCATTATTTTCTAGAAATTCTGCAATTCCAGTTTGCACTCTACGTTGATTTCAGAAATGTTTGAAGTCATTGCTTTGTTGGTTTGTATGTTTGTTTTCATTTCCAAGTGGAAGTATCTTTAGTTTTCTGGTTTTGTTATTATTTTCTATTTTTATCACATTTCAGTCAGAAAAATATTCTTTACTACTTACGTTTTTGGAATGTATTGAGGTTGCTTTGTGACCTCTTATATGATCAATATCATGAATGTAGCAAGGACACCTAAAAAGAGTGGGTATTCTCTATTTTCAGGGTTCAAAGTTTGATATATACCAATCAGATGCACTTTTAAAATTATGTTATTTAGGTCATCTATAATCTTAATTTTGTCCAATTTGAACTATCATAGACTGAGAGAGGTATTAAATTAATATGAAATCAAATTCATCTACTTCTTGTAAGTGGATATTTTTCTCCTTTTATCCCCTGTACTTTTTATAGTTACTCTTATTTGAGGCCTAGCTATACATGTTTATCTCCATTATAAACTCTTCATATTGCCATTACAAAGGGGCCTTCTCTTTCTCCTTGAATAACTGTTGACCTAAATTGCATTTTGTTTAATTTCTTAAAAGTCAAAATCCCTATATTTTGTTTGCATTGCATGAGAATACATTTGCCCATTTTTTCCCAAAATTTTCTGACTTATTTTACTCACTGACTTTGGTTTCATTCTGGAATTAGGTTTTCTTTCATTTGTTCCTATATGAAGACGTATTTCTATTAGTCAGTGGATTATTTATGGACATGCAGATGTCCATAAACATTGCCATGACAGAAATATCTATCTGCTGCACCACTTGGATGAGTGCCCTTAGAGAATCTGCCTTTTAGGTTTGCAATATTACCTTTCACCTCTCTTTCCTGAGCATCTCTGCCCCACTCTCTACATAGTTCTTCCTCAAAGATAACATCACATTCAGTAATCAGCTGGATAGGAATACTTCTGAAATCTATGTAATGTGTACATCAATCAGGTAATGAAGTAGAGTTTTGTGTGGCGTATAAAACCATATTTGGTGCCACATGGTCCCTTTACCTTTCTAATCCTGGCCTCAAGGCTACAGTCTAAGGTTTCTACTTACCTTGGATATAGATTGAACCTCCTGCTTTCCAATACAGCCAAAATAAAATTCAAAAACTTCTGCCAAGTCACAATTCCCCAATACAAACCCTATCTTATTCTCAGAAAAGAATCCAGCAAATTGACAGACCACTGTCCCTTTACTTATTTCATTCCCTTTGCCCAGAATGCTACTTTCTTGTTAGGGAGCTTACTCTTCCTGTAAGATGCATCTTCAATTTGAAACTTTTTCTTGCCCTCCCTCCAGTCAAGTATGTTCTCATTCGCCAGAACAAAATTCGTCTAGGACATACCACTGATTTTTGCACTTAGAAAATTCCTCCCTGCGTTGTGAATCACTTCCATATGTGAACATATATTTTTCCATATTTTTTCTCAGGAAAATGGAATTTTCTTAAATTCCTGTAGACACAGACCTGCCAGCACTATTTAAAGAGAGTAGACCTCATTAAAACTTTTTTAATGGTTTTTAGCACCTTAGTGTAAATTGCCTTTTCAGTTAACTGGTTTTAGTGCAGAAAGGAAATGAAAAGCAAGAGCTGGAGGAAGAGTAATTTTGAAATAAACCTTAATGGAGAGAGTTAGTGGTGAACAGAAATCCCATGGTACCTGGTGCAGGGAGGAGGCAGAATGGGAAACAGAGGACCAAATAAAGAATCGTAGAAGAGGGAAGACAACGACACCGTTTAATTCATATTTTTACTGAGGCAATCCCCTTCTCCAAGTTCAAAACTGTAAGCTCTAACACACTTGATAAACCTGTGCACTATTTTTCCTAACATCTCATTATAAAAATCTTCAAATAGGCAGCAAAGTTGAAAGAATTTTAACATAAAAACCAGTATATTCACTTCCTAGATTGTGCCATTAACATTTTACTTATGTTTTGTCAACCACATCTGCTCATCTATCCATCCAACAATCTCTCCCAGTTTTTCATGCATTTTAAAGTAAATTGCAGAATCTCTATGTTCCCGCTTAAGCACTTCAAAATGCATATTATAAACAAGAGTTCAACTTTTTAATATTCTCTTTCCTTTAAATGTAAAATGTATTGTGTAATATACCATTATCTGATAGCTAAACCAGGACAGCTCCATGCTTATCTCCAGAGATGCCTAGATGTCTGGTACCAAGAAAAAAACAAGTGAGCTAACCAAAGATTTATAATGTGTTCTTTAAATCTCAAACTTTAAGCTTTACACCCAGGACCAGCTTGTTTAAAGATCACTTACACTTGGGGTAATGGGTTAACCACCTTGGCTTGGCAATGTGACTAGAGAGGCATAAAAGATTCTACTGGAGATTTTTCCTCATGGTCTCCTGAAACTAAGATTCCTCACTCACATATCAGTGGTTAATAATCCACAGATCAAGTACACTCTGTGAGAAAAAAAAGACCCCTGGGGAGCTGACTCTAGGAGTACCTCCGTTCCCCATGCTTGCCTATACTTGGAACATGCTATACCTTTTGCTATGCCTTGGTTACAGCCTTATGTGAGTATGCTCTGTGAAGTGCTGTAAATCCTTTCCTTTATCTAATCCTGTGAAATTGCAGCATTTATATACAATGTAATATATAAAATTTACGTGATATTTACCAAGTTTGGAAAGAAGGAATACATCTGTATAACCCTAACTCCTATCAAGACATAGAATATTCTTCTTAACCCCAGAATGTTCCCTCATGCCCCTTCCTACTCAATCCCTAGCCCACGCTCAGAGGTACCTGTTGTTCTGTTTGTTTGCTTTTTCCCCACTATAGATTAGATCTGCCTGTTGCAAGACTTCATATATGTGAAGCCATACAATATATATTTTTATGTTTGGCTTCTTTACTCAGCATAATTTTGGGATTCATTCTTATTGTATGTATTAGTACATTGTTTCTTTTTACCGCTGAGTTAATATTCTATTGTATTAATATACCACAGCCTATTTATCTATTCTCCTATTGAAGTACACAAAGGATTTTTCCAGCTTGGAGAAATTAAACCTAGAGTGGTATGAGTATAGTAATTGCAGAAGTCTTTTTATTTTCCTAACCTCTGAGTAAATACAAAAGATGGAAACTGCTGGGTCATGGGATAAGTGCACGTTTAGTTTTGTAAGAACTTACCAATACGTTCCCAAAGTGGCTGCTGCATTTTACAATATATTCCTATCAGTAACATATGGACGTTTTAGTTAACTCCACATCCTTGTCAACATTTGATGTTGTGTCTTTTTAATTTTAGCCACTCAAGTAGATGTATACTGGTGTATTATTATGTTTTTAATTTTTATTTCCTGATGACATGATATTGAGCAGTTTTACATATGCTTAAAGAACATTTGAATGTTTTCTCTTGTGAAGTGTCTGTTAAAATATTTTGCCCATTTTTTTTTTTTTTTTTTTTTTTTTTTTTTTTGCGTTACGCGGGCCTCCCACTGCCGTGGCCTCTCCCGTCGCGGAGCACAGGCTCCGGACGTGCAGGCCCAGCGGCCATGGCTCACGGGCCCAGCCGCTCCGCGGCACGTGGGATCCTCCCGGACCGGGGCACGAACCCGCGTCCCCTGCACTGGCAGGCAGCTCCCAACCACTGCGCCACCAGGGAAGCCCTTGGCCATTTTTTAAATTGGATTATTTGTCTTTTCATTAGTGAGTTGTGGGCATTCATTGTATATTCTGGGTACCAATTCCTTCACAGTTACATGTTTTGCAAATATTATCACTGAGGCTGTGGTTTGCCTAGTCATTTCTCTTATTAATGATGTCTTTTGATGAACAGAGGTGATCAGTTTTTTAAAAGTCTAGTTTTTTCAATCCAATCTTCAGAAACAAGAACAATAATAAATCGTTGTTTTAAACCATTATAGATTTGGTGGTAGTTTGATATCAATAATAGATAATACTAACTCATGTCCACAGGTTAAAAGTGAAAAAAGAGTTTTAAGGAAAAGAGCCCTGAACTCTGTCTCAGGCACGCCCTAAACATGTTCTGGACAGCTATAAAACTAACCATTTTTACTAGAATAAATGAGGATTATAACTTTCTGATATATTTCCCTATCCATGCATGAATACTGAAGAAACAAAATCCTCCATGCATTATGCAAAGACTGACACAGAAACTCCTAAAACCTCACGAGAGTGGAACTCCACTTTATAATTTTGATTAGTACTTTTTTTTCAGTGCTGGTTCTTGGTAATTTGCTTCACAGAGTGAACAACACCTCTTCAATGTGAAAAATCAGTTGACTAAAATTACGTGAATGACAGAAAAATTGAGGCTAGAGTTCTATAATTATGGTTGTCCTGGCTATAATGTAAAACAATCAATTAAAAAGATTGTAAGAGTATCTTTTCTCATTCACACCAGGGGATAATACTTAATGATATGATAGACTCTTACTGAAGGTATTAACTAACGTGAATGAGGGCTGTGATTTTTTTTTTCTGAGAAGACAATTACAAACTATAATGCTGTGTTTGACTCACTTATATTTTAATACAGAGAGATGAACATAATGAAAAACATTTTGTATATAAATTATATTATTTTTTCAGAGCTCTGTGTCTTTTATTTTTTTTTGAATTTATTTTTTTTATACAGTAGGTTCTTATTAGTTATCCATTTTGTACATATCAGTGTATACATGTCAATCCCAATCTCCCAGTTCATCCCACCACCACCGCCCCCCTGCTACTTTCCCCCCTGGTGTCCACACGTCTGTTCTCTACATCTGTGTCTCTACTTCCGCCCTACAAACCAGTTCACCTGTACCATTTTTCTAAGTTCCACATATATGTGTTAATATACGATATTTGTTTTTCTCTTCCTGACTTACTTCACTCCGTATGACAGTCTCTAGGTCTGTCCACATCTCTACAAATGACAGCTCTGTGTCTTTTAGAAAAAATGCAAATCAAAACTGCAATGAGATATCATCTCACACCAGTCAGAATGGCCATCATCAAAAAATCTAGAAACAAATGCTGGAGAGGGTGTGGAGAAAAGGGAACACTCTTGCACTGCTGGTGGGAATGTGAATTGGTACAGCCACTATGGAGAACAGTATGGAGGTTCCTTAAAAAAGTACAAATAGAACTACCATACGACCCAGCAATCCCACTACTGGGCATATACCCTGAGAAAACCATCATTCAAAAAGAGTCATGTACCACAATGTTCACTGCAGCTCTATTTACAATAAATAGCCAGGACGTGGAAGCAACTTAAGTGTCCATCATCGGATGAATCGATAAAGAAGATGTGGCACATATATACTATGGAATATTACTCAGCCATAAAAAGAAACGAAATTGAGCTCTTTGTAATGAGGTGGATAGACCTAGAGTCTGTCATACAGAGTGAAGAAAGTCAGTAAGAGAGAGATAAATACCGTATGCTAACACATATATATGGAATTTAAGAAAAAAATGTCATGAAGAATCTAGGGGTAAGACAGGAATAAAGACACAGACCTACTAGAGAATGGACTTGAGGATATGGGGAGGGGGAAGGGTAAGCTGTGACAAAGCGAGAGAGAGGCATGGACATATATACACTACCAAACGTAAGGTAGATAGCTAGTGGGAAGCAGTCGCATAGCACAGGGAGATCAGCTCGGTGCTTTTTGACTGCCTGGAGGGGTGGGATAGGGAGGGTGGGAGGGAGGGAGAGGGAAGAGATATGGGAACATATGTATATGTATAACTGATTCACTTTGTTATAAAGCAGAAACTAACACACCATTGTAAAGTAATTATACTCCAATAAAGATGTAAAAAAAAAAAATCTTAGAACGGCAATCTAAATTTTTGAGGAGAGAAGGAAAAGGTTTAATATTTTTCTCTCAAATTCAGAAATCACAAAAGTATACAGTCTAAGTATGAAATGATTATATTATTATGGGGATAAGTTTTTAAAGAGTATTCTTGTATTCAAGCTACATTAGGTCCTTTAAGGCTTGGTTTTTATCCTGAAAAGTTATGCTAGGATCTACATCCATTCATTCATTCCACAAATATTTAGTAGTTATTGACTACTATATTGCCAGGTATTGTTGAAAACTCTAAAACTTCCCTACTCTGATGGAGGGACCATACAACATAAGGATACTTAAGCCTCAAAAGTGGATGAAGTCACTTTCTAAATATGTGTGGAAAGAGAAGAAAGAGTTGAGGAAGACAGAGAAAGAATTATTTAAGAAACTAAGAAGAAAAACCAGAGAGATTATAGGTAAACCAGAAAAATGTGATGTTCCACAAAGCAAGTGAAGCAAGTGTGTCAGGAAGGAAAGAGAGTAACTAACTGTGTCAAATGCTGCTGATCGTTTAAGGAAGATGAGGACTGAGAAATGACCACTGGATGTGGCAATGTGAAAGTCACTGGTGACAGGAACAATTTTGATGGCATGGTGCGGTGAACGCACAGAGGATAGGATTGGAGTCAACAAAGACAGACAGTTCTTTCTTGGACTTTGTTGTAAAAGGAAACTGACCAACGGCAATGGCATCTGTACAGCAAAAATGGGTCAAGAGAGGGAATTTTTATGTAAAAAATTACAGCATGTTTGTAAGCAGATGGGAATGACACAATGGAAAGAAAGAAAAATTGATGATGTATCTAAGAAGAACCCAATAATAAAAAACATCCTGAATCATTTCTCTAAACACACCCGCATTTGCTTCCTTGTGTCCTATCTTCAGAGCTAATCCTTGCTTTTCATTCTGCTTCACCCTTTGGGAAACCACTTCTGAGGCCTGGTTAGTTACTTCTAGCTCCCGATCTCTGGCTTTATAACTCAGTCCTGCTCTCTTGCCTCAGTAAAGCATGCCCCCATCCATCATTAGGCAATTCTACAATATTTTCTCTTTACTTTCTGAGTGTGTTCTACCCCTATTTGTGAGTCCAAATAGTCTCAAGTAGGATATTTAATAAGAGACATTTAATTTAACTATGGACACACACTTTTGCATTATTTATAGGAAAACATTGAGCTATATTCCTCCTAAATTTGAGCCAAGAAAAGAACATTTATTTCTTTGTTAGAAAATTCTGAAATACAGTGGGCCATCTTTGGGAATACACGCTAGATTGCCCACGTTTCCTAGACACAGTTTCTCCAATAAGAAGTAATCATCCCAACAAATGAACTTATTTACAAAACAGAAACAGACTTACAGATATCGAAAACAAACTTATGGTTACCAAAGGGGAAACATGGGGTGGGGGGAGGGATAAATCATAAGCTTGGGATGAACACACACACACAACTATATATAAGATAAATAACCAAGGACCTATGGTACAGCACAGGGAACTCCACTCAATATTCTGTGATAAGCTATATGAGAAAAGAATCTAAAAAACAATGAATATATGTATATGTATAACTGAATCACTTTGCTGTACATCTGAAACTAACACAACATTGTAAATCAACTATACTCCAGGGGGGATGATCTCTCCATATTATCACCACTCCACCCTTTATTTTCTAACTTATTTTTCTCTTTTTAAAAACAAATGAAAAAAAACTAAAAACTCTTCTGAGTGCAAAAGTAATAGTCCTTCACTGTGAAAAAGAGATACAAGAGAAATGTAGAAGGAAGTAAAGAAAAAATTACTCAAATTTTTACCACACAACATTTTGGATTAATTTCTCTAACACTTCTTGGCCTTTTGGCTAAGATCATGTGTGGATTCATTTCTCTATTACTATGCAAACTGTTTAGCAAACAAGAAATCACACATAATATTTGCACTTAAAATGATGCAATCACTATTTTTTTCCTTAGCTTTGATGTCTTCCTTTCTTTTTTAATTTTTATTTTATATTGGAGTACAGTTGATTTACAATGTTGCATTAGTTTCAGGTGTACAGCGAATTGATTTAGTTATACATATACATTTATCTGTTCTTTTTGAGATTTTTTCTCATATAGGTTATTACAGAGTACTGAGTAGAGTTCCCTGTGCTATACAGTAGGTCCTTGTAGACTATCTATTTTATATATAGTAGTGTGTATATGTTAATCCCAACCTGCTAATTTACCTGCTCTTAAGGTGTATATTCACAAGTTTAAAAGAATTTCTGGGTCAAAGTCTGTGTGAACATAGACTCTTGACAGTTTCTAAAATACTTATTTTGGGAGAGAGGGGGAAGATGGCAGAAGAGTAAGACGCGGAGATCACCTCCCTTCCCACAAATACACCAGAAATACATCTACACGTGGAACAACTCCTACAGAACACCCACTGAACGCTGGCAGAAGACTTCAGACCCCCCAAAAGGCAAGAAACTCACCACGTACCTGGGTAGGGCAAAAGAAAAAAGAATAAACAGAGACAAAAGGACAGGGATGGGACCTGCACCAGTGGGAGGGAGCTGTGAAGGAGGAAAGGTGTCCACACACTAGGAAGCCCCTTTGCAGACGGAGACTGCAGGTGGTGCAGGAGAAGCTTCGAAGCTGCGGAGGAGAGCGCAGCAACAGGGGTGCGGAGGGCAAAGCGGAGAGATTCCCGCACAGAGGATCGGTGCCGACCGGCACTCACCAGCCAGAGAGGCTTGTCTGCTCACCCTCCGGGGCGGGCGGGGGCTGGGAGCTGAGGCTCGAGCTTGGGTCGGGTCGCAGGGAGAGGCCTGGCAGCGTGAACACAGCTTGAAGGGGTTAGTGCGCCACGCCCAGCCGGGAGGGCGTCCGGGGGAAAGTCTGTACCTGCCGAAGAGGCAAGAGACTTTTTCTTCCCTCTTTGTTTCCTGGTGCGCGAGGAGAGGGTATTAAGAGCGCTGCTTAAAGGAGCTCCAGAGACGGGCGCGAGCCGCGGCTATCAGCGCGGACCCCAGAGACGGGCATGAGACGCTAAGGCCGCTGCTACCGCCACCAAGAAGCCTGTGTGCGAGCACAGGTCACTATCCACACCCCCCTTCCGGGGAGCCTGTGAAGCCCGCCACTGCCAGGGTCCCGGGATCCAGGGACAACTTACCCAGGAGAACGCACGGCGTGCAGCAGGCTGGTGCAACGTCATGGTGGCCTCTGCCGCCGCAGGCTCGCCCCGCATCCGTGCCCCTCCCTCGCACCGGCCTGAGTGAGGCAGAGCTCCCGTATCAGCTGCTCCTTTAACCCCGTCCTGTCTGAGCAAAAAACAGACGCCCGCTGGCGACCTACACGCAGAGGCGGGGCCAAATCCAAAGCTGAGCGCCAGGAGCTGTACGAACACAGAAGAGAAAGGGAAATCCCTCCCAGCAGCCTCAGAAGCAGCGGATTAAAGCTCCACAGTCAACTTGATGTACCTGCATCTGCGGAATACCTGAACAGACAACGAATCATCCCAAATTGAGGAGGTGGGCTTTGAGAGCAAGATTTATGATTTTATCCCCTTTTCCTCTTTTTGTGAGTGTGTATGTGTATGCTTCTGTGTGAGATTTTGTCTGTATAGCTTTGCTTCCACCATTTGTCCTAGGGTTCTGTCCATCCATTTTTTTTTTTACTTAAAACATTTTTTTCTTAATAATTATTTCTATTTTAATAAGTTTATTTTATCTTACTTTATTTTATTTTATTTTATCCTCTTTCTTTCTACTTTCTCTCCCTTTTATTCTGAGCCGTGTGGATAAAGGCTCTTGGTACTGCAGCCAGGAGTCAGTGCTGTGCCTCTGACGTGGGAGAGCCAACTTCAGGACACAGGTCCACAAGAGACCTCCCAGCTCCACATAATATCAAACGGCAAAAAACTCCCAGAGATCTCCATCTCAACACCAACACCCAGCTTCACTCAACGACCAGCAAGCTGCAATGCTGGACACCCTATGCCAAACAACTAGCAAGACAGGAACACAGCCCCACCCATTAGCAGAGAGGCTGCCTAAAATCATAATAAGGCCCCAGACACCCCAAAACACACCACCAGATGTGGACCTGCCCACCAGAAAGAAAAGATCTAACCTCATCCACCGGAACACAGGCACTAGTTCCCTCCACCAGGAAGCCTACACAACCCACTGAACCAACCTTAGCCACTGGTGACAGACACCAAAAACAACGGGAACTTCGAACCTGCAGCCTGCAAAAAGGAGACCCCAAACACAGTAAGATAAGCAAAATGAGAAGACAGAAAAACACACAGCAGATGAAGGAGCAAGATAAAAACCCACCAGACCTAACAAATGAAGAGGAAATAGGCAGTCTACTTGAAAAAGAATTCAGAATAATGATAGTAAAGATGATCCAAAATCTTGGAAATAGAATAGAGAAAATGCAAGAAACATTTAACAAGGACCTAGAAAAACTAAAGAGGAAACAAGCAAAGATGAACAACAAAATAAATGAAATTAAAAATACTCTAGAAGGGATCAATAGCAGAATAACTGAGGCAGAAGAACGGATAAGTGACCTGGAAGACAAAATAGTGGAAATAACTACTGCAGAGCAGAATAAAGAAAAAAGAATGAAAAGAACTGGGGACAGTCTCAGAGACCTCTGGGACAACATCAAATGCACCAACATTCGAATTATAGGGGTTCCAGAAGAAGAAGAGAAAACGAAAGGTACTGAGAAAATATTTGATGAGATTATAGTTGAAAACTCCCCTAATATGAGGAAGGAAATAGTTAATCAAGTCCAGGAAGCACAGAGAGTCCCATACAGGATAAATCCAACGAGAAATATGCCAAGACACATATTAATCAAACTGTCAAAAATTAAATACAAAGAAAACATATTAAAAGCAGCAAGGGAAAAACAACAAATAACACACAAGGGAATCCCCATAAGGTTAACCGCTGATCTTTCAGCAGAAACTCTGCAAGCCAGAAGGGACTTGCAGGACATATTTAAAGTGATGAAGGAGAAAAACCTGCAACCAAGATTACTCTGCCCAGCAAGGATCTCATTCAGATTTGATGGAGAAATTAAAACCTTTACAGACAAGCAAAAGCTGAGAGAGTTCACCACCACCAAACCAGCTTTACAACAACTGCTAAAGGAACTTCTCTAGGCAAGAAACACAAGAGAAGGAAAAGACCTACAATAATGAACCCCAAACAATTAAGAAAATGGGAATAGGAACATACATATCGATAATTACCTTAAATGTAAATGGAATAAATGCTCCCACCAAAAGGCACAGATTGGCTGAATGGATACAAAAACAAGACCCATATATATGCAGTCTAAAAGAGACCCACTTCAGACCTAGGGACACATACAGACTGAAAGTGAGAGGATGGAAAAAAATATTCCATGCAAATGGAAATCAAAAGAAAGCTGGAGTAGCAATTCTCATATCAGACAAAATAGGCTTTAAAACAAACACTATTACAAGAGACAAAGAAGGACACTACATAATGATCAAGGGATCGATCCAAGAAGGAGATATAACAATTGTAAATATTTATGCACCCAACATAGGAGCACCTCAATACATAAGGCAAATACTAACAGACATAAAAGGGGAAATCGACAGTAACACATTCATAGTAGGGGGCTTTAACACCCCACTTTCCCCAATGGACAGATCATCCAAAGTGAAAATAAATAAGGAAACAAGCTTTAAATGATACATTAAACAAGATGCACTTAATTGATATTTATAGGACATTCCATCCAAAAACAACAGAATACACATTTTTCTCAAGTGCTCATGGAACATTCTCCAGGATAGATCATATCTTGGGTCACAAATCAAGCCTTGGTAAATTTTAGAAAACTGAAATTGTATCAAGTGTCTTTTCCGACCACAACGCTGTGAGACTAGATATCAATTTAAGGAAAAGATCTGTAAAACATACAAACACATGGAGGCTAAACAATACACTACTTAATAACGAAGTGATCAGAAGAAATCAAAGAGGAAATCAAAAAATACCTAGAAGCAAATGACAATGGAGACACGACGACCCAAAACCTATGGGATGCAGCAAAAGCAGTTCTAAGAAGGAAGTTTATACCAATACAATCCTACCTTAAGAAACAGGAAACATCTCAAATAAACAACCTAACCTTGCACTGAAAGTAATTAGAGAAAGAAGAACAAGAAAACCCCAAAGTTAGCAGAAGGAAAGAAATCATAAAAATCAGATCAGAAATAAATGAAAAAGAAATGAAGGAAACGATAGCAAAGATCAATAAAACTAGAAGCTGGTTCTTTGAGAAGATAAACAAAATAGATAAAGCATTAGCCAGACTCATCAAGAAAAAAAAGGGAGAAGACTCAAATCAACAGAATTAGAAATGAAAAAGGAGAAGTAACATCTGACACTGCAGAAATACAAAGGATCGTGAGAGATTACTACAAGCACCTCTATGCCAATAAAATGGACAACCTGGAAGAAATGGACAAATTCTTAGAAATGCACAACCTGCCAAGACAGAACCAGGAAGAAATAGAAAATATGAACAGACCAATCTCAAGCACTGAAATTGAGACTGTGATCAAAAATCTTCCAACAAACAAAAGCCCAGGACCAGATGGCTTCACAGGCAAATTCTATCAAACATTTAGAGAAGAGCTAACATCTATCCTTCTCAAACTCTTCCAAAATATAGCAGAGGGAGGAACACTCGCAAACTCATTCTACGAGGCCCATCACCCTGATACCAAAAGCAGACAAAGATGTCACAAAGAAAGAAAACTACAGGCCAATATCACTGATGAACATAGATGCAAAAATCCTCAACAAAATACTAGCAAACAGAATCCAACAGCACATTAAAAGAATCATACACCATGATCAAGTGGGGTTTATTCCAGGAATGCAAGGATTCTTCAATATACGCAAATCAATCAACGTGATACACCATATTAACAAATTAAAGGAGAAAAACCATATGCTCATCTCAATAGATGCAGAGAAAGCTTTCAACAAAATTCAACACCCATTTATGATAAAAACCCTGCAGAAAGTAGGCATAGAGGGAACTTTCCTCAACATAATAAAGGCCATATATGACAAACCCACAGCCAACATCATCCTCAGTGTGAAAAACTGAAACCATTTCCACTAAGATCAGGAACAAGACAGGGTTGCCCACTCTCACCACTCTAATTCAACATAGTTTTGGAAGTTTTATCCACAGCAATCAGAGAAGAAAAAGAAATAAAAGGAATCCAAATCGGAAAAGAAGAAGTAAGGCTGTCACTGTTTGTAGATGACATGATACTATACATAGAGAATCCCAAAGATGCTACCACAAAACTACTAGAGCTAATCAATGAATTTGGTAAAGTAGCAGGATACAAAATTAATGCACAGAAATCTCTGGCATTCCTATACACTAAGGATGAAAAATCTGAAAGTGAAATCAAGAAAACACTCCCATTTACCATTGCAACAAAAAGAATAAAATATCTAGGAATAAACCTACCTAAGGAGACAAAAGACCTGTATGAAGAACATTATAAGACATTGATGAAAGAAATTAAAGATGATACAAATAGATGGAGAGATATACCATCTTCTTGGATTGGAAGAAGCAACATTGTGAAAATGACTATACTACCCAAAGCAATCTACAGATTCAATGCAATCCCTATCAAACTACCACTGCCATTTTTCACAGAACTAGAACAAAAAAATTCACAATTTGTATGGAAACACAAAAGACCCCGAATAGCCAAAGCAATCTTGAGAACGAAAAATGGAGCTGGAGGAATCAGGCTCCCTGACTTCAGACTGTACTACAAAGCTACAGTAATCAAGACAGTATGGTACTGGCACTGAAACAGAAATATAGATCAATGGAACAGGATAGAAAGCCCTGAGATAAACCCACACACATATGGTCACCTTATCCTTGATAAAGGAGGCAAGAATATACAGTGGACAAAATACAGCCTCTTCAATAAGTGGTGCTGGGAAAACTGGACAGGTACATGTAAAAGAATGAAATTAGAACACTCCCTAACACCATACACAAAAATAAGCTCAAAATGGATTAAATATCTAAATGTAAGGCCAGAAACTATCAAACTCTTAGAGGAAAACATAGGCAGAACACTCTATGACATAAATCACAGCAAGATCCTTTTTGACCCACCTCCTAGAGAAATGGAAATAAAAAGAAAAATAAACAAATGGGATGTAATGAAACTTAAAAGCTTTTGCATAGCAAAGGAAACCATAAACAAGACGAAAAGACAACCCTCAGAATGGGAGAAAATATTTGCAAATGAAGCAACTGACAAAGATTAATCTCCAAAATTTACAAGCAGCTCATGCAGCTAAATAACAAAAAAGCAAACAACCCAATAGACATTTCTCCAAAGAAGATATACAGATTGCCAACAAACACATGAAAGAATGCTCAACATCATTAATCATTAGAGAAATGCAAATCACAACTACAATGAGATATCATCTCACACCAGTCAGAATGTACCAAAATGTTCATTGCAGCTCTATTTACAATCACCAGGAGACGGAAGTGACCTAAGTGTCCATCATCAGATGAATGGATAAAGAAGATGTGGCACATATATACAATGGAATATTACTCAGCCATAAAAAGAAACGAAATTGAGTTATTTGTAGTGAGGTGGATGGACCTAGAGTCTGTCATACAGGGTGAAGTAAGTCAGAAAGAGAAAAATACTATATGCTAACACATATATATATGGAATCTAAGGGAGAAAAAAAAAAGGTCATGAAGAACCTAGGGGTAAGATGGGAATAAAGACACAGACCTACTAGAGAATGGACTTGAGGATATGGGGAGGGGGAAGGGTAAGCTGTGACAAAGCGAGAGAGTGGCATGGACATATATACACTACCAGCATAAAATAGATAGCTAGTGGGAAGCAGCCGCATAGCACAGGGAGATCAACTCGGTGCTTTGTGACCACCTAGAGGGGTGGGATAGGGAGGGTGGGAGGGAGGGAGACGCAAGAGGGAAGAGATATGAGAACATATGTATATGTATAACTGATTCACTTTGTTATAAAGCAGAAACTAGCACACCATTGTAAAGCACTTATACTCCAATAAAGATGTTAAAATAAGTAAATAAATAAATTAAATAAGTCACTTAAAATACTTGTTTTGCAATTTGTACCTCCACTAGTGCTAACAGTTGTAGGGTAAATGTTAATGTTCCATATAGTTTGTAATTTTCAGAAAATAACACATAATACTTATGATTTACCTACTGGTTATTAGTAAGAGTAATCTCTTTCAAATATTAATTAATCATTTGCCTTACTATTTTTTGAATAGTTCCTGTGTCTCATCCAGTTATCCACATCTTACTTTAGGGTATTTTCCCCTCTATCAAGTGGTTTAATGTCTTTATAAATTAATAAAGCTAACAATCTGTCACATTTTATTTCAAATACATTTTCATATTTTTTTTCATTTAACTCAGTTTTTTGCTTGTTTGTTTTCTGTTTTTTACTTTTGACTTGAAGGCATTGACATACAGTAAGATGCATTGGTCATTTGTAGGTGTTTGATTTTCTTCAGATTCATAAAGCTTGTCTTCATTCACAAATTTGATCAACATTCACCTATAGTTCCTGTTTTTTTTTTAATTTTCATTTTCCATTTAGCTCTTTCATCCTTTTATTTAAATTTTTTATCCTTTTATAATTTATTTTGATGAGCTAGGATAACATAAAATCAAAATGGATTTTTTAAACTAGTTCATCAATACTCTAAGGAGTGCATTTTGAATGATCCATCTCTTTCACCTGAATCATCAGGATTCATTTTTCATGTGTTTACATTCATTACAGGCACTGGTTCCATGATAGCTATTCTATTCTATTGATCTTCCAGTCTATTTTTCACCCACTAATTACTATAGTTTAATCATTTAAATTACACATTTAATTATTCTACTCTTATAGAAAGTTTTATTATCTGGTAGGACTGGTCCCTACATATTATTCTTTGTTTGCAAAAGTTTCAAGACATTTCACATCTGCTTGTTCTTTAAGGTAAGAATGATGTCCCCATTTTTGTTGCAGTTTTGTAGTGACTAGGAACATTGACTCCAAATCCGGTCTGTATAGGTTAAAAACTCCACATCCATCACATCTAGCTCCATAACCTTGGGAGTTATGCCTCAGTTTTACATATGCAACATGGGTATAATAGTAGAACCTCCCTCTCAGAGCTGTTGTGATGATAGCTTAAATGATTAAATTTATGTAAGGCACTTAAAATAGTACCTAGCAACATAATATAGAATATTATATAGAAATGTCTTCCTATTATTATTTGGCAACAAGCACTTTGCTAAGCTTTACATGCCTTCTATCATTGAATCCTTGCTTGGACCTGTCTCTCGGGATTCTCTCCTTCTGTATTAATGATCTTGTGAAAACTGATCAAGTTAGAATAATTTCATGTTTAGGGGAAAAAATCTAAGACATTTTTCCATTTCTATTTATTTTCAATAGTATTGTCTCACCTCAAGGTTACTGATTCTCTTGACTTTCTAATCAACAGGATGGAGAGAAAATAGATAAATGCTACTGTGAATATGTACATTTAAAATCATTCCTAATTCATTTTTATTAACACATTGCATTATCATATGTTTTTGTTATGATTTTATCCAATCTATAAGATAGAATTTAAATGACTCTTTGTAGCTTATAGCTTGGCATATATTTATATATGTCTATATATAAATATATGCCTATATATACATGATATGATCTTAGTTTGTCTTTTATGATGCAGGCCCAGATGTACTACATAAAGCAGGGGAGAGAGAGAGAACAGGTTTACCAAGAGAACAACATTGAAGATTCTAGAGATTCTCACTTGATAGGTTTGCACATTTCATAAGACCCTCCCCAACACCCTCCCCATGACAGAATACAGATGGTTCCAAGGAGCATTTTGAGAAAAAATTCCCAAAGAAAAATTGCACACAAGTGGAAGCATCTGGTAGTCTAACATGCCTATAATTGTGGCTGGTTCCTTATGAAAAAAAGAAGACCACTTCTCGGATTAAGAGAGGCGTTATCCGATTGCAGTGTGGAATATAATGAGTGAAGAATGGAAAGAATATATAGACACACTTAGATATGCTGCTGGTGTTGTAACAACGCTGTTTCAAATCAACAGCTGCATCATCCAGCAGTGACCCCTCTAGGGTCTAGAGGTCACTTTTCTTTCCCTGAGATGCAGAATCCCTGCTGCAGGGACCAGGTCCCCTTCCTCAATGCCACTTCTCTGGTTTTCACTTCCTTACAAAAAGAAAAAAAATCTGAGACAGTTGCCTAGTAGGAAAAATTCATACAAAGTCTCAGAACATTCCCTGTTTGAATCATGTCTTTCCATAATTGTCTTTCTTTAATGACTTCAAAATTCGGGATGTAGTTTCTGTGTGTCCACATTTCATGGCTGAATCCTTATTTAAATATGGTCAGTTTAAGAGGAAGTAGGAGGAGAAATCATTAAATTTTCCATACTTAAACATACAAATGTGACATAAGAATGTCTTTCAAAGTGCCTCGAATACCTGTCTAGGATCATACATTCAACAATTCTACACTAATTGAGATTTTAACTCTATAAGTATCATCACTATATTACGTAACATGAATTAAACTGCCCACTTTTCCAGTTGGCCAGCAGAGATGTCTTCTCTTGCATCTAGTACCTCCCTCTCTCCAATCACTTCTCTTACCATCAGCAGTTTATTGTAATGAATACCACATGTCAGTGAGATCCATGGTATTTTGAGAACCATTCTAGAGATTAATGTTTCAGAAAGTTCAGAAAAAGTGCAAAATTTGAGTAAGAACTAGAAGAGAAATGGTTTCCCAGAGAAGTATTCATCATGTTTAACTTGCAACAAATTAATATCCTCACGGTCTAACGTGCTTCAAGTGTACGATAAACTTTTCTAGACAGAAAATTATGCTGAGATTTTTTGTCCAAAAATTGATGATCATTTATTGAGCTTCTCTTACTGGTGTAATATTTGCTTAGAATTTTACAGACCTTTCACTGGGTTCTGTTAGAAATAGTCGACTTTAAATGATGCTTAAGAATGGTAGTTTTTAATACAGTCAGTTATCTGGGCAGCAATAAAATAGTCAGGTAATAACATCCATCATCCTCAACTCACTGAAGGCAGGTGGTTTTAGTGAATGAGTTGTACATTTCACTGACCAATTTGCTTCACTTAGGGAACAGCCCCAGTAGTGACATAAAGTCTATGGAGCAAGATTTCAAAGAAATACAGAACAGGCAAAAAGAATCACATGAAAGACAGCGAACCAATGTCTAAGAACGAAAAAGTGGGATTCAGTGAACATTGAAAATCTGAGGTATGAAAATAATTGGCTCCTAATAAGAATGAAATAGAAACAGACTCTTTTTCTTAAGCCATTTTAAAGACATTTTTGTGATATTAACTATACCTGAGAATAATTTCCACCATGTCAAGTAAACAATTAGCAACAACTGGCAACATTTAAGATGACTGGAGTACCATTTAGGGAGCTTAATTTAACATTTTAATATCCTGAAAACTGTTCTGATAAGGAAGAACCTTCCCTCTGAAACTTGCCATAGCCTAGTCATTCATATATACAATCATCTTTTACTCTCAGTAACTGTGGCTTTCCTCACCCCCATCCGCATCTCACAGACTGGTTTAATGCCAACAGATACCATGAGACTAGAAGACCACCATCCTAGAACTTCAGGGCAACTTTGGAGCCGAAAGAGAAAACAGCCCAGGAGCACCACTTCGTGACAAGGTCAACTTCCAGCTGAGTAAGGATAACCCCAGATATGGGGTTAGAAGGCCCAGTTTCAAATTCAGGTGCTTTGTTCTCTAGGTATGCAATCCTGAGCAAATCACACCACCCTCTAAGCCTCAGTTTTCTCACTGTGGAGCAGTGATAGTTACACCTAACTCATAGGATTAAGTGTGGCCCTGCATGTGAAATGGTCTTGTTCAGCTTTACATGTAGAAAGCACTTGGAATTGAACCTACATCCGAATGTTGAGATGATTCCATAGCCCCTTATTTAACTTCGACTCTCAAACCTAACAGTTCATGTCCACACCAAAATGGAGGGCGTGTCCTCTCCAGTGCACACGTGGAGTACATACATGGAGTGCACACACAGTGTCAGTAATCGTCCTGTCTATTACACATGAGGGGTCTGCATTGCCCTGTACCTATTTCATGTGCAGTTCACTTAGTGGCAGGAGAAGCAATTTAATAAATATTCCTGACTTGTATAAAAATAATAACAAACGCGATGTGCCAGGCACTATTCTAAGGGTATTACCAGTATTAATTTATTTAACCCCAACAATAAGGTAAAAAAAAATGTTAATTTATTTTTGTGTGCCTGAAAAGCATAGGCAACAAAGAGACTAGAATCCCTTGTGTCTTAGAAATATTTCTAAATAATGAGAAGCTTGATTTTGTGCAGCTGCTCTTTGCATCCCCTAAGGTCCAGTTTATTTTAATAATACAGGGAATCACTCCAAATCCAGGATATAGGATTCCATAGAAATTGTCCAGGTGGCTGGCTGTTTAAGAGAGGTGCACAACAGCTAGAACTATAAGCTTTTGCAGCTAAAGAAGAGGAAAGGTCAGCCTAATTCAATCACAATACCATTAATCAAAACAACTTTTCTGTAAATCACTGAGGATTATAATATATAAAGAGGAAGCTTCTTCCTTTCACTTTTTACTTTTTCGTGATTTTTTTGTGTACTCCAAATCAAGAACTTTTGTTTTTACATTGATGGCTAGTATAGTCTTCTCTTGGATTCTATCAGATGGTTGGAAGTATTGAAAAGATCTCATTTTAAGATGTCAGAGAAAAAGACAGAATAAAGACAGGCTCCTGTTGAGAGCATTCAAGGGCATTTGGTGACATTTTCACCTTTCAAATAGCAGCGCTTCTTATTGTTCTTTTTCTTTCCTACCATACTGGCAGTTATATAAGTGTTTGCTGGGATTCAACACTTTTTGCTTTAAAGTTTGAATTTTTTAAATTATTGAATCATCTTCCAGCAAGAAGCAGCATTTATTATATTTGTACATTTTGAGGCAATGAAACAAGTACTTCAAAACAGACATAAGACATTCAAAAGCATTCACCAGAATGTACAATGATTTTAAAAATCAAATTTTGAAAGCCTTGTACATATTAAATTTTCCAATATGATAAGGAGACAGTGCTTCCTTCTCTGTTATAATATGTCTTGTTTCTTCATATCAAATTCTATTTTTTACAGTACACTATTGCTAACTATAGTAATCATTCTGTAAGTTATATCCCCAGAACTTATTTATAATTTGAAGTTGTACCTTTAGACCACCTTCACCCATTTCTTCCATCCCCGCTCCAAATTCTTCAGTATGTGATTTTTCTATTTTTAAACGTATGAATCTCAGCTAATGTTTTCCTTTTCTTGTCATACCTTAATACAAATCCCAAAACTATGTTACTATGTTGCCAATGCTTACATTTCCACATAAATTGGATTCTCATTCGTTATATAATTATTTTTTAAAAGGAAAATTGTGGTCTTGCATCTCTACGTTGAGGGGTAGTGATGTTCTGATAATTGCTTGACACCTGTTCTCCTGGGGATGTGTTGCCGGGAAGCCCTAGTTTATATTGCTTGCCAATTTACATGGGGTAAATACTCCCACTGTAGCTCATTTCGAGCTACCCAGGTAAAGTCACAGAATAGGGAAGAGATATGTTGTAACATTCATTTTGTAGCGTTTCCAACATAGAGATACAAAGCCAAATTCTGGAACTAAGTTGTGTGCACAATTTAGCAGTATATTAAATTGCAAGGACAGCTGTAGGTTTCCATCAGATGCAAAATAGACGCAAGGATCTATTTGTGACACCAGACCACAGTCTAGATGAGCCCATGGGTGACCATGGTATAGTGGCATGGGTCTCAAGAGATGTGGAGGAGAGGTGTGGAAAGACAGGCAGAGTCACAATGGGTGTAGCAGGGGCCAACGATCAGTTAACAGGCTCTTAACAGAAATCCAGCTGTGGTTCAGGGCCTTGGGTCATGCTAGCCCATAAGGTCTATGACATTTAAGAGAGGATTATACATCCCAGGTGAAGCAAAAGGAGGGTTTTAGAGTATGGGAACCACACAGGGTATAAAAGTGTTCAGCTTATTTGCACTAGCCCCTCTCCATTATCCTGAAGATCATCTCTTCCTCATGAATGGTCACTGCCCATGGGTATATAATTATTTACTCCCAGGATAGAGAATAAAGGCACTTTCTTAAAATGCAGGGTTTTTTTAATGTATTGTTTATGCTCACTAGTTAGATTCCATGCAAAATTAAAATGCAGTAAAACAGGCCCCATCAAATACTATATATGAGGAGAGAGGTTGAGTGCCCGAATGTTAAATGTGCTAATTGGAGTAGTCAAAAATGATCATTGTATCTGGTAGCTCATATAGTAAATCAGTTCAAGGGAAAAGCAGCTGCAAAGTGTCTGCATTAGTAACACCTTGAGGAGGAGGAGAAAGCAAGACAATTTTGTTTTCTAAATCTAGCACTGTTTTAGACCATTTCTGCTTTGAAATCCTTTATAGTCAACGAAAAAGCATGAAAAGTACCCTGATCTATTTCTTGTACTGAAATAAATCCTTTCAGTTTCCTCCTTGTATGTTTATTGTACTTAACAACAATACAAATTATGTTAATTTGTTTTAAAGCAATAGATCTCAAAAGCCAACTTCACTATATTTCTGTTTTAAAAAAAAAGAAAAGGAGCAAAAGAATTTTAAAGGCTCAAGAGTTTCTCAGTGCTGCTATAAGGGGGGAAAAATAAGTGTTTTGTTTTCTCTAGCACATTTTCTTTCCTAGTACTCTGATTTTTTAGACTGTTTCTTTAAAAACATTTCACTCATTCCATCGGGTTTCTATAGTAACAAAACTTAATTTCTGGGTTTTCTTCATGAGCTATGATCATGTTGAAACCAAAGAGGACTCACGGGTCTTACAAAATTCATAAAGTCCTGAACAAATAGGACTGCCATCTTCTGGCATTTGTCGGAAATGACAGATGTTGTACCAATTCTGCATCTTAACCGTCAGATTTTCCCCCTCATATTTCCTCCTGCTGTTGCCAACCCAGCACAATAACGTGGAACATTCAGATGATTCTTGGGTGACCTCATCAAGTTGCAAATAAGCCTTCTGCCCCATAGGGAACATGAAGAAGAGAGGATATCTTAATACAAATATTTGTTCCAGAAAGTTGGACAATAAATGCACTGTTACTGAAAGGATCAGAATTTTCTCCCTTCTTTCAAGAGGTTATTTAATTGTTTCAGATTCAGAACAATTCAAAGAATAAACCATGCGGTTCAAAAGGAAATTCTACCAGTGATTACTATGACAGACCTTTTCTCTTCTAGGAGAGAAAGGAAGGAGGACAAATGGACGAGGGCATATAGGATGTGCGGACTTCCTCCCACCCTTTTCAGCTGACAGCAGTGAGTTATGAGGTGTTACAGAGTAAAACAGAGTTACCGTAAGAGCTGTCCAAATAACTTATGACATTGAATCACAACACAATCTTCAGGAGATAATTCATGTCACCAGTGAATGTTCAGTAATATGGATTTTCTCCAAAACACCATATTTAACAGGCAACACCACTGAGAGGTGAATTTAATGGCAAAGTGAATTATTTAATAGAACTGAACTATACTCCAACATGGAACAAGAGCTGATTAAAATGTACGCATAGTTGATAAAGTCATTTAAACTAAATACAGGTTGTGAGTGAGAAACAATAATCAGTCCAAAATGTTAAGAGGCAAGCCAAATCAAAGATTAAAGAGAGTAAGAAGTAATCTATTTAGGATTTGTGCATATTTCAACAACACCTTTTTATTATTACTGATGTAATAGTAAATTAAGCTTTAAATGCAAAGGCAGATATTTATTCTATCAGAATAGTTTATTGTTGCAATATCGGTTCTTTATAATATTAGTCACAATAAATAATTACTTGAATAAATGATTTACTTATCCTAATATTGATAGACACTACCACTCTTAAAAGAATATATTTCTCCATGATTAAGTCCTGTGCAGTTGTGGAGTTCGAGTCACAAAGTAAAAATGGCTCCATGAAGCGTTTCATTTATAAATTGAAAGATTATCTGGAGACTGTCCCAAATGTAAGCTAGAGTCTGCTCATCAATAATAGATTAACTGAGATATCTATGTAACATTATAATATGCAATGATAGTAGTAAAATATTGTTATTCCATTTGAACAATATTACTACCACTTGCCTCAAGTAAAACTGACTCAAAAAGACCAAAATGGGGTTTTAAAGCACTTACCCCCGGATCATACCTCTGTGAAAAGAGTTGCAATATTATAATTAGTCATTGATTTTTGGCTCTATAATCAGTGTGACATTCTGTCCCAGTAGTAAGCCCCAACTTTGATCCATTTCTAACTGTAACTGGTCAGTTCACCCTGCACAACTACAAACATTTCTCTGGAATTGCTAATGCTAGTGAATTTCTCTGTGATGTGTAGACTTTAAGTTTCTCTCTGAAATTTGAGTCTTGGTCAGAGTGCCTTGTTCTCTTTCCAGATCAAGTAATTTTCCACTTCACAGGTTCCCTCAATAAAAGAGCTAATAGTACCAGTAAAAGTCTCATGTACGGACAATTATTAAAGTGCAGAATAAATACCTAGTACAACTCCATGTACCCTGTTGAATACTCTGCGAGCGCGATTTACCTTTAAATTGTCTTTTACACCCACTATCTTCTTCCTATTCCCAAAACTCTAGTTCAGGTCTTCACAATTTTTCATCTGCACTATTCCAGGCAATAATCTCCAACTTGTTTCTAACAATTTCTCCCCTGCACAAACCATCCTCCATGCTACTTTCATATAAGTTACCTGAAGAAGCAACTGTGTTAAAACGTCTCTTTGCTCAAAGTCAGTGATTGCCCTTAGCTTGCAATACAGAATCCAGTTTTGGCATGTCTTTCCAACCATGCACAGTCTGACATCAATTTACCTTCCTAACTCTTGCTTCAACAATTTCATCTGGCAAGTTTATGCTCTAGCCAAAATAGACCTACTACTATTTTTAAGACTTACCTATTATACGCTATTCCTTCCTCCTGATACTATCTCATCCCAGATCTCCACTTATTAAATCCTAACTATCTTTCAAGGCCCTGCTTAAGTACTACCAGCTCTTCAAGGCTTTTCTGATAACCAGCATCTAGAAACTCTCAACCCCTGAACTCTCATCATTTGTACATTTCCTACAATATCTAATACATTTCTCAAGATATTATAATTATCTGTTCTTATTTTTAGGTCCACACTAAAGATGAATTCTTTAAGTCAGATATAAAATTAATTTGCCTTCACTCTTTTATTCATAACATCAATAAACATTTGTTGAGGACCTACTAAATCCCAGTCTTCATGACAAGCACTGGGTATAGAGTTATGCGCATGCTGAAAAGATTTCTGCCACAAGGAACTCACATTCCAATAGGAAAACAGAATGTACACAAGCTAATAAGTAAATAAATAAGTAGCCTAGATATTGGGACAAATTCTATAAGGGAAATAAATATGGTGATATGAATGTGAGAGATAATTTTGCCTAGGGTAGTAGAGAAGACTACACTGAGAAGAAAATTAGGCTGAGACTTGAAGAATGAGAAGAAACGGACTTACGAAGCATTCAGGATGGTCATTCCAGCTGAAGAAACTACAAGAGCAAAGTCCTGGATATTAATGGTTTGGTACATTTTTTTAAAGTCCAGATGGAGGGTATAGCGGGGTATAAGATCAACTTGGAGAGTTCGTTAGATCATGCCAACTATGAAGGTCATGGATAGAGTTTGGATTTTGTTTTAGGAGCAATGTGAAGAGACTAAAGTTTATTTATAAGTGTATCCTTTCATTCTTTCAACAAACACTTATTAAGTACCCACTTTATGTCACAAATAATGATAGTTTTTGAGAACTTACAGTTGAATAATAAATTCCCTCCCTCAAGAAAGATAGACTTTCATAAAAATCATTCAGTCTTTGTAGAGTTTAGGCATAGCTGGCTGCTAAAAGAATACAGAAGAAGCAATAATTTCAACAGAGACCATATTGAAGTTGTTCATCCCATTTCCAAGCAGCAAAAAAAATGTTTTTCTTTATTTACACTATATCTTCAACCTGCTTTAATGGCCAGGAAATAGTCACAAGCAAAGATGATTTTTTTTTCTGTACTTTGGCCAATTTGGGGCTGGTACAGTCCTAGAGAAAAATCTGGAGAAAACCATGAATGATTAAAATCAGAGGAAGCCAAAGGAAGCTTGATGGTATCATGTTAGCTTGATGGCTAAAGTGAAGCACCATGGCTTCCTCATTCATCAAAGAACCAGGACAGGCTTTGTGTTACAGTGGAGTCAGTTAGTGCATGTAGAACATGAGGAGTGACATGATATCCCATAAAAGTTCAAGTGCATCACTGTGATAACAATGTCGTGGTCATTACTTGTCTCTAAACTCCTCACTATTGCAGTCTTTTTATTAATCCCCAAAATGAAAATATGAGGGAGAAAGAGAGACTGCCAGGCAAGGTCGAATGACGTTTACAGATTGCAACTTAAACTTGAATGAATTTTTTGTTGTTGTTATTGTTGTTCATTTTGTTTTTATTAATGATAAAAACACTGATGTCAATGCCCTCCAGCCAAAGACCACCAGGAATGACCCTATAGTTGAACAAGTTGATTTTTCGCTTGTGCTGTGAGGATGAAGACACATCATGGGACCCACAGGCTAGCTCAGTGACAGGGTGCTAGAGAAGACTTACGATAGGATGTGAGCTTGCATTAGATGATTGTGGGGAGGATTTAAGGAAGCAGGACCTGGCTGTGGATTGGACGCCTCAGGGATTGAGGATAATTCTATGATTGGGCATTGTAATAAGCTAAACCCAGTCTAACACCATAACTGGTAAAGAAGAAGTAGTTACTCATATTTAGCCAGGATAAGGGGCTGTCAGGTAATTTCTGTGGCTTGGACAAGGCACATATTTTTCTTGGTCCATCATAGTTACCACATGGCCTTATCTGATTTTAATGTTCTGCAAAATTGCTTATGTTCAACAGGAGAACACTAAGGTCTTGCTTGAGCCAGGGCCAGCTTCTGGATGTCAGGGACTGTTTTTGTCTTTCTCACAGGTTATTCTATATAGCTGTAGTAGATTATCATGGTTTCATTTATTTGTTTGTTTGTGTAGGCACAGTAAACTTTCCCCAACACTTCCATAGGGTAATAGCCCCCTTGGAAATAGACATGCGCACCAGGCCTTAGACAAATGCTTAGTCACTGCTGCATGAGACACCCAAGAAGAGCTCATCAGAATCCTTCTCAGAGACTCAATATGTGGCTGGTGGAAGAAGACATTTCTCTGATTCCTCTGATGTTTTTAATTTACAGCTGCCTGAGATAATGTGCCCTGAGCCTTGAAAAAAACAAGAGAAACACTTTTTTCGTGCACAGAAACAGAGATAAGAGGTCCATACAAAGTTCAGGAATATCCATGGGCTTGGACACAGTTTTGCCTAACGTCCCAATCCACCACTAGATTCCTCAATCATATGAGCCAATACATTCTATTTTTCTTAATCTAATTTTAATTCAATTTCTGTCATTTGCAGTCAAAAGCATCTAGAATAATATATAAATATCACACACATAAGTAAACTTCTCCATTCAAGAACTGAAAATCCTTCTATTAAAATTCGTACATAATCCAGCAACAACTCTTTGCATGTATACTCCCGTTTATATCTTATTTTTGACCACTTCTCCCCAATGTACATTGCCACTATGCTGATACAAGACATCAGTGACTACACATCTTTGTCCTGTGTACTACTGCGGTACACTCCTTACTCATCTCCCAACTTCTCTCTATTCTCCACAAAGCAGCCAAAATAATCTTCAGTAAGTAGAAATAAGTATACATCGGCTTGGTTAAAACTCTTTTAAACTTCCAATTTCCCCTCAAACAGATTCCAAAGTCTGGAGTTAGGACCACTGCCGAACTCCCAAACCTCATCTCCTTTTTCCCTTCCCCTCACCCACTCTACTTCAGTCACACTGGCCTCCTTTAAGCCCATCAAAAATATCCTGGTTTCTTTCTGCCATCAAGACTTTACATCTATTTCCTTTGCCTGGAACACTCCTCTAATCACCGCTGCCCAACAAACCCACCCTTTAACCTCCGAGGTATCAGTCAGATCTCTTTCAGGTACATGTAATAAAACAATATTAATAGTAAAATAATTTTGAAAACAAGCCTACTATAAGGTGTCTTTCCATCCTTCCTTTCAGCTTAAGGTCATTTCTCATCCCCACCCACACACTGTTGTTCTCTGTCTCAGCCCTCTATTTCTCTAACAGCACCAGCATCATATTATAACCATATATTGATTTTTTTTGTTTTGTTTTCTTTGCTCTTGTGTCTTTCCCACACTTACCTATAAGACTCAACAATACCCATAAGGCCCACTTTAGCTACCTGACCATCCCGCATAAATATTTGCTTTTGCCAATGTTTCTTGCCTAACTTTCCAGTTTCCCTGAATTTGGGGAATTCTTAATATTCTTCCCCAAGATTTTCCTTCTGTTCGAGTTAGCTAGTGTCCGTTCCTGACAATTAAGATTTCTCTGACCATGTCTGCTTTATTTACACTGTATACCCAGGATCTAACAGGGCACCCATTACATAGTGATGCTACATAAACATTTGTTCAAATAAAATTTTATGCTGTTTTATGAAGAAAAAACAGGTCTAAGAACTGTAATCCAATCAATATAGTTGAAGGTGGGACTTCCCTTGTGGTCCAGTGGTTAAGACTCTGTGCTCCCAATGCAGGGGGCCCAGGTTCGATCCCTGGTCAGGGAACTAAGTCCTGCATGCTGCAACTAAGATCCCACATGCTGCAACTAAAAAGATCCCGCATGCCACAATTAAGGCCTGGCACAGCCAAATAAATAAATATTAAAAAAACAATATATATATGGTTTATACACATCTTCTTTACTATTTGGGTCTGCTGAGTAGTTATCACAATAAAGTGCAAAAATGCTGTGTTGGGAAACTTAAACTTGAGGATGCCAAAAAAGTTATTTCATCTCTAATTGAACCATAACAAAAGAAAAGGAAGGGTAGACTACTGAGAAAAATATTCTGACACTGAAGTTGTACACTTCTATACATTACCAAGAAAGCTGTGCAGTGTTTCTCATGGAGATTTTAAAGATGAGATATCACAGTTCTCTTACTAGTGGTTTTGAAGTCATCTTACAGCAGATAAAGCTTTGGCACAGATTATGATTCTAGTGATCTACGGTTGTTCAGAAGTTAATGCAATAAACCTGTAAGAAACCACCATACTTGAAATTGCTCATCAAAGTTACAGTTTAAATGCCATTTTACCATGCAAAAGTTAGAGATAAGAATAGGATTAGAACCTACATTGGACCAGCAAAGTATAGTACCTGGTCATCCTGATGTGTTAGACTTCACATTTGTCCCAAGTTTGATTATTTTTCCCGCTTACTAGTGTTTCACCAATGTAAAATACATCCTGGGCAACTTTATTTTCATTTTTGTTACTAACCATAGAGTGAAAAAAAAAAAGACCAGCCATGTTTATCCACATCTATATTTTCAATGAAAATATAAGTCAATGAAACAGTCTCTCTCAATCAAGAAAACATCTGGCACCCAGCTGGAGAAAAAAACCAAGAATTATAAGTCTAGCCTTTCTCAGTGCTTTTACTACATTACACCTCAGCCTTTTTAGGCAACTTGCATCCCAATGGATAAGAGAACCAAATCTGGAGGGGCGAGAGGGTGGTAAATCATACAAAGTATGGAATTTATAGCATTCAGGAGTTCAGAATTTTCAATACAAGAACTAGATCAGAAAAGCAGACACTCACGACAGCAAATGCCCACAGCTCACCCAAAGTCTCTGGCTTTTTCATCCTAACCAGTCAATTATATCCAACCATAATCATTTAAATTGGAAAATATTTGACAGATATTTCATGAATTTTACACGTTGTATTAGAAAACCATTTATCTGTACTACTTATAGTATTAAGAATACTATCTAAGATTATATTATACAATGACCCTTTCTTTCATTTTTTTCACTTAGTGGAACCTTCAAAAAGAACAGAATGCAGTCAGGTTTTAGTTATAAATCCCTAAAAATGGAAGTAAATTTTCAAGCAGATAATAATGGAAGTCAGTGGATTACTTCCCAGCTATAGTAGAATCATGATCCCACAGCCATAAAGTGGCTGCTTTAATCTGTAAGAGTTCTCAGGGTACCCTAAAAGTTGTTTCCTGATGACCAACTGTGAGCTTTCTTCTCATTTCAAACTACTGGACATTTTAAAATAAGGCAAATCTAAAGGCATGAGTATCTCATGAAGCTTTCAGAAAAAAGGGTTCAATTATGCTTTATGCCCTTGGCATTTCCCCTGAAAGGTATCATCCAAATGATACTTTGTCAGACACTCCAAGCTTTGCCTGACGTGAGGAAAGCCATGTTTATGGCTGCATAGTAGTGCAGAGGATATAGAGTATAACATTATGATGAACCCAATACTTCATAGAGTTGGATCAATTGTCTTCGAATTCCTGTTTGAAAGAAGGTTTCCATTTAGTTCAGTAAGAAAGAGAACTACAGGATGATCCCTTGAGGCGTTGTACAAAATGCTTCCATTCTTTATTTCCAGGGACCCTCTTTATCTCCCAGCCCAGCACCATTCAACTCTTCATTTATTCAGTCTGTAGTTACTTGGTGAGCACCAACTACATTAAACTATATTCCAGGAACTGTTTTAAGCCCTGAGGATATGGTACACATTAACACAGACAAGTGCCTGCTCTTATAGGACTTTTATTTAAGATGAAGGAAAAGGACCATACAAGTGAGTAAAAAAAGAAACAAGATAAATACCGTAGGAAAATAAATCAGGACAAGGTAATGGAATGAAATGATCTGATAGTGGCCTCTATGAATTGTTTGGTGACAGACAACCTCTCTGGCAAGAGTCAGCCATGCGAATATCTGAGAAAAGAGACTTCTAGTCAAAAGGCACAAGTGCAAAGACATTGAAGTGGGAAGCTGCCTGTGTGCTAGAGGAACAAAAAAGAGGGCCAGTGAGGCTGAAGTTCAGTGAGCTAAGTGGGAGGTGAATTTGAAATGGTAGTCAGGGACCAGATTATGGGGTCTAAGCAAGTACTTTTTATTTTATTCTAAGTCTATTGGGAAACAAAGGTGTGACATGGCCTAATTTAAGTTTACCATGATTTCTGTTTGCAGCGTGGAGAATGCCTTTAATGTGAACTAGAGTGAAACACGGAGATTAGTTAAGCATTTACTGCATTAATCTAGGCAAAAGAGGAGGGTAGCTTAGAGCATGTGGTAACAATTGAAATGGAGAGATAGTGAAAGACTCAAGATATATTTTGGAAGTAGAATCAACAGGTTTTGCTGATGTGGAGGGGCAAAGAAAGAATTAAGACACTCCTGGGTTTATCTCCCTTCAGTAAAGTGTGGAAGTCATGATATTTGCTGAAATGCATAAGAAGGAGGGATCAAGTTTAGGAATGATGAATTAGATGCAGACATATTCATTTGAGATGACTTTGAAATATTCATGCAGACAGTGTGATCTGCAGGTCTGGACCATAGCTGTTGCCCTCTTTAAGGCCCGTCCAGAACCTATGTCCCTTGCTCTTGGACAAATCAGTCTCCGAGCTAAAACTTGAAAATGAGCCTTACAGTGATTCAAAAAGCCCTCCCCTTTTCTTCTCTTTTATTTTTCTCATCCTTTTTGGAACTCTTCCTTTTCTTACACCCAAGAGTTAAACTGTTTATCCCAGGACACTGTACCACACTTCAGCATAGCTTTGGGACTTTAAACGATTCTGTATTTGATCTTAAACATACCCACTCTACCAAAAGAATTTATTCCTATCTCTGCTCTCTTACTAATGACTGATGGTGAGTCCTCATTAATCAGAATCCCCTTAATGCACCAACTGTTGACAGCCACTTCCAAATCAAACCCTTACCCACTGCATCTCTAGTTTAGTGGGCCGATTCAACTGAAGTCTAGGTTCCTCTTCAAAGTCTTCTACAAAGTAATAAACAATGTCCCCTTGATTTGTTTCACAAGTTCTGGGGCATCCTATGAAATAATTTATTGACTGCAACATTAAAGAGCAGTTTTTAAAGTTTTCTGGAACCTTCATAAAAGAATGCATTGAAGATGTCTAAATAGTCCATATCGACACAGAGAATGCTCTCTGAAATACATATAAGCTATCATGAAACATTTTGACTCTGTTTCTCTGATAAATGCCCAGTAAAATAAGCTCCCATTAATTATATTTCTGATTTTTGTCTTACTCTAGAATATTTTTGGCTAAAAAAAGCCAATATCTACCTTTTCATAAGAAATTATATGTAAGAAGGCAAATCTTTTGCTACACCTGACCTAGTTATTGTCTCCTACTTTCTATGTCTAATAAGCAAATCCACAGAGGCTTTCACTGAATATTTGCAGTGGTTATTATTGTTGCTAAGAGCTCAGGACAAAATTCTCATTTGTTTAGATAAAGAAACTATGAAAGAATAATTTTTCTTTCATCATGACTAAAAAGTAGGTGGAAACATTAAGAAAAATATTGATTTCATACACTTTGAGGTAACTGACTCAATTTAAGAAAAACATAAGAAACTTATACTAACGAAATAATTTATTTATAGTTAACCTAGCCACTAAGATCTACTACAAGAGTTTAAGCTGTAACAACACTAAAATATTGCAACAAGATGAAAGATTGACATAATCATATAGATATTTCATCTAAACACCAAATAATAAGAAACAGTAAGGTGATTGTGTGGAAGTTTCATTTTCCATCCAGATGTTTGGCACTCTGTTGAAATACCATTGGTTTGTATGTTTCTAGTGGACAAGAATGCTATCCAACCGTAAAATACATGTGCAAAAAGGAATGAAAAATACCCTTTAAAGATTAATCAAGTGCAGCAATTTTTGCTTCAAGATTCCAGACCCATCTCTCACTTTGCAATGCATTACTTTATGAAAATTTGAGTTAAGACCCTCTCATTTGTCACCACTTTTGCAGTCTTTCTATTAGGAGGGGTTGAGATACTAATATGCATTAAATCTTATAATACAGTTCTGAAGAGTATGTGCCCAGAAACACTTCCTCTAATGGTGGTTTCAATCGGTACAAAACTCAATTACTGCAACAGAAAACCATGCAAGTAATTTAAATACCAGACATCATGATGCACCAACCAATTAAACTGTTAAAGCCAAAAAGACTTCTCACATCTTGAACTTTGAAGCAAAAACTCTCAACAAGTATACTGAGAGGGCAAGATTTTCTCTTTTCTTAGAATACACAGTTGAAATTAAACCCAAGTTTTTTACAAAGTATTTTTGTCTGAAATAACAACTTCAACTTTTTTTAATTTCTCTGTAACCCTTATAGATTTCAAGTTTCTGACATATGACATCCTCCTCTTTGTAAGCAGCTATATATTTTATACTTTTTTTAATGTGTTTTCTCTTGGATAATACTGCTCACAATTGAGTTTTATGAACAAATGCTATTATAATAAAAATAAATTTATTCATGAGGCACTGACTTCTTTTGTTTATTAAGTCAAAGAATATAAAAAGTAATCACACATACTTAAAGAGATACAATAATTGCAATCAATAATCTCTGGCCAGTCCCTCAGTGAAAATTCACTCACTAAAAGCACAAGGTTCAAAATAAATCCAAGATTATTTATTCAATTATGTCATTGACTGAGATAGAAAGGAAAAAAAACACTCGCGTTAGAACTGATTCTAATTTAACTTGCATTAAATTTATTATCCCTTTAAAATAACAGTGAACAGTCATACTAATATATCAAATGGAATTATTAATTCCCCAATTCTGCACATTCCCACAATCTGTATGTTGCCAAATCATAACTCAAAATTTAAAGAAAATTACCATAATATCCTTTATCATGACATCTAATTCTTTAAAGTTTCAAACAATAGAATGAATATCAACTAATAGTAACAGCAAACATCTTAAAATCAGGTGTTTAAAATTCTAACGATCACTATATGAGTTTTTTACTTATAGTATTATTTTTCCGAACGAATACTTCAAGTTGGCATTCATCTACCCCCATCAATATGAAAAACATAACACAGAAGAAAAGAATAGCTTCCTACTTTGAGCCAAGGGCTCAAAATCATAGGCAAATTGTCCTAATATGCACCTTAGAAATCTAAACAGCAGATTCTGATTGAAACAATCACACTAATGCCCTAAATAATTCTGGGATAGGATGGTATGTCATTAAAATGGAATAAATACCACTTTGTAAACTTCAAAAACTTCATTCTTTTCTAACAAAAGAAAAATGTACTTTATATTTGAAGCTGAGAGGCAGGTGGACTTGAGGGTAGTGAAACTGGTTCATCTGTGACTTTATTGCTAGTTTGGTATTTTGAATTATTTCAGAGAGGAAATAAAATATTCCTCAAAAATATTTAGCAGCAGGCTTCCAGGAAGATGGCGGAAGAGTAAGACGCGGAGATCACCTTCCTCCCCACAGATACACCAGAAATACATCTACACGTGGAACAACTCCTACAGAACACCTACTGAACGCTGGCAGAAGACCTCAGACCTCCCAAAAGGCAAGAAACCCCCCATGTACCTGGGTAGGGCAAAAGAATAAACAGAGACAAAAGGATAGGGACGGGACCTGCCCCAGTGGGAGGGAGCTGTGAAGGAGGAAAGGTTTCCATTCACTAGGAAGCCCCTTCACCGGCGGAGACTGCGGGTGGCAGAGGGGGAAAGCTTCGGAGCTGCAGCGGAGAGCGCAGCCACAGGGGTGTGGAGGGCAAAGCGGAGAGATTCCCGCACAGAGAATCAGGGCCGACCGGCACTCACCAGCCCGAGAGGCTTGTCTGCTCACCCGCCGGGGCAGGCGGGGCTGGGAGCTGAGGCCCGGGCTTCGGTCGGAGCGCCGGGAGAGGACTGGGGTTGGCGGCGGGAACACATCCTGCATGGGGTTAGTGCGCCACGGCCAGCCAGGAAGGAGTCCGGGGAAAAGTCTGGACCTGCCGAAGAGGCAAGAGACTTTTTCTTACCTCTTTGTTTCCTGGTGCGCGAGGAGAGGGGATTAAGAGCGCTGCTTAAAGGAACTCCAGAGACAGGCGCGAGCCGCGGCTAAAAGCACGGACCCCAGAGACGAGCATGAGACGCTAAGGCTGCTGCTGCCGCCACCAAGAAGCCTGTGTGCGAGCACAGGTCACTCTCCACACCCCCCTTCCGGGGAGTCTGTCCAGCCCGCCACTGCCAGGGTCACTGGATCCAGGGACAACTCCTCCGGGAGAACGCACGGCGCGCCTCAGGCTGGTGCAACGTCATGCCGGCCTCTGCCTCCGCAGGCTGCCCCGCACTCCGTGCCCCTCCCTCCCCCCCGGCCTGAGTGAGGCGGAGCCCCCGAATCAGCGGCTCCTTTAACGCCATCCTGTCTGAGTGAAGAACAGACGCCCTCCGGCGACCTACACGCAGAGGCGGGGCCAAATCCACAGCTGAGCCCCTGGGAGCTGTGAGAACAAAGAAGAGAAAGGGAAATCCCTCCCAGCAGCCTCAGAAGCAGCAGATTAAAGCTCCACAATCAACTTGATGTACCCTGCATCTGTGGAATACATGAACAGACAACGAATCATCCCAAATTGAGGAGGTAGACTTTGGGAACAACGATATATATTTTTTGTTCCCTTTTCCTCTTTTTGTGAGTGTGTATGTGTATGCTTCTGTGTGAGATTTTGTCTGTTAGCTTTGCTTCCACCATTTGTTCTAGGGTTCTATCCGTCCGTTTTTTTTGTTGTTGTTTTTTAATTTCTTTTCTTTTTTTCTCTTAATAATTATTTTTTTATTTTAATAACTTTATTATATTTTATCCTTATTTTATTTTACTTTATCTCGTTTCTATTTTTCCTTCCTTCCCTCCTTCCTTCCTTCCTTCCTCCCTCCCTCCTTTCTTTCCTTCTTTCTCTCTTTCTACTTCTACTAATTCTTTCTTTCTACTTTTTCTTCCTTTTATTCTGAGCCGTGTGGATTCAAGGCTCTTGGTGCAGCAGCCAGTAGTCTGTGCTGTGCCTCTGAGGAGGGAGAGCCAACTTCAGGACACTGGTCCACAAGAGACCTCCCAGCTCCACATAATATCAAATGGCGAAAATCTCCCAGAGATCTCCATCTCAGCACCAGCATCCAGCTTCACTCAGCGACCAGCAAGCTACAGTGCTGGACATCCTATGCCAAACAACTAGCAAGACAGGAACACAGCCCCACCCATTAGCAGAGAGGCTGCCTAAAATCATAATAAGTCCACAGACACTCCAAAACACACCACCAGACGTGGACCTGCCCACCAGAAAGACAAGATCCAGCCTCATCCACCAAAACACAGGCACTACTCCCCTCCACCAGGAAGCCTACACAAGCCACTGAACCAACCTTAGCCACTGGGGACAGACACCAAAAACAACGGGAACTACGAACCTGCAGCCTGCAAAAAGGAGACCCCAAACACAGTAAGATAAGGAAAATGAGAAGACAGAAAAACACACAGCAGATGAAGGAGCAAGATAAAAACCCACCAGACCTAACAAATGAAGAGGAAATAGGCAGTCTACCTGAAAAAGAATTCAGAATAATGATAGTAAAGATGATCCAAAATCTTGCAAGAAACATTTAATGAGGACCTAGAAAGACTAAAGAGGAAACAAGCAAAGATGAACAACACAATAAATGAAATTAAAAATACTCTAGAAGGGATCAGTAGCAGAATAACTGAGGCAGAAGAACGGATAAGTGACCTGGAAGACAAAATAGTGGAAATAACTACTGCAGAGCAGAATAAAGAAAAAAGAATGAAAAGAACTGAGGACAGTCTCAGAAACCTCTGGGACAACATCAAATGCACCAACATTCGAATTATAGGGGTTCCAGAAGAAGAAGAGAAAAAGAAAGGGACTGAGAAAATATTTGAAGAGATTATAGTTGAAAACTTCCCTAATATGGGAAAGGAAATAGTTAATCAAGTCCAGGAAGCACAGAGAGTCCCATACAGGATAAATCCAAGGAGAAATATGCCAAGACACATATTAATCAAACTGTCAAAAATTAAATACAAAGAAAACATATTAAAAGCAGCAAGGGAAAAACAACAAATAACACACAAGGGAATCCCCATAAGGTTAACCGCTGATCTTTCAGCAGAAACTCTGCAAGCCAGAAGGGACTTGCAGGACATATTTAAAGTGATGAAGGAGAAAAACCTGCAACCAAGATTACTGTGCCCAGCAAGGATCTCATTCAGATTTGATGGAGAAATTAAAACCTTTACAGACAAGCAAAAGCTGAGAGAGTTCAGCACTACCAAACCAGCTTTACAAAACTGCTAAAGGAACTTCTCTAGGCAAGAAACACAAGAGAAGGAAAAGACCTACAATAATGAACCCCAAGCAATTAAGAAAATGGGAATGGGAACATACATATCGATAATTACCTTAAATGTAAATGGACTAAATGCTCCCACCAAAAGGCACAGATTGGCTGAATGGATACAAAAACAAGACCCATATATTTGCTGTCTACAAGAGACCCACTTCAGATCTAGAGACACATACAGACTGAAAATGAGGGGATGGAAAAAGATATTTCATGCAAATGGAAACCAAAAGAAAGCTGGAGTAGCAATTCTCATATCACACAAAATAGACTTTAAAATAAAGACTATTAGAAGAGACAAAGAAGGACACTACATATTTATCAAGGGACCAATCCAAGAAGAAGATATAACAATTGTAAATATTTGTGCACCCAACATAGGAGCACCTCAATACATAAGGCAAATACTAAGAGCCATAAAGGGGAAATCAACAGTAACACATTCATAGTAAGGAACTTTAACACTCCACTTTCACCAATGGACACATCATCCAAAATGAAAATAAACAAGGAGACACAAGCTTTAAATGATACATTAAACAAGATGCACTTAATTGATATTTATAGGACATTCCATCCAAAAACAACAGAATACACATTTTTCTCAAGTGCTCATGGAACATTCTCCAGGATAGATCATATCTTGGGTCACAAATCAAGCCTTGGTAAATTCAAGGAAATTGAAATTGTATCAAGTATCTTTTCCGACCACAACGCTGTGAGACTAGATATCAATTACAGGAAAAGATCTCTAAAAAATACAAACACATGGAGGCTAAACAATACACTACTTAATAACGAAGTGATCACTAAGAAATCAAAGAGGAAATCAAAAAATACCTAGAAACAAATGACAATGGAGACACGACGACCCAAAATCTATGGGATGCAGCAAAAGCAGTTCTAAGAGGGAAGTTTATAGCAGTTCAATCCTACCTTAAGAAACAGGAAACATCTCAAATAAACAACCTAACCCTGCACCTAAAGCAATTAGAGAAAGAACAAAAAACCCCCAAGGTTAGCAGAAGGAAAGAAATCATAAAAATCAGATCAGAAATAAATGAAAAAAAAAATGAAGGACATGATAGCAAAGATCAATAAAACTAGAAGCTGGTTCTTTGAGAAGATAAACAAAATTGATAAACCGTTAGCCAGACTCATCAAGAAAAAAAGGGAAAATACTCAAATCAATAGAATTAGAAATGAAAAAGGGGAAGTAACTACTGACACTGCAGAAATACAAAAGATCATGAGAGATTACTATAAGCAACTCTATGCCAATAAAATGGACAACCTGGAAGAAATGGACAAATTCTTAGAAATGCACAACTGCCAAGACTGAATCAGGAAGAAATAGAAAATATGAACAGACCAATCTCAAGCACTGAAATTGAGACTGTGATCAAAAATCTTCCAACCAACAAAAGCCCAGGACCAGATGGCTTCACAGGCGAATTCTATCAAACATTTAGAGAATAGCTAACACCTATCCTTCTCAAACTCTTCCAAAATATAGCAGAAGGAGGAACACTCCCAAACTCATTCTACGAGGCCACCATCACCCTGTTACCAAAACCAGCCAAGGATGTCACAAAGAAAGAAAACTACAGGCCAATATCACTGATGAACATAGATGCAAAAATCCTCAACAAAATACTAGCAAACAGAATCTAACAGCACATTAAAAGAATCATACACCATGATCAAGTGGAGTTTATTCCAGGAATGCAAGGATTCTTCAATATACGCAAATCAATCAACGTGATACACCATATTAACAAATTAAAGGAGAAAAACCATATGCTCATCTCAATAGATGCAGAGAAAGCTTTCAACAAAATTCAACACCCATTTATGATAAAAACCCTGCAGAAAGTAGGCATAGAGGGAACTTTCCTCAACATAATAAAGGCCATATATGACAAACCCACAGCCAACATCGTCCTCAATGGTTAAAAAGTGAAAGCATTTCCACTAAGGTCAGGAAAAAGACAAGGTTGCCCACTCTCCTCACTCTTATTCAACATAGTTTTGGAAGCTTTAGCCACAGCAATCAGAGAAGAAAAGGAAATAAAAGGAATCCAAATCAGAAAAGAAGTAAAGCTGTCACTGTTTGCAGATGACTATACATAGAGAATCCTAAAGATGCTAACAGAAAACTACTAGAGCTAATCAATGAATTTGGTAAAGTAGCAGGATACAAAATTAATGCACAGAAATTTCTTGCATTCCTATACACTAATGATGAAAAATCTGAAAATGAATTCAAGAACACACTCCCATTTACCATTGCAAGAAAAAGAATAAAATATCTAGGAATAAACCTACCTAAGGAGACAAAAGACCTGTATGCAGAAAATTATAAGACACTGATGAAAGAAATTAAAGATGATACAAATAGATGGAGAGATATACCATGTTCTTGGATTGGAAGAATCAACATTGTGAAAATGACTCTGCTACCCAAAGCAATCTGCAGATTCAATGCAATCCCTATCAAACTACCACTGGCATTTTTCACAGAACTAGAACAAAAACTTTCACAATTTGTATAGAAACACAAAAGACCCTGAATAGCCAAAGCAATCTTGAGAACGAAAAATGGAGCTGGAGGAATCAGGCTCCCTGACTTCAGACTATGCTACATAGCTACAGTAATCAAGACAGTATGGTACTGGCACAAAAACAGAAATATAGATCAATGGAACAGGATAGAAAGCTCAGAGATAAACCCAAGCACATATGGTCACCTTATCTTTGATAAAGGAGGCAGGAATGTACAGTGGAGAAAGGGCAGCTTCTTCAATAAGTGTTGCTGCGAAAACTGGACAGGTACATGTAAAAGTGTGAGATTAGATCACTCCCTAACACCATACACAAAAATAAGCTCAAAGTGGATTAAAGACCTAAATGTAAGGCCAGAAACTGTCAAACTCTTAGAGGAAAACATAGGCAGAACACTCTATGACATAAATCACAGCAAGATCCTTTTTGACCCACCTCCTAGAGAAATGGAAGTAAAAATAAACAAATGGGACGTAATGAAACTTCAAAGCTTTTGCACAGCAACAGAAACCATAAACAAGACCAAAAGACAACACTTAGAATGGGAGAAAATATTTGCAAATGAAGCAACTGACAAAGGATTAATCTCCAAAATTTATAAGCAGCTCATGCAGCTCAATAACAAAAAACCAAACAACCCAATCCAAAAATGGGCAGAACACCTAAATAGACATTTTTCCAAAGAAGATATACAGATTGCAAAGAAACACATGAAAGAATGCTCAATATCATCATTAACCATTAGAGAAATGCAAATCAAAACTACAATGAGATATTATCTCACACCAGTCAGAATGGCCATCATCAAAAAATCTAGAAACAATAAATGCTGGATAGGGTGTGGAGAAGAGGGAACCCTCTTGCACTGCTGGTGGTAATGTAAATTGATACAGCCACTGTGGAGAACAGTATGGAGGTTCCTTAAAAAACTACAAATAGAACTACCATATGACCCAGCAATCCCACTACTGGGCATATACCCTGAGAAAACCATAATTCAAAAAGAGTCATGTACCAAAATGTTCATTGCAGCTCTATTTACAATAGACTGGAGATGGAAGCAACCTAAGTGTCCATCATCGGATGAATGGATAAAGAAGATGTGGCACATATATACAATGTAATATTACTCAACCATAAAAAGAAACGAAATTGAGCTATTTGTAATGAGGTGGATAGACCTAGAGTCTGTTATACAGAGTGAAGTAAGTCAGAAAGAGAGAGACAAATACCGTATGCTAACACATATATATGAAATTTAAGGGGAAAAAATGTCATGAAGAACCTAGGAGTAAGACAGGAATATAGACACAGACCTACTAGAGAACCGACTTGAGGATATGGGGAGGGGGAAGGGTAAGCTGTGACAAAGCAAGAGAGAGGCATGGACCTATATACACTACCAAACGTAAGGTAGATAGCTAGTGGGAAGCCGTCGCATAGCACAGGGAGATCAGCTCAGTGTTTTGTGACCACCTAGAGGGGTGGGATAGGGAGGGTGGGAGGGAGACGCAAGAGGGAAGAGATATGGGGATATATGTATAACTGATTCACTTTGTTATAAAGCAGAAATTAACACACCATTGTAAAGCAATTATACTCCAATAAAGATGTAAAATATATATATATATTTAGCAGGATTTTAGTTTTAACTGAAAAATTATACAATTACCTTAACAGAAAATTGTATATATAGTGTTATTTGGATTTTGAATGATTTAAGGAAATATTAATAAAGGAAAGAATATAGTTATTAGATAATTTAAATAGAAATTTCCCTACTTGACACCAGAACAGTGTTCTAAGAAGACTGTAGAACTTGACTCCAGAACTTTGTGATTTTTGTCTTCATATGTGTAACTTCGCACCCTGAGTTTATTAAGTAATATTTTATTAATTAAAGAGAAGTCAATATGGTATTCTAAATCTGAGGTCAATATAAAATGAACTAAAAAGCATTAAAAGTGTTCAAACATTTATCTTTATTTTCTATGTCTTGATTTCGTTCACTTATAATAAATTATCCTAAAGAAAATGTATTCTCTTGTCCTGTGCAGTGAGGTATGCCAAATCATTCTATTTAAAACACGATACATTTCATTAATATGCTTCTTGGCAAATTGCCTGGAGAGGAGAAACAAGTTCTAATTTTTAAATACTCTAGACAGCTTATTATAGCCTAGGCTGAAATACAAAACAAATGCAGGGAGATCAAGTACTCCTGAAATTCAGCATGCACTTTTACATGGTCCTTACTGATTCCAAGAGATTTATTTGATTAAACACATAAGCAGAAATAACACTGCTCTTCGTAACTGGCTATTTGAGTAAATTTATGTTTTTAAAATAAGTTAGAAGTCTACACTAAATTCAATTTCCTATTGAATTTTATTTAGTATCTGCAATATACCACATATTTGTTTGACAAAATTCTTCCTGCTTTGAGGTGGAGAAGTTTTAGCCATCGAAAACCATGAACTTATGTGGATGAGTAAGTCTAATGGAGAAAGCAGTAATACTAAAATAATTTGTGGGTTTTTTCCTCCTACTTCTTCACTCTCATAACACCATGCTTTTTTATACTCTCCTTTCTTTCACACACGCACGTAAAGAAACATGCAAAATGGGGAAAAAAAGGATCATACTGATGAGGGCTTACACTTCTTGGTTTGAAGAATGCAGCAGAATACCACACACTCAAAGCAAATAGATAAAATTCATAAGAAAATTAGAAATTTTAAGCCTAGACTCATGTTTACCATTAAATTTTTGCAACATATGCAAACAACAATTTGAACATTTAAGTGCTTGATTTTCAGATTTGATTATCTACAATGCCAAAATACCTCAAATGATTACAGGTTTCCCATTTCAACTAATTCTGTTAAGTACCACTAAATATTTTGTAAAATACTTTTTGGGTCCCTAAGTGGGTTACATTTATATTATTCTTCTACAATGAGTAATAATGGATAATTATTATCTGTTTATTGCCCAAGAGGAGAATTAGTTCCCAGAAATAAAATCCTGGTTAAATTTTGCTGTACACTACTTCAAGTACAAATTACCCACAACAGATTAAGACTTGGCTTTGTGTATAAGAAAATTTCCTGCTTGAAATTTTGGGAAGACACAACATATGGAAAAAAATAGAGCTCTTAAAGTAACTTGGTAAAATAATTTAGAAAATGAAATGGTGTAAAATGCTGTACCCACAGTATATAAGTAAGGTTTCCTCCAATAACCATTAAAGATACAGTTATAATCGGACTTTCTTTAGCACTCTTATTTTATTCTAACATTACAAAAATGGCTTTCTGCACTAAAACTGGGCACCCCTTGCTCATATCTATTCACTCACACCTTGCTCCTTGTTCAAAAAAGTCTAAGGAAAACATGCACACATGCTAATTTATTTGAAGTTGAAATGCACATGCATTTCATTTCTCAGAAACTTAGTGGAAATAGTTCCTCAGTGTGCAATGAAGACAGTAATAAAATATGAGTAAGTGGAAAATTGTACTTGTTCAAAATCCACTAACTATTTTACACCTCTATAGAATTATAAACATTTAAGATATATTCTAACAAGCAAATAGTCCAATAAAATATATGTTTTGGTATCAAAAGATGTTCCATTAATTTTTATTATTTCTCTTCTCCCTTTTTTGTATAACATGCACAAAACGGAGAAAGAAATGCGGGGGCAGAAACTATGTTCCCACGTTGTTATATATGAAATTTATTTCTGTAAAAGTATTCACATGGGCGACCAGAATTTAAGCTATTATCCTTACCCCAGAATGAGAAAGGTAAGCTCAGAGAACTATTCTTTTTTGTCCTTTATTGTCAGGGAAGCTCTACATTCCAGGGAGGAAAATTTGCATGCTTATTTCTTCTTCCGGTGAATTATCTGATTTCCAGTTTCCTGACAGTATTGACTATAGATAAATTACACAAATTTAAAGTTAGATAGATGAGAGTTCAACACCAAGCTCTTCCATCCTTTACTTATCTGCTTACTAATCCTCAGTTCCTTCACCCATAGAATGGGAACCAGAATCATGCCTTCCTTATGAGCTGACATGAGGCACTCCTGCAAAGGATATACTACAAGATCTGCCACATAGTAAATGTTTAACAAATTTTATTATTATTTTACTACATGCGGAAAGATGACTTTAAAACATGATGATAGAAACTATATTTCCTGAACATGTACTGTTATGCCAGGCACCATGTGAGTACTTTACATGCATTATCTAAATTGACCCTTACAACGTTGTTAACCCATTTTACAGACAAAACAATTAAGGGGAGACATTCTCTAGTCCCAAGCATTTCAAAGATGCTATATTTTTTTTTATCTCTTTTGAACTACTCTAGGCTTAAAGAGGAGATTCAGAGAAAAAGACGTAGGCTATATCTACGTTAAAAATAATAATTTGATGAGAAATTTCCCTCCATTATGGCAGATATTACCACATTAGACATAGCTTTTTTCCTAATACTTCCATGAATTACAATACTACTAGATGAAATTATATAAATCAATTCATTGATTGTGTTTTTTAAAGATCTATTTCACCCTACATTTTTAAACAGATTTGGAATCTGGCATTTTTGTTCCATTTCTGGCTAATAATCGGTTTGATTTGTTTCTGTTGTATGATTTCATAGATAATAAATTTGAAGCTTATGTCCTCTAACTTCATTCCTTAATAATAATAACAATAAAAAATTTAAATGTCCAGAGATAAATAGAAATATTTCACAATATATGTACAATAACTATAAATAAGCTAAGTATACATAAGATCTGATCAAGGCCAAAGTTAAAACTCTAATTTTAATATGAACCAAATTTCACGTGTGTGAGTACATGTATGTGTGTATAAGGCATGAAGTTTTGTTTGACTTGGAAAATATATGATAAAAGTAAACATTAAATATTTACTTCATCATGCTATATATAGTATGATCATATATCATAGAATATATACTAATATAGTAACTCTCAGGTTTCTATTCCAAAGAAAGGAAATATTTGAAAAAATTGTGCGATTCACAGAACTCCTTGAAAATGAGAAATCATAAAAGTTTAGTGAGTGAATTAAAATTAGAACCCAGTTGTAGAATGCAACAGTCAGATTCACAAAAATGTCTGTACAGATAATCCTCAAACTGCTTAATTCATGAAGAGAACTCTAAGTATTGAGCATGTCTCCAAAGAGCAGGGCTCAACATTAAGAGACAGTCTGATTTTCAGCATTAATATAAATAGTAACCAGAAAGAAAATTCTAAAATGCAGTCAAAAGTTTGATAATATTGATAACATTATGTAATCAGATATGTGGCTATTGTTAAAATTCTTTTTTTAAAAAAAAGGAAAATTGAAATTTGTGGTGCCATTATTACTCCATTAGTATCATTACAGAAAAACATTTTTAACAAAAATTTTTAATGTTTTTTAATAAAATAAAAATTTTCTAAGATATTTTATAAATAAATATTTTTTCATTCTTAAAAAACAAATCAGATATCAGAGTATATGTCAATGTTATTCTCTTAAACTTTAAATTATTGTATCCTTATAGTTAAGATGTATGTATGTCCTTTTAGTTTCTCATATATATAGCATATGTGAAACTAAATACATATGCAATGTATTGTGTATGTATTCATATATACAGTCTAATATAGTATATATTTATATATATAGTGAATATATACTGTATAATATGTATTCCATATATCTGAAACTAAAGGGATATAGGCACATCTTAACTATAAGGTCCTGGTAATTTAGAGCTTGAAAGAATAATATTGTTATGTAATCTGATATGCATGTATCTTGTAGTTTTTCATATATACCTATTTCTACCATCACATTATTAACAAGGAGAATGGTTCTGCATTGACCAAGGATTCTCACCCAGAAACCCATGGTTCTTTAGATTTTAATGGATGAGACTTGAAAGATTTATAAAATACCCAGAGTCAATATAAAATTTGTGTGCGATATTTTACACCTCTCTGATGAGTGGCTTTCCAACTTTCCTAAAGGTTAAGAACAACTATCAGAGTTAGAAGAAAGTCAATAGAGAAAGAAAGAAATTGAGAGATGATGGAATAGTGGGTGCATGCATCATGGTATGGTGTCTGGTTTTTAAATCCTACCTCTCCCACATGGCTGTGGAATCCTCTTTAGGTTTCTTTATTTTTTGTTTAATTTTAATAAAAATTGATGTTTATTAAAATGGAAAATGTTTTGTTAATTATTTGGATTCCAAATCTTGCAATATTGCAAATAAGGACTCATTAATGTAATATTAAATATTGACAATATATTAATAAACTATAACTTATTCATCAAATTACAGGTGACATGAAAACATTAGGGATTCATGTTTTGTTTAAGTCTTTCCTTCCATGTAATTGTTAGGTGAGTAATAGTGGATGAACTAGGACTACTACTAATGTTTGACAAATGCTACTAATGTTACACTGTATAAGTGCGACATATTACCTTGTGTATTTTTTGAAAGACCATCGTAAATATTTTAAATGTTCCTTTTTTAAAAATTTTAATCCAAAATTATTCAGAGATGACTGTGATACTACGCAGAGTAAACTTCCCAAGTAGATTTTATATACACTTGTCAGGTGCTATTGCAAAAAAAGGATGGTTGAACTCATTAAATGGTTGGACTCAGCAGCATTACATATATCTCATCACAGCTACACAGAATGACCCAAATATCCAGGGATTTAGCAATGTATACAAAGATGATCATGACAATTTCTGAGTCATAGTTTTACAGTTTATGACATATGATACCTATTTTACATTCAGATCATATTCAGATGATATCTATTTCACTATGCATAATACAAATGTCATCATACATTTTAATCACATACTGAGAAGTTACAGATATAAACTATTTCTATAAATTATGATTAATCATAAAACGATTTGCTCCACCTTTTGAATTTTCTATTAGTTTATTCAAACAAAGGAGATATATACAGGCACTAGTTATGAATAAAATTCACCAGGAAAATATGACTTGTATTTCAGATATTTGGAGTTTGAATATTATACTCATTGAATCACTGAGTCAATAAAGAAATTTATTTCATGCTCCCAAATAGAACAAATTTAAGATAAACGTGCTAGGTTGGCTCTAGGAACAACTTCAATATTGAAGCAATATTGACTTATATGCATATAGCAATACACATATATTGCTTTTTGAATCACTTTTAATGTGAGTAATACATATATTTTTAATGTCATTTAAAGTCTTGTTCAGTGAAAAATGGTAACTCTGTTTGACTTGCCTTTTCTGAGTCAATCATGAAACTGTTTAATGAATTAGCTGAGATATAGTAAGAAAGAAAACGTTGTTTAGTTTTGCTTTACTCAGTAGAGATACGAGAGTAAGTTCTTTTCAGGTAGTGAGTTGAATGGCCAAAATCACTAATGTGATGGCACAAAATCACATGTGCCATTTCCTACTTCACATTGTGCCCACTAAGTAATACAGATTTGGTCACCATGTTCTTAGCATTTTTTTTCAGGGATGTCACACGCACTGCGGAGGAGCTGAGTAGGTAGATGCTTGATCTCTCTCGATAGGACTTCCTTCCACAACACAGCTGGCTATTGAAGTGCCTCCTGAAGCTTTCACTGAGCAGATGAAGAGTAAATGGATTGACACAAGAACTGCAAAAGCTCAGAACCCGGGCCACTAAGGTGACAATCATGTGGCCTAGAGATGGGTCAATCTCATTATAGTTGAAAGACCTATACATGTAAAGGATGTGATTTGGAAACCAGCAGAAGACAAAGCAACACACAAAGACCAGCACAATTTTGGCCAGGACTTTCTGTGTTTCCATCTGCAAATATAAGGAAATAGTCCCACTGATTAAAATGAAAACGGAGGCAGCCACATTCTAAAACACATCATGGTATAAAAGATGTAAAACTTAACATGCAAGTGCATCCAAAAGCACAAAAAGGATTTTCCTAGTCAAAGTAATGATTTTAACAATTTGATGAAGCCTATTTTGGTCACTATACTAATTTCACTTTAAAACATTTGACAGTTTATAAATGGGTATGTCTTCATGTTAAAACTGTGATCTTGAAAATTTTCTTATTTTTAACTCTTTTTCCTTTGCTTAACATCTTATTGTGATCACTATAAATATAAATCATTTGTTTGTATTAAATCCATTGAATTAATAAACCACAGAATAGATTCAAGTTTAGAAAATTTTTAAATCAGACTATTTTAAATAAGAAATACTGATCTATTGAAAAAGGGCATGACCCTTACCCACAAAAAAAAAAAACCAAAAACCTTGAGATTTAATTTAAACTCCTGACTCCCATAAATCAAAATAACCTGACATAATTGTCATTTCTATAAACATTACTATGTTCGGCTGCCTAACCTTAAAATAAAAATAAAAACATTTTCTATCTTTTCATAAAATTCACCTCCTATGTTTACTGTTTTATAAGAAGGTCTTCAGGACTGTGATAAATAGACAAAATTCAAATATGGGACATTAATCGTTTTAAATCTAAAAATCATTTTCTAACATCTAGAGTCCAAAGTTTAGCTCAGATATGTCTAATTTGTTTGAATATTTAAATAAGGCAGCATGAAAGTGAAAACATAATTTATTAAGATATTTATAGTAGACAACATATTTTCTGAGCTAAAGCTATTGGTAGTTAACTAGAATATACCAGAGAAGTCTGGAAAGGTTTAGGATTGAAACAGATCTGACACTAGGGAGTAAGTAGTAGTGAATGGTGACGGTAAACAAAGGTGCAAGTGAAAAGGAATCTAGTTCAAGAAGCAGAATGTGGTATTCCAGATGTATCCCAGTGGCATAAATTAGGCAACTTGGCCTTATAAATGAGGTGGATGTGAAATTTACATTACTAAGCACAGTCCTCCCTAGCAGGTGGAGCATAGGTGCAAGAATTTCGCAGCAGTCTATACTTGGAGATTCAAATGTATAGGTAGGCTGTTAGCATTGAGATTACTTCTTGGCAGATGTCAAGCCCAGTTACCCAGCCAGAGTTTATAAGTCCCAGTAGGGAAATTCACATACATACACACACACAAAAGTCAGAACTAAGACCACTGAAAAACAAAAAAGTGGAGGTGGGGAAGGTCAGAGGAACTCAACTCTAGAAACCAAAGCAAAAACTCAGATACCCAAACTGAGATACAAATTGGATCACAGGGCTCTGAATAAAAGGATTGTATATAAAGGGAAAAGTACAGTGAGCCTGTGACCCAGACATTTTTGCTTCAATGATGCCAGGTATTGAGGTAATAAATATATTACTTTTTCTAATAATTACTTTAATGACTGGTATTTTTTAAGCCTTTAAAGCAGATGTGGATCACTGATGTTTATGGACATCAATAAATAGAGGTCACCATCTGCACAGGAAAACCTTAACCAGATTTAGTGCCCAAAGCCCCAGCCTGTGCCTCCAGCTACAGCCCATCAAATTTTAATCATCTGTGATTCAACTCCGCGTACCTACAGAGCCCTTTGGAAGAAGTTCCTCACTAGGAATGCACAAATGTACAACTTGAAACTGTCCCATAACTGCAGTATTTCCATCTTAACGCAACTGGTTTTACCTTACATTAGTACTATGTATTCTTTAGAGAAGAAAAAGTACATAAGGTGCAGGTCATAGTTTTAAAATTAGTATGTAATATTTATTTATCGGAAAAGCTATAAAGTTGAATTAGACCAAGTCCTATTTCAGCACCAGCCCACCTTCTGATCACTCTCACTATTGCTCTGCTGCCCTCTGTTCCCAGTCTCTCATTTTGGCATCTTAGCCAAACCTCATCCCCGGACCCCAGCAGTGTCCTACAGTCCTTTCCTGATGCGTCCTTCCCCCAGACTTTCTGTCATCTTTAGTGAGCTAATGGGAGAAGAAAAAATAATTGAATAAATGTATACTTATAATGTGAAATTCTTTTCTGGTTTGTTATGTGTTTCTTTGCATAAACATTTGCACATAAAGAAAAGCCACCAGAGACATTAATTTCAAATGAGCCTAGGCCCAGATGTCAGATAAGCTGGACCTCAGTGGGCTTTTAGAGCTAACACATGGCCACATATTAGAGAACCCCCAACATCCCTTCCAGTTCAGGCTAGTGCGTGTTCCAGTGCCCTTCTGACTGTTCTAATCATTTCTGATAGTGAAAGCCCATGAAATAGAACTCAAAATAGCACCTAATGCTTCTGCCCAGCTTGCCCCCAACACACACACCTACCAAGCTTACCTGTTTTTTGGTAATGTTCATTGTATTCTCCCAGAAGATTATGTGCACTTTTAATTAAGTCCTTGCAATATGATAATAATAAATACTAATAATAACAAGTGGTATAAGGAAGTAGACCGAGAAGAGGAGCACTGAATGAATCTTTGGATGTAATTCATCAGTCTGAGGATAGGGTATACACGCCGTGAAGCTGCCATTATCCAAGCCACCGATGTGCGCCACTTGGGAAAACACGGCTTCTGGAACAGCCAACAGCACCGAGACCACCCAGATACCCACGGCCTTCACACAGGTCCACAGCACTGCCCCTGATGTCTGGATACCCATGGGGTTTACAGTGGCTCTGTACCTGGGCAGATAATACATTTCAAATTACTCTCTTAAGAAAGAAAAATTAAAAAGAGAAAGGAAAAGAGAGAGAGAGATCTTACTAAAAGAGTGGTGCCAACACCCCATTATTCCCAGGCTGTTACGTACTGTGTGGAATAACTAAGATCCTTGGTGTCTCTCTGTCTACAAGTTATTCTACTGCTTATTAGCACAGAAGACATGAAGAGAAAAGCAAATATTTTACATTGTCATTTCCCAAATTGCAGTAATTTGCTTACCTCCTTCACAAGTATTTTCTAAATCTACACGTACTACAAGTATCATTGTATACTGAATATTTTTATTTAAATACTTTTATTCCCCAAAAATCTATTACTACTGAAATTGATATAATATACAATAACCATAAAATATAAAATGTTCACAAAATAGTGTTATTAAAATTTACCTGGATACTCTTCTAGAGCTTCTGAGGCTGGGTCTCCTACTTTTTTTCTTAAGGACATTAAGAAATCTTACAGGCTAATCCAGACTGGGATTTTCTCCCTAATTCAGTCATAAGGACGAAAAGAACTGAAAATGGAATAACATTCTGTCTTTACAGTTCAAATTTCTTTAATGTCAAGACCTCATGCAGTCTTCTCTCCTCCCACCTAACACCATCGTAGTGGTAAATGAACCACACTCCAGGATGCAATGGCTTAAACAATCCAAGCCTCTATACCTCATTCAATTACACATGACTATTAAGCAAGGTAATAAAAATACAAACCGAGCAAAATTGTACATAAACCTCAAATTACTTATATCTGTCTTTAAAAGTATTTCAGGTTACAGTATACCTAGGAGGTTAACAAGATACAGCAGAAAGCAATTTTAGTCAGACAAGTCTGCACTGTTATCCCATCTCTGATATCCTTTGGAAAATCACTTAAGATCTTTTTCTTCATCTGTAAGGTGGGGATAAAAACACCACCCTCAAAGTTTTGTGATTAGAAAAACTGTATAGAATACCTACTACAATGCCTGGCACCTAGCAGATATTAACCATGCCATGACCCTGTACCTTCTCCTTATTTACATTTGAATTAGTCTGATATTCTAAAAATTCATAATATTTCAAGCTACATAACAAGCAGATAAAGTCTCCTTCTGAGGTTCTCTAAAGATATGTCTCATTGCCCACGGGAGAGGAGCAGCCCCCAGCCTTAATACCTTTCCGAGGGGAGCCTCTAATGCAATTTTAATTATTTTTAAAATAATGATTTTCTTATATTTTTTTCAAGCGTCACATCAGTCAATTTTAACTCCTTTTACTCTGATTCCCAGATACAGTCTCTCTCCTTCTCCCCTCCTCCTCTCAGCCCTTCCTTTCTCCCTCCTCTCCCCAGGTACACTCCCTGCCCCTCTTCACTGCTTTTCTAGACCACCCACAGTTACCTATGCCCTTACCTGTGGGTGCTGAGGGCAGTGAGAGTGAACACGGACACCCCCACGGAGGTGAGCTGGATCACCCGGATGAGTTTGCAGCCCACCTTTCTGAACATCCACTCGTCAAAGAAGTAGCGGGATTTGTTACCGTATGCTAACACATATATATGGAATCTAAGAAGAAAAAAAAAAAAAAGGTCATGAAAAACCTAGGGGTAAGACGGGAATAAAGACAGACCTACTAGAGAATGGACTTAAGGATATGGGGAGGGGGAAGGGTAAGCTGTGACAAAGTGAGAGAGTGGCATGGACATATATACACTACCAAACGTAAAATAGCTAGTGGGAACCAGCCGCATAGCACAGGGAGATCAGCTCGGTGGTTTGTGACCACCTAGAGGGGTGGGATAGGGAGGGTGGGAGGGAGGGAGACGCAAGAGGGAAGGGATATGGGGACATAATGTATATGAATAACTGATTCACTTTATTATAAAGCAGAAACTAACACACCATTGTAAAGCAATTATACTCCAATAACGATGTTAAAAAAAAAAAGAAGAAGAAGAAGTAGCAGGAAGCATCCACAGGGACGCAGGTGATCAGCAGCAGCACGTCCCCAACGGCCAGGTTAGAGACGAAGATGCTGGGGACTCATGGCGCTGTTGGTGATGAAGATCTTCACCAGCATGATGTTACCCAGCAAGCCCACTGTGATGATGAGCAGGTAGAGGGACGGGATCACACAGAGGATCACGAACTCCGCAGTGGTCCCGTCCGGGGCGGGTAGGAAATCCCTTTCCAAGACCTCTGGAACGAAACCTCTCTGATTCACGCCCGCGGTCCGGGAGAGGTTGGAAAGAGACTCGGGGGGCATGGTCTCTTTCCCAGGAGAGTCCGCTGGAGTTTTCATGCACCCAGGTGCCTTGAAAAGTGCAACGCACTCTTGGGCTTAATGGATTTCCCTCTTGCTAAGTTTACCTCCCGCGGGGATCGCGTCACACCGCCTTGTCCCGAGGAGGACCGGGCCGGGTGAGAAGACTGGCCACAGGCTCCAGCCTTTCACTTTTAGAAGGGGCACGCACATTGGCTCCTGCTGGCTCCGAATTTAAAAAAAAAAAAAAAAAGGAAGAAGTTGAGTCTTTGTTCCAGTCCTCAATGGTTTGTTCTCGCTTATAGATAGCGGAGAACAGCCTTTTTGTGAACAAAGATTTATCCCTCTGGAATTAATTAAAATACCTGCCAGGGCTTCCCTGGTGGCGCAGTGGTTGAGAGTCTGTCTGCCGATGCAGGGGACACGGGTTCGTGCCCCGGTCCGGGAAGATCCCACATGCCGCGGAGCGGCTGGGCACCCCCGTGAGCCATGGCCGCTGAGCCTATGCGTCCGGAGCCTGTGCTCCGCAACGTCCCACAGCTTTGCTCTTGTTTCTGCAGTTCCTGCTGTATTTTGTGGGATTGGAGGGGCTGAGTCCTCTCTCGCACACTGCCTCCCTATATAGATCTATCCTTACTCACCTCCGAGTAGGAGACGCCCCAGACAGAAGTCTGTGAACCTCTGAAGATTTGGGAGCTGAGCTGGTGAGTCCCTGAGGCTCTCGCACTGAATTTAGGAAAGAAAAGGAGTGACAAAAGAGGAAGTAAATGAATGGAATTCCCTCCCTACTTTTCTTCCTTGATCCACTTTTCTCACCCCAAATATAGAAACTTTCCTACTGCTGGCATATTATTTTTTAACTTACAGTTTATTGAAATATAGCATGCATAAGGTACACAATTCTTAAAAGTAAGTTTAGTCTAACCACCATTCAGAAATCTACAGTCTAACCACTATCCCCTAATGTCATCACTATTCATTCTGCCTTTTATCATCTAAAGTTAGTTTGCCTGCTTTTGAGAATCATATAAATGAAATTATAAAATGTTTAATCTTGTGTCCAGCTTCTTTTACTCAACATTATAGCTGTGAGATCCACCCATATTTTTGTGTGTAGTATTTTTCATTGCTGTATACTATTCCAGTATAAATATACCACTGTTCGGGTATCCCTTCTAATGTTGATTGACATTTGGATTCTTTATAGCTTTAGCTAATTTGAGTAATGTTTCTGTAAATATCCATGTGCCTGTCTTCTGGTGCACATTGGAATTCCAGACGTGGATTTGCTAGGTCACAATGATTATGTTAAACTTGAGCAGAAATTAACAATTTTTCAAAGTGAATTCCAAGTTTTTTTCTTTTGGAAACTTGCTTGACAATACCTATTAAGGCTGAACATATGCACGTCTATGACTGAGCAATGCCATCCCTAAGTATATTCTCAATATATATCTGATACATTGTTTTAAATAGAATGTCCCTAAGAACGAAATAACTCTCCAAATTAACACCATTTGAGTCTAATATAAACCTCTCAGGAGTGGTACAGTTCTGAAGTTAGCCAAATAACACTTTTTACATTAGGAAAAAACATCTGGCTAATTCTTGGTTAAAGGATAAAATTGTATGATAACAAGAAAATTGGTCAAGGACTGCCTACAATGATCTAGTCATAAGCTGATGAAAAGTGCCAGGCCATTTGTAAAATTTAAGTAATTTTTTCAGATGCTGCTGACCAAGAACAGCATTTAATTATCATAGTTTAATTAGACAAGGTAAACACTTGCATTGTAATCAATTTTACGTTTTTCTAACACAATTACAAGTGCTAATTATACTCTTCTTGGATTTCATTACTTAAAATAGTCTGTTATTGAGGTTGGCTAAATAGAATGCTTATATAATACATTTGAATATGTGTTAATGAACTTTATATATCATAGATATCAAGGCAATTAATATTACATATAAGTTGAAAATGTCTCTAGGAATTTTATCTTCAAAGTTATTTAAGTTTTCACTTTTAGCATCCTATCTCATTATGCAAGCTAAATTAACTACAAAGCAATCTTCTAAATTCTGAAATCTCTCAGCCTTTCAAACTGCAACTATACATTTTAACCTATTTTATATGAAAACATATTTTAATCTAAATTGCTGTATGCATAGCTGTATTCTCTTCTGATTGTGTCTGGATGATGCTAAGGACTTAGATAAGAAAAATGTCTCATGTAAAACTGGATTAATAAATATCCAATTGCCTAGCGTTGTAGAAATAGGGCACCTGAATTATTGATTTTTTTCCATTTCAAGTGAATCCATATGCATTTACTGAAGGGCTTGGGCTCGTAGGAGTGGAGAGTATAATAAATGTGTTAATAGTGATGGCCTTCCTGATATTTTATTAAAATATGTTATAAAGTTATTGGCACTATGTATGTGTTATTTAGACACATCACAAGTTACATATAGGTACACGAGTGTTGTCACATTTGTATAGGAGCAATATACATCAGAGATAAATATCTGTTGAAGGAACAAACCTTTTTTTTTAAATCAATGTGTCATACACTACATTAGATTCCTTAGCATCATGTCTAATTTAACATTTATAAATATTCTATGAAGTAGGTATTTGAATCTTAATTTTACATATGAGACAATCAAAACTCATAGAGACAAGATAACTTTCTTAATTTTATAAAGACATCAGAAAAACTGCATTTTAAAGCTTATTATATTTGACTTCAAAGTCTATTGTATCTCACTGTTCCCAGAGAATAAAAGTGCCTGGGAAAATGTGATTTCTATATAATTGAAGGATATATTTTTAGTACTAAGGCATTCAATGTTTATAAAATATACATTATACATTTCATGGCCTTAAACTGAACAAATGCTTTTCAGAACTATATATAAACATTTCTTGCTGTTTCAAATTCATGCAAATAAGTTGGAAACCACAACCAAAAATAAGGACAAAATCAGTCAATTTAAAGTAAGCCAATAATGGCACAGATGATATAATAAGTAGATAAAGATATTAAAAATGTTAGCAAAACATTATTTCATGATTTTGAGGCGTAAGAGGAAAACATTAACATGTAAGGAGAGACATGGAGCATATAAAAATAAATATATTGAATTTATATTGAGATAAAAACAATGTCTGTGATGAAAAATAAACTTTACAGGATTAACAGCAGATCAAACACTGCAGAAGAAAAGGTAGAGAATTTGATAATATAGTAAGACGAGCTATCTGAAATGAAATACAGAGAGAAAAAGACTGAAAATAATGAACAGAGTATCAGCGCACAATGTCTGTAAGTAGGTCCCTGAAGGACAGGAAAGAAAGGAAGAGGTTTTTAAATATTTGAAGAAAAAATGGCCCCCAATTTTTCAAATTTGATGAAAGCAAATCCCAGGCAGAAGAAACAAGAAGAAAACTCTACCAAGATTGAAAACTAGCAGCTTTCCCACTAAGGTCAGGAAAAAGGAAAGGGTGTCCTCCTTCACCACTTTTATCCAACATTGTACTGCAAGTTCTAGGATTGCAATAGGGAAAAAAAAAGAAAATGAAAGGTATATTGATTAGGAAGGAAGAAATAAAACACTCCTTGTTAGGGAATGACATGATTGTCTATGTAGAAAATCCAAAAAAATCAACAACAACAAAAGAGCTCCTGTAACTAATAAGCAATTACAGCAAGGTTGCAGAATATAAGGTTAATTTATAAAAGTCGATTGCTTTCTTATATACCGACAATAAGCAAGTGGAATTTGAAATTAAAAACACAGTACCATTTACACTAGCACCCACCAAAATAAAATACTTAGGTATAAATCTGACAAGGTATGTACTAGATCTGAGATTATTAATGCAGATGAATCCATGGAGAACATAACTGGGCTCAGATACTGGAGATCACATTACTTTCAATCAAGGTGGCCTATGGGAGATCCACATAGGTATATTGGGTATATAAAGGTATATTTAGGGGTAACCACTCCCACATGAGTTTGTCTTGGGAAATGGAAAAACTTTCTGTGCAAATGTGTTTCCTAATTTCACTCAGGCAGTTACAATACAATGGACACAACATATATGGTAGATAAAACAAAACTGGACTACCAGGTCAAAGAGACCATCAGGGGAAATGAGACTAGACATAGGTAAATCAACACAAACAGAATTCACCTTTAATGCAAAGAAACATTCAGAGGATAAAACCTTCTTGCAAGAGTATGGTGCCCCATGACATCTTATTCTAGGGAGAAGGCAAATGAGAGTAAGCTTCTTAGTCTGGTAAAGAAGCTTTAACTAAATTTCTTCCAAAGGGAAGAAATGAACAAAATGGTAGGAAGGAGCTTGTACTCTGAATCGAAAAGAGCTGTTAGATATATTACTACAGATAGAAGCAGAAGTAGCCCAGGATGGGAGGACAATGTCTAGAATGGCAGTGCAAAGAGTCCACATACAGTCTCCCTAGTGAAACAACCATAATTGGTGAAAATTATAAGTAAACATAAATAATCATTTAATGTCTCTAGAAATTGTCCAAAGTACATACAGCAACTGAAGAAATATTATTCAATATTATCTACTAAATCTAAGTGAAAACATCCAAAGTCTGACATTTGAGACTTGATCTTCTTTTTCTATCCCCCACACTGCTAGCTCTGCATGACAAAATCTCCTCTCTGTGTGGGTGCAACAACGAACACAAGACTCCTTCTGCACCCGTCAGAGAAACCAATCATTAAGCACCATGAAGAACCATGGTAATGTGATATCACAGATACACGAAAAAGACAATTCTCCAGAAACCAAACTTAAAGTCATGGAATATTATGATCTAACTGATAAAGAATTCAAGATATAATAAAATAAAATAATTTTATTCAGGAATAAAATTAATGAACAGAAGGAATACTTTATCAAAGAGATTGAAATTCTAAAAACAAACCAAACAGAAATTCTGGAGTTGAAGAACTCAATAAATGAGATGAAGAACACATTAGAAAGCACTGGAAATAGAGAAGACCATATGATAGAGAGCTCGAAGATATAAATATAGAAATGAAACAAGTAGAAAAGGAGACACAATTAAGATGTTAAAAAATGAAGAAATTCTATGACAGTTATCTGACTCCATTAGGAAGGGCAATGTTAGAATAATGGGTATCCCAGAAGGAGAAAAGAGGGAGAAAAGAGCAGAGAGTTTATGTAAAGATATAAAATCAGAGAACTTCCCAAACCTGGGGAAGGAAATGAATATACAAGTCCATGGAACTAAGAGAACATCAAATTACCTAAAAGCAAAAAGGACTTCTCCAAGACATATTATATTAAAGCTGTCAAAAGTTAGTGACAAAGAAAGAATTTTAAAAGCACCCAAGGAAAAAAGAATGGTAATCTACAGAGGAACCTCCATTAGGCTATCAGCAGATTTTTTTCAGCAGAAACTCTACAGGCCAGGAGAGAGTGGAATGACACACTCAAAGTATTGAAAGTATTGAAAGATAAAAACTCTCAGCCAGGAATACTCCACACAGCAAAATTATACTTAAGATATGAAGGAGAAATAAAGGATTTCCTAGACAAACAAAAGCTGAGGGAGTTCATCAACACTAGACTTGCCTTACAGGAAATAATGAAAGAAGCTCTTCTATCTGAAATGAAAAGGGAAAAGCACACAAAACTTTGAGTAAGATGATAAATAGACATCCAGGAAAAATGCAACTCTGTTGGGATAGTTTGTTAAAAACTTAATTGTAGCACAAAGGTTAAAGGGAAAAAAGCAGCGATAGTACTATAACTACTTCAATTTGGTAACAAATTCACAACAAGAAAAGGGATAATTTGAGACAAAAAAATCAAAAATGGGAAAGAGGAAAAGCATGGAACCCATATAAGCAAATGAAGATAAGATGCCATTAGCAGAAAAAGGACTATTTTATCTATGAGACAGTTTACACAAACCCCATGGTAACCTCATGTCTTTCAAAAATAGGCAGGATTATAGTTTCTTGGGAGATAGTAGCTCCCAAGAATTTCATTTGAATTCTGAATTTTGTGCTTAAAGGAATCACCACACTGTGATTCAACATTTTCCCCTCTTGCAGCATATGACTGGAAAGTAGTTCATAGAGGCAAACAACTTGACTTAGTTTTCAGTAGAAGGTGCTTTATGTTTTTCAAATATTATGAAGTAAACATGAAAGAATAAATAGTATCTTCAAACTCAATATAAAGTAAGAATTGAATAAATCTCGAAAATCATTGGATGTGGCATCAGCACTCCTCAAATAAGAGACAGGATGACTAGCATGTCTTTACCCCCTTAATTCTTATTACTAAACTATAACGTATCTTCATGGGCAATAGGAGTTGACAATTCAATATTTTGTGTCTCATTAGCTCCACCTACCGAGTGCTGGTCACATTTCAGAAATAGTTACAAGTAAATGCAAAAGGAACCAAATCAAAGTAACAGAAGGATGACAATAGAATGATTGTATCTCAGCATTTCTTTTAATCCATGCTATTTGAGTAGACATGCAGTAGCCAGAGCAGTGACCGTCAGGTCAAAAAAAATAAGAATTATCTTTAAATTTCATTTATATAAGTATGACACTTAATTTGATTAAAATATTTGACAAAAGCAAATATTAAGCCATACCAGCCTTACTCATCAGAATTATAATAAAAATTATATAAAAAATCCATGTGAAAAATCTTTGCAAACCACAAAACACTAAAAAATTTAAAACATTCTATACAATTTAACCCATAATGGAATGCCATTTTCAGTTTTAATTTTTTTCAAAAAACTTTAAAATGCTACAACTGAACTTATGATCTAAGCTAGGCTGTTACTTTAACTTTGGTTAATCAAAAATTTGGGAAAGCTGAAATATTTTATTTCACTGGAAAGAGATTTTCCATATTTGATGTTTAAACCCCTTTCTTAGTATTTTCTCATATCTAAAAATAAAGGGGGGGTATTTTTATAGCATAAAGTCATATTTTATTTTTCAGTTTTGAAAATGCATTGAATCATACACACGGAACATGGTGTATTAAGACTCAATTGATGAAAATGGAGTGGTAATTCAAACTTCTGACTTCTCTGAAACAACTGAAAGAGTCAGGAAGCACATGAAGAACTTAAAGTGGTTAAGTATCAAGTTTATTGATATTCAACAGTTTTGTCTGAACATTTCCTTTTCACGTAGAGCCTTTGATGTTTTGAAAATATAAACATAGCCAAAATATTGAAGTCACTAGTAGTCTCCAAATGCAAATACATGAATATTTAGCAGAAATCTTCCTTTGGTTCAATTCCTTCCTACATTCACATTTTCCTGGCTGTAAACCTCTGGTGATGCCCCAGAGGTTTCTCAGCATGAAGAGCCCAATTATGAAATGGGAAAAGCTCACTCAAAGCCTATACATGCAGTTACAAAGTGCTCTGGAGAGGTTAAAAAACTGATAAGAATTTGGTCCACTGAATATAACCTGCAGTGATATTGCTAGAGAAGACAAGAATTTGAATGCACATAGGTTGGAAAAATAAATTACCTCGTTGCCTTGAAGGCAATCTCCTTGGGTCAAGGCTAAGACCTTTTTCTTTGGTGTTGTGTGGAGAATTATCTTTATCACTTTTTTTTCTCCACATAACTAAGTGGTTTGTGGTCAGTAATCTGCTACTTTTTCACAAATTGTCTTTCAAAAAATGGAAAGGGTTCTCGTTAGTTAAATGGAAATGATTGATCATGATAACAAATGTCTTTCTCAAAATCCATCATGACTTTAAATTAAGGTCAGGGTATGAATAGGACTTCTACCTTCCTCATATTTATTTTCTCTCTCTAGGTTTTATGTCAGTCTGTGTCTAGCTAATGTCAACAGCAGAAGAAAATAACATCATGCTTCAAGAAATGCAGTCTTGTTAATATTTATTTAAGAGGTACTGACTTGATCATCAGAAAACATTTCAGTCAAAAAAACCCAAAAATGTACTTGTGTCTACAAATACATTTAATTTCTATAGCAGAAACTTCAATTCAAGGAGAAAATAAACTAGTCCTGAGACTAAGGATGGTGGCACAAAACATAATATTTGTAAAGGTCAGTACAACTTACTGATTAGGGTTTCTATGCCAAATAACTTGCTAGACAGTTTACATTCATTATCTCATGTCGCATTCTTACCAACACTATGAACTCCATATTATTATGCTTGTTTTACCAGGAAGAAAACTAAATTTATAGAGGTAAACTAACATATCCAAGGTCATCCAGCTAGACAGTGACAGAAGAAACAACTGAAGTCTAGTGAATCTCCATTCACTAGGAAAAATGCATCCTGGCAAGGAGCTACATGTGATAGGATTAAGAAATACTTTTTTCTAATTCACTTAGAATCAGAGTCAGTTCACCCAGCTGTGCGCCTGTGGGACTGTCTGCCCAAATTAAGTGATTCTTTCTCATTTATACAAAAATGTCCAGGGATCTAGTACCAGCCCCGTGTGGTGACAAATGTTCTGCAACTTCAGGGAGAAGTTTGCTTTTAGCTCAGTTGATCAGAAATAGGATCATACACATAAAATTTAAACTTAGCCTGACAAGAAGTATAGAATTTTAACTAGGAAGATGAAGAGTGGGAAGGTAAAGTAGGACATTTTTTTGGAAAATGCAAAGGATCCACCCATTGTTCTGTGTATTCTATTAATCTCACAAAAACATACACCTACCCAAACGCATACACCCACACCCACACAAAAACATATCTTCAGCCTACAATTACTATAGGAAGCTGTGCACAGAATATTTGGCTCAAAGGGAGTGTGTAGCATTATTAAAACCTTGTTTGAATGCAGATAAAGTTCTTCAGGGGGTTCTATTTTTAGAACCTTTTATGAAGAACTCATGCTCACTAACATGAGCATGAGGTACTTTCACTAACAGTCTTGAAATTCTAGAAGGTTGTTGATGCTTTTGAGTTGTGACATAGGAGGAATCAGGGGAAGGTCTCTCTATCATATCTGTGATACCACTTGATTCCAAGTTACTCTGTCTACCAACTCCAGGGTCTTGCTTTTTCCAAGATCTCCTTTTGTCATTTGACAATTGATAAGCAATTTTCAGCCAGGTGTGACTTAGGCATTCTTTTATTTTCTTATCCATCAAATCCCCATTCATAACTGTTACATATCTCAATAGATTTAAGATCTATTGGCATAAAAACATTTTTCAGATTATTGTTATTGTAAATTTTATCCAGTGAGGCAAATAACCCCATAATTATTATCTTTGTAGTTAACATAATTGCTTTAAACAAATTAACTTATAACATCATCATTAGAAACCTGCCACCTCACCCAAAATAAGTTAAGTCTTACATATGTTTTTTTTCTTTTTTTTTGCGGTACGCGGGCCTCTCAATGTTGTGGCCTCTCCCGTTACGGAGCACAGGCTCCATAGGCGCAGGCTCAGAGGCCATGGCTCACGGGCCCAGCCGCTCCACGGCATGTGGGATCTTCCCGGACCGGGGCACGAACCCGTGTCCCCTGCATCAGCAGGTGGACTCTCAACCACTGCATCACCAGGGAAGCCCTTATGTACGTTTTATAGATAAAAAGTGTTATTAAGAACTTACAGCCCATAAACTCACCTTAAATTCTTTGTATCTCAAAAACATAAATGATGGGACTGGTTTCCATTCGTTGCAGTGTACAAGGATCTTGTGATGATAAGGTCACTAAAGGTCACTAGACATTCACAAAACCTTTCACTACATCTTGAAAAGTATGTACCCTGAACATATAAAGCTGGATAAATCATTCCTTCTAAAACTATCAGAGACTACGTGATGGTTTTAGTTCATCTGACTCATAAAACTCAAATAATTATAGTCAGTAGCATATTTATATAATCATCTCACATATGGTTTCATATTTTACCCGCTCCAGTACATTTGCATCCTGAGATCTATATTAACATTTTAAAGGTAAACTAGCATACCCTAATACTTAATAAGTAGGAATTCATAGAAAAATGGACGTTAAAATTTGCTTCTAAAAGGGAGAAAATATGGTTTATATATTAAGTGTTCATAGCAGGAAAGTCATTAATCAGCTTTCAAAAGCTAAATTTGTCTCAAGCTCATTATTATTCAAAGCAATGAATTTTCCCTGGTAACATGTCACAAAGGGAATAAAGAATGGAAGTTCTAATGATAGCCCAGCAATTTAGAACAGGGTTTTAATTCAGTAATCTGGAGTTTATGCACATAAGACTGATTATATGCACCAAAGTTTGATACTACAAGCATTTCATAAATTAAAGGAATGCTATGTATTTCAACAATGCAAAATATGATTCAGTATATACTGAAATTAAGAAACTGTTGGAGTATACTGCTTTGCCAAATATAAAAGAATCATACTTTTCTCCACACTAAAGCATGCAACAAAAGCACTTACAATTTCTCATTATGTCCAACATTGGAAAATTACAGCAAATTGATCATTTATAGAACCTATACTGATGAAAATTGGGGTGAAATCAAGGATAAGCACTGACAAATGAGTAATATTAAGATTGGGCTTCTGAGTTTGACTCTGTAGCAAATAATTTCACAAAAACCATTGACTGTCAGATGTTTAGTTCCCTGCAGATACTTGGTTCACAGAAAATAATTTAATAAAACTGAGCATGAATGAATTTTAAAATTTAGTATTTCTCAGGAAGATGAGTAAAGCCTCCAATCAATAAATCTACAGGGTCCCGTTACAGCGCCATAATGCTCACTAACTCCTTCGGTATTGAAGTAATTTGAAATAATATGAAAACTTGGGCATGTTAAAGGTATATGCTAATACACTCATATCTGTAGTCATCACTAAGTTATTACTAAGAATATTAATCCTGTGCACATAGCCAACCCTAATACCTAAGTTTCTCATTTGCTATTGGCAATTTGTAATAACTTCAGATAAGAACCCTCCAAAGTCAGGTCTATTGATACAGATTGTCTCATGTTGGGAGAATCTGTTAATTGAAGAATTACACTAACACACCTTCAGGTTTATCTAGGAATCACTTTTAGGAGAAATGGCCATGTCTGAAAATCTTTTGGAATATGTGGACTATTCAAAAAGTGTCAGGAAGCATGGAAGTTTTGGGGAAGTTAATGTGAATCTGAGAGTTAAGAAATATTCCATTTTCCGGCACATCTGAAAGATAAACACCTCAGCTACCTAGAGCTATCTTTTTTTTTTTTTCCAAAAGCGACTTTTTTTTTTTTTTGCGGTACGCGGGCCTCTCACTGCTGTGGCCTCTCCCGTTGCGGAGCACAGGCTCCGGACGCGCAGGCTCAGCGGCCATGGCTCACGGGCCCAGCCGCTCCGCGGCATGTGGGACCTTCCCGGACCGGGGCACGAACCCGTGTCCCCTGCGTCGGCAGGCGGACTCTCAACCACTGCGCCACCAGGGAAGCCCAACTTCTTAATTTTAAATGTAAAGTTAGATCTACTGCGTTACAAAGATTGCAAAGTTGACATTATACTTATTCAAAGCTCATATGATCTTAACTCTTTCGAACATTGTCAAGAACCCTGAAACCAGTGTAAAAGGTTTTATGTTCTGGTAGAAATGGAGTAATGAGGATTGGGTATTCTCTTCTACTTTCTGCATAACAACAACTAGAAAACTGGATCAAAAAAGGTAACCATCATTGTAAAATATGAGACAGCCATTGGAAAACAAGCAGCACAGGACTATAATCACCGAGAAGAGGGAAGCAAACCACGGGAGCCTTGAACACAAGAACTTACTTCCTCGAGGTAGTTTTCAGGCCACTGATCAGGAAGTGGAAACCCTAATAGAGCCCAAAGTCCTCACTGAATTTAGGAACCAGAGGCAGCATCTGAGGAGGCAGAGATGGCTAGAATTTGGAGGGCAGCGTACTACTGAGGTGGGAGCTAAACAGAGAGAACTTCAGAGATCTGCAGGGGGTTCCACTTAAGGCTTTGACTGAGTACTGATATGCTTATGCATGAGAAGAAACTTCCCATGGCTAGAGAAAGAACCACCCACTAAGATTTAAAGTACAAACTGGGCTGAGAGTAATTTGTGTCTCCACAGGAGAGTGGAAAGACCTTGTAAAGCAATGTGTACCCTGTACAATACTTAGAAACATATTATTTGAGTTGTGAGCCTAAATAGCCATATACTACAAGTTAATCTAAACTCAGCTTTGCAATGCTTTGATCAGGCCTCAAGGGTATCCAACTGATTCCAGTGACCTACCTGCATGCCAGAACAAATTCTAACACTATTGAAAGTATGACAATACAATACAGCAACCAACAAGTCAAGCATCCAGTATTAAAAATTATCAGTTATATAAATACCAGGAAAATATAACCCATAATGAGGAGAAAATCAATCATTAAAAAGAGACATAAAAATGACAGAAATGATGTAACTAGAAAATAAGGACATTAAACAGCTATTAAAATATACTCCATCCTCAACATCACTCATCATCAGGGAAATGCAAATCATAACCAGAATTAGAAGTCACCTCACACCTGTTAGAAGGGCCATCATAAAAAGACAAGAAGTAACAAGTGTTGGCAAGGATGTGGAGAAAAAGGAACGCCTGTGCACTGTTGGTGGGAAAATTGGTGCAGCCTCTATGGAAAACAGTACGGAAGTTCTTCAGGAAATTAAAAATAGAACTACCACGTGATCCAGCAATTTCATGTCTGCGTATTTATCTGAAGGAAACAAAAACACTAACTTGAAAAGATATATGCACCCTTATGTTCATTGCATCTGTGTTTACAATAGTCAAACATGGAAACAACCTAAGTGTCCATCAGTGGATGAATGAATAAAGAAAATGCAGAATATATATGCAATAGAAAATTATTCAGCCATAAAAATAGGAGGAAATCTTGAAATTTGTAACATGGATGGACCTTGAGGGCATTACACTAAGTGAAATAAGTCACTGAGAAAGACAAATATGATATAATCTCACCTATAACTGGAATCTAAATTTTTTTTAAAAAACTGAATTCATAGATACAGAAAACAGATTGTTATTGCCAGAAGTGGGACATGGTGGGTAAGTGAAATGGGTGAATGGGGTCAAAATGTACAAATTTCCAGTTATAAAATAAACTAGTCATGGGGATTTAATGTACAGAATGGTGACTGTAGTTAATAATAATGTATTGTATATCTGAAAGTGGCTATGACAGTAAATCTCAAAAGTTTTCATCACAACGGAAAAAGATTTGTAACTATGTGTGGTGATGGATGTTGATGAGACTTGCTGTGGTGATCATTTCACAATATACAAAAATATCAAATCACTCTGCTGTATGCCTGAAACTAAAATAATGTAATGTTATTTGTCAAGACAAAAAGTGAAATAAATACATATATTCCATCTACATTTACAAAGGTAGAGAAAAATATGAACATTATGCTCAGAGAAATGGAAGACTAAAAAAAGACCCAAATTAAATCTCTACAGCAGGGCTTCCCTGGTGGCGCAGTGGTTAAGAATCCGCCTGCCAGTGCAGGGGACACGGGTTCAATCCCTGGTCCAGGAAGATCCCACATGCCGCGGAGCAACTAAACCCGTGCTCCACAACCACTGAGCCCGCGCTCTAGAGCCCGCGAGCCACAACTACTGAAGCCCGTGCACCAAAAGCCCGTGCTCCGCAACAAGAGAAGCCACTGCAATGGGAAGCCTGTGCACTGCAACGAAGAGTAGCCCCTGCTCACCACAACTAGAGAAAGCCCATGTGCAGCAACAAAGACCCAACACAGCCAAAAATAAATAAAATAAAGTAAAATAAATACATTAAAAAAAAAAACCCAAAACGTCTAGAGCAGGGTTGGCTCTGGAAAGATTGGCAAATTTTTTCTTAAAGGGACAGATAGTAAATATTTGGGGCTTATGGGCAATATGATCTTTATTGCAAATATTCAACTCTCACAAAAGCAACCACAGACAACACATAAATGAATGAGCATGACTACATTGCAATAAAACCTTATTTTACAAAAAGAATGGGCTGATCTATGGACAATAAATAGTTCACTGACCCCTGTCCTAGAGATAAAAATATCAGAAATGAAAAATGGCCTGAATAGGATTAGCTTCAGATAAGATTCTGTACAAGATCAGGGAAATTAACATAGTGACTATTCACAATGAAACACCATGAGAACAATGATTTATAGAGAGAATCAGGTATATTTGGCAACATATCAAGCAGTCTTGTTATATATACATATTCTTAGTCCGAGAACAAGAGGTGAAGGAGAAAGAAAAAAATATTTGAAGAAATAATGGCTGATTTGTTTTTCTAAATGTGTTGAAAACAAGTCTACAGATACAGAGAGCTCAACAAATTCCAAGCAAATGAAGAAACAGGTTTAGAGTTGTTAGATAATTTTGCCAATGTATTTCCATTACAAGCTATGATTCAAATACATGTTTGCTGTTTAAAGAACCCAAGTTTTTACTTATTTGGTAGGCTTCCTCTCAAACTTGATAGAATGACTCTAGTCTCCATAATAAGAGCAAAGGTCGTATTTTTTGAGAAGCCAAATATGCATCAAGCGCTGTGCTCCATGTTATCGCATATATTCTCTCATCTAATTACAGTATCTCTATTAAGATACAGATACAGTATCTCTATTAAGATAAGAATAATTTTCCCCATTTTACAGATGAAAAAACTAAAACTCACAGTTAAGACAGAATGTTTAAATAACAACCAGTGATGGTAGAAAAAGACATGAACTCAGGTCTTCTGGATTTACAGGCTGTGTTCTCCTATAGAGCTTGGCTATATGGATGGAGTATCTGAAAAAAGAAATAAAGCATACGTATTATATAACTAGAAACCATGTAGTTTAGGAATATTTAAAATACAAACTCATTGATAAAGATGGAAAACAAGGCCTTCAATTTAACCATTAGGTCAAGTAATTACTGGCATCATAAAAATTACTGACAATAAATTTCAGAGCTAGTAAAATAGCTCCAAGTATGGTTATAAGACTTAGAATAAAAAAAAAAACATAGATTGTGAAATTATTTACAAATCATAGAATCCAGTCTTTTCATTTTGGAGAAATGGAAACACACCCCAGAAGGTTAAATAACTTGCCTAAAATAACATCATTGGTTACTGACCATTTATTCTAAGCCATCCCCAGTTCCATTCCAGAAAATATAAATTATTCATGCAGAAGGACAAACCCAACTTTGGCAGGTCAGAGATTTCAATGAGATGTGAATTGGTTAAGGACTGTGATTTATGAAGTGAGGCAGCTATCCAGATTGCCTTATCTCAGCTGTCCTTCTGTGAAGCACACTATTGGGAGCACCTAAACTGACCTCTATTCCATCCCATTCAACAGTCATTGGATAGCTCATGTGGAGGAGGGTAAATACTGTAACGGTGCAAAACTTATATAGAGATCATTTCTTCTTGTTTGCCAGATATAAAATAACCCAAGATAGTTTACGACACTACTCTGAAGGATTTAATATGTCATGCCTCATTTTAAGCAAGTTCTCAGGAGTATACACATCAACTACATGCATGTATACACATGTACACATGTACATACATACATACATACAACACAAGCACACATGCTCTTATGTAAGCCCCATGAAGGCAGGGGCCACAACGTTCTTACATATTACCAATACCTTACACAGCAGTTGATACTGTAGGCGCTCAATATTTAGTGTATGAATGAGAAAAATGGGTGAATAAGCACAAACGCATAGAAAAGCATAGATCTAGAGCAATACATATAACTCAATTTTAAAGTACTAATTTAGAGCAGATTACTAAATAGTAATAATAACTAACGTATGGATTGATTTTCATGTGTAAGCTGTCATGAATAGTGCTTTTCTACACTGTTAATTTATTCAATACTGTCTTGGGTTTTGCACAGAATTAAAGGTTTACCCCCCTTCCGGGTTAGACCACAAAGGTCTTAAATGTTTTTAATCTCAGAAATTTTAGGACATCAAGAATATCTGTCAAAGATTATATGTGACTTCCAGGGTTTAGATTAGTACTGGAAGGTAGCAGCGATCCATAAATGCCAGCAATTTGTGTGTATGTGTACAGTAGTAGCAGCAGCAGTAGCAGTGCTAAACCTGAGCTTGTCTTCACCCCGCTATCTGAAGTTAAAAGCTTTAAGCAAGTTTGAGCAAGTAAGCTGGTATGGTTGCCTCAAATTTTTGGCCATTTAGTCAGGAAATTGATAGAGGTGTCCTGGTCATTTTTTTAAATCTTTGAGGCTTGGAGAGCAGAGGTAGCTTTTAGTGATTAAATTTACTCAAAGCCCACTGGGGTTCAATCCCACTAGTCCTTGCTGAGCAAAAGTCCATATCTTGCCATCTTAGTAATAGACCCTAACAGAAGAGACACACCTCCCAAATAGATGAAACAGAGATGAAGAGAGAGACACTGAAAATAGACATGGCATTTGCATGTTATTTATCCTTCCCTGAAACATTCTTACTCTGGCCAACCCAAAGTTTCTTTACATTGAAGAAAGTAGTGGTTCTTCCTTGTTTAAGAAAGATTATTAATATGTTAATATCCTATAGTCTCCACAACAAGGAAAAATGAATAGAAAACAATTGATGGTTCAAGCTCTCATTAAAGACAGGAGGAATAGTCCTCCAAGTGCTTTAATAATCCACATGCAACAACCCTGTGAGGTAAATACTATTGTCATCCCCAGGTAAAGAAGCTGAGATTAAGATAGTAAATTTTCCTGAGATCTCAAATCTAGCTAAATGGTGAAAACAGTGTAGATTTTCTGACTCCAGAGCCCCTGATCCCAGATACCATGTGGTCATTTCGCCTTACACTGAGGTCAATTGGGAAAGAAACATTAGCTAAATTCATTTCTGTGGAGTCTTTCATGTTTCTCAAGTACTCCCCCAGCACGTATTATACTTGGTTAGCTCTCTTCATGGCCTTTCATATTCACAATGAGATCTGGCCAGGAGCATGGGATAAGGGCCAAGCTCTGCAGAACCATCCAGCTGCTGTGTGTCCTGATAACTCTCTGAGCTCTTCTCAGAGAAAATAAGAATGTCTGAGCTTATTTCCCCTTCATTCCCTGTGTTTCAGGATCCTAGCAATCAACCTATTAATATCCTCAATAATATCCTTTAGCTTGTCATTTAACAACAAGTAACTCATTCACTGTCTGTCCCTACCTGGTTTTACCACTTACTAACTGTAACTTTGGATAAATTGCTTAAACCCTCTAAGCCTCATCTGCAAAATAGATCTATAAGAGTACATACTTTACGGAGTTGTAAGAATTTAGAAAGATAATTTGTTTAAAACACTTAGTAGCAAATAGAAACCGTTCAATAAGTGTAATACATTATTATTAGCTTTTAACTACAAGAGAGTTCTTTTCCCATCTGTTCTAGTCCTTCTCATGTTCCTTTCACACCAGGAAGTAGGGGCTCAATGTAACAGCACATAAGCCTGACCTCAAACTTTAGTTCTCATAAATCGATTCTAGGATTCTCTACGAAAGAAAGTACATATCCATGATTCTCAAATTGCATTTCGAAACAGCCAAAATTCTTGAATATTAAATTTACTTGATTTATGCCCCCAGTCATGTGATAGATTGTAAAATTACTGCAAATTCTTCATCTTTCCACATCCATGCCACTGGAATGTGACTTCAGATCTTCCCACTAAGAGCTGGAATCTAAGTTTGCGGTGACACTTGCTTTGGCCAGTGGAACGTTAGCAATCATGAATCAAGCAGAAACTTGAAAAGCTTTTGCACATTTGGGCTTTTCCATTACTTGCTGCTTTGGGAACTCTGCAATCACCACCATAATAAGCCTGGGCTAGTCCCCCAAACGACAAGAAACATGTGCCATAGTCACCCTTATCACTCCACCCAAAGCCTGCCAACCACCTGACACGAGTGAAGTCATTCTAGATAACCCTTCTGGCAGCTTATCTGCATACTGACCACACATACACATGAGAATCCAGCAGAGGTCAACTGAGCCAGCCCAGACAAGGAAAAATAATCACCCAAACCATAAGCTAAGTAAGTGTTTGCTGTTTGACCATTAATTGAGTGGCTTGCTATGAAAACAATTCTTAACTGATATAGATATTGGTACCAAGGATCAGGAGCTACTATAACAAATACGTTAAAAAAACATGACATCATCTTTGGGACCAGGCAGGAGGCAGAAGGTAGAAAAGTAACAAAGAAACTATTACTAATATCCGGGAAAGCAATGAGAAACTATTAGTGAAGGCTGGAAAAGCAGTGAGGAAACTACTGTGACAGGCTGGAAATATGGTAACCTTTATTATATGTAGTGAGACAATTAGCACAACAGTCACCTGAAATAACTTGGAAGGTAGAAAATGTATTAGTTAAATGTTGGATTTGACTAAGGAACATCCCAGAGAGAATACTAAAGGTAACAGTTTGGTACTACTGGCCACATTTTATAAGGTATAAGAAGAGAGAGATTACCTAGTGAAGGAGCCTAGAGATGAGTTTGCAAAGAAAACTTGGGGAAAATATAGAGGGATCAGGACTTGCTACACAGGAATTCCTTCCTTTCTTTCTTTTTTATCCCTAGTGTTGGCCAGTAAAACTTTCTCATGTAAAACATGGTTTGAGGGTAAAAAACAAATCATTCATGTGACTATAACAGCCTTGATAAGACTCAAATACTTAAGGCATGACTAATGATCATCTCAATCAATTAGACAAAAGTTTTCTAAAAATCTTAAAAGCATGGTCTCAGAGAAGCTTAATCCAAAAATAGCAGTAAATAAATAAATAAATATCTGTAAAATAATTGTGGGTATACCTTTTTTTCCAAATTAATTGCATTAAATCTAATACATAGAAAACTCAAAAAGTGATTAAGAGACTTGTACAAGTAAAAGAACTACTAATTTTAATTAAAATAAAATAGTGGTGAAATTGTAGAAATGACTTCTGGTGCCCCAACTTTCTTCTAACAAGAAGTGGTTTGAGGAAGATAATCAGCTTCGAATATAGCCATTCTTTTAAATGCAAAAGGGAAGATATTTTCAGCCAAGGACCCACTTCCATTAAGCAGTAGAGTACAGTAAATTAGGGAGCAGCTTTCGGGGAATAGTACTATACCTTAATCACAGACATTTTCTGACTCCAGAATAGGAAGAACTGGCAACATTTCCCCTGCAAGATTTCAAGATTGTCATGGACCAGTGACAGTGATGTGCCTCCTGTTGGAGTGGAAGCACCTATTGGAATCATCCTACCCCTTATCATCATTGTATATTGACTTTGTATGGAAAATAACTTTTCCTTTTGTTTCATTAGATTCTGGATCACCAAGAGTCACCTCTGAGCCACATCCAGATTTGCACATGAGACAAGTCACAGAACCCTGGACTCAAACTTTAATGTTATAATTAGATGAGAGTTCTGACATCCTGGGATTAAGGTGAAGACATGTAGGAGAGATATGAATATATGTGATCATAGGGCACACTGTGGTAGAATATAAAGTTGGCCACAGATTTTTTTCTATCCTTGTACCCACAGCTCTGCAACATGACTTTGCAGGTCCATCAAGACATAGAATCTATTTCTTGAATCTGGGTTGGGATTGTAATTCATCTTGCCTAATGTAACATCAGCAAACATGAAGCAAGCAGAGGCCTAAACAATGCTTGCACACTGGGGATTGCCCTCTTTTGCTGCTTTTGGAAACTTGCAACTATTAACATGTAAGGAAGCTCAGGTTGTCACCCTAATTAACAGCCCTACCAAGTATCATACATGTGAGGCCAACCTCACTATCTTATCTGGTGAGTTCACCTTACATTTGGAAAGTAAAACTTGGCATACATCATTCATTTCTTAGCATCTTCCCCTTGGGAGCAGGTTGCCCACAGAGATCAATAGTTCTATTCTGCTCTTTTCATGCATAAATCTTATACAGGAGGGGGGCGCTCCATGCTGGAAAGGCAGCCATGATACAGCATTGACCTGGCCTGCACCTGTGTCTGCCTGAAAGTCACACTTTCCCAAAGAGTTAAGCTATGTCCCTTTTCCAACCAAATCTTTATGGTAGTAAGAGTGTAACAAAGGTGACATTTTGGTACCCATCTGCCTTATTCCTTTGTCTTATGATTCAGTCGGGTCATAACCCATAAGAGGAAGACCAGTATTATTTATTTTGCCTCTCATAGATCCCAACAATGAAATGATGCTGCATTTTCCTCCTCTACACATGCAATTAAGGTTCAAGACAATTTCATTCATCTCTGGAAAAACACAGGAAGAACTTTGATGATTTTTACAAGTCTGACACTTGAATATATTTGTCTAAACAAAAACATTTACTACTGTACAATGGTAGAAGTCAAAGCAGGATTCCTCTCATGCCAATGATTGTTTTGGCTTTTGGATACCCCTTCGAAGGAATCAACACACAGTGAACCTGGAATTCTGTTTCACAGAAGATGAGAATATATACCAATTTCTCTTACTCAGCAGTTCTGAGGGGTGATTACATTGCCCATTTTTATTTTTTCCTATCCAATACAACAGTCTGGTTCAAAAGGCCACTGCCTCTTGCTCATTGGTTATAACTACATGTGTTATGCAATCACTTCTCCACTTGCTGACAAGAGCAATGAAGTCAATTGGAGTTATCACTTTCACAGATTGCAAACAAAACAAAGATGAGAAAAGCAAGTGAAGAAATCAAGTTTGATCAACCATTGGCTGAATAGTGTTATAGGCGGCTGGAAGATAGCAAGCAGATGTATTATCAGTTAGAAGGCAGCCACTTGTTCTTGGCCCCTGCTCATTCTCAGTACCCATAACCATGTCTAGCAGATGATGTGTCTACTGAGGACAAAAGAAAGGGAGGGTGGGATTATTCACATGATTTATGCTAGATCCAGGTCTTATCTTGGTTAGCAGTATCTATCTTTTTCCTTAGAATCAAGATCTAACTGCAGATTTTTCCATGGCTGTGGTAAGTATTCATCAGAAAGACAAAGATAGGGGCTTCCCTGGTGGCGCAGTGGTTGAGAGTCCGCCTGACGAGGCAGGGGACGCGGGTTCGTGCCCCGGTCCAGGAGGATCCCGCGTGCCGCGGAGTGGCTGGGCTCGTGAGCCATGGACGCTGAGCCTGCGCCTCCGGAGCCTGTGCTCCGCGGCGGGAGAGGCCACAACAGTGAGAGGCCCGCGTACCGCAAAAAAATAAATAAAATGCCGTAGTAATTGCACATAACCAACACACACCAAAAAAAAAAAAAAAAAAAAAAAAAGACAAAGATAGTAACACATTAGTAATATTCAGTGATGTAATAGCTATCATAACCTGCTTTACAGTTTCTTAAACTTCCCAGAAATCAGTTTTATTCCATGGAAGTAAACAAGAAAGAATCAGGAATATTTCCCACATACTTATCTTTTCAGACATACCTAAAAGGAAGTCAAAAAAAAAAAAAAATCACTTGACATTTCAGAGAAAACTCTAAGCTAGAGAGTCCGCTGCTTTACGCGCAGGAAATTCTTAGGTAACTGAGAGGCACTGAGTGTCAGAACCCTTGCTGGCCTGGCCTCCTGCTTTACTGGCACTCCTGTCTGTCTGGCTGGCTATGCTGACAGTGTAAATCAAGGGATTATCAGATTGACCACATGCCCTAGTCTTTTGTTTCTTTGTTTTTGTTTTGTTTGGGGAGGGAGAGAGGAAAGTTGACTGGAGCCCCAGAGATCTATGAAAAAAAAAAAAAAAAGAAAAGGAGGAGGGGAGAGAAATGTGCAGTATAAGTGCTTTCTGTTGTAAAAGTTATGACAGAAAATAAGAGTTTGATTCTGGCAGAAACAAACTGGCAATGTGGGTCAAGGATTAACCCACAGGGATGCTGGGATAACATCTCCTGAGACATGTCTCTAAATTACATCAAAAACTTCTATGAAGGATGTGTAAGTATTATACAAGCAGCAGCAACAACAATTGTATGAGTCCTATCTGTTATTTTAACATGATTTGCATGAGTGCTGATGAATAAGGTCCTCTACATGTATGGAGAATGATATAAATATCAACCATTTGCTTCAACATATTCTGAATTTAAATAACTGTAACTAGAATAATTCAGGAATTACTTCTGGCTGTTGGTGCTTTAAAGCTGATCGCTCTCTCAATTTGATAATTGAGAAGAGAAGCTGTAATGACAACTAAATAAACCTTATTTGCTTATTAAGATAGTGTGTATACTAATGAATTTAATGTTGGATTTATTATCCAATTTTTTAAAAAGGTACTAGATATACTAAGATTACCTTGATTTTATTGCAAAAGGTTTACAGGGGTAAGGGATATTAATTAAATTCAAAGCTTTTTACAAGTTTCCAAAATTATTTATGTCATTAGCAACAAGTTCCTATTTGACTGTTGCACTTCAGAATTTCAAAGTGAAAAGGGTAAGAAATCTCAAAATGCAGGATTTGAATTGGGCTTGATGATCTCTAAGTTCCTGTCTTTCTTTGAAACTTTATGAATCTTAAATTTTTTTTAATGTGATAATGAAATCATCCTTTAAAATATCCCCCTTTAATGTTTGTTTTCAAAAGTTTTTTTTTTCTCCTAAAACTGTAACAGATGAAGCCTCCCACCGTGATCGGTCAATTCCACACCCTTTTCTTTGGATCGGTCAGAATGTTCTTCCTTGGGGTGTTAGGCTTTGCAGTTTATGGGAATGAGGCTTTGCACTTCAGTTGTGATCCAGACAAGAGAGAAATAAACCTCATCTGTTACAATCAGTTCAGGCCAATCACTCCACAAGTAAGTGTTTCTGTGTGCACAAATGTAAACCTTACTCCACACCAGGTAAAATTGTTTTCTTTTTAAATGTAAAATAATGTCATAATAAGATGAAGAATATTCTAACAGGTATTATTTCTAGAATAATTACCTTTTTAAAATATTAGCTGTATATTTCAGGTAAATTAATTTGAGTTGGTCAAGAGTTTCTTCCAAGTCCAGCATCCTATTATCTATTGATGTTAGAATTATATTCCAGGCTTGTAATTAGAAATGGAAATTGAGTAGATACTAAAATAACGTATTCCATCATTATTAGTAATTGGTAGGTGATGACAGTAAAATATGACTACATTTTTACAATTACTAAGTGTTTAAAATTTTAAACTCTAAACATCTTGGTAATTAAATGAGATTATGTCCAGCATTACCATCTTCATTATATTATTTTTATCCTCATAAGACTTACAAAACTTAGAATTTTTAAATTAGCCTCTATTGAGGGTCAGTGAATTATGGGTTTTTTTAGTGTGTTTTTTCATTACGTGTTGACTGATTTGACTAAGATATTTCTGACATACTTTAGGTGTTCTGGGCATTACAACTAGTGATTGTCCTGGTTCCTGGAGCTATTTTTCATCTTTATGCTGCATGTAAAAGCATCAATCAAGAATGCATTCTTCAAAAGCCCATCTACACTGTGATTTATATCCTCTCTGTTTTATTAAGAATTAGTCTAGAAGTGGTAGCATTTTGGCTTCAGATTCACCTCTTTGGTTTCCAAGTAAAACCTCTCTACCTGTGTGATGCTGTGTCTCTTCGGAAAAAATTTACTACCATAAGATGCATGGTGCCAGAACACTTTGAGAAGACCATTTTTCTCATTGCAATGTATACATTTACTGTAATTACAATAGTCTTATGTGTTGCTGAGATTTTTGAGATTATATTTAGAAGATTATGCTTTCTAATTAAGCAATGACCAAAAGGTTGATTACCTACTGTCATGCCACAATTATTTATCAACCATTTTTATTTAGTTTTATCTCATTCAGTGAGTATCTCAATTTCAAACATAAATATCTGTTCTTCAAACTAACCTCAGTGTGTCTAAAATTTATGTCTAGTATAAAGTACAATACTCAGTTCTAAGGCAGGGATTCTTTTTTTTTTTTTTTTTTTTTTTTTTGCGGTACGCGGGCCTTTCACTGTTGTGGTCTCTCCTGCTGCGGAGCACAAGCTCCGGACGTGTAGGCTCAGCGGCCATGGCTCACGGGCCCAGCCGCTACGTGGCATGTGGGATCTTTGCGGACCGGGGCACGAACCCGTGTCCGCTGCATCGGCAGGCGGACTCTCAACCACTGCGCCACCAGTGAAGCCCCAAAGAAAGGGATTCTTGAACAAAACCTTTGTTCCATTTTAATTTTGTCACACATTAGGAAACATACATGGAACTAATGTTAACTCATTTTTAAATAGTACTTTTACAGAGTTCTTTCATATACAACATCTTAATCAATCACAGTATTTTATGGCCAGAGAAACTTTTATTAACTCTTTTACACAGAGTAGAAAAATGAGGCTCAGGGAGATTAATATATGCAATCCTAGGATTCAGCTTTCCTAACTATAAAGCTATTTCCCTTTCCACTTAACTATGCAGCATAAACTTTGAGGATGTAATTATTGTTGTATTCATGTAAAATATAACTTATTTAAGTGCAAAAGTTGTCAATTAATTATTAAAAGAGTCATTCTATAATTTGATGACTAACTTGAAGAAATGGAGCACTTACATTTTTAATATTATACTCATACTGTTGTCTTGAAATTTTAAATATTAAATGATATGGTAATGTGGCCACCAAATAAATAAAAAATGCTATGGAAAATAGTGTGCATGATTTCCTGGTTGCTTGTTGGAAAAAAAAACTCCTCTGTGCTCATAGATATCCTACAACAATAGTTTCTATATTCAAGATTATTGAAATAGTAAGTTATATTTATATTAAGCTAGACTTCCTAAATAGCTATGAAATGATTTCAAAGGCAATTTTTTAAACTTTTTATTTTATAAAGGAGTATAGCCGATTAACAATGTTGTGATAGTTTCAGGTGCACAGCAAAGTGATTCAGCCATACATATACATGTGTCCATTCTCCCCCAGACTCCCCTCCCATTCAGGCTGCCACATAACATTGTCAAAGGTAATTTTATATTAATTCAGTGCATTTCTTTTTATCTGCCTGTCTTACCAAGAATCATGTCCATTTGATATCATTTAAAAACTTTGTGTATGACTGCGTTATACTGGTGCTTTATTAGGGAAATAAGTATAGTCAGTCAAAAACTGAGGTTTTCAATTTTTTCTTAAGCATTATTCAACCTATGGTTGATATCATGAATTTCTACATTAATTTTTAAATCATTGAGGCTTTCTCCACAGAAAAGCACAAGAAAAAATCCAATTTACCTTCATTCAACAAATAGCTGCATAGTATCGATTATTAAACATGTACCACATTAAAAGTTCAAATACAAAGATAAACAAGATGTAGTACCGTTATAAGATCATATTCTAGTGAGGGGCACAGTGATATGACAAGAGGCTGGGGGCTGTTGGAAATAGCCCCCTCTGAAGGGAAAGACTATTTCCTCATTGATTTTGTTTAGAATCACTGGCCCTTAGTGATAATAAGCAGCAACAATGTCTAGTATGTTTTATTCTTATTTTTAAATTATCTGTAGATAATATACCGTTTATTGCCTGTACCTAGGGTGGACTCCTCCAACCAATTCTCCCACAAACACATACATCTTCAATATGGTTCATATTTTCCTGCATCTTTAGAAGGCATGTAATTTTTTATTGGATACCAGACATTGTGTGTTTTACCCTGTCGGATGCTGAATATTTTTGTCTTCCCATAAATAATTCTTAAATTTTATTCTGGGGCACAGTTAAATTACTTGGAAACAGTTGATCCTTTGTACTTCCTTTTAAGCTTTGTTAGATGGGACCAGTGTAGCCCTTACTGAAGGGCTAATTTTGCCCCGTTACTAAGGCAAAACGTTTCTGAGTGCTCTATGAGATGCCTCTTTGGTACTTTGGAAATGTTATCTTTCCACCATTCTCAAATTCTTGAATTCCTTCCTCAAGCTGGTTGACTCATTGTCTTAGTCCATTTGGGCTGCTATTACAAAATACCTAGACTGGATAGTTTATAAACAAAAGAAATTTATTTCTCATAGTTCTGGTGGATGGAAGTCTGAGATCAAGGTGCTGGCATGTTCAGGTTCTGATGAGAGCCATCTTCTGTGTTACAGACTTATTGTATCCTCACATGGTAGAAAGAAGGCCAGAGAGCTCCCTAGGGTTCCTTTTATAAGGACACTAATCTCATTCATGAGGGCTCCCTCCCCATGACCTACTTACTTCCCAAAGGTCCCACCTTCTAATACCATCACATTGGAGGTTAGGATTTCCAAAATATGAATTTTGGGGAGACACAACATTCGGCCCATTGCACTTATGGTTACAACAGAAATTGCTGTAGCTACAGGAAGCAGGTTTTTGCTGTGCCCAGGGAAAGAAGGGAGAAGGGGCAAAAAGACGTTCTTCTTGTTTGCCCCTCAGGATTTTTCTAAGGGAAGATCATTTTTTAAAAAAACCAACAGACCTCCCCTTAATATCACTGCCCATTCACAGGCGAACAATTTGATTTATTCTTATGCTGATTCATCCTAGGACATTGTCAAAGTATGCTCCTTTTTAAGAGGATTTCTACCCTAGCTGTTGGAAAAAGTAACTGTTCTCAGTTCTGTGTGAATCTTGGGTATTGTTCCTTTTAATCCTTTCAGGTAGCTCTTTTTCTGCAAAGATGTTTAAAGATGTTACATTGATCAGGACTCAGTCGAAGACCCTTTACAGATTTCTGGAGCTCTCATGCTTTGTAGCTTCTCCCTCTAAGGTAGTCTGTCCTATGAAAACTAGCCTCTTTAGCCCTGGACTCTCTCTCCTCAACTCACAAGGAGGAAGGATAGCATTTCTAAGCCACTAGAGGAACCCTGGTCACCTCTGCTTCTTTTAAGTAAACAGTCCATATTGTTATGTGTAAAGATACAGATCCTGTGAGAGTTGGTTTGGACAGTCTTTTCAATTCCTTAATGATCTATACCATTCTATGATTTCATTTTGTTAGTAAGTATATCAGGATTGTTAGCACACAGCTGTATACTCCTGGATAATAAATGCTACATAAAAATATAGCATTTATAAAATATAAGATATTTAAATATATGTAATACAGTTTAAAATATAAAAACTGATTTTTCTAACTAAACTGCAAATGTAGCAAAAATTATTAAGAATGTCAAAGTTAAACAAATAACTAACCACTTGAAAATATATTTAAAGTTATTCCAGAAAAAGTTGTTGGGTCAAATAAGGTAATTCAAACTGAAGTTTTTCAGTTTGTTTATAAATGAACAACAGTCAGAATATTACATATTAAAACCTATAAGATATTGTCAAAATTGTAGTGCATGGCCAATTGACAGTGGAAGATACATTTCTTCTTAAAAAATAAACAATAAATGTAATTCAAACAGCAAATGTAAGAACTTTAAAATAAAACTAAGGAAAACAAAAATAATTTAATAAGAATAAAGACAGAAAATAATAAATCAGAAAAAAAACAGCATACGATGGATAAATCCAAAATTGTTCTTGAAAAAACTATGTGTGGCATATCAAATCAAGTGTGGAAGTATATCCTTATAAGATTTTATAATATATATGAAGTTATATATCACTTGAAGTACACTGTGATAATTTAAAGATGTATACTATTAAATACAAGACAACCAGAAAAACAACAAAATTTTAGCTACTAAACCAACAAAGGAAATTAAAACATTCAATTAATCCAAAAGATGACCAAAAAGACAAAAAGGGAAAAAAACAGATGGGACAAATTGAAAACAATAACAAGGTAGTAGAACTAAACCTAAAAATATCAACAGTTACAATAAATATAAAGGTCTTAGCATTCCAAACCAAAACAGGGATTTCTGACTGCATTTTTTTTTTTTTTTTTTTTTTGCGGTACGCGGGCCTCTCACTGTTGGGGCCTCTCCCGTTGCGGAGCACAGGATCCGGACGCGCAGGCTCAGCAGCCATGGCTCACGGGCCCAGCCGCTCCGCGGCATGTGGGATCTTCCCGGACTGGGGCATGAACTCATGTCCCCTGCATCAGCAGGCGGACTCTCAACCACTGCGCCACCAGGGAAGCCCCACATTTAAAAAAAAAATCCAGATCAAATTATTAACAAGACCCCACTTTAAATATTAAAACATTTTAATATTTTTACAAATAAATAATAATAAAAGTGGAAAAAGATATATCATGCAAACAGTAAGCATCAGAGAGCTGAATTAGCTGTATTAATATGAGAAAACTCAAGCAGATTTCAGGGCAAAGAATAATGACGGGGATAAAAGAGACATTTCATAATGATTAAAGTATAATTTCATTAGGAAGCATAACAGTTATAAATGTGTATGCCACCAGTGCCAAAATAGAAGAAGCAAAGCCTGCTAGAACTGAAAAGAGAAATAAATCCAATTATAATTAAAGATTTCAACATTCCTCATCAGTAATCAATTGACAAAGTAGAACATCAGGAAGGAAACAGAACACAAACATTACCAATAAGCAACTTGAACTAACTGATATTTAGAGAACACTCTTACTAGACAACAGCAGAATATACATTTTTTTCAAGTGCAAGTGTAACATTCACCAAGAAAGTTCATTTTCTGGGTCATGATAAAGTCTCAATGACTTTGTTTAATTCACAATAGAATTAAACTAGAAATTAATAAAAATAAGATATCTGAAATATGCCCAAATATTTGAGAAAATAACAACACATTTTTATTAACCCATTGATCAAAGAAGAGATTACATGGAAAATTTTAAACTACTTTAAACACAATTTATCAAAATTTGTGGAAAGCAATTAAAACGGTTCTCGACAGCATTTTAAAAGTTCTATATATTATGTTAGAAAAAAGAATTTTTAGCTTCCACCTCAAGAAATTATTTTAAAAAACAGTTTAAATACAAATTACATAGTAGGGAAATAAAAATAAGAGCATGAAACATTGAAATAGAAAACTGAAAGACAATAGAAAAATCAATGAAAGGAGAAGATGGTCTTTGAAAAGATTAGTAAAACTGACCAATTTCTAGCTAGACAGATTGAGATAATAAAAGAGAAAATGAAAATTACTCATATCATAAATGAAAAAAGAAAGAAACATCACAACAGAACATTTAAATGATTATAAGGAAACACCATGAATGATATTATACCAATAATTTGGTAGTTAGATGAAATGGAAAAATTCCTTGAAAGACACATATTACTAAAAACTGACTCAACAATAAACAGAAAATATGAATATCTCTACACCTATTAAAGAAATTGAATTTAAAATAGAAGCTTTCCCAGAAAAAAAAATCAGGCCCAGATAGATTCGTTGGTGAATTCCTTCAAACGTTTAAGAAATAATACTTCACAACCTCTTTCAGGAACTAGGAGGGACTATTTCCCATGTCATTTAACGAAGCCAGCATAACCTCGATATCAAAAACTCTTAGCAAAAATAGTCTAGCATATGTAATCCAGCAATATATATAAAGATAATACATCATGTTCAAGTGGGGTTTACCCCAGGAGTGAAAAGTTTTTTTAACAGTCGAAAACCAATTAATGTAATTCAACTAGATTAATGGAATAAAGGAAAAAAATCACCTAGTCATCCTAATAGATGCGGATAAAAGCATTTGATTACATAACACCCATTTATAATGAAACAAACAAACAAAACCCCAAATCTCTCACTGTAAAATGGAACTAGCTAAACTTGATAAAAAGCAACTAAAAATACCTACAGGAAATATCCTATTTAATAGTGGAAGAATGAATAATTTCCCATATAATCGGGAAAAAAGGTAAGGATGTGTACTTTTACCACTTTTGTTTAACATTGAACTGAAGGCCAATAAGACTAAACAAAACAAAAATTACATATATATTTAATATATACTTATTCAATAAATGCAGTAAGACAAAAAATAGAAGATATACAGATTAGAAACAAAGAAATATCATCTTTAGTCACAGACATAATCATGTAAATAAAAAATTCTAAAGGATGTGCTAAAAGTTACTAGAATTTGTAATTAAGTTATCAAGATTGAAATTTCTGTAGAGCAATAAAAAATGAAATTTAAATTTTAAAATAAGATTTACAATATTATTCATTAAGTATGAAACAGGTAGAGATAAATTTTACAACAGATATGCTAAACCTGTACAATAAAAACTACAAAATGGTGTTGAGAGAAATTAAAGATGTTAGGGCTTCCCTGGTGGCGCAGTGATTAAGAATCACCTGCCAATGCAGGGGACACGGGTTCGAGCCCTGGTCCAGGAATATCCCACATGCCGTGGAGCAACTAAGCCCATGTGCCACAACTACTGAGCCTGCGCTCTAGAGTCCATGAGCCACAGCTACTGAAGCCCGCGTGCCTAGAGCCCATGCTCTGCAACAAGAGAAGCCATCGCAATGAGAGGCCCATGCACCGCAACGAAGAGTAGCCACCGCTCACTGAAAATAGAGAAAAACCCATGCACAGCAATGAAGACCCAACGCAGCCAAAAATAAATAAAATAAAATAAAATAATTTATTAAAAAAAGAAATTAAAGATGTTTTAAATAAGTGGAACAATAAACCAAGTTCATGGTTTAGAGACCTTAATCTTTTATAACTTCGGTCACTCCAAATTGATGTGTAGATCCAATACAATCCCAGTCAAAATCCCAGAAAGCTTTTGTAGAAGTTCATAAGCTGCTTTTAAATTTTATATGGGATACAAAAGACCTAGAACAGCCAACATGATTTTGAAAAAGTAAAAGTAGACGACTTACATTATGTATTCTCAAAACTTACTACAAAGGTACAATAATCAAAACAGAGTAGGGTTGGTATGCAGATAGGCATATTGATTACAGGAACAATAGAGACCAAAAATAGTTCAGCACATATATAGTTGTTGTTTCTTTTAATTCTCCAATTTAATTCAATGGTGCTGGAACAACCAGATATCCATGTTGAAAAAAATAAAAAGCATTTTTTTACCTTTACCCCTGTCTCAGCCATGGATGTGTAAATGGACCTGGCCAAGTCATTGGTCATCTCTTTCAGTCTTCTGATAGCAACTGTAGGGGAAAAAAACAACTCTATTTTAGGGGATGCTAAACAATCAGAATGTGAGTCTCATATACTGGAAGACAAATTTCTACCATAGAGAGTGTACCCAAAAGAGACAGCTATAGGTATATACTACCCTCATTACATTGGTTGAGCCCTGTCATTTCCCATCAAAATATTGGTGACCACAATCAGAATAGAAAGTTTTGCTGTGAGAAGACCACGAGTACACTGGAGTCCAGGGAATGGTGCAGAACATTTACCTTTTCCCACCAAAACACCAGTCAGTTCTGGTCTCTCTCCCTTTTCTTCTTCCTGTGGTTGCTCCTATCCCCTATCTCTGCCCTCCCCTAACTTGCCAAGATTCTAGCCCCAACCTGGAGGGTGACATCAGGTCCTTCAGCAACTGATCAGAGTTGGATGGAAGAAAGTTAGGTCCTTCTTCATAGTAAAATATCAGTAAATTCTTAATTGTAAATCATCAACCGGAAAAATCAACTTCATGTTGTTAATATTTACCTTGTTTACACTCATACTTACTAGCTGTGACTTGGTGCAACTTAAATAAATTCTATGTGTCTCATTTTTCTCACTTGTAAAATAATGAAAATGATAACACCTTCTTTGCAGGGTTGTAGTAAAGATTAAATGATTTAAAGTAACTAGAAACATGCCCGATACACAGTAGATACTTGGCAAACTGCTAGCTAGTTATTCTTGCTTTGTTGTGGCACGGAAGAGGTGAAACAATTCATATTTGGTGAACTTAACTTCAGTAGCAGGAAGTGCAGTTTCTAACCAGGGCAATCAGGCTAGAGGATCTGACTTGAAGAGAGTGGAGAAGGCTTAAAACATCAGCCATGTACTGATGATTCACTAGGGCACTGGCCCTCAAACTTGAGTGTGCCAATTTACTAAAGACCTTTTAAAAATACTGGTATTTAGGATCCAACTCAGAACAGTAAAATCCGTAAACCTGGGCGGGGGTACCTAGACATGAGCTTTTAAAAAATTTCTGGGTTGGGGCTTCCCTGGTGGTACAATGGTTGAGAATCTGCCTGCCAGTGCAGGGGACACGGGTTCGAGCCTTGGTCTGGGAAGATTCCACATGCCGCGGAGCAACTGGGCCCGTGAGCCACAACTACTGAGCCTGTGCGCCTGTGCGCCTGGAGCCTGTGCTCTGCCGCGACAGCGAGAGGCCCGCGCACCTCGATGAAGAGTGGCCCCCGCTCGCTGCAACTAGAGAAAGCCCTCGCACAGAAACAAAGACCCAACACAACCAAAAATAAATAAATAAATAAATTAATTAAAAAAAATTTTCTGGGGTGAACTTTAAGGACAACCACAGTTGAGAATCAAGAACTAATAGGAAAGAATAAATGAGACATCATAAGGACAGAGAGATGATTCTGCTTTGCTTCATTAATTTCTCTACCAATCTAGCAACTTCTGATTGGATAGTGGGAATAGAGCAGGAGAAAGAACCCATACTATCTTTGTCTGTTCTGGCTGCTATAACAAAACACCACAGACTGGGCAGCTTATAAACAACAGAAATCTATTTCTCACAGTTCTGAAAGCTGGATGGTCAAGTTCAGGTGCCAGCATGGTCAGGATCTGGTGGGAGCCCTCTTCCAAGCTGAGGACTGTTGATTTCTCATTGTATCTGCAAATGGTGGAAGGGCAAGCTAGCTCTCTGGGGTCTCTTTTATAAGGGTATTAATCTGATTCATGAGGGTTCTGTCTGCATGACCTAATCATATGCCAAGGGCCCCACCTCCTAATATCATCACCTTGGGCATTCAGTTTCAACATATGAATTTTGGGGAGACACAAATATTCAGTCCATAGTACATACGTTCTCAACTGGTAATGAATGTGTTGCTGAAATTGGGGAGAATACAGAACTCAAGTTTCTTGTAAAACAGGTAGCCCGCTAACTAAGGTGATCTACTCTGCAAAAAGGGATAGACAAAAATGTGGACTGGAGACAACACAAGGACACAGAGTAGGTTCTGCTGAGCTTGGGGGTGGGGATAGGGTGGAGTGTTGGTTAGAAAATAGTAGGCAGAGGGAAATTTCAGAGCTTGAGATCTTGTTTCTTGGAGATGGTGTGATTCCAATGAAAACCAGTTTTAAGATGAACTCTCAAAACTGGGGAGTGAGATAAAATAAAGAAATAAAAATTAAGGTTACTGGAGGAGGTAAATAAAGTGTAAAGTCCTGATAGCATGGGCTGGAGAGGAGAGAAAAAGAACTGATGACGTCACTGATGGTAGAAAGAAAAGTTGATGCCTACCTACAATGGTATGAGTCGGCAGCATTGAGCAAGAACTACTACCTGAACTCCTTATCTGTGCATTGACAAGATAGTAGCTGTCAAATGACTTTGCAAATCTCTCATTACTCTCCAGAAACAAACGATCTACAAATTATTCATTCACTGGTGTATATGCTCTCCAGCTCAGAACAAAAGCTCAATTTTCTTCAAGCTTAATGTGTTAGTATTTATGTTGAAAAAGTAACTGGTTATTTTATCCAATGTGCCCATACAGAAGAGTGTAATTTAAAATGGAAACACATCATCTCTCATCTTACGCAAGAATTGAATTTAAAGTTTCTAAAATTAGAAAAGCTTCTATGGACGCTATTAAATTAATCTGAGGTACTGGAAACGATAATTCCTGAAGAATGCCAAAGGCAATTCATGTCTTTACCTTTTCTCCCAATCAACAAACATTATTTTCTTTTTGTGTTTGCCTTTCTACCCATCCTTCAGCCACAAAAGGCGGGTAGAGGCTGGAAACAGAAGAGAAATAAAACAAAATCTCTTCTCTCTCCGGCCAGCGGCCAGCAGGGAGCGCTGGTGCCATAGGCTGTATCACAGCCAAGCTGCTCCACCTCCTCTGGGCTCTATAACTGCTACGAGCCAGGCGCACTGAGATTGTCCCTGCTGGGAACCCGTAGTTGCCTCGACGTTGCTGAGCAACGGGAAAATGGGCGGGATTTGCCTGCGCGTTAGTGCGCGCACCCTCCCAGACGGAAGCGGAAGTGTCGGTGGCCGGCGAGTAAGAAGGGCTTGTTCCTGGAGTGGAGATGGCGGCCCTTGCTCCGCTCCCCCAGCTGCCCCCGCTGCCTCTACAGTTTAAGAGCATACAGCATCATCTGAGGACGGCTCAGGAGCATGACAAGCGGGACCCTGTGGTGGCCTATTACTGTGAGTCTTTCCGAGTCGCCGCGGCCCTACTTACCCTCCGGGGCCCACACACCACCCCCTGGTTCTTGAGGCAGGCCCCGCTTCCCTAGCTTTAGATCTGAGCTTTGACCTCTGACCTGCCCTGGGAATCCCTTGGGGCCCCTCCCTCCTCAGGGATCTCCACCTTCTCTCCGCCCCCTTGAAGGCCCCAGAAAGGCAAAACTTCAAAAGGACCATGGTGTCTACGACCTACCCAGTCTTGTGCTTAAATATTTTTAAACAGAATACTTGGACTCATGAACTCTGGAACACACTGTTCTAAGGGTTTTTTTCTGCGTGTACACACAAGAGGCTCTTATCGCCACCAGGGAATCCTGATAATAACCTGGGTAGCTAAGTAATTGAGTTGGAGCTAAAACGAAGGTAAGTGTCCCAAAGACAGTAGTGATGTGGACAAAAGGAAGATAGACTAGTTGAAACTATAGTAATAAGTGCACGTGAATTAGGACAACATGCAAGCGCATTCAAAAATTCATAAATGGAGAGTAGCTGCTACAAAACAAGCACTTGGATTTGTCCATTCCCCCTTCTGCATTCAAACTACCCTGTCCCACCAATGAGAATTTATAGTCTTGATTTTGAATAATACCTGGGATCGAGACATTTGGTAGCAATAGTCTTGCTTTGGTTGACTGTGATGCTTATAATCTACAGGTGATGAAAAACACAGATTAAATTTGTTGACACTTTTTTCTTTGCAGTGAAGAGAGTAGATTCGGTAAACTTTATTTCATATTCCATACTCTAATGTTGTTGCAAATAAAACACGTGACTAAGCAACTATAAAGCTTCTGAAAAGGATTTTTAGCCTTGAGAAGCTCAATATAATGTGTCCTCTATTGTGGACGTTATAAGATTAGCTAAAAAATGGTCCACTGTCATCCCTGCCATACTCCAGGTAACCCCATTTTCATTTCTCAAATTGCAAGCCTCTTTCAAACCTCCACGTTCTTCACTGTCTTGGACCTTCTTCCTTTATTCTCCAATTGGCAAACTCCTTATGATTCAGGGTCTAACTCAAATGTCACCACTTCTGTGGGCAGTAAGTTGATTACTCTCAAGGCTTTACCTCAGCTTGTTCAAATCGTAGCAGCATTTTTCCATTATACTTGTTTTTGAGGTTCCTTAAGTAGGGACTATTAGTCTTTCATTCAGCTTGTATTTATTAAGATTCTACCTGTATGAGCATTACCAGGAATTGTGACTACAGTTCCTGCATTCATGGAATTTACATACTATGGGGTGGGGAGATTAAGCAATAAAATGAGTATATTATATAGAATATTAGAAGGTTACAAAGAAAAATAAAGCAGGGAAAGTATAGGGAGTACCAGGAGTAGGGTGGTAGGAAGTGAGGAAGGGATTTCATTTTTAGACTGGTCAGGGAGAGCTTCACTGGGTTCACATCTGAGCAAGACTTGAAAGGAGTGAAAGGCAGGCTTTGCATCACCGGGGAAAGAGTACTCTCCATAGAGGGGGTACACAAAAAAAGCACAAAAGTCTTGCTTGAAAGAGGATCAAGGTGACCATTGTAACTGGAGTGATAGAGCAAGGAGAAAAACGATGTGATTAAAGTCAAAGAGGTTATCTCTTATAACAATGAAATAGGAACCCTTGATTCTGTGTAAAACTAATCCCTGTTTATGGGTTCTGTATTATATACCTTTGTGACTGCCCAGAGACCCTTTATTTCCCATGTCATTATCTTCCCTCTTTTGCTGTTTCTTTCTAAACTTGCCCTAGTTTCCTTTATTTAAAAACTAAAAGGAGCTCTCACTGTGACATTCCCCTAAAGTTGCAGTCCTGTCTGCCCAGCCTCAAAGATAAGCTTGAAATAATTGTCTGTAGTTGTCTTTACATCCTTATCTAATAGAACTTTTTCAGCCCATTGTGGTCTGGTTTTCATGCCCATTATTTCACTGTAATTGCTCTCAGCAGGGTCATGAACAAACATTTTTATTGCTAAATCCAGGTGACACTTGAAAAATATTTTTGTTATGAAACATATGCATGTTAAAGAACATATATAATGTATGTAAGGAACAGTAAAATGAATGCTAATGTACTCACCATATTTGCTGCTATTAGACTTATATTTTTGCTGATCTGATGAGTGTGAAATGATGTCTCATTCGAGTGAAATTTGCAATTCACTGAGCCTTAATAAAGTTGAGCATCTTTTCATATTTTAATTAACCATTTGTGATTTCCTTTTGAAATACCTATTTATTGCTTTTGACCGTTTTTCTATTTCATTGTCTTTTCTTAATAATCTAGCTACTGATCCATTGGTATATGCGTTGTGATTGTCTTCTCCAAGTTTATAGTTTGATTTTTCACTTGATTTATGAAATCCTTTGATGTGCAAAAGTTTTTAATTTTAAAATATGGCCAATTTATTAATCTCTTCCTTATGGTTCATGTTCTGATTTTCTAGGCCTTGATTTCTTTTTGTGTACCTTATTTGGCACTTTGGCTTCCTGAGTTTGTAGGTTGGTGTCTTTCATTAAATTTAGAAAATTTTCTACTATCATCTGTTCAAGTACTGCTTCTCTGCTATCTCTATTCTCTCCTGCAGTTTTAATTAGGTATGTGTTGCATTTTTCTCCTTTAGCTTCTTTGTCTCTTAATGCTTTCATAGTTTGTATCCATTTTCTTTCTGTGCTACATTCTGTATAATTTCTTTAGGTCTGTGTTCACCTCCACATATCCTATTGTAGAACCCATCTGTTGAGTTTCTATTTCCATTTTTTATTTCTAGATGTTCTCATTTTGTTTTTAAATCAACTAGCCATTTCTGATAATCTTTTGTTAACTGTGTTTTTAAAACACTCTTCTTTAAATGCTTTAAAAAATATTTACGTTTATATTTGCTGTCTGATAATTCCTGTGCATGTTATATTTTAGGTGTGATTCTGCTGTCTAACAGAAGATGGCTCATGATGACTTTTTTCCTTGTAATTTATGCTCTAGATGTACTAAACCAGTGCTCTTCAAACTTCAGTATGCAAATAATTCTATGGGAATCATTTTCACAGTTCTCAACTTCTGTATGTTTCTTTCCTGACAAAGTTCCTTTGGTCAAGGTAGCAAAGTAGTATGCTTCTTCCTTTTTTTTAAATCATATCCTGTTCTCAGTTGCCCTTCTCCTACTTTAAAGAAGAAGGACATACTCTGATGCCTCATTAGCATTTTTATGGTGTATTGCCCTGGAGAAGAAGGTGGAAAATACTCCAGGGTGTCCAGAAGAAAGGAACAGTTCAAATAAATTACTGGTATTAGTGAAACCTCAATTAAGGTATTAGGTAGAGCTTCCTATCTTTCTCTGTCTTATTTGGAAGAACACCAGTCAGAGCAAAGAGTAAGCTTTTATTTTAAAATGCTGGGCATGAGAAAGAAAGGATGTCAAAGGAACATTCTAACATATAACTTTTTATAAGGGGAGCGGTCAGGAATGAAACTCAGAAGAAGAAGGAATTGTTCTTAGCTATTAGCAGCCATTGTTTGGTCATTTTGGATTTTATCCAGAGAAATGCAGAGGGACAGTGTGCGACCAAGATCAAGTGCAAGATGGTGTGGAGAGGGTTAGCTGTGGGAACAAGGACATGAACGTACCACAGTGGAAACGTCTCTGTATTTCAGAGTCTCTTACATTTGTATGTATATATATTAAGGGTAACATCTCATGTTCAAAATTGGCCTGTGTTGAGGTGTTCTGAAGTTTCAAAATGGTAAGAGTTTTCATTATATGACCTTACCTTTTTGTTCTCTGTTCCTTACTAAAGTGTCATTCCGGAGGTAAGAAACAAAAGGGAAATGCTGAAGTGGGGCAGTGCCTTATTTCATCCAAGTCACAAGCTCATGTAAAGGTCTGTAGGATATCAAAATTTTAGAATTAGAATTCAGAAATGAGATGGGGCTTGCGGGGACATGTTAACGTATTTATTCGAATTAGAGAAGTCATATTTTTCTGAAAAAAGTAAACCTCCAGTGGCTGATTGGTTTGGCTTTAACAGCTGGTTTTGCCATTTATGTAAAATGGTGGACATTCTCCTTAAATGAGGTAAATCTTTAGCTCTGAAGTGTTTTGTTTTTTCAGAAATACATTTAAAACAAGTGACAAAATTAAAATACTAAAAAATTTTTTTTCCTGCCAGCAGATGTTGAAATGAACAGTATTTCCATTTTCCCAATCCTGTGTCACTGTCTTAGGATAAAAAGAAGCCTTTGAAAGAAAATGATGAGTCTTTATAAGATCTTTTCTGAATACTTCACAGGAATTGAGAGAATGAATACTCTAATGATGGGGTGACAGATTCTTTTCTAGTCTTAAAACAAATTTTCAGGCAGACCTAATTAAAATGTCAGCTAAGAGAGATTATTAACAATATTATTTGATGATAAGTGATGATGTGGTTTTTAGCCTATAACCCAGAAGGAATTTAAAGAATTCAGTGATTTTGCTGTGACAGAGCTTCCATTCACATCTGCTGCTTTATATGAATGAATTTTCTCCCTTGTTAAATTCATAAAAATGAACGTAGGAATAGAACCAATACTCTACCCTGGTTCATTATGAGGATAAATCATATTAATTCATAGATAGGCAGTTTAACTCATTATTTGATGCATTTCCAAGAAAATTGTAATATTTATACTTAATGATTATTAAAATAAATAATCATGTTGTCCTGATCAATTATACATAATAATAATTGCCAAAATTCAATTCCAGAAGAAATATTTTAACACATAGTAGCTTCGCTCACAGGAAATTTTGTCAAAATTTCAATTTTTATATCCTTTCTGTTGCAGAGCAGTATGATAGGATAATCAAGTAGGACTTTTGAGCATACAAATACATTTTTTATAATAAAATTCTATAAGATAAGTAAATAGAAATACAGGTTAAAAGAAAATGCACAGTATTTCTGACTCTTAAAAAAGCTATTTGTATCTTAAAATAGATTATAATAGATATCAAATTACTATGGTATTTACAGTTGAAAGAGTGATATAATTTTTAGATGTCAATATTTGATGTAGTACAGAAATTACATTTTTTTACCTGTTTAAACTTCTGATGAAAAGTGGTAGATGTCAACTGAAAAATGTGTGAAGGGATACATTTCTATAAACTTAGAGCAAACAAAAATATTCTAAATTCCTAGAGCAACGAAGAATTTTTTGTGAGAAAAAAATTCAAGATTATTTTGCTAAAGTACTTGCTGATTTATAAAAGTTCCATATTCTCTTATTTCTGAGGCTTTATATATGTTGCTCTCTGCTTGGAATCCCCTCTGACTTCCTCTTAATCTAATTTATGCTTACGGACTCAGTACTTTTTGCAGATTGGTTTTCCTGACCTCATAGAATGGTCTAGAAATTGTTTCACATATGTCCCTCATCTTGATCACATTGTGTTATAACACTGTTATCTTTCTGTCTCCTGGATTCTCCTGGAGGACAGGGATTGATACCTTTTTTTCACCTGGCACATAATTGGCATTCATAAATATTTAATGAATGCCATTGTTCTAAATATTACGAATATTTCGTTCTTACTAGAATGTAAGCTCTGTGAGAGCAAGAAGTATGTCTTAGTTGAATCTCTTAACTCCTAATACAGTACCTAAGCCATGGTGGATAATTGTAAATTATGTAATTTACATGTAATATCTGTTGATTGAATAAATGAACTATACGGTAATTCTTAGTTTTTTCATATGCTCTTACTACAGTAAGGAAACGTAATGAAAAGAATTTCAAAACACAGTATTTTATGACTTGTGGGTATTAGATTAAGTCATAGATATGTCATAGGATGTGCCCATTGTGCCTCCTCCTTTCCAGTATTTTGTGATTTCCAAAAATGATTTCTATCTGGCCTTAATGGGAATTAAACATTTCTAAATTGTTTGATCTTTTATTTTTAAGTCAGGAATGAGTGTTGAAACACCATAGATCAAATTATTTTTTGACTAATATGCTTAGTGTTTACTTCTCTGAACCTTTTAATGTAGTAACTAATAACAAATTATTAAATTTACTCATATTTGGAACATCTCCTCATTCCTGGAAAGAATCCTATTAGATTTTTTTTCATTAAACTTTTTATTTTGAGATAATTGTAGATCCACATACAGTTGTGAGAAATAATACAGAAGATCCTGTGTGCCTTTTACCCATTGTGCCCCAATGGTAATATCTTGCAAAATTATAGTACAGTATCACAACCAGAATATTGACATTGACACAACCCACTAATCTGATTCAGACTTCCGTAGTTTTCCACGTATTCATTTACGTGTGCGTGTGTTTTTAGTTCTAAATAGTTTTGTCAGGTGTAGGTTCATGTATCCATCACCGTAGTGAAGATAGAGAGCAGTTTCCTAAGAAGAATCCTTCATGTTACCCTGTTACAGCCAGAACTTTATGTTTTGGGGGGAAGTTATTTTTTATATTTGTCAATTTACATTTTAAAAAATTAGACTTGAGCTAATGTTGATGTATTAAAGTTTTCTAGAATATCTTTCATATCTGTCAGATTTTCAAATTTATTAGTTAAAAATTACAAATTTAACCTTCCCATCCTTTCCTCATACCTGTCACAATCAGCCAGTCATCAAACATTTAAAATTTTACTTATCTCCTTAGTTTCTCTGATATCATCCCCTCACCTTACATCTAAGCTATTGACATAGCTTCCTACCTTCTACTTCAAGCAGGTAATCCCTGTTGCTACTAAAAAGTTCTGCTTTAAATGCTTAGGGGAAAAAATGCAGAATAAAAGAATGATAAAGTTAACTAAACATTTAGGAATTGTATGTGACACAAACAGTACAATTAATTTATAAAAACATTGCATTAGGAAAAAATATTTCCAATAGATGAGAGACAAAGATGAGAGATCCAAGATCCAATAGATGAGAGCCAATATCCCTGATATATGAAACACTCATATAAATCCATTTAAAAAAAAAACAAAACTAAGATCCCCATAGATAAATGGACAAAGAATATGTATGTACTACTAAAGGAGAGAATACTAGTTATTAACATTCAGGTAAGTTAAAATGGCATACCTTTTTTGGACTATAAAGTTATCACTCAGTGCAAATGAGTATATGGTAAAATTTTCATTGATGTGGCTGTGTGAGTTGATTCATAGTTTTAGAAAGCATTTTGTCAGAGTGTATGGAATTGTAAAACTATCTGATGTTCAGTAATTCCAGTTTTGAAAAGCTTGTGCTTAGGAAATAATCACTAATATATTAAGAACTTTATGCAGAATTCTCTGAATGATTATTTATACATTTGTGGCAAGCTCAAAACAACCTAAATATATATCATTGTGGAAATGGTTAAGTAAGTTATGGTATATCCATTAGATAGAAAGTGATGTAATCATTTAAAAATTAGAAAGCATCTTTTGAAACATGGGAGAAAATTGATATAAAAATACAGGATATAAAATTATATATATACTACGATTTGAACTTTCTTATATGTACATACATACATACACTTGGAGAAGAAATTGTGGCTTTTAGGTTTATATATGGTTTTCTTTTGATTGTCTTTTTTTTAATGTTTTCTATTCTGTAAGTGGGCATGTCCCATAAATACTAAAAAACAAAAGCTTTATTGAAAGCAAAAATTTTTGTAAAGGTACTTGTGGTAGCTCCATCTGACTATCAGAAAAAATATAAGTGCCTTTAGGAACCACTTATGATTTGAACATGGCATCATCTTTTGTAGTTTTAATCAAACTGAATTTCATTCCGTTTCTAGAACCTTACTGGCTTTCTGTTGTCTCCAAGCTTTCCAACATTGTTCTCTCTCCCTTGGTACCTCTTCCCTTCCCTGCCATCCCCGCTTCATTTTTATCCTTTGGATACTAGCTTGAATGTCACTTTTTCTGGGAGACCTTCTCTTAAACTCCCTAGTTTTAAGGTGCATCATCTCTGTGTCCTCATTATGCCTTGTATGGCTTTACCTAATTGCTTTTCATTTGCCTATTTTGTCTTCTAGGTGGTAAACTTAAGAAGACTGCACGCTGCTGGGAGCTCTTTATTCATTTACTGTACCAGGTAGTGCTAGGTCACTAGACATATTTACACAATAAAGAATAGGTGCTCCAAAAATGTTAAATTGATCTGAATTTTAAGGCAGCTATAGTCCCTACAGGGAATTATGGCCTTATAGCTGTCACTGAATAAAGAGGCCAGATAACTAACATTTATGTAGCTCTTGGCATTAATAACAATACTTTTCTTCAGAGCATCGGATTTGAACCTTATAGTTATCCTGGTCCTTTTATTAGTAAGTGATGGAGCCAGGACCTGAATGACAGATTCTAGATGAGAAATGGTTATATGTAAAATTGTTGATAGTAGGTAGTAATTAGAATACCACTTACAGAGTGAAGGTAAAGGGACTAGTTAAATTGGTGAAAAAGAAAGGGGGAGCCAATGCAGTAATCTGGAAGATTCCTAATAAGTGGAAGGTAGAAATGGAGGACAGGCTTGATGTTATTAACATATCTCTGAGCTCTGTTATGTCTCTTTTTTTTTTTCCTCAATGAAGCCAGAAAATACTTGAGTCTCTACTAAACATGGGCACCATATGATAACTATTTTGATTCTGTGAAGTTTGGTGTTGTGGATAAAGCTAAAAGTAGAAAGATTCCTTCCTTTTAAATTTGCTTAAGTAACTAAATACATAAAGTTTCAAGTTTATTCTTTTAAAGTTTCCTCTAGGGGGTGATATTGTACAGTTAATAGACATTCAGTAAAAGTGTACAAGTGTTCTTTCAGAGTCATGTTTATATGATCATAGGAAAATTAAATGTAGTTTTCAGGAAGTTGTAAATACAAATGGTATATTTCATATACAAGATGTTATAAGATGCACAAGTGTAAATTTTTACTTTAGTTTAAAGACCGAAAAATATTGGATTTTTTGCTTCATGGTGGATATTAGGATTAATAATCAGTTGCCTGTTATTTTTTTGTTGTTACACAGAAATCGGATTTTTTTAATGACAGATAAGCTTAACTAAGCCAGTGAAGATAAGCAGTGGCTTTTTTTTCTTTTTGCTGATTTCTGAATCTGTAACAATTAATTTGAGCCCATAGTCCTCTTACCTAAGTACTTATCATTTTTTATTATAAGCTGACTCGGGATACTTTACTTTAGCAATGACAGGTTAATAAATACGCACAGAAAGTTGGACTACTGGCTTATCCATTAGTACTCCATTCTTTTTGTTTTTGCAAACATATATGCAGACATTTTATATCGTAAAATAGTCATTTTAATAATTACTCCTTTTTTTTTTTTTTTTTTTTTTTTTTTTGTGGTACGCCTGTCACTGTTGTGGCCTCTCCTGTTGCGGAGCACAGGCTCCGGATGCGCAGGCTCAGCAGCCATGGCTCACGGGCCCAGCCGCTCCGCGGCATGTGGGATCTTCCCGGACTGGGGCACGAACCCGTGTCCCCTGCATCGGCAAGTGGACTCTCAACCACTGCGCCACCAGGGAAGCCCAATAATTACTCCTTTTTTGAGTAAAGTAAATCAGTTTGGTTTTAGACTCTTTCAACCTGTTTCTAAGGTTGAGGGGACAGGATCAGTGTGGTCAAGTAACTTGTCCTTATCTGTCATTGTCTTATGTTTGGCACCCATGCAAGTTTAAATCATCTTTGATAAGATTCTTTTTTTTTTAATGACAATTATGATTGTTCAAAGTGAAAGCTTACATCCTCTTGAGCAGCACAGGTTTCAGTGCTTGATAAATTCTCACTTTCATTCAATTCATCATGTATTTTTCTGTGGCTTGTCCAGGTTTTTTGGTTTTTAGGTGTTTTTTAATCCCAGTTGTTTCTCTTTGGAAACACTTTGGAGTCCATTGTACCTCCACTGTGGGCTTATTAGATATTCCTCTTTGTTTTAGTATTTTTAATGGTTGCTCTAGCATTTACAGTAACTTACCACAGTCTACTATCATATAACACCTCACATATAAGTTAAGAACTTCACTTTCTTTTCTCCTGTCCTTTGCCTGTAGTTGTTATGTGTTTTATTTATACATATACCATAAACCCTAGAATATATTTTTTAACCATCCTTTTTAAAAAGATTCATAAAATGAGGAAATATAATTTTTAATATATTCCCACATAATTACCATTTTTAGCACTCTTCATTCCTTTGTGTAGATTGTTTTAAATCTGGTATCATTTTCTTTCCTGTTGAAAAGTTTATCATTTCTTTTGTAGGATTGCCACCAATTCTTTCAGCTTCTCTTTTGTGAAACAAGCTTTTATTTCATTCTCATTTTTGAAAGATATTTTTGCTGGTTAAAAATTTTAATTTGTCAATTGTATTTGCCACACCTCCCCACCTTTGGAGGGGAGGATTCCAATTACATGTATGTTAGAGCACTTGGTGTTTTCCCACACCTCACTGAAACTCCGGTTTTGTGTTTGTTTTTGTTTCTCTTTTCAATCCTTTTTCTCCCTGCTTTAAGTAGTTCCTATTGCTATGTTCTGAATTTCACTAATTTTTTCTTTTATGGTGTCTAAACTACTGTTAATCCTGTCCAGTAAATTTTTTATTTCAGATAGTGTATTTTTCATCTCTGGATGGTCCATTTGTGTTCCTTTGTGTATGTTCTGTTTCTCTCTGCATTTTATTCATGGTTTCCATTAAATATACTTTATAATAGTTCCCCAGTATTTTAATGTCATCGTCTGCTATTTCCATTATTTTGTCATTGTTTTATTTTATCTTATTGTTTTATCTTATGTTCACATTCTTCTGCTATTGCCATCATTAGTCATTCTTGATTGGTTGCAGGGCAGAGTGAATTTTAAGTTCTTGAATGTCTGTTCTTGAAGGGATTTAATGTGACCAACAGTTAAGTTAATTGCTGTTCAGTTAGATTCTTTTGTGCTTTATTTTGTTTGTTTTTAGCTTTGGGGAGCAGGTCTAAAGTAGCCTTTGCTTTAGGGACAGGTTAACCCTATCACTAAAGCATATCCCTTTGGGGGTCTCTACTGAATATCCTGGGTAAGCATCTGGGGCTCTCCACTCCTTCTGGTTGGAACTTGAATACATCCCAGCCCTGTGTGTGCTCTGGGGACAGTCCAGCTCACAGTTTCTGCTCATTCTTTGGCCGTGTGGAGTTTTCTCCTTCACATGCACTATGGTAGGGTTCTCCTGAGCCTCAAGTTTACCCCTATACAGATTTCTGGATTTCTTTTCTTCATAGCTTCATCCTCTTCAGAACTCTGCCCCTCAACTTACAGCTGCCTCAGTCTCCGTGAACTCCAGTCTGTTTTCTCAACTCAGCTAGAGGACTGTGCTCTGCTTTGGACTCCCCTCCTACTCCTTAGACTGGGATGTACCTCCAGGCAGAATGTTAGGCTGATATTGGTGTCACCTCATATGTTTCCTTTCTTCAGATGTCTTGGTCTTACCATGTTTCCATTGTCTGAAAACTTGTTTTGTATATTTTGTCTAGTTTTTTTGTTGTTTACAGTGGGATAGCAAATCTCACTACTCCATGTGGTCAGAATTAGAATCTGTGTTCTCATTTTAGTAATCAAATCATCACTTAGTGTTCGCTAAGTACCAGCATGGTGTTTTAGTAGGAATTCAGAAATAGCTAACTTTTTCTTAAAGCTACTGTATTATGACAGAAGCTCTAAAAAATTTGTTTAAGAAGGAATGAGTGAAGTAAATACCCTTTATTAATATATATTCATTCATACTTTGTTTTTATTCCTTGATTTGGAAGTCCATTCACAAAAGATAATAAAATCCCTGCTTTCACAAAAGCAGGGATTTATAATATACTTATGAGTAGAGTAATATATTTAGTTCTATTTATTGGAATAAAATTTGCTTTGATACATCAGTGTATAGCATAATGATTCCTATTTGAGTGCTACATTAATTTAACCTATTAACTCATAACTCTTCACAATTGCTTTTATATACCTTTTGTGTGCTTATATCATGCATTTCATATTTTTAGATTTCTCATGTATAAGCAAGGGTGTGTTAGAATGTTAATGTTTAGATTTAATGTTCATACCTTCAGGATTAGTAAATGTTTGTCTCCTAAATGTTTCACATTAAAGTTAGGTTGGAAAGTATTTAATCCTTTTGCAAATATGTCTCATTACTCATCTTCAAATAATATTTATTCATAAAAATAAACATTTCCTTGATGAAATAAATCAAATATATTTTCTTATACATGATTCTAGCTACATATTTATTCTGTTTCAGTCGGCAACTTTCCATGTTAGACATTAATTTTTTGTCGTACTGCTGCTGCTACAATGAATTACTTGTCCTGAACAGAGTTCTGTGTGAAAGTGATGCTTTTTTCCATCCATTATGAAAAAGATCTTTTGGTGTATTTATTAATTTTCATAAGTAGGTTTAATGTCTTTTCACTTTTATTAATATTAGAAAGTGTATCTTGTGATACAACTTAAGAATTGTAAACCATGTAAGATATTCAAAAATGTAAGAGGCCAACTTTTATCCTAAATCTTTCCGGGTCTGAGATGATTCTTTCCAGTCCTTCATTTAAAGGTGTTGCTTTATAATAATGTCCTATAATTGCGAAAACTGAATATGCATGTAAGCCAAGAAAAAAATGCATGTAAGTGAAACCATTAAACTATATTGTCATTAAACTATATTTTGAGTACTAGCCATTTGTATTAAGGTTAACTTTTAAAGAACAAGAAGCTGACATTTGTTTATGTTTGTGTTGTGAGGGAGATTGATGATGGTTGTGGTGATAGTGAATTGGGAATAATTTAATTTTTGTTTCAAAGGAGATACAGATAATCTTCATTGCTTGGTAGCAAGAAAGTGCTGATTAATTTTATGCATGTTTGCTTAATGGGCTCTTACCTATGCTGGATAGCCATTTATGCCCATAGTTGGTCCACTAGGTAGCTAACTACACTCCATAGATGGTAGGATTCATATATTGTTCACTACTTTGATAAAGTAAGGAGAAAGACCTCCTAGGGGAATGAAACTGTCAGTACTGTATTTCCTCACATTATTGTGTTATTGTGTTGACTAATAGTATATATAGATAGCGAGTAATTAATTAATGTCTACTGAATTTTCTGTGTGTGTGTTTGGGTGAGGTTTTGTTTGAAAGATGTTTGAAAAAGTCATTTGAGAGGTTGGGAAGATAAGGAAATCCGTCTTACACAATTAATATAAAATGTCTTCAGAGAATGGAGAAAACAGGAGAGAAGATGGTAAACAAATTAGAGAACTTTAATATTTTCAAACCAACTGTTTCACATTGGATGCAAAATGTTGGCACATCATAAAAATATGGATGTTTAAACAACTGTAGCTTGTGCTCAGTTTATAGTGATAGAAAGTGTATTTTACTTTGGTCGAATAAATAATACTGAAATATTCAATTATAAAAAAAGGTATTAAGCTCATTTGAGGTTGATAATTATGGTATTTATAGTGATGCTGATCTGCCAGTGGTCTCTGTTGCTAGTATGTAGGCATAGGAAGAGAGGATAGTTGGGCTTATATATGAGTGTGCTTTTGCCAGAGGAATGTAATAAAAAGATTCAGGGATAGGAGATAGGACAATAAAGTTCAAGAAAAATCTGTCATAAAATCAAAGCTGGTTGCAGAGGGAAGTTAAAGGAGAAAAGACTGGTTGTAATGAAGAAGTAGGGCAACACCAGTGAACTGGAAGCCTGTTGTAACAAGCAGAGTTTAAAATTGGAAGAAAAGGAGTTATGCTTAGAGTGAGTGATTGATATACTGATATTGACAGTACAGCACTTTGAGATGGTAATTTAGTTATGGGGTGACTGGCATGTAAAGGAGAGGATGTACAGTTATTGGAGATCATTGTTGATAAGAATTGAGAACACAGCACTCACTGTATGCATAAGAAATAGATTTGCTTTTTCATCACAGAAAATTCAAAATTACAATTGCTAAGTAAAATAAGGATTTATTCCCTCATTTAAAGGAAAGTCTGATGTTGGCAGTACCCAGCGCTAGTGTGCCAATTCCATGAAGTCATCAGGGACTCAAGCTCTTTCTAATTTCAAGTCTACAAACTAGCACGATTACCAAGGTTGCCTTGTGGTCCAAGATATCTGCTAGAGTTTCAGTCATCCCATTTCTATTCTTGGCAGCAGGGAAGAGAAAGGGGAAGGAGTTAGTAAGGTCCTTTCCTGCTGTCATTCCCCCTTTTAAGGTCCAGAAGTCTCTCCCAACAATTTCTGGTTATATGATATTTGTCTTCGGTAATAACATGGCCGTATTTTACTTTGAGGAATACTGGGAAATATACTATTTTGGCTAGTTACATTACAGCTCCCTAATAATGTGTAGGGATCTAGTTTGTAAAGAACACGGGGAGAAAGGATGCAGGTAGACAGCTAGCAGTCTTTGCCAGAAGTATTGATTATCCATGTGAACAGCGAAAGTTTGAAGATGGTGGAAAGACAAGGAGAGACCCTGAGGTCCATGGGCAATTACAAGCATAACAATCCAATGGAAGAGAGTGGATGAGCCCTAGACCAGCGTATTTAGAAAACATTGAGAGAATACTGTAATAGTGGGATGCAAAGAGAAAACCAATCATACCTGCCAATTCTCTTTTTCAATTCTTTTACACACTAGAAGGAATGTAAGAGAATTAAAACTCATTACTTGAGAGGACTGCAAATAAAATTATTTCTTCAAGTGACATTCAGGTTTTAATTAAGACAAAGAGGAAGAAGGAATCTGAGGAGAGGTAAGGGGAGTTTGCTGATTCTGAAACAGTAGTTCCAGGGAATATGGTAGAAGGAACAGGGCTGTGTGGAGAAAATACAGTTTACAGTTGAGAAGAGTAAGGATGCAGTGAGCAGTGATTCTTAACCTTTTGCCCATCTACCCACGAGTTAAAAATAATTAAACACAAATCTCCAATAATATGTAATTATTTATAAATAACATTTCTGTATTGATGTACTAATACTATATATGTATTAGAAAAATACTATATGTGTTATAAAAGATATGTAAAAATAGGAACTTATAAAGAATGAGATACATGTATTAATAGAAATGCTGATATCTTCTTCCCCACACTCCTGCCAATCCCTGGGATCTTATAGGTCTCAAAGGCTGCAGCCTCAGTATAGCTTAGGATGGGGACTATTAGGGGAAATAGGAGCAACCTAACACAGAATTGATCCCTACTCTCAACTAAAAGCCTTCCCCTTAAAAATAAGAGCAAGAACACTTAAAATTCTTCAGAAAAAAATTTGTAGCACCATAAGACATAGTAAGATTAAATTTGGAGGAAGAAAAAGCATATTATCAGTTATAGGTATTATCATGTGAGATGACATTTAATCTGTGATCTCAGTGAAATCAAATAGCCAAGACATATAAAAAGCAAAAACATATTAAGGAACCACAAATCATTAGAGAAAGAAAGGATTATTTCTTGAGTGTATTTGAGACAGATGCCAGTAACTGAGGTGGATGCATGTTATTAAAAGTTAAATTCAAAAAGGAATTTAACTGGAAAAATCATAACTGAATATCCAGTTTCTTAGAGATAAAAGAGCTTTCCAAGCTTAGAATTGATCGGGGGAAAAAATCGCTTTGGGTACATAAATATTTTAAGCTTCTGTGTTTTAAAACAATATTCAAAAATTGGAAGATGGCACAATATTTTCAGCCAATATTTATTTTCCAAAGAGCTCATGTGATGCACTTTTAATAATAAAAAAAAAATGCAACAAAAATGCTGGAAGACCAGAACAATTCACAGAGAGGAGGTGTTGGGGAGTTCAGTCACAATTATAACAACAAAAACTGACTAAAACAGGTAGAGAGCTTGAACAACTCAAGAGATATGACTGGTTTGAAGAGGGGAGGGGGTTCAACCATGCTTTAAAAGGCGTGGAGTGGGGAGAGGTGATTAGAACCTGGTACTCAAATGGGTAAACGACCTGGACATGTTGTTAAATATGACTGGTTAAAAGAAAGAGGAAAAGGCAAAATTTAGTCACACTTGTGATTAAAGCAATGGATAATAAGGGCTTTTTTTGCTTCTCAGATTTTTTTTTTGTCAGAGTGATATCCAGTGCTGGTTACTGTGCAGTGAAAATGAAAGCATCATGCTTTTTACACTGTAAGTCAGTGTAAATCTCTACAGTACTTTTAGAACTCCATTTTTTTCCTCTCATTAATACCTAGATGGATCAAACCCTTAAATTTGATATAGAAATAAATGTGTTAATTAATTAAGCTTAAAGCTCTATAACATGAGATAGCTGTAAAAGCCTAAGCCTTCAAAAGTAGTTCCCTCAGGTACAGCTATTGAAATTAAAAATACATGCAGAATACATAACTGTATTATTTGTATATTAATACATCTTTAAAGAAGATATGATTGGGTTGACATAATTGAATTGGAAATCCTGAGAGTAGCTAACATACCAAGCCATGTTCTAAAGCTGCAGTAAATAAAGCAATGATAGACCAGTAGACTAACAAATAACAAAGCAAGATAGACAATATAAAGAATTAGGCCCTTTTATCCCATGAAAACTTAATGTATGCTAATGAATGATAAAAGTGGCATTTAAATCAGTGGGGCAGAATGCGCTATTCTTTCATTCATGTATTTATCTATTCAGAAAATGTTTATCGAAGGCCAGGCACTATCCCAGATGCCAGGGATACATCAAACCAAGTAGACTACAATCGCCATTTTTATGGAGCTTAAGTTGGAGTTGTAGTAGAATCAGAGGATAAAAAAATTGAAGATGATTACCTGCTGAGGAGAAAATAAAGCAGGGAAGGGGGATAGTGTTCACAAGATTCCATTTGGTGGGGAAACATGATCTCCCTCCTTTCTACTGTACAAAGAACTGCCACACGGCAATTTGTTAAAAAGGAAACAACCCAACAGAAAATTTGGCAGATTTTTTCCTTTTATTTTGATAGCTATTCCTAATTCATAAAGGAGGATATAGAGCTATCCAGTAAATCTCTAATACCTTTGAACAGTGAAAATGCAAAATCAGACAGTGAGGTAACACAGTTCTGAGATTGATAAGTTTAATATCAATTTTTAATTTAATATCAATTTTTTGTGAGTTTAGGAGAAATGGGTGCTTGCATGTGTTATAGATATAACTGCATAGTGGTAATTCGTTTTGGAAGACAGTTTTAAGAGTAGCCCTTAAAGTGAGAAAGGTACTACATATACTATGAGCCAGCAATTCTCATTCTTGGTATCTCCGTCAGGGAACTCTTGAATGTGTGCTCAAGAAGGTCTGGTAGCGCAACATGGTTTGTAACGATGAAAATCTGAGAACTACCCAAATGTGCTTTAGTTTGTTGTGGCCATAGTGTGGAGCACTGTAGTGCTACGCAGATCTCCTGAGCATATTGTTGAATGTAAGAGGTAAATTATAGGCAGTATATGTACATACCAGTGGTAACAACAATTACCACCAAACTTTACAGCTCTTATCACTGGGAAAGCTATTTAGGATTGTGGTAGCAGAGAGGTTTTTAGCTTCAGCCTTATCTCTAATATTTCTATTTTTTTTAAAGAGATGGTATACTTATTTTTATTTGTATATATAAAAATGACCAAAAAAATTCTCCCTGTTAGCCTCAGCTTGAGTGGCATTTCCCCTTGTCCCAGCCCATATTGTGTATTTTATCAGTATTACTTATCTCGCCCTTGGCAAGTGCTCTTGTACACGTGGTTGTTTTTCTGAATGCCCTCACTTACCTATTAAATTGCAGGTCCCTTTGACAGCTTAGGACCTAGTCCTTTTATTTTTTAAACATAATGCCAAAAGAGAAGGCCTTACTTCATAGAAACTTATCATCATTCATCTTGCATTCTTTGGATAATATTTTTGTGTTCTTTATATTTGTGAATAAGAGCCATAGTAAATCAAAGTTTTATTTTATTTCTCAATTCACTTAAAACTTGAATTATTAATTAGACAAAACATATTTTAAACATTCAGTCCTGGAAATTGTTCAAATCGTATTTTTCTTTGTAGGTCGTTTGTATGCGATGCAAACGGGAATGAAGATTGACAGTAAAACTCCTGAATGTCGTAAATTTTTATCAAAGCTAATGGATCAGTTAGAAGCTGTAAGTTGAACACTGAAAATTTATTTTCTGCTTAATGTTTAAAATGCCATTTTATTTCATTTGTGTGTGTGTTGTCATTTTAGTTCTTCCTGTTGGCAGCAATCAGCAATGTCATAGCTGAGGAAAAATGAGACACATTTTTTTTTCATTTACATCATACTGCTTAGGGAGTTGTAAGTAGGTATACGTCGGTTTCAGTATCTTTACATATACATTATATTTTGTTCCAGGTTATTGTAGATGACCTTTGAGTCATTCTTTTGTAAGTGACAAACCCTTTCTAACCTTCCTTCATGCAGTCACACCGATGATTGATTTGGGAATTCTTAAATGGCTCTTGTAATAATGAAATCGGGGACTTCCTTGGTGGTCCAGTGGTTAAGACTTCGCATTTCCACTGCAGGGGGTGCATGTTCGATCCCTGGTTGGGGAACTGCAATCCCACATGCTGTGAGGCACGGGCAAAAAAAAGAAAGAAACGGGCTATTTATTTAGTGAAAAGGACCATGAAGGAAGTTGCCTATTGTTTCTTCCTCCTACTCTTGGTCCCATAACAAGATACTCTTATGGTCTAGGCATTTTCCTCTGCTAGCAGAAATGTGGGAGGTGACCAATAAGTCATCTTGAACTGTGATAGAACTTCACAGGTTATGTAGAAGCACGAATCCAGGGAAAATTGAAGGATTTGATTGGGTGTCAGTGCATCAGGAAGGCATTATTAAACCATAGTAACCTTACTTAGTAAGCAGGGCTCCACCCTGTGCCTCCCATGCCCAGCCATCCCAGTTTCTTTTTTAACAATGTCAAGGTGTACTTCTCATTAATGCATCTCCTCCAAGGCAGTTATAGTCATAGCTGTGGCTTACTTTTTATTTGCTTAGTTATGTGACCTGCTCAAGAGAATTAGAAACCTAAATATTTATTTGATCAGTTGCATTATTTTGTTTAGAGAAACAAAATTCAGACATATTAAAAATCAATGCACTTATACCAGTCGGCCCAGAACTTTTTTTAAAAGTTGAAAGTTATTCAGATCAAAGCCTACTTGTATTAAGCAGCCATGGGCAATAGTGTTCTCTCTAACTTTGTATGGGTGCCTGGCCTTCTGACCCAGAATCCTGTCATCTGCTACTATTAACCATCCAAGGTAGCCTGGTGGCATCACTGATGACAACTCAGCTGCCCTTGGAGCCTGTCTGGCCTTCTACTTCTAATACTGCTTCTGTGGATGCAGGAAGAATTTGAGTACTCTTCTTTTGGAGGGTGGGGTTAGGAGGTGGGAGGAAGAATGTGTCTGACACGTAGCAATACATTTGTACAATACAGTCTCTTACAGACATTTTATATAGAATATATCTCTTTATTAATTTTACAGCTTAACAATAATAGCTAAAATAACAATAGCTTATGGATAAGACAAAACTCAAACTGTCTTTATAATATGCAAAATGTAAAATCACATTTATAAAGAGACTTACCAGGAATTTATTATTATCTACATTAAATAACAAGTTCATTCCATGGTGAGAACATATCTGCTTGTGCTATAATGTTTATATTTATAGTTGGAACACTTCAAGTATATTATGTTTTTGCTGCCAGTTTTTTATGCTGAAGGTGAGATGAAATGACATGCTCCCACTAAATTTTTCTAGAAATAAATTGCCTCTACAATTAAAGCATTTCGCAGTGTGGATACAGTAAACCAGTGTTATATGTGGGGCTTTTTTTCTGTTTTTGTTCAGGATGAGCATGCTCAGATGTCCTTAAATTCCAGTATTCAAACTCTTCTGGGCCTTAATTATGAGAATATGTACTTTGCTGATTTTATGAAAAATCCTCTCGCTTTTTCTAAATTTAATTTGTTACTTTATAATGTTCTTTGAAAAAAGCAATTTTTAAACAGTAGTGTGGTGCTCAGATCTAATATTCCAGAAGGTCATTTTACTCCAATATGACAGTCTGAGTAAAATGTAGGAATTTAGTTTGTTGTTTTTAAAACACTTTAAATTATTGTATGTGTAGGAAAGGGATGTACTGACTGGAAATTTACATGGTTGTAAATTGTGTTGATTTGAGGTATATATTTGTCTAAATTTTTAAAACTTCCGTAATCCTATTCTAAGTTTGTTTTCTTATACGTTACTTAGAATTAGATCTCTCATGCAGTGTGCTCTGAGAGATACTTTTTTAGGATATAATGATCCTTCTCATTGTATTTTTCTGTATTTGATAGAAGAAATTGAAATAGGAATAAATTAAAGATTTAAATTATGTATGGTTAGGAAAGAATTTCTTAATCCCATTTTTAGGATCTTGTTAGTACATTTGAAATATTTGTCTGATGCTTTACATAGATAGTTGGATGGTTTTTTTTCTTGATTATTTTGATATTTAGAGCTAAATTAAACGTTCACGTTATCATAAGTGTCTTTCTTCAAAATTTTGTGAACGTTGGATTTGATTATTGGGAATTTTTATACTTAAGTATACACTTCTGTGAGCCCAGAATCATAAGTTCTGTATCTCATTTTATTTTAGCTTAAGAAACAGTTGGGCGATAATGAAGCTGTTACTCAAGAAATAGTTGGTTGTGCCCATTTGGAGAATTATGCTTTGAAAATGTTTTTGTATGCAGATAATGAAGATCGTGCTGGGCGATTTCACAAGTAAGTAAAGATAGATAAAATTAAATTTAGTTACTGTATAACCAGAATTTATCCAGTTTTCTCTTGATTACTCTCAGACTTCCTGATTAACGATTTAGATTTTTTTTTTTTGAATCTCAGAATGAGTTTGGGTTACAAGAGTGATCCTGGCTTTTTAGAGAAAATGGCTAAACGAAGAATACCCAGGGCAGATTCATTTTCTTCATAAATATACCCTAACTAGCCATTTAGTAAGATCTGTGTTGATTTTAGCCAAAAACAGCCTGGTCCAATGATACTGATTTTAAAAATTCCCACCCCTACCGATTCAAATGATTTGTCATTATTATAATAAGACTTAAATACAAAGAAATACACATGGCTTGATATGGATTCAGATAGTACTGTCATTACATTTTCTAAAATCAGACGCATACTATGAAACCTTGTTGTAGCATATTCACCTGTTATATGTGTTGTAACTTCCTCCTAATAACAGATTACAGGAGCTCCATTGTGTTCTTGAAATCTGATTTTATTTAAAACAATTTCAGAGTGCTTTTATAAACATTGGAAGCTTTTGTCTTGTAGCTACAAGACTAATTCTTACATTTTTTCATTTGAATTAGATGAACTTTTCTTTTCTCTTCCAGAAACATGATCAAGTCCTTCTATACTGCAAGTCTTTTAATAGATGTCATAACAGTGTTTGGAGAACTCACTGATGAAGTGAGTGTACATTCTTTATTGTCTTATTAGCTGGAGATCAGTATTGTTGCTTTTTATTAGTTTTATTATTGCATTGTTTAGTTAGAGCAGCATGTCCATCAGAAATGTAGTATAAGCAAAATGTGTAATTTTAAATTGTCTACTAGCCACATTTTAAAAAGTGAAAACAAAAGATGGAATTATTTTTAATGATAAATGTTATTTTTTGTAGTAAGTTCTTTAAATCCAGCATGTATTTTATACTTTAGTGAGTACATAGCTACTGTATTGGTCTCTGAACCCCAGGTTCAGAGTTTGATTTTATTAAGTGTTTAAATATTACTGATCCTGGATGCTGTTAAATTTCTGTACTGTTATTTGGTAAACATTACTGGAGGCAGAGACTTTTTAGTACTGCTTTTTTCCTATTTTGTTTCTAGCCAGAAATATTATTGTTAAAGATTTGTCTCTATTGTAAAATACATATAGAACTTGATATTTTACAAGATACTTCCTATCCATTTTATCAGTTTGTTTCTCATAACCATTCTAAGATAAGTAGAGCACATATTCATTTTATATATGAGCAAACTGAGGCTAAGTGACAAACTTGTTGCCGTGAGTTCAGTGTTGTTTTCACTGTAGCAGGCTTTACCATTGACCTGGAAGGAGAGATGTTAATCTAGAAAGAACAAAAGAGAGAGAGAGAGAGGAAGGAAGGGAGGGAGGGAAGGAGGGAAGGAGGAAGGGAGGAGAAAAGAGAGTTACAAATGAGACTGATAGAGGCATGTCATATTAGTGATTTGAGATCTATGAAGAACATTGCTTTCTATGAAATGATTTTTTCAAAATGGTGAGCAGCTCAGTGTATCATTCCAAACAAAACAAAGTACAATCTATCTATGCGATATTTTACATGTTCGTAAAACTACATCAAAACTGTGCAATAAATGCTTTGTTTATATGTAAAATGTAGTTAAGCTCGAGGCCTGACGATCATAAGCTGAGTTTTTGAGTTGGCAGAGATGTGCAGGACATTTCAAAGTTGTGCCAAATGAGGGACACTTTTTTATTGTGTGTGACTGTCCCTTTTCTTTCAAAACATCAAGCACCCTGTCTCTTGCCCACACAGCATTCCCCAGTCAGATGACTAGAAACCACCAACAGATATTTCCAAACACTTGCGAGGGTATGGGGCAATGCCCATTGAGAGCCACTGCTGTTAACTTTTCTTGAAATAGAGCAACATCAGAGAAAACTGAGGCCTGGAGTGTGAAAACCACAAATGCTTCTCACTTTTTTGCATTTTAGAGGCCCTGTGGATCCACTGTTTAGCTCCCTTTCTACTCCTGTCTCCTGTTACTACTGATCTGGATTTTTTTTCCTGTTTTACTAGTATGGGGCTCTATACTAAACAGGGCACACAGAGGACATAGAGGTGATTTAAGCATGATATTATGGAAAGCTGTAGATAAGGTAGTAGGGTTTTGGCGAGTACCAGGTGGCTGAAGGAGAATAATGAGACCAGATTAGAAAAGTAAGTCATAAGCCAGATCAGACAGATGATGAAAGGCCTGGCATCTTCAATTAGGGGATTTATATTTATTATATTTATTGAATAAAGAATTCTACTTTGGGGTGCTTGGTATGATAAGACTGTATAGAATGAACTGGGGTAGGAAAGAACTACAAGTCATTTGGCAAAAGAACTAGTTAATGATTACTGTGGAACTTCGTACAAAGTGGGTTGTCGTTGACCTGAGGAGAAATAATATGTTTAGACTTAAATTTTAAAGTGTGAGGTGCAGGTGTAGCATACAAAAATAAATCACCACAAGACTCTTAGAAATAAAAAGACAAGAAATATGCAAAATAGAGATAAAAGTTCAAGTTAGGAGATTAGACAAACCCTCAGGTAAGAAGATAGTTTTGAAAGAGAGAGAAAATGGTCAGATAAACATCCTGATAAACACCTGTATTTAAAAGACTAGAGGAAGAAGTGAATAAAGAAACACAAGTAGAGAAGTAGCTAGAAATGTAAGATATCAGAAGAGAAGGTCATGGTAAAACGCAGTAGCAGATCAGTTTGCCAGATACTTCTGAGATGGCTTTTCTTGCCTCTCCTACTTCTTACTTAGAGGAGCTGCTTTTGCCCATGTATCTCAGAAGCAAGCACACAGTTCTTTGAAGTTATAACTGCTAACAGTGGGGAACCCAGATAAAAGGTAAAGTAATAGATACAGGAAAAAGAACAAAATGTCCAGAAGTCTTAAGTGAGTAATGTAGGTTTTGTTTTGTTTTTGTTTTACTTAAGGGACACATAAATACCTCCACACATAATTAGCATGTAATTCATCTGCATTTCAGAAGGAAAAAAAATCTAAGTTTACATACAGGTATCCTTAACAAAGAACAGCTTTCTTAGTTATTTGAATATAGTAGCTAAGGCAGGGACTCTTAATGGGACAAATGAGAGGGCTTCAAAAGGAGTTGGGGGAGAGATGCTTAGATACTGAGGATACTAAAGACTACATGTAGCCCAAGAGTGAAAGGGACATTTTTCCAAAATGTTTACACTCTTTTCTTTCCCTGTCTAATCACCCAACCTGCTACCTAAGTTTTTCTGCCTTGCATTGGCATTAAAGTAGGAAATAACATCTGTGTTGGTGGTTAAAGGATCCAGAGAGCAGGAGGGGTCTGAAATGGTATGGAAAAAAGAAATTAGGCATTGTAAGGCCAGCATGGAAAGGACGTCCCTATAATTATTTGATTGGGCTGAGGTTTATTCTTTGGGCCTTTATGTAAATCCTGCATTTTAAATTAGCAAATGTATGTACACACATTTAGTATGTAATTATATGTGGGTGCTCTTCACTAACTTACATATGCTTGTTATAACATGCAAAGTTTATACATCCAGTGAAAGTTGTATATATCAAAAGTTATGGGCTTCCCTGGTGGCACAGTGGTTGAGAGTCCGCCTGCCGATGCAGGGAACATGGGTTCGTGCCCCGGTCCGGGAAGATCCCACGTGCTGCAGAGCGGCTGGGCCCGTGAGCCATGGCCGCTGAGCCTGTGCGTCCGGAGCCTGTGCTCCGCAACGGGAGAGGCCACAACAGGGAGAGGCCCACGTACCGCAAAAAAATAAAAAAGTTATAATTTGTTTGGCATACAATACTGACATTTCTCATATCCATTATTATACAGTGATCTTATCCTTATATGACTAGTGAACTGGTTTTTGGCCATGAACTAAGGTTGACTAAATAAAGGCAGCCGACAAGGAAAGTGAAATACTGGCAAGACTGTTCATACAGCAATAACATAATCCCCCAGCCAGCCAGTTTGATCAGCCTAGTTTCAAATTCTATTTTCCCTTACTTTTAATGTTGGTTTTTGTTCCATCATTTTCCATTTCTAGAAGTGGCATATTCATCATTATCACTGAGATACAGATTTTTCAAAATAATGATTTAAAATGTCATAACTTTAAATAATGCTCCACTTGAGTGGAATAGGGAGGAATACGCTCTAGCTGTGACTTTCGCAGCTCCTACCAAAACAGATAAGCAGAGTATCATCGGCATCAACCCTCTCTGGTAGGTCCTCATTGTTGTCTGAGGAAATCTAAGGCTTGTATTTATTTACTTGTGATTTAAGCACTCTGTGCCTAAAATAAGACACAAACTAGCAGAACATTTCTTATTTCACAATAACTATTAAAAATATGACATGTTTTAAAAGCTGGGTATAACTGGTTACTCAAAGCATTGTAACTCATTCCTCCTTTCCACTTTCACTTTAGTTTCATCCTATACTTTGAAAACACTAGCAGAGACAAAGACAGGAAACAGAAAGGTGGGAAAAGAATAAGTTTAAGGATTTCAGGTAGGCAGATTTTGTTTTTTGTTTTTGTTTTTTTTTTTTGCGGTACGCGGGCCTCTCGCTGCTGTGGTCTCTCCCGTTGCGGAGCACAGGCTCCGGACGCGCAGGCTCAGCGGCCATGGCTCACGGGCCCAGCCGCTCCGTGGCATGTGGGATCCTCCCGGACCGGGGCACTAACCCTTGTCTCCTGCATCGGCAGGCGGACTCTCAACCACTGCGCCACCAGGGAAGCCCCCAGATTTTGTTTTTTAACATATACTCCTGTAGGTATATTTCAGGAATTGCTGTTTCTTATTTGTTCATTTATAAAGGAAATGTGGTGGTGTTATTACCTGCATAATATCCCATAGCTTTTTAATAAAGCTGGAACTTTCTTCAAAAAGAGTTGTTTGCCTTGCTTCTCAAAGAATGCTGCTTGAGAAACATTAAAGACTACAATAACAGAAAATGAGGAAGGGGAAGGCATTATAATTATCTTGTAGTTTTTATTTGTGTTTTTTTTTTTTTTTTTTGCGGTACGCGGGCCTCTCACTGTTGTGGCCTCTCCCGTTGTGGAGCACGGGCTCCGGACGCGCAGGCTCAGCGGCCATGGCTCACGGGCCCAGCCGCTCCGCGGCATGTGGGACCTTCCCGGACCGGGGCACGAACCCGTGTGCCCCTGCATCGGCAGGCAGACTCTCAACCACTGCGCCACCAGGGAAGCCCTTTATTTGTGTATTTTAAAATTATCTTTTAATTTTATCATCTTTATAATCAAGATAATGGGGGTTTTTTAATTATATTTTTTAAAGTTTAAAAAATGGTATGGTTTTTTCCTGTCAGTTCTGAAAATTTATTTAAAAGAATAGCAACAGTGGTTGTCAGAGCCAAGCCTAAACTCCAAGCCAAGAGGTCATTTTACCTCTTAGGACTTGGTTTTTCTTCTATAAAATGGGAAGCCTGGTCAAGCAGATCTCTGAGATCCTGTGCAGCTCTACCAGTCTATGATTATGTGTTCCAAACATGCAAGAAGAGATAGGAAAAGGAGAATAAAAAGCAAAGATGAAAAAGCAGACAAAAAAAGAAAAAGAGAGAAGCAAAAATAGTTTTAGATTAGAAGCTCCAAAAGGAGGGATGAAAAATTACCCATTTAAGTTATATAAATGATAATGAAAAGTAGAGCCACCAGAAATTATGACAACAGAGAACTAATTTCTAGTAGGAAGAAAGGAGAAGAAACATGACATGGCAATGTAGAGGTTGTCAGTGTAGGGAGGGAGCAAGACGAACATCTGGGGCCTTCTTATGGCATTTGTACGTAAAGATGTTGCGTCTTCTAATTAAATTCCTTTTATTTAACATTCCAGCCTTTTTTTTTTTTAAAGGTCGTTGGTTCACAAGCTACACTACTGCAGTTTACCTAATTAATTTTCCTATTTTAGGCTCTTTTACCCTGGAACCTATTCTCCTCTGTCATTGTTTTATTGAAGAACCTAACAGGGACTTTTCCTTTCCTGGCATTGCAAGTCCAGACTCCTTCCTATGCTACTTCTTACCAGTCCCATTGTATGTTTGTCAGACCATTCTGCTTACCTCCCGCGCTCAGCTTTCACCGTTGTAAACGTTGGTTTTTTAGCCTGCTTTGTCTAAGTGTTACCTTCTCTTCGAGTCGTAGCTCCATTATTCTAGCCCTTATATGCATTTCTCCATTCTCTCAACTCATTTAGGATCTTAACTTTATGAATGTTACACTATAAATGTGTTGACTTAAGATTTTTGTTTTTTTAAAATTATTTTTTTGGCTGCATTGGGTCTTTGTTGCTGCGCACGGGCTTTCTCTAGTTGCGGCAAGCGGGGGCTACACGTCATTGCTGTGTGTGGACTTCTCATTGCATTGGCTTCTCTTGTTGTGGAACATGGGCTCTAGGCACGCAGGCTTCAGTATTTGCGGCGCATGGGCTCAGTAGTTGCAGCGCGCATGCTCTAGGGCACAGGCTCAGTAGTTGTGGCACACGGGCTTAGTTGCTCCACGCCATGTGGGATCTTCCCAGACCGGGGATTGAACCTGTGTCTCCTTCATTGGCAGGCAGATTCTCTTTTTTTTTTTTTTTACATCTTTATTGGAGTATAATTGCTTTACAATGGTGTGTTACTTTCTGCTTTATAACAAAGTGAATCAGTTATACATATACGTATGTTCCCATATCTCTTCCCTCTTGCGTCTCCCTCCCACCCTCCCTATCCCACCCCTCTAGGTGGTCACAAAACACTGAGCTGATCTCCTTGTGCTATGCGGCTGGTTCCCACTAGCTATCTATTTTACGTTTGGTAGTGTATATATGTCCATGCCACTCTCTCACTTTGTCACAGCTTACCCTTCCCCCTCCCCATATCCTCAAGTCCATTCTCTAGTAGGTCTGTGTCTTTATTCCTGTCTTACCCCTAGGTTCTTCATGACCTTTTTTTTTTCTTTCCTTAGATTCCATATATATGTGTTAGCATACGGTATTTGTCTTTCTCTTTCTGACTTACTTCACTCTGTATGACAGGCTCTAGGTCCATCCACCTCATTACAAATAGCTCAGTTTCGTTTCTTTTTATGGCTGAGTAATACTCCATTGTATACATGTGCCACATCTTCTTTATCCATTCATCCGATGATGGACACTTAGGTTGTGTCCATCTCCTGGCTATTGTAAATAGAGCTGCAATGAACATTTTGGTACATGACTCTTTTTGAATTATGGTTTTCTCAGGGTGGCAGGCAGATTCTTAACCACTGCACCACCAGGGAAGTCCCTGACTTAAGTGTTATATATCGTATTTTGGAGTAAATTATACTGCAAGTCCTCAAAGGGGAGACTGTCTCATTCTACTCTTACATCTTCTCGGGCAGTAGCTGTAAATTTGCACATTGGGTAAAACCTCAGAGTAAAAACAGTAGCTATTTAGTAGCTATTTAGCTATAGATATTTCAAAAGTTGCTATAGTTTAGCTTTTCATTTTTCAATCTATAGTTGAAGGTAATGTTCAGACTTGTTTACATGGAACTTCTTTCATAACTCATCTAAAATGTAATAGATCTCATTTTTCTTGGTCTATTTCCTGACATTTTTTCCTTTTAATTTCATGTCATTTTTCATAGTTCGCAGTATTCACAAAAATTTTTAAAGTCTGTATTTTCTTTAATCTTCAACTTAAAAAAAAATACTTTGTTGCTATTCTGTTTCTGAACACTCCTATCTGTTTAGTTATATGTATTTAACTCTTTTAACTGTGCTTTATATATACAATTCCATCTCAGAATTTGATTAAATTTGTTGTCATTGTAAACTTCTACCATCCCACTTATAACTGTCTTGGAATCAGTGTCCCAGTTTTAGGTATAAAGTCACCAAAAGTATATATTAAAATTTTTAATTTTGTATTTTAAAGCAAGCGATGTTCAAAATATAAATAAGTTATTTTTCTTTAACATCTTGTGTTAACTACTTCTGGCCAGTATTGATAGGCTTTCTTTTATTGTATTTTAGATTTATTTCACTTCTAGCAATGTTTGAGGAGCAGATACCATTTTGCCTTTATCTGTTGAGTTTCTGCTAGTTTGGGGGAATCAAATGAATATGGTATGTTTTCCTGCCCTCACAAGGTTTGTGTTCCAACTTGGAAAGGGAAGCAGAATAACTGAGTATGATGATATATGGTGTAGTAATGACAAAATACAGTGATGCGATCCAGTCCTACCATTTGCCTGGCACTGTGCTTAGACACTTTAGATATATCTTGTTTCACTTTCACAACCCTGAATTACAGTGAGAAAACAGAATCAGAAAATAGAAGTTCCTTGTCCCCAGATGCTATGGCCCAGAACAGTATTAACAAACTCTGTGTAATAAATAAATAAATTAACAAACTCTGTGTAATACTGTGTAATAAACAGTATTAACAAACTCTCTAGCATTTTTTTCTTCTTAATTTCCATTCTGTTGCAAGCTGATTGTTTTGTAAAATATAAATAATGATTAACTAGAAAAATAAAACCTTAAAAAGACATATAAAATACAAACCTAATTTGCTATAAGTTTCCTAAATGCTCTCAATTTCTGTATTGTCTTGTCACAAAAGTGGTAAACAGTTTGCAGGCCAGCTCTGGTTCTGAGACCATATTTTGATTGGCACTGATCTACATCCCTCTATGGGAGCTCCCAGAGAATCCTGTTTGTATCTCAATCATGGACTCTCTCTACTCGAAAAACAGGGCTGCAACATAACTGGAATAATAATATACATGAATAGCTGTCTGCAAAGGAGGTAGTCTGTTTAAGGTATTCATTTGCACTGTAAGGTTCAGAATTAAGCAACATCTTCTTGCTAGCCTAGAAAACCATGGTAGATCAGGAGAAATTCATCTACTTACAAAACTGTGTTTTGTACATACACCATACCTTAAGTTTTCATGCTCTCACTGTACACTGAATGTCTCAGTAATTGTAATAATAAATAGAAAGATATGAGGGTAGTATTGTCTCTCTTATTAGAGTAGGAATTTCATGTATCTTGTATTCACTTCTGTATAATAATTGCCAAGAACAGTGTCTTGTACATGATCTTCAAATAGTTGTAAATGAATGAAGTGTTTTTGCATACAATGTTAGTATAATGTGGTTCAGAATACTGCAGGCATTGGCCTCAAAATCCCATATGCCACTTCATAACTGTGTGACTTTGGGTAAGTTATTTGACTTATATAAGCCTGTTCCCACATCTGTAAGATGAAGAAAATTGTAACACCTACTTCTTCAAGGTGTCTTGGATTTTAAATGAGAAAATACATGTAAAGCCTTTAACAAAGTACCTAGCATATAGTAAACGCTTAAAAAACATTAATTTTGCTTTTATTAGTTGATGGATAATGTTCTAATATCCTGTATTTAGAGAGGACATCCACGTAAAATACATGAAAATTTTAATGGAAACTATCCTCATCTACTCAATCTTATATATTAAGATAAATTTATTCAGAAATAGGCGTATTGTGTATTATTACTACTATATTTGGAGGTCTAGCATGTACAATTGGAGTCCCAAAAAAGAGACTAGAAAGAAAATGTTGAAGAAATAATAACCATAGATTTTCTAAATTGAGTGAAAAAAATAGTTATGGAGCCAAGAAGCTCAGTGAACCTCAAGTAAAATAAATACAAAGAAACCATACCTGAGAGCATTTACTGGTTGTGATAGTCCAACCAGTAAAGTTCAGTGATGGAAGAGGAAATCTTGAAGGAGCTGTCTTGGGAAACGACACATTACGCACAAGGTAACAATGCTTTGAAGGATGGATGGCTTCTCATTTTTTAAAAAAGTTGTGGCAAGAAGATAATGAAATTGGCATATTTAAAGTACTGAAAGAAAAAGCAAACAAGCAAAAGAACCTGACAGCTCAGACTTCTATGTAGAGCAAAGCTACCCTTCAAATAATGAAGGTAAAATAAAAGACATTTTTAGATAAATTAGTTCATTACTAGCAGATCTGCACTAAAGATCTAAAGAACTAAAGAACAGCAGAAAGGAGGTTTTTCAGGCTGAAAGAAAATGATACCAGATGACAACTTGGATTTATAGGAAGGAATAAAGTACACTGATACAGTGTATAAGTAAATACATTAAAAACTATATATTTCCTCTTTTATTCGTTTCTTTAAAAAAATATATATGCCATTTAACTAAAACTTATTGTAACTATACATATATATTTGGTAACCCCCCCTCTAAAAAAAAAGGCAGGGAAAGGGAACAGAGGGAAACAGAAGCAGATAGGACTAATATAAAACAAATAGCAAATTTTAGGCCTGCATACAGCTGTATCAGTACATACTATAAATGTAAATGGAGTAACACTCCAATTTAAAAGTAGAAAGCAAGTCCTAACTGTATACTATTTATAAGAGACATCCTTTAAATACAGAGACACAGATATTTTGAAACTGAAAGGATGAAAAAATATTCAATGCAAATACTAAGTTAGCAAAATCTGAGATGGCCATATTAATATTAGATAAAGTAAACTTTAAGATGATGTTTTACCAGAGGTAAAATGGGACGTTTTGTTATCAAGAAGATATTACAGTTCATTAAGAAGGTACCACAGTTATAAATGTCTATGTACCTAATAGCAGTTTTAAACTTTATGAAACAAAACGTGATAAAAATAAAAGAAAATACAGGAAAAAAGTCATAATAGTGATTGGAGATGTTAACACCCCCCTCTCAGTCATTGGTAGGATAAATAGTTTAAAAGCAGTAAAATTATCTAAAATGAATAAAGGCTGCCCACATCAAATATTGGCTAGAATGTGTGAAAACAAGAGCTTTCGTACATCGCTTGGTGAAAATGTTAGATGTCATAACCAGTTTGGGAAGAGATTTGGCAGATTTTTGTAAAGTTAAACATACACCTACCTTTTTACCCAGCAATTCCTTGGTGTTTATCCAAGAGAAATGAAAACATATGTCCAGAAAAGACTTGTTCAGGAGTGTTCATAGGAACTTTATTCATGATATCCCAAAGCTGTGTAAACAACCTAGATGTCCACCAGCAGAGGAACTGATAAATAAATTGTGCTGTTACTAAGGTATAAAAAGAGGCTACTGATATACCCTAAAACATGGATCAATTTTGTAGACATTATGTTGAGCAAAAAAAGACCCAAAAGAATACAAACTGTATGATTCCCTTCATATAAAGTACTACAATAGACAACTTGATTCTAGTGAAGAAAATTAGGAGTTTTTTGGTGTATGGAAAGGGGAAATTGATCTGGAAAGGGATATAAAGGAGCTTCCTGGGGAACTAGAAATGTATTTTGATAGGAGTATGTTTTACACAGGTAGATCTTTTTGTCAAAACTCAAACTATACACTTAAGATTTATACATCTCAAGGTATATCAGTTTTACTGCAAAAAAAGTTAAATATTGAACTATTGTTTGTAGGTTTGTTTTTTCTTGATGATATTGAGTTGGCAATTCTAAAACTGCTTACTCTATATTCGAGGACTGTGCAAATGAGTAAATATATTGAGGAAGCCAGATTTCTCACTTCTGGGGAAAGAAGTTACAGTGGGGGGTGGGAGAAGACTATATTGTATTATATTGTTGGATTGGCATTGGAGATGTCCATATTAACTCATGCTTTTAAATATACAAATAAGGCAAAATAGATATATTTCTATAAACAGTATGTATGTATACTATAAATGTGTGCATATACAGTATATGCATGTATTTGTATATACAGCATACATACATAGGTGTGTGTACACATGCACATAAAACATAGTTCCTATATCTCTGTACTGAAAGAACCTAGAAGCAATGATGCATCAATAACAGTGAGCACCTCTAGTGCCTGATTTTGGGTTCTAAATACCCTTCATCTATAAAAGCAACCAGGACTCTTATAGAAAGGACTGAATCTAGGGCTGGGTAAGGGAAAGTACTAAATGAAGCTGGATCTTCTTACTGTGCCAGAAAGTAAAGAAATGGTTCACATAATCACAGGAACATGTCAGAAGGATCCAGAAGCCAACTTGAAAGGGTTCCCACTGTCGGCATCAGGGACAATTTGACTATCGAAATATGAATGATCTTAATAGGTAATGCATTGAATAAAATAAGAATTCATTCGTCCCTACTGAAACATACAATGGAATAAATAAATGAATGAATAAATAAATAATGAAAGGACGGAGAAAGCTCCTTACCGTAGCGTTCTAACTAATAGAGAAATGACAGTGAAGTTAGAAATCATTAATGGGATTTAAAACTAGTGGGTAGAAAATTTGGTGATGAGCAGGATATTTACATTAGTCTCTAAATATCTCCCCTCAGATTGCTTATTAATTTTAAAGGGGAAAATAGTAAGCCAGTAATGGAAACACCTGTCTGACACCACTTTAACCAAGTCGTCAAACCTAACACATTCAATATTGGGACCAGCTGATATTATGTGGCTCCTAATAAGATGAAGTGAGAAAGGCAAATATCACTTCAGTGCAAATCCTGTGGAAAATGCATAATCTGAACCTAATCATGAGGAAACATCAGACAAATCCAAACTGAAATGTCAAGGTCAAGAAACACTAACAAAGGCTGTTCCAGATTAAGGGCTAAAAAGATAATGACAACTAAATAATGTATGCTTTTTAAGTTAAATAGACCCAGGGGAGGAACTACCAAGGACATCATTGGGCCAATTGACAGAATTTATTGGGACTGTGGATCAAACAGTATTCTTGTGTAAGTGTTAAATTTCCTGATTTTAATAACCATTGTGTGTGAGATTGTCCTTGATCTTAGAAAATGATTAATGAAAGGGTAAGGGGGCAGAGTGACTTCCAACTTACTCTTAATTGGTACAGAAAAAAATGCAGTAAACATTTTGCATATTAATATGTGCATAGGAAGTCCATGCGTATATGAGTAGATTGATAATAACAAAATGTAAGCAATTGGGTGATCTGAGTGAAAGATATCGTGTACTAGTTTTAAAACTTTTCTCCAAGCTTGATGAAATTATATAAAGTTCCTTCACAAAACTATATATATATATATATTTTTTTTTTCTCCCCCAGAAGATAGCATTAGCTTCTTTTCTTGCCCTGGTGGATTAGGTTTTAAATAGTTAATGTTCATACCTTCTTTGGATATCTTTCATCTAATTGGAGTGTACCTTTCAAATATTATAAAAATAGAGTAAATTTAAGTATTTGTGTATTATAGTTAAGATTTTTTGGTACAGTTTTACTCTCATTTTTAAAATTTGTTTTATAAAATTCTAGTTGCTTTGATAAATGTAAAGGTATAAAAATTTTGAATAAGTCTCCAGGAAATACATATTATTTGTGATAACACTTTAATATTTGAATCATGATAGTAAGTTTGTTGAATATGTATTTTTAAAGTGTTTCTCATTGTGCTGTGTCCAGTGTTCCTGGGAGTTATATAGAGCCCTTGTTTGTGTAATATACTTGGGAGAATTGAGGGCCTAAGAGTATAAATGTGTTATCTGTGATGTTACCACCAGCTTAGAGATTCTTATTTTCTTTTGTGTCACTAACTACTTTGAAATGTTATGAAAGCTGTGGCTTCTCTCCCATGCATATGTGTATTGCTTTTTTTTCATATAATGCAGGGGGTTTCAAGGACACCCTTCACCCTATCCACTGACCCCTCCCTGCAAGCTTAAGTGAAACTGTGTACTGAAGTTTAATGTTCACATTTATTCGTTAGCAAGAAGTGTTTCACTCCAGTTCAGTATTTTTCTTAGTGCCGTTCTAGGACAGCCAGCTTCAGAATCGTTTGTGGTACTTGATTTAAAAAAAAAAAAATGGATTCCAGAATCTACTGTCCATTCATTCATTCACCAAATACTTGTTAATGTCTACTACATGCCAAACACTGTTTTAGGCAGTAGTAATACAGCAGTGGATTAAATCCCTGCCCTCGTGGTTATCACATTCCTCTGGTGAAGACAGACAATAAGCAAATAAACACATAAAATGTATAGTATGTCATATGGTAAGTATTATGGTAGGGATCCCATGGTAGGGATAGGAAGGTCAATTTAAATAAGGTATTTGGGGAATGTCTCACTAAGAAGGCAACATTTTAGCAAAGCCCTGAAGAAATAAGGGAGTGAATCATTCAGATGTTCCAGGAAGAGACAAGAGAAAGTGCAAAGATTTGTGAACAGCACAGGTACCTGTTGAAGTTCAAGATACAGCAAGGAATACAACGTGGCTGAATCTAGAGTGAGGAGAGTGCTGGCAGGTGACGGTGGGGAAGGGGAGTTCAAATAGAGTTGACAGGATTTGACTGCTATCTTTAAAGTGTTATTACTTGCATTATAATGGACAACGGTGGAAATAGGGGCACCGTTAGTATATTATTAATAATCAAAGTGAGGGCAGTGGTGGCTCAGACCAGAAATTGCAATAGAAGACATGGTGAGAAACTGGATACATTTTGAATGTAGAACGGACAGAATTTAAGATTCATTGGTGGAATATGAGAGAAATAGAGGGCTCAAAAATGACTTCAAAGGTTGGGGCTTGAACAACTACAAGACATTTACTGACGTGGAGGAACGAATTGAGTAGCGGGAAGATCTGAAATCGGTTTTGAACTTTGGATGTTTTGAGCTATCAGATGTACAAGTGAAATGCTGAGTTGAATGTATACATCTTGAAGTTCAGAAGAGAGGTCTGAGCAGAGAATATGAATTTGGGAGTTGACCGCACAGTATTTAAAGCCATTAGACTGGAAGAGGTCGTCAAGGTAAAGTGTTGAAAACAAGAAAAGAAGTCTAAGAACTGAAGTCTGTGGCACTCCCCACCCTGGAGATGAGAAAGAATCACTATGAAGGTCTGAAAAGGAACACCCAGTGAGGCAAAACCAGAAGACCAGGAAAGCAAGTGAAAAGGGGGTTGCAAGGAGGAGGGAGTACTCAACTTTCCACGTTAATGGGGACAAGTAAGATGACATCTAAACTTTGGATTTAGCAAGAGAAGTAATCCTTAACCTTGACAAAAGCAGTTGCAGTGCATGCTAGGGATAAAAACTTGACTAGGATGGGTTCAAGAGGAAGAATTGGAGACAGCTAATATAAAGCATTTTCTAACACACCATTGTAAAGCAATTATACTCCAATAAAGATGTTATAAAAAATAAAGCATTCTCTTTCAAGGTGGCTTTTTGGTATGCTAATGGAGAATGATTTATATCAGGTTTTCTATAATTTGGGCCAGGAATTTTTTTTTTTCATGTGGACCATTTTTTTAAAGTCTTTATTGAATTTGTTACAATATTGCTTCTGTTTTATGTTTTGGTTTTTTGGCCGTGAGGCATGTGGGATCTTAGCTTCCCATCCAGGGATCAAACCCACACCCCCTGCATTGGAAGGTGAAGTCTTAACCACTGGATCACCAGGGAAGTCCCAGGAATTTATTTTTTTATTACACCCTAATATGATTCTTACATGCACCAGGTTTGAGAACCCCTGTTTTAACGTATGATTGGTGTTTGCTGGCCAGTCATTCTTCAGTGTAGCAAGTGCAAATGATTTAAAAATTAAATGAAAATTCTTATTTAACTGCTGACTCAGTGGCTAAAATTTGCAGTTGTCAGTGACTCTCATCAATCCAGTTACAAAACAGGAACATAGAGGCCAGGGACAAAAGTAAAAGTTCTTTTTGTAATTCCTGTTTCCCAGAAAGGATGTCTAATCAGCCAAAATAAGTTTAAAAATTTCAAAAATATTGACATCTTGAAATTCTCCTCTTCAAATATTGTTTAATATTTAGCATCCTTTATTTTAAAGAAAACAATGAAAAGGTGAATTAGTTTTGAGTTACAACTGCCAAAATCTGCTCAGAATTTAAGCACCAGTTTCTAGCGATGTCTTGGAAATAGTGTGGAATAAAAATCAAACTGTTGTGTTGATTTATCTGCTTTGGGGAAATTTTTTTAAATGTTATTTATTAAAATGAACCCATTTCAGGTTAGAGTAATGTTTTTTAAACTTCACATACTAATGAAGGAACCCAACGTGGTTTAAATGTCTCTACACTGTTCATACTATGAAATTAGGAATGAAGGAACCTTCTAAAGTCATTACAATACGACTTACCCAATTAAGGCTTTAGGCGATGTTAAATTATTTCAGACCAAAGAAAGTCTGTCTCATTTTTAAAAGACTCCAAAAGAAGGTAACTTAAACTTTCCTAAGCAATTTATTCATTTACTTTCAAAATGATTCTCTTTATATTTAAAGTAACTAAAAGCCCATTTTCTGGTTCTGAAGAACCTAGGGGCAGGACAGGAATAAAGACACAGATGTAGAGAATGGACTTGAGGACACGGGGAGGGGGAAGGGTAAGCTGGGACGAAGTGAGAGAGTGGCATGGACATATATACACTACCAAATATAAAATAGATAGCTAGTGGGAAGCAGCTGCATAGCACAGGGAGATCAGCTCATTGCTTTGCGACCGCCTAGAGGGGTGGGATATGGAGGGTGGGAGGGAGACGCAAGAGGGAGGGGATATGGAGATATATGTATACGTATATCTGATTCCCTTTGTTATACAGCAGAAACTAACACACCATTGTAAAGCAATTATGCTCCAATAAAGGTGTTAAAAAATAATTAAAAAAGTACACTTTCCCTTATTGTATATATTCCTGTCTAAATTACAAATTGCAGTTTGCTAATTGTAGCTTACCAGAACAGCCCTAAATTGAATGGCTGGGTTGACTACTAGTGTGACGTGGGATAAGTCATTTTACTTTTGTAATGCCACTTCCTCATCTCTATAATGTTGGCATTATAGAATCCTAAGAGAAAAAGATGAAGAAAATATTATGTACTTCAGATAATACAGGTGTCACATTTAGTGATGGAAGTTATTGCCTGGCTTTCACATTGGACTCCAAAGCTCATGCCTAATTTGTTCATCCCATTACCTCTAGTGCTTAGCATGGTGCCTGACTTGAGTAAATGATAAATAGCTGTTGACTTGCTGGGAGTCAGGGTAGCTCATTACGGGAATAAACATTTGAACTGAACCTAAGAGAAGAGGAGACTTTTGGCAGAAGAGGAAGCCGTATGAGACAGGGAGAATAGCATGAGAAAGACTGCAGGTGAGGCAGAATCCCAGCTGGTTTGAGGGAAATGGTAGGAAATGAGACTGAAGCCATGTCCACAATGTAGAAGGCCTTGAATGCCAGGTTAATCTGTATTTACATTGAGTCAGTCTTTCAATGTCTCAGAGCCTTAGTGTGAGTAAAACATGACCTGCCTAAATTTCAAGGTTGTGGTAAGGACCAGGTAAGGGGAAGTGGAGCAAAATATAATTGTACCTGGAAGAAAATGAAAATCAACGTATGGAACTTTTTAAAAAATGGAATATATGAGAGGATTGTTTTATAAGAGAAGAGAAGTTAAATATACAAATTCAGTAATTTGAAGGGTTACTTTTCTTTAGGTTTCTGTATGTTGTACTACTTATCTATAGTAGTATGTAGAGAATCTCACATTACAGAATACTCAACTAAGTATCTGGACTGTATGCAGTACTTGTAGTTATTGATGACTTAGTGGATCTTTACAAAAGGCAAATTACAGTTGTTTTCAACATAATAAAGTCATGTGTTCTCTCCAACTTTAATGTGCATACAGATCACCTGGGGGGCCTTGATGCAGTGCAGATTGTGGTTCAGGAAGTCTGGGGTAGGCTAGAAGAGTCTGCATTTCTAACAAGCTCCCAGGTGTTAGCAGTGCCACTGGTCCATGATTATAATAAAGGTCAAATGAAAATATAAACTGAAAATCAGTAGTCCATCCGAAATTCTAACAGATTTTACTCTTGTATTTTTAAAGCAAATTTTTGTCTTATTTTATAGCATGTAGCATAAATTTTAAGCCAAGAAAGAAGAAGAGGCAACTAGCAGGTTCTTCACTGATTTTGCATTTCTCTTTACAGCAACCCAGTGATGTATTATTTTCCCCTTTTTAGAACCGAGGTAACTGAGATTTAGAGCTGGTAAATAACATAAGTTAGAAGGTCAAGTTTGCGTAGCTGTCGGTCTAATGTTCATGTGTTTGCTGTAACCACTATAGCATCTTAGTTTTTTGTTTGTTTTCATATATTTGTACAGATTAATTTTTCCCTCTTTAGTGAAAATCGTTTAGTATGTTGTTATTTTACGTTTAATTTTAAATTCAATTTAGCCTATTTCTGTCCTGTGCATAAAAGTTGCCAGTTTTGCTGAAAGGACACTCCTATAATTCCATTATAGACCTTTTCTGAAACACAAAACCACAAAAGAGAACTAGTTATGTATCTTGAGGAAGATGGCTTTTCATGAAGTCTGTCAAGCCCTAGGCAGTTGGTAGAATCCCATGATAAAGTGGGGAGATTGCCAGAATATATCAGAGCTGTACCATGCAAAAATAGGTTTTATCACAGAAGTATGATTGTCATCATAATGTATATTTTTATTTGACTTTTTTACTGCAGTCTAACATAAAAATATTTCTTTTAGAATGTGAAACACAGAAAGTATGCAAGGTGGAAGGCAACATATATTCACAATTGTTTAAAGAATGGAGAGACTCCTCAAGCAGGGCCTGTTGGGATTGAAGAAGATAATGGTATGTATTTATCTAAGTAAAATGATTTAGTAGAATGATAATTGCTCAATATATTATTATTCAGAGTTTTTAGAAGGGGTGATACAGTTTTGTTTCCTTCATCAGGTCCGAAATCAGGTGTAAAATTATAAACTTAGGGACAAGTGAAAAATTAAGGCCAAACTGTTCTAATATCTGTCTGTGTCAACTGCTCTAATATCTGTCTCCGGCCTCTAATCAGATTTCTTTCCTACGTGGGACAGGCAGTCCTTTTTTAATCTATAAAATGTTTCCAAACCACAAAGAACACTGAATTTATTTTGTATATACCTGAGGTGGGTTTTTTGGGGGGAGAGGGGCAGGTAATACTTTCACATGGTTAAAAATTTATACAGTATATAAGAAATATGAAGTGAAATTCTCCTTTCCACCATACCCTTTATCTTCCCAGATTCTACTGAAACCCAAATAAGTAAATAATGTTTTTAGTGTTTTGTGTATTTTTACAGAGATTATTTTTTATAAATTACTAGTAAATAGGAATATATACCCTCACTTTTTTCACACAATTGGTAATACACACACTGTTCTACATCTGGTTGGTTGGTTTATTTATTCATTCATTTGGAGGACTATTTAGAATTTTATAATGCCACTCAGTAAAAAAGCAACACTACAGTTCTACCTATAAATACTATGTGTAAACTGTTTTTGCAGCTCTGCTCCTAGAGGAGCAAGCTTTTATGCATCATTTCAAGTGAATTTTTTGCTATCTATTCCTGAAGGACACTTCATGATATATCCTTGTTTAATCTTGAGGTAGCCTTTTTCACATAGAATGCTTCTTGCAGTCATATAATAAATGCCTTGCATTCATATAATGCCTTAAAGCTTGCAGATCATTTTCATGTATCTCATACCCTCAAAAATCTCCAAGAGATAGTTGGTGTTATTTCTGTTTTACAGAAGAGGAAATTGAGGTTCTGGGTTTTGGCCTGCCTAATGTCATAGAACCACAGAGAAGGAGAACCATAAGTTGAATTATTACTCAAAGTCCTTTGTTCTTTTTACTAACACTATAGCATGAATACTGTAATATTAAGTTGTTATTAAGTGTTTAAAGTTAACTAGTCTAAGACATGGTTAAGTTTTGGAGTTATTTACAGCATGGCGGTGAAATTGGATTTTTTCAAGTGTATTGCTACAACCTGATTTCTCACTTTTTCATTTAATATTTCGGAATGTTTTACATACTTCCTTCACTGCTTTAATACTGACCACAGTCAGGCATGTTTTATGTTAGTTCTACTGTTTACAAAACCATTAGTCACTTCCAGTTTTCCAAAAGAAAAGATCCAAGATCCTTAGCCTACCAAGCAAGACTCACCACGATCTGGCACTGACCAGTTTTATTTCCTACTCCTGTCTCCTGTTGTCTTTGTCCACTAGGGCTGCCAGAGCAAAATACCATAGACGGGGTGGCTTAAACAAAAGGCATTTATTTTCTCACAGTTCTGGAGGCTGGAAAATCCAAGATCAAGGTCCAGCAGAGTTTGGTTTCTGGTGAAAATCTACTTCCTGGCTTTCAGAGGACCACCTTCCTTCTGTTCTCATATGGTGGAGTGTCAAGGAGAGGGGGCAAAGGAGGGGGAGAGGCGCAGATCATTCCTGTTGGATTAGGGCTCCTCCCTTATGACCTCACTTAACCTGTAGTTACCTCTAAAAACCCTGTCTCCATATACCGTCACATTGGGGGTTACGGCTTCATCATACGAATTTTAGGGGGACAGTTCAGTCCATAACACCTATATAAACCCTTTATTATATCCATAGAAGTTAACGGCAAGAAAGTACCTTTGTCTCTTTCTTTAATTAAAACCATTTCTCCCTCCTAAAATGTTCATCTTTCTTTACCTGTCTGAATCCTGCCTTTCTGTAAAAGCCTTCATGTGAATTTCTGCAGAGCTATTTTATGTATGTATTTATAGTTTCTTACAAAATATATATTTAATAAAGTGAGTATTTTTATAATTTATGATAATATTTATAGTTTATAGAGCACATGCTAGGTGTTAGGCACTGTGATAGACATTTTACATATATTATCTAATTTAGTCCCCATATAATTCTGTTGGTAGCTGGGCATCGCTATTCAAGCTCTAATGACTAGTTAATGGAACCTAGGATTTGAACCCAAATCTTTATCATTCTAACGTCTATGCTCTTATTCTACATTTAAGTGGATGTATTTTTTCCTCAACCAGATAACAAGACTTAACACGTATATATTTTCCCCATTGAGCCTTCCAGGAAAATGTCCCAATCAACCAATCAACTTAACATAATCTAGTCTTCCCTTGAGAACATAGTACCAACATTATGAGAAACACTTCTGTGCTTTAGCCATGGTATAGAGCCCCAAATTTGTAATGACCTCCCATTTCCTAGGGCATACCCTTGTGCTTGCATTTTTTAAATCTTATACATTTTTTTCATTCATTTTTTAAGAAACTTTTTTTTTCTTTTTTAAAGTCATTTTGTCGGCGTTACCTGCGTACTAGGGTTGGATAAGACATGGTCCTGTACTGTAAGAGCTTACATTCTCATGGGGAGCTATAGGTTAATAAGTAGTTATAGTACATGTTGGTAAGAAGTGGTGCCTGAGCTGAGTCTTAAAAGATAAATTGAACTAATTAAGTCAGGTAAAGAAAAAAGGGAAGGATGCTACAACTGAAGAGAATAGCATCTTCAAAGGCAGGGAGGCGGATTGAGAACTGGCCAACTGTAAGAACTGAAAGAAAGGGAAAAAAAAAGAAGAAAAATGTTTTTGAAAGTGAATTGGAGAAAGATAATTCTGCAGGTTGTAATGTGAATCCAGGAGCAGTAATCCAAATTATAAATAATGAAAATCTGGGTAAGTTATTGGCCAGGGGGGAATAAAGAGAAGGAAGTATAGTTAAGGAAGTGTAATCAATAGGATCAAGGAATAGTTTAATATGAGACAAGAGGGAGAAAACAGAAAATGATTCCTGTTTTGGGCTTTTGTGCTCAGAGGCATGGTGATTCCATTCAAAGAAATGGCTAATACAAGATGAGCAGGTTGGTGGGAAAAGTCAAGGGAAGGCATTGAGATGCTAATGTGATTACTACTTGAAGAAGTTCAATAGCGATTAGATATTCTACCCAAGATTTCAGAAGAAAGGTCAAGGCTGAAAGTAGAATTTTGGAGTTGTCAGTTTGAAAGGAAGAAGTGAAGCCAAAGTAAAATGCTGGATCACCCAGGGGGAATGGGTTGCTTAAGAATTAAAACCAAAGGTGGAACCAACCTTTTTTCACCTTTAGTAATCATATTAAATTGGAGTCTGAAGCAGAGACACTTCTGTTATTACATATAAGGTACATACACATATGTGTAGTAAATGTAAAAATACATGTAATATTCATAATTACTCTCATTTGATTTGAAAGATACTTCACTGCTTATATATGCTTATGTATGAAAATACACCATGAAAAAAATCTTTGTTTTTTTAAACATATCATTTTACTTTTCAGTAGTATTTCTGAGGTATCATTCTAGATACACTGAAATACCTATAAATGATCAATTTTGTTTTTCAGGCACTCTTTCAGCATCAGTAACTTTCTCTAATCTTAAACTTTTTAACCTTTTTCTCTTGAAAGTGTTGATTATTATCTTGATCTCTTTTGTTCTGAAATGGTTGTTTTAAGCCCTCTATAATACTATAGATTATTAAATCTATGTAATTTTTATTTTGCTTTCCCAAAATTGGCTTAAATTGAGCTTGTAATTTTTATTCATTATTTTCATTCAGTTTTTATAGAGCTTCTGGATAGTAGAAAATTGTTAGCTATAGAATACTAATAATCCTTTTAGATATAAAGGAGTATATTTTCATTGTATACTTTTCAACCTGTTAATTTAAAAAATACCCTGGTGTCATTAGGTGTTAATGTCATAACATCTAACAGTGTCTGCTCAGAAATGGCTTACGGCTCTAAAAGAGGATGTTATTAAATCTGAATATGTATGCAAAAACTCTTCTTTAAAACTGATTTTTCTTTTTCTCAGTGTAGCATTATATTCTCTTGTGTTTTTAAATTTTATAAGATATTCTAGGTGTAGAAGGTATTATGTTTAATAAAAGTCTAATTTTCTGTCATTCTGGAATTGAATTCTAGTAAAGCTAGTAAAAAATAATAGATACTATACCTTAGTTAATTTAGAGTAAGAAAAAAAGAAGTATACTTAATTTTTGAAAACAGTACTATGTCACCATATTGTCAGAATATACTTAAGGAAGCCATATGATTGGTACAAAAAAGTGTTCTAGAAAAAATTTAGGCTCAACTGAAGGAATATCTGTTAACATTCAAACTCTAAGTTTCCATATCCACTTGGATATGGAACAACAAAGTGGCTCTCTTATTACTCCTTTCTACATAGACAGCTCAATGTGAAATTTTATTCCTTTGTTTTTGTTGATTAATTTGTTGAACAACACACAGGTAATCATTTAATAGCTAGTAAACAATAAATATTAAGTAAAAGGCAGCTGTCAGAAAGTAGAGTTCTTATGGAGAGCATAAATGTGACATGTTTTGCCAAAAATGTCCTCCATTTTTCATAAATTTAAAGAATGGGTTTAAAGAAAATTTATTTTTAAGAAAAATATAATATATGCAAAGATTTTACAGAGTTGGAAAGTATTAATTTAAAGAAATGTTGATCATACTGCCAGGCACAACTAAGTGTTTCAAGAAAAGGAAAAAAATTAAAACAATTATTTTAAGAGAAGCTGCTTATCAATTGCATTAAATAGAATTACAGTCAAATGTCTGTCATGTCCGTATAGCAAAATAAGAATATTTGGCATTTCTATTTCAAAATACAGATCTTCCTCAACTTACAATGGGGTTATATCCTGATAACCCATCATAAACTGGAAATATAATTTGAAAATACATTTAATACACCTACCCTACTGAACATCATAGCTTAGCCCAGCCTACCTTAGAAGTGCTCAGAACACTTACAGTAGCCCACAGTTGGGCAGAGTCATCTAATACAAAGCCTATTTTATAATAAAGTGTTGAATATCTCATGTAATTTACTTAATAGTGTACTGAAAGTGAAAAATAAAATGGTTGTAAGTGTATCGGTTTTTTACCCTTGTGGTTGCGTGGCTGACTGGGAGCTGTGGCTGCAGCTTCCCAGCATCACAGAGAGTACTATACTGCATATCGCTAGCCTGGGAAAAGATCAAAATTCAAAGTATGGTTTCTACTGAGTCCCTATCACTTTTGCACCATCGTACAAAAACCCCATGAATCAGGGACTGTGTGGACCTCATTTAACATTGCATGTATGTTATATAATAGATGTTGAGGAAAATGAAGATGCTGGAACAGCCTCTCTGCCCAGTCAGCCACCTCAGCCGTCATCTTCAGCGTATGACCCAAGCAACATGCCATCAAGCAGCTATGCTGGAATACAGATTCCTCCCGGTGCCCACGCTCCAGCTAATACCCCAGCAGAAGTGCCTCATAGCACAGGTAGGAAATTGAAGCTTAACGAATTTGAACTCTCCTTTCATAAATAACAACTGTGCTTCTCATATTTGTGCCTCATAATGATGGTCCTAAAGCATGATAAGATCTTTAAGTTCCACTTGAACCCACCAAAAAGTTACATCCTTTTCGTTGAAGTTTTAATATTAGTTGTATTTTAATTTTTTAAGAAATGACAAAATATATTTATGTGCAATTAATTACTATTGACCTTATGTTTTATTAATAAGTAAAGTTCCTGTGCTTTTCGTGTGTGTGGCTGTTTTCTTTTTCTTCCCCTCCCTTTCTTTCCCCTTCACTGTTCAAGAATAGCACTGAGGTGAGTGGGGCTTATTATAGGATGTGTCTGTCAGGTTCCCACTGTGATCGCAAGATTCATTTTTCTTGACTTATTCCCTTAGGACCCTGCCTCCTCCCTCAACATGGGTATTATTGATGAAGGAGCAAGCTTTGAGCACAGAATCTCAATAGCCGTGGATTCACAGACAAGTGAAAGGAGGGGGGTTGGGGTTTGGTGGTTTGGTTTTTTAATATTACAAACGTGTCTAAAAATAAACCACAGAAGTGATGCCTGCTATCTATGAATAAATTAGTACTATATGTCTGTGTTTTCATAGAAAAAAGATCTGACAAAACTAGTCTCCAGGAGTAAGTCAATGTTATAATATAAACTTTTGAAAGTTGCAGATACTCTTATTTACTTGTATTGTTGACAGAGTATAACCCTTACTTCCAAATAGAGGGGCATTTAAAACCATAGTTTAAATAAATCTTATATTTAATTAATTTTTTTTCCAAAAATTGTTTTTAAACTTTTATCTCAGCATAAGGGTAATCTATGGTAGTAACCTATATATTTCAAAATATTTAATTAATAGAATAAAAGTTGCCTTTGCGCCTTGATTTCTACTATTGCGGTTATTCACCATTACTTCATTGACTTTCAAATTTTCAGCCTCAGTTTACCCAAACCATTTAGGTTATTTTGCATGAGTTGAACAACATTTAAGAGTTTTCTGTTTTGACCCTTGTAGCAGCAATTACGATTAGTTTCTTTCCTCCTATTTTACAGCTTTCAACTTCATATCATCTACAAATAATGCAAACATTTTTGTAAGCATATTGATGAACATGATAATTTTAACACTGATCTCTTTAGTATCATCATTCTGTATATTTTACCCTGCCTGACTTTTCATTGCTTTAAGGTCTATGTGATAGAATTAATAGACCAATTTCCATTAGTTTTGTAAGTAAAATTTCATAGAACACTCTTTTAAATATTTTATTATCTTTTGGAAATATTCAGTATTTCCAGGGTAGAATGAAGTAAGCAAAACCAGCTACATATTTAGATGTATTTGCCTTTGATAAATACTGCTCAAGTTATACTATTGGTAGTAAGTTTAAAAACTGACCAAGAGCCTCCAACACAAGCATCTTTACAGAAGGGTGAAGTGAGAATAAAATACACTTGGGAGTCACATAGTATTAGTAATTAGTTTCTACTCTTTGCTAAACCACAAACTCAACTGTTACTCAGTTCCTGACTGAGGTTATTCTCTCTTTTAAAATGAAATTAATCATACTTCTCATAGTTGTTTCAATTATTAAAGGGGAAGAAGTATGAAAGTTGACTACTATGCCTAACACAAAATCAGTGTTCAGCAAATTAGCTTCCTTTTCCTTTTTTTTTTCCTTTTTCTTTTCCCATATATTTTATTACAGAATTTTTCTTTTTTTTAAGATGTTGGGGGTAGGAGTTTGTTTATTTATTTTGGGTTGTGTTGGGTCTTCGTTTCTGTGTGAGGGCTTTCTCTAGTTGCGGCAAGTGGGGGCCACTCTTCATTGCGGTGCGTGGGCCTCTCACTATCACAGCCTCTCTTGTTGCGGAGCACAGGCTCCAGATGCGCAGGCTCAGTAGTTGTGGCTCACGGGCCTAGTTGCTCCGTGGCATGTGGGATCCTCCCAGACCAGGACTCGAACCCTTGTCCCCTGCATTTGCAGGCAGATTCTCAACCAGTGTGCCACCAGGGAAGCCCCTATTACAGAATACTGAGTAGAGTTTCCTTTGCTATACAGTAGGTCCTTGTTGGTTATCTTTTTTTTTTTTTTGACATCTTTATTGGAGTATAATTGCTTTACAGTGTTGTGTTAGTTTCTGCTTTATAACAAAGTGAATCAGCTATATGTATATATATATATATATATATATATATATATATATATATATATATATATATATATATATATATATATATATATATATATACATCCCCATATCCCCTCCCTCTTGCGTCTCCCTCACACCCTCCCTATCCCACCCCTCTAGGTGGTCACAAAGCACTGAGCTGATCTCCCTGTGATATGCGGCTGCTTCCCACTAGCTATCTGTTTTACATTTGGTAGTTTATATATGTCAGTGCTGCTCTCTCACTTCGTCCCAGCTTACCCTTCCCCCTCCCTGTGTCCTCAGGTTCGTTCTCTACGTCCACATCTTTATTACTTTCCTGCCCCTAGGTTCATCAGAACCATTATTTTTTTCTTAGATTCCATATATATGTATTAACATACAGTATTTGTTTTTCTCTTTCTCACTTCACTCTGTATGACAGACTCAGTGTCCATCCACCTCACTACAAATAACTCAATTTCGTTTCTTTTTATGGCTGAGTAATAGTCCATTGTATGTATGTGCCACGTTTTCTTTATCCGTTCATCTGTCGATGGACACTTAGGTTGCTTCCGTGTCCTGGCTATAGTAAATAGTGCTGCAGTGAACATTGTGGTACATGACTCATTTTGAATTATGGTTTTCTCAGGGTATGTACCCAGAAGTGGGATTGCTGGGTCGTATGGTAGTTCTATTTTTAGTTTTTTAAGGAACCTCCATACTCTTCTCCATAGTGGCTTTATCAATTTACATTCCCACCAACAGTGCAAGAGGGTTCCTTTTTCTCCACACCTCTTTAGCATTTATTGTTTGTAGAATTTTTGATGATGGCCATTCTGACTGGTGTGAGGTGATACCTCATTGTAGTTTTGATTTGCATTTCTCTAATGATAGTGATGTTGAGCATTCTTTCATGTGTTTGTTGGCAGTCTGTATATCTTCTTTGGAGAAATGTCTCTTTAGGTCTTCTGCCCATTTTTGGATCAGGTTGATTGTTTTTTTGATATTGAGCTGCATGAGCTGCGTGTATATTTTGGAGATTAATCCTTTGTCATTTGCTTCGTTTGCAAATATTTTCTCCCATTGTGAGGGTTGTCTTTGTCTTGTTTATGGTTTCCTTTGCTGTACAAAAGCTTTTAAATTTCATTAGGTCCCATTTGTTTAGTTTTGTTTTTATTTCCATTTTTGCATCTATGTTCATCAGTGATGTTGGTCTGTAATTTTTTTGTGACATCTTTGTCTGGTTTTGGTATCAGGGTGATGGTGGCCTCATAGAATGAGTTTGGGAGCGTTCATCTCTCTGCTGTATTTTGGAAGAGTTTGAAAAGCATAGGTGTTAGCCCTTCTCTAAATGTTTGATAGAATTCGCCTGTGAAGCCATCTGGTCCTGGGCTTTTGTTTGTTGGAAGATTTTTCATCACAGTTTCAATTTCAGTGCTTGTGATTGGTCTGTTTATATTTTCTATCTCTTCCTGGTTCAGTCTTGGAAGGTTGTGCTTTTCTAAGAATTTTTCTATTTCTTCCAGGTTGTCCATTTTATTGGCATATAATTGCTTGTAGTAATCTCTCATGATCCTCTGTATTTCTGCAGTGTCAGTTGTTACTTCTCCTTTTTCATTTCTAATTCTGTTGATTTGAGTCTTCTCGCTTTTTTTCTTGATTAGTCTGGCTAATGGTTTATCAATTTTGTTTATCTTCTCAAAGAACCAGCGTTTTAGTTTTATTGATCTTTGCTATTGTTTTCTTCGTTTCTTTTTTATTTATTTCTGATCTGATCTTTATGATTTCTTTCCTTCTGCTAACTTTGGGGGTTTTTTTGTCCTTCTTTCTCTAATTGCTTTAGTTGTAAGGTTAGGTTGTTTATTTGAGATTTTTCTTGTTTTGAGGTAGGATTGTATTTCTGTTGACTTCTCTCTGAGAACTGCTTTTGCTGCATAGGTTTTGGGTGGTTGTGTTTTCTTTGTGTTTTCTTTGTCATTCATTTCTAGGTATTTTTTCATTTCCTCTTTGATTTCTTCAGTGATCTCTTCGTTATTGAGTAGTGTATTGTTTAGCCTCCATGTGTTTGTATTTTTTACAGATTTTTTCCTGTAATTGCTATCTAGTCTTATGGGGTTGTGGTCGGAAAAGACACCTGATATGATTTCAATTTTCTTATATTTACCAAGGCTTGATTTGTGACCCAAGATATGGTCTATTCTGGAGAATGTTGCATGAGCACTTGAGAAGAAAGTGTATTCTGTTGCTTTTGGATGGGAATGTCCTATAAATATCAATTAAGTCCATCTTGTTTAATGTGTCATTTAAAGCTTGTGTTTCCTTATTTTCATTTTGGATGATCTGTCCATTGGTGAAAGCGGTGTGTTAAAGTCCCCTACTATTATTGTGTTCCTGTCGATTTCCCCTTTTATGGCTGTTAACATTTGCCTTATGTATTGAGGTGCTCCTATGTTGGATGCATAAATATTTACCATTGTTATATCTTCTTCTTGGATTGATCCCTTGATCGTTATGTACTGTCCTTCTTTGTCTCTTGTAATAGTGTTTATTTTAAAGTCTATTTTGTGTGATATGAGAATTGCTACTCCAGCTTTCTTTTGATTTCCATTTGCATGGAATATCTTTTTCCATGCCCTCACTTTCTGTCTGTATGTTCCCTAGGTCTGAAATGGGTCTCTTGTAGACAGCATATATACAGGTCTTGTTTTTGTATCCATTGAGCCAGTCTGTGTCTTTTGGTTGGAGCATTTAATCCATTTCAATTTAAGGTAATTATCGATATGTATGTTCCTATTACCATTTTCTTAATTTGGGGGGGTTTGTTATTATAGGTCTTTTCCTTCTCTTGTGTTTCCTGCCTAGAGAAGTTCCTTTAGCATTTGTTGTAAAGCTGGTTTGGTGGTGCTGAATTCTCTTAGCTTTTGCTTGCTGTAAAGGTTTTAATTTCTCCATCGAATCTGAATGAGATCCTTGCAGGGTAGAGTAATCTTGGTTGTAGGTTTATCCCTTTCTTCACTCTAAATATGTCCTGCCACTCCCTTCTGGCTTGCAGAATTTCTCCTGAAAGATCAGCTGTTAACTTTATGGGGATTCCCTTGTATGTTATTTGTTGCTTTTCTCTTGCTGCTTTTAATATTTTTTATTTGTATTTAATTTTTGATAGTTTGAGTAATATGTGTCTGGCATGTTTCTCTTTGGGTTTATCATATATGGCACTCTCTGCGCTTCCTGGATTTGATTGACTATCTCCTTTCCCATGCTAGGGAAGTTTTCAACTATAATCTCTTCAAATATTTTCTCAGACCATTTCTTTTTCTCTTCTTCTTCTGGGACCCCTATAATTCGAATGTTGGTGTGTTCAGTGTTGTCCCAGAGGTCTCTGAGACTGTCCTCAATTCTCTTCATTCTTTTTTCTTTTCTCTGCTCCCTGGCAGTTATTTCCACCATTTTATCTTCCAGCTCACGTATCCGTTCTTCTGCCTCAGTTATTCTGCTGTTCATTCGTTCTAGAGTATTTTCAGTTTCAGTTATTGTGTTGTTCATCACTGTTTGTTTGCTCTTTAGTTCTTCTAGATCTTTGTTAAATGTTTCTTGTATTTTCTCCATTCTGTTTCCCAGATTTTGGGTCATGTTTACTATGATTACTCTGAATTCTTTTTCAGGTAGGTTGGCTAATCATCTTCATTTATTTGGTCTTGTAGGTTTTTACCTTGCTTCTTCATCTGTAACATATTTTTTTGTCATTTCCATTTAAAAAAATTTTTTTTGATGGGTGAGGCTTTATTCCTGTCTTACTGGTTGTTTGGCCTGAGGTGTCCAGCACTGGAGTTTGCAGGCAGTTGGATAGAGCTGGGTCTTGGTGTTCAGAGGAGGACCTCTGGGAGGTCTTACTCTGATGAATATTTCTTGGGATCTGAGGTTCTCTGTTAGTCCAGTGGGTTGGACTTGGAGCCCCCACCACAGGAGCTGGGGCCTGACCTCCAGCCTGGGAGTGAAGATCTGGCAAGCTGCATGGCACACCAAAAAAAAAAAAAAAGAAAGAAAAAAAAGGGAGGTCAGGGGAACAAGCCAAAGAGAGAGAACAATAACAAACTATAAAGAATAAAATAAATTTAGAAAAATAAAAGCTTTATTAGGAAAAATAGTGAATCAACAACAGTGAATCCACAAGATAAAACAGAACCCCAATCTAAAAGAGGAGGAAAAAAAAAGCCTTTGTATGGGGCAGAATTTAGGCAGGGGTGGAACTTAGGCAGGGGCGGGGTTTAGGGTAGGGCGGGGCCTAGGCGGGTGGGGGGGTGACGTTTGAGCGTGGGGCGGGGCCTAGGCTCAGGACCCAGCTGGAAAAGGCCCTGGGGACGGGGCCTCTGCTTAGGACCTGAAGGGAAGGCGAGAGGCAGCATGTACAAAGGAGGGCCTCTGGAGTGTGGAGTTCCGGAGTTTGGAGGTAGGGCCTGGGTGAGCGTGTGGGAGTGGGGCTTGGGCTCTGCACGGCAGGAGGTTGGCTCCGAGGGCAGAGGATTAGGCCCAAGAGCCCAGCAGGCTCCCCCGTAGCTAAGTGGACAGGGAAAGCTCTGGCCCCATTCCCTTCTGTTCCTCTGAGTACCCCCCCCCGCCGTTCCTCCCCAGGGTCTCCCCCATCCCCACGGGACCCCTAACCGTGTGTGGGTCACTGGGTTTAGGAATTCCTCCCTTCCCCCAGCCACCCCTCAGGGGCGCTGGTTCCAGAGGTCCAGCCTTTACTTTTGCTCCCCCTTCCCTCCCTCCCGCTCTGTCAGGACCCGCATGGCTGGAGGGGGCCGTGGTGGGCAGAGGATCAGGCCCAGGATCTCAGCAGGTTCCTGGGGGCCCAAGTGGGCAGGAGAAACCTGGCCACGCTCCCTTTTGATCCTCTGCCCTCCCAGTGGTTCCCCAGTTTCCCCCTTCTGGCGTGGGATCCCTTCCCCTCCCCCAGCCCCCCCCCCCACAGGGGCACCAGTCCCTCCCACCTCCACTTCTCCTCCCCCTTCACTACCCCCCCACGCCCCACGTCCTACCCGGTCGCTGGGGGTTCCTGCCGTCCCCTTAGGTGTCCGTGGTCCTCCACAGGTGCCTGGTACGTGCCTTAGTTGTGCTTCCTTTTTTTTAATGTTCCTTCCTATTTCTGTGCCAAAGAAAGGGTATTTAATAGGAAGTTAATGAACACTTAAAATCATTTTGTGAATCAAGAAAAGTGTCACTGTTGGGGTAGGACATTGACCTTACAAAAAGATTGCCTAAGGGGTATTGCTCAGGCAGTGTATCTTAGGGCAGAGTTGTGGTATAGGCCCATATACATATATTTTATATGTAGGCATACTGTGTGTATATATGAGAGGGAAAATATGCTTGTAGTAGGAGGGTTATAGGTTGAACCAAACAAAGTGTCTTTTTGTACAACAAAAGTGATAAAATATTAGTAGTTTCATATGTTCAAGCTAATAGACTCCTGCTCAGAATATCCACACATAAAGATAGATATCAGGAGGTAGTCTTCTATTTCTGTTAGGAAGTTTTCTGGCATGAACAGTTCATTTTGATCCATTTAAATCTGGCATGAGCCTTATTTTTTTTTTTTCACTCTCATGTTCTTCAGAGTGAGACATAAAACTAAAAACCTTGGAACTGCTTTAGGGCATCAGGTGTACATTCTTATAGACTTAGCATTTAAATAATTATCATAGCTATTTCATAAACTTATTCTAACAGAGCTATATTAGATATTGCTATCCCTACTTTACAAACTAAAGAAATTAAGCAGTTATCCAAAAAAAATACACATAGAAACATACCTAATAAGTAACAGTACTAGAATTTGAATCCAAGTCTTTTGGATTTCATGTTTTTGGCACCTCCCTTCTGTTTCCCTTCCAAGGAACTAAAGTTCTATCAAATCAAAACCTACATTTCTCATAATATTTTTCCTCTTAAGGTTGGCTTGAGATATGGGAATCTCCTCTTTGCTGGCAGATTTTTTTTTCTATTATATTTAAAACAGTAAAAAAAAAAAAAAAGTTCATAGTTGCCTAATAGAAAGTGAAATAACATTTTTAGTTTATAAATATAGCAGATGTTTCCCCTTTTACTCACTTTAAGAATGATTTACTTTCTCTCATATAAAGGTCCAGGATGCACTTTTATCAAAGGGAAATCCTTAAGATAGCTGAAAAGAATAGTATGTACTAATATACAGTTTTTAGTTCTTCCACAGAAAAGCAGAGGGTGCAAGGAGGGCCGGGATAGAGATTGTTTGAACAGCCAAGTGTTTACCTCTTTGTGCTTTTACCACTGTGTAATATCAGATAGAGGCAATACAGCCTATGGTTTTTTCTTTCTCTTGAAACATGCTTTTCACAGTCTGTAAATATTGAAGATGTCAGTGATAAATCTAAATAGATTAAAAGAGTTATTTTAGAATAAATGCTAGCCTTTTAATTATAAATGCAGCTCACCTCATAAGTAAATCCAAAGCTTAGCTCTTTTATTGTTGTTCTTTTAAGTGACAGAAGTACTGCATTTGAATTCTGCTGTACAGCTTTCAAAGTGGTTAATATTCTGGCCTAACCATTTCTATCAGTGCTATTTTCCATGACTATTCTGAGGTTTATTTAACCCAATCTTCTTACATTTGCTTACAGTGTTCCTCATAGTTAGCATGTCTTTCTCTTTCTCTGGCTCTTCAAATGCTACTGACCTTCAGGGTTCTGTTTAATTAATACTTTTTACAACATCTTCTAGAGTTTTCTAAATAACACCCATTTCTCCCTTTTCAGAATCCCCACACCACATAGTCAGGAGAACAATTTAGTACTTAATTAGAAATCATATACCATTTAATTCTTGAATATATATTAATTTCATCAAATAGCCTGTGTAACAACCATCCGCTGAAAAATTAACCAGAAGTTACTTGTTAACATTGCTTTTTGTTAAGTAATAGAAAGAAAGAAATTTCTAACACAGTTCTGCTTTCCCCCAGGAATGTTTTTATGGTGACATCATTCCAACATACTGTAGTCCAGGGGGCTGCAATCCATTCAATAATTGACAGTTGAAATCTTTCCAAATCAAGAAAGAAGGAAAATTAACTAGATTTGGGCATTTCAAAAAATAAATAACATAAACTAAAAACCATCTTTACTGATTTAACAGATATTTATGCACTTAGTTGAACCTGTATGCTAGGCCCCAGTGGGAACATGTCATGATGGCTGCCAAGAACACAGGCCTTGGTCCCTGGGCGTGGAAACAAATGAGAAGCAGCATCTCTGACTGCTGCATGAGGCGTGTTGAGCAGCCTGTGCTGTCTGTTCAAGTCTTGGTTGAATGACTGTGACCAGAGTTCTTAATAAAATGCAGATTACCTGTGTTTTTCTTTTAATATCGCTCAAGTAAAATTTTACTACGTAAGTAAATTATTTCTCTGTAAATTCTGTTTTGTTCTTGTTAAATAATATTACCTACTTAATTAATCATCTGGAGATGTACAAATAAGCATTTAAAAATTAATGCAGGAGGCTGACCAAAGAAAGTATGCCTTCTCCATAGAGAAAAGGGTTTGTTAGGAGAATTTTAATTTAGGCAGAAGCACAAATTACTTAGTAAGGAATGGCACTGATATCCAGATTGTGAGATGGTTGTCAACTTATCCTCTTTTCTAAAGATCCGTGTGAAGAATATATATAGTCACCTACCTGTGTTTTTATGCTCAGCTGCTTCAAATCACTGGACTTCACCAGGTAGTCTCAAGAGCCCTCTCAAATCTTGCATTCTAACTTTAAAATATATATGTTATGTAAATTATGTGCCTTTGAAAGTTCAAGTTTTATGGGGAGAATTATGTCATATGTTTACAGTTTAATATAGTTTGTTAGTATTTATCAAAATCAAGCAAAAGATAGACATTGAATTGGTCAGTTTAAATTTGTATATCTCCTGACTTTGCAGTTATACTTCTGTAATTTTTTTCCTGTAAATATATTCATGCATATATATGTATACAGTGTATAAAAATATTCATGTAGTATTAGCTTTAGCAACAAAAGTTTGGAAACAACGTAAATGTTCGTCAGTAATGGATAGCATTATAAATTGTGGTTCATGCATGGAATGGAACACTATGTAGCCATTAAAAAGAACAAGGAGGATTAGGGACTTCCCTGGTGGTCCATGGGTTAAGACTTTGCCTTGTAGTGCAGGGGGTGCAGGTTCAATCCCTGGTTGGGGAGCTAAGATCCCACATGCCTCATGGCCAAAAAGCCAAAACATGAAACAGAAGCAGTGTTTTAACAAATTCAATAAAGATTTTAAAATGGTCCACACACAAAAAAAAATCTTAAAAAAAAAAGGTGGATTTAAATATATTTAATCTGGAATTATTGCTAAGGCATATTAAGTGAAAAATGCACAGAATAGTACAGTATGCAGACATATTACCACTGGCAAAACATACATACCAAATAATGCATTCTCCATAGAGAAAGGAGTTTGTCCGGAGGGTTTTGATTTAGGCTAGAACACAAATTTCTTAGCAAAGTACATTTATTTCCTTGTACACACACACACGCCTGGACACACACATGTTTGTATGTGCATAGAAGGGTATTCTAAAACTAGTGATAGCCCTCAAGTGACCTGGAATAGGAATGAGAGGCAGGCTTTTCACCGTTTTTTTTTCTCTGCCTCTCTTTTTTTTTTTTTGTACTATTTAAAATTTGTACTTGACTTTTCATCCATACCCCTTTGTACTGTTAAAATTTTTGTTAGTTCAATTTTTAGTTTAAAAAGTAAGACTTTCATGACTTAATAGCACCAAGCCTGTAAAGTGAAACTAGTTTGTCCTAAGACAAAATTAAATGAGATAAAATAGTATATATTTAAACCATTTTTTTTCCTTTGGATAGGGATTGAGAAGATCCTTCACACTCAAGACTTCATAGCTGCAGAATATATTTCAGAACTTCAGTCAACCTTTGTGAAACCATAGCTCTAGAACTCTCATTGGCTATGTATCCGTGACCCTGAAAACTTCACAATTTGTTTTCTCCCTCTCTTCTGTTCCCGCCTTCTTGTCCTAGTGTCTATCCTACTTTACCGTTACTACAGATTGCCTATTCAGATTTAACCTCTTAGCTTAGGGCAGAAGAATCCTCTTAGCTTAGGGCAGTCCATTAATCAAGAGCAATCAACTTTTCCTGTTCATTTGCTTTCTTGTTAATTGAATCACCTAAGTCTCTTTTGGGAAGTTTCAACAATTTATGTTAATTTTTTAGATGATTAATAATCTTCAACTCTAGTATATTACTTAGTATTAGTCAAGAATGCTAGTTATCCACTAAATATGACAGTCATGACAGGTTCTAATAGGAAGTCAAAACTAATTGCTTATTGGATATATAAAAATATTATCTTAAAAACATAAACTAGAAAACTGGAATATATAATTTATAATTTCATTCATAGTGATGAAATGGGACTCATCCCATAAGTTAAACTAAATCATAATTATAGCCCACCTTATCCCCAAAATTAATTATTTATTTAAGAAATTAAAAGGTAGGAAGGGAGTCTGTTACTTCTACAGATATTAGGTAAGCTTTACTTGAGAAGCAACTTGAAGTATTAGACATGATAGAAAATGCAAAATACATGATAAGAAATGTGTGGCCAATACATGTGTGTAAACACTCAAAATGTATTTTTCTGCATATTTCCTATAGCAGCCTCCACCGTCAAATAAGTATATCAAATTTCAGTTCATTAAGGTTTCAAGAAAGTAATTAAGTGAAGTAATGAAATTCCTCCATGATCCTTTGAGCACTTTCCTAGAATGTAATTGAGAGGTGTAACACTTTTATACCCATTTATGGTTTTCTGATTTGCAGGTGTAGCAAGTAACACTATCCAGCCTACTCCACAGACTATTCCGGCCATTGATCCTGCACTTTTCAATACAGTTTCCCAGGGTAAGTCAGCTGTTTTATGAGATATAGTGTTTCTGCTGTTTGGGGGCGTTGTTTTGTACTTTTATCTTAGGAGTGCAGTGTATTTGAATGTCTAGGTAATTTGAAACACATTTCTTTGAATGCCTTTATTCACTAGATTCTCCAGTAAACCAAGATTGTTTCTTATTATCAAAAATACCTAAATCCAAAGGCATTCTCTCTTTCTTTTTAAATCTTTTCAACTTCTTTTTTTTTCCCCCACTTTGTTGTTCTGTTTGTTTAATTTGGTCATTCTTATTCAGAGTTTTCTTCATGTGTCTGCTGAGATTAGTCCTTTTATATTTAGAATGAAGATGTTGATTGATTATTTTCAGTAGATGTTATTGAATTTCCCCCGATACTATGTCTGCAGGTCTGTTTCTCACTTGATTTTTCTGTTCTCCCCTGTGAGTGGGAACAGGCCATTCAGCTTCCTCCTGCATCTCAGCCATGGATGAGATCTTTTCTTGGAGAGGGATGGCAAAGAGTGTACCACACATACCTTGTCCATCCTAGCTCTGTCCAGGAAGTTAATTCCACAGTTTTAGAGAGACATTCTCTATCTTTTTTGTCTAGGGTCTCATGTGAGAGATGGAAAGCCATTAAGGCTGAGGGTGTACAGGTATGCAGAGGTTGATAGAGGGGGGAAGGATGTGAAACTAGTGCAGATAATTGTTTTAGACTGACTCAGTAAAGATCCCCCCAGTCCCACTCCTCATACAGCTAGACCCTCTCTGAAGTTTCTCTGGATAGGCTCCCCAGTTGCCTCCTATATTACATGTTCTGAGTTGGGATTTTTTTTGACACTGTTTTATCTAACAGCATACCTTCACTTAATTTCTACTTTTCTAGAAGTTTCTTTAAATCTCTTGTCAATTATCCTTTCCAGTTTTTACACTCTTTTCTCTTCTCTGCTTTTCCTTCAGTTTTGGAATTTTATTTCGTTTTGTTTTACCTTATCATTTTAATATAGTTTCAGAAGGAAAAATAGTCAATTATGTATGCTTAGTCTACCATCTAGAACTAGAACCCTGGAATTCTTTACCCAACCAAACTGTCAGGTATGAAGGCAAAATAAATATTATTAAATATGTAAGGATTCTGAAGTTTTGCCTACCATACACCATTTCTAAGGAAGTTATCAGAAGAAGTTACTCCATCAAGAAAAGAATGATAACCAAGAAAAGAAATACGAGATATAAGAATTGGTGAAATTAATCTTAGGTCACCTAAAGAAAAAGTCCATTGACAGCTTTTCCATAGGCTTGAAAAGCAATTGCTCTAAAATTAGAACAGAAAATCAGAGCTCCCCTCCTTTAAGAAAAATCAAGTGGATTCTATGCAATACATAGAATAAGAAGCTGTAGACTGGGAAAGAAATGGATAAGAAGCTGTAGAATTCCTTTCCCAAGAAGAACGAAAAGATCCAAGAAAACATTTTAAATCGTACAAGTAGTTTCAAGTAAGAAGCAAACTGAAATATGCCATGATTTTGAGCAATAATAGAATTATGAAATATAAGAAAAGGGATTTTGTTTGACTTGGACACAAAGAACATTCTCCTTGCAATGGCATAGGCTTATCACAAACAGAATACTTTATTCAGGGCAGAATATAAATCAACACTGACAAGTGAAGGTAGAGAGATATTTCTGGAAGTTGAAAGGTGGAATAAAAGAAAGCTGTTATTAGGATGAGTGTCCAGAAGTGAAATGTTGTGATTTTTTTCTAGAGTTGATGGAATGAGAAGTAGAAGACAAAAGTAAGCAACTAAGAAATTTAAAAGCACTAATAAATTTAGAAGGAGACAGGGCAGGAGAGGAGGATAGTGAGATAAATTCTTTACCTTTCATAGCAGAGTGTCAGTAGATAAAGCCTAAAGACTGATAAATCAAGAAATGGTATAGGCTTATCAACTGGGGTTAGGGAAGTAACCTAGAGAAAACAAAAAATAGAAATAATTCAAAAGTGAAGTGGGCAGGGGCAAGGTAGATGACTTATTTAAGTGTATGAGTTATGTTAAGTTTATTCTACTTTTCCTGATTTTATTAAAAGCAGATAAGTTATAAAACCTAAAATCAAGAGCTGCAATGGCCTTTGAATCCTGAAAGGCCTAGTTTAAGAGTATGTGTATGGGGCTTCCCTGGTGGCACAGTGGTTGAGAGTCCGCCTGCTGATGCAGGGGATACGGGTTTGTGCCCCGGTCCGGGAAGATCCCACATGCCACGGAGCGGCTAGGCCCGTGAGCCATGGCCACTGAGCCTGCACATCCGGAGCCTGAGCTCCGCAACGGGAGAGGCCACAGCAGTGAGAGGCCCACGTACCGCAAAAAAAAAAGAGTCTGTGTATGTTTCATGGGGGAACACAGTGCTAAGGTAAGAAGAGTAAAGAAACTATAATAAACTAGCAAATTACCCAAGAACATAGTGGAAAATGTCTATTAGTAGACAGATAACCTGCCCAGTAAATACTATATTCCTCTGTTAAACTTGTTTTCCAGATTCCTCTCTACAGTCCCATGTACCTGTAAAAGCTCTCCCTAAAATATGATGTGAAAATATCAGAAGCAGACTAGACAGAACAGTGAAACAGAATAAAGAATCCAGAAATCAGGCCACACAGTATGGGAATTAAAATAATGACAAAAGTGGCATTTGGAACAGTGTGGCAAGAAAAACAAAACATCAAAACTGATGTTAGAAAAAATATATATTAGATACTATCCCCCAATTCCTGTATCTCATTTGGTTGTATCTTAACAGGTTAGACTAATGAAAAGTAATAAATTGCATACAGCAAAAGATTTCTTCTCCCCATTATATTGTTAAAATGCAACTAATAGACCAGGAGGAAATCAATACTTAAAAAAATAAAGAATTACTGTTCAGAGCATATATAAAGAGCTCCTGCAAATAAATAAATAAAACTTAATAGGGAAAAAAAACAGAGAAATAAACATAGGGAATGATTTGTATGCTGTTGGTGGGAATATAAATTGGTGAAGCCTTCTTCAGTAGCATTCTGTCACTGTCAGAATTGCAAATTTTTTTTGACTCAGCTATTCCACTTTTGGGAATCTATCTTAGAGAAATATTTAGACATGAGCACAAAATGTATTTACAAGGGTATTTTATTTCAGCATCACTTGTATTAGTAGAAAACAATTTTAAATGTCTATTAATGAGAAATTATGGCTCATCTGTCCTATGGAATACTGTGCACATATTAAAAAAGGTTAAATACTTTTATAGTGAATTTGTGGCTCACTCTGAAGAGGAGAATGGAATTGGGAAGGTAGGTATTTGAAGTTCAGTATTTACTTTTTTAACTTGTATATACCTGATAGTATTAGAGTGCGAATAACAACTTACTGCTTAAAGGTTTTTTAAAAATTAAATAGAATATATGAAAAATATTTAGTATGGTTCGTGACATAATAATATTCTGCCTCTAATCATTGCTGTTGCCATTATTAAGTGATGTGTCCTGGCGATGCCTGGATTTAAGGGGTCAGTACTGTACTTTATATTTACCTCCAAGATTTACTTCAGGGAATCAGATGATTCCCATAAGATTTTTGCCTATGCTTTCCATTCAAGTCAGAGGATAATTGAGTACACTAGGATCAGATTATCCAAGGTCCTTCACATGCATTTCTAGTTAAGTAGGAAAAAATCTCTAAAGACCCATTTCGGAAATATTTACAATTAAGTATTCCATCTTCTGCCAAGGTTAGATAAATCAACCTTGGAAATAGATGCTTCTAGCAACTGAGCATGCAGGGATTTCTCTTTATACCAAATAATGTTACTTTTGATCCAGTGCTGACCCAGGCTCTTTCCCCCGGAATAGAGAACTTAACTGATGGCTCTACCTCTCCTCTGCCCGGTTCTTGTCCTGCCCTATGAAGGGGAGAAGCAGCTCTGTGATAAAGACAGTCTTCGTGAAGGCATCTGGAACTTATAAGCACAGATTTCAAAAAAGAGATATTATATTAAATTAGACAACTTCTCTAATTCTTTTTTTTTTTTTAACGGTTGGATTAGCTGTATGTGATCTTTCTTTTTTCTAATTCTTTAAACACCTTTTAGGTCCACAGTGTGCTCTCTCTGGTTCTGATTATGGCTTCTGGTAAATTTTAATGATAGGAAAAAAAACAGCTTTCATTTAGGTGCATTAAGTAATAGTTACTATTTTGAATATAAAATCAGAGAAACTGAAATTGAATAGTTGTTCTCTTCCTAAAATGTGTTTTCCTTTGTTATGTCTTTTTTACTTTCTCTATTTAGTTTTTAAATGCTAATTTAAAAGAATCCTAACTAGGAAGCAAATTTTATTTAATTTAAAATTTTAATTCATGTGTTTTATTATTAATGACTTATAGATAATATTTTTAAAGGAAAGAAAGCTTGAAATATTACAAAATAGCAAAAGTAACTATTTGACATGGCTTTTTAAGTTCTTTATATATTTATATATATATTATATATTTATATAGAATATTTTTATATATTCTACATAAATATATATTTACTTATAAATATTTATATATTTAATTGGTAAAAATAAATCTTAACATCTATATAAATTTGTAAATTACATTTTGCATCTAAATCTAAGTTGGTTCTTATCATCTAGTTATTACATTTTATAAGATAGTTACATAATTTGTCATACATGCTGTAAGCTATATATTATGTATCTATAATTATAGTTTTCTAAGATATTCATTTTATAAATATTGAAATTGTTATACCATAAAAAATGCAATATTTTTGTTTTTAAATAGTTTTATCACTAGTAGATAAGTTTATAAAAACTAAAATAGTAACGGAGTTCTTACTACTATACACATTTTTATCTTATTAATAAATAAGTGATATGTCAGCAAAACAGTGTTAAAGCTGATGCTGTAAAAAATAAAATTAGTCCTGAGCATTAGGGCTTTCCTCCAGAAAGTCCAGTAAATTCTGGATAGATGTCTTACATATTTAAACATTGCCTGGAGATAGAAGAATAGACTATTAAAGCACAAAATGAGTAGTATTAAGGTAAACTTAATTTTCATAGATGTCTCACTCACCTAGATAATATGTCTCACTCACCTAGATAATAGTACACATCTAGGTGACTAGAGCCTCTCAATATACTTTGAAAAAACATTGATGAATCTTTCAGTAAAAAAAATAAGAAGTGTGCCTGACTAAATTGTCAAAAGAACTGCAGGACAGTTGTTTTTTAGGTTTAATGGGTAAGAAATGCCAAGTCACTACAATACTAAAAATAGAACTGTGGAGAAACTGTTTTTTGTTTTTTAAATATATAATTACATTTTACTAGTTTATTCATTTGTATTTCTTACGTTTAGGCAAGACCAGAATTCAGGGAAATTAAAATAAGTTCTGTTAAAATTGGAATGTGTAATCTCTGATTCACAACAGTAAGGACCAACTCTTAATATAAGCTTTAATAATATTAATTCAACAAATATTTGAAGGCTTTGTATGTGTAACACACTGGGCTAGTTACTATATGTAGATGTCTAAGTGCATTATCTTAAAATCTGAAATTTAATCAATGTTTAATTCTATGTGAACTTTTATTCCTTTTAAAATGTGGGAAAGAATTTAAAGTACAGACAGCTTTTTTATATTCCTTTGTTGAAGTTATTCAGCACTTACACTGGGCTAGAAACTTTAGGATACATTGTTTCAGTATTCTTTTTTGAAAATTTTTAGAAAATAATAATTTGGATAAGAATTTAGTATCAGAGTATCTGGAATTGCTAAATACTTTGAAGTCCTTGCCTAGGGAATGTCAAAGTTTTCATTTAATGCTGTACTATCTGGCAAAATTAAAAGCAACTAAAAAAAGTAATTATATTTATAACTACAAGCTTATAAACAGGATCAAAATATATGTTCATTTAGAAACAGAATCGAAATATATTATCTTTTCGTTATATTGTATGCCCCCAGCCTTCTGACCAGTTCTCCTTAGAGTCCTCATAAAAATTTCTAAAGAAAATTGTATTTATTTCCAAAGATAAGACACAAAGTCAGTTTTAATTTCACCTTTAGAAATATATATTCAAGTATATTCAAATCTTAGATTAAATGAAATGTTTTCAGTGTGTTTTTTTAACCCAAATTATTTAGTTGGGCTCATCCATATCAATCATAGTGTAACTAGAAAACTTGCTGGAAAAAATTTTGGACAAATAATTGGTAAGGGTTGTTTACATGTTTAAAAATTGTGTAGTGTAATGATATGTCTTAGTTAAACCGTAGAGTTTTGTATATGGACAGCACAAAAATGCAAACTATTTTCTTGCTTAAAAAAAGTTAGATGACTTATGTAATTTTTTAACATAAAGTTTGTCATTTAATTTTTTTTTTGAGTTATATTTATATTCTAGTTCAAATGAGGGTTGAATGGTTTAGTCTGTGTGTATTTATTGTTCCATGAAGAGAGTCTCAGCAATTCTAACATACACACCAAAGCAATTTTCCTTGTTTTATACAGAATATGATTTTTTTTGCAGTTAATTTGCCAAAATATAAAGGCTTCCAGTTTATGACTTCTGGTAGGAAAATCTTGCTCATATAAGTTGTTATGTATTGACATCTGTATGGTTTATATTAGTAATTTAAAAATTTAAAAGCATAAAGAAACTATTCAAATACAACTGGGGATTGGGGAAAACAACCCTCAATTTTTAATATAACCTTAAACATTTTCTGTAATCTTGAATATAAGCATTTACCTAGCCTAAAAGAACGCTTCCTATATTCTTTATAAATATCTTAATTACTCTGTATTTCTCTTAGGAGATATCCGACTAACACCAGAGGACTTTGCTAGAGCTCAGAAATACTGCAAATATGCTGGCAGTGCTTTGCAGTATGAAGATGTCAGCACTGCAGTGCAGAATCTACAGAAGGCCCTCAAGTTACTGACTACAGGCAGAGAATGAAGCCTTTGTACAACATCCATGCATTTTTGGCTTAAAGAACTAACAGTCCACTACTCTATCTTCAGCCTATCAGGAGCATATTTTAAGGAAGACTTCAGTTCCATTGACTATAACAATGGAATCTGTGTCTGTGTATCAGATTCCTGTTGAAGCATTCATCAGCAGCCTCAACCAGTTTTCATTGTCCATTTAGTGGATTCAGTAGTCTCTGGGTGTATAGGGCTGATGTGAGCAAGGTCCTAAAAATGCCCATTTGAACCCTGCTTGTTCAAAAAATGAGAACACACTTCTATAAAATGTATTGGGAATTAGCTTTGTATCTTAATCTACGTAAATTAAGGAATTTTTTAATCTATAATTTGGACAAACAGACCATATTACTTTGCTATAAAATTCTAAATTTAACTTTTAATAAAGATTGCCAGAATATTCTAGAAATGTTTTTGTTTTCCTCAGGACTTCTGAAACAGATACGAACATCCTAAACTGTTGAATCTGAAAGAGATTATGTTCAAATTTCAATTTATATTCATATTAAATATAGCTACATTAAAAGTTAAAATGTTCATGGAAGGAAATGTAACAAGGTAAAGAGGTAGAATCAGTTTTAGACGTAAGAGTAATGTTGGTTGCTCAACTGTTTTTCCTTATTCATTGACGCTTAAGGTGAATTGGTATTTGCTTCCTAGGCAGTTTGACTGCATGTGTTAGAGAATGAAAACAAGACATTTGTAATAATGCCTGGAAACTTGGTGCTTTGAGTTAAGGTTCTCCTCTGCTGCTATGGAATGGATTCCATAGAGTGAATAGTTATGAATGATGCAGAAGATTATAAAAACATAGACTCTCAGTTGTTAAGTTTATAAGTTATGTGGGAATTATGGACTTCCTATGTCACCTGCATTTGTGCTGTTTAAAAAATAAATACAAGGATTCTTTTAACTAATTCAGTTTATCACAGAGCCAAATGTCTGTTTTGCATGCTAAAATTGTCACTTTTCTAAAGTCATTATTTTTAGTTATAAGAATGTAAAGAGAGAGAAATTTGGCAGATTTACTTAAATTATCTGGTCCATTTCATTCATTCCACTAATATTGGGAATCTTTTAACATAGGGGTCAGCAAACTATGGTCCATGGGCTGGCCATTTGTGTAAATAAAGTTTTATTGAAACCAAATAATAGCCATTTATTTATGTTTTGTGTTTGGTTGCTTTCCATGATAGCAGAATTATATGGCCTGCAAGTCTAAAATATGTACTACTTGGCCCTTTAAGGAAAAGTTTGCTGACCCCTGTTCTGACAGTCTGTTTGAAAGAAAATGAATCATTATCTCATAATCTCTTATGTCCTCCTATTTTTCTTTGCATAAGTGTAATGTTATTTATATAGAGTTCCATAGAATGAATATTGACAGAATAAACTGTTCTAAATTATTGCAAAAGCAAGCCCCCCAAAAACATACCTCCTGAAAAACATTTTCATATCTTTCACAGCTGAATTCTTAAAACATTTGCAGGGTTCAACATTTGCATCTGGAGTTCCAGGACTCTGATATAGTTCTATAGAAGTTTATTGAAGTAGAAAAATGACTAGGGTGATATTTCATGTCATAAAAGATAAATGTAAAATACAGTTCAGCAAATTTTAATTCAAATCCTAACATGTCTGGCCACTAGAAAGAAAACTGTCACCTCTCATTTCACACCGTACCTGTTGCTCCCAGTTGGGAGAGCACATGGAGGGGAGAAGATGCTGTGGAAACCACGGAGTCCACTGAGAAGTGAGCTGTGATGTAGCAGAAATCCCAGTTGTTTTGTGGCCCATTACTTTAAAATGCTTTCTTGCATGAAGGGATTGAACTATAAAGATTTTTTAGCTTTCATCTGCTATAAAATCTGACAGGAGAAAGTTAGAAATTTTCTGATGTAACACTAGGGTAAATAGTTTTCATTTGGTCAGTCAACATGTATTTATTGAGCAGCTACTATGTGCCTGGTATTGTCCTTTGCATGAGGAAACAGCAGAAAACAAGAAAAAGAAATCCCTGCCTCATAGAGTTTTATTCTAATGGGAAGGAAACGGACAAACTTAATAAAAAGTATATCATATATTCTATTCAACCAGTGGTTTTGAACATGTAATTGTTAGAAATGTAAATCTCAGACCCTACCCCAGTCCTACCCAATCAGAAATTCCAAGGGTGGGGCCCAGCCTTCTGAGATTTAAGAAACACTTTACAAAACACTTCTTGTAATCTGGTGGTCCCTCAAGTCAGTGGTTTAGCCCTACTCCCATAGGAAAGATTGAGAGTCTGGGAGGAAGATTCGCCTGAAGTGTGCCTGGACGCCCAGCATCAGTGTCACGTGGGATGGGAATCACACTTCAGGAACTTCTGTATTAGACAGTGATAAATGCTCTGGAGAAAACCACAGTATGGGATAGGAAATGCTTGGGTGTGTGTGGACCTGTGCACATTTAAATAGGATGGAATAAGCCTCACTGAGGTGACAGTTGAGTGAAAAGGGAAAGGGAGGAAGAGTATTCGTGGCAGAGGGAGGTCGACAGAGGAGGGAAGAGGGGATAAGTGAGGAACGCTGGTGAAGGAGCGAGAAGCTCAGGATTACACAGGCTTTTTGTAAAACACTAAGCTTTTCCTCTGAGCAAGATAGGGAGCCACTCAAAGGTTTTGAACAAAAGAGTAGCCACAACTTTTAAAAGGATCATATTGGCTACTGTGTTGAGACAAGACCATAAGGTGGGCAAGGGTGGAAGCTAGGAGAGGAGTTAAAGAGTATTGCAACAATTCAAGGTGCAGTGTTATGATGGCTTAGATCAGGAGTAGAAGTGGAGGTTATACAGTGTAGTGGGTTTCTGTAGAGCCACAGTATTTCTGATAAACCGGATCTGAGGTATGAGCATAGAAGGAGTGAAGGTTGACTCCCCAAATTTAACTTGAACGCTTAGAAGGAGCAAGTAGTCATTAATTGCAGTGGGGAAAGTCGCAGAATTATGCTGACATTTAGGCTGAAGTACAGTGTTCCCAAGTTCTGGTGAGCATCCCAGTAAAACTATTTGATAATACTGTTTTGTCAATACAGACAGAGGAGGAAGAAGAAAAGATAAGTTCTGTCTACAGTGATTGTCACAGACATCTCACCAAATCACTGCTGAACTGGACCTAGAAGCCAAGAACGGTTCCCAAGGTTATGGTCAAGGAAGTTTGCAGGCTTCAAGATTACACCCATGAAAAAGACCCCAGTTACAGGTCTTGAAAATTAACATCCTAGTATTCATAGAATTTATTTATATATAACTTGTACTTCTAGAAATGTGACGTCACTGTGTATGGATTAAGAAATGGTTGTATACTGTCCTTTCTAAAGAAACTTAAATCCTAATAGCATTGTTACAATTATCTTCAACTTGAAAACAACAATAACTGACTCAGGGTTGAATGTTTTTGGTGATCTGCACGGCTTTCTCTACCCATCCCCATTTTTTTTTAACTTTACTCATTTTATGTTCCAAAGCAATTGGATCAGATCATCTAGTTTGGACAGTACATAAACCTCCACCAGTAGAAAAGTTCTATTTTCAAGAGATCACAGAATTTTAAGGCACCCCTCATATGGAAATATGCTCACCTGGTTCGTTGTAATCTTTGATGTCCATATGGGATTCTGAGACTAAAAGCTCATTTAATGGAGTATACTTAAGTAGGACTAATTTCAACTAAGTGATACTTTAATAATAGTAAATATAGTAACTAACATTTGAGTGTTTACTAAATGTCAGGCACTATTCTGAGTATTTTACATGTATTCATTTAATCTTGCCAGCGATCCTGAGAGGTGGGTCCTACCATTGGTCCCCGTTTACAGATGAGACAACCACAGGATAATAAATTTGCCTGAGGCTACACAGCTAATATTGAAATTTTCTAAGCTCAGGCTGCCTATTTCAGGCAATAATATTATCATCCATGTAGGTAAAGGATCAGTTAAATTATTGTGAGAATGAGGTGTTATCAAGGTCACTGGACAATTCCTTTTATTAGTGGGACGTGTAGCAACTAGATTTTTTTGTTATCTGGACAATATGTTCCAATTAACTGTGGGTGCTAGGCAGTGAATACAGGGCATGATCACACACGCTGGAGCCATGGCCTGATAGCAAATGGAGTTTGTGTCCAGAGAGAAAATAGGCAGATTTGAATGACTGGTGCAATGGATTAATATGTCATCTGGAGAGAGTTCCACATCACTACGGAGTCCTGGGTTTCCCAGACACACCTGTCTTTTTCTCTTTATTTTAAACAACATAACTGTTTTTCCTAATTATGTAGCTGTCACAGGACTTCAAAATAACAGTAACGTTTATAATTAGTTATTTCTTTAAATTAAATTTTTGCCCAAAAGTATGAGACAAGAACACCTATCCCTTAACTTTAGATATCCCTTAAAATTGCGGGGAAAAGAAATGATTGCATAACAATAATCCATGAATATAACTTCCTGGAGAACTATCTTCATAGTGAGCAATATTGGGAGATTTTGTAAAAATGTTAGTATCATCCATTTGTTGAAAAATATGAATATGTATTGAGCGTCTACCATAAATTAAAGTTTAACGTGATAGTGCTGTACCGTATGAGAGGTTATGTAGGAGACACAGTCATTCTTCCTGCAGAAAGTCAGGGAAGGCCTGGGAAAAGGGATCGACCTGCAGGTTTGCCAGAGAGAGAAGCAGGGAGAACTTAGCAAAAATAAAACGTGATCAAAAACATGGAGAAAAAAATGTTAGAAATTCAGGGAATTTGAGGAATTTAGTGTTGCTGTGGCAGATGGCTTATCAAGACCAAGAATTACAAATGTGAGATTGCATACGTGGGAAGATGTTATGGACTAAATAGTCTCCCCCCGAAACTTCACAGGTTGAAGCCCTACCTCCCAATGTGACTATATTTGGATATAGGACCTTTGGGGAGGTAATTAAGGTTAAATGAGGTCATAAGGGTGGGACCCTAAGTCCATAGGGCTGGTGTTATTGGAAATAAGAGATGCCAGAGTTCTCTCCATGGTCACGCGAGGGCACAATGAGAAGGCGGCCACCTACAAGCCAGAAAAAATGAACTCACCAGAACCCCACCCTGTTGGCACCTTGATCTTGGACTTCCAACCTAAATTTCTCACAGTTTAAGGCTTTGATCGCCTCAGATATGCTCCTAACATATTGGTTGCTTGCTTTATATTGGTAAACCATCAAGTTAGTTTTGTCTTTTTGACCCCTCAGCTGTGTTATTTTGTGTTGTGATAAAGGAGCCATTCAAAGTCCCTTGAGAAAGAAGAAGAATTTAGATTTGTCTATTGTGCTGTGCTTTTATACTTTTTTTTTTTTTTTGGCTGCGTTCGGTCTTCGTTGCTGCGTGCGGGCTTTCTCTAGTTGCAGCGAGCAGGGTCTACTCTTTGTTGTGGTGCACGGGCTTCTCATTGCAGTGGCTTCTCTTGTTGCAGAACACGGGCTGTAGGACGCACGGGCTTCAGTAGTTGCAACATGCGGGCTCAGTAGTTGCAGACCCTAGAGCACATGCTCAGTAGTTGTGGCACACGGGCTTAGTTGCTCCGTGGCATGTGGGATCTTCCTGGACCAGGGATCGAACCCGTGTTCCCTAAATTGGCAGGTGGATTCTTAACCACTGCACCACCAAGGGAGTCCCTATACTATTTTATATAAAACTAATAATACCCCTCTAACAACCATAACTTGGCAAAATTACTATTTACATCTTCACCTTATATATCATGTAAGTTAAATATATATATAGATAGATCATTAGATGCTAAGTATGGTGAGAGCTATTTATATATCTGTGAATCCCTAGTATTTCACATGATGTCTGTTGCATATTAAGTATCCCTAACTGGCAAAATTAATAGATGAATGGGTGGAAGAATAAAGATATTATACTGAACTCATAAAATAAATGTTAATTGTGTTCAGAAACCTCAAATATTGTGTTCAAAGTTCTCAAATATTGAAGTGTAAGATAAATTTATAAGGATAATTACATCCAAATGTTCTGAAATCATTTGTTAATCATTGCTATCTAAGAAACCCTCATTCCACAATATCAGAATATTGGAATATTGGTAGAATCCATCTATACCACCCAGTAAGTCTTGATTACTAATTCAAATACGTGGTTCTTTGTTGAAAACATGAAGGATAACAGTGACTTAGATATGCTCAGAACATTCTTATCATATATACTAATAACATCTTTGTAACAACATACATGTTCCCTGCTGGCAGCTTATAGGTTCTCAGTCTATCTGTACTCTAGCAGAAATTAACATGTTCAAGCCCATTGGAGTTATTTGACAAAAAATCCTCTGTCTTAAAAGTAGGGGGAAAAAAATACTCAGGCCACAGTGAAAATTGGAAATAATTGTGGTGTCTGAGGAAATTGTAACTGAAAGATTGTTTTTACAGATGAATGGGCAAATAAAAGTTTAAAATTTTAGAAGCAGCCACTGAGACCTGAACATTTTGAGAAAAGTCAGAACTCATTTGAATTTTTTTTCTCAGTATATACTACTTTATTCTACCCACTGCTCCAAAGACAAGCAACTGAAGAAAAGGTGTGGAGATTATAAAACCACGGGCAAAGGGTGATATAATGCAAAGTGTTCTATTCTGAGTCAGGTAACCGTGGTTCCAGTACCCTTGTTGCTGTAATCTTTTCTGCCCATTGACTAGAGAAAATTTACCCTCCCTGACCTTCCTCTGAGCATTAGTCGTCCCACATATAACATAAGCAGCTTGGTTTAGATATCTAATGTCCTTTAAAGATCTAAGATTCCTTAAGTCTCTGACTACTCCATAGATTTCTGTAGGCAAATTTTGAGGTTAGGTCAGTGGTCCTTGAATCAGTCTTCATTTGAACTAGACACATTATACCATGTTTTCAAAACTTAAATTCTGACATCCATCCTATTTAATGAATAAATATCCCCTGAATATCTTATATTAATATGCCAAGAATTCAGTAAATAAATACTTTTGAACAAAGTTGAAACCAAGGACCAAGGCAGCAAAATAATTGTTCCTTTGGGCAGGGAATTTTCTACTGCCAATGCAAAGATTGCCAGTGAGCAAAAATCTGACAAAGAATATTACCAGGGACAAAGAGAGTCATTTCATAATGAAAAAGTGGTCAGTTAATCGAGAGGGCATAACAATCCTAAAGGTTTATGTACTTACTAACAGAGCTTCAAAATACATGAAGCAAAAACTAGTATAATTTCAAGGAGAAATAGAAAAATTCAGAATTATAATTGGGGACTTTAATAGCCATCTTATTAATTGATGGAACAATAAGAAAATATGACCCTTAAAATTGGTCTATGACCCTGAATAAAACCAATGTATCTTTTTTTTCTTTTTGCAGTGGGTTTTGTTTGCTCTTCTTCTTTTGTAATGACTCCTACATAGGATGATATGAGAATAATCTTCTGACCCTGTTTGTCAAAATTGGAGGTTTTATTTCTACATGTGTGAAGACTGCAAGCAATATGTCTGCTTTTTTTGATGCTGAATTTAAAGGGAAACGCATGGGTGTGCTAAGTTATTTACAAATGAGTATATATACTTACTGAGAGTGTGTATATATATATATACTTATTCTTTTTGTAATATTGTCTTGAGATACTGTCTATAAACATCCCCTGATTTTCTATGTATTTCCAAATGTCTGCCAGCCAAGCAGCATAGAAAGTATTTCTTCCAAGTCACTATTACGAAAGCTCTCTAATTCTTTATTTATTGGTACCATTTATGAGAAAACTCTCAATGTCACAGGTAGAATAACATAGAAGATCCTGTTAAATAAATGTGTTGTGTTTGTGTATATGTAATTATATTTATATTATATAAATTACATATATTACATATGTATATATAATTAATCTGAGAGCTTCTACTATAGTGACTTGGAATAAATTTTTTCCAAGCTGCTTGGTTGGCAGACTTTTGAAAACACTTAGAAAGTCAGGAGATGTTTATAAACAGTGTCTTAAGACAATACTGGAAAAAGAATGAAATTGCTTCACGAATGACAGTAATCCTTTTGAAAATTATTTTTAGAATTATGTGGAACAAAAAGCAAAGAAAATCATAAATAATTTATTTTCTACTATAATTTCCTCATCTGCTATGACTGGAGGTGCATTTTCGTTCCTACCGTACTGGGTAGTTATTTCTCCTCAAAATGGAGTGCAAGAGATGATCCAAACATTTCTAATGAATGATCTTTGAGCTGATGAACAGATACTGCAGGTTTTCAATCTACTTCAGTTCAACAAACTTTGCTTAAGAAGTTGCAAAGTGGTCTTCCCTGGTGGCGCAGTGGTTGAGAGTCCACTTGCCGATGCAGGGGACACGGGTTCGTGCCCCAGTCCGGGAAGATCTCACATGCCGCGGAGCGGCTAGGTCCGTGAGCCGTGCCCGGAGCCTGTGCCCGCTCTGCAGCATGTGGGATCTTCGCGGACACGGGCACGAACCCGTGTCCCCCGCATCGGCGGGCGGACTCTCAACCACTGCGCCACCAGGGAAGCCCTAGATTCTCTTTTTTTAAAGAATGCATGTGAGTAGATGGAGACCACCTAGATAACCCAGGATCCCCTCCCCACCTCAAGGTCCTTAAGTTTAATCACATCTGCAAAGTCCTTTTTGCCCTGTAAGGTAACATATTCACAGGTTCTGGGGATTAGAGCTTGGGGATCCTGGGGACCATTATTCTACATAATTAGGATTATGGATGAAATAATTATGTGGAAATCAGTAATAAAAATATATTAAAAAGCCAAACTTGTCCTATAATAATGTGTATTTAATAACAAGATCTAGAACAGGTCTACTAATGTCCATAAATTCAAAATAGCGGTGAGTGTAGATGATTTTTCAATGTATCAGTAACAACTGCAATGACTGTGATGAGGTATGAAAATATCTGTAATTTTTATTGGTAACAGAGTCACTGGAATTGCTCATACCACTGTGGTTTGTTGTTTATATTTATATTTACAAAGAATGGTAAATTTCAGCTAGAAGTTAAAACAGTAAATATGTTTTTTTTCTCAATCAAGGGACCTTTTTCTCTCTCACTGATTTGGCATTTTATCATACATTGCCTTGAGATGTTATATATCTTTCATGCGTATGTTTCTTACCACCCTGATGAGCTTGGATCTCTATAAATAAAGTAATACACATCTCTGTTCCTCAGTGGAGCTTTGAGAGCTTTTAAGAGTAGTAATGGGTGAATATGTATGAAGTGATTGACCAGTTAATCAATTAATGATTCAAACTGTATTTACATACATATTTAGGTGAAAATGACAAATTTCAAGAATTGTGCTTAGTCTTTTTGAGCTAGTCCTCAGAACAAGATCTATTATATGAAAAGATTCTTGCTCTGAAAGTTGGAGTTTCTTCTTTTTTCCTCTTTCACTAATCAGTTTTGTGATACTGATCAAGTAAATGCATCTCTCCTGGGTCTCAATTCCATCCTTAGTAAAAATGGAAGGATTGGATTAGATCACCTCTAGGGGACCTCTACCGTCTTTAAGAGTTTGTGAATCAAAGAGTTTATATCACCTTCATCAACATTATTAAAGCTTTTAACACTTCATTAGGACTGAATTCAAGTTTCTAGTATTATTCAGCTTCCTCAAGTAGTTTAAGAATTGAAATGCCGGACTTCCCTAGTGGCGCAGTGGTTGAGAGTCCGCCTGCCAATGCGGGGGACACGGGTTCGTGCCCCAGTCCGCGAAGATCCCACATGCTGCAGAGCAGCTGGGCCCGTGAGCCATGGACGCTGAGCCTGTGCTCCGCAACTGGAGAGGCCACAACAGTGAGGCCCGCATACCGAAAAAAACAACAAAACAAAGTAAAATAAATAAATAAAAATAAAAAAAGAGAATCTTTCCCAGTAGTAGTGAAAAAGGGGGACATGAAAAGAACTTGATTTGCCTTTGCAGGCAAATTGAAAGATGAGGAAAGGGAAGATGAGAAAAGGGAGCCATGAGCCAAGGAATGTGGATGGCCTCTAGGAACTGGAAGAGGCTACGAAACAGATTCTGCCCTAGATACTCCAAAGAGGAACACAGCCCTGTTAGCACCTTAATTTTAGCCCAGTAAGACTTCTATCAGACTTCTGATCTTCAGAACTGTTGGATAATAAATTTGTGCTGTTTAAGCCACTAAGTTTGTGGTAAGTAGTTATGGCAGCAATAGAAATCTAGTATATTATTTATATTATTCATTTAAAATATTATTCTGAGAACTTCACCAAAGATGTTCATGCACAAGTACAGGTTAAAAACCTTGCCTAGTAGTAGTGTCTGTTGCTACAATTAAAAGGAAAACCTTAGGTAATCTGACATTGACATCAGTCAATGTCTACTGGGACCCCAAAGGTAAATATATATATATATTTTTGACAATGGTCCAAATGTTCCAGTAAATATTTTTGTAGCAAAATCACAAGCACAGTTCTCCTTCAGACTTGGCTTTTTCTCAGTACTTTTCTTTCTCAGTGGTTCTTATTTTTTCTGGCTTCCACCATTTCCGTGTCTGGATTACATTCACATATGAAACTCATTCATGCAGGAATGAGAGCCAAGGGAAGAGTGATTTTAATTCCTTTAATTGACATTGTTACTTTACAGGCTTCCAAATGAACCCAGCAGCTACTAAAATATCATGCAGGGAATTGTTGTAAAAAAATGAAAATCCAATAAAGAGGACATGTGCCAAAGGAGATGTGTTTCCCATTCCCAGTAGTGATAGGGTCTCTGATGATTCCTTTGTTGGAATTCTGGGGGTCTGTTTCTAATCCTGGTATAAAATGTTGATGCCAAAATGACTTTAAAAAGTGTTTCCATTTTCCTACTTGTTAAGTGTAAATAAGCACCTTTTGAATTATCTTGTTAATTAAAATTGATAATGATATTTGTGTTCTGTAAAGTTCTAGGGAAATGCCTGGTACAATTTTACTGGTGCCATTCTTATCTGTTGCTTTGGAGTCTATCAGAAAAAAAAGAAATTCTTATTCCAAAAGACTTGTTTCTTCCCTTACGTAAAACTACACCATGTAAAAAGCAACAAGTATACCTATGTCAACAGCAGCATCATTTGTCTGCTGCTGGTTAAAACTTACAAAACACTTATCAGCACAACCTCCATATGCTCTTGTAACAAGCAGTCTTGTTAAATGTGTACTTGTGGGTATTTAAAAAAATTTTAATTAAAACCGTCAATGCAAACATTATAAAATTGTAAATCACTGATCAATTTGCTTTTGAAAATATACATAGAGTAATCTAATCATTACTTCCCAGGACTCACTTCTTTGGGTAATGAAAGACAGACACGCTAGTTTTGTTGAAGTCAAGAACATACAGTGTATAATAAAGTATAATATCTGGGCCTTGGACAAAATGGAATGCCAAAACTGTAATGTTGCCAGCTTTCCACTGCGCAAGGTCTAAGTTAAGTGATACATCTTCTTTCCGTACTTTATGAACCTTGATGCATTTTCAGGAATTCAAAACTAATATTTCTCATTAATAGAGATGCACATTCTGCCTCAGGTACAGAAAGTTGTGTTAAATGACATCTATTATCACATGGGAGATTTTCAGAATGTCTTGCAGGGAGTTTTCTAAAATGTAGAAAAAGTAAAGTGATGCTAAAATGCAGCTGAAAAATCAATAAACATTTAAGTTGTGCTTCCTAAAGTTTGGACTTACTTTTTCACTAAAGCAATTGTATATTCTCACATCTGAAAAATATCTCACATCTTTAATAGCAACCCTCAACTGAGACCAGCATTTTATTGGTATTGTCATATAACTAAAAACTTCCTAAATGCTGGGCATTGTATGGTAAGTGGTGACAAAAGAGAGGAAATACCTATTGGAGATGCAAACAGCACTTGACCGTTCTGATTTTTTAAATTAATTTTAATATAGTAGAAAATAGCATACTACGAAAAGCAGACAAGGAGCCTCAAGAAAAAAAAATATAGGCCAATATCACTGATAAACATGGATGCAAAAATTCTCATCAAAATATCAACAAACTGAATTCAATTAAAAATATCATACACCTTGATCAAGTGGGATTTATTCCAGGGATGCAAGAATGGTTCAATATTCACAAATCAGTCAATGTGATACACAACGTTAACAAAATGAAGGACAAAAATCATATGATCATCTCTATAGGTGCAGAGAAAGCATTTGACAAAATTCAATATCCATTTATGAAAAAAACTCTCAACAAAGAAGGTATAGAGACAATGTACCTCCACATAATAAAGGCCATATATAACAAGCCCAGAGCCAACATCACAATCAATGGTAAAAAAGTTGAAACCTGTTCTTCTAAGATCAGGAACAAAACAAGGATGCCCACTCTAGCCACTTTTTTTCAACATAGTATTGCAAGTGGTGAGTGATGGGCCCAGGCTGCTTCTGTCTTGTGGCTCTCTCATCCCCCAGAGGCTTTTTATCATCAATATACAGCTGGAGGAATGGGGAAAAGAACTTGGCGGTGATACACCCTCTTCTTAAAAGTTTTTCCCCAGAAGTTGTACACATCATTTCCACTCAAATTCTATTGAAAGAATTTGTCACATGACCACACCTAACTGCAAAGGAGGATGACAAATGCAGTATAGCTATGTGCCCAGGAGGAAGAGGAATCAGATTTTGCGAACAAACTCTAGTATTCAAATCATCGTAGGTTGATTTTCACAGATATGAGATGTATACCTTCTTATTTTGGAAAAATAACTCATTCTCAGTGGGAAAAATAATCCAACATATTAGGAAAGAACAAAGTAGTAAGTGAAAAACCACCTCAAGCCCCAGAGATAACCACTGTAAACATTTTGATAAATATGCTCCCTTTCTACACGATTATATATTTGTAAGATCTTTATATCATGTAATACCACTCGGAATTCTATATCCTGATTCTTTTTATTTAGCAATATCTATTATATTTTTTCACATCACCACAATAAAAGTATATGTCATCAATTGTAGTGCAACATAGTACTCAATTTTATGTTTGTCATAATTTAATTAATATCTTCCCTGTCTGCTGTTATAATTGACAATTATTCAACAAACATAAATGTGGGTATATCTTTTGCCATTTAGGTGTTTATTTGGGGGATAGATATTTATGTGAGTAGGATTGCTGGATCAAAGAATTTGCATATTTTACATTCTTAAATATATTTTCTATCTGCTCCCAGAAAGGTTATGTCAAGTCACAGCCCCATCAAGGATATGTAATAGAGCCCTTTTCCCAATGTCCTCTACATTGCAGCATTTGGTATTATTCATATTTTTACCTTTGCAAAGTATATTTCCTTTCTTTTCTTTTTTCTTTCTGGCTGCACCCCACATCTTGTGGGATGCTAGCTTCCCGACCAGGGATCAAACCCGGGACCCCAACAGTGGAAGCCCAGGGTCCCAACCACTGGACCTCCAGGAAACTCCCCATTTCATTTTTAATTGGCACTTCTTTTATTATTAGTGAAGCTGACTATTTTCAGTTCTTTGGGAGCCCATTGTCTTTCATGTTCATTGCCAATCTTTCTATGGAGGTTTAGTTTTATTACATTAATTTGCACATGCTCTTTGCATAGGGATATCAATTCTTTGTTTTTCATGTATATTGCAAGTATGTTTCCAGTTTGTATTTCATCCTTATCTGTGCTTTCATATGTATATAGTAAGAAAAAATTTAAATTTTAGATGAGTCAAATTTGATTTCTCTTTCTCTTTCATTGCTTTTAGGTTTTGTGAAATGCTTAGAAAGCCTCTACAACTGAGGCTTATAAAAATATTCACTACAACAGATTTTTTATTTCGGATATTCAAACTCAGTTGAATCCCAACAACAGAACAAAGTAAAAAACCCCAGTGCTCACTCTTCATGCTGCTTTAGCAACAAACATCTGTGAAAAGAGAGACTAAGGCTAATAAGCTAGTTTATTAAATTAGTCCCAGGGAAACATTGTCAAGGCTGGGAAATGTTCACTAAATTTGCTGTTTGTTAACAAAAAGGCAAATGTCCAGTTTAGCTGATTATTTTCTTTGAATTGATCAAGAATTTAGTTATGAAATAGAATAGAGCTTTTGTATTACTGTAATGCCACATTTATTTAATAAAGATGATGGTAAAAAAGAACCTAGAAGGACCTTCAAGATGGCGGAGGAGTAAGACATGAAGATCAGCTTCCTCCCCACAAATACATCAAAAAGACATCTACATGTGAAACACCTACTGAACGCTGGCAGAAGACCTCAGACTTCCCAAAAGGCAAGAACCTCCCCATGTACCTGCGTAGAGCAAAAGAAAAAAGGAAAAACAGAGACAAAAGAATATGGACGGGACCTGCACCTCTGGGACGGAGCTGGGAAGGAGGAAAGGTTTCTACACACTAGGAAGCCCCTTCACTGGTGGAGACGGGGGGTGGGCAGGGAGAACTTCAGAGCCACCAAGGAGAGCACAGCAATAGGGATGCGGAGGGCAAAGCAGAGAGATTCCCGCACAGAGGATCAGTGCCAACCAGCACTCACCAGCTTGAGAGGCTTGTCTGCTGGGGCGGGTGTGGGCTGGGAGCTGAGGTTCCCGCTTCAGAGGTCAGATCCCAGGGAGAGGACTGGGGTTGGCTGCGTGAACAAAGCCTGAAGGGAGCTAGTGCACCACAGCTAGCTGGGAGGGAGCCCAGGAAAAAGTCTGGAACTGCCTAAGAGGCAAGACACCATTGTTTTGGGGTGTGCGAGGAGAGAGGAGTCAGAGCACTGCCTAAACAAGCTCCAGAGATGGGTGTGAGCTGAGGCTATCAGTGCGGACACCAGAGACAGGCATGAAGCACTAAGGCTGCTGCTACAGCCACCAAGAAGCCTGTGTGCAAGCACAGGTCACCATCCACACCTCCCCTCCCAGGAGTCTGTGCAGCTCACTACTGCCAGGGTCACGTGATCCAGGGACAAATTCCCCAGGAGAACACACAGCACGCCTCAAGCTGGTGCAATGTCAAACTGGCCTCTGCCGCTGCAGGCTGGCCCCATAACCTGTACCCCTCCCACTCCCTGGCCTCAGTGAGCCAGAGCCCATGGATCAGCCACTCCTTTAAAACCCTCCTGTCTGGGTGAAGAACAGACACCAGAGGGCAACCTACATGTAGAGCCAGGGCCAAACAAAAAGCTGAACCCCAAGAGCTGTGCGAACAAAGAAGAGAAAGGGAAATTTCTCCCAGCAGCCTCAGGAACAGCAGATTATATCTCCACTATCAACTTGACGTACCCTACATCTGTAGAATACCTGAATAGACAACAAATCATCCCAAAACTGAGGCAGTGGACTTTGGAAGCAACTGTAGACTTGGGGTTTGCTTTCTGCATCTAATTTGTTTCTAGTTTTATGTTTATCTTAGTTTACTATTTAGAGCTTATTATCATTGGTAGATTTGTTTATTGATTTGGTTTCTCTCTTCCTTTTATATATATATATTTTTTCTTTTTCTCCTTTTGAGTGTGTATGTGTATGCTTCTTTCAGTGATTTTGTCTGTATAGGTTTGCTTTTACCACTTGTCCTAGGTTCTGTCTGTCCGTTTATTTTAGTATAGATTTTATCACTTGTTATCATTGGTGGATTTGTTTATTGGTTTGCTTGCTCTTTTGTTTCTTTAATTTTTACTTTTTTATTTTTTTTATGTTAACAATATTTTTTTAATAACTTTATTTTATTTCCTTTTTCTTTCTTTCTTTCTTTTTTTCTTTTCTCCCTTTTCTTCTGAGCTGTGTGGCTGACAGGTTCTTGGTGCTCCAGCCAGATGTCAGGCCTGAGCCTCTAGGTGGGAGAGCCGAGTTCAGGACATTGGTCCACCAGAGACTTCCCAGCCCCATGTAATATCAATCAGTGAAAGCTCTCCCAGAGATCTCAGTCTCAATGCTGAGACCCAACTCCACTCAACGACCAGCAAGCTACAGTGCTGGAAACCCCATGCCAAACAACTAGCAAGACAGGAAAACAACCCCACTCATTAGCAAAGGGGCTGCCTAAAATCATAATAAGTTCACAGACACCACAAAACACACCACCAGATGCGGTCCTTCCCACCAGAAAGACAAGATCCAGACTCATCCACCAGAACACAGGCACCAGTTCCCTCCACCAGGAAGCTGACACAAACCACTGAACCAAACTTAACCACTAGGGGCAGACACCAAAAGCAACGGGAACTATAAACCTGCAGCCTGCAGAAAGGAGACCCCAAACACAGTAAGTTAAGCAAAATGAGAAGACAGTGAAACACACAGCAGATGAAGGAGCAAGGTAAAAACCCACCAGACCAAACAAATGAAGAGGAAATACACAGTCTATCTGAAAAAGAATTCAGAGTAATGATAGTAAAGATGATCCAAAATCTTGGAAGTAGAATAGAGAAAATATAAGAAACACTTAACAAGGACCTAGAAGAAATAAAGACCAAAAAAACAATGATGAGAACACAATAAATGAAATGTAAAATCCTCTAGAAGGATTCAATAACAAAATAACTGAAGCAGAATAACAGATAACTGAACTGGAGGAAAAAATCATGAAAATAACTACCACACAGCAGAAAAAAGAAAAAAGAATGAAAACAATTGAAAACAGTTTCTGAGACCTCTGGGACAACATTAAACACACCAACATTTTAATTATAGGGGTCCCAGAAGAAGAAGAGAAAAAGAAAGGGACTGAGAAAATATTTGAAGAGATTATAGTTGAAAACTTCCATAATATGGGAAAGGAAATAATCAATCAAGTCCAGGAAGCACAAAGAGTCCCCTATGGGTTAAATCCGAAGAGAAACATGCCAAGACATATATTAATCAAACTATCAAAAATTAAATACAAATAAAATATATTAAAAGCAGCAAGGGAAAAGCAACAGATGACATACAAGGGATACCCCATAAGGTTAACAGCCTATCTTTCAGCAGAAACTGCAAGCCGGAAGGGAGGGGCAGGACATATTTAAAGTGATGAAAGGGAAAAACCTACAACCAAGATTACTCTACCTAGCAAGGATCTCACTGAGATTCTACGGAGAAGTTAAAACCTTTACAGACAAGCAAAAGCTAAGAGAATTCAGCACCACCAAACCAGCTTTACAACAAAAGCTAAAGGAACTTCTCTAGGCAGGAAACACAAGAGAAGGAAAAGACCTACAATAACAAACCCAAAACAATTAAGAAAATGGTAATAGAAACATACATATTGATAATTACCTTAAATTTAAATGGATTAAACACTCCAGCCAAAAGTCATAGACTGGCTGAGTGGATACAAAAACAAGAACCATTTATATGCTGTCTACAAGAGATGCACTTCAGACACATACAGACTGAAAGTGAGGGGATGGAAAAACATATTCGATGCAAATGGAAATCAAAAGAAAGCTGGAGTAGCAATTCTCATATCACACAAAATACACTTTAAAATAAAGACTATTACAAGAGACAAAGCAGAACGTAACATAATGATCAAGGGATCAATCCAAGAAGAAGATATAACAATTGTAAATATTTATGCACCCAACGTAGGAGCACATCAGTACATAAGGCAAATGCTAACAGCCATAAAAGGGGAAATCAAAAGGAACACAATAACAGTAAGGGACTTTACGCACCCCACTTTCACCAATGGACAAATCATCCAAAATGAAAATAAATAAGGAAAAAAAGGCTTTAAATGACACATTAAACAAGATAGACTTAATTGATATTTATAGGACATTCCATCCAAAAACAACAGAATACACTTTCTTCTCAAGTGCTCATGGAACATTCTCCAGGATAGATCATATCTTGGGTCAAAAAATCAAGCCCTGGTAAGTTTAAGAATATTGAAATTGTTTCAAGTATATTTGCCGACCACAACGCTATAAGACTAGGTATCAACTACAGGAAAATATCTGTAAAAAATACAAACACATGCAGGCTAAACAATACACTACTCAATAACCAAGAGATCACTGAAGAAATCCAAGAAGAAACAAAAAATACCTAGAAACAAATGACAAGGAAAACACAACCACCCAAAACCTATGGGATGCAGCAAAAGCAGTTCTAAGAGGGAAGTTTATAGTAATATAATCCTACCTCAATAAACAAGAAACATCTGAAATAAACCATCTAACCTTACACCTAAAGCAAATAGAGAAGGAAGAACAAAAAAGCTCCAAAGTTATCAGAAGGAAAGAAATCATAAAGATCAGATCAGAAATAAATGAAAAAGAAATGAAGGAAGCAATAGCAAGGATCAATAAAATAAAAGCTGGTTCTTTGAGAAGATAAACAAAATTGATAAACCATTAGCCAGACTCATCAAGAAAAAAAGGGAGAAGACTGAAATCAATAGAATTAGAAATGCAAAAGGAGAAGTAACAACAGACACTGCAGAAATACAACGGATCATGAGAGATTACTACAAGCAACTATATGCCAATAAAATGGAGAACCTGGAAGAAATGGACAAATTCTTAGAAAAGCATTACCTTCTGAGACTGAATCAGGAAGAGATAGAAAATATAAACAGACCAATCACAAGCACTGAAATTGAAACTGTGATTTAAAAATCTTCCAACAAACAAAAGCTCAGGACAAGGTGGTTTCACAGGTGAATTCTAACAAACATTTAGAGAAGAGCTAACACGTATCCTTGCCAAACTCTTCCAAAATATAGCACAGGGAGGAACACTCCCAAACACATTCTAAGAGGTGAGGCCACCATCACCTTGATACCAAAACCAGACAAAGATGTCACAAAGAAAGAAAACTACAGGCCAATATCACTGATGAATATAGATGCAGAAATCTTCAACCAAATACTAGCAAACAGAATCCAACAGCTCATTAAAAGGATCATACACCCTGATCAAGTGGGGTTTATCCCAGGAATGCAAGGATTCTTCAATATATGCAAATCAGTCAATGTGATAAACCATATTAACAAATTGAAAGATAAAAACCATATGATCTCAATAGATGCAGAAAAAGCTTTCAACAAAATTCACCACTCATTTATGATAAAAACCCTCCAGAAAGTAGGCATAGAGGGAACTTACCTCAACATAATAAAGACCATATATGACAAACCCACAGCCCACATCGTTCTCAATGGTGAAAAACTGAAACCATTTCCTCTAAGATCAGGAACAAGACAAGGTTGTCCACTCTCACCACTATTATTCAATATAGTTTTGGAAGTTTTAGCCACAGTAATCAGAGGAGAAAAAGAAATGAAAGGAATCAAAATTGGAAAAGAAGAAGTAAAGCTGTCACTGTTTGCAGATGACATGATACTATATGTAGAGAATACTAAAGATGCTACCAGAAAACTACTAGAGCTAATCAATGAATTTGGTAAAATAGCAGGATACAAAACTAACGCACAGAAATCTCTTGCATTCTGACACAAAAATGTTGCAAAATCTGAAACAGAAATGAATGAAACACTCCCATTTACAATTACAACAAAATGATTAAAATACCTAGGAATAAACCTACCTAAGGAGACAAAAGACCTGTATGCAGAAAACTATAAGACACTGATGAAAGAAATTAAAGATGATACAAACAGATGGAGAGGTATACCATGTTCTCGGATTGGAAGAATCAACATTGTGAAAATGACTATACTACCCAAGGCAGTCTACAGATTCAATGCAATCCCTATCTAACTACTAGTGGCATTTGTCACAGAACTAGAACAAAAAATTTCACAATTTGTATGGAAACACAAAAGACCCTGAATAGCTAAAACAATCTTGAGAAAGAAAAATGGAGCTGGAGGAATCAGGCTCCTTGACTTCAGACTATACTACAAATCAAGACAGTATGGCACTGGCACAAAAACAAAAATATAGATCAATGGAACAGGATAGAAAGCCCTGAGATAAACCCATGCACATCTGGTTACCTTATCTTTGATAAAGTAGGTAAGACTATACAATGGAGGAAAGACAGCTTCTTCAATAAGTGGTGCTGGGAAAACTGGACATCTACATGTAAAAGAATGAAATTAGATCACTTCCTAACATCACACACAAAAATAAACTCAAAATGGATTAAAGACCTAAATGTAAGGCCAGACAATATAAAATCCTTAGAGGAAAACATAGAACACTCTATGACATAAATCACAGCAAGATCCTTTTTGACCCACCTCCTAGAGAAATGGAAATAAAAACAAAACTAAACAAATGGGACCTAATGAAACTTAAAAGCTTTTGCACAGCAAAGGAAACCATAGACAAGATGAAAAGACAACCCTCAGAATAGGAGAAAAATTTGCAAATGACAAAGGATTAATCTCCAAAATATAGAAGCAGCTCATGCAGCTCAGTATCAAAAAACAAACAACCCAATCCAAAAATGGGCAGAAGACCTAAATAGACGTTTCTCCAAAGAAGATATACAGATGGCCCACAAACACATGAAAGGATGCTCCACCTCACTAATCATTAGAGAAATGCAAATCAAAACTACAATGAGATATCACCTCACACCTGTCAGAATGGCTATCACCAAAATGTCTACAAACAATAAATGCTGGAGAGGTGTGGAGAAAAGGGAACCCTCTTGCACCATTGGTGGGAATGTAAACTGATACAGCCACTATGGAGAACAGTATGGAGGTTCTTTAAAAAACTAAAAATAGAACTACCATATGACCCAGCAATCCCACTACTGGGCATATACCCTGAGAAAACCATAATTCAAAAAGAGTCATGTACCACAGTGTTCATTGCAGCTCTATTTACAATAGCCAGGACACGGAAGCAACCTAAGTGTCCGTCGACAGATGAATGGATAATGAAGATGTCGCACATATATACAATGGAATATTACTCAGCCATAAGAAGAAGCAAAACTGAGTTATTTGTAGTGAGGTGGATAGGCCTAGAGTCTGTCATACAGAGTGAAGTAGGTCAGAAAGAGAAAAAAAAATACTGCATGCTAACACATATATATGGAATCTAAAAAAAAAAAAAATAGTTCTGAAGAACCTAGGGGCAGGACAGGAATAAACAAGCAGGCATGGACTTGAGGACATGGGGAGGGGGAAGGGTAAAGTGGGACGAAGTGAGAGAGTGGCTTTGACATATATACACTACCAAATGCAAAATAGGTAGTGAGAAGCAGCCGCATAGCTCAGGGAGATCATCTAGGTTCTTTGTGACCACCTAGAGGGATGAGATATGGAGGGTGAGAGGGAGACGCAAGACGGAGGGAATATGGGGATATATGTATACGTATAGCTGACTCACTTCGTTATACAGCAGAAACTAACACACCATTGTAAAGCAATTATAATACAATAAAGATGTTAACATAAATAAATAAATAAATAAAATAACAATAAATGCTGTGTAAATAGTTGCTAACACAGCAAATTCAAGTTTTGCTTTTTAGAGCATTCTGGGATTTTTTTTCAAGTATTTTCAAGCTGTGGTTGTTTGAACCTGCAGATGAGGAGCCCAAAGATATAGACGGCCGACGGCGTCTATGAGTTTGGGGTTTTTGTTTGGTTGGTTTTGGTGTTTTGGTTTTATTTTTCAGATTCCATATATAATTGAGGTACACATTTGTCTTTCTCTGTCTGACTCATTTTACTTAGCATAATGCCCTCCAGGTCCATCCATGTTGTCACAAGTTTTCTTAGTTTGAAAAGCAGTTGCATATTTTTATTATTATTGTAAAAAATTATTAAACAGAAACTTCAATTAGAGTTGGGAGACCAGAAGGGGGAGCTCTCAGGCCCTGAGAAGACAGCAGAGCCCAACAGGAAGAAGTATGACTCCTCTTCTTTCCTGGCAATAATTCAGCCAATGAAAAGCCATGGACTCTTTGTTTACAGTAGTCCTCCCAACTTCCTTTTCTCCTCTATAAAAGTACTTCTTCCCTTGTCCTGCAAGACATGCATGTGGCTTGCCAGGGTTGCATACAGTGAATTGCAACACTATGCTGATCCAGAATAACACCCTTTTTTTTTCTTTTCTTTTCTTTTTTTTGCTGGAGAAATAAATGGCAGTCTATTTGTTTTACATCAACATTATTCAGTATGAAAATCTGCAAGAGTTTTTTCAAAAGGATGAAAGTGTTTTTGATTGTTTTTTTAAGACAAGGAAAATCCATACTTGAAAAAATTTCTAATCTGCTCAAGTCTTAAAAGAGTCCCAGTTCAGTTTGCTTTCTCCCACGCAGCTGAGGTGCTTCAAACCTGCAATCGGAATAAGATTGAAATGAACTGAGAATAATGTTGATGGTAAAGGAGAACTTTCCAGTTTTACTTTTATTCGAATTCCTGATGGATGAGGCTGCAGCACAGTTGAAAGAGGGAGGGGGTGAGGTTGGCCACTGTGTAGGCTGAAAGAGTCCTGCAGTGGAACAGAGGAAAAATCAGAAACGAAGCCAAATCTACGTGTCTTCTATATACTATTCACCCAGGAGGCTTACAAATATAAAACATGTGAAAAAAGTAATTGAGTAGCTATAAATTCCATCATGAAATTTTCCCAGTGGGACTAGGCAATAAGTCCATTTAAAATAAACCACAACAGGAATTCTTGATGGTGGAAAACATTATAAATAACTCGCAAGCTGGCAAGAAATTACAACCAATAAGCGTGTTCTAAGAATAGTATTCTGGAGGAGGGAAACTACCTACAATAAATGATTTCCAAAGGAAATTCCAATTATTAGAAAAAGGCCAACAAAAGAGATGGAGATGGCCTGAGGTTTAGCATGCAAACCTCTGTCTCTTTCCATTGGCTTCAGTTAAAAGGAAGATTTAGAAAAAATTTTTTTAATTATGAGTGGTTCCCATGCTTTAATATAATCAGAAGATTTATTTGTTTTCCCCACAATGTAGAAGGGTGCCTCATTCTTTAGGAAAATAATGAGAACTGCAAACAATTCTCACCCTGGCTCTGTCTAGAGAAGTTTATATTTCTGTGTCTTGAAGAATCATCTACAGAGTTTACAAATGAAGCTAGATGGTGGCCATAAATTCTAGTCCTTTAAGAAATTTACACATATAAACAGCACATGTGTCATTGTCACATGGGAGATTTGGTGTCAAATAAGACCTCGGCCTTTCCTTCAGTGATTTTGTTTGACCCAGAGCCTGACATTAGCAAAAATAACACAAGTTCCTAATAAACCACTAAGCAAAATCAATGACAAACTGGTTAATGAGTGTTAGCGATTTAGTGAGCATTTAAAATAAGTCACTAGACAAGAAAACTTTAAATGTCAGAAATCCCACAGCTTGTATGTGAAAAAGGAAATCTGATAAAGTTTCCCCAGATTTGACAAGAACCCTAAAAATTTATGACATTATCATTTCAGCTTTGAAGCTGAAACTTTTCTAAAATATTAATAACTATAATTATTGAGTAACAATTTTAGTCTTCATAATAGTGGAAACACTGAATTTTCTTTTCATTCTCACAAGAGTAATATTATAACAGTTGTTATATATACCAACATTATATATATTATATATATAATGTGTTATACACACATTATAATGTGTGTCAGCAGTTAATTAATAAAATTCTTTCTTCTGTATTTTCTGGTTTGCGGTGTCAGTTTTTGCAAATTGTAGTTATGATTTTAAAATAATAATTTAATAACTAATAACATAAATAATAATTTTAATAAATATTTGTTTTAATATCTAATGCATTCTTCTCATTAAAGAGAGTCCCACACATTGTATAAGATTAGGGACCCACAAAACTTGTATCTGTCCTCATTTCCAGCCTATTATTTTTTAAAGCCATTCTCTTTTGGATGAAGGGATTGCCTTTGTTATATGGATTTCAAGTTGTCTGATGTTGCTTTATATGAATGTTTACTTGAAGAGACAGCAACGTATACTGGATGGAGCTCTGGCTGGGAGTGAGCAGAGCTGTGTGCCAGCCTGCTTCTGCCCGGCTGCACAAAGACTAATATCAGACTAAAATCAGAGTTGGATTCATTTAGTAAAAGAACTTAATTAAATATAGGTCTCCCTAAAAGAAAAATATTTTAAGCTGTCATTAGTCACTTACACTTTAGTGCAGTTCTGTCCAATAAATGGAACTTTCTGTGATGATGGAAATGTTCTATATATAGTGTGCTGTCTGACTCGTAGCCCAGTAGCCACATGTGGCTGTTGAACGCTTGAAATGGGGGTAGAAAAACTGATCAACTGAGTTTTTATGAATTTATTTTATTTTATTTATTTATTTTTGGCTGTGTTGGGTCTTCGTTGCTGCGCGCGGGCTTTCTCTAGTTGCGGTGAGGGGGGTTACTCTTCGTTGCGGTGCACAGGCTTCTCATTGTGGTGGCTTCTCTTGTTGTGGAACACAGGCTCTAGGGCACACAGGCTTCAGTAGTTGTGGCACTCAGGCTCAGTAGTTGTGGCTTGCAGTTTCTAGAGTGCAGACTCAGTAGTTGTGGGCTTAGTTGCTCCGCACGGGCTTAGTTGCTCCGCAGCATGTGGGATCTTCCCGGACCAGGGATCAAACTTGTGTATCCTATATTGGCGGGCGGATTCTTAACCACTGCACCACGAGGGAAGTCCCAGCAACTGAGTTTTTAATTTTAACTAATTTACATGTAAATACCTACATGTGCCCAATGGCTTCTCTATTATAGGTCAGTGCAGTTCTAGTGTAAATGACTGATGAGTGAAAAGTTAGAGGATAAAGGTAAGGAATACCGAGAAAAGGAGGATGGAAAGACAGGACAGAATGTGATTAAGGCTCACTGTAAAAACTCATTCCCTGGGAAGTGTAGGAGGCGAGGCCATGCCAAAATGTGGTTTTGGAATGCCTGTCATTCTCTATGTCACCGTCAGATAATGTTGAAGAAGAATTTCTCAGGAGACGACTCTGGCTGTCATCTGTCCTACTTCTCTTCTACAGTCCAGGGTCCACACAAATAGATAAAGCTCATAGAATTCTTGTATCTCTTATTAGGAAGGCAGCAAAGTATAGTGGAAAGAGTACAGCACCTGGAATCAGGAGATCTGACTTTGCATCTTGGCTCTGCACTCAAAGCTAAAAAAATGTTGCCTTGTATCTCTGAGTCACTGTTTTTTGTTTATTTGTTTGTTTGTTTCATTTATAAAGCACAAGTGGTAATACACGAGGAAATACAATCTACTTGGCTTCATTCAGCATATCTGATAGAGTAAGATCAAGTAAACCACTGTTAATGGAAACCCCTTGGACCCTAAGAAGACCATTTAAATATTATTGATCATTCCTGTGGATATACAGGGAGTTAGGATATACAGGGACCTGGGGCACCACACACCACCCTCCATGCTGCAGGGAGAAATACAAGAAGGCCATCTCTCCCCATGGGTAACCCCGTGGAAGCTGGTGGGGGACTGCCTTTGGAGGAGAGTTGAGGGAAGCACCTCCCCCTCTATTAACTCTTGAGAACTGTTCTTTGCCTCCAGTCCTTACCTTATTCCAGAATGGGAGGATGGGGAAGTGACCACATCAATTTCTGAACAGTAGTACTTTTTTAAGTTGACAATATGCATTGAAAATGGGTTCATCTAGTTAAATAATTCCTAGTTAAATAACTAGTTAGGGATATTTCGGTCTTGTAGCAATCCTCAAATCAGTTTTATATTTTTAGTGATACTATGGGTCAACCATTTTAAAAATAGGCAAGTAAATATCTTTCTGTTTTATTCTGATAACGGTCTCAGAGAGTCTTGGCATACATTTTGATAGAAGAGTGAAAGACTTTCAGAAAAAAAAAGAAAAGAAAGAAAAATAAAAGGGAGGGAAAAATGAAAGTAACAACAAGACTTGAATAGAAGTGATGGTGTGACCATTTGTAACAGCAAAGAGTATATCTGGCTACCCTTCACAACACACCACAGAGTCATTAACAAAACGTCTTGCACCGCGGCTTGACCTCTGGTAGTATATTTCAAATACTGACGAGAGTAAATTTAATATAATTGAAAACAACATATTTAGGATCAACAAAACCAAAAATTGTCTATGAAAATCAACAAACCTCTGATAAGAGTGATCAAGAATAAACAATATAAAAGTGTGTAGGGGTGGACTATATGTAATAGAGTTTTTTTAATCAAAGAAAATTACATGAATAACTTTATATTTGGTAAATTTGAACACCAATAAAACGAACAATTTCTTGGAAAAATGCAACATTAATATTAATTGAGAAATTTGAATTTGTATTTAAAGGTAAAAAAGAAAAGAGTTCCTGAAAAACATCAGGTCACAATGTTTTACTTAGCAAATTATGTGCACTCTTCAATCTACTTATTATATCTATCTGAAAAAAAAAAAAAACTGTTCCAGAGGATAAAAGTATGGCAAAATTCCCCAAGGAATTAGGAGTGGAATGGGAAATGGGTGGGAGAAGTGAAACATGCCAGAGTTCTCATGGACGTAGGAAGGAACATTAAATGGAAGGGGATAGTGAAAGTTTTCTAATATTCTTCTGATATTAAGATGGCAGAGAAGCAGGGGGGAAATAGAGTATCTTGAAGGGGAAACTGAAATTCACTGGACATATGTTTGTGCTGTTTGTGACTCATTACATGAACAGAGAAAGGAAATCTGATCATTGATAACATGTAAAAACACAGTAGAAATTCCACAACAAGGTAGTGAAAAATGAAATGAATAAAAATTTGATCAAACTGTAAAAATAACATGCAAGAATGAGATTAAGAATCTAAAGTTAAGTAACACATTTAATGGAAGGAATAAATAGAAATAAATGGACTTATAAAAGAAAGAATATCAGGTTACATTTTACAAGGTCTCCAAAAAGTTGGGAAACATAGGATAAACTTCTTGTTAAGCAGTATGTTCGTTATAATTTGAAAATTATCTTCAATATTCTTTAAAACAAAAATCGTTCAGACAGGTTTTCAAGTGAGGTACCTCTAGATTTAAAGCAATGACTTAAATTTTGATTACTGCATGGACTGTCCAAAAAGTCCATGGAAACACAAGAAAAACTGTGTGCTTATTGTACTTTTTCCAGATTAACAATTGAGACACAGAGGCAAAATGTGAAATGAGTATAGCTTTGTAGGACAATCCAGAGGAGTCTGTGTAAAGCATAGGGGGAGAGAAAATCATCTTAATATTGAAAATTCCAAATGGTTTAACAATCTCAAAATTAAAAGTTTTTAGATGGCAAAAAATGTTACAAATAAAATCAGGAGGTAACAACCATATAATGGGAAAATATTTGTAATGTAATTTGTAATGTAGATGCTAAAGAATTAGTATATATGGTATACAAAGATACAAAAATTTACAAGAAAATGACAGACAATCAAACAAAGTATCCAATAGCACAGCCTAAGAGTAAAAAAAAATCACAGAGGAGTTAATCTAAATGGGCAAGAAACACTTGAAAGAAATGGTTATTTGAAAAAAAAAAAAAAAAGCTCAAAAACCCAGAAAGATACCACTTTATACCCACCAGACTAGTAAAATTTAACAAGATCTATAAGACCTATTGTTGGCACAATGAGGGGAAATATTACTTTCATATATTTTCTGTGGAAATATGATGTGTTACAGCCACTTGGAAGGCAATCTGGCAAGATACACTAAAATTAAAAATAAACACATCCTTTGATGGGCCATTCCTCTTCTGGGGCTCTAACCCAATGAAATATAAGTACAAACATGTAGGGACATATGTAAAAAGCTATTTGTTGCAGCCATGTTTTAGCTGCAAGAAAACAAGCAAAATATTTACATCCATTAATAGAGGAGTAGATGAAGAAATTATAGGACACTTTTTCAGCATTTTATGAACATTTATTCATAATCATGAGCCCTTGTATTATTCAACCAATAAAAAATTACTGCTCTACTAATTTACTTGGAAATATTCCCAGAAGTAATGTTGAACAGAAAAAACAAGATACATAAAATATATTTAATATAATCTCATTTTTATAAAACAGTGATTTTTTAAAAATCCTTCTGCAGGTGTATTTATATTATGTACATAGAGGGAAAGAAAGGTCAATTTCTCAGCTCACTCTTCTAGTCCTATATTCTAGTATAAATGGGAACTTGATGAATTACAGCTCAGAAAGGCATTAGAGTAGGCATTAAAGATCAGTAGGGAAACAGTGGATATTTAATAAATGGTTTGGGACAGTTAGCTATGGGAGAAAAAGGTGAAATTAGATCTGTAGTGTACGTCAAATACTAATAAAATGCCTGGAAAGTTTTGAGAAAAATTTTTTTTTAATTTTTAGATAAAATTTTTGCATGAACATAGGAAAATAGTTACCATATCTGGGGAAAGATTTCTTTTAAAAAAAAAGCACAATCCATAAAGGAAAAAATTTAACAAAAATGGCTATTTTTAATTTGACACTTCTATACACCAAGAGGTAATTAGGAGTGGAGAAAAATAGGCCACAGATTGGGAGGAGGTATTGGAAACTTTATATATGCATCAAATATAAGGAAACTATTAAATATTAATATAAAAGGACAACCCAACAAACAAGTAAAGGATTTGAATTACTTAAGGCAATGCTGCTAGCATCTCTAAAATTAAACCTCCAAGTTTCATTGGATTAACACAAAAGTTCATTTTCCATTCATTTAACAGTTCAAAGAAAGTATTCCTGGTTAATGGCCAGCTTTCCTCCACATGGTCCTCAGGGATTCAGATTCCTTCCATCTTGGAAAGCTCTCCATCTCCCAGGGCTTCAGAGACTTCTGCAAACAGATAAAAGAGAAAAAAGAGTAGAGAAGGCACACTCACTTCTTATCCACCTTGATCCAGGTATAACACATCATTTCTGCTCCTATTCCACTGGTAAGAGCAAGTCATCTGGTCCAAATGAGATGACAGGGGTGCCTAGAAATATTTCTGGATGATATCATTTATCAGCAACAGGTCCACAAAAGCATAGGGGAGCATGAATCTTTGGCAGTGCCCTCTGCCACAGGTTATGAACTGGCTAGTGACAGAAAAAACTGGAAAGGTCTTGAAACAAATAAAACAAACTTAACCTCAGCATTCATCAAGAAATTATCAATTAAACAACAAGACATATCAACTTTTACACTAAATATGGCTTTTAAAAAAATATAAAAAGACCTGAGAATATAAAGTTAGCAAGATTGTAGGGAACCATTTTTAAACCATGTGGTTGACAGCTTAAACTGATAGAAGCAATCTGGAAAGTAATTTAGCTATCAAGTAAAATTGAAGATTCTATTCCTTATAGCACAGTAATTCCTCATTTAAATGGACTCTCACATTTGCAAAAGAGGAAGTTGTAGGATGTTCATTTGAAGCAGTTTGTAATGTCCAAAATGTGGGAAAATGCAGTAGGAAAATGGCTACATATAAATGGTGTTTCTTCATTTAATATAATTTATACTGCATTAAATTAAATAAACGTCTGTATAGATCAACATAAAGAAACTAAAAAATATAAAGTTGAGAAACAGATCAAGTTGCAAAAGAGTACGTTTGGCAAGCCACCATTTATCCAACATTTTGAAATATAAAAAACAATAATACATACTGCTCGTGAAGACTTACAAAAGCACTACATGTATAAAAACTCCCAACTTAAAGATAATGGTTACCTCAATAAGTATGCTGGGAAAAGGAACGGGGGTGAGGGAAATTTTAGTTTACAGATCTGAAACAAAAATGGCAAAATACTAATGTGTTGGGTAAATGTATATTTACCCAATGTATGTATGTATGTATGTATAATATACATACCCAATGTATGTATATTATATTATTATATTATTATATTATATTATATTATTTTCTATGCTCTTCTCTGTGTTTCAAATTAAAATTATAAAATTTTCAAAATTGAAAATTTATTTATTGTTAATGAAATTAAAGCTTTGTCATCAGTCTGGGGCAGACTTTTGGAAATAGTTGATAGGCAAAATTCTTGCTGTCCAAAATCAGATTATAAGGTACCAGATATCTTTAGACACTTTTACAGGTAATTGAAAAAATTCAACATTATTTTGTAATGGAAAGTAATCCATATTTATTGTTTTTAAACAGAATACTCTTCTACTCTATACTATACTATATTGTAGGACAAATTACATTAGTCTACCAAAATATGCCCATACTTAAAAGATTATGTACAATTATCTCTGATAATTGCCATAGAAAAAATTGAGGACAAAAGTTTGTTCTTTTAAAATATAGGACAGTGAATAAGAATAAAATAACTATTGCCATATATTAACAAAATAGTTCATATCTGTACTTACATTTTCATCTCTAAGTATATTTGACAAAATCTCTATAGTTTTAGCAAAAATATGAGGTAGGAATTTTTATTCTTACAACTAAATATTCACATAACTAACTGGAGGACTTAAGCAGCAACTAATAAATAGTGAAATTGATAACTGAGTCCAGGTTTATCTTGTTTCTAATTCTTACTAATAAACACTAAGAAACACTCTCTTACTTTCCTTATTCCTAATGTAGAAAGGGATCAAATGAGAAATATCATTGAAAAGATACATCACAGTTTTTGAAAATAGGTGATTGTCTTTGTTCTCCTTTGTCAATTTATAGTGATTGTTCTTGCCCATAGTCTTGATAAAGTGTACAGGCATGGGCTCACTTCGATCTAATTTTGTGTTGTAAACAGGAAAGATGAGTACATTCAAAGATACCATTTTTTTGTTAAAATTTTGTACTCAAGTTTATTTTGTGTGAGCGTGAAGTTCCCAGGTCAACCTCCCTTCTTGACTACTAAAAAGTATAATGAAATTTTTAAAAAGAAATACTCTAGAATGTTAGATAAAAACATTTCCTCATATGACTCTAAATGATAGAGCCATATTCTCTTCTGTTCAACTGACTGAGAAGACCAGCCCCATCTTGACATTCTTCATGTATAAGAGTGTATGAGAAGAATGTGTAAGAATGTTCAATCTTGCAAATAGTGTCCTGTTCTCCCATGAAGTACATCTGTCAAGGAGAAGAGCTAACAAAGAAAATTTTGAATTTAGAACAAAATTTTGATCAATGAAATGTGACAGAGCAGTCAGAGGATTGTCATGAAAAAGCTGAAGATATCAATGTAAGGGCGACTTCGTACCAGAAAATGGCCATATCTAAAAAAAGACCACCTTCATCGCTGCTTACTAAACTCATAGTTCCAGCTAAATAGTAATAATGGTAAACTTTGCAAAATTACAGATTAAACAAATTTAATTAATTATTTATTATTATTATTTTATTTTTGGCTGCTTTGGATCTTCGTTGCTGTGTGTGGGCTTTCTCTAGTTGTGGCGAGTAGGGGCAGTGCGTGGGCTTCTCTTGTTGCGGAGCAGGGCTCTAGGTGTGTGGGCTTCAGTAGTTATGGCACATAGGCTCAGTAGTTGTGGTGCATGGGCTTAGTTGCTCAGTGGCTTGTGGGATCTTCCCAGACCAGGGATCAAACCCATGTCCCCTGCATTGGCAGGCGGATTCTTAACCACTGCGCCACCAGGGAAGACCCAGATTAAACAAATTTAAACGTTTCTTTATTACAGGACTTCTCAGAGCCTTTATTTTGTTAATCAGATTAATTATTCTTCAAGAGAGGGCATTACTATACATGACTGTGTGATCCTCCATTTTATTCAGGCTCTCTAACTCAGTAAGTGGTTCCAGGAAAACACGTTGAGGACTTCTGCCCCTGAAACCTATGTCTTTCAATGTCCTGTCTTGCCTTTTACTCAGTACACATTTGTTTATTGCATTCCTGCTCTGGACCTTGTACTATGGTGGAGGCTAGAGACCTCATGAAGTTCAAAGGCTAGTTGGAAAAGCAGATATGCAAACAAATTGTTTTAGACTCAGTTCAAGGTTGGCTCTGGGTTAGAAAGATACTATAAGATAAGGAAGAACAAGCTTTTGCATTAACAGTGCAGTGGAGAATAAAGATCCCAACTGCTCAAAGTCAGAGAAGTAAAATTTAGGACTCTGGCACACCAGACTGAAAAGTAGCCAGGTCATCTTTAGTATACACCATGACACTGAACCTCCACGGGGAAGGGATATTGATATTTTTTTTCTTTTCAGCAATATTTTTAAAAGATCTAGTATAGACTAGACACTTATTTATTGAATTAATTATTGACTGAATGTATGTCCCCCACCCTAAGCCCACATCCCTGCCAGGAACTCACCTAGGATACTCTTCTCTCGAGCTTGTGACTCTAATTCTTTGTTTTTAAACTCACTCCTTAATTTCCCAGATGGATATCTCCTGAAGCTCTGTTCTCTCTATCCATAGTTGAAGAATTCTTTACTGAACGGATTGAAAAATGACTTCCCTTAGTTTCTCCAGAAATTTACTTGTTTTCCTATCTTATTTCTCAAAGCCAGATTTTTCTATCTTCCAAGGAAACAGTTACTATATCTGATGCACTCATTCTTACCCATGTGCTAATAGGAGTGTGTTAATTTTAGATCTCCAAGAAGTAGATGGGATTAGGAGGGTAAGAGAGTTCTGGGGGGTAATGCTCATGAAATTTAAAGAGAAGGGAATAGGAGAGGACGAGGAATCCTTCCGTCTGCAACGCAGTTCCGACATCTGTGAAGGAGAGGGTAAAGGAACCAGGACTGGGGAGGAGTTCTCAGACTACAGCACAGTTCTGAGAAGATTTCAGCCAGGCCAATGGAGAGTCCTTGAGACAAAGTTACACATTACAGGAGACTCAAGTTAGGTGCGAATGGCTGTGGCGCTCAGCCACTGACGGCCTGGAAGGGGAAGATAGGCCTTGAGGGGAACAGCGGGTGCATGAAGTGAGGGAGCAGCAGCTGCATCTGTCAGTCAATTATGTTCTTTGCAGAGGATCTGAGTGGTGTGTTTTTATGACCATGACCGCCGCAGGGAAAGAACTTAGAAGTGCCCCATTAGTGTTTCTCTCCCTGCCCTGGTAACAATTGGGCATTTCCCAGTGCTCTCCGAAAACAGGGCTCTGCTCTTATTTACTCTTGTGCTTCCCCTTCTCTGTGGGCACACACAGAAAATGCTAATATATCGACAACACATTGCAGTACATAAACAGAGGCTCAGGGGCTCCAGCAATGCAGAGGACTGATGCAATCTGTATCCTAAACTTTCTTAACCCATTTGAAGCACTGTGTAGTGAAATTGTGATCTAACCCATTAATTATTTTTGAGAAGGAGGTTTTCTGCATTGTGATTCTCAACCCTGGCTGTATATCTACAAAGTGCAGCTCCCCTTACCTATGATGTGGTTGCACAGTGACAGAAGTTCTATAGGAAAATCAGGACGCATGTTTGATCCTTTTGCTTTATTTACCCGTTTTCAAAATAGTCAGTTACACAGTATTCTATACCTTTTCTTCTTCAGCCAGACCACCAAAACATAAAAGCTCTTAGCTGTATGTGTTGATTAAATATGTGTCAGACATCTCTAAAAAGTATGTTTTTCTAAAAAACATGGCTCCCTCCTAAATGCCAAGGCATGGGAATAACTTGATTTTTAATCAGGAAAATGTGTTAGGTGATATTTTTAACCAGCCACATCTTTGTTTTCTAAGTATTTTGGCAAGCCTGAGTGGATTTGTATGCAATTTCACCCAATTATGAGATTTTCATTTATAAATTGCAAAGTGCAAGACCCAAAGATGCCTCTCTTGGGTGGGAACTGAGACCCGGACACCAATATTTCCATGTGACATACAGAGATTTGGGGAAGTGAGAAGATGGTACCAGATGTGAAGAGTCAGCTGATGTGGGAGGAAAATAGATCAAAGGTCTGTCCTCAAATCTTTTGCTCTGAAAGGCCAGAGGAATCCCCTTTAAAAAGTTTCTGAGTTATGTATGTTGAATTTAATGGGCATGCCCTTCCTCAACGCTTTAGTTGGCAGGATGAAGCCCATAATACACACACTGAACAGATCTTTTATTGGTTGTCCTTGTGTTCCCAGCAGGTTACTAGGGGTCACAGAAAAAGAGAACAGGAAGGCATGGATCCTGCTTTAGGGGTTTACATTGCAGTTGAGTACAACTGAAATGACTCTTCCCCATGGGCAGGCTTGCAACGCTCCTTGCTCGAGAACAGAGAACTGATAGCACTTAATATAAAGTCCAATGCATGTAGACCCTTAGATGATGAAGTGTGGCCATGAGACAGAAGGAGGAGGACACTTGGGTATAAATTTGAGAGACCCGGACTTTTGGTCTTAGTTTGTCTCTAACTTTCTAGGTCACCTAAGTCAATCAGTGTATTTGTTCTAGCTTTCAATTTTTTTTGTTACTAAATCCTGGATTAAATACTCTTTACCTCTCTCAGGAGTATGTTTCTAATACTAAATGGTGGTTATATAATCTAAGGAAAAAATGTTATAGGCAGGAACCTCTGTGCACTGTATCCGCTGGTATGAAAGACTGAGGGAAAAAGAAGTTATAGACCCTGCGGGCAAGGGCCACTTTCTACTGGGAGAACTACCCAGTTCTGTTGGGCATTCAGCATGGAGCTGTGACTATACAATAAACTGGGCAGCATGCTCTAGCAGAGGTCCAAGAAAGCTAAGATAGGAGTGTCTAGACATATTCATCGATTTAAAATATTTTACTTTCAAAGTCGGTGGTCCCCAAACTTTTTGGCACCAGGGACCGGTTTCATGGAAGATAACTTTTCCATGGACCCGGGGGTGTGTGTGTGGCGGGGATGGTTTCAGGATGATTCAAGCGCATTACATCTATTGTGTAGTTTATTTCTATTATTTTTACATTGTAATATATAATGAAATAATTATACAACTCACCGTAATGCTGACAGGAGGCAGAGCTCAGGTGGTAATGTGAGCGACAGGGAGCGGCTATAAATACAAATAAAGCTTTGCTCACCCACCAGTGCCTCACCTCCTGCTGTGTGGCCTGGTTCCTAACAGGCCACGGTCCGGGGGTTGGGAACCCTTGTTCTAAGGCATTGAAAAAAAGTCAAAAGACCTCTCATACAAGATGGATTATTTCTTCTCCCAATAAAATTGTTTTGTTTGTTTGTTTGTTTGTTTAGGCTGTGCCACGTGGTTTGTGGAATCTTAGTTACCCAGCCAGGGATCGAACCCAGGCCAGGCAGTGAGAGCACTGAGCACTAACCACTGGACCGCTGGGGAAATCCCTTCTCCCTGTTTTAAAATGTTCCATAAAATTTGAGTATTATTGTTTCCTATTCTCCTTAGAACTTGCCATGCTAGACAGGTAGATCTCATGATTCTTACTTATTTCTGCTGCGGTAGCTTCTGAATGGTGGTACCTCTGCCTACAAATTTATATGTGTCCTTCTCCTTTTTTCACATTTATCCCATTCCTACCTTCCTTCGATGCCCAGTTTATCTTTCTTTTTCTCTGTGATGCTTTCCTCAGAACTCTTGTGTCATCTTGTGTCTGCATCACTCACTTTGTTACCTACTTATCCTTTACTTTGTAATGTTATTGTGACTGTTTCCTCAGGAGTCTGGGGCTTGTTTTCCTGATGAGGCAGTAAAATTTAATCAATATCAGGGAGTGCCTACTTTGCACAAGACACAGTGTTAGAGACTTTCGACTTCAGGGTAGAGTAAGATAGCCCCAACCTTTAGGAAATGTATAGTGGAATTGGAAGATGGACGTCAGCACAGTTTAAAGAAGAGAAGACTTTAGGAAGAAGTTAGCACCTGATGATACCCTTCCTCATCAGGAAATAATGGGGGAAGTTGGGCCAGACAACAGGAAGGGCTTTTAGGTCAGAAGGGAGATCAAAGGAAAAAGCACAGATGTGAATCTCATCTTTCACTTCTTTTTAACTTTCCACAGAAGCTGGTCAAAGTGCTAAGTACATTCGTGGGAAGTCAAGCGCTAAGAATTTAATTTCACAGAAGGAAGGAAAGTGGGGAAGTAACTCTACCTGAGGAGTCAGACAACTCAATATTCTGGGCTGTCTCTTTTTAAAATCAAATCAAGCTTGAATATGTATCCAACTATTTAAGTTCAGAATGTTCATGGAACAGAGATCGCAGTGGTCATGGAGTTGCTGGTTACTTGTCATTTATGTCCTGCTCAGAAACCTGGGGACCTCCATAAGCTCTTTGTATAACTTCCCAATACGCCATCAGCATCTCTGATGAGAGGCAGTATCTTCAGTATATACTTTCATTTCTTTTAGTTAAGAGCTTACGAGGTAGAGGAAGTCAGAACTCTAACCCTTTAACTCAGCAGTGAACACAAGTAATCAATCACAGCAAAACAAAAATGTTAATGGAGGTCATGGGTTTCATGTCTTTGTATCCAGGTAGTACTGTACTTGAATGATGATCTATACCAAGATCATCCTTCTTATTTTTAAAAGCAAATACATTATTCTACTTTCATCGGTAATTTATTCATTTCACTGATTTACAAATTTAGCCCAATTACATTTTATGCTTTCATTTTATGCTTTCTTCTACCACCTTTGGTTGTTTACAGTTTAAGCTAAACCACTAAAAACTCTGCTCCGAGGTGACATTAAATTAACTTTACTTTTGCTGTAGAAGTTCACTGCTTAACAGGGTCTTTATATGTTTTTAACTTTTAAACATGTGCAAGTGTTTTCCACAAGGAGCTTTTCAGTTTGCTCTGGTTTCCATTGTGACCACCTCATTGTACTGACCACCCACCAGTTCCTTGTTTTTCATGCATAATAAATTTCAAAACCAAGTTTCAGCCAACATTTCTGGTAGAAACTCCTACCTCAAGGGAGGGAAACTATTGATTTATTCTTTTGATTTATTCTTTTGATTTATTAATTGACCATTAAGCATAGGCATTTAAATGCCTGCAAAGAAACAAGTGCTGAAATGAAGTCTAGGTGGCCAAAGAATAAAGTTTCCTGTAAACAAAATAAAATGAAACTCAAAGATACCCTTGAGAAACCATATTTAGGGAAGTTTCAGAGGGCATATTTTTATTAGCCTCAAGTACAGAGAGAGTATACAAATTTCTAGTGGAATTCTGGGCACTTATCAAAACATCCCCCTCGCTCAACCAATGGGACATTTTAAGGAGGAATTTAATAATGACTTGGAAATGACAACTGCTGCCCAGAAGCCAATATAATATTCAGGTTTCTCAACAGTTCAAATATCAAGTGTCCATGATTTGCATTTCTATACATCTGGGAGGTACATAAAGGATTTTTTTTTTTTTTTTTTGACCAAGTGTTTTCTCTAGGTACAATGCAAGGAAAGACATTTCTGGTTTTTTGGGGTTTTTTTTTAACATCTTTTTACAAATTATTTGGGTTTTGGTGTGTTGTACAATAATAAGGTGTTTCTTTCCTTTGATCTTTTTGAAGATCCCCCCCACACACACACAAAGTCACATTCCAGTTGCCATTCTGATATCTTTCTGATTCATGTGATTGGAATGTAGCTGCAGATCACAGAGCTGATTTTCCGGCTGTTGGCAAAGGTCTTCTCCTGAATATTACCTTTGCTAATACTGGAAATTCCCTAAATTCTACCATTTGATATTTATTAATTTTGTCCCCTACACGTTAAACTACAAATACTCCGACCCTGGGACAAAGGTAGCATAATGCTCCTAGTTCTGATTCTTATTTACAGCCTTCCCAACTGTTCAGTTGGCAACGGATTTTGCTGGAGAGATAGAGCGAGAACAGAAAGACCATGAGGAAGCCTGACCCTGAGGGAATGGGGGAGATGTTATAAAAGAAAGAAGAGACAAGCAGGGGAGCATTATTGGGAGATTAGGCATGAAGATTCACATTTTTAAGAGCCAACTTAATGTCACTTTCTCCCTGAAGTCCTCCGCATGTGTGTGATCAGAAGCAAGATGACACCACTCTCCTATCAAATCTAGGAGGACTCAGCACCAACATCGAGATAATCCCACATACTCCCTTGCACTGTGGTAGTTTTTACAAATGTTTAATCTCCTGTTTTGTGCATAGATATATTTTATCAATTTCTCTGATCCTCTTTTATTGTCCTTTTATTTTTTTTAACATCTTTATTGGAGTATAATTGCTTTACAATGGTGTGTTAGTTTCTGCTTTAAAACAAAGCGAATCAGCTATACATATACATATGTCCCCATATCCCCTCCACCTTGCGTTTCCCTCCCACCCTCCCTATCCCACCCCTCTAGGTGGGCACAAAGCACAGAGTTGATCTCCCTGTGCTATGCAGCTGCTTCCCACTAGTTATCTATTTTATATTTGGTAGCGTATATATGTCCATGCCACTCTCTCACTTCATCCCAGTTTATGCTTCCCCCTCCCCATGTCATCAAGTCTATAATCTACGTCTGTGTCTTTATTCCAGTCCTGCCCTAGGTTCTTCAGAACCATTTTATTTATTTATTTATTTTTACATTCCATATATATGTGTTAGCATACAGTATTTGTTTTTCTCTTTCTGACTTACTTCATTCTGTATAACAGACTCTAGGTCCATCCACCTCATTACAAATAACTCAATTTCATTTCTTTTTATGGCTGAGTAATATTCCATTGTATATATGTGCCACATCGTCTTTATCCATTCATCTGTCGTTGGACATTTAGGTTGCTTCCATGTCCTGGCTATTGTAAATAGTGCTGCAGTGAACATTGCAGTACATGACTCTTTTTGAATTACAGTTTTCTCAGGGTATATGCCCAGTAGTGGGATTGCTGGGTCATATGGTAGTTCTATTTTTACTGTTTTGAGGAACCTCCATACTGTTCTCCATAGTGGCTGTATCAATTTACATTCCCACCAACAGTGCAAGAGGGCTCCCTTTTTTCCACACCCTCTCCAGCATGTATTGTTTGTAGATATTTTGATGATGACCATTCTGACTGGTGTGAGGTGATATCTCATTGTAGTTTTTTTCTTTTTTTTTCTTTTTTTTGAGGTATGTGGGCCTCTCACTGCTGTGGCCTCTCCCATTGCGGAGCACAGGCTCTGGACGCGCAGGCTCAGCGGCCATGGTTCACGGGCCCAGCCGCTCCGCGGCATGTGGGATCTTCCCAGACCGGGGCACAAACCCGTGTCCCCTGCATTGGCAGGCGGACTCTCAACCACTGCGCCACCAGGGAAGCCCTCATTGTAGTTTTGATTTGCATTTCTCTAATGATTAGTGAGGTGGAGCATCCTTTCATGTGTTTGTTGGCAATCTGTATATCTTCTTTGGAAAAACGTCTGTTTAGGTCTTCTGCCCATTTTTGGATTGGGTTGTTTGTTTTTTGATACTGAGCTGCATGGGCTGCTTGTAAATTTTGGAGATTAATCCTTTGTTAGGTGCTTCATTTGCAAATATTTCTCCCATTCTGAGGGTTGTCTTTTCGTCTTGTTTATGGTTTCCTTTGCTGTGCAAAAGCTTTTAAGTTTCATTAGGTCCCATTTGTTTATTTTTTTTTTATTTCTATTCCTCTAGGAGGTGGGTCAAAAAGGATCTTGCTGTGATTTATGTCATAGAGTGTTCTATGTTTTCCTCTAAGGGTTTTATAGTGTCTGGCCTTACATTTAGGTCTTTAATCCATTTTGAGTTTATTTTTGTTTGTGATGTTAGGAAGTGAACTAATTTCATTCTTTTACATGTAGATGTCCAGTTTTCCCAGCACCACTTATTGAAGAGGCTGTGCTTTCTCCATTGTATATTCTTGCCTACTTTATCAAAGATAAGGTGACCAGATGTGCATGGGTTTATCTCAGGGCTTTCTATCCTGTTCTATTGCTGTGGCTAAAGCTCCCAAAACTATGTTGAATAATAGTGCTGAGAGTGGACAACCTTGTCTTGTTCCTGATCTTAGAGGAAATGGTTTCAGTTTTTCACCATTGAGAATGATGTTGGCTGTGGGTTTGTCATAAATGGTCTATATTATGTTGAGGTAAGTTCCCTCTATGCCTACTTTCTGCAGGGTTTTTATCATAAATGGGTGCTGAATTTTGTCAAAAGCTTTTTCTGCATCTATTGAGATGATCATATGGTTTTTATCTTTCAATTTGTTAATATGGTGTATCACATTGATTGATTTGAGTATATTGAGGAATCCTTGCATTCCTGGGTAAACCCCACTTGATCATGGTGTGTCATCCTGTTAGTGTGCTGTTAGATTCTGTTTGCTTAGTATTTGGTTGAGGATATTTGCATCTATGTTCATCAGTGATATTGGCCTGTAGTTTTCTTTTTTTGTGGCACCTATGTCTCATTTTGGTATCAGGGTGATGGTGGCCTCGTAGAATGAGTTTGGGAATGCTCCTCCCTCTGCTATATTTTGGAAGAGTTTGAGAAGGATAGGTGTTAGCTACTCTCTAATGTTTGAGAGAATTCACCTGTGAAGCTACCTGGTCCTGGGCCTTTGTTTGTTGGAAGATTTTAAATCACAGTTTCAATTTCAGTGCTTGTGATTGGTCGGTTTATATTTTCTATCTCTTCCTAGTTCAGTCTCAGAAGGTTGTTCTTTTCTAAGAATTTGTCCATTTCTTCCAAGGTGTCCATTTTATTGGCATATAGTTGCTTGTAGTAATCTCTCATGGTCCTTTGTATTTCTGCAGTGTCTGTTGTTACTTCTCCTTTTTCATTTCTAATTGTATTGATTTGAGTCTTCTCCCGTTTTTTCTTGATGAGTCTGACTAATGGTTTATCAATTTTATTCATCTTCTCAAAGAACCAGCTTTTAGTTTTTTGATCCTTGCTATTGCTTCCTTCATTTCTTTTTCCTTTATTTCTGATCTGATCTTTATGATTTCTTTCCTTCTGATAACTTTGGGGCTTTTTTGTTCTTCCTTCTCTAATTGCTTTAGGTGTAAGGTTAGATGGTTTATTTCAGATGTTTCTTGTTTATTGAGGTAGGATTGTATTGCTATAAACTTCCTTCTGAGAACTGTTTTTGCTGCATCTCATAAGTTTTGGGTGGTTGTGTTTTCTTTGTCATTTGTTTTTAGGTATTTTTTGTTTCTTCTTGGATTTCTTCAGTGATCTATTGGTTATTCAGTAGTGTATTGTTTAGCCTGCATTTGTTTGTATTTTTTACAGATTTTTTCCTGTAATTGATATGTAGTCTCATACTGTTGTGGTCAGAAAAGATACTTGATATGATTTCAATTTTCTTAAATTTACCAAGGCTTGATTTGTGACCCAAGATATGATTTATCCTGGAGAATGTTCCATGAGCACTTGAGAAGAAAGTGTATTCTGTTGTTTTTGGATTGAATGTCCTATAATATCAATTATGTCTCTCTTGTTTAACATATTATTTAAATCTTGTGTTTCCTTATTTATTTTCATTTTGGATGATCTGTCCATTGGTGAAAGTGGAGTGTTAAAGTCCCCTACTATGATTGTGTTACTGTCGATTTCCCCTTTTATGGCTGTTAGCATTTGCCTTATGTATTGAGGTGCTCCTATGTTGGGTATGTAAATATTTTCAATTGTTATACCTTCTTCTTGGGTTGATCCCTTGATCATTATGTAGTGTCCTTCTTCCAATCTTATAATAGTTTTTATTTTAAAATCTATTTTGTCTGATATGAGAATTGCTACTCCAGCTTTCTTTTGATTTCCATTTGCATGGAATAGCTTTTTCCATCCCCTCACTTTCAGTCTGTATGTGTCTCTAGGTCTGAAGTGGGTCTCTTGTAGACAGCTTATATATGGGTCTTGTATTTGTATCCATTCAGCCAGTCTATGTCTTTTGGTTGGAGCATTTAATTTATTTCCATTTAAGGTAATCATCGATATGTATGTTCCTGTTACCATTTTCTTAATTGTTTTGAGTTTGTTATTGTAGGCCTTTTCTTTCTCTTGTGTTTCCTGCCTGAAGAAGTTCCTTTAGCATTAGTTGTAAAGCTTGTTTGGAGGTGCTGAAGTATCTTTAACTTTTGCTTTTCTGTAAAGATTTTAATTTCTCTGTCATAATCTTGGTTGTAGGGTTTTCCCTTTCATCACTTTAAATATGTCCTGCCACTAATTTCTGGCTTGCAGATTTTCTGCTGAAAGATCAGCTGTTAACCTTATTGGGATGCTGTTGTATGTTATTTGTTGTTTTTCCCTTGCTGCTATTCATACTTTTTCCTTGTATTTATTTTTGATAGTTTGATTAATATGCATCTTGGTGTGTTTCTCCTTGGATTTATCCTGTACAGAACACTCTTAGCTTCCTGGACTTGATTGACTATTTCCTTTCCCATATTAGGGAAGTTTTCAACTGTAATCTTTTCAAATATTTTCTCAGTCCCTTTCTTTTTCTCTTCTTCTTCTTCTGGGAGCCCTGTAATTCGAATGTTGGTTTGTTTAATATTGTCCCAGAGGTCTCAGAGACGGTCCTCAATTCTTTTCATTCTTTTTTCTTTATTCTGCTGTGTGGTAGTTATTTCCACTATTTTATCTTCTAGGTCACTTATCCATTCTTCTGCCTCAGTTATTCTGGTAATGATTCCTTCTAGAGAATTTTTATTTCATTTACTGTGTTGTTCACCATTTTTTTGTTTGTTCTTTAGTTCTTCTAGGTCCTTGTTAAACGTTTCTTGTATTTTCTGCATTCTATTTCCAAGATTTTGGATCATCTTTACTATCATTACTCTGAATTCTTTTTCAGGTAGACTGCATATTTCCTCTTCATTTGTTTGGTCTGATGGATTTTTACCTTGCCCCTTCATCTGCTGTGTGTTTCTCTGTCTTCTCATTTTGCTTCACTTACTGTGTTTGGGGGTCTCCTTTTTTCAGGCTGCAGGTTCGTAGTTCCTGCTTTTTTTTTGGTGTCTGCCCCCAGTTGCTAAGTTTGGTTCAGTGGGTTATGTAGGCATCCTGGTGGGGGGCACTGTAGCCTGTGTTCTGGTGGATGAGGCTGGATCTTGTCTTTCTGGTGGGCACGACCACGTCTGGTGATGTGTTGTAGTGTGTCTGTGACCTTATTATGATTTTAGGCAGCATCTCTGATGATGGGTGGGGTTGTGTTCCTGTTTGCTAGTTGTTTGGCATACGGTGTCCAGCACTGTAGCTTGCTGGTCGTTGAGTGGAGCTAGGTCTTAGCGTTGAGATGGAGATCTCTGGGAGAGCTTTCACAGTTTGATATCACGTGGGGCTGGGAGGTGTCTGATGGACCAATGTCCTGAACTCGGCTCTCTGACATCAGAGGCACAGGCCTGACACCCGGCCAGAGCACCAAGACCCTGTCAGCCACACATCTCAGAAAAGGGAGAAAAAAAGAAAGAAAGGAAAATAAAATTATTAAAGTAAAAATTAAAAATATTATTAAAAATTTAGAAAAATTAAAATGTAATTAAGAAAAAGAAAAAAAAGTCAGACAGAACCCTAGGACAAATGATAAAAGCAAAGGTACACAGACAAAATCACACAAAGAAACATACACACTCATAAATAGAGGAAAAGGAAAATAATATAAAAATATCTATATAAAAAAAGGAAGAGAGCAACCAAATCAATAAACAAATCTACCAATGATAATAAATTAAGATAAACATAAAACCAGAAACAAATTAGATGCAGAAAGCAAACCCCAAGTCTACAATTTCTCCCAAAGTCCACTGCTTCAGTTTGGGGATGATTCATTTTCTATTCATGTATTCCACAGATGCAGGGTACATCAAGTTGATTGTGGATATTTAATCCGCTGCTCCCAAGGCTGCTAGGAGTGATTTCCCTTTCTCTTCTGTGTTCGCACAGCTCCCGTGGTTCAGCTTTGGATTTGGACCCGCCTCTGCCTGTCAGTCGCCTGAGGGCATCTGTTTTTCGCTCAGACAGGTCTGGGTTAAAGGAGCCGCTGATTCAGGGGCTCTGGCTCACTCAGGCCAAGGGGACGGAGGGGAACGGATGCGGGGCAAGCCTGCGGCGGCAGAGGCTGGCGTGACGTTGCACCAGCCTGAGGCGCACCGTGCATTCTCCCGGGGGAAGTTGTCCCTGGATCATGGGACCCTGGCAGTGGTGGGCAGCACAGCCTCCCCAGAAGGGGGCTGTGGATAGTGACCTGTGCTCGCACACAGGCTTCTTGGTGGCGGCAGCAGCAGCCTTAGCGTCTCATGCCCGTCTCTGGGGTCCACGCCGATAGCCTTGGCTTGCGCCCGTCTCTGGAGCTCCTTTAAGCGGCGCTCTTAATCCCCTCTCCTCGCGCACCAGGAAACAAAGAGGGAAGAAAAAGTTTCTTGCCTCTTTGGCAGGTCCAGACCTTTTCCCGGACTCCCTCCCGGCTAGCCGTGGTGCACTAACCCCTTCAGGCTGTGTTCACGCCTCCAACCCCAGTCCTCTCCCTGCGCTCCGACCCCCGAGCCTCAGCTCCCAGCCCCGCCCACCCCGGCGGGTGAGCAGACAAGCCTCTCGGGCTGGTGAGTGCTGGTCAGTACCAATGCTCTGTGCAGGAATCTCTCCGCTTTGCCCTCCGCACCCCCATTGCTGTGCTCTCCTCCGCGGCTCCGAAGCTTCAACCCCCCCCCGCCACCCCCGTCTCCACCCACAAAGGACCTTCCTAGTGTGTGGAAACCTTTCCTCCTTCACAGCTCCCTACCACTGGTGTGGGTCCCGTCCCTATTCTTTTGTCTCTGTTTATTCTTTTTTCTTTTGCCCTACCCAGGTACGTGGGGAGTTTCTTGCCTTTTGGGAAGTCTGAGGTCTACTGCCAGTGTTCAGTAGGTGATCTGTAGGAGTTTTTCTACATGTAGATGTATTTCTGATGTATTTGTGGGGAAGAAGTTGATCTCCACGTCTTACTCCTCTGCCATCTTGAAGGTCTCTCCTATTGTCCTTCTAATTCACAGCCGGTTTGCATAAACCCGAGGCAAGTCACTTTATACAGTATTTAATTCTTCAGTGACAGCATGAGGAAGGGGAAGAAAGACTCTCTTCTTTTACGGAATGATTGATGCTCCCCTGAACTATAACTTCACATTACAGTGCGGACACATAGAGGCTGCCTTTGGCTCTAAGAAAAACATGCTCTAAACTAGAACACAGTCACCCTTAAACAAATACTCTATGTGATTAGATTACATACTATTTGAATAATAACAGTAATATTCATGTTTGCATAGGTCTTTATCCTCACTGAAATAGAGCAGTCTGTGATGATGTCAGGCATTTGTTAATTTCTCTCTGTGTCTCTCTTGTGTCTGTTTTTCTCTCTCTGTGTCTCTGTCTCTGTCTCTTTTTCTGTTTCAAGTAGAGATAAGTCATCTGAAGCTAAAAGAAGTTAAATGTCTTGCCTAAAGACCAGAATGTTCCAGTGGGTACAGAGCATACTAGGTGCAGAAAGGGAGATTTGCATCCCTTTAATCCCATAAGTGGCTTACAGATCTTTTTCTGGAAAAGAATGCCTACACTTTTTCCTCTAATTTTGGAATTACCATCTTTCTATTTGTCCAGGCACAAGCCTCAGAACCATTTCATTTCCACTTTTGACATCAAAATCCAAGATCCCTTGATTCTATCTTGGCAGTGTTCAAAACATTTATTTTCACTGAAAAAGCCTTACTGCCAATTTCCCTGCCTAGACTATTGCAATAAACACATAAATATATTAAACATTCAACCCATTTTCTACACTGCCAGAGTAGTCTTCTTAAAGTTTTGAATATTTCACTACCTGATTCAACTAGCCATTGATGAGTGTAGGATGAAAACCATATCCTATTTAACATGATTTTCAAAATATGAACTCTGTTTCCTATCTGAATACTTGATTTCCTTACTTCCCGTCTAGTCATCCAAGAAAAGAAGACTCTTAGTCTTTCCCAAGCATGGCTGTGCTTTTCTGATTCTGTGCTGCTTCTCACTCTTTTCTCAGCATCATATCTACAGCTAAAATTTATTGAACTTATGCCATGCTCTGGGTTCTGCTTAAGCAATGTATATACATTATCTCACTTATTTCTCACAACAACCCCATGAGATGAGTTTTCTTCTTCCCATTTTATAGTTGGTAAGCAGAGATTAAGTAAACTTCCAGAGTTATAAAGCAAATGGAAGTAGAATGTGAATCCACTTTTATCTGACACTCTTCTCCTTTCCTTCTCTTATTTGGAAAATTTCCCAACTTACATGTTCTATCTCAGACACAAATATTATGGTCCCCCTTTTATGTTCTTTGTGTCATGTTGTATTTAATTTGTTAATACCATTAAGGATTTTTGCAACTAAGCTGGTGAGGAATATTTGTCTGTAGTTTTCTTGTCCTGAATTTTATTTTTCCTTTCTGATTTTTGCATCAGAGGAATAAGAGACTCATAAAATAAGTTGGGGAATGTTCCCTTTTCTTCTATTTTCTGACAGAATTTGTGTAGAATTTATATTACTTTTTTCTTTAATGTTTGATGGGATTTACCAATCAAGCCATCTAGGCTCAGACTTTTCTTTATAGAAAGAATTTTAATTATTAATTCAATATTTGAATTGATGTAGGGCTATTCAGATTTTCTGTTTCTTCTTGAGTCAAATTTTGACAGTTTTCTTTTGTTCAAGGAACTTGTTCATTTAACCAAAGTATTATATTTATTTGTATAAGGTTTTCCATAATATTATCTTTTGATACCTGTAGAATCCTCTTGAAACTGAGCAGGACCATGTCAGGTCCTCCTGGGTACAAAAGCCTTTACATGTCCCCCATTTCTTGTCTGTAGGATAAAGGCTTCAGCCTCTTAGACCTTCCCTGAGTTCCAAAGGGAAGATTCAAACAGTTACTAATCAGGGAAGGGAAGGAATGTAAAAACAAAGAATGAGCAGTCAAGAAACAATAGTGCAGCATGGGACAGGGACCTTGTTCCTCCTCAAGGGATAAACAGAACAATCTGGTAGATATCTCTGAGTTCTTCTACAGGAACTAAAGCCCCCATCCAGGTGGAGGATGGTAACTTCAGGCTGAGGATAAGATTCCTGGAACACCACCCTGTTACCTCACCACCAACCAACCAGAAGAAAGTCACACCCTGCAGTCCTTACCCCCAGTTTTGCTTATAAAAACTCTTCCCTGAGAACTATTGGGGAGTTTAGGGTTTTTTGATCATGAGCCACCCATTCTCCTTGTTTGACCCTTGTCTTTTTCTGCTCTAGACTCCAGTGTTTCTGTTTGTTTGGCCTCACTGTGTGTCAAGCACAGGAACTTACATTCAGCAACACTTTCATCTCTTTCATTCCTGACATTGATAATTTGTGTGTTTCCTCTTTTTTTATTGACCAGACTAGCTAGAGTTTCATCAATTTTATCAAGATTTTCAAAAATTTCCTATTTCTTCTTATTTCACTTATTTTCCTTATTCCTCTATTCTATTTCATTGATTTCTGCTCTTTCTTTGTTTCACTCATTCTACTTAGAAAGGATTTAATTTTACCTTCTTAGATTGAAAGCTTATATCATTGATTTTATATCTTCCATTTCTAATGTAAGTATTGAATGCTATAAATTTCCCTTTAAGCACTGCTTTGATTTCATTCCACAGATTTTGCAATATTGTACATTCATTATCATTCATCTCAAAATATTTTCTAATTCCCCTTTTGATTTCTTCTTTGGCCAATGGGTTAATTTAATTTCCAAGTATTTGTTTAATTGCCAAATTGTTTAATCTCTAAATATTCAAGGGAGTTTCCAGCTATGTTTCTGTTTGAATTCAATTTTTTTTTGTCAGATGATGGGGTTTAAGGCCGATCACCCCAAGATATGCCACTCTGGCACGTGGACTATTTCAAGCTGAAATCAACCAAGGCCCAAAAGATTCAGGAAGAAGCTTTGGAACTCCCCTTTACTGCCTAACAGAATTTAAGATAGAAGGCCTGTTCCAGGAAGAAGATATCACCATAGATAACTATAGTAAACTATGAACTTGTATGGTAGGCAGGGAGAAACTTAGCAAGGCCCTTTTGATCAAAGTCCTCTCTGTGTCCCATTGTCTCTAGATGGCTCAGCCAACAGTTATTTAATGAACATTAACTCTTTTCATCTTCCTGTGAATTACCTTACTTCCCTGTGAAGTCCCAGACCCCTACTTCCTTCTCCTTAGTCCAGAATGACATATATACCTCATCTTGACTTACTGTCTTTGGGATTCTTCAGGCTTATGTGAATTTCCCATATGTACTTGATAAACTTAATTTTTCTCCTGTTAATCTGCCTTATGTCATTTTAATTATTTGACTGACCAAAAGAACTAGGAGGGGAAGTTGGGGAGGAATATTTCTGTCACCAACATAGAGAACACACTTACTTTCAATCCTTTAAGTTTATCAAAACTTTTTTGTGGTAAATATTACAAGTATGCTTGAAAAAATTGTGTATCATGTTTTTGCTCTATGGTGTCTTCTATGCATGTCAATTAGTTAGTTGATAATTGTTGAAGTCCTCCATATTCCTCCCAATTTTCTGTCTTCTTTTTCTATTAGATACTGAGAGAGGAGTACTGAAGTTGTTGAGGGTGGAAGAAGTTTTCCTCTACCCCTCTGTTCCAACTGGTTTAAGAATTAAATTGACTTCCGGGAAGATGGCAGAAGAGTAAGACGCGGAGATCACCTTCCTCCCCACAGATACACCAGAAATACATCTACACGTGGAACAACTCCTACAGAGCACCTACTGAATGCTGGCAGAAGACCTCAGACCTCCCAAAAGGCAAGAAACCCCCCACGTACCTGGTTAGGGCAAAAGAAAAAAATAAACAGAGACAAAAGGATAGGGACGGGTCCTGCACCAGCGGGAGGGAGCTGTGAAGGAGGAAAAGTGTCCACACACTAGGAAGCCCCTTCGCAGGCGGAGACTGCGGGTGGCGGAGTGGGGGAGCTTCGGAGCCGCGGAGGAGAGCACAGCAACGGGTGCGGAGGACAAAGTGGAGAGATTCCAGTGCAGAGGATCAGGGCCGACCGGCACTCACCAGCTGAGAGGCTTGTCTGCTCACCCGCCGTGGGGGGGGGAGGGGGCGGGGCTGGGAGCTGAAGCTCCGGCTTCAGTCGGAGCGCCGGGAGAGGACTGGGGTTGGCGGCGTGAACACAGCCTGCAGGGGGTTAGTGCACCACGGCTAGCCAAGAGGGAGTCCAGGGAAAAGTCTGGACCTGCCAAAGAGGCAAGAGACTTTTTCTTCCCTCTTTATTTCCTGGTGCGCGAGGAGAGGGGATTAAGAACGCTGCTTAAAGGAGCTCCAGAGGCGGGCGCGAGACGCGGCTAAAAGTGCAGACCCCAGAGACAGACATGAGACGCTAAGGCCGCCACCAAGAAGCCTGTGTGCGAACACAGGTCACTATGCACACCCCCCTTCCGGGGAGCCTGTGCAGCCCGCCACTGCCAGGGTCCCGGGATCCAGGGACAGCTCCCCCGGGAGAACGCACAGCGCGCCTCAGGCTGGCAACCTCACACCGGCCTCTGCCGCCTCAGGCCGGCCCCGCACTCCGTGACCCTCCCTACCCCCGGCCTGAGTGAGCCAGAGCCTCCGAATCAGCGGCTCCTTTAACCCCGTCTTGTCTGAGCAAAGAACAGAGGCCCGCTGGCGACCTACACGCAGAGGCGGGGCCAAATCCAAAGCTGAGCCCCTGGGAGCTGTGAGAACAAAGAAGAGAAAGGGAAATCTCTCCCAGCAGCCTTCGGAGCAGCAGATTAAATATCCACAATCAACTTGATGTACCCTGCATCTGTGGAATACATGAATAGACAACGAATCATCCCAAATTAAGGAGCCGTGTGGATGAAAGGCTCTTGGTGCTGCAGCAGTGGTGATGCAGTGGTGCTCCCACTCTGAGGTGGGAGAGCCAACTTCAGGACACTGGTCCACAAGAGACCTCCCAGCTGCACATAATATCAAATGGCAAAAATCTCCCAGAGATCTCCATCTCAACGCCAGCACCCAGCTTCACTCAATGACCAGCAAGCTACAGTGCTGGACATCCTATGCCAAACAACTAGCAAGACAGGAACACAACCCCACCCATTAGCAGAGAGGCTGCCCAAAATCATAATAACTCTACAGACACCCCAAAACACACCACCAGCCGTGGACCTGCCCACCAGAAAGACAAGATCCAGCCTCATCCAGCAGAACACAAGCACTAGTACCCTCCACCAGGAAGCCTACACAACCCACTGAACCAACCTTAGCCCCTGGGGACAGACACCAAAAACAACGGGAACTACGAACCTGCAGCCTGCAAAAAGGAGACCCCAAACACAGTAAGATAAGCAAAATGAAAAGACAGAAAAACACACAGCAGATGAAGGAGCAAGATAAAAACCCACCAGACCTAACAAATGAAGAGGAAATAGGCAGTCTACCTGAAAAAGAATTCAGAATAATGATAGCAAAGATGATCCAAAATCTTGGAAATAGAATAGACAAAATGCAAGAAACAGTTAACAAGGACCTAGAAGAACTAAAGATGAAACAAACAATGATGAACAACACAATAAATGAAATTAAAAATACTCTAGATGGGATCAATAGCAGAATAACTGAGGCAGAAGAATGGATAAGTGACCTGGAAGATAAAATAGTGGAAATAACTAATGCAGAGCAGAATAAAGAAAAAAGAATGAAAAGAACTGAGGACAGTCTCAGAGACCTCTGAGACAACATTAAACGCACCAACATTCGAATTATAGGGGTTCCAGAAGAAGAAGAGAAAAAGAAAGGGACTGAGAAAATATTGGAAGAGATTATAGTTGAAAACTTCCCTAATATGGGAAAGGAAATAGTTAATCAAGTCCAGGAAGCACAGAGAGTCCCATACAGGATAAATCCAAGGAGAAATACGCCAAGACACATATTAATCAAACTGTCAAAAATTAAATACAAAGAAAGCATATTAAAAGCAGCAAGGGAAAAACAACAAATAACATACAAGGGAATCCCCATAAGGTTAACAGCTGATCTCTCAGCAGAAACTCTGCAAGCCAGAAGGGAGTGGCAGGACATATTGAAAGTGTTGAAGGAGAAAAACCTGCAACCAAGATTACTCTACCCAGCAAGGATCTCATTCAGATTTCATGGAGAAATTAAAACCTTTACAGACAAGCAAAAGCTGAGAGAGTTCAGCACCACCAAACCAGCTCTACAACAACTGCTAAAGGAACTTCTCTAGGCAAGAAACACAAGAGAAGGAAAAGACCTACAATAACGAACCCAAAACAATTAAGAAAATGGGAATGGGAGCATACATATCGATAATTACCTTAAATGTAAATGGACTAAATGCTCCCACCAAAAGACACAGATTGGCTGAATGGATACAAAAACAAGACCCATATATTTGCTGTCTACAAGAGACCCACTTCAGACCTAGAGACACATACAGACTGAAAGTAAGGGGATGGAAAAAGGTATTTCATGCAAATGGAAACCAAAAGAAAGCTGGAGTAGCAATTCTCATATCACACAAAATAGACTTTAAAATAATGACTATTAGAAGAGACAAAGAAGGACACTACATAATGATCAAGGGATTGATCCAAGAAGAAGATATAACAATTGTAAATATTTGTGCACCCAACATAGGAGCACCTCAATACATAAGGCAAATACTAACAGCCATAAAAGGGGAAATCAACAGTAACACATTCATAGTAGGGGACTTTAACACCCCACTTTCACCAATGGACAGATCATCCAAAATGAAAATAAATAAGGAAACACAAGCTTTAAATGATACATTAAACAAGATGGACTTAATTGATATTTATAGGACATTCCATCCAAAAACAACAGAATACACATTTTTCTCAAGTGCTCATGGAACATTCTCCAGGATAGATCATATCTCGGGTCACAAATCAAGCCTTGGTAAATTTAAGAAAATTGAAATTGTATCAAGTATCTTTTCCGACCACAACTCTATGAGACTAGATATCAATTACAGGAAAAGATCTGTAAAAAATACAAACACATGGAGGCTAAACAATACACTACTTAATAACAAAGTGATCACTGAAGAAATCAAAGAGGAAATCAAAAAATACCTAGAAACAAATGACCATGGAGACATGACGACTCGAAATCTATGGGATGCAGCAAAAGCAGTTCTAAGAGGGAAGTTTATAGCAATAAAATCCTACCTTAAGAAACAGGAAACATCTCGAATAAACAACCTAACCTTGCATCTAAAGCAATTAGAGAAAGAAGAACAAAAAACCCCCAAAGTTAGCAGAAGGAAAGAAATCATAAAAATCAGATCAGAAATAAATGAAAAAGAAATGAAGGAAACGATAGCAAAGATCAATAAAACTAAAGGCTGGTTCTTTGAAAGTATAAACAAAATTGATAAACCATTAGCCAGACTCATCAAGAAAAAAAGGGAGAAGACTGAAATCAATAGAATTAGAAATGAAAAAGAAGAAGTAACAAGAGACACTGCAGAAATACAAAAGATCATGAGAGATTACTACAAGCAACTGTATGCCAATAAAATGGAGAACCTCTAAGAAATGGACAAATTCTTAGAAATGCACAACCTGCCAAGACAGAACCAGGAAGAAATAGAAAATATGAACAGACCAATCTCAAGCACTGAAATTGAGACTGTGATCAAAAATCTTCCAACCAACAAAAGCCCAGGACCAGATGGCTTCACAGGCAAATTCTATCAAACATTTAGAAAAGAGCTAACACCTATCCTTCTCAAACTCTTCCAAAATATAGCAGAGGGAGGAACACTCCCAAACTCATTCTACGAGGCCACCATCACCCTGACACCAAAACCAGACAAGGATGTCACAAAGAAAGAAAACTACAGGCCAATATCACTGATGAACATAGATGCAAAAATCCTCAACAAAATACTAGCAAACAGAATCCAACAGCACATTAAACGGATCATACACCATGATCAAGTGGGGTTTATTCCAGGAATGCAAGGATTCTTCAATATATGCAAATCAATCAACGTGATACACCATATTAACAAATTGAAGGAGAAAAACCATCTGATCATCTCAATAGATGCAGAGAAAGCTTTTGACAAAATTCAACACCCATTTATGATAAAAACCCTGCAGAAATTAGGCATAGAGGGAACTTTCCTCAACATAATAAAGGCCATATATGACAAACCCACAGCCAACATCGTCCTCAATAGTGAAAAACTGAAAGCATTTCCACTAAGATCAGGAACAAGACAAGGTTGCCCACTCTCACCACTCTTATTCAACATAGTTTTGGAAGTTTTAGCCACAGCAATCAGAGAAGAAAAGGAAATAAAAGGAATCCAAATGGGAAAAGAAGAAGTAAAGCTGTCACTCTTTGCAGATGACATGATACTATACATAGAGAATCCTAAAGATGCTACCAGAAAACTACTAGAGCTAATCAATGAATTTGGTAAAGTAGCAGGATACCAAATTAATGCGCAGAAATCTCTGGCATTCCTATACACTAAGGATGAAAAATCTGAAAATGAAATCAAGAAAACACTCCCATTTACTATTGCAACAAAAAGAATAAAATATCTAGGAATAAACCTACCTAAGGAGTCAAAAGACGTGTATGCAGATAATTATAAGACACTGATGAAAGAAATTAAAGATGATACAAATAGATGGAGAGATATACCATGTTCTTGGATTGGAAGAATCAACATTGTGAAAATAACTCTACTACCCAAAGCAATCTACAGATTCAATGCAATCCCTATCGAACTACCACTGGCATTTTTCACAGAACTAGAACAAAAAATTTCACAATTTGTATGGAAACACAAAAGACCCCAAATAGCCAAAGCAATCTTAAGAACGAAAAACGGAGCTGGAGGAATCAAGCTTCCTGACTTCAGACTATACTACAAAGCTATAGTAATCAAGACAGTATGGCACAAAAACAGAAATATAGATCAATGGAACAGGATAGAAAGCCCAGAGATAAACCCACGCACATATGGTCACCTTATCTTTGATAAAGGAGGCAGGAATGTACAGTGGAGAAAGCACAGCCTCTTCAATAAGTGGTGCTGGGAAAACTGGACAGCTACATGTAAAAGTATGAGATTAGATCACTCCCTAACACCATACTCAAAAATAAGCTCAAAATGGATTAAAGACCTAAATGTAAGGCCAGAAACTATCAAACTCTTAGAAGAAAACATAGGCAGGACACTCTATGACATAAATCACAGCAAGGTCCTTTTTTACCCACCTCCTAGAGAAATGGAAATAAAAACAAAAATAAACAAATGGGACCTAATGAAACTTAAAAGCTTTTGCGCAGCAAAGGAAACCATAAACAAGACGAAAAGACAACCCTCAGAATGGGAGAAAATATGTGCAAATGAAGCAACTGACAAAGGATTAATCTCCAAAATTTATAAGCAGCTCATGCAGCTTAATAAGAAAAAAACAAACAACCCAGTCCAAAAATGGGCAGAAGACCTAAATAGACATTTCTCCAAAGAAGATATACAGACTGCCAACAAACACATGAAAGAATGCTCAACATCACTAATCATTAGAGAAATGCAAATCAAAACTACAATAAGATATCATCTCACACCAGTCAGAATGGCCATCATCAAAAAATCTAGAAACAGTAAATGCTGGAGAGGGTGTGGAGAAAAGGGAAGCCTTTTGCACTGTTGATGGGAATGTAAGTTGATACAGCCACTGTGGAGAACAGTATGGAGGTTCCTTAAAAAACTACAAATAGAACTACCATATGACCCAGCAATCCCACTACTGGGCATATACCCTGAGAAAACCATAATTCAAAAAGAATCATGTACCAAAATGTTCACTGCAGCTCTATTTACAATAGCCCAGAGATGGAAACAACCTAAGTGTCCATCAACAGATGAATGGATAAAGAAGATATGGCACATATATACTATGGAATATTACTCAGCCATAAAAAGAAACGAAATTGAGCTATTTGTAATGAGGTGGATAGACCTAGAGTCTGTCATACAGAGTGAAGTAAGTCAGTAAGAGAGAGACAAATACCGTATGCTAACACATATATATGGAATTTAAGAAAAAAAATGTCGTGAAAAACCTAGGGGTGAAACAGGAATAAAGACACAGACTTACTAGAGAATGGATTTGAGGCTATGGGGAGGAGGAAGGGTAAACTGTGACAAAGCGAGAGAGAGGCATGGACATATATACACTACCAAACGTAAGGTAGATAGCTAGTGGGAAGCAGCCGCATAGCACAGGGAGATCAGCTCGGTGCTTTTTGACCGCCTGGAGGGGTGGGATAAGGAGGGTGGGAGGGAGGGAGACGCAAGCGGGAAGAGATATGGGAACATATGTATATATATAACTGATTCATTTTGTTGTGAAGCTGAAACTAACATACCATTGTAAAGCAATTATACTCCAATAAAGATGTTAAAATGAAAAAAAAGAATTAAATTGACATGAGACTGATTAACAGGAGAAAATCGAACAGAAGTTTAATAACATATATACATGGGAGAGACGAAGGAAAACTGAGTAACTCACTAAAACAGCTGAAGTTCTCACCTTAAATACCATCTTCAACTAAAGCTAAAAGAGGATGTTGAGGGTGGGGAGAGTCAGTTATGGGTGGTTGCCAGGAAAAGCACAGTAAACAAGGGTAAGGTTGTGCAGATTTAAGTCATTTTCTTCCTCATTGATAAGGGCTTCTAGAATATTGGTCATCCTTTTCTTCCTGGTAATCGAGGGAAACACCCTTACAAATGGACGTTTCTCTTGTAAATGTAAATGTTTTTTACAAAAAGGCAACTCCTACTTGGTTTTAAGAGTTTCTCCCATGACGGCTGTTTCTTAGAAAATATCCAGCTTAAAATAATTAATATGCCAAAGAGACATACTTTGGGGTGGCAAATTCTGCTCTCCTACAAAATCATTTACTAAAGTTTTAAATGTATCTATTTCTCCTTTCACTTATGCCAGTTTGGGGAACTCTGTTATTAGGTGCATGTTCATTTAAAATTGTTGCATCTCCTATTGGATAGAGTCTTTTAACTTCATGAAATACTCCACTTTTATGCAGTAATATTCTGGGGCTAGAATTTTATTTTGTCTGATATTCAGATAGCAACTCCAGTTTTCTTATGCTTATTGTTTGCATGTATATTGTTTTCTAACCTTTTCTTTCAACCTATTTGTGTGTCTGTATTTAAAGTGTGTCTCTTTTCAGCAGCATAGAGTAGAATCCTGCTTTTTAAATCCAGTTTTACATTTTCTGCCTTTTATTTTGTGTGTTTGGTATATCCACATTTAATAAAATTATTTATATTGTGAATTTTAAGTCTGCCATTTTGCTGTTATTTTTATTTGTTTCATTTCATTTTGTTCCTCTACCTCTCCTTCCTTGTTTTCTTTTGTGTTAAGCAAACATTTGCAGTATATTAATATAAATCTTATATTGACATTTTTATATGTTAATTTATTCGTAATTACTCCAGGGATCATAAATGCAACTTTTATCAAAATCTACCTAATTAATATTGAAATGAATTCCAATTGAATATAGGAAACATTTGACATTATAGTTCTATTTATCCCTCCCATCTTTGCATTGTTTTCGACTCTATATATTATAATTCCAACAATACGGTAGTATAAATTTGGCTTTAAATGTACAAATATATATTTTTAAAGCCTATAAAAAAAGAAAAAATAGATATATTTGTGCTAACTCATATATCATATATTTATCTTTTCCAGTGCTCTTTACTCCCTTTGGCATATCTGAATTACCGTCTGGTGCAATTTTCCTTCAGTCTGAAGGGATTTCAATTGCATTTTAAATAGTGTAGCTAGACTTCACTTCACTCAATTATTTTAATCTAAAAATGTCTTTAATTTAGCTTTAGTTTCAAAAGATAATTTCTCTGAGTACAGATATCTTGAATAATAATTTTTCTTTCAGAAAATTGAACACATCACCCCAATGTTTTCTAGCCTGCATTGTTACTGATGAAAGGTCAAATGTTAATTATACTATTATCTCTATCTAGGTAATATTTCATTTTCTCTTGCTGTTTTCAGACTTTCTATTTATCTTTGGCTTTCATTAGTTTGAATCTGAAGTGCCTGAGTATGATTTTCTCTGTTTTTATTCTACTTAGGTTTCACAGAGCCTCTAGGATTTATAAGTTTATGTTTTCCAACAAATTTAGAAAAATTTAAGCCATTATTTCTTTAAATGTTTTTCTCTGCCCATTTCTTCAGTCTTTTCCTTCTGGAACTCAAATTACACATGTGCCGCAACACTTGATATTGTCACAAAAATGTTTTCATTTTCTTCAATCTTTCCTTTTTTTCTACTTGTCAGACAGGTTAATTTTTTTTTAATAAATTAATTTTTTTAAATTTATTTACTTTTGGCTGCATTGGGTCTTCGTTGCTGTGTGCGGGCTTTCTCTAGTTGCGGTGAGCGGGGCTACTCTTCATTGCAGTGTGCAGGGTTCTTATTTCAGTGGCTTCTCTTGTTGCAGAGCACGGGCTCTAGGTGTGCGGGCTTCAGTAGTTGTGGCATGCAGGCTCAGTAGTTGTAGCTCGCGGGCTCTAGAGCACAGGCTCAGTAGTTGTGGCACACAGGCTTAGTTGCTCCGCAGCATGTGAGATCTTCCTGGACAAGGGCTCGAACCCGTGTCCCTTGCACTGGCAGGTGGATTCTTAACCACTGCGCCACCAGGGAAGTCCCAGAAAGGTTAGTTTTTATTGACCTGTCTTCAAGTACACTAATTTTTTTCTTGTGTCATCTAAAATCTACAGTTGAGCTTATTGCTAGTTTTTTACTTTGGTTATTGTACTTTTCATTTTTAAAAAATATTTATTTACTTATTTATTTTGGCTGTGCTGGGTCATAGTTGAGACACACGGGATCTTTAGTTGTGGCATGCCTGTGGGATCTAGTTCCCCCACTAGGGATCTAACCCAGGCTCCTGCTTTGGGAGTGCAGAGTCTTACTCACTGGACTACCAGGGAAGTCCCTATTGTACTTTTTAGATCTAGAATTTTTAGTTTTTTAAAATAATTTCCATTTTTCTATTGGTATCCCCAAATGTTTACTCATTAATATATATATTTTTAAATTATTTGAACAAATTTCCTTTCATTATTTGAATATACTTTTAGTACTGTTTTGAAGTTTATAACTGTTAAATTGAACCTCTGGGCCCACTTTAAATTACTGTCTATCGACAGGTCTGTTCCCTGGTTTTTGTTTTTGTTTTGTATAACTTTTTTCAAAACTAATAAATTTTAGTTGGAAATTAGGCACTCAAGAAACCATGGAATCTGTTTTGCTCTTCTGAGCAGTGTCAGTGTTTTTGTCTAGTAGTCTGGAACTTGCCTGGACTTAAATTATGAAAACTGTCTCCATGAGGTGTGTGGTAACATGTCTCTGCTTAGTTTTTTTGGCTTTCAGTTGCTGTGGTTTTTGTTTGTTTGATTTTGTTTTTTAGCTGGCATCTGGAAGATTCCATAGCTCAAGAGAAAAAATTCATATGACAGAAGGTGTGTGTGTGTGCATGTGACTTGTCTTAAATTTGCTTGATGAAAATTGACAGTTGTAGGACTGTTTCGCACTGGGAGTCTCTCCACCACACTGTCACACCAACGGACTGTTTCTTGCTAAGGTGCTATGTTTTCACATTTTTTCATTCAGTCTTGCCTCTTCTTCCAGAACATGATGCCAGTGGGGTCCAGGGGTGCTTGAGAGACCATCCAGTCTCTCCTGATCTAGTTGTCCCAAACAAACAATAAGTCATTGGTTTAGACGTTGGAGGTTTCTACTTGCTTTGAAGAACACTGACTGACCTCTGTCAACTCTGCCTGAGGTCTTGTCTTTGTGTTCTCTCTTACAGTGGCCAGGATTTTACCCACTTAGGATCCTTTTTATTTATTATGGTTCAATATCATAAGTGCTTCCTGATATCATCAAACATGGAGTTATTTGGATTTGTCTCCTGATATCCAAAAACCAGAATTCTGAAAACAATTAAAATCACATGGAAAAGATTCAAATAATAACAAACATTTGCCTAGATTTTGCAATTTTTCAGGCATTGCCCCACCTATTATCTAACACGATCTGCACTATGTGTGGAATAGGTGTTGCTATAATTCCAATTTTACCAAAATTAAATGTTCAAACTTTTTAGATAGCAGTTGTGACACATAAGAGTTATGATGCATATTTATGGGATGCATGACACAATCCTGCTCTAACGTCCCCATGGACCATGCCACACGCCATTCAGCTGAGCTTCTCTGGAATTTTGGTAAGGGTTCATATTCATTTTCACTCTAAAAGCAATGTTTCTTTCATTTATACTAAGCTTCCATAGCTATAATATTGTAGGACTAATAGAGATTATATAAAAAATGTGAATTTTATAATTCTAATCAATAACTCCATCCAAAAACCAAGAAATGAAAAATTATTCTTGTATTTCAAACTTAGATTAAATTCAAACCATATATATTTACATATAATTACAGAGCTCATAACTCATATTTATGTAATATATAGCTCATCAATTTAAGCCAAAATACTAATTTTAGCATATCATTATTTGGCACATAAACATTAAGGAAAATACATAATATAAGTAGTTATAAGTTTCACAATATAGACAAGGTGAAACGTGACCAAACAGGAAAAAAATATAACATGAATATATTAGTAAATTACCTCTAGTGTGAGGCAGAAATTTAAAGTTAAGTTTGATTTGAAAAAAAGAAGCTTACCTTTTTAGGAAGAACTTTAGGTGCACACAAAAAAATGAATAAATAATTCATGAAAACGTGGAATCCAATTCTTTATTTTAATGACAGGAATGGGAAACTGTTTTGATGACAAAAGAATACTACAAAAGTAGAATGTAATACTTTTGTTAACAATAATAATTACTGCAGTTTATTGGATACCTACTCTGTGCCGGGCTGCGTAATTAGTACATGTTTTATGTTTATCATCCCTTTCAGTGAGATCTAAAAAGGGAACTTTATTACATTGTTCAAAATCAGATTAACACATTTGAAAATTGGCTGTAAATAATAGCACACACACAAAAAATGGTCTTTTACAGTTGGCTTACCAAGAGGAAGAAATCTTTCCCCAAAGAGTAACCAGTTAGTGACCCTGAAGAGTCAGGAAACAAGAGAGTCCTTAAGAAAAAGAGGAAATTCTCTTCCAAGGAGGAGCCACTCAGCAGTGGACCTGAGGAGGATGCTGCCAGTGAGAGCAGCAGTTCCAAGAAAAAGAAAAAGCTCCGAAAGCTGTCCCAGGAAAAGTAGAATGGACATTTCCCTAGTAGGGCATAACTTGCAGAGATATTTCCCAACCCATCCCCTATAGCCCAATAAAAATAAAAACAAACAAACAAAAAACAAACAAAAAAATGGTCTTTTAGTCTGGAATTATCACTCCACTTTCTATGAAATATCAAATATTCTTATTGAGTTCTATATACCTTAAACTCAGCAAATGTTGATTTGCTAATAATTAAATGTAAGAAATTCCAGATTTCTTCATTAATCTAGCTTTGAGAGTTAAAAACAAAGGATTACGGAAAATAACTGTATATTATCTTGCCTGCTTTTATAATGATTCACTGAAAGGGTAATGTCTCCTTTAAAATGCAGTGGCCACTTCAACTATGTTTGAATAGTCAATCTAGCCATTTTAGTATATGACTGTACAGTTCTCCATGTGAGTGTGATGAAAAAGGCTGAAGACCAACAATGTCCAAGAGGAATAGATTAATAGTTCTCTTGAGTTCCACTGGAGGCTGTTCCTACCCAAAGCAATGACCTCTGCCTTGATTATAAAAGTTTGTTGAGTCTAGCTGGGCTGAGAAAGCAAGATCTGAGATTCAGGTTCATTTGGGGAAACCATAAAAATGATCATGGCCTCACAAACATGACTCTTATTAATTTTGGCAAAGATTTCCACTTAAGTCAATGGCCACATATAAAAAGAGAAATATATAAGTTAACAGTGCAACTTTATAGATTATAAGTGGCATTTTGCATTTCAACAGTAGCTATATTAAATTTGACATACCCACTTGGGGATGCTGATAAACTAAAAACAAACAAAAACAACTTGTGGTATAAATGATGATTTCTTTGATACCAGCCATTATTTTTTAAAAGGGAGAAGAGAAGCTGATTATAAATGTATAAATACGGTTCAGAAACAATTAAGAAAAAACATCATATGGGTAATACTGTCAAATATACTGATTAAAAATATTTTTAATGAAATTCATTTAAAAAATATTTTATTGGTTGAATTACTTTGGATTATAGACATAGTTGCCCATGCCTAAATGCACTAACATTTTCCATGTCAAAATATTTTTTTTCCTGAAACTACCTAACTATTAGCAGCTGTCTATGTGAGAAGAGAGGGAGGATTGTTTTCGCTTCACTCAAAGATTAATGATATTTTACCGCTTCAAACGAAGGTTTCAATTCTGGCTTTCATGGAAGGCACCTCCTTCTTGTCTCCTTTAATTTTATTGCCACTTTTTAAACATAATTATTCATTCTGTGGCATATTAAAATAGTCTACAAAGCAAAAGTTTTTATTGGAAGTAAGATTTTGCTAGCTGTTAACTCTGCAGAAGTACACTTCTCTCGTTTACCAGGTAGCATTCCAATCATTTTTTTTGTTTTTGTTTTTGTTCAAATATTTAATGCTGGCTAAGAGATACGGAAAAGGGGTGAGAGAGGTGCGTTGAATTTGTTCTGTTTTCCTCCAGGTTGAATTTCTTTTTGGTTCTCCAAAAGAGATGTTGCAAAATTTCAAGGATAGAAATTAAGTTCTGCAATAGGGAAATTATTATCTACATTCATAATTCTCTGACCTGTTATCAGAGATGAAACGAGGGTAGCACACGGTCATCAATCTTTATGGGAAATGAGGATGGTCTCTGCCAAACTTGTCCAATTTCTGACCACCCACTTTCACTCCACTTCAAAAGCCTTGGATTTACTGGCCACTTTTTAAATTTGTGTGCGATTCCAGCAGGAATAAAGCAGCCACAAAGGAAAAAATATATGAGGTACCTAGCATAGTCAGATTCACAGATACAGAAGTAGAATAGAGTTTACCAGAGGCTAGAGAGTGGGAAGACTGGGGAGTTACTGTTAATGGATATACAGTTTCAGTTTGGGAAGATGAAAAATTCTGGAGATGGTTGACAGGCAATGTGAATGAACTTAACGCCAGTGAACTGTACACTCAAAAATAATTAAAATGGTGAATTTATGTAATGTTTATATTACAATAAAAATTTTGATATAGCTCAATACACCATTTTAACTGTAATTTGAAAAGGCATTTTGGAATGTTTCATTAAAATAAGTAAGAAATTACAAAAAATTGTATGTAATACAGACAGCAAGTATACAAATGGAACTTTAGAGAAATTATGAAAACAAGAGTTTGTTGTAATTTTCTTGTTAAGCAAAAACAGGGCTGGTTTATAGAGAACTCAGAAAAAAGTTGTTTCTGATGATGGTATTGCTCACAAAATTGTTGTGTTTCAAGGGTTTCAGTTCAGATGGGCTGAACACCCAGTTTACCTGGCTTGTACATTTGCACTGTAAACATGAAAAAACACTAAGCAATCTTCAGTGATCACATCACACTTCCACAGTCCAAGATGTGTGTACTTTACTCCATAGCAGTTCAGCCAGACAATGACATTTGAGATAGCAAAATCTATTACACCACAATTCAAGGACCGCTGGCTACAAACGATAACCAGGGTGGGAATGGTCAGATACTGAACAGAGTCACAGAATACAAACTGGTATGAATTAACTAATTTTTCTGGTAGTAAATCTTGCCTTCTTCACTGAGGGGATCTTTCTTTCTTTCCATTGAAAAATGCGATTCTTCTTTGAAATTATTATTAATAACAATAGCTCCTATCATCTTTAAGCTCCAGTTCTGCCCGACATTTTACAAGTACTACCTCTAAGCATCATAACAGTTAATGAAGATAGGCATCATTTATTTCCCTTTATAGACATGGAGTTGGGCTCAGAGAGGCCAGTCCTTGCCAAGTCCACCTAATGAGTGAACAGTAGAGACTGGGTTTACAGATTGGGTTTATATTCCTGCTTCTGTGGTTCCCAAGCGTGTGTTTTTCCCACTGTGCTCTGCTTTCTACTGGACCCCAAGTTTATCACTTATTCTTCTGGATGCAGGGCCTCTCACCTCTTGATTTTTTACTCTCTGAGACCTCTATTCCAAAGTTAAATTCCTTGTGCCTCATTTTAAACAAATTTGATTCCTCGATCCTTTTTCTCATCGATGTTCTAACAGCATGTCTTATTTTCAGTTCTATTTCTTAGCCTGGGATTGTGCTTTTCTTTGTTTCCAATTGTTCTGACTCTGCCAGACAATTCTAACTAACAATAAAAGTAGCTTCTCCAAGACCAGTAGAGAGAAGGTGTGATTAAAAGCACTGTTAAAGGAAGTAAAAAGTCCAAACTCTGGTGATATTTTATACCAGTTGGCACAGCAAATATCAGATGAATAATCAGTGATCCAGTTAAGTATGCATAAGCTTGTAGACAAAGTATGTTCAAAAGTTTACATGTGAATAGGTATCTTTGACTGAAAAATAATTTATATAAATTTGTATGATGTTATACCTATTTTTTCAAGCAGTTAAAATTTTAAACTAGTCATCATTCTGCTTAGGAAAATAGGGATTTAAAAATCTAAGTCAACTTCTTCCTTCCTAAAAACTGAACAAAGCTCACTTGCTCTTTCATCTGAATTCTAACAATTCTTCAGTCTTATCAAGGGTTTTCACCACCTGTCAGTCCCACCATGCGTTCACTTTCTTGCTTGATGTTAGTGATCCATCAATACAATCACTATCTTGCAGACACCATGCTGGATAGTGTGGTGGGAACTATTGGAGACCAAGTCCTCCATATGCACTCCAGATTCGTTCCCAGTTCCCTCTTGCTTCTCAAGGACATCACCCCTGAAGTTACCCTCCACTCCTATTGTCATCAGTTTCTTCTTCTTTCCTGAATCATTTATATCAACCTACAAACATACTGTTGCATCTCCACTTGGAGAGAAACATCTGTGCCACACTCCTTTTCAAGAATACCGTGTTCCATTGTTCTGCTCTGCTTCAAAGCTATGCATCCTGAAAAATTTGAAGATTGCCAGTTGTTCCTCAGGCTCTTTCATTATGGTTTCTGGTCTCACCACTCCACTGATACTGATCCTGTGAGTCACTGGGGAGCTTATGTTGCCACATCCGACATAGATGGATGTGGCAACATAGAGTTTTATCAGCGATGTTAACATAGCTGAACTCTTCTTCCACCTTGAAACATGTTCTTTTGGTTTCTGCGAAAACTCATTTTCCTGTTTTTGTTCTACCTCACTTGCCACTCCTTCTTTGTGTTCTTTGCTGACCCTTCATCCTCTTTATGCTTTGGCTTGTCCCAGGGCACGGTCTCAGCTCCCTTCTCTTCTCTATATGTCTCCCTAGATAACACTCTGACTCATTCTAAGAGCATTAAATGTCACTTGTATGCTGATGATTCCCACATCTACTCCTTAAACTCCAGATACATAAACCAATTGTCTATTTAGTATCTCTACTTAGACTCTGTAGTCATCTCACACTCAACATGTCCCCTTTCCTCCAAAACTACCCCTTCCACAGTGTCAGCCTTTACCCACCACCACCTGTTCAGCTGTTCAAGACTAAAACCCAGTTGTCCTCCTTGATTCCTCAGCATCCTGCATCCAAACCATTATAATTCGTGTCACCTCAACCTCCAAAACTTGTCCTGAATCTGTCTACTTCACTTTCCATCTTTACACCTACAACACCCTAATCCAAGCCACCATTACCGCCTACCCCAGACCTCTGTAATACTCACCTAAGTGGTCACCATGTCTCCATTATTCTTTTTAATCCATTCTCAACCCCACTTCCAACTGTCAGATCCCCATTTAAACTCCTTAATAGCATACCATAGTACTTAAAAGAAAATTGCAACTCTGTAACCTGACTTATAAGACTATAAAATCTGACCCCTGCTTATATCTCTGCACTCATTTTCTATTTTTCCCCTTTACCCACTATGCTCCAGCCACAACCTTTATTTATTTATTTTTTAATATTTATTTATTTGGCTGTGCAGAGTCTTAGTTGCGGCATGTGGGATCTTCGTTGCAGCATGCGGGATCATTTTTAGTTGTGGCATCCGGACTCTTAGTTGCGGCATGCGGGATCTAGTTCCCTGACCAGGGATCAAACCCGGCCCCCTGCATTGGGAGTGTGGAGTCTTAGCCACTGGACCTCCAAGGAAGTCCCCAGCCACAACTTTTAAACATTTAAATGTGTTCCTGCCTTAGATCTTTGTAGTAGCTACACCCCTCTGCTGTGAATGCCCTTCTCCCCAATTTTTGTATAGCTGGCTCCATTTTGTCAGTCAGGTCTCAGCTGAAGGTGCTTTCTATAGGTAACCAATCCAGATTAAAACACCTTGTTCCAGGAATGGTTTTCACAGTTTTTTAAAGCAGTGACTGCTTAGTTATATCTAGATAATACTTCTATGGGTTCCCATCGCATTTTCTTTTTAAGAAAATCATTGAAATGTGTTCTGTCAAAGAAAAACTAGAGCTGGACAGTAGTTAAAGTGGTAAAAACAGATTTTAAATTAGGAATTTTTTTTTTTTTTTTTTTTTTTTTTTTTGGGTACGCGGGCCTCTCACCGCTGCGGCCTCTCCCGTTGCGGAGCACAGGCTCCAGACGCGCAGGCTCAGCGGCCATGGCTCATGGGCCCAGCCGCTCCACGGCACGTGGGATCCTCGCAACAGGGAAAAGAGACCTCAGTATAGAACTGGATTCATTTCCTAATACAGCAAGGAAAAGTGAGGATTTATAGTAAGTAGCAGGGTAGTTGGAAGATTACTGAGAGGGAACAACAGAGGTAAAGGGAAATTTCTGCCTAAACCGACATGACAGAATTCTTGCCAAAGAGAAGCCAGGATGATTGGATACTACCTGGCAGGGTGTGAGGGTGAGGAATCTGATCAGATACTGAGGGTGGGGATTCTGGCTAAACTGACTTAGTGGGATTCTCGCTAAAAGTAGACTTTTGAGGAATGCCCAAGGATGGGGCCTAGTCAGGTTCAAAGGAATCTGTCTAGAGTTTGGTCAAGGAGAGTCTCTGTCAGTTCCAACACATCTAAAATGTAAAACTGGTTGTTCTGCTCTATAAATTCATCGGCTGCATAGTTCTAAATGAAATAGCATGCTGTTCTTTTTTTTTTTTTTTTTTTTTTTTTTTTTTTTGCGGTACGCGGGCCTCTCACTGCTGTGGCCTCTCCCGTTGCGGAGCACAGGCTCCGGACGCGCAGGCTCAGTGGCCATGGTTCACGGGCCCAGCTGCTCCGCGGCATGTGGGATCTTCCTGGACCAGGGCACGAACCCGTGTCCCCTGCATCGGCAGGCAGACTGTCAACCACTGCACCACCAGGGAAGCCTGCATGCTGTTCTTTGTGTTAAGGAGTGTGTTTATCCTTTTTAATTAATCAGCTTTTAAAATTAATCAACTTTTTCTCCAATTGTAGAAAAGTATCTTGGATATTAATTTCTGCACCAATAAAGGATATTAGTTTTGGTTTCACAAAGTGTTTACTTCTACTCCAGGTTTGTCATTCTTCCATAGGGAATTTGATTTTCTCCTCTCTCACGTGCATGCACACACACAGACACACAGATGCACACACATGTGCACACACACACTTTCCATTTTCTGCAAAATCCTTCGAAAACTATTTTGATTTTTAAAATACAGATCACAGAAAACTTATATAGAATCAACACAGTTCAGCAAATGCATAATAAAAACTTTTACTTCCTGTTAGTGCGTATCTCTTTTTGGCCAGACTTACGAATATCATCAAACTTCAAGTGATATATCTGTTGTTTAATACATTTGAAATGGAAAGGTAAGACTCCCCACATAGAGTAGGTCCGTTTCCATTATTTAAATATCTTTGACATTTGACCGTCTATTGTTTTATCGATTCGTTAGACAGTAGTTATTATAACAGTCAGCATCAGCTGGATTTTACCTTAGTAACAAATAACCCCAAATCTTAGTGGCTTATAGGAACAAAAGCTTATTTGCTGTGTCAAAGGAAGAGACAGTGACAAATTGCACTCTATATTTTAAAAACTTCTGTCCCAAAATGGTACACGTCATGTATACTCACATCCTATTTTCCAAAGCAAGTCACATTATCATGCCTAACATCCAAGGGAAAGGATGGAGCACTCCTACCGTGTGCAGAGAAGGTGAAGCACCACCCTGATAAACAGCCCTAATGACTCCCAGAGCTGTATCATGTACAAATAATGAAGGATCATGTATAAATTAACAAGAATGCAGCCAACCATACTTTGTCTGCATGATGTCAAGTATCAAGAGGTTAGATAACTCTTATGTGGGTTTGGACTAGATAAGAATCAAGTCTTCATTACTTCATAAGGCTCTTGAACCCATTACTTCCTTTCTATTTCCACTGTTTGCACAGTATTCATTTTCTCATCTGGTGTTACTGCAGTCTTCTCCTTGCATAAATCTTCTCTGCTGCAGTCCATCCTGATTAGCTCTCCACAAACACTGCTTTCATCATGTGACTCCCTTGCCAACAAGACACATAAAAACAGAAGACAGTTAAAAATGAGACAGACTCTTTAGCCTGACTCTTCAAGCCTTCCACAGTCTACCAGCAATTAGCTTTTATTTTTCTAGAATTGACAAATGCATCCAGACTGTTTGCCCACTTACCCTCAGATATTTATTCCTACGTTGTTGTTGTTGTTGTTTTGGCTGCGCTAGGTGGCTTGCAAGATCTTAATCCCCGGCTCAATCTCAATCCCCTGCTCCGGAATTGAACCTGGGCCCCCAGGAGTGAAAGCACCAAGTCCTAACCACTGGACCACCAGGGATTCCCTACATTGTTAAAAATAGTTCTCCTGCTTCAAATTCTTACTCTTTGCCTCTTTTGCTGTCACTCTAACCCATTCTTCAAGACTTAACTGAACTTCCAACTCCTCTATGAAATTTTATTCTACAAACAATTTGCTAAAGAAGCTTGGCATTGATCTCAGGTAAAACCTTAGAATGCAATGCTTGCTTGCTTAATTAATTAATTAACTTTCATTGAGCACCAAATATATTCCAGGCAGTGTGGTAGTTGCATGTGTTAGAAGGTCTAATAGACATCTCAGACTAACCATGACCAAAATGGAACTCTTGTTTTTTCCCTCTCAAACGTGCTTTTCCCTCATTCTTCTCCAAGCCTGTTATTAGTAACTCCATTCACTCAGCTGTATATGTGAAAAGCCCAGAGTATACCTTGTCTCTGCTTTATCTCATACTCCGTATCCAGTTTATCAGCAAAACTCCTTCAAACTATCCCACGTCCAATTACTTCTCACCACTTCCCTTTCTACCTCCACAGTTCAAACGATCATTATCTCTTTTTTTTTGATTGTGCAGCCTGCTAAATAGTCTTCTACTTATGCTTATGAACTCCCTAGAGTCTATTTTATGCATAAGCCAGACTGTGTTCTTTTCTTTCTTTTTCCTTAATTTATTTTTTAAAATTTATTTATTTTTGGCTGTGCTGGGTCTTCGTTGCTGCATGCGGGCTTTCTCTTGTTGCGGTGTGCAGGTTTCTCATTGTGGTGGCTTTCTTTTGTTGTGGTGCACAGGCTCTAGGCACGGGGGCTCAGTAGTTGTGGCGTGTGGGCTCAGTAGTTGTGGCTCACGAGCTTAGTTGCTCCGCGGCACGTGGGATCATCCCAGACCAGGGCTCGAACCCGTGTCCCCTGCATTGGCAGGTGGATTCTTAACCACTGCGCCACCAGGGAAGCCCCAGACTGTGCTCTTTTCTATTCAAAATTACTACAATGACTACTTATCTTACAATAAAATCCAAAGCTTGTTTTCTTGCCCACTAGGCATAAAATTTGGCCTTTTGCTGTCTCTCAGACCACATTCCATTTTTTTCCCTCAAGTTCAGCCTCTCGGTTCTCCTTGCTCTGGTACGCAGGACAAGTCCATACTGCCACTGAGCATTTGCACTTGCTTGTTCTTCTTGTCTGGGAAACTCTTCCCTTCTACAACTGCCTGACTCTATTCTCCATTTCAGTCAAATCTCTTCTACAATGACATTTTATCAGAGAGGCTTTCCATGACTACTCTGTAGAAAATAACACCTGACACCCCTATCTTCTTTAATCTCTTCCTGCTTTATTTTTTCATGGAACTTATCAGCATCTATATTCTTTCTCTCTTTCTATTTTTTTTATTACTTTACTATCTACTTCCCCTCCCACTACAAGTGGAATATGAGCTTGACAAACGCAGAAACTTTATTTTTGTTCACAGCTGTCATGACAGTGCCTAGAACAATACTTGTCATATAGTAGGTGATCAGTATTTTTACCAAATGAATAAATGAATGAATGAAAAGGGCAATTAATAATTACCTGTATGAATATAGCTCTCATTATTGCATTTCTTCCCATATTTGATTTTCTTATATAATTCAGGAGTGTTTCCCAGTTTTTGAAACTGTGAAGTTTACAAAAGCAATGTATTATATATATACAATTGGATTCTCAGAAACATTAATGAATACCCACCTACCTAGTGAAAGCCAGCTTTGGAGTGCTTTTGAAAACTGGATAATGCAATAGCAGAAACACCTCTATGCTTGCATTTCCCTATATGTCTTTTTCCATGCATTTCTTCTGACCAGACTGTATACTAGAAACTCTATGTAAATCTTCCAAATATAGGAAACATAATTATTAACTTTGCATGTAGCAAAAACTTAGAAAAGATTGTTAACAGGATTAATGAAGGAATCAATTTCTTCACACTGATACACTGGATTGAATTCAACAGGATAAGATGTACTCAGCAACCTGACCATGTATTCAGACCAGTGCATTAGGCAGGATGGGCTTTCTGACTTGGTGACAGCTCCTGTGAAAACACTTGGGCCAACATGAGGAGAGGCCATGAGGGCAAAGCCGTCACTCAGATCTTGGTATGGGCTCAGCCTCCCCTTGCTCGTTGCATGATCTTGGGTAACTTGCATAACCATTTTGAAGTTTAATTTTGTCTTTAAATAGGAATAATAATCATTTGTGAAGAAATTGAATTGGGGGAGGCATGATATTTTTGTGAGATTTTTTGTTTTCCTTTCTTCCTCTGCTTTTTTCCCCTTCTCCTGTTCCCTATTCGGTCTTCGAGCGGGTGTATGCTCATAGCTTCTGGAAATGGTGGGGCAGAGGAGAAAATAGAAGGCATTCAGGATGTCTGCATTTGTTTTTCATGACTTTTTAAATGCAGGTTCAATCCCAGTTCCCTAATCAGGGATTGAACCTGCGCCCTCGGCAGTGAAAGTGCAGAGTCCTAACCACTGGACCTTCCGGACATTCCCATGTTTTTCATAACCTTAAGCACCAAGAGAACGGAGGGCAGCTGAGGTACAGATAAAAAGTTGAGACACAGCAGAGAAAGAGAAGCTATCTCTCCCTTCTCAGGTTGGAGGGAAGGAAGAGAGATGGTGGGGGGCGGTCCTGAGAGCAGGGAGTTAAGTGGTTTCCTGCACCCTGCCTCCCAGTTAGAGACCCAGAGAGGAGTCAAGGTCCCAGAGAGAGAAGGGCTCCTTGATGGACAGTTGTGGCCCATCAGGGAGTCAAGAAAGAGCCATAAACCTGGAGGACCTTCACCGATAACCTGTGTGAACCGATAAGCAGACAGCTTGGTACCTGCTGACACAGATAAGTCAAAGACTGCTTTCCTTCTGCACCTCACTCCCTGCCCCACCTCCCCAGCCGAAGAAAATAACAAGCCTCGTGAAAGGGGAGGGATACGATTGATTAAGGCAGAAGGAGAGATTAAAACAAAAATTGGGTTGAATTATTTACAGATTAAGGTAATGCCTTGAACAACTTTGATTTGTTCGAATAAAATTTATACACTCCTTGGCACACAGTAGAAGATCAATATAATAAAAGCTACTCCTATCCCAACTATAAATATCTTATATGGCTGTTCAAAAGGTCAATATTAACTTTTATTTACACAAAAGTAATCTTTAGTTCAGGAAAGGTAAGGATCCCACTCATCATGGGGGAGGTATGGAATCCACTTTGAGTACATTGTCAAGAGGGCTGATAATGACTCATGTGTCAATAGGGAAGGGTGAATCACACAGGTAGTGAGAAGTCTGGCATTGAACGGTTAAAATAACTGGGGCTGTGAAAAGTGAATAAGGGAAGGCTGAAGGGAGAGATGATAGCTGTCTTCAGAGATTTGAAAGGCTTTTTGTGGAAGATAGCATGTCCTTGTTCTGAATGGAAGTTGATGGCATGATTGTTTGATCCAATCAACAGAAAGAGGAAGTTTCTCTTAGTTGAGTGTTCTTCAGTGCTAAGGATTCAAGCAGATGTTCAATATTCATTATGTCTGGAATTCTGTCAGAGGATTCCTGTATGCAGAGGAATGTGGCCTCGTACTTTCCATTTTAGGATGATATGTGGGGCAGGCCGAGGCCCACCAATATTATGAAATTCCAGGAAATATGCTGGGTGCTCTGTACCATTAGTTCACTGAGTCTGCCTGATGGTCTCATGAACTAAACACTGTAAGTGTTATTACAGTTTAGCCTTATGTAGTTTACATAGTAAATTACCAGAGTTTATAGTGCCGGTAAACTACAGGACCAAGTTTTAAACCCAGGTTGTTGCATTAAAAGACGGTGTACTCGCCTCTACACACTCCATTTCCCTTTTGAAGAAAGTGAACAAATCCTTAGTTTAAGGACAGAAGTATCAAAATACACAGATTTTACTGATGTACTGACCAGTCGAAAGCACTGGCTTCTTGAAATACTTTAGCTATGATTCATGTACTTGTATAGCAATATTAGTACATAAGTTTATGACTATTTAACATATAAGAGCACATTAAGTATACTACTCCTGTCTTTTAGATGTATGTACATTTGTTTCCGCTACTACGATGGCCAATTTTATCTGTCCACTTGGCTGGGCCTTAGTGTTCAGATACTTGGTCAAACATTATTCTGCATGTCTCTGTGAAGGTGTTTTTTAGATGAGATTAACATTGAAATCACTGGACTTTGAGTAAAGCATATTGCTCTCCATAATGTGGGTGGGCCTCATCCCATCAGTTGAAGGCCTGAATAGAACAAAGACTGACCTCCTCCGAGAAGGAATTCTGCCAGCAGACTGCCTTTGGACGTGACTGCAACTCTTTCCTGAGTCTCCAACCTCCTGTCCTACCCTGTAGATTTTGGACTGGCACCTCATAGTCATGTGAGCCAATTTCTTAAACCTCTCTATATACATATACACATCCTGTTGTTTATGTTTCTCTGGAGAACTCTGATAAATTCAGTTATTTATATTTCTTTCTTTGCCCTTGTGTTTCCTGGTTTCTTTTAGCTTTAAAATTCTATGAGTGGAACAACTACATGTATGAGCTGGGAAGCAGATCCTTCCCCAGCTGAGCCTTCAGGTAACACCACAGCCTTAGCCAACACCTTCATTGCAGTCTCATGAGAGACACCGTACTCAGCTGTGCTCAGATTCCTGAACCTGAGAACTGCGGAATAATAAATGTTTTTTGCTTTAATAATATTCTATGAGTGGAACTTAACTTCCCTTGAGACGGTTTGGTGTAATAGACACAGATTTGAATTGCAAGACCTGGGTCCTAGCCTCTGGTCACTTGAATCTGTAGACCTGGGTCCTAGTTCCCAGTCACTTCCAGCTAGTTTGTACAGCTCTCACATCTCTGAGTCTCATTTCCCTGTCTGTAGTATGAGAGGACTAGACACTAGAACTTAAGTTTCCCTTAAGTGCTACAGTTCAATGTCTCTATTAATCATATGGTTTAGTCATCAGAGTAAATATTGATAAAAGTCACAAAAAGAACACACCCTGGATTTTCAGGCCTCTGGATTTGGCGGCAGTGTTCCAGCGTCCTTTGTGCAAGTAGCTAGCTGTCTGTGTTCAAGTCCTGCTCTACTTCTTTTTTTCCACCCCAACTGTTCTCTATCAATAGCCAATCAATGCTATGTGCATTTTTTTGGCACTTCTGTGTGTGCCCTGTGTGTGGATGCGTGTGTGTGCATGTTCACAGTTCAAGCCGGGCTGCTCTGGCTCTGGATGTGCATACAGCACTGGCATTCGGTTTTGCCTCCAGCATTTTCATGGATTAACTGGCGATTCCGAAGGGGAAGGGAACGTCTTTGAGAGTTTGAGTCCTTGTTTTTCTCTTCTCATTTCCAAGGAGGTGTGTCCAGATCCCTTTGCCAGGCAGCGACTCTATAGGAGCACTGGAGGCCAGGCAGTGGACTTTCCCTACTGAGTAACTGGATTTGCATTTGCAAATCAATCCTGCTGAATGTTAGGTGAATATCTACTCAGCCCCATGTTAATATCCCTTCATTTTTTTTTTTAAAGTGGTGCAGATTTTAAAAGGAAGCATGACTTATCTAGTCCTATCCCAGAGTCCCAGTGAAGCAGCAGGAGAGGGTTGAAGGAGGAGGATCCCAGGCCAAACTGTGGAGCAATCAGTTTGTCACTAGTCCTGCCAAGTTTTGGCTTTCACTGAATCCCTCTGCACCCACTTTCAGATTTCTCAGGCTGTTTCCACCTCATATCACAGCACAAATGCTTCTTTCCAGAAGCGATCTGAACAATCCAAACCAAGGGCAATGGCAAAGCTTTAAAGTGTTTCCACTCCTTGGGGTATTTAGATGTATTTCAACAGAAGACAAAATTCTAAGGCAAAAGGATGGAACTACACGTGTCAACAAATCAGTGGGAGAAGATAGTGGGTGTATTTCTGTGGAAGGCGCGGTGGTAAGCATAGGTATATGGCGACTGCCGCCTGCTCAGCCCCCTCTTAAGGCTGGTCTTCATCCTTGGTTGGAGGGGGGGGGGCTGAGGGACTCTCACCCCTTCTACCCCAGCAGAGACCAAGAGATGTGGTGATGGTATGGGGGGTCTGAGTGTGCTGTGAAGACAGACAGTTCTCACTTCACTCTGATTATTAGAAAGAAAAAGAACAAAAGAAGGGAGAGGGGAGAGAGAGATGTAAGAAAAGGGAGGAGGAGAAAAAAAAAAAAGCGACTGAAAAGTAAAAGAAAAGCAAGGCAGTGGCCCGGGAACCTGGCGGAGGGGTCCCGCGCAGACCCAGCTGGGCTGGCAGCGCAGCACCCCGGCGAGCAAGGAGAAGGTGCCCACATCCCCGCGGGCGTTCCGAGCTGCTCATTTCTCGCGAGGAGGGTCTCGCGGATTCAGGGCGCCTGGCTTTCGGGTGACCTCTGGGTCTGCCCCGCCCCGCCCCCTTCGCCGGCTGGCAGCCGCGCCGGGGCCCGGAGCCAGTCTCCCACTCCCTCCGGCCCCCGCAGCTTGCCCCTCGCTGCCAGTCTGGGGAGCGCCTCTCCCAACCCGCAGCGAGACTTCTCCCTCCTGCCCCGGGGCGGGATCCTGGGTGGGGCGGCTGCGCCCACGGGACGGTCCCCGCCGCCGAGCACCGAGGCTGGGGCCGCCCCAGGGCCGCGCGGGGCCCGGCCAGACGCCGCGCGCCGCCAGGGCAGCAGCACCTGAGCCCGCTGCCCGGGCAAAGCCTCGGCGCCGGAAGCGCGGGCCGGGTGGACGGGCCCCGGGAACAGCCCGAGCCCGCGGCGGGGGAGGGGGGGAAACGAGAGCCACAAAGGGGGTGACCACGTGCCGCCGCGCGCCAGCGGGGCCGAGGACCTACGGAAACGGACCCCTTCACCCACCCGCCCACCGCCCTGGGAGCACCCGGGGTACCCCGAGCACCCAGCACCAGCTCGAAGGCAGACCCAGCCGCTAAGCTTCAACGTTCTCGCCCTAACTTTCCTCCAACTTCTCTGTAAGGAGGAACCTGCCGCCCCGCCCGCCCCCTGGCCGCCGCGACCCGCACTTGAACTCCGCGGAGCCGGCCGTCCACCTTGCGCCACCCCGAGCGCCGGCTAGGAGCGGCTGTCGGGAAGCCCCGATGACCTCTCCAGAAAGAGCGTGAAGAAGGCTTCGGCCGCCGCGTTCGGCCCAGGCGCCAGGGCGGCTCCATCGGGGAACTCGGAGCAGCAGAGCCGGGGAAGGTGGTGGAGCATGACCGCGCGGCCCCTGGGGACCTCAGCGCAGTGATGCCGACATGTAAGTCCCCCCTTTCAGCTCAGAATTCCTTCACACCTTTACCTGTGCCTCCCCCTGCCCCACCCCAAGGGCTTTGTAAGGACTTCAACCGCATTGACGGAATAAACCGGTTTGTCTTCCCTTGGCCCCTCGAGGCACTGAGCTGCTGCTGCCTGCCGGAGCTGTGACAAGTGTGTGCCGCTGGCTTTTTTCCAGCGAGAGGTAAACCTCACGTTTGGGCGGCGTAAAGCATAATAAAAAGGGCAGGGCTTCAAGAATGGGGAAAAGGTTTTGGATTCAAATTAAACAAGGAATCACCCGCGCGGCTGCTCCATCCAGGGGCCTCGCCCTGCCAAGAAGCCGCTCTCCTGGATCAGCACCTGGGGGCTTGGAAGGTACTAGTATGCCGAGAAAATGTTGACTTTACACATTGCCACCCTTGACTGTAGAAGTTATTCTTGGATCTTTGGGTTATTTGAATGGTTTTTAAAAAAAAAGCGCGCAGAAAAGGTTCACGGTGTACTTTGTAGATTAAAAAGTAATTAAAGAAGATGCCATCGAACGTGATAGGATCTGTGATGGGTCTTGTATAGAAGTTGAAGTGGGGGGTATAGGGCGATGAAACGCTTAGAGAAACCTAATGGGTTTTGCCTCTGGAATTGTCATCCAAGTGGTGAAGTGCCTCAGAGCGACCCTGCGGAAGGGCCACCGAGCACCCCCTAGCCTTCCAGAATGGAAAAAGGAAGGTTGTTCTCTGAAGGACCAAGCTTATTATTGTGGCCAACTCAGAAGTTACCTTTTCTTGTAATATGTAATTTTCCCTCTGGTGTTTTGTTTAATCTTGGGCAGACATTTTACTCCCTTCCACTAATATACAAGAGTTTCTAGAAATTGATATTCGCCCTCCCTCCCCCACCTTCTGGAGCCTTATTTATTTCCACTTAAATTTCCTCTTTCAGTGTAATACCCGGGAAGAGACAAGCCCCTCAGGCCTTTGTCCATTCCTTGCACCGTCTGCCTCCCTCCCTCCAGCACACATTTTCAAAATAGGAAAAAGGGTTAGTGCCCAGAAGCCTAGCACTTGGCAGCTCTGTTCCTGGTAGTGAGCAGTATAATTAGACAGAAACCACTTATTTTTATTAAACTGCATGTGAAGTAATTCCACACCTGTGAGTTTTAAAGTTCCATTTACCCAGTGGAATTAGCAAGGTATAACCTGAAAGAATTTATTTTGGGATACAGCCAACAGTCTCATATAAGACTTGTTCTCATATACAGGCAACACATTTTGAATGAATGTGAGTTTGTTTTAAACTTCAGTTTTTTCTGAAAATATAGTAAGGTTTTTAACAGCAGATATTTGTCTAGCTTCCTTTCAGCTTTCCTAGGTGATTTAAATCTTATGGGGAAAAAACTATGTTACACGTGAAGAAAATATGAATACCAGGTTTTAAAATAAAAGATGTGAAACTGATCAACAAGTGATGTAAAAAATTTCTGGCTATGAAATTAAGTTATATAGTCCATTTGAATTCTATATGATTAAAACAATCTCATGTCATTACATAGTAAAAGCATGAATATGTAATCACATAAAATTATGGAGTTTAATACCCTGATTTGAGTTTCTTTATTGAACTATTTTGCCAGAAAGTTTTTCCGTTTCTTGCCAGATTATAACTGTTTCTTTTTTCCCTTTTGCTGTTTATAATTCATATGGAATGGTTTAAGATTATCTGATTCTTTTTAGATATTAGTATGTTAGAGTATATGGAAGTAATACCAACCTTTCCAAGGTAAAGATTCCTACTATCTTGTTGAAAAACGTTCAAAAGGGAAACATAAACTATATTATCTACCTTTTAAATTTTAATTTTGATAGATTCAAATACACAAATTATTCAAGTATATTTTCTGCCTACTCCTGTGGATAGAGTATATATTGTTACACTCAAGTTCTGGAATTACAGACTTTATAAATATACTTTGGAGTTGTAGTGACTGCATATTTTTCATACCCTAAGAAATTTAATAGATTTAGCAAGACTTGCATTAATTGGTCTCAAGCTGCATGAAGCTACTGTTCCATTTATGGCTTATATAAATTACATGACATTGTGCTTTTCCAATGTGAATGGTGAATGAGGCTATTGTCTCTTGGCTTATGGGAAATATTAGAAGCTTGTAGCTTTACTGCCCAACTAGAAGCATGTCACTCTGATTTCTGGAAATAATGATTTGAAAGAGAATCAGTTTATATATTAAAAATAAACTGATAACCACTTCCTTAAACCTAACCATTTTTCTGACTGCCCATGTCATACAAGAGTTTACATCTCTGATGGGATGATCAAAAATTTCTTGAAACTATTTAGACTTTAGACTCAATAGGAAAAGACTTTGTTCAGTGTGTGTGGCATGCTTGGGCCAAAACTACATCTTTCCACTTCATTTCTAATGGGATGACATTATTACATTACCTACATTGGATGACATTAAGAAGCACACTGAGTGACTGGGGTGATAACATTTAAAGGACATTTCAATCATAAGTAAAAATGCCAATAAACTTGAGTGTGCTACTTAAGTGTCATCTTACTTTCCTTTATGAGCATTCCTCAGGATGAAATTATTTGGAATGCCTTAAGGAAAACTTTAATATTGCTGTATTGAAAACATTTATAGCAGATATGAACAAGACTTAACATATTTAGTATTGAATTGGTTAAAAAATCACAAATCACTAGAAAGAAAATTATTTATAATGGAAAACTATACAAATGACTTGAATATGCCAATCTGAACAAAGGAAATCCAAATGAGACATTATTTCTTCTATCAAACTGGCAATGATTAAAGCAATAATACTCAGTAGTGATGAAAGTGTCATCAGATGAACACTGATACCCTTCAGTGTAAATGTGTATGTGTGTATTTAACTTTATTTAGAAATAGTTTTAAACCTACAGAGAAGTTGCAAAAATAACACAAAGAACAGCTGTATACTCTTTACACAGAAACACTTATTGTAAATATTTACCCCATTCATTTTATCATTTTTCTTCTTCTCTTCTCCCCTCCGCTGTCTGTACGTACGTACACACACACACACACACACACACACACACACACACACACATTTTTTTACTGAACCATCTGAAAGTAACTTACATTCATCAGGGCTTCAGGGTTTACTTTTTTAATTGAAATTTTAATTGAGGTATTTGTTGATTCACATGCAGTTTTAAGAAATAATACAGAGACAGCCCACGTACCCTTTACCCAGTTTCTCCCAATGGTGACATTTTGCAAAACTAAAGTACAATATCACAACCAGGATATTGATACAATACACCTCTCTTTTTCAGATTTTCCCAGTTTTACATGTATTTGTGTGTGTGTGTGTGTGTGTATTTCTCACGATTACCTTTTAATTTCATTTATGGTAAAGCCAGTTATGTACATTATAGCTCAAATAAGGGTCAAGATTTGTGCAGATTTGAAGAATAAATCTTTCCGCCTTTTTGAAGTGGGGAGGGTGAACCCAACTTAATAAAAGAAGTTACAATGAGTAATAGAATAGCACTTCTCTTTTTATTCATTGTTTAGGCTCAGGAACATGATCTTTAACCAGAAAATGAAACAAAATTGTAAGCAGGCTTGAATAAACCAAATTACCATTCTTTTTACTCTGGAAGAATTAAGGTATTCTCTGTGCTACTCCTCATGTCCCTTTCTGAAAAGATTTGCCATAGAAATACAGTTGGTGTATGGAGAATGAAGTTATTTCTGACTATTGCTGATATTAAGAGAATTAGTACCATGTTAATTTCTCCACCAATTTCAAAATTTCTTCACTAATTTCTCTTTGTGACTTTTAGGGGAGTCAGTAGGAGTAAAGAGATGGAAGACAGTAGGTTTTTTAGACTTTAATGCATTTGGATTAAATGACATCTACAAGGAGTCATATTGACATTTAAAACAATTCCTATAAAAGGGTTGAATTCTAAAGCTTTCTGACACAGGATTTAAGTATTTTGTATCTTGTAGCCTATATTCATTGAAAAGGAGAGTGAGTTTGCAATAGAGTAGTAGCTTGTTTCTCAAAAAGGACAGTTGAGTTGGAAGGCAGGTGACACAGGGGGTCTTTTTGGCTCTGACACCACTGATTATGTGATCTTGGGCAAGTAGTTTAACATCATAGTTTTTTCATCTGTGAAATGATAGGTTTTATTGCATAACTTTTAGATTCTTTTCAGGTTATAGAAATCTATGACTCTTTCTACTTAAAAAATATTCTTATTCTTTTCAATAGAACTTTGAGGCCACAACTTGAGTGACACAAAATTGTACTGTGTTTTTTGTAGTTCCTGTTTAGAACCTTAGTAACCCTGTTCAGGATTTTCCATTCTTGTGAGAAAGTTGTTTAAATCCCAGGGATGTGTCTTTGCTAATTGGTCCCCTGAGAAGACATACAATGCTTTCCTTCCTCTGTTCTATTCTTTATTTGTTTCTGTTCTTCAGTAAAGTGGATGAAAGGTGGTTTATGTTGGTTACAAGTTCTTGCCCTGTCCTGGGTTCCTTTTCTGTACAAAGTGATGGAGTCCTGAGAACTGGAATGCATTAAGCCCTTGGTTGTCCTTTGCAGCTCTTGTCTGACAGGATTGCAGGCAGCTTTTATAAAATAACTTCAGGAGTGAATATGGAATTCCTAAGTGTCAGAACCTTTTATAGCAAAAAAAAGTTGCACGAGCACATGAAATAGTATTGAGCGTCGCCAAACTAATGAACATCATTCCCTGAGTATTGTTTAGAGAGCACGGGAACATAAGAGGAGGCCACTATTCACATATTGATAACGGAGGATCGTCATGCGCCACAAAGATTAAGAGGCTAGGAGTTCTCCTGGGCTGATACTTCCTTCTATTAATATCTATAAGGCTGGCAGCCAGGCTTCACTGGTTTGCCCCTTTATTCCTCTGGACCTCAGTTTCCTCCTCGGTGAAATGAGGAGGTTAGACTTCATCTTTGGTCCTTTAGATGATAACTTCTTTGAATATATAATTGTTCTTTTGTTTCAGAAGTACACTCATTCATCCCCAGCACGAATGGGAAACACCTCATTCATCCAGCATCAATGGGAAATGGACCCATTCTTCCAAAAAAGTGAACTTTCCATGTGACAAAAATTTACAGGCTACCCTTTTTAAAGCACTCACTAAGTTCCATGCAATGTTACATCTAGTTCTTTTTGGTGGATAATATTCTATTAACAGAAGAGAAAATAGGCTCAGAGTTTAAGTACTTGACCCTGCCCCCAAAGCACACGGTAAACAGAAGCACCAGGATGTAACTACGTGCTATTCCAGAGTTCACATCCATTATTATTACGTTATTATTAATGACTCACTATAACATCTTGCTTCTTGTAAACAGTAACACTGATTTTAATTTCAAATATTTTGGATGGATGTATTTGGAAACATACCTTCCATACAAAAATCCTCTATTATTATTGTTTTTAAAAAATTTTTATTGGAGTATAGTTGATTTACAATGTTGTGCAAAAATGCTCTTTAGGACGTAGCCTTTTTCTCATGTAGAAATTCCCCTAGGAGTTGCATGATGCTGGAGCTTGTAGTTTGGTGAATATAAAAACATGTCCTGAGTATCAGATACTATTTTAAATTTCTGTAATAATGGCATACATGAATAATCCATTTCTTCTCTGTTCTAAGTGGATCCCAGAAGTAGCCACAAAGTGAATAGATTGGTTTTGGCTTATAACATTGATCCTATTATCTGTTCCTGGTTCAGTCCTTTCTTTTGGCTTTGCTGTTGACAGAATAACCACACTTATATTAGAATGCTCAGGATGGTAGTAAAAATAAAAATAGCTAATATTTATTGAGTACTTGCTGAATGTTAGGCATATTTCTTAAATGACATGATTTGATTTAATCATCCAGCTGCTCCGTAGACTAGATTCTATTGTTCCTATTTTACAGGTGAAAACTAGGAGGCACAAGGTGGTGAAGTCAATTTTCCAAGGTTACATAGTTCATAAGTAGCAAACCCAGGTCTGTCTGACTCTAGATCTTGTTCTCTTTGTAACTTAAGTAGTCTCTAACAGTAAAAGGCAGATTGAAAATGCAGGCTTAAGGCAAGTGCAAGAATCAGTTTGATGTCTATTTTTGCTTATTCAAGTATTTCTCTTACAACTTTCTGGTTTTCTATTTAGTATTATACATTTTATTCCAGATAAGCAACCTTCAGGAAAAAAGTTATTACTGTGGCCCTAAAGTATCTTATTAGTTGCTCCTCTTTTTAGAAATAAAATGACTCTCGATTACCACTTACAATCAAAGTAACTCTCTTGGGGGATTTTAAGATCTGGAGGTTTCTTACTGCTACTCACCTGTTCTTCCTGCCTCATGACTCTTCTGCTCACCAGTTCATCTTTTTGTGACTGACTTTTGCAGCTGCTGCCCCCTTCAGTGGTTTGCCTTTTTTGATAGGGCTGAGTCAATGAAAAGTATCACACCACTGTCTGAAGCCAAGATAATATGTATGTCCCCATCTAAATCATTAAGTATAATTGTGAGTTTAAAGATGACACTGTTGGACTTCCCTGGTGGCACAGTGGTTAAGGATCTGCCTGCCAATGCAGGGGCCATGGGTTCGATCCCTGGTCCAGGAAGATCCCACATGCCTCTGAGCAACTAAGCTCGTGCACCACAACTACTGAGCCTGCGAGGCACAACTACTGAGCCCACGTGCCACAACAACTGAAGCCCGTGCGCCTAGAGCTGGTGCTCTGCAACAACAGAAGCCACAGCAATGGGAAGTCCACGCACCACAACGAAGAGTAGCCCGCCTCACTGCAACTAGAGAAAGCCTGCGTGCAGCAACAAAGACCCAACACAGCCAAAAATAAATAAATAAAAATTTAAAAATGTTTTTAAAAAAATGAGACTCTTGTACGGAGAATTATTTGAGAGTTTTCAAAGCAGCACCTCTCCATCTAATGTCATTTATTAGTTTCTATAATACTTGGTGTTTACTAGCCATTTAAAAACTTTGACAGCTATTATATATAAAGAAATTAATCTTTTTAGAATGTTAGTGCTTCTGTACTTAATTTTAGGGGAAGGAAGAAAGTTTGGGCATTTTAATTTAAATATTTCCATTTGTGAAGCAGCAGATGTTATAAAATGAAAACGTTTCCCTAGAGCCTAAATTTCTGGGAGATTATAGAAGAGGTTGATAAAAACATCCTCTTGCTACTCAGATGGGCATGTGACTGGTGATGCTGAAGGTTGATGCCAAAATAGTTTTTTTTTTTATAAGTGATTTTTATCTTGTATTATCTGAATACTTCCCCATCTTCATGAAGAAATCGTCTATTATATATTCATTGATAAGGAAGGTGCCACCAAGTGACAGATAAAATGCACGGATTTTTCTCTTTTGCCTAATTAGCTTAAAGGGGATGCTTAGTTTATCATCTTCAAAGTTTCTTTTTTTTATTTGGAAGCAAGGCTGAATCTGAAGGTTCCTATTTTCCAGTACCTGCTGGAAACCTACAGATTTTATTAACCGAATGCCTTACTGAATCTAAGTGTCCTGACTGTTGCTTTTTTCCATGACAGGATGTTTCACTCAGGCCGAATGTGGAGCTGTCATTCGAAATGGAAGCCAAGTTCTCTTTTGTTCTTATTTGCTTTATATATTGTGTATGTTCCTCCCTCAGGTAAGTAAGACTCTTTTTCTTTCAAACTCAGAATTTAATAATGATTACATTGCCTTCAGTGTAAGTGTGCCTCTTATTTGTTGATGTTTTCTGTCTTTACAGGCTTTTTCTGTCCATGGCCTCTCATTCCTCTTTAATTATGTGTGAATTCTATTACTTTGATCATTGTTTTATTTTCTAATGAGTGTATTTCTTTAATCTTAGCTACATTTCTTTTAGTTTTATTTATCTCGCCCATATTGAATGATGAGATAGCTACATATCTGACATTAAAAATGTGCTAGCTGTTTCTTCTACGGCTGAATAAATATACAGTACTTAATTCTCTCTCTTTTCAAGTTTTCATTCAGTTCTTTATGAAAAGTAAAGTATAGGCTTTGCTATTTTTATTTATTGCCAAGTATCAGACAGGAATTTGAAATTAAGTTTTTAGATCATGAAGGTTATTTAGTTGACTTAAAATGCTGTGACAAAGTTAATTTTAATTACAGTACATTTGGAATGAAAATATTTAATTTTTAAAAAGAGTACAATTTTTTTCTCAACTTTGAAATAAGACCTTTTTAGCTGTTATTGAAAGCCAGATTTTTCTATAAACAGCTAATTATATGAATGAGCCAATAAGAACTTGAGGAATGTGAGTGATCTTTAAAAGTTATCTGGTTTTGTTACTTGAGCAAACTGCATTTTTCTTAAGCCCATTTTGTTTTACACTTTTTATTTTTTTACTGTTGCCTTTATTCAGTTTATTATATTTTCCTTTAGAATGAAGTCATTACTCCTGAAGCCTTATGTATTGATTACTTGGGATTTACTCAAGATTTTATACATTCCACGTTTATAACATACCTGTATGTTATTATAAATAATACATTTAACAAATCTGGAAATAGATTATCTGCTAAAATTGCTAATTCATGGATCAAGATATTTAACTAGTGTTTAATATACAAATACTTTTTTTCCAAGCCATCAGGTAGTTTCAGCTACTTACTTGGGAAATCCCTGGTACTTGTTTACTGGCTTCAAAACAAAATTGATCTTTGAGTGGTTTTTTTGGTGTATTTGTTTCAATTTCCTTATAAAGTCTATCTTTCTGTTACTTTCATTGCCAGAAAGAGGAAGCACACTTGTAAAGAGATCTGAAAGTTATATATACATTAGATTTTTATCATGTACAGTGTTGAATTATTTCTTAACTTTCAAAAGTGACCCTCCAGGAGCCAATTACATGATGTAAGATAAATTATGAGATTAAAATTCATTTTTGTTAGGTCATAGCATTTGTAAATTTTCAAGGCTTCTTCAAACCTTAAATTGGGACTTTTTATTTTAGATGTCAACATTTTATTTGGTATATGCACCTTCATTATTTTAATCATTTGAATAAATGAAACACATGTTTTTAGACTAAGTAAATGGGGTCAACTGGGCTGAGACTAGGATGGGGCAAGGGAAGCACCTGGGATGTAAAATTTAAGGAGGTGCTCATTCGCAAGGGCATGGGAATCAAAGTACTTAAATGTGTTTTTAAGTTACTGTCTGACACAAGAAATCTTTTAAAAAATTTCTTTTATTACCCCACATGTTGTGTGCATCACCTAAGGCTTTGTGACAGATAGTTACCTGTGTTTTCTCATGAAGCCAGAATGTTTTGTGTCTATATATCTTAAATATGACTCACTTAAAATGCCACCACCTCCCACATGAATATTTGAACTCACAGAAATACATTAGGGGCTATTATTGGCATTTTAATATCAAAATTGTGCCTTATAAGTAACTCGGTGTAGGGTTTGTTAAAATAATGCATATTGAAACTTTAGCTATATCTAATTTTCAGAGTCCTATCTTTCAATCATGGTGAAATACCACTATATTTTTGAAGAACATCTGGTACTTAACTGTGATTTATGTCTCTGTATAGGCAATCTTTGACTTTTTTCACTTCTCTGGATGATCCCTAGGTGATCTCATCGAATCTAGTGGCTTTCAGTGGCATCTTGACGCCAGTGTCTCCTCAGTCTTTATCTTTGTACCCGGCCCCTTCTTGGACCCAGAGTCATTTCTTGGGTTGCTTATTCTCATACACTTGGATATATAATAGTCCTCAGACTTCACATGTGTGAACAGGGTTCTTTTTTCTTTATATTAACTTTTTAAAAACACTTATTTATTATTGGCTGCGTTGGGTCTTCGTGGCTGCATGCAAGATTTCTCTAGTTGCGGTGCGCGGGCTACTCATTGCAGTGGCTTCCCTTTGTTGCGGAGCACCTGCTCTAGGCTCACAGGCTTCAGTAGCTGTGTGTGACTCGCAGGCTCCAGAGCGCAGCCTCAATAGTTGTGGCGCACAGGATTAGTTGCTCTGTGGCATGCGGGATCTTCCCGGACCAGGGCTCGAACCCATGTCCCCTGTGTTGGCAGGTGGATTCTTAATCACTGTGCCACCAGGGAAGCCCTGAACAAGATTCTTGATCCCTACCTCTGATCCTCAAATCTGCTTCACTCTCATGCATTACAGTGCATCCTACTATCCTGCTAGTCTCTCCTACAGTCACTGTGTTTCAGATACATGTCCTTTCTATTCCTTAACCATGCTTTCTTAGTACCCTCTTCTCCCTAATCCACATGCGCCTGGTTCTTTTTTGATACTCAGGTCTTAATTATTACCATCTCAGATAAGTCTGCCTATCCGCCAATTCAAAGGAGTCCCCTTATCACTCTCATTTCACCCTTTAGGGATAATCTATTGATTTTGGTTACTCTCTTGGTTGTTAATATTTTGTTAATTTGACTGTGTAGCTGGGTTAGAGGGTTGGCAAAACCTCTTGATTGTTAAGCTTGACACTTAGTTCAGATGAGTAAAAATTAGGATCCTGTAGTTTAATTCTGATAATATCCACAATTTAACTCATAAAATAGAACTGCAATGTTAAATCTTCTAGGTAAGTTAACATTTGTAGTTTCGTGGACATTTACAAAGCAAATAGTATACAACGTTTATGCCCTTTAGAATTTTAAAAAGTAGTATAGAAACAGAATACCTTGTCTCTTGATAGGTGATGAATATAACTTTTTTTTTTGCGTTACGCGGGCCTCACTGTTGTGGCCTCTCCCGTTGCGGAGCACAGGCTCCGGACGCACAGGCTCAGCGGCCATGGCTCACGGGCCCAGCCGCTCCGCAGCATGTGGGATCTTTGCGGACCGGGGCACGAACCCGTGTCCGCTGCATCGGCAGGCGGACTCTCAACCACTGCGCCACCAGGGAAGCCCTGGATATAACTTTTAATAAGAACTACAGCAGAAAAACATTTGAATATTTAAACCGGTCCCACAGAAGTACAAATTACAAAATACGATTGTTTTTTACCCACTAGCTTGACAGTATTTAGAAAGGTTGATAGCATCCAGTATTATTAAAGTTTAGGTAAAGAAGACACACTAACACTGTTGGCTCTGTCTTTTGGGAGAGTAATTGGGCAATATTTTTTTAGAGTAAGAATGTGTATTTTCTTTAACATATCACTCCCACATGTACGCATCTATCCTATAGAAATAAAACCCATAAATATATAGAGAAATATGTACCCATATGTTAACTGTAGCATTGTTATAGCAAACAATTGGTAAAGACTGATTGTTCATCAACAAGGGAATGGTTGTGTAAATTATTTTATATTCATACCATGCAATACTGTGTAGCCATTCAAAACTATGTATATTGGCTTGGAAAGATAAGAAAGTTAAGTTAAAAAGCAAATTACAGAACAATATAAGATTATCCTAGATTTGTAATAAGTTGTACTACAAAACTGGGATTATTATGTGTGTATACTTTTGTGTAAGACTGTATAAACATTAATAAAACATGGAATGATACACATCAGGTTTTAAAATGGGTTATCACAGGGGCGTAAAGTGGATTATCTCAGGGTGGGAGTGAGAAGGGGGAAGGTGATGGAACTTAATACAACTCTGAATGATTTGCCTTGTTACAATGAACATGTATTACTGTAGGAATTTGGGAAAACAAAAAAATCCTAATAAGATTCCTTGGTATTAAAAAAAGAAGCCCCATTAAAAAAACTGCCAGAGGGCTTCCCTGGTGGCGCAGTGGTTGAGAGTCCGCCTGCTGATGCAGGGGACATAGGTTCGTGCCCTGGTCCAGGAAGATCCCACATGCCGCGGAGCGGCTGGGCCCGTGAGCCATGGCCGCTGAGCCTGCGCGTCCGGAGCCTGTGCTCCGCAACGGGAGGGGCCCCAACAGTGAGAGGCCCGCGTACCGCAAAAATAAATAAATAAAAATAAAAAAACTGCCAGAGAGACTGTTGACATGTATGAATATTATACTTTTATAAGTATGGTTATAATGCTAGTCATGTAACCGTTACTCCGACTCTTCCTTCACTTGATATGAATCTCTAAAAGTTGTTTCAAGTAAGAACCTCTTTTTATGAAGCGTGACACACTATGATTTGAAGATGAATGATGATATCTCAAGCAGACAGAAGGTTGTGGCTTCAAACAGAGTGGGAAACAGACAGCCAAGAGCCAACGGATTCCTTAGCAACCAGGAGCCTGTTTCCACACAGATAGCCTTAGTCACGAGCACTGAGGGAGGAGCCTCCCTTCTCTTCTGAAAATTGATGACGTCAGCAGATTATTTCAAAGCTCAATGTTATTCTGATAGTTATGATACATCAACAGCTAAAAGGGGAAATGTTTCTGAAAGTACAGTCTGGCCTGAATTGTGTGCTTTCTAGCCCAGAGGACAGCACGGTTCTGGAAGGCAGATGATTGGACTAATCTTGTGCTTTTTTTGGTTTGTGTGTTAATTTTACTCATGATCATCAATTACATTACAGTTTGTATTGGAGTGTTAGACATCTTTTATACATATTTTTATATGCAATCAAATGGCTTTCGAATGCATAAAAAAATAATCCCTTTATAAATCTGCCAGGTTTTTCTTCTAGCCATTTTAACATTAATATGTCATTAATTACTAAATAAGTATATTTGAAAGGTCAAAAATAAGGCTCTAGTTGTGCAAACTATTCTTATTAAGTGAAGAAAGAGCCAGAGTAATGCTTAAGTGACTAATAGAAAACTATAATATATGACAATAAATATTTGTGGGGGTTTTTTCCAGTTAGGGTCAAAGTGCTCCAAATTACTGTCTGAAGCTTTCAGCTAAAAGGCTGTTTTCCCATTCTACACTTCAGATGAGAAGAGCCAATGTGATTGAATAAGCAAACCTTAGAAAGTTGTATACAGAAGTTTCTTTGATGCGTCTTCCCTGTAGATAATTGCCTGCCTTCATATACCTTTGAGATGATCTGATTTTGATGTAGGTAAATATGAAATCCTACATTGGGGTCATAAAGTCAATTACGTAAATGTGGAATGAGGGTGACTCATCTTGTCACCACACTGACTATCTCAAGTGACTAAGCAGTGTGATGGGGCCTCCAGTGAAACTGACACCATGTAGGAATTAAGCATTAGGAAGAGTGAGGTGTTAGCAAAGAGTCTTCCCCTTTGCTGGTCAGATCACGCTCGCCTCCAGGCATGGTTGTTATCCTTTAGAGAGAGTTCATAAACAGAGTATCTAGACCAGGCAGATCAGCCCGGTGATGAGTCTCGAGCAATCTGAGGAATGTTTCAGAGCATCTCTGTCTCCACTGTTATGTGAAGCCTTTGTGGGGCTGGGTTGCAGCGGTGGACCCATGCCCTTTGAGTCAGCCACCACATTGTTGCTTTGGTGTAACAATTTGGTTTCTTTTGAAAGATAAAAATCTTGCTGAATTAAAAAAATCGATTTAAATGGCACATTTACTTTGGAATAGTGATGTCAGTAAGAATGCGATAGTGGTCTTTAGATGTTTGAAAAGTGGTCATTTGGAAGTGAAAACAGACTTAGTCTAAGTATTTTGGGGTTGATGCTCCAAGTACCAAATGACTCAGTAACTGGTTGCCAAAAGATAAAGCCAGCTGACCTTCGAAATCGCCATCACTGGTGATGAAGAAGGTATGAAGAAGGAGTCTTCATTTTGAAGAGGAATTTGTACTAAAAACCGTGAAGGCCTCCTCAGCCTACAGTTTAATCATAGAGTGAGTGTGTGTGTGTTATAGAACTTTTGTGTTTTTTTTTTTTTTTTTTGATCCCTCACACCCTCCTTTGGTAACTGTAAGGTTGTTTTCCATGTCTGCAAGGCTGTCTCTGTTTTGTAAGTAAGTTCATTAGTACTGTTTTTTCAGATCCCACATATAAGTGATATCATATGATATTTGCCTTTGTCTGATTTACTTCACTTAGTATGATAAAGAGCCTGTTTTCTTGATGTACACATTCTCTTAATAGTTACCTCAAAAGTTTCTTCTGTGTGTATTTCCTTTCAATTTTAGCAGGTAAGCTCTATACTCAATTAGAGATTGGGAAGGTAACTTTCTTAGACAAGATAAACCTGGGGAACTCTAGACTTTGGCAGGTACAAAATTTTCTGCCACTTTCAAATTAATAATTCTTTATGGAGTTTTCCTTTTATTTTCAGCAAGTAGAATATGTGCTTTTTGGCACCATTCTTCCTAAGATTTCAGTGTCATAGTGTTTAGTAAATTAAAAATGTGGAAAAGAACCAAGGAGAGAGAGGAAAAAAAACTTATTCCAGATTTAATGAGTAAATATGATTTATAAGGTGGGGCAGCAGGGTAGGAAAGTAAGGAGGTTAGATGACAAAATATATTAATCTGACAATGAGCACGAAGTCACAATATTGTAAACATCTTTTCCCCTTCACTGAACAAAGATGATTAAACACCTGAAAAAAAAAAAATGAGGTCATTTGCCAGCACATGGGTGGTGGCTATCACCAGTTCAGATGAACCTATTTAACCATTACCAAAAAAAAAACCTCTCAGTGAGGAATAAAGTAATCCAGTGGGAACTGTGTTACTACTGTAGTTCTATGGTTAAGACTAATTATCTTGATTTTTTTTTTCAAAAATCGTTAAAACTATTTATAACCAATTAATCTTTTTAGATGAGGGCTCCTTTGTCAGGAAAATAGTTTGGATTATTTGATGTCAAAATATCTTGGTTTACAGTTATTCCTAAACCAGGCTCATCTTAAACTTGTGGTTTAAAAATCATACACTTTTTAAAAAAATTACAGAATTTTCTCTAATAAATCAACTATTATGAGTCAAAAAAGATGCCTCTGCTAATACATTCTGCTCCCAGCTTGGTGCTGCTAGTTTAGATAACAGGAAGAGAGAAACTGTTGGCAGTAGAGCCAGGTGATGGATTGTGTCAACCCCCTTGAAAATCAAAAATTTTTTCATCTCTTTAATTATAAAATTACACTAATCACTATTATTGGACTATGCAAAGCTATAAGAATGAGTTAATGCTTATGATTTTTACAAATACGTAAACAAAATGGTATTTTTAGAAGATTCTTTACCTGGTTGAAACTTAAAGAGTACTGTTAAAGTAAAATACAGATCTGAAAAAAAGAAAATACTCTTAATGGGAATACAGTATTAATCACTGCTTTTAAACACACCCACAGTTTCTTCCTTCCTTTTTTTTTTTGCCTTAAATATATGCACAGAAATATGGCATTATATACAGCTAATACTGGCCTCAGTTGAGTATAAGTAACAGTTTTACTGGGTTACTGGCTTTAATGAAGAGAATCTTAAGACAGAAAATGAGGGTTTTCAAGTCATAGTGATTTGATTGTCTTCAGTACTGATGCTACAGGGGGTGAGGAAAGCTAGAAAGCTAGACTTATAGAGATATTTTGCCTCCATATTGGGTTTTTTAGAGAGAATGAACTCCTAAGTATGTACACTAAGGCATCATGGAATATGGTCCCCACTTCTTCCTGAATTCTCCGAATCGGTGTCTCCTGGCTGGGTCATCAGAGGTGAAAATTAGGTTTTTACTTGGACTGCTAATCTCATCTCTCTTTAGAATGGTAATCTGAAAATCTGTTACTTGTAGTAAGTTCATGACCAAAAAATTTCTGTAACAATACTGATGAAGTACAAATATATCAATAAACAATAAGGTCTGTGGTTCTCTCAGAGCCTTTGCTAACTTGACATAGGACTTTCCTTCCAGTTCAGTAAGCCCTGATACTTTCATTGGTGTTTGTTTAGGACTCTCATTACTTCTCATCATCTGACTTGCTTACCTGTCTCTCACACACACATATTAGAGAGGTCTGACTTTTTCAGTAACTGTTTCAGAGGAAGGTTCTCTCTGAATTTGCAACAATACTTTTTAAAAAGAATTGACATGTAACTTTATACTATGTGACTGTTTCTTATATTTAAGGTCCTGTCGGTTTACAGACATGATGCTGTGATTGTAATGCCACAGAAGAGGTTTTCAGTAACTGTGTAGTGAATGAATCAAATTGCTTTCCACGCTGCCCTTTTGTGACTTTGGATTTTCCTTACCAAAGTGAGTCTAGCAGATCTAACTGTTAGGTATTCTTAATCAGAACCTTTTCCCTCCCCCAATATTATTAAAGTAAATCAAACATTTGTGACAGCATTATAATACTTAATGGAGTTGCAGAGAACATAGTTAGCATGCTACTTTTAAGTGCATTTAAAAGCTGAGGGCTATGTCACAATAATACCATAATATTTGAGCGTTTCACATGTGTGTGTGTATCAGACTCTTTTCAAAGTCCTGGCTATGCAGAGCTAAATCATGATCCTTAAACTCAAGAAGTTTTAGTGTTGATAAGGAGACTGGCATGAGACAAATAGGAAGCACTGTGATATGTGGTCTAATAGAATTGTGACTGTGATATCAAGGGATAACAGAAGAGATCTCAGAAAAGTTTGCACAGAAGAGATAATGTTAAAACTGCATCTTCTACCAGGGGTGATGAAAAAATACTTACAAAATCACATGGCTTTGTCATTGACCATTTGAAGAGCTTTCCCTGTAATCAGATTGGATGGCTGGCTGTAAAAACTGATTGCAAGCCAAAGCAATCTTGAGAAAGAAAAACGGAGCTGGAGGAATCCCTGACTTCAGACTATACTACAAAGTTACAGTAATCAAGACAGTATGGTACTGGCACAAAAACAGAAATATCAATCAATGGAACAGGATAGAAAGCCCAGAGATAAACCCACACATGTATGGTCACCTTATTTTTGATAAAGGAAGCAAGAATATACAATGGAGAAAACACAGCTTCTTCAATAAGTTGTGCTGGGAAAACTGGAAAGCTACATATAAAATAATGAAATTAGAACACACCCTAACACCATACACAAAAATAAACTCAAAATGGATTAAAGACCTAAATGTAAGGCCAGACACTGTAAAACTCTTAGAGAAAAACATAAGCGGAACACTCTATGACATAAATCACAGCAAGATCCTTTTTGACCCACCTCCTAGAGAAATGGAAATAAAAACAAAACTAAACAAATGGGACCTAATGAAACTTGAAAGCTTTTGCACAGCAAAGGAAACCCTAAACAAGATGAAAAGACAACCCACAGAATGGGAGAAAATATTTGCAAACATAGCAACTGACAAAGGATATTTTAATCTCCAAAATATATAAGCGGCTCAATATCAAAAAAACAAACAACCCAATCCAAAAATGAGCAGAAGATCTAAATAGACATTTCTCCAAAGAAGATATACAGATTGCCAACAAACACATGAAAGGATGCTCAATATCACTAATCATTAGAGAAATGCAAGTCAAAACTACAATGAGGCATCACTTCACACCAGTCGGAATGGCCATCACCAAAAAGTCTACAAACAATAAATGCTGGAGAGGGTGTGGAGAAAAGGGAACCCTCTTGCACTGTTGGGAGGAATGTAAATTGGTACAGCCACTATAGAGAACAGTATGGAGGTTCCTTAAAAAATTAAAAATAGAACTACCATATGACCCAGCAATTCCACTAGTGGGCATATACCCTAAGAAAACCATAATTCAAAAAGAGTCATGTACCACAATGTTCTTTGCAGCTCTATTTACAATAACCAGGACATGGAAGCAACCTAAGTGCCCATCGACAGATGAATGGATAAAGAATATTTGGCACATATATACAATGGAATATTACTCAGCCATAAAAAGAAATGAAATTGAGTTATTTGTAGTGAGATGGATGGTCCCAGAGTCTTCATACAGAGTGAAGTAAGTCAGAAAGAGAAAAACAAATACCATATGCTAACACATATATATGGAATCTAAAAAAAATGGTTCTGAAGAACCTAGCGGCAGGACAGGAATAAAGACTTAGACATAGAGAATGGACTTGAGGACACGGGGGGGGGAAGGGTAAGCTGGGACAAAGTGAGAGAATGGCATGGACATATATACACTACCATATGTAAAACAGATAGCCAGTGGGAAGCAGCCGCATAGCACAGGGAGATCAGCTTGGTGCTTTGCAACCACCTAGAGGTGTGGGATAGAGAGGGTGGGAGGGAGGCGCAAGAGGAAGGGGATATGGGGATATATGTATATGTATAGCGGATTCACTTTGTTATACAGCAGCAGCTAACACACCATTCTAAAGCTATTATACTCCAGTAAAGATATTAAAAAAAAAAACAAACAAACTGATTGCAGTTGTGGGATTGGTTCGTCCCCACTGAATTTCATCTGATCTTGACCAAAAACAAAAAGATGGAAAGTGAGCATGGAAATGGAGAAGGGTGAGGTACGCAGAGAAAGGGAAAGGACAAACCTAGGAATTCACTGAAACTGATTTTGTGGAAGGATCCATACTTCCTGTGCCTAGAATAAAGGGTCTCTGCAGAAGAGAATAAGGAATGAACGTAGACACTTACGCAGGAGGCCTGACTGTGGAGGATGTCAATGGAGGGACTGTGCTGTCAGAGCTGAATGAGGAATTCTAGCTCAGTAGGGGAGATAGACATGTCATTACCCACTATAGCTCAGTGAGACACGTGCAACCAAAAATGTACACTGAAGGGAACAGAGGGTAAGAACTCCCTAGGATTATAGTTAGGTAACTCAGTGTCAGACCTGTCTTTTCTTTACTGAGTCTGTGGTTTATGCTTTTTCTCTATCAGGTACCATTTTACTTCAGGAAAGCAAGTCTTACTTTCCTCCTTGGTGAACAGCGTTCATGTATATATCGAAAACCTGGAGATATTAATAGAATCTTAGGCACACTTGCTGCCTTCTCTTTCTTGCTCAAACTCACATTTAGCTGTGACCAAGAGTTGCTGAGTCTAGGTTAGAAATGCCTTTTTTATCTTTATAACGACTGTCTCTGAGGCTCTCATCTCCACCAGGTGTGTCCAGTGTTTCTGTTAAACCACTGTTGGAATCATGCCACTGCCCTGTTTAAGTTCCCCTGAAGATTCTCATTGCCTACAGGATACAGTCCACAGTCCTTAATTTATGTAATGTCACAGCTCCCTAGCTCTGTAATGCCCTATCAAGTGCCTGCCGGACAGTAGCGTCTCAATTAAATATTGAATGAGTACAGAAATTGAAGAATTTATATATTTTTGCTAAGCAAAATGAGGATTTAGTCATAGGTATTCAGTTGTTTAAAAGAAAAAATTTGTGCTTGGCCTAGGTACTACGTTGAGGTTTAGAAATTAATGGTTCAACCCTTCCATCTTTGTGGAAGACCAGCTATTTGAGAGAGGAAGTTTCATAAAATAGTTATTTGTGCCTCTAAATGAGTAAAAATAACTAGAGTATTTATTCTCACTTGCTCCAAGGGCTAAGCTTCTCATGGAAATACATTTTTTTAGTGCCAAACTGATCTCATCACTATTAAAATGTACACTCTTTAAAAAAAAATCAATTTTTGTTGAAAATAGTAAAAGTTATTATTTTCTTTAAATTCTTTAAGCTGTTCCCCCCTTGCCCTGTGGCCGTCTTTTCCATAGTTATCCCCATCATCACCTGTAACTTTAGCTTCTTATCTTGGGTTAAACCTTCCCTGCTTAGCCCACAAACATGTCCAAGTCTTTTCTTTATAAAGCAAACAAATTTTTCCCACATCCCCTCCACACTTGTGTTCTATTCAGTTTTCATTTTCATTTGTCATTCCTTTCATTTCCTAAAGTCTTCAAAGACTAGTCTACACTTGGATTTATTACTTCCTCACCCCTAAAAATAGATTATTCTGTTTTGAAGATGCCTTGACAGGTTATCAATTTGTGTGTGTATGTAAACAATTATGTTATGGTTCTCTAAAGATCTCCTAAGTTAGTCTGAACTTCCCCAAAGGTTTATTTATTTAAAAAAATTCTTTTTAAGTAGGTGGACCATATTCACTGCAGTAACGTTTTGTTATTAAGAGGACAAGAAAACACTTTCTTCATAGAAGTCTGTTTTAGGTTGAAATTGTGTCACAAAATGAGATGACTTATATTCAACTTTTAGAATAGACCTCTTTGCATGTTTTTCATATTCTTTAAATTGTTCCTTTAGGTGCCTCTGACTTCCTAGAAGCTTATGTTACCTCTTTTTTTGTTGCTCATTTAAATCAGATTTACATCCTGATTTGCCAGTTAGTTCTGTTTCCCATTCCTATTTCTTTCTTTTTGAGTACTTTTCATATCTTAAAATTTTCTATATGCCAGTTATTAGGATACTTATTTCAAAATGGTTGGTTCAAGTGAAGCTGAAAGACTGTCGTTTTTCTTCGTCTGCTGTGTGTGCCTGGCTTTGCTTTACAACAACATTTATCTTTGTTATAGTTATATTTAAAAACACCTTGAGTTGGGAACTAATTTACATTTAAAACTCCCATTTGTTTGAAGCAGAAGTACATAGGTATAAAAATGTAGTGCTGTAAGTCAGAACTTACCATTGTTTTGGTTAGAAAAGCAGTTCATTAGGCTTTGTGTGTTAGAAGTCTTTTAGCTCTTAGGGAAGAATATAAAAACTAAACCAGTTTTGTTATTCATCTGGAAGCTAAAAAAATCAGATTTGAAGTCTAATCATCAAATTGAACTTGTATAATTTTGTTTTTCCCTGTTATTAAAGGAGAACTTTTAATTTTTTTCCAAAGTAAGATCATAGTACCTTCTGAGTATTTTAAATTTTAATAATCCTAGTCATAAATAAAATCTATTGTGGGCTATTTCAGGTTAAAAATACAAGTGAATCCTGTATTGCTTAAGAGAAAATGTGCCTTTGAAAAGCATATTTTAAAAAATATAAACCTATGTTGGATTTTATTTAAACTTGAACTGTACATACTATGGTGTCAATGTATTTTTTGATGCGTTTAAACTAATTACGAGAATGAAAAGGTTGGTTCGATGTCAATAACACTGCTAAGTTGACTGAGTAACTTGATCCATCAGTAACATGAGCTAAATGCTGACTCTGAAATAAAATTTTGCCAAGATGTTCTTTTATAGTCAGAAATACCTTCTCAGTGTGTGTACTGGAGCTTTATTCCTCATGGACTGTAGGTAGGAGGAGACAAGTTATTACATGCAGTGAAATTTGTGTGCCTGATTTTTTAGATTCTGTTTCTGGCAAAATCAGGCAGAGGGTGGTTGGAAGTGGTTACATTGGATGACTGAGTTCCAAGGAGCAACTGACTGGAAGGGGACACTGCAAGATATGCTGGATTGATGGAAATCTTCCAAATTTTGGTTGGGTTGTAGTTACAGAGGGGTATACGACCATCAAAACGGATTGAACAGCACACTTAAAATCTATGCATTTTAATGGGTCACTTATACCTCCAAAAAATAAAATCTCAGCTAATTGGAAAAAATACTCATAAGAGTTCTAAGAGGACACAATAAATAGAATTCTAATGCCTCCAGAACTATCAGGATTTTACTAGCTATATCAAGAATTAAATAATAGCTTTCTACAATACAACTTCTTTGTTGATATGCTGGCTTTTGTTTGGCTAACAGGAAAGGCATATTTAGTTTTACTATTTATGAATTAGTTAGGCTTATTTACATATTTTCAGTAGTTAAGAATACTCGTGTGTGTGTGTGTGTGTGTGTGTGTGTGTGTGTGAAGACATTTCTGTGAACGATATAAACTTCACCTAGCTCAAGTGTAAGCTTCGATGTCATGCCTCTTTAGCCTCTACATACATTCAAAAGTTCAACTTATATACTGTACCTTTACCTGGAAGCTCTTTTCCTTGAGAGCTTCTTTCCTCCATTTAATAAAAGTGCATGCAGTGCTTCCCTGGTGGCGCAGTGGTTGAGAGTCCGCCTGCCGATGCAGGGGACACGGGTTCGTGCCCCGGTCCGGGAAGATCCCACATGCCGTGGAGCGGCTGGGCCCGTGAGCCATGGCCGCTGAGCCTGCGCTCTGTGCTCCGCAACGGGAGAGGCCACAACAGTGAGAGGCCCGCGTACCGCAAAAAAAAAAAGTGCATGCAATGATCAGGATATAATTTTTTTCTATTAGTTATATTTTTCATGTATAAGATTTTGCTTCCTCACTAAGACCTTAAGGAAGACTTATTGATATTGTTGGCTTGCTTCATAACATGAAAGATAAAAAAGGGTGCTTCAGGAACACTTACTCCATTCATTGTTGTGTTATAAGCATGTTTTTCTTTCTGTTCATTTTATCTTATCTTTACAGAGCTGTTTATCATTTACTGTAAAGTGATTTGTACTCATTTCGCAAACATGTGGTATTTGTGAAAAACTCTACAAATCTTTTTGTAAATTTGATTGCTCAGCAAATATAAAGCATGAATCAGAAAGTGAATTTCGGTCAAACACTTGAAAATTCCAACCTAGACTACACTCAGCACCTGGTGAATGGTTTCTGAGAGGTTATTTGTTCTGCCCTCGTTCCTAACTTGAGAGGTTTTCATGGGTAAATAGTGGGTTGAAAGCATCAGTCAAGACAGTCTCATTTCAAAAGATGCACCTGCTGTGACTGTGTCCCTGGGTAAAGGTCACTATTTGCCTAGGAATGGTGTAATGAGAATGTGGCCATCAATGGAAACAAAATAATGAGACTAATAATCATCAACTGTTAATATTAAGATCCCAGATGATACACAGATTATACAAAAACATCTTCCGAAAACGAGAATGTATCCTTATTGGATGGATACTTTGAGGAAGTACTATGTATAATTCAGTAAATCCAAAGGGGAAAAGTGGCATCATTTTAAACTTCAGTAAGTATTACAAAAAGGTGACGCTCAACTTTTACATCTTAAAGTCTGATCTCAGACAAGTTTAAAATTAAGCTGATTTAGCTGATGCTTTACTCAGTGGGACCTGTGCTGGTAGTTACAATTCCATTGGCTCTAGCCATTGGATAGGACAGCACTTTATTTTATTTTTAAAAATCTTCATATATTATTAAGATACTGGGGTACCTTGAAACCAAGCCTATGTGGTAATAGAGGAGGGGAAATTTTATGGCTCTTCTATCTTGTGAAGCTACTGCTCTCTATTAGGGTTCCAGTTACCTGTGCAGTGGCTTGGAAAGTGCCGTCAGACAGAAATATGGGGCTCACACTTCTTGTGTTTCTTTCTGCTAAGGATCAAAGGTTTGTTCTATCAGTTATCCAGTGTCTGAAAACAGTTTTTCTTGTGTGTGTGTATTTTGTCCACTTATATGTTTGCTTTTGCTGAGAGAAGGAGTCCAACATTTGTTACTTCATTATGGCTGGAGCCGGGAGTCTCTACTATTTTATTTGAACTGAATGTAAGCTTACATTTTTAGCCAATCTTTGGATATAAAACAAAGTCCTTTTCTTTGAGGATAGATTTGTTAATTGGAGAGTGTTTTCTCTTTTGAATAAATTATGCCCATAAAGTGTCATCATTGATTTTTTTCTTCCAGGTTTATTGAGATATAATTTACATACAGCTCAGTGATTTTTAATTTTGTTTCCTTTAGAGTGAAGAGAGATTGCTTTTGAAGTGATCTGAACACAGAATCCTCATTTTTAAGAGTTTTACCATTTAGTCATTAAAGATCATCTCACCCATATCTAATTAAACAGCTATTTTTATTTACCTCTATTCACAACTTTCCTAATGATTCAACTAAGTTTTCATAGACCCATATATCCTTTTACTTTTGTATTTTTATTGGGTTATGTAAAATATAGTAAATTTCATAGCTAGAATATGAAGTATAACTGGCAAAAAATAGTTGGGAACGAACATGATCTAATAAGTACAGCTCAACTTCTGGGAGCAGCTGTTCAGAGGACTATTAGCTTTGAATATTCAGCTCACTGTGAGTGTCATTCAGTGTCTTTTACGAAGAAAGTCGTGAGAGTAGGTTAACCTGAGGCATCAGTTAAGTGCAGGTTGATTAGGAGAGTTTCTCTCGGACCTCTGGGCTGCAGCCTAAGATATTCTTCAGAGTTGCTTTTTCCTGGTTTCAGTGTGTCACTACTATAATTTTTCTTCCCTCCAGAATCAAGATGTCAAAGGTATCTGTGACACTCCCTTAGCAACCCTTCTCTGAGACCTAATCTATTTCTAAATCTGGGAGCATCTGTTGTATCTCTTTGGTTTTTTGAATGATCTTCATTCTAATGCAGACCCTTATGGTTTCTTGCCTCAACTTTTGTAATGATAGAAAAACTGATGCCGTTATCTCCTGGTTTCATCTGCAAGCTAGTAATAGACCACTTTCATATAACCATTTCTTAGAGTGTAATTTGCTCAGGAACCTTGAAGAGCTTTTGGTTGCTGAATTAAGTACTGCCTTTACGGATTGACATTCGAGATCCTTCACCATATATTCTTAACTAGTATTTTTTAAGCCGTTTCTAAGATTCCTTATTCATAATCTAAGAAACAAACAAATTGAAAAACGTATTTTTCTTTGACATTTCATATATTTCCCTGCCTCTAAGTCTTCTTTACACTATTTCCTCAACCTAAAAAGGCTTTCTCCTTCTTTGCTACATAATAAGGTGCCTCCCCACCTCAAGACATGTGTTAAATGCTTCCTCACGCCAGGAGCATTTAAAATGAGGCTGGTAAGACGAGTAGGTTTTTTCCCTTAATTTTCATGTATGTATATATCAACGTAACCACCTGTTAGATAACATTTTAAAGGTAGAAATGGAGCGGGAAATGTTTTCCATATCCCCACTTCTTTTTTCATTTCTCCTTTGGAATTCTATAATAATTTGTACTTATTCTATGTTTTTTTGTCGAATTGCGTTTTATGATTATTGCTGTTTGTGTTTTCTTTTTTATCGATTATGAGTGCCTAAAATGTAAGGGCTATGTCTTCTTCTTCTTCTTTTTTTTTTTCTTGTGTTCTGCACAAAACCAAGAGAGTGTGTGTACTGCAATGTGAAGGAATTAAAGCATATTATTGAAAGGGAGACATTTGAGATTAAGGTAACCCATCCACTCTACAGGTTTGACGTGAAAGGCATAGAGGCTCTGTCTTGAACAAGTAGACCAAGACACGAGACGCGCATCTCAGTTATCATACTGGAGCAGGTCTACTTGAACTGTTCAGAGTGCTGCAGACCCTGGTGGCTCATTCTGCATTTCATTCACTTTGGCTCTGTTGGTGTATACCCCAAGTTACATAGTACTTAAGAAAAACTTCCTAAGAAGTTGATAACGTAAGAACTCTTGCCTTAACAAAACATGTCTAAAAGTCCAGTATCATGAAGTTTGTCTCTTCCTGTCCTTTCTTGACTGAGCTATCCCCATGGTAGGTTTCTGCTTCCAGCACATTCCCTATTGTAACCCGCTTTCCTCCCCTTTCCATAGGAGGGGGGAGAGGCACTGGAGCTTCCATGATCTTCATATTCTGTACATTTCCCAGGAGGCTCATTAGCTTAGCAGAATCTTGGGCTGAGGCTCCAGGGTATTAAGTGGATTTGGGATTCTGGGCTGCTATTAATTTTGTCTTAGCTATGTTATGAGTTGGCCTGGGATTTTAACTGAATTTTATTATGTTATTTCCATGGGAAAAACAGTTCTAAAATCCAGACAACCAGCTAGGAGCTTATTTTTTGTAATATAGGAATTAGTACATTTTGGACTTGGTATTCTTGACGTTTTATGACCAAATATTTCAAAATTCATTGTGTCTGTGTCCAATTCTTTTAAATCAAATTAAAATATTCTCAGTATGCATTATTTAGAAACATGACATAATCAGTGCTTTAAACGTTTTTCAATTTATATGATATGCTTCTCATTTAGATGAGTATTTACAGATTTTTAAAAAAGGATTTAGTATACTAAAATTAAATTTAGATGTTTGATTTTTAAAACTAGTCTATGCTGGATTCATCCAGCAAGATGATGTTGTATCTTTGATTAATTACTGGGAGATTTAGCAAAGAGAATAATTTAATAGAAACAAAGGTTTCACATGTGAAGCTGCTCGTTTAATACTATCTACAGTAGAAAAAAAAACAAACCACCTAAAATTCCATTAACACTAAATAATTTTATGAAGTTGGCAAAATGACTACAATTACAACATAGAAATAGACACAGGGCTTAGAATAATAAGCAATAGCAATACTCAATGTTAGATATGCCATGTGTGCGAAGTATGTGTGAGTCTAGATGTATGTGTGAGTGCCATGTGTGCGAAGTATGTGTGAGTCTAGGGCGGTAGTGCGCAAGGGTTAAAATAGGAGGAAGAAAGTTCAGACTAATGGCTTCAGGTTTTCAAAGTGAGTCTTCAAAAGAATTCTACTTGATTTTAAACATGTTGCTTCTGGAATAATGAGGCAGGCTGATTGAAACCAGTGTGCCTCAAGACAGACTCAGAACTGTAATTTTTGTTTCTCTATATTCCCTCCTAACAAGTTATTATTAATAAGCACTTCCCAGTTGTTGTGGCTCCTTTTCCCTGCATTGCTTCAAGATTTGTGAATTTTCAGAACTCCCATACAAAAGGAAACAGGAGTTAAAAATGAGCAAGGCTTTTGGAAAGATAATTGGCAGATCTCATTGGGCCTACATAGTTATAATATGCAATATTATCATCATTTTTCAGGCTCTCAGCTTCTTCTTCTTTTTTTTTTTTTTTGGTCTTGAACGTGGTTCAAGATGAGTGTCACGCTGAATGCTGACTCCTTGTCCGGAACAAAGTTGTTTTGTTCCTATGTACCCCTTGACTGTTTGCTGTTCTTTTAAATTAATGGTGCAGAGACAGACTCATTCTATGAGACTGAGATCATCTGTTATCAAAACTCCGTTATTAGGTGGAGACAGAGACTTCATGGCTGAAGTGATCACAGAAGCATCTGTGGAAAGGGCTATACCGTCAGGTTGTGTGAGGGTTAAAGAAGAGTGTGTGTGTGTGTTGGGGGGTTGGTGAGCCCTTTTTGTATACTTGTGGGATTGTTTTTGCATAGGTTTGTTTTTAATTTAAAAATCTTTTCACTTTAAGAATCTTTTTAGATTAATTGACATATGTCATTGTTTCAGAAACTGATAGCATCCAGAAAAGTCTTAACACATTTAGTGATTCAGTACCAAATCACGGGTATTGTGAAAGTTGCAATTTCTCATCTTGGTCTGATTATGAAAGACTAGTATCCCATCTTGCCCTAAAACTTTGTTTGGGTATTTATACTTATTAATTAAGTTGTTTTCAGATGTAATGCAATCGCCAGTGGGAGATTATTTTTCTAAAATTGTTTTAATTTTTAAAGCCTCATAAAATAAAGGATGAAGCAAATGGACCACTGCTTCAACTAAAATAATGACAGGAAGAGAAAAAGAGGAATTTAGTTTTCTTTTTTAATGAGTCTTTGAGGACCAGGAGGAACTGGAAGTATCATAACAACAACTTTCTGTATAAACTGGAAAAATCCCCTAATTCAAATTTAACAAGTGAGGTCCACCTTTTATATTAGGAAATGTTGTTTCTGAACACAGTACGAAAATCAGTGCTAGTAAGAAACAGATTTTATTAGTGCAGACATAGAATACACTTTTGAGGCTGACCACTGTTAAGTCAGTTGAAAAATAAGCTGTTAGATATGTCTAGGAAATACATATTACCTTTTTTCAATAAGTGTGTAACCCCAGAACTCTTGTACCTGTGCTTGTGGTAACTTGTTACCCATTACCTCTTCTTCTGTTTCTGTTCTTTCTCCTCAAGAGGATTGCTAACCAATCTCTCTTCATTTTATTGTTTAGAAGTCAGTTACTTTTATAAGGGGCAAAACTCTATTCCAATTTTCCCACCTTCATTGTCTCTCTTTAGGACATTTTTGAATTAAAATATGCCCTAATCATGACTCTTTATTATGATCAACAATCATAAACTGGTATAAAAGGTAATCTTCTCTAAAGAAAACAAAAGTCCTACATTTTGAGATTAAATCAAATTTGATTAGAGTCTCAGTAATGCTGCTTTATTCTGTGTATTATTCTTTGGTGCATTAAAAAAAACAAAAACAAGGGAATTATTATTCCGGTGTTCCAGGGGAGGAGACTGAATTGAAGAATATTTAAACCCAGCTGTGTAGCGTAAGAAGCAGAACAGAGCTTTTCTGGCTCCTCGTCCTGGTTCTTTCTATTAATGTTAGAGGTGGATCCCCAAAGGGCCCACAGACACCGACCACGCAAAGGCTACAAAGAGTCACACACCCTCGTGTGCCTGTCCTTCTCTGACAAAACTGACTTCATCTCCATAACCAGGAGGCAGGGTATGTATTTTGTGCCTGATTTTTTATTCAGTAATAGTACTCAAAAAATTCTTCCCTTATGTTTCAATTATAAATATCACCAGAGTGATGTTTTATACCAGCGGTTCTTAAAGTGTGATCTGGTCCTGGGACCAACACTATGAGTATCATCTGGGAACTTGGTAGAAATGCACATTCTTGGGCCCCATCCTTGCCTGCTCAAAAACTCTGGGTATGGGGTCCAGCAGTCCGTTTAAACAAACCCTCCAAGGTGATTCCCGTGCAAGCTAAAGTTTGAGGACCACTGTTTTAACTCATCCATTGCAGTTGAAATTCTGGTTAATTAAGTTTGATGTTTTTCTTGAGATATCTAAGGAGCCTATCCAGCATTTATAATACTGTTCTTATTGATGTCTGCATCCACCACGTTAGCTACCTGAGATTGGAGAGTAGAATGGCTCAGTACGTGGGCTCTGAAGACAAACTATGAGTTGGAATACGGGTACCACTGTTTACGTACCAGTTATGTGGCCTCGGGAAAAGCTACTTCTCTGTGAAATGAAGTCATGATATTTCCTACTTCCTAGGGTTGTTGTGGTAATTTAATAAAAGAATCCATGTAACGTATTTAGCAGAGCCTGACCCCTTGGAAAACACCAATGAAGTTTTAGCTGTAATTGTTAAACACAGTGAAGGGTTATTCACCAAGTAAATATTATTTTGGAAAATAATATTTTGTTTCAACTAAGGATCTTAAAAATGAACTTTGGGGGAAACCACGAATTTAGAAGACTTTTCCGGGGTTAGCACAGTAATGTGCATGTCTCATTAGCAGTTGTTTTTCCTTTCTAAATGTTGTTTGCTTGTTTATCTTAATAAACTGTTAATAACTAAAAGCGGCATAAAGAGAATGTTTGTGCTAAAAAATCATTTCAAGGTAATAGTCCTTTTTCTCCTCTAATGTTTTCACTTCTGAAAGGGAAGTAAAAGATTACATAAGCAACCAGCTTTTGGGCCTCTGCCATCTACTGCAACCTTTAACATCTATTTTTATTAATCCATGAGATTTCTCATGATTCTTACTAAAAGATAATTCTAACAGTGAATTTAATCTACAATTTCTAGTGTTTCCTCTTTACTTCAGAGAATAATTGTTATTTGTAGAAAGCTCTCATCCCTGAGTCATTGCTGTTGTGATCCACACAGAGGGTACGCGATAGGACCCGGAAGTGATGGAAAGGTGTTCTTACACTGAAGGTTTCTTTTTCATTTAAACGTTGGTGTTTTAATACTTAGGTCGCTAAGGCATTCCCAGTTTACTCCTTAGGCTTTCTTGCTCCTCCCGTAAGTTTGCGTTAGTCACGCATCTGCCACCAATCTGCCACTGCTAACGAGAAGAGGGTAGAAAAGGAGATTGTAGGGGAAAGGCAGCTGTGCAAAGGTTAGGTGTGTGAGTGCTGCTCTTCAACTTCACTTTTCACTGCAGCCCATCGCCAGCAACTGTTGCCTCTTTTATTTTAGTCTTTAACAGACCCTGGCAAGAAAAAAAAGAAAAACCATGTCCTCCTGAAAGAAATTTTGTTGTTTGCCACTGCAATTTTTTTTTATATATATAAACAACAAAACAGGGTAAGGGAGAGGTTAGGAATTAGGTGGTGAAAACATTTTTTTCTTGGTGGTGTTCTCAAGCCAGATGGGTCTTATGCAAGCTGGAAGGATGTGGGAGGATATATGGTAATATAATTAATTAATTGTGAAAACCGTATTAAGCAAAGGGCTTCCCCAAACCCTCAGTGTCATATACCAGGCCACCAGGTCCATTTTTGGGCTCAGAGTTTTCTATACTCTGTTCAGAATCAAGAAACAGATGATGTTTGATACCTTGCTTTTCCCCTCAGGAAAATAAACAAAATGTGCTTGAGAAGACAGATTTGATTTACTATAACCTTGTAGGACTGAATGCATTCAGTGGGCTGAAAGTTGAAAGTGGTTTATATGCCTTTTTCCCTAATGGTCTTTAATTTGGGGTTTTGAGGAGGAGGACTTTACAACTTACTCTTTCCGTGTTTATTACTAGAGTATAAAAACGTGCTTTTTGTATCTTGGAAAGTCAATTTCCAATTTATTACACATCAGAGGAGCTGTAGAACAGTATTTTTAAAGCATGGAGTTCTTGCCCACATAAAAACATTTGGGAATTTTTTTCAAAAAGGGTGTTTTGAGCTTCATTTACATAGTGGGGCTTGATCAAAATTTTGTCCATGGCATCACAGAAGCGAAACTTGCCTTTGCCTGGAGGTCACTGATGGGGCCCAGGAGGATGAGCCTTCTTTGGAGTTGAGGTCAGAAGTGCCTGTGAGTGACATGGATATTCTACAGAATATAGCAGGAAAAGAATTTTTTTTTAAAAAGCTGTCAAACTACTGTTTTTCAATTGTCCTGGATTTTTAGTGTTTCCCACTAGGTTCTCACCTTTGCCATCTTGATGCCTCTAGTTCTGAGAAGATAGACTGCCTCTTCTTCTTCTTCCCTCTGTCACTGCCTCCCTTCCTGCCCCCCACCCGCCCACTCCCACCCACCTCAAGTCTTATGGCTCCTTTAAAGTGTGTAGTTCAAAGAAAGCCACAGTGAAAAGGACTGTGTTCTTTTAGGCCCAGTGAAACATGTCCTGCAGCCCATGGGCTTTGTGTGAGGCTTTCTGTGATCTCATCTTGCAGGGTCAGAAATGAAAAGAGATTCTTCCGTTCTGTGTTTGCCGGTATAATCATCATTGTGAATGACAAAAATGTAGTGGGAATCCAACATACCCTCTGAAAAGGATGCTAAAAGAAAACTTTTTAGAAATGTCGCTAACTTAACCTCATTTTATTTTTGTTCATGAAAATTGTTCTGAAGTGCACTGTATTCACAGACTATAGATCTAGATTGGAATATTTTTAAAAAAATTTAAAGAGACAATATTGATCACTATTAGCAGGGTTAATGAAACAGAATAGTTTGTGAAAACTATCGCCCTCTGCTCTATTTTTTAATTGCTTTTTTTTTTTTTTTAGTGTACTTATGACTAAGTAGGAAAATACATGTCACTGCTTTCCCCACCCCCTCTCTGTTAACTAATCAACTTAATTCACAGCTTGTGGAGTTTGGCATGTTTTCATGTTAATTTTTTTGTCTTGTGTATTAGGCTGGCCATCTTTTAGTGAGATGTGAGGAAAGATTATGTCAAAAAAGTTAACTGCATTTTTACAACTCAGGACTCTATTGATACTTCGTGTTAATGAGAACTTTACAATGGGAAAATTAAATAAAGATCTTTAAAACTTTAGAATAAAATACTGTCAAATCTAAAATATATATATTGGAGTTCCAGAAAAAAGAGAAAGCATATATAAATTCTGGTTCGGCACACAATTCTTCTTAAAGTAGATATAACAGAATTTAATATCAACACATGGGTAGCTTACCCCTTGTTGATTACTTTAGCATGACTATATCTCTGTAATATATAATAGGTTCCCATCCTTCCTTAAAAAAGATTTGGTTACTGAACTTGCTAGCGTAGTGATGAGTAAGTAGCATGGTCTGGAATATAAGTGATAATCTCTTCTAATTCTATTCACAAAGAAATGTAAACATATGTAAGTATTAGATGACATTCCATAGAGATGGAAAGTTTTTTATTTTTAATAAAAGTAAATTATGTGAATATTGGCTTGACGACCTTTCTCTGTTCTCCACTAAACTAGAATGTTTTTAACCAGGATGTTTTTTGACTCATGTGTGAAGGAAGTCTGGGTTAAGCAGAGTTGACATTCTGCTGGCTTAGATAATGAGCCACCTCATTCCAAGGCAGTTTCTCGAGGAAATGATTTCCTTTCCTTATAAATCTTGCTGTGAAGCTTGGCTGTTGTGTGGCCATAAAACATTATTATTTACCAAGTCAAGAAATTAGAGCTTTTGTAAGAGAGATAATGATAATGTTTATTTTATATACATTTGTTTTTTTAATCTTTGGGGTTTTTTCCAGACCTTCCTCCTCTGTAAATTATTTTATGTGAATTAGTAAGAATGTCCTTGAGGTCCTTTCCCTCCCACTCCAGAGGAACAAGGGAAAAACTATAATATGGGCTGAAGGATTATGGCAAGAGGAAGAGGCCAATAGGAGTTCTTAAATCTTCCAGAGAAGGACTTCTGTCCAGGTGCCTGGAAGGTTAAGCGTATGGCAGTGCCAGTGTGTTGTCTAGTTACCATCCTAGCTACCTACACTAGGAAGTCTGCTGAGCATAAAAACAGCCTAGTACTCACCTCACTGACTCAGAGGTGTCTGAACAGTCTTACATTATCCAAATGGTGATAACCCTGGAAGAGCATGATCCTGTCATTTGCCTCACATTTCACAGCAAAGAGAATATATGATACAAGGCTTGATTAATGAGGCAACATTATATTATTTTCTTGCTTGAATTTGTCAAATAATCAATGTCTCAGTGATTAAACCCACCCAGGAAACATCTTCAGATAGAATGAGAGGCCCGAATGGCCAGAAAAAGAGCACTGTGTGATGACTCATTTGTTTTAATTCGTCACCAAGCATATTCAATGTTGGCTTTTTAGGGTTATATCCCTTCTAAGTGATTTTACTGTTCCCTAAGTGTTTGCATATGTCATTAGAATGATAAAATATGATAGACCTTGATCATCAGCAAATTCTTCTTCCTCATTTTAGTGTGGTGTACTCAAGAATGGGTGTTGGAATCAGGCCCACTGGATTGTTAACTCACCTTCATCACCTTTAAACTTCAGGCCCTGGGAACTTGGAAACAGTACTTCATGTTCAGATCTTTTGAGGATGGAATTAAAAATACCCATGTCACACTACAGAGCAGCTGAAACGATGATAGATGTCTCTGGTGCATTGTAGTTGATCATTATTTAGGGATGAGGAAATTGAGTTCCAGAGAAGTTAATTGATTTGCCCATCATCACCTTAGGGACTTAGAGGCAGGGAGGGCTTGGTTCAGGCCTTCTGTCTCCAGTCCTGTGTCCTGTCCACACTGTCATTCCCCTTATTTCAAATGGATTTTTGCTCATCTTTTCTAGGGAACAGTGTATAGGTAAACTAATGGTGTTTACTGAAGGAAAGCTGGTATAAATTATTGCTGATTAATGATATCAGATTGTTCACTGGGGGAGGAAAGTGAGTTTTCCAATAACTCTCGATGAATGGGTACGGCAGTCTGTTCTGTGGTAGTTTTAGGGTGTTTCCAAGGTGAGCCCCAAAGTATGACCAGTCAACTTGAAATGCTAGAAATAAGGTCATTAGTGGAAAGACAAAGGATGGAAGAAATAATCCAGTGGGGAAACTAGAAAGAATACCATTTCATGTAAGAAGCAGGGAGTCAAAACAGCAAGTTTGGCTGAAGGAAGAAAGTGATAAAGGAAAGAAAAGAAAGGTAAAACTACTCCACATTACCAGATATAGTAGACATATAGTACATTGGGTAGCACCTAGGTGATCCAGACTATGCCATCCTGGGTTCCATAAAATAATACATTGGATTTGCAAACTTTAACAGACTGTAGGAGTCCTATTACCTAACTTTCCAGAAATAACAGAAGCCCAAGTGTTTGTAGCACTAGAGCTGGGAGTGATGAGGAAAAGTTACCAGGAAGTATATCTTGGCCCAGAGTAAGGAAGAACTTTCTAACAATAAGAGCTGCCGACAATGGAATGTCCTATCCTCCAAAGTAATGAGCTTCCTCCTGTTGGAGAATCAGGCAGCAGCCAGAACATTGTCTGGCAGGGGTGCCATTGGGGATTTCAGCAGAGGGTCACAGTTTGAATCAGATGAACCTGAAGATCCCTTACCAAGACTCCATGATTCTGTGACTGTTTTGGTTACACCTTCGTTCTCTCTCATACTCAAAGGTTTACTGTTTTTCATGAATATCCTTTAATATACACAGGGAGGGACTTGGGCTTATGAAATAAGATTAACTTGACAGTCCTTTAAAAAAAGTAATCAAACCTAATTCAGAATAATCGATGTTAGAGGAAAATGACCAAAATAGGAGATTCTTTTGAAAGTCATACTGAATAAAGCCTATCATAGTGATTATAATAAATCTCAGTAGAATGAATAAAGGTGATTTGCAATGGATGTAAACACATCTAGGAAAGAATTTATCTGTTGCATTTAGTATAGGCACAGCTTGTTTTATTGCACTTCACTTTATTGTGCTTCACAGATACTATGTTTTTTACAAATTGAAAGTTTGTGGCAACCTTGCCTTGAGCAAGTCTTATCGGCGCCATTTTTCCAAAATCGTTTGCTCACTTAGTGTCTCTGTGTCACATTTTGGTAATTCTCACAAAATTTCAAACTTTTTCATCGTTATTATATTTGATGTGGTGATCTGTGACCAATGATCTTTAATGTTACTGTTGCAAAAAGATTACAACTTGCTGAAGGCTCAGATGATGGTTAGCATTTTTTAAGCAATAAAGTATTTTTAAATTAAGGTATGTACATTTTTTTAGACATAATGCTATTGTATGCATAACAGACTACAGTACAGTGTAGACATAACATATACACTGGGAAACAAAAAAATTCGTGTGATTTACTTTATTGCAATACTCACTTCATTGCAGTGGTCTGGAACCAAACCCACGATAATACAATACAGAGGTCTGCCTGTATTGTATTATTCTGTTGGAGGAAAGAACTTATACAGAGTAAGCAAAAGACGTGTAAGGGGCTACAGGGCAAACATTGTCCTTTAATATAGCTGATTGGAGGACAGTACTGAGGGAAAACAATCAGAAATCCGTGTCAGGGAATTGAGGAACTTGGATTTCAGGTTCATAGGTTTGGCCTTTGGTAGACACCTGATTTCTTTGGAAAGTTTTTGATTTTTTAAATAGAGATGGACATGATATGAACTTTGTTTCATAACTATTAATTTGGTTGTGGTGGAAAGGAAGGTTTAGAAAAGAGAAGGGAGGGATAAAAAGTCTAGGTGAGAAAAGTTGAAGTCCAGAGCAGAAGTAGTGAGAATTCAGCTCTTGGGAGGACAGAGCTGCTTTTCATTGAAATGGGAAACTCATGGGGGAGAAAAGCTTTTGGAGGGTATCAGTGTGAGAGCAGGTCCTCTTGTCCATCTGGCAGCCACAAATGCAGAACTGGTAAATGGGACAGAGGTCAGGAATGGAGACACAGATTCGGGAATTATTTACATGGAAGACAGAACTGAAAATGCAATTTTATGAAATTCCAAAGATGAGACTATCAGGTGAAAAGATAAGAGACCTTTGAACTCAGCTTTAGGGAACAGCAAAGTATTTGGAAAGAGAAGGAAAAATAATGAAAGAAGTTAGTAATAAAAGCATACTTAATGAATAAGGAGAAAACCCAAGAGAGAGTATTTCTTGGAGGCTGAGAAAGAGCACAACTTCCAGAAAATGTGATCATTTCAGAGACCATAAAGGTGGGAAGTAAAGGCAAAGCCAAGTTGGAAGTTTCCGTGGAGGATTCTAACCACCTTTCAAGAGCTTGGGAACTGGGGTGACCATATAATTTTGTAAATGTGAAAGAACCCAAAGCAGCCAAATTATAAATTAGTAAAAGTTGTGTTTGTTGCTCAAAGCGACTTTTCATGATTTATTTTTCCTCCCTTCTGGGTGATAGCGAGCAATGCCTGTCTGTGCCCAGGGGTGCAGCACCCTTCCCCACACTGCTGCTCAGACTTCTCTTGGGAGAAAGACTTCACATCAGACTAAATTTGCGGTTTTGGATTAAGCTCCATTGGAGGACAGGGTTGCCCTTACTTTCCTTTCTTGGGGAGAGTAGATGATTGGAGCATACTAGCACAGAACACCCAGTTATCTCTGAAATGATGTGCGTGCGATAGCTTTCTTATAAGACTGACTTTGGTCTAAGTAGTAGTTCAGAAAGTGCAAATCCCTACTCACAACTAGTTTCCTTATACATACAGATAAGACTGTAATCGGGGAGTACTTAAGGGTTTGCTATTTTATGTTTTGCTATCTGATATGATTTTAAAAAAAGTAACTGCCTTAACTGAAACTTCAGTTTTTGGTTCAAATAGTTCACGTATTACATTGTAGCAGCTATAGTTTTATATGCTACTGGTAATCAAATACATTAATTCTACTAATTAGTTGTGGATCTCTGTTTAGATCTCTGGTTAGGTCTCTGTTTCTTCTGATTAGTATTCTAATATAAATGTAACAGCGACCACATATATATCAAGGCATGTTCTAAGGTACTGTGCTGGACATTATATATAATTATATATATATATTTGTGTATATATTATCATCTTTTATGACAACCTCTTTAGAGGGGCGGTATTATTGCTATTATACAGATGAGCAAACTGAGTTTGTGAGAGATCTTATAAGTGTCCAAGCTCAGATGAACAGAGGAAGTAACCGAGAAAGCACCCTAGGCAGTGTGTTTTCAAATCCGATATTCCCCATCCCTGCATCATGCTGTACTTCTTAGAATATGGAGACATCGATGTGGAGTCTTCCCTCAGATGTCAGTGTCAGGGTGAGTGAGTGAGGGAGCTAAAGCACATTGGGGTTCAGGACCAGCTGGGCAGCCTGCATCCTTCAGCACAGTGTCCCTTTCACCATAGGGTGCCTCTGTAGGGACTGTTTTTTCTTTTCAGGTAAATTTCAGACACCATTCTATCCAGTTTTCATCTTCAAATTTTCTTGCCGTTAGCATTCTTTAGGATAATATGCTGAAATTTTATTATAATATTATGTGTCTTCAAGAATTTCATGTGATCTTGTATTCTTTGTGAGTTTGGGACTGTGTGTTACCAAAAAAAAGCCTGCAACTCTTAGGGTGAAGGAAATTTCCATCTATTGGAAGTATTCCAATGACGTCAGAATTTAAGATTTTGCACTTTGTCTTTTGGAAGTTATAATTAAAATAAAATAGACTGTGGCTCTGTTTTAATCTTATACAACTCTTTTAGTGAATGCTGCAGTAGGACTCAAGCAATGAAACCGAAACAAACCAGAAAATGGCAACAGTACATGTTAGGGAGAAACATCTGTTTCTTCTGATAGTTCCTCCCTGTGAAGGGACCTCCAAGCTGACTTTATTCCTGGAAGGACTTAAATGATTGGTAATTTGTGGAAGGCATAACTGGGTCTGCTCATCCTGACTCTGCCCTCCTATGTGCCGATAGGTAGCTGCCTATCTGAGGGGAGGTGGCATTCTAGGGCTTCCTAGTGCATTTCCATAGAAGCCCCTGTGGACTCGTGTGAAATGAATATTATTAGTGAATAGTTAATATCTGATCATTTTATATACATGTCGGACACTGAATTTAAATATACTTCTTATGCTGCAAATTAACAAGTATTTTGACGATGAATTTTCCTATGCCCTGTATCTTTGACACTATATTGAAATTAAAGAGGTAAATCTCTAATTTTTTTTTTTTGCGGTACGCGGGCCTCTCACTGTTGTGGCATCTCCCGTTGCGGAGCACAGGCTCCGGACGCGCAGGCTCAGCGGCCATGGCTCACGGGCCAAGCCGCTCCGTGGCATGTGGGATCTTCCTGGACCGGGGCACAAACCCGTGTCGCTTGCATCGACAGGCGGACTCTCAACCACTGCGCCACCAGGGAAGCGCTCTAATTTTAATAATATTAAAGTTGTGTCGTAAACTATGTTGAGAAAATCTAATTTCCTTTGTTTGTAGTTCAATAACAATTCTTAATGGAGGCTCTAAATAAGAGTATTTATCATAGTCCATAAATTTAAAACAAATACTTGGTGTTTAAATACTGACTAAAAACTTTGTACTGATATATCATCAGAGTCATCTTAGCCTTAAAACTTTAAAATATCTAATTTAATTTTCTTCATTTTAATATAAAGAGTTCTCAAGGTAATTACCATTTCATAAATAGTTATAGTTAACATCATTAGATTTATATATTATAATCCTAAAAATAATCTTTAAAAAGTTAAATATAATTCTTAATTTCATCTGATGTGTAATCGAACAAGTTTAATGACTTTTGTAATTCAAATAGTAATACCTGTCATCCATCCACCCACCTACCCACCCACTCACCCACACACACAAACTTGGAAGCAACCCAAATATAAATGGACTTTTCTCCCCATGACTAATTGTTCCAGAAATTTGTCATTTCCCCCACCACCTCCACAGACACAAACACAATCTGCATCCCACTGGATATAATTGACATTGTACCAACTCTCTAAATTAAGGTAAGAATTTTCTCTCTGTATTCTGAAATGTTCATATTCAGAACAGTTATTAATTTGTAATGTGTCTTAGCTATTGTACAAACCTCAGATATTAATTTAAACATTTGTATTTGTTGATAGTGTTCTTCACATTTTTGAGTCAGGGACCCTGTTGAGAATCTGATGCTTACTGTGCACAAGCTTCCATAATCACTTATTGGAGGTTAAGAGACCACTTGAAGCTCATGCGAGGACCAGGCAGGTAGAGAATCCCTTCTACACTGTTAACTGCCCTTTGGCTTTGGAGATGCAACGACAATGTGAATGCTTTCAGAAAGGCTGGGGACCCGCAGAGAGTAAAATTGGCATGAGGCACTGAAACTAAGAATTGATTTAAGAACTATCAAGCATGGTTATGTTAGGGCTGATCTCAGAGCTTTCTAGAAACCACACTAAAATTAGAATCCCTTCTTTCCTTGTACAGTGCCAAGAACGAGTACTGAGACCAACTTTGGCTGTTTCTTTTTTACTTCTGCTTTGCTTGAGTACCCAGATTTGTCATTCCATGTCGTTACTGATGTTGTCTTTTGTTAAAAAACATAATCGTTTTGTGATGTCAAGAGTTTGATTTGTGCAGTGCTGTGTCACACTTGACAATCACAAGCAGGCCTTCTTCAAGACGCATGCTCCTGGGATGTTTCGACTTTAAGGATTATTATGGGCTTTACTAGAAGTACAAAATAAAAACCACTATGAAATTACCTACTTAATCTTTTTATTACAGCCCTCTATATTTAATGCCAGATAATTCTTTCTGGATTGTCTTACACCAGGAAACTTCAGAAACCAGGTGATTTTTTTCTTATGCTTTTATTCTCGTATATTACTTTTCAACATAATAGGGTAAGCCTTCCCTTCTGTCTTGCATTGTTATTTATGCATGTGTTTTGCAGGTGTGGTTGGCATTGGAAATTCTGTCTCCTGACCTACAGACACATGTTAGATGCAGAGTTAGGTAGTGCTAAGCCAATCTTGTTTAATAAAGTTAACATCTTTGTTAATCAAAAATATTGCATATTAACAGTAGCTTATATGTGCAATGGGACCAGGTGGTCTTTCCTGCAAGTAACTACACATCTGTGAAAAGAGAAACATTAGATAGTGAGAGTTAGATTAACAAGTGTAGTTATGCTTATGTACCAACATCTGCTGCAAGTTATTTTGCAAGGAAGACAATATGAAATGTAGGTGTATTCCCAAAAGTAAATACCCATCTGTGGCAATTTGTATATTGCCAAATAGTTATTGATTATCTACTATGTACAGGTCTTCCTGTTCATGAGTAACGCTGTATTTATTCAATTCCCAGAGTGTGCTTTCAACTCACTGTAGGAGGTTATAATGATAGTAAGGTCACTTGTAAGAATTTAGAAGTGCTCTTATAGGTAAATAAGATTACAGAGCATATAGTCATAAGTGCTCACATGTATATCATGTGAAACAAAACCTTGGATGCACTAAGAAAATATTCAAAAGAATATATCCTTACTCTTTATTTAAGAATAAAATAAAGAGATAATGTGATTTCCATTCTTTCTCAACTCTTAGGCCCTTTGAGTTGTAGACTTTTCCAGAGACAGATATTTTTTGAAATTTATTTTATTGAAGTATAGTTGATTTACAATGTTGTGTTAATTTTTGCTGTACCACACACTGATTTGGTTATACATATATATGCATTCTTTCTCATATTCTTTTCCATTATGGTGTATCACAGGATAAGGAATAAAGTTCCCTGTGTCAATAGGGTTATTAATAGTGTCTGCTTCATTGGGCTGCCTAGCACAGTGTAAGAACACATTTTTTTAATGGAAAAGTCAAGATCTTGGTTTATTGCTTGCTTGGAAATGTGAATGGAGAGCAAGGTTCTAATTGTAGTTATGCCACTGAGTAACTCTGTGGCCTTGGAGGCTTTGTGCCCTCCTTTTCTTTCCCTCTACCTCTCCCCTCTCTTCTTCCTCCTCCTTCTAAATTATAAAATGAAACAGTGGACTATATGCTCTCTAATTCTGTTCCAATTAGAGTTCTATAATTCTGTGAGCATTTAACCAATGAATACCAAGTTTTTAAAAAACTTGATCACTGGAACTTGACTAGTTGAAATGAATGTGAAAGTGGAATCTGAGTCAGATCCCACGCCTAGAAGGTTTGCCATTTAGAAAACACTTCTTTGGTGCAGTTCACCTCTTAAGAGGCCCAGAGTTCCGGCGTTTGGTGACTCAGCTTGTCATGAGCCTGATGCTATAAGGACCTGTGTGCAAAGAGGGAATAAATTGAAGTGGAAGGCACGCAGGCAGTAGGAGTTTTGGAGAGATTGTAGCAAGTGGTAGAGACAGAGCACAACTGAGTGGAAAAAAATTCTCCAGAGGCAAGAGAAAATTGTTGAAAGGAAAAACATTAGGAGACTCAGTTTATCTCAGGGTTTATTCCAAAAATCAACTGCCAGAGGAGACCCATTTCTACAATGCTTTCCCAATCCATATTTATGCTGTAGTACAGTGATCATTATTCAGAATGAGAAGTTATAATGTCCTGAATAATCAAGGAAAAATTGAATGATTTTTATTGGTCCACAGCATACAATGTATTCTTTTAAAAAGAACTTTAGGAGTAACGATCCCTATCATTAACTTGAAAATATTTATTATAAAACTCCCAATTTTTGAGCATTCTTATTAAAGCTTTACCATCTAAATAAAGCACAAAGAAGTTTTCAGTTAACTGACCATTTCAGTTGTTCTTTAGCAAGATCAAAATTAGTGAGCCACAGACCTGGTGGTAGTATAGTTTCCATTTTTCTTCTGAGTTTTTTTATTTTTTTAAGTTTACTAACCTTATAAGCATTTAAAAAAATTATCAAAATTCCTTAACAAAGCTGATAACATAGTAGAAAAATGAATGAAATCAGTTTCACTCATGCTCATCTGGCATAAATTGTCATCTCCCCACAGTAAATATATATTTAGCTATTTAGAAGAGGAAAAAATATTGGAAAAGATGCAATTTTATTTATTTAAATAAGTGAAATTTCTGCTGAAAATACAGATGAAATTCTGCCTCTGATTTACTCACATACTCTATGTACCCCAACATGGCTCCCAGATACATGCGAATGGATTCTTTATATTAAACTGGTTAACAATATACATACTTGTCTATAAATATATTCTCTGTATTTTCTGCAAAATTAGATATGTGTTTTTGACAACTATATAAAATTAATCTCTTGCTTTTCCTGTATATATTTTTTTATAAATTTATTTATTTTACTTTTGGCTGCTTTGGATCTTTGTTGCTGAACGCGGGCTTTTCTCTAGTTGCAGCAAGCGGGGGCTACTCTTCATTGCAGTGGCTTCTCTTGTTGTGGAGCACGGGCTCTAGGTGCGTGGGCTTCAGTAGTTGTGGCGCGTGAGCTCAGTAGTTGTGGCTCACGTGCTCTAGAGCGCAGGCTCCATAGTTGTGGCGCATGGGCTTAGTTGCTCCGCGGCACGTGGGATCTTCCCAGACCAGGGCTCGAACCTGTGTCCCCTGCATTGGCAGGAGGATTCTTAACCACTGCACCACCAGGGAAGCCCTCCTATATTTTTATTTAGTAATTTTAATGATACCTGGATAAGTGTCTGTGTATTCTTCATAGTCATGTATCCTTTAACTAGAACTTACATGGTTGTTTGAAGAGAGTACTTGAAAGTAAGAAAATAACACAGTATCTTTCAAAAATTCAATATCTGGAACTAGTGAACCATCTTTAAGCAAATAAATATTAAATCCTATTTTTAATAACATTCTGAAAACATTATATTTATCACTTTTAATAAGAACGAGGAGGGGCACCAGTGTCTTTGAACAAGATCTTTATTTACTGTTTATTTTAAACTATTATTTTTCCCTAATGATCTCATTTAGTGAAATTGTTCTATGAAAGATAAAAAGATAAAGTTTTTAGAAATAAGTATTTTATATATTTTAGTTTATTAAAAAATCTATAAAGTATAAGATTATGGATTTCAAATTTTGAATAATATAAAACTAGTATTAATATTTTAAATGCCATTGAAGAAGAGAGCAAGAGTAATTTGGTTTGGAAAAATACATTTAGCTCCCAAGCATCATAATATTTAATCATCCATAACTTTTAGATTGACCAGATCCAGAGACATGAAAATTTGCAGTTTACTTATTTATTTTAATAAGGCACAAAAAGTCAAGACTTTTTGTGTGAATTATCTGGCAAAAGAAAACAAAATTCAAAGTGGGGAAGTTCTTAATTTACTTTCTCCTGGACTGAAACATTAAAATTTATAATACCATTAAAATTTATAATACCCCATAGTTATTTTATATGGTACACTTCAGTAATACTTAAAATTTACAGCACCGAATTCCTGTTTCTACAGTTTATCTAAATACTAAATGAAATGTATGAAAGATATCTCTGTTGAACAATAGCTACATTTCCTACTGGATTTTTCTTTTTTTTTTTTTGGTTGGAAGACTTGAAAGGGCGTTCATAGGGAAGTCAGGAAGATCTAGCTTACATGTTGATACGTGGTTTATTATTCTGGATTTATTACTCTGTGAAAAGGGGGAAAAAAGCCTTTTCTAGATGGTGTTTGATTGTTTTGTTTCCAAAGTATTAGTGATAAGAAAAATATTACATGAGCTCAAGTAAAAGAAATACATACTTGAGAAAAAACTGTCATAACAATGTATGATCAGTATACTGTAAACGTTTTTCTTTATACTATAACTTTGTAGTAAAAGAGTATTTGAAATGCTTTATTAATATAATCTGAATGTTTTATGTGAGTTTGAGCACATCACACAGAGCTATCCTAGGTCATGGCTACAGTACATACAAAATATCCAATCTTCTTTTTTTTTTTTTGCCGAGCCCTGCGGCTTGAGGGATCTTAGTTCCGCAACCAGGGATTGAACCCGGGCCCACGGCAGTGAAAGCGCTGAGTCCTAACCACTGGACCACTAGGGAATTCCTCCAAGATATCCAATCTTAAAGATATGATATGATTTATCCTTTGGATGTGTGTAAAATTGACTTGGCATTTAGTTATAGACATATTTTAAAGAAAATAGTGTGGAAGAATATTTAAAGGATTCTCACTTACAGGAAGGAAATTTCCGAAGCTAGACAGTCTAGTAACTTTTACAATTAACTAGTTAAAAGATGTTTTCTTTAGACAATTGATACTATGAGGTACTGCCTCCTCCAGAAGCTTTTGTTAAAGTAGCTGGGTGCCTCAAAACTTAAATAAAAAGCTTCTGCTTCCATTCTATTTTAGGCAATAATTGGTAGATAAGATTTAATGGAAAGGAGACAGACAGGACACACACACACTACTTTTAACATATCTAACATTGTGATTGATATTCAGTATGTGTCTAGAATTATAGTTATCAAGTTGTCTTTGCAATAAAATAGACTGATGACTACAGGATATTTGAAGATCTCTTTAGATGATGGGGATATTAGGCAATGAACTGATTCTCCTCCCACTTCAAATAATTCCAGGGACCCGAGGTTAGAACAAGGCAGAAAGAAGGAATAGGAGCGTAAGAGAACTGAGAGTCAAACCAGCCCCAATAAAGATCAGAATTATGAATCATTCAATAATCGGATTGTAAAATACAGTCGATTATAAAAGTCAAAGGGGACTTGAGAAATATTCATTTTGCAGTAAAAGCTTTGCATGACTGAAAAATTTCCTGCCGAGTGGCATAGGAGAGAAATAGGTGCTACAGATTTGTTGACGCATTGCGAGTTTTTGATCTAAAAATGCAGTTGCCTTTAATCTTTCTTTAGTTTTCAGTTAGGAACTACTCCAGGGGAAAATGTATGTAACTTGAAAGAATATCTTGGTATCCTTGGCAGTCATGATGAAGGCTGTTCTACTTATACTTGTTGGCTGTTATCTATAAAGATGGTAGACACAATGAAAATACTGAACAAAATTTTGGTTTGTAAATATAAAACACTACATTAAACCTCTTGCTTTTTTGGTTAGAAATCTTTTTCGTATCATGATCAACTGTGTTTGAATTCAAAATAGTCTTTCTGGTTTGCATGTCAGTTAAGTACATGATTTTTCACTGAGTTTTTCTGACACACAAAAGGGAAGGAAATAAAATATAAATATTGGAACCCCCCCTCCCAGCATGTTCCGAATATACCCTTTAAGATGGTATATTTTGTGTTGAAACATAAATTTATGATCAGATAATTTCATCAACTAAAAATGCGTTTTTCCTGATGGCAACATGGTTAATAGTCTGGGGCTAAAACAACAAACTGAAAAGGGAAGTTTAATTATTACATGGTCAAAGTGACTGTTTCAGTAATCAAACTTGTAACTACTAGGCAGACTTTAATTTGCAGCAAAATTGGCTTAAGATCTTAATCCATTAAATTTGTTGGTTGCTGTTATGTCTTAGATTTGTGTTGAGGAGACAAAGAATATAAAGGTTTCTTATGTTGGTAATCTCACTGTAGGTTCTGTGGGGAAAATCCCTATAGTGTCTGGAGGGCTGGGTCAAGATAGCCGGCTGCTTGCAGGAAGGATGCTAAAACTGTTTCCCAGGTGACCTCACTGAAGGTCTTCTTGGTGAATTAGTCTAACCCTCAGTCTTGGAGGCTCAGAAGTTTGATTTTGAGCCCACTGTGAAAGTAAATCGATCTCTTAATGGTAGGTTCATCCAAGTTAATACTTGTCTGTTTGCTCCTTTGTTCATTCATTCATTCATTTTCAGGACCAGCACCAGGAATTAGACTAGGTTTTGGAGATACAGTGGTAAATAAGTCCCTGTGCTCATGGACCTAACAGTATGAGAGGGAAGAAAAATATTAAAACAAGTAACTGAAAGTTTCCTTATAAGTAAAAGGATGTACAGAAATCTGAGTCAGAACTGATGATATTCAGCTGGCCAGCATCTCCTCTAACTTGTTGGGGCCCAAGTCCTAATTGTTACAGGTTGTTAAATGTTTTTAAAATTACCCCTATTCACATCGCTGTCATGGGGATATCTCTTTACTTGAGAAACCAAATTTTAATGAACAAATTTGTTGATATATGATGAGTAATATCTATCAGAGGAGCTGGAAGAATAGATGGTACACCTATATAAGAAGCCAAATAGTGGTCTGAGCATGAATTAAAAGATTGTGATGAATCCAGTTTTTAACCCTATCAATCCAAATGAGCCTTGTGTATCCATTTCACAAGGACTCTGGGCCATTTTCTAGGACTTTCTTGCTGGCCTAGTACAGTACATAGATAGGTATTCCCATTGAGCTCTTCTTAGATTTTCCTTTTACCATATTTATTTTATTTCTCTGCATTCATTTTGATAATAGTCAAGTCTTCCTCTTCTCAGGAAGATTCTCTGTTTCTAAGATGAATATGTCTGTTGGTATCAATGCAAAAGAGTGAAAATTTAATGCTTTAAAGAACAATCTGATTTCTAAATTCCTAGGGAACTCTTCATCATAGCTTCCAAATACTGACAAGAGTTTTTATTTGAATAAGGTAGCTAAATATACTCCTGGATTCCTATGTTAGTTTTTTATATTTTGGACCAAACTACCATGTTTTTCCTGGCCAACAGATTTAAAATCTAAACATAAAGGTTTATTTTTCATAAATATGTTTTGAATTTGACCTTCACAGGGAACATTTTAAGTGTCATAATCAATGAGGTTTCAGGTACCTCTTTACAGAGAACTACTGTGATTATGTTTTTGTGGTTGGATTTTTCTGAACCCATTAGCTACATGGTAATAGAGTGGTGGAATTCAGGTTTTGAGAATCATCACACCACTCGCTTACCAGAAATTCAATAAAAAACAAACATGAGTGATAGGTTTATGTTCTAGTACAGTATGTTTTTAAAATGGTGTTTGTTAAGCCCTCTAGAAGATACATCAAAAGGAATATGAAAATCCGTCTTTGATCAACTGAGCCGTCTTACAATTGGACTCTGCATCAAATGTTAAAAGATCAAAAGAAAGAGGCAAATTTAGACATAAGTTAAGAAAGGTCATTTTTCCAGCAGGAACATTGTGTATCTTTGGATTGGTAAAAATAGGATAATGGAAAATATCATTTTCTAATTTTCTCTTCTGTTCATTCCTAACATCATTTGAAAGCATCTGCTACTTCAGCGTGAAGGCAAAGTGTACTTCAGTGACTAAATAACTTCCTTTCTTTGTTTCAAAAAAGTTCATGGGTCATGAGCAAAGCGATATTTGAACATAAAGTTTTCTTCTGAGATATTTAGACTTCAGAAAAAGAAGAACTAGTTTCCTAAAAATTACTTTAAATCTTAATGGTATCAATAGTATAGGAAGTTTCATTGATCAAGAGTATACTTTGATTAGTATTCCGCAATGAATTATTTAATCAATTGTCACTTGGTTAGATTAATCTGGAAATTTCTGCATTCCAAGTATGTTAAGAAAAAAAATCATGATCTTTAAATGAGTCATCTTGGTCTGTGAATTGATTGGGATTTGATGAAAATATAACTATTGACGTGTTTTCAATACAGGTAATTTTATTCTTGGCCTTGTAGAAATACCAGGGACTAAAGAGAGAACTAAAATGAGGGAACCTAAATGTTATGTCAAAATTATAATGCCATCACATTTTAAACCATTAAAGCTGAGATATTAAAGTGACCCAACATTCCTAGGTAATGACTGGAACCAGACGTAACATCTTTTAATTCTCACTTCAGTATTTTTTCTACTGGATCACTGCAGTTTCCATGGAGATTTAGTTACTGAGCATCTTCAGTGCCTACTGTTCCATTCAAGCATGAGACAATGAAGTGACCAGATGTTGCAGGTTGAGTTCTTTCTGCAACTCAGAAGGAACTGAAATGGGGATTAGATGTAGGAGGTGTATCAGGGAGTGTTCTCCTAGGGCAGAGAGAGAAGTTGGGCTTCGACATAGTCACAGAAATGGCCCCAGCAGATACTACAGGCAGCTCTGGAGCTGGGATACCCTTCTGAGTTCTCAGATTGGGGCAAGGGGGCTGGCCCTTGTGACCCTACTGTGGTCAGTCACTGGATCAGGGCTACTCTGGGAAGCAAACGTGACTTTGGGTGCAGTGTCTCTTCAGGTGACGGCAGTCTTCTGAGGACGACTCACCTGTGAGCTGTCAGTGGCAAGCAGCCTCAGCAGCTGAGAGAATTAGTACAATCCTGAAGGGGGGATCTGGTCAGTGTTGGGCAGCATCCGTTACATCACCAGTAATCGAATGACTACGCTGTGTCAGCTGTTTTGTAAGGCACTTTATATAGGGCTTCACTAATTCATGCAGTAACCCCCAAAAGGAGGTGATGTCTTCTCTTTCCTAAGAAGTAACAGAGGTTTAAAGAGGTTGAATGACTTGCCGAAGATCACATACAAATGGCAAGTGTCCCTGACTCCAAAGTTCATGTTCTTTTCATGTTACTCCTCCTTACAGTGAGAAAGATGGTAGAGCGGATTATCTAAACTCTGAGATTCCTTAACATCCTTTGATTCTAGAGAAAATTTGAAGATTATTATTAATTGTCATTGTTAATACTGTGGGCACCCTTATGGCCACCACTAGAAATAGACTTAGCATATAATGTTGATTACTAACCCAAATTAGATGTGACCCCTGACTTTCAGAAATGTACAGACTAGATTATACAAGCAAAGTGATGCATTAAGATGGTATACCAGAAACCTTAGTTTTCCGTTCAATAAAACAGTGATTTACTATGCAAGGTGGTTATGAGAATTTAACTTAAATATGGAAAGATAATTGTATATGACTTGAGACATCTTAGGCAGGCTAAAGTTTATTTTCTGGTTTAAATATAGCACAGGCATGCACATATTAGAGAATATTTGCATTTACCATAGTTGGGAAACAGAAACAATTCTCATTTTGATTTTAATTTATAATTTTCTCTCTGGCAAGTCAGTGGTATCTCTGGGCCTTAGCTTCCACATCTGTAAAATGAGGGGCATGAGGTGGGTGACCTAGATTTCTGCAAGCAGTGATATCCTGCTAAATGTTATTGATAATAGAGATCCAGGTGATTCAAAATGAAAACATGTATGACGTCAATAACTGGTCTTACATAGAGTGACCCTCCTACTTTGGGAAATTCATGACCCCTGTGCTATGGCTTCATGTTTTTCCCAAAGTAAATCATTTTCCTCTTTAATACTTAGAAACTATGCCTTAAACATAGTATGTGCTGAGTAAGTATAGATTGATTAGAGTGAAGCAAACATATTTTATGAAATCAAATATAATCTCAGCCTAGAATGGAGTTCTAGTTTAACTTTATCATAACCAGGAAAGAATAAACAAGTTGATGTTTTTCTATCATATAAGAATCCTGATTATTTAAAAAAATATATCTTGTGTTACATATATAATACATATATTTAAAATATACGTAAAGGCATATATGTTAGTGTTGTATATATATTTTGAAGTACACACATGTGTGTGTGTTCTTTTCTCAATTTCTGGGTATTTGAGTTGTGAATCTTTGCCATGTCTAACACTGGGCACTGGGTATTTTGCAGTGAATTAAGTGGCCATGATGCCTGACGTCATGGAAATTGTCTGCGTCTATATCATATATGCATCCAGAAGGCGTACATATTATGTGTGTGCATGTAGAACTTTGTCCTTTTTTATTCTTTACTTTTTTGTTTAGCCTGGCTCATCTTATGAATTTGTGGTATTTAATCAATAAAAAAAAATCTGACAAAGAAAAAGCAAGCAAATAAAATTAGATGAAGAGTGCCAAGAAAAATAGTCTTGAATTTCAGAATGTGTACCACAAGATTTTCAGATCTCCACCCCCCCACACAAAAAAACCCTGAAGAAACAAGAAACCCAAGCCTTTCTCTATGTGGGATGAAGGGAATCTGTACCTTCGTGTACTGGCATTAAACAGTGTCACGGAATGAAATGAAGATAAGTCGGTCATCTTAGAGATATCCATTTGTTTTTTTTTTTTTCTCTCTACTTACATTTTTATTGGATATAACCCAAAGAGTCAAAGAGGAAGCAGACAGCAAAGGGCTCCCACCCAAGCTATGTCCAAAATCTATTTTATTTTACTTCTCTGTATTCCTTACCCCAGTTACCAAAGGGGGTCAAGAGGAAAATGTGATAGTTTAATCTGCCATAATGCTATTCCAGTTATATCTAACAAGATGCCACTCATCTTGAGATGATTTGATCACACCTTATTCAAACATTCTTAGTGCAGAATGTTCCCTCCAGCCTTCCCCTAAAATCCTGGATCAAATCAGCTGAGCATTGGCCTTATCTTTTCTTTTTTATTTCTTTTTTTCAGTCTGCTAAAGACAGCCAAAGGATCAGCACATTTACATTACTTGGATGTTGTACCAAGTGGGTACCATTGGGTATACTTTTTTTCATTAAAATTTCATTAACATTAAAATTTGCCTTTATTAAAGGTTTTGATAGAAAAGTTACTCCAACATGAAATTTTCTTACTAAAGTCCTTATTTTTTATACTTTTGAAAAGACTGTACCCTAGGAGGTAGATGCACATCTTTTCACATAGCTTCTATATCACTAGAAGTCCTGTAAAAATATCAAACTGTGAATTGAAAGGCTGTACCTAAAAATGATATCATGAAGCAAATTGATAGAACGAAACAGGATATAGTGGAGCCTTTGTCTTTTGCTTCAGCAGCCCAAATCTAATTGTTGAATAATGTGTTTTAGAGGACAGTGGTGTCTTTCATTGAAACGCTGTGCAAAAAGTTCCAGCCAGGCAGTGTGCTATTTCTAGTCAAGTGTATGGAGGGTTTACGTACTGAGAGCAGCTGTACAGATGTTAGCATAGGAGCAACTCCGAAGCCAGTTCAAATGGAAACTTAGATTTGCGTCCAAAAGGTCTTACGTGAACTATAGGTGTTTAATTTTCAGTTCTCCAGTGAGCAAATGTTTAAACATAGTAAACAGAAATGACAAGCTAGGCTATCCTTTAAGGTTTTGCTTTTCTCATCTTCTTCTGTGAAAAGGGTCTTTGTTGTGTTTGAGTTGCATTTGTTGCTATACATTAAGTTTTTCATACAGTCACTTAGAACATTTTTCTTTTATGTTTTAGCCGAGAGCTTTGGCCTGCATTTGAAGTTCAGCGTGGTTCATATATTTCTTATTGACTGTTGTTTGTTATGAGACAGAGGAACTTCATCTGCATTGTTCACTTTTGAATCGTGACTTATAGTTTTGTAGAAGAATAATTGTAAAACATCATAAAATAATATCCAGAAAAATGGTGTGTCAGAGAAAAGTATTCTTGATAATTTAAGAAAATATTCCTTTCAGGCAAAATCATCTATATGCAAACTATTAATATCGCTTTACAAGCAAATATTAACTTTCATTAAAATTTCAATAAACTTCTTTTGTTTTGGCTCATTTTGCATAGTGAAGCTAGCAGTTCTACTTAGAGCAGTACCATTCTGGCTGGGTGGTCCTTCAGAAAAATGCCTGATGTCTTACTCATCCCCCAAATGGAAAGTTAGCCAATTATATTGGAGAAGAAAATCATTTTGATTTCCTTGAGTAGAGATTTTACTCAGATTATCTTAGCAAATAATTTTCAGAAAAGATCTGTTATCCAGATATCTCCTACTTAATTCATTATTAAAGAATCAAAAAATCTAAAGTTTCTCACCTTTTTTGGATTGAGATTTGGTGCCAAAATGACATATAGCCTTCCCACCATATACCCTTCCCTGGGAAAATGATATATGTGTTTCTAAAGCTTTGTATTTATATTGGAATCCCAAATCGCCATTGTTTGAAATTTCCCTTTCAGTTTGGACTTCCTTAATGTCATTTCAATAATCCCTGGGGCTCAGTCTGCCTAAGCATCAGTGTTATTTTGATGAAGGGGGGCGGTGACTGAACTATGCATGATACCTGGTACTGAACCAGAATAATATTATACCTATTATTATTGGAAAATAATAATAATGGGATCGTGAAAGGAATCTGTATGTTAAAATAATATTTCCCTTTCCCTCAAACAACACGGCAAAGCTAAATGATCGAGAGCATAGAAGCAACTTCCAGACATTTCGAATGATGGCTCAGCTCCCTCAGTAGTGAGTGAAACAGTTATGTGCAGCCTGAGTACTCTGACACTGTCCAGCGACGGAGAGGTTTGCCCCAGTTCAGCCCTCTCAGACACTGACCAACTTCTGTTCTTAGGTTGCACCTCCGACTGGAAACACGCTGCCCTGTTTGCTCTGTAGGCCAACCAGCCCACCCACTTTTGGTGGCTTGGCTTCCTCTCTGGCTTGCCTGCAGGTGTGACCTTATTCCCCCACCTATAACAAGTCACTCTCCCATTTTTCTGAAGTTTAAAAATAAAGCTGGCTGAAAGAAAACAGTAAGCAAGTAGATTTTTATGTTCTCCTGGAAACTTATAATTATGCAGCTTGGTGAACTTCATGAACTTCTTCCAGTGTTTTTGCTGCAGACTTGTGATTGATGTGGAGGCTCCCTCAGGGCAGAGGTGAAGCAGTTTAACTGTGGAGAAGTTGATTGAGTTGCCTGGATATGCATAACCGGCCAGAGGCTGTACAGCGTTACACCTACATCGCCTTGTCCCCGACCCAGTGCAATCTGAAATCAGATAAACATTTTGGCAATGGTGTGGCAAACCAAGGTTCAACCTCACTGCTCAATAGGTGCATTAATTTTATGAAAGTAATAGATGATTTTTTTTCTTTTGTAAAGTAAGTTGGTAGGCATCAAGAACACACAAAAGCAGCTATTTTAAGTAGAAAGGAGGTGATTTTTTTCCCTGATGTAACCACACTCTAAATCTTCACAATCTGTCACAGCTTGCTCTGTAATTCTAAGCCAGCAATATTCAAAATAGCACAATAAGTACTGTTAGCAAGATGTGGAAATTTCTTGAGCAGTCGGAATATATCCCAGAAGCCAGGATGTTTGCCGAGCATTAGCTCTACTTGCATTCAACCTGCACTGGCTGATTCATGACTCCGAAGTGGACAAATAACACAAACAAGCTGAGACTCATGAAACTCAAAAAGACCCTCTTGCCTCATAATATCTTGAGCTGTACGTTGGCATACTCCTTTCCTTGGGGAGCATCAGATATCTTCATGACTCTCCTGGAAGTTTCTTCCTAGTGGCGGGAGCAGTTGAAGCTCTGATGTGTGCGAGGCCCTAAGTTCATCACTCATACTAGGGTTTTAGAACCATAAGAGACATTCTTTCAGCTGTGGAAACCAAGACCTCAATGGCTAGTCACTAGCCAGGGGCAGAACCCACTGTGATCCACTTGCAATATATCCCAAATAGTCACACAACCATAGATTATTTCAAGATAAAGGCAATTTAATCCCCTGTCATCTGGCACAAAGTAATCACTCACTAAATGCTAGTTGCTATTACAGTTGTTATTTTTATTTCTCTGCATCTCCAGAGAAGACGGGTTGATGACTTTTATATGTGTTTATATTGCTTATATTCACATTAAAAAATACCTTGAAAGGTATAACTTTAGATCTGGAAAGGATCTTGAGAAGGCTTCTAGTTCAGCTTCATAAGCATATTGTTCTTGCTACAATGATTTTTTTATTGTTCTTGCTACAGTGTTTTTTTCCCACAACAGTAACAATTTTTTTTTTATCAGATAGACCTTGTGATTTAGCTAGAAAGGAGTTGGACTAGAAGAAATCTTTTTAAAGTTCAACTTTAGAGTTTACTGAAAATATCTTGAGATAATCTATTTCTTTCTCTCCCTCTCTCACACACTTCTCTAATGTATTTTACTTGAGGTCTATGTGCAAAGTCAACATTATATAAATACTTTGAAAAGTAATTAATTCCTGTGATGGATTAACTTAAGGCAGGTAACAGTTGTAAGCAACCTATTTATGTATAAAATAGAAAGTTTTAACGAAAAAACATTAAAAAAATCTATATTATGTAATTTTTACATCAGCTCTTTCTTATTACTAAGATGTTTACATTAAAAAGTATTCTGTAAAGGGGCAAAATTATGCCAGTTGCATCTATAATTTGCTTTGCTCCAAACCTTGACTATTTAAACTGCTTCCATTATGTGTACAAACCTGAGTGTTTTTTGTTTTTTTTATGTCTTCAAATTAAAGGCTCATTTGGAAAATGTGAGCTAAGATATATACACTTACTCAGCTACTACTGTCTTCTTCCCAATATATTCTCCCAACTTATTAGGAGGGCAAGTTTGTAAAAGCAAAACTAGTTGTAGCTATTAATTTCAGGGACTTTACCTGCACCCACATAACAAGGACCTTTTAATCCTACCTTCCCTCTGACCACCCTCTGATAAACATATGTAAAGATATTTAAAAGAAAACTGAAAATGAATGGAAGTAGGGGCCCAGAAAATTGAATAAATGAATGAATGAATAAACGAATGAATGAACAAACTGAAATATGGCTAACATGCTCTGCTATTAAATAACAACCACAGTCACAACAGTAAAAATGAATATGATTTGAGCATCTCACTTTGAACCAAGTACAGTCCTAGTACTTTACATGGATATCTCATTAGCTGCATTCATGTGCTTAAGAAGTTAGTCATGCGCTATTTAGCCAGTAATTACATCATTGCCTTCATGGGTATTAGAACTATAATTAGCTTTTATTACGCTAAGACATTCTCTACTTATGTTGGTAATATTTACCAATACTTTTCTGGTTAATGCTAACATAAACCAGTTTTACCCTGCAATGCTGCCTAGATAGTCCATATGGAAAGATTTTCTGTGACATTCTCAAGTAAAATGAACATTAGGTGAGTGTTTATTTTTTTATAGTTCCCTCAGTTTCTTTTTTAGGGGTAATAATACGTCAAAGTAAGACAGATCTTCGATAAATGCTACATTGGTCACTTTGCTACCTTTTTATCTTACCCATCAACAGTTAGGCTTTGATTCACTGAATCCTTGTAGAATTAATCTTCCTTTACCACTGTAACTGCTTTTTTCTTTCCACAAACAAGCTGCCAGGATGGTTTGCTGTCTTTTGTCTCTCTTCTTGTCATCTGTCAGCCCTTTGGGTTAGGCTGCTGTGATTCTTACAACAGTCTTTGTTCACTGGTAATTTTGTGTTGTTTATGTGTACAAGGGTTAGGTTTTAAAAAATATCTGCTAAATACAAATCTGATTATTTTACTTTCCCCTAATTAAGACCTTTTTATTTTCCCTACTGCTTTTATTACATTTGAAAAAGAAAGTTTTTAGCATTGCTTGCAAAATCCTGTAGAATCTAATCTCTGCCTATCTTGCCATCTTTATCTCATGTTTCTCCCCACTTTGCACACTCTGCTTCAGCTAAACTAAACTCTTAAGTTACTGCTCTCTCTCACCCACAAGCCTTTGCAACCTGCTGACCCTACTGCACAGAACCCTCTCTTCTTTTTCTCCTCTGCTTCCCTTCTTCACTGGCCCACTTCTCTGCTGCATTTTCAGATCTCAGTTTCTTTCTCATCTGTTAGGAATGGCTCTGTTTCTACGAAATCTAAACATTGGTTATGGCACTCATCTACCTGCTCTATTAGAGCAATTTTCACATTGTATTATCACAATCTACTTATTTATCTGTATTTGTAGTAATCTCTACATTCCATAACATCAGGGATTATATCTTGCCCACAACTGTATTCCCAGTGCCCAGCACAGTGCCAGGCACATAAATGCTTTACAAGTATTTACTGAGTGAATGGTTATGGGGGGATGGTGAGAGATGAGTTAGAAAGGGTGAACAGGACAAATATGTAATGCTATATGTGTCATTCAAAGAAGCTTGTCTTGTTAGATTTCAGAGAAGATTTCAAGTTAGAGAAAACATTTTATATTTTTAGTTTTTTTTTCAATTCTTTCTCGTTTTGTTTTTATTTGTGTTTAAATTAGAAACAGTGTAAGAATGCTAGCTACAGGGTGTAATATTTTTTTTATTTTATTTTTTAATTAGTTATCTATTTTATACATATGAGTGTATATATGTCAATTCCAATCTCCCAATTCATGCCACTCCCCACCCCGCTTTCCCCCCTTGGTGTCCATACGTTTGTTCTCTACGTTTGTGTCTCTATTTCTGCCTTGCAAACCGGTTCACCTGTACCATTTTTCTAGATCCCACATATATGCGTTAACATACATTTGTTTTTCTCTTTCTGACTTACTTCACTCTGTATGACAGTCTCTAGTTCCATCCACATCTCTACAAATGACCCAATTTCGTTCTTTTTTATGGCTGAGTAATATTCCATTGTGTATATATATCACATCTTTAGCCATTCATCTGTCAATGGACATTTAGGTTGCTTCCATGACCTGGCTATCATAAATAGTGCTGCAGTGAACACTGGGGTGCATGTGTCTTTTTGAATTATGGTTTTCTCTGAGAAAACATTTTTGTACTTGCATTTGCATTTTCACAGATATTTCTTGTAGTGATGGGGAGGATGAATTGGAGGTGACAAGACTATTGACAAAAAGACTAGTTACTGAGCTTTTCTCCAGGAGAGAAAAGACAAGAAACTTAAACTAAGTAGCCATGGGAATGAGAGAAGGGGATAAATGAAAAACCATGAATAAAATCATATATGGTCATGGCCCTTGACAAACTATTTTAAGGGGTGTGGAAGAAGGAAGAGAGAAGGGATATTCAGAGTCCTAGCTTGGATGATTTTCTTACAACTAACACTTATAACACGGATAAGTGGTTTGAGGAAAGATGTTTGGATTGAGGGATCTATGAGATATCCAAGTGGAGATGTTGAGTAGACATTCTCGAGTGTGGGTGTGGTGTGCACTAGACCATGTATGTCATCAGCATTTGGACATAATGGAGGCCTATGTTTAGATGAGATCACCCAGAGAGAATGAACATGGGGGAGAAGAGCTGAAGAGAGAGGAGAGCCCCATAAAGGAGTGGCTTGGGGCACACTTGGTTTTAAGGATCAGAAATCCATAATGCAGGATCAACAGAAGTGGCACGGTAGGTGTAAGAGTTCTTGTCGTAGAATCCAAGGAGAAGCCACAAAGAACAGCTCCTCCGTTGATGACTGGACATGGCATGTCTAGAATTAAAGTCTCTGCTCTTCAAAGTTCTGGTTTTCTCTCATCTCTCTGTTCTTACATTTTTTTCTCTTTCTCTTTTCTCTTTCTCTTTTCTCTGCCCATCAGTGTCTTTGTTTGCAAGTGGCCAAGGAAGCTGCTACTTTGAGTTTATATAACTTTGTCATTCTATTGTTCATCGTTTTCTGAATAAATTATCTGTGCCTCTAACTTCAAAGAGAGGGAATCTGACTGAGTAGCCAAGCCCATGATTTGGTTCCCTTCAGGTCAGGGGTCCTCCCCTGGGGTCATGGGACAAATACAACTACCAGAGATGTAGGAGAGGCAGATCTTCCTGGGAGCAGGTGAGTAGGTGGAGATTGTGAATAGCTTCTGGCAGTATGTTGTTACTTAACGGAGTGCTTTTCAGATTTTAATGTGCTTGCAAATCACCAGAAAATCTTGTTAAAATACAGGTTTTGTTTAGAAGGTCTGGGTGATTCCACTTGTCTAACAAGCTCCCAGCTGATGCTGATGCTACTGGTCTGAGGCCCATACTTTGAATTGCAAGGATTTTAAGGGCCAGTAGAGCAGAGGTAAGCTCAGAGAGGGCAGAGAGAAAGGCAGGAGGAGAGCAAGGAGACAGTAGGAACCGAGTGGAGAGACTCAGAATCAGGGAGTGTTCAGAGGCATCAAATGTTACAGAGCATGAGTAAGATCAAATTGGAAGCCTCTTTAGTATAAATAAACTGCATGATTTTGAGAATTCTTTCAACAGTGCTCAGAAGTCTATGCATTAGAGAGCAAGAAGGTCCATGGCTAGATTAATACAGAGTTAGGGGTTTACAGTGCAGGAAGGGAGGGGATAAGAGGCTTGAATGTATTAACCAGAAGGTAGATTAAGTGATAGGCCAAGCAGCTGTAGACTGTTTCAAATGGTGCATTGCCTTTAGATTATTATTATTATTATTATTTTAACACCTGGAGAAAAACTCAGCCATTACTTAAGACAGAATAGTTTCCCATGAGAATGTGTGTGGGTGTGTGTGCAAATGCATGCATGTGTGCTTGTGTGTTTAATCCTCTTGCAAGGGATATATATCTACATAATAAGCTGACTCTAGAAGGATTTACAGCAGTTCACTTGTTTGGATCTCCCCACAGTATTAGCTTTTGCAGTTACATATGGAATGTTTTCATGCCAAGGTGATTATGGAAAGACAGGATTCAAAGTTTAAGCATTAACAATATTACAGACAGAAATGTGTTTGAGGGTGTGGTGCGTATGAATCTCTTTGGAGCTTCAAAAAATTGTCAAGCTTAATGGTGCCTCACCAAGAAACCTTCACTTCAACTTTTTGTTAGTTTTCTAGCAAGGCCAGACTTAATTGAACTCATTCGAGTAGAGTGGTACACTTTTGAACCCAGGCCTAAGTCACTGCGGTACCTTCGTATTCATGGTGCTTCCAAAGAACATTTTGAGGTTGAAACATCCCAGAGGGAAATCAGACAATTTTCCGGTTAACCCTGGGGAAGCCAGTGCTTGAGGAGGAGTTTGAGAGCAAACAGATATCCTTCCTTGGCTTCTGAGAGTTCTAGCAGGAGAATGGAATGGACAACGTAACCTTGGTGAAAGAGTGACTTTCCCCTGGACGGCAATGCTCTCTTTGAGTGCAGAGCTTGAAGAGGAGTGGTGAGGGAGTGCGGGGATGCTTGCCAAGTCTGTCACATTAACAGAAACGCAGATGTCACAGCCAGATTGCCTTCAGATTCCTTGCCATCCTGAAAAAATATGCATAGAGGCCTGAAATCACTTAAATTTAAATACTTACTTTGATGAAGTCATTCAGTTCTGTGTATTATCAGTCATTTAACACATGCCAGCATCTAAAGTATTATTTATATTTTACGTTTCAATGATGCTATATCTGGCAGCATTTCTCTTGATCTGGAGCAATGGTGTGTGGCTGTCCTGGCTTGGTAGTGATTAAGGCATCAGGCTGATCCTGGAGCTCTCAGTTGCTGCCCTTAGGCTTAATCTTCAGAAACCACCAAGGCTACTAAATATTTTAAACCTTTTTAAGCAACTCATTGATTAGAATTTAATAGATTCACATAGGTAATTCAAACAGTGACTTTGAATAGATGCAAACTGAACAGGCAACTGAAAGGAAATTTTCTGGAGATATTTTTTTCACCGGCCAGATTTTACAGCAAATTTATTAGTGTCAGTTTTACACACATTCAAAATAAAAAAAAAAAGATTTAAGTACATTCATTTCTTCACCACTTAACACAGTATAGGAAAATCAGTTATTTTGTCTACAGATGTGGGTTGAAAGCCGCTAAAATTGATCTCTTTCTATTTATCTCTTAGGATCTGATACTCCTGTCTTAGATTTTAAAGCACATAGTATTTGATTTATAGAGAAGTACTTACAGCAAAGGTGGAGTAAGAATCCAAATCTCAGATTTAAAAAAAATGAGATAATGGTTCCATTAAGTCTAAATCTAAGTGTTCTTTATAAATTGAGATAGCCTTTGGCATAACTGGGAGGTTTTCCATTTCAGATTTGCGTTTCTTTGAAGAGTAAAGTTTTGTGAAAATATGCAGAAGTAAATTATTACTCAACATTGCAAGCATAGGCAAGAACCAAGGGTGGAATTTGGTTTGTTTGTTTAGATTACCAGAAAACTGCTTTTACGAATTATGAGTGTGAATATGTTATTATATCTGTCTTTGAGAACAACTTGAGCCAGATGTTTTGAGTTGGCTCGCTTTTAGAAAATGTTAACTCTGGTTTTACCAAGCCCTCATTCAGTGGCTACTTCAGTAGCCATCTTTTTAAGTAGCCCTGCCTTTAAGAGAAAACAAATTAATTTCTTCATGAACTGGCTCACTGTGTAGGAATCAATTAGCAGTGACATTTGATTGCTCCAAGTGGACAAATCCAAAGCACTACATTTTAGACTCTCTAACATTCTTTACTAAAATATTTCAAAATTAGTTTCTTAAAATACATCAATGTTAGCGTGATTACACTAAGTTTAAACATGTGTTTACACTTAATTTCATATGTTTAACTTTGAAATTGCCCATTAAAAAGCATTGTCTCTTAAAACAAGACTTGGGCTCATCACTTTGCTGTGTCTTTTGTTTAATCTTGGCAACTTTTTTCCTCCTCTAGAAAAACACTAGACTTATATTCAAAAGAGCTGGTTTGAACCTTGGTCCTGCTATCAATTAGATATGTAACTTTGGACAAGTTATATAATCTATAATAGTCTTATTCGTGTCATCTGAAGAGGGAGGAGGTACTAATTCCCAGGGTTGTTATGATACCAAGTGAGATAATCTATGTGAAAGCCCTTTACTGTGATCTATAAATATAATGAACACCATGATACTGTGCCTAGTTTAATTGACATTTCATCCAATTAAGATAATCGCTATTTGGTAGCATTATCTCTAAATGCGGTTTAGCTACTGCAGATGAGAATCACATAGAAGAATGCTTTAAGTGCTTTTTAAGTGATTATTATGGGTGTCTTCTCTTTCTCTTTTCTATCACAATGAGTGCCTAAGGGAAAAAGTGATTCCGTTAAGGTGGGGTGCTACTTTTTCTCTCTTAAATTATTGATTCACAGATTTTGTTATAGTAATGATTAATAATAGCCAACATTTAAATAGTGCTAACTCTGTGGCCAGTACAGTTTCCAGGACCTTCCAGTATTAATCTATCTAGTCCTCCCTATAACCATGGGTGGGGGGCACTTTTATTACCACCAGTATAAAGTGGTGAAGCTGAGGTACAGAGAAATTAATTTATTCAAGATTACATGGTCAGTGTGATCTGTCAGATTGACTTGTTTGTATACCTTTCATTAGCTCTAGGGAAGAATTTGGCAAAAATAATGTATCATGATAAAGACAACAATGAACGTTAGCTGGGTCTTGGATGTAGGGGATAGCATCTCATTTTGGAAAAATGATGCTGCTTGCATGCATGTTGGAATGACACAGAGACCGTATCTTATTTTCCTTTCTTTTTTTCTTTTATAATCTCCAGTGCCTTTCACTGGATACATTACTGTTAATCTACTAGGATTAGTTCTCTCTCCTGAGCCCAAGGTATAGTCATAGAAAGCTAAATGTGCCAGAGAGGCAGGCCCCGCTCATCTCAGTCTCTTGCTGTGAGTGAAACCATTGGAAAAAAGAGCCCCGAAACCCCATCCAAAGAGATATCCCAGACCTTATGCGCTCAGCCATAAGGTTGAGCGCATAAGTTAGGTGTGTTTTCTTTCATTTAAGTGACTCATTTATTTGTTCTTAAATTTAACAAATTTTATCAAAGGTCTCCCATGTGGCAGGGGTGCTGTGAGTTCCTGAGGGGTAAGATGGTGACTATGACAGTACATACCCTCTGCTTGTTCAGCCTAGAGAATAGTGGGAGAATCCGACAATAAACAAAATAATCTCACACATGGAATTAACCCAGCTGCTACAAGGAGAGGAGCATCGTGCTCCAGGGATGGATAAGAGAAGGCATTTGGGGCTTCCCTGGTGGCGCAGTGGTTGAGAGTCCGCCTGCCGATGCAGGGGACACGGGTTCGTGCCCCGGTCCGGGAAGATCCCACATGCCCCGGAGCGGCTGGGCCCGTGAGCCATGGCCGCTGAGCCTGCGCGTCCGGAGCCTGTGCTCCGCTACGGGAGAGGCCACAGCAGTGAGAGGCCCGCGTACCGCAAAAAAAAAAAAAAAAAAAAAAAAAGAGAAGGTATTTGGCTAACACTTGATGATCATAGATTGTTTTCTCTGTCTATCCTCAGCCCTGTAAAAGATGTTGGAGACTTAGGGAGAAAGAGCCAGAGGGAGGGCAAGTTAGAAAGAATGGTTGGGGAGCAGAATTGGCAAAGCAAACCCCTGCATAACACAAGGTGGCCACAGGGAAAGGAAAAAAGAAAAACCTAACTCTAGCAGCGTAACACATCTAAATCCTTGAATATATCACTGTATCATAGAAGAATAAGTAATACTTGTACTAACTACCGTTTTCAAGAAAAGTCATTGCATATTCATTCTACTCAACTCAGTAAAAGAGGGAAGAACACAGTAAGTTGAGAGTGAGTTCCATTAACCTGGTAGAAGTCTTTTACTTTTAGAAAGTGTATGTGTCAGTTTTATGACAGTTTATTTATCCAGAATGTTGGATAAATGACATTGCTGCCTACATTTATACAAATGTTTAAAAACAACGTGAATATTAATTTCAAAAGCATCACTAAATAGAAAGACAGTAGACCTTGGTTTCTGGATCCAGCTGGTGACCAGGCCCTGGATAAGTACTACTTGAGAAATAATTGATTGCTTTACTTTTCTTCCTACCTCTTATTATCATCTGTCATTACATTATTGTTTGTTTATCTTTGGGTCCAAAACTGAAGTGTAAGAATCATTCAGACGGAGACTTTGTCTTTCCTGCTCATTGGTATATACTATTTAGAATAGTGCCTGGCGTGTAGCAGGCACTCAATAAATATTCACTGAATGAATGAATAAATAAGATAATCGCACAGGTGTATAATTACCAACTAAAATAAACAAGCGGGAGAAGTGAAAGTATTTTTCAAAACTATAAGTACTGGGCTTCCCTGGTGGTGCAGTGGTTAAGAATCCGCCTGCCAGTGCAGGGGACACGGGTTCGAGCCCTGGTCCAGGAAGATCCCACATGCCACGGAGCAACTAAGCCCATGAGCCACAACTACTGAGCCTGCGCTCTAGAGCCCTCGAGCCACAACTACTGAGCCTGCGAGCCACAACTACTGAAGCCTTTGTGCCTGGACCCCGTGCTCCACAACAAGAGAAGCCACCGCAATGAGAAGCCCGCGCACCACAGTGAAGAGTAGCCCCTGCTTGCTGCAACTAGAGAAAGCCCGCATGCAGCAATGAAGACCCAACGCAGCCAAAAATAAAATAAATAAATTCAAAACAAAACAAAACTATAAGTGCTTCACACATACAAGGTGATGCTGTTTATTTGAATTTTAGAAAAAACTACAATCTGCCAGAAGATAACTTGTTGAATTTTTTGTACTGGTAGCTAGCTTTCTCTTTAAACATTTATTTCCTGTTTCTCTTCCATGGTTTGTAATATTGTTCTACATTTATGGTTCTATAAGATCCCCTCCACCCCAGCTCAGTTAGCCTGTAGAGTAGAGATTCTTCATCTGAGTCAGTGTACCTATGTGAAATCCAGTGTTGCCTCCTGAGGCCTCATGTACTCCCTGAAATTGTATGCCAAGGGCAGTGGCCCCTGTACACTTTACTGGAGGGAGTTCCCCTGACTTTTATCAGATTCTCAGCATTTATGAGCCCCCAGTTTAAAAAATCAGTGCTCTAAAATTTTGTATTTTTCTTTTACTTTTTGTTGCTCTCTTGGTTTTTCTTTTTCTTCTTGAGATGGTTTCATTTTCCTTTTAATGTTGATGATTATGTTTTGGTATTTTAAAATGTTTACTGTTTGATTGTCCCCATTGTGTGGTACTCTTGGGTAATTACACGCCTCTGATCCCAGTCCTTCTCTCTGTCTTTCTTTTGTCTGCCCAGCAGCGTGGGGATGTGCCAACTGCAGGGTTGTCCTCTCCAACCCTTCTGGGACCTTTACTTCTCCGTGCTACCCTAACGACTACCCCAACAGCCAGGCTTGCATGTGGACCCTCCGAGCCCCCGCGGGCTATATCATTCAGATAACGTTTAATGACTTCGACATTGAAGAAGCTCCCAATTGCATTTATGACTCATTATCCCTTGATAATGGAGAGAGCCAGACTAAATTTTGTGGAGCAACTGCCAAAGGCCTATCATTTAACTCAAGTGCGAATGAAATGCATGTGTCCTTTTCAAGTGACTTTAGCATCCAGAAGAAAGGTTTCAATGCCAGCTACATCAGAGGTATGTAAACCAAAGGCAGCGCCAACCTTCTGGTTTCATTTAGCCTGTTCTACAATAAACACGAGGACCAGAAGACGGTTATGCTCTTTTATGTGAATGTGAATGATTAGGATTAGAATTTGAGTGCAAGAATCTGTTAGTGTTCTCTGAACGTTCTCATTAGTGATATAGTTACCAGATCCAAAATCTGGTTACAGTAGAGCTGAATTCTTTTATATTGTTTATATACAGAACATTTAAAGGCTGCTTGAAAGACCCTGTAGATATCCCACAGCTAATAATTGAATCTGTAATTCTAACATCTCTCCGTCAAACATTTAAAACATTCTTATTTAGAAATCCTTTTATTTTAGGCTTTTAAGATGTTGCCCTTTTCAGGAACTAGGGGGACAAATGTGGGAAATAAACATATAAATTTAAATGTAAAAAGAGCTATGTATAACTGAAGCTAATAAACAGCAGAGCCTGAGGAAAGCCCCTTGAAAATGGCTAATTGAAGGAAAGAAATATATTTTTATCAGACGTATTTCCCGGGTTCCGGCATATCAGAACATTTAAATAATCTCATTCTCTCCAAGCCAGTCTTTCCTTAAGGAAATCTCAAGCTTTGAGACTGTGAGATTTAGTTATACTTTTTTTTCCTTCTGAGCTGCTTAAGTAGGTGTTATGTATCAAAAAAAGAAACAGAAGAGAAAGGCACCATTCTGACCATTATTATTACAAATTGTGTTTTTGGTTTCAGCTTTATTTACTGTTTGTGACTGACATTAGATATATATGTGGTTAATTGAAACACGCATGCTTTAATTTTTCAAATAATGTTTTAAGGTTATAAAATACTGTAAGAAATTTGAAGATTAAAAAAGAAAAGCAAATTAGAATTACCTGTACATCTACCACCCAGCCATAACCACTAATAAAATGTTGATGGACATATTTCCTTCCAGCCTTCTTATTTTAACAATGCATGTAGAATACTGGTTACATATTGTATAAGTATCCCTTTGGGTAAGTAGACCTAGAAACTGCTTTATATATAAGAAGTAGACTAAAAAATAATCATTCTATTAGATTCCATCGTGAATTTTTGACTAGAATATTATATTAAAATGATGTTATTACTATAGAGCTATTCTTGGTATGTATTAGAATATATTCAAACTAGTATTCATATGAAGCCAGTATTGAACAGTATCTTTGGGGAGAGCTACTTCTCTCTCAAATCAGTACATAATGTTTCACAATATCTATAATATTAGCACAGAGCTAAATCCATTGTGTTACTTAATAATTTTAGATATGTCACAGAAGGACTAGGCTAAAGCATTTTTATTTTGAATTTGTCATGCACAGAATTATAGTAATCTATATTAGTAATCAGTAATAGCTGTATATTGACTATGACACAGATACCGCTCCAGCGCTTTGAGGGGATTAACTTATTCAGTTCCTATGGCCCACCTGTATAATAGATGCCCTTCCCTTTGTTTTATGGACAAGGGAGCTAAAGTAGAGTGGCATGCCCAAGGTCACAGGGCACTGTGTGGGAGAGCTGGGCAGGGAGCTCCACTGTCTGCCCTTTAACCACTGCTCTTTACTGTCTCTCAGAAACTAGCTCACATGCCCAGATGTAAAAGAAATATAGCTTAAAATGCCATTTTTGTTTGTTTTTTTACCCGACTCCCTCTCCTCAGTGGAATTGTCTTTGCCTTTGATCCTAAAGTAGCCTGGTGATGGGGAAGACAAGTAGGATATGGGGTGTCTGAAGGGAAAGGGTAGCACAGGAATGTTTGAGAAGGGTGAAAGTTAATGAAAAATGGAACTATTAGTTATTATGTTTAGAAATTATTTGAAAAGAAACATAGTTTTGAAAATCATAATGTATAAACAGAACTTTCTTGAAACCAGTAGGTTCTTTAATTTTCCCCCCCACCCAAATCAGGGATTTAAAAAAAGAAAAAAACTGTCACCTTGGCAGCTATAACTGGAAGGTTTAGGTGTGAGAGCCAACCGTGATTAGAGTTAAAAATGGGTGGGGTTTCTTATTGTTATGGGTATAAGGTACTGGGTTGGTGAAAGAGAGTGGTGGACAGAGAAAGAGGAGAGTGTGGGACAAAGGGTGGGTAAAAGTCAATTAGTAGAGAGTGTGGAGGGGTTGGCTGTATCAGACATTTTGCATCTCATTAGTCCATGTCTGACGTTAACAGGCTTTATCTGTTACTGTGTTTTGTCCTAGTTGCCGTGTCCTTAAGGAATCAAAAGGTCATTTTACCCCAGACACTAGATACTTACCAGGTATCTCTTGCAAAAAGTGTCTCTATTCCAGAGCTCAGAGCTTTCACACTCTGCTTTGAAGCAACCAAAATTGGCAAGGAGGACAACGAATGGACAGCTTTCTCCTACTCAGATGCATCCTTCACACAATTGCTCAGTTTCGGAAAGACCAAGAATGGCTACTTTCTATCTATTTCTGGCTCAAAATGCTTACTAAACAGTGCGTTACCTGTAAAAGATAAGGAAGATATTTTCACAGAAAGCTTTGAGCAGCTCTGCATCGTTTGGAATAATTCTTTGGGATACGTTGGTGTAAATTTCAAAAGAAACTATGGGGCAGTTTCATGTGATTCTACCATTAGTAAAGTTATTCCTGGGAATGGGAAATTGTTGCTGGGCTCCAATCAAAATGAAATTGCCTCTCTAAAAGGGGACATTTATAACTTTCGACTTTGGAATTTTGCCATGAATTCCAAAATCCTCTTCAACCTCAGCTGCAATGTGAAAGGGAATGTGGTGGACTGGCAAAATGACTTTTGGAATATCCCAACCCTAGCTCTGAAAGCTGAAAGCAACCTCAGCTGTGGTAAGTCTCTGGCATAGTCACTCTTTAATTTTTTTCCATTGTTCTATGAATATGTTTGTCAACAAGAAATTATATAGACACACATATATGTGTGTGCTTACCAGCCATACATATTCAATCAAAGCTTTAGTCCTACCATTTTTAACTTTTTCCTGTATCATAAAATATCACATGGTTTATACCTAATATAAACAATTGTGTATAATTATTGCGTCTCATATAGAAATGTTAACCCCAGGACTAAAACAAAAGAAATTAATAAGTTACTGTCTTTAATCATGAAGATGATACAGTGAAAAGCTGACCTTTGTTCATCCTAGAATGAAATTTCCAGAGCATTACTTAAACAATCACCACCTAAAAGAATGGTATTTACAGGGCTTCCCTGGTGGCGCAGTGGTTGAGAGTCCGCCTGCCGATGCAGGGGACGAGGGCTCGTGCCCTGGTCGGGGAAGATCCCACATGCCGTGGAGCGGCTGGGCCCGTGAGCCATGGCCGCTGAGCTTGCGTGTCCAGAGCCTGTGCTCTGCAACGGGAGAGGCCACAGCAGTGAGCCCGCGTGACAGGCCCGCGTACCGCAAAAAAAAAAAAAAAGAAAAAAAAGAATGGTATTTACTTAGCCAATATTAAAGATTGTTCATTTTATGGAAAATCTTGATAATCAGGAATTATCAATTTTCTTTAACTTTTTTCTCCATTTATTTGAAAATGAGCATTTGTTGTTTGATAAAAATACTATTGTCTTTTTGGTTGCTCTTTGGGAGACTTTAAATGTGATATTATTCTGAGGAGCTAACTGCAAAATATTTAGGGAAATAATTCTAAGTTACAAAAATTATATGAAAATAAACTTCTAGCAATTATTCTCTGTGTACATAAGTCAATTAAGTCCTTATTTTACTGTAGGACTGAGTCAAATATAAAAAGTATAAATTTCATTATCAATGTCATGACTAAATCTAAGGTGTTGATAATATATATTTTTTTAGTCACAGAGATAACTGTCAATAAAGGAGGGATAGAAGGGGCCTAATATTCAAAAGTCATTTGTATGTGACTTTGGAGGGAATTCTATCAGAGCTTCATTCCCAATACTTTTAACAAAGTAGGACCCACTGTGAAGACCTGAGGTCACCTGCCCTGTTTCCCTGACCTGCGTTTGCCCTTCCAGCCTGGGGGGCTCCTGTCACCTATCCCTCTGTGGGCCACCCATCTCTCCGTGTGGTCCCTAGTGCTCCTGAAGATAGTGGGAGGCAGTTATGTGATGTCTTTTGAGAGGTATTTCCTTGTGGGCTGTTGGAAAGAGGGTAAACCTCCTGTTCCAGGAGACCCTGGAACTTTGTAAGAGTTAGTGGTGTTCCCAGCATCATCTCATTCTGAGATTAGCTACAGAGAACGACCTTCAGGGACTCCCAAGAAGTCTTTCACTCAGCAAGGGAACTGAGAAAATCACGTGTGTGTGTGTTTGGTGTGGCATGGTGAACAGCGAGGAGAGGGCAGTGGTGTACTTCCTATGTTCAGGGTGATTATCTTTAGTCTAGGGACCTGTTTTCATCATATCCTTGGCCATTATTAAAAACTCATAATATAGACTATTTAATATTTGCCTTCCTGTGGGTCAGTATTTGAGGACTATGACAGCCAAAAGAAAAAAAAGAAAAAAGGATTTGGCTAGTCATATTAATAGTTGCAAAATACTTAAATTATACTTAAATTGAATGTATATTATGTACTAGGTACTGTTTTAAGTGCTTTATGCATGGTAACTTATTTCCTACAACATAGATCCCATGATGTAAGTTTTGTTATTAACCCCATTTTGCATGATGTGAGTTTTATTATTAATCCCATTTTGCAGATGAGTAATTGAGGCACAAAGAGATTAAATAACTTATCCAAGGTCATTTAATTAATAAGTGGCCAAGCCAGGAATTGAAGTCACAAAGTTCAGTTTTAGAACTGTGTTCTCTTAGACTGTCTTTCAGAATAGGCAGGACTAGAAGATGAGATGTAGTGCTAGAGTAGGCGAGTCATTTCTTGCCAAGATGAGGAATACAAAGGTCCAAGAGCTGTCTCTTCGGGCCAGAAAGCACTGCTGGCCAAAACACTAGCTTTCCCAGGTATTAGCATGGTATTTGTATTAAACAAAATAAGGTTTCTTTCCTGCAGTGCTTCTTTGATACCTTAATATAATAAAATGTGAGGACTGTAGTATACAAGAATTCCTAAACTTATTTTAAGAAATCCTCTAGACCCGGGGTTGGCAAACTAGGATGTTTTTGTAAATAAAGTTTTATTGGACCCAGGCATGCGCATGAGGTTTTATATTGCCTGTGGCTGCCTCTGTGTTAACAACTGCAGAGCTGACTGTGAGCGATGACATGGCCCACCATCCTAAAACATTTACTGTCTGGCCCTTTAAGAGAAAATCTGCCAACCCCTGAAACTAGACCAATAAAATCAAAGGGTCTAGTTTTCTGAAGCACACACTTTGGACAATACTGGAAAAGAGCTGCTAGATCTTCTGGGCCAGAGATAATAGACCAGTCCCTCAGGGGCTAATTTAGCCCTTAGACATAGGTGGTGGTGGCAGCACTGCTTTGTTTTCATTTATTTACATTTGTTCCACGCAATGCTTTTAAATAATGATTTATTTCCAACATTAAAAAATTTGATTTCACATAAAAATGAATGTTTGGATTCTCTGATAAAGAAAAAATGAACACTAGTCTAGTGTTTCTGCCTGAGCAACGCAGCTTAAGCTAAGTGGTGACCACCCCCTTTGAAGGGGCTTTCCAGGTGCCCTCGGCCCTTAGCACCCTCCATACTCTCCCCACGCCAGCCCCCGGTAGATTGACTTTGGCCGGGGTAGGCACTCATGTTTGAGAACCCCAATTTAGGCCACGCCCTTCACTTTATAAAGGGCAGGAAACTGAAGCTTAGAAAACAACACAAGTGGCGGAGGCAGTTGGTGGGCTAAAATTCTCGTTTCCTGTCCCCGTGCCCAGGGGTTATACTTGGGAGTCCTCATATTTTCTTTAACACGGTTTTTAAAGCTCCTTTCCAAGCCTTACGATTACTGGAAAGCATCAGATATGTGCTCGTGGAGCTCAGCCATTGGTAAGTTTTCAAAATGACTTCAATCAAAGGAGTAGCACAAGTTTACAGAGTCAGTGTCTGAGTTCCTTTAACTTTTACAGTCATCTTCTTGACATTCCACAATGACGCTAAACACCCCCGTTCCGTACAGTCAGATATCCTGGACTGTATATCAGGACTAATAACAGGAGAGGGAGTTTCCTGCTGCTTAATCATAAGCTTTGGGAGTTGAAGAACCCAAGTCACTTATTAACTGACAGGAAATACCTGTATCAGAGATTATATCTAAGCTTGTTAGCTAAGCAAAACTTGAATAAGTGAAAAAAAGTATGCTCTATTAACATTTTAACCTTTCCTTTTTTCCAGAACTCTGTGGCTTGCTGTTTTGGGTAATGGTAATTTCCCAAAACTAATGATCAGTACAGTAGCCAATGGGAAAACAGAATTTCATGCCTAACATTCCATTGGCTTGACAATGTCTGTTAAATATGAGCTTTCATTCCAGAGTCAACTTGTGATAGAAAATGAATAGATTTTCCAAAGGTCTATTGCTAAGTAAATTTTAATATGAAAATAGGATGGTAGAACAGAACTGACTGCATTCAACATTAAAGCATCCTGTCGTTTGTTTCAAATATTAAATATCCTAACCTTAATAAAATCAATATTTTATTAATAAACGTTTTAGTAATTTCATAACTGGACTTTTGTTTTCCTATGCTGTTCTAAGTATAGTTAGGGAATATACGTAATTAGGAAATTTCCAGCACTTTTTTTTTTTTAATCATGGTTAATCTTGTCAGTCCTTTTCAGAAAGAAATGCTTTATTTAGCAGCAATTCCTTTTCATTTTATATCATCATTCTTTTTCTTAGGACAATGTTATTAAACAATAATGAGTTTTATAACCTCCGTGGATAGACAGTTTCCCTAACGGACTCTTTAATCATAAGTGCAAGTATTTGCCTGAGTTATGATTCGAGTTTAGATACTGACTAATGTCCATCAATTTTCACAAAGTACAGATAGTGCCTTCTATACCAGTTATATTTATTTTACTCATGACTGCTCTTTCCTGAGTGCTACTGTGTAACTCAATGAAGAGTCTAAGTTCAAACAAATTACATTTATTTAAGAAGCATTTATTAATCACTTCCATTTATTAACCACTGTGGATGTAGAGATAAGACACAGCTCACAAGTACCCAAATTTGATGTTAATCCTTTTCTAGAAGTTTTTGGATTTGGACCGACTGTTGTTTTCCTCTCTGAAATTTTATACTTAATTACCAAGGCTTCATCAACTCCTGGATTCCTACCCTTTCATTTTCAATTATTGCAGTTTTGTCCCTCACAGCCATAAAACTCTGATTCACTATTGGCTCCTTCCTTTCATTCCTAACAAATTACTGAGTGTAGCATTTTTAGATGACTGAATTTTTTTTAAATAATAAAGATGAAATCACTCATCTTTACAAAGGATGTTATTCTTTGAAGATGCCCAAACTCTTTATGAGCATAAATGGCATCCAAAAATAATTTTATTTTAAATATATTTATGAAAAAAACCAAATTCAATTTAGTAACAGCTGCAAAGAAGGAGTTGAAAGGGATTATTATTTGTCTTATTAGTGCAACTCACATGAGAGTTTAGCTCTGTCAGCTGTTATTTGGATTGTCATTAAGTTGGGTGTGAGATGGGTTATTGGCTACTCAGTCTTTTTTCACTACAACTTGTGTAAATATTGACTCCTTTCAGTAGCAAAATTTTGGAAGAACAAAAGTAGAGAAGAAAGATTAACAGCTTTACAGCTTTTCGTCTACTGCCCTTTCTTAGAGATTACTTTTTTTTTTAAGGAAATTTGACTTTAAATTTTGCAGTTAACATTAACTGAATACCTTTAAACCTTAAATTTTGCAGATAATATTAAGTGAATACCTTTAAACCGTAAATACCTTTAAATATTTGGTATCCACAAATATCAGTGAATATACATAGGTCACATTCTGAAAAAAGTTCCTTAATGATAAATATATTAATAGCCAAGACAAAGAATTGTCTCCTTTTCCTTAACAATCTTCTGGTTTGTAAATCTGTCCACCTAGAAAAATTGATTGGGAGAATGACTTTTCTATGTAGATATGCTGAAAATGGAACTGGGTACAAATAAAAAGTTTGTGCACATTTTTAATATTTTATGTATATGTAATTTGGTATATTTGTAATGTAAGATTTCATTTATCAATATTCTGGACCTTTCTAATTAAATTTGTCCCTTGTATTCAAACCATTTTCACTGAAACATGCTTCAAATTTAATTTCTGTTGCTATACTGAATCATCATAAAATAGTGTTCATAAAGTATTTATAAAGCAATGTCAATTTGCTAAACTAAAAGTACCCAAGAAGGAACAACTGATAGTTTAATACTGAGAAGTAAATGTTACAATTTTCCATAACAAGCATATCACATGATGAAATTTAGACTTGCTACCATACAACGAAACTGATGAAATGTTAAAGAAAATTGTTAAACATCTTACTCTAAATCCTAACTCTCCTGATTTTCTCTCCTTATTTCCACCTCTCAGCTCTTTGATATCTGCAGTGGAAATGTAGTTAGCCTGAAAACTTGCTTTCCCACAATGCTGTCCCCTTATCTCCCTTTGTCTTCCAGAGATATTGTATCAGCACCGGAAGTGGCCTTAGGAGCCTTTGTCTGCCAACATTGTGTGAAATTTGAGAAGCACAAACACTCAGTCCATGGGTCTCCTCTCTTGCATGTTATAGTGGCTGAGATTTCCTCAGTCATTCTGAGTTTTAAAAGCTTTTTAGTTTTCAGAAGTTCCTTACTAAAATATAAATACCTAAAGGAGAAGTAAGGTCATGCAAGAAGGGGGCATGATGGGAAGGAATAATGGGCAGAAAACATTCAAGATCGAATTCTAGGCTGGCTTCAACTTCTACCTCCTCACGTGCTCTTTCTCCATAGTACACAGATTAAGTTTTTAATCGGAAACACACACCACCGCCCCCCACCGCCCCGCCCGCCCATCTCTGCTTCCTTTCATAGCCAAGCTTCCTCTGTTTGCATTCACTTCTCAAACATTGGAAATCTAGAGTGCATCATTCCCACGCTACTGAAGAGAATTTCTTCTACTGAAGAGCTGTTGCCGAAATTCCAGTGCAAAGTGAAGGGTCTTCTCAGTCTTTATCATTCTGGAACTTTCTGTATACTTGATGGTGGCCACACCCTCCATGAAACTTTGTTCACTTGAATTCTGTAAAATCACCTTCTACAAGAGCTATTTTTGTCTTCTCAAATCTATAGCTCTTTTTTTTTCTTTTAATCTGAAACTTAAATATAAGAATATCTATGGTTCCATCAAATCTTCTAGCTCAGGTGATCCCAGACACATCTATAGCTTCTGTGGAGTACTTCCTGGCTAGGCCTCTTACAAAAACATGTACACCTTGTACCAGATGTCACACAGGTACCTCAGTTCCTATTCCTGGATGTACTGTTTAGCCTACCCCACCTAAGTTTGCTTTTCTTCCAGTATTTACTGTGTCCTTTTATGAGATCATTGTGCACCAATTTCTCAAGTTGGAAACCAGAAAAATTCTTCTATTCTTCCCTTTCTTTCTCTGTTCTCCAGTTAGTCACTAAATAAATCCTATATATTCCATCTTCAAATGTCTTGTATCCATATCTTTCTGTCTATCCTCACTGTACTTATGATATCAAGCCTGAATTATTGGTATTATTCATGCTTCTTGTATTGCCTGTCTTTTAGTTATAGAGCCTCAAATGTGACTGTTTTTAAATTTAAGTCAATTTTCTCACCAAACTCCCTTTCATTGTTTTCCCATTTACTTCAAGAAAGAGTTCAAAATGTTCAGTCGTTCGTATCGCATTCAATAATTTATTCAGAGGACCCACCGACTATGTGTGTGGGATGTGCCATTGGAAGAAAGACAAAAGTCTGGAGACTCACAGTGCCTGCATTCTACAAAGCCCTCCACAAGCTGTCCATTACCTATATATCTGATCATTCCTACCAATTTGCTACAAATGTCCTATTCCAGTAATGCCATGCCACCTGGGTTCCCAGACCATTTCACTGCCTTCTTGGTATATGTTTCAGTAATTCTGTCTGCTAGTAATAACCATCTCTAGTCTCTTCTCCCCTGATCAGTATAGTGACCCCTCATATTTCCGGTTAATCTTTGTAGTGGATTTCCTATTCACCCTTCTCACCAAACTGCTGGTCACATCTTCCTTTTGGCCACTATGCATCTATATCATGCAGAGAACTGTGAAGCCATCTCCCATTCATGCCTCTCTGAGAGCAGAGGCATTGTTTTAAAGCATTCTTCTAGCCTCCATGTCTCACACACTTTAAACAGTGAGTGAATGTTTATTGGATGAACATGTAAAGGTCTGTGATGAGATCTTCTTGCCAGTTAACATGGCAGACCTGCTGGAGGCCACAGGGTTGAGTCTTTCTGAGATAACATGATTCCTTCCTTGGACCAGCTGCCTGAGGCAATCAAGAATGAAGAAACCACGACTCCCTCCCGAGATGCTGCTAAATTGCTGGGATGCTTTCTAACTATGCACACAATTAACCTAATTAGACATCTTTTGTTGGCTCATGTACCTGCTCTGCCTTTATGTACCATTCCCACAGGAAAGTTTGGAAAATGTTTAAACATTAGAATGTAGTCACTATTATAGAAATGTTCTTTAAAAATTAAATATATGTGTGTATGTATGTATATATATTTGTATTTATTCTTCTGTCTTTATTCATAGTACAATATGCCTTGCGATAAGTTTAGCCTATCTTCCTCAGCCTCAACCTGTTGGTAAAAGTCTGTTAACAGCCAAAGGGAGATTTAGTGCAACAGAGAAAAATCCACTACTCCTACTAGAAAATCAGCTCAAAATTTGTTTCCTGCTGAGGATGAGTCAGGCAAAGCTTGAAATAAAAAGACACAGAGACCAATAAGTTTCCAGTCACGGAAACTTATTTCTGGAATTGCAGCTAGCATGTGCTAGTGCCTATGAACCAAAAACTTGCATTTTATGAGTGTTAGTAATATCCAAGTTCACTTTTGAAACTTATCTTTGATGTTCTTATTATTTCATTTGTATGAATTTCCACCAAAGCCTTATAATTTATTATGCAAAAAGGGCCTGAACTTTTTATTCACACTTTAAGGGGCAGTAGCACTTATTTTCCTTTCATGTGTGCATGGGGCCAGTAGATTGAGTTAAAGATTTTGAGGGAGATTTCAGGAGCTTGATTTTACATTTCAATAGCTTGACATTGATACATAAAGATCGTTAGAGACTTTCTTGATGTTGGAATATTACTGGTGGACTCTTCCAGGGTTGCTCCTATTACACCAACCAGATGATTCATGATTTTTGGGGAGAAAAACTATAATTAAATCATAAGTCAAATTTGTGCAATCTTTCTGTGTTGATCGAGGTTCCTACCTGATCCCGCTCCCGGCCGCAGAACTAGCCAACTGTGCAGATTTGGGGACCCTTTGCCAAGGTAGGGAGTCAACATCGTCCTCCTCTGGAGTCTCTGTTTCCTACTTGCTATTTTGGAAAATGTAGTTGTCATTGTTTTGAATTTTATCTTTTCACTTGAGAAGCCAGAAACCAGAAAACCAGAAGAATTTCTGGATGTGTTTTAGTTGTGTGGGTGTGCAGTGTAGAGAAGGAATGCATTCACACACTGTATGACCACATTTCCATAAAGCACTGAGTTTTTTAAATGTGAATGATTATATGCTATTAGGAAAGGTTGACTTCATTTTTTCCCTCAATTTGGTCTCAAGAATATTGTCCAGTATAATATAGCCATACAATATTTTGAAAAAGTATTCATGTTTAAAAAACAAGGGGAAAAATTAAGTTGAATAGTTAGTTAAGACAAGGCCATGAGGCAATTTATGATGTGCAATGTAACTTCAATATTAACATGAAAATAGTTTGAATGTATGATAAGTTTGAATGTATGAATAGTTTGAATGTATGTAAGATAAAAATAGTTTGAACTAATATGGATGTTCTTTTATTAATTATTATAATGCATAATGACTATACTGTGGTCAGTATATATATTACGTACTGAATGGTTGCATGCTAAATAATACATGGTTGCATAGATTTTAACATAATATATTTTACTTTAATTTTATCATGCTTCTTCTAATTATCCATGACCCATTTTCATCCATTTATTCTATTATATACTTCTTTTTGAAGTAGCATTTCTACGTGCCACATTAAGAATCATGACCATGCCTTTTGTGAAGCGGGATCTTTTATTAAGAGGATCATAACATGAAAGTGATGGGGGTTAGAAGTGAGATGGAAGGAATAGAAACCTAAGCTCTCTTCTGTAGCTCCAGTGTGGGAGTAGAGTAGGCAGGGAGAAGGGGTGTAATTCATTATTATCTTTGTTTCCTTTCTGAGACATTATTTCTTGATATTATTATTGATGAATACCCTAAGAAAATAAATTCATTAAGTAGCTTCTTTCCATGAACTCAGTGTAGTTTTAAAATAGTTATATGAAATAGAAAAAAGCCTTGGTTTTGCTTAATTCAAGGTGTGAAGTTTTTTTTTAATTTTAATTTTGTTTTTTTCTTTTAATCTGAGGTAGGAATGATTCCTTGGGTCAAAGGACTAGATGCCCAGCTTTTTTTCCCCCTATGGCCTAAATGACCAAAAAGCATTTTCATATTCATTGATGTATTTTACATTAAATAAATATAACTGATTGTTCATAATTTAAAAATATAAAAGACTTTCAAAAAGAATTCCCATTCTTAGGTGTTATATATTACTTTGGAATGGAAAATTATTTTAGTTAAGAATACACATTTTGAATAAGGAATTCAATATTTTCTAAAGAAGCTTTGGAAGGTAATTCTTTTTATAATCACTGAAATGTTTTAAATTTAGGTAACTTTTTTCTAATTAAGAGAAATACGTAACAAATGGTTATTGTACATAGAAAGGTACATCTTATACAAATATACTCCAAAGATGAACTAAAGGAAAATAATGTGTATAGCTATTTTACTACTTACATTGTTCCTCCAGAATTTCTTGGAAAGGTATTAAAGCATTACATAAGGGCTTAATCTTTGAGAGTTTTAGTAATATCAGAAGCATAGCCTTGACATACTGTTTTGAAAAGTCTCTCCTGTATGACTTGCCCTTATGAAATCCATTTCATCCATCAGTGTGTAGTAAAGATTTTGGGATCTTTAGATGATTGATTTCATCTATACATTTCATTCTCTTTTGTTTCCCTTTACATTTACCTTCTCTAGGAGAAGTGCATTTTCCCCTGAGATTTTATTTTGCTAGTCTCAGTATATCAGAAAGACTGACTTTAGATAATTTTCAAGCTGACAGGTGCTGTACAGACTTCCTTCTCTAACCTTTCTTTTTACAAACTTAGCAGACTGAGTTCTGGATAAGGTTTAGTCATTTACTGTGTGGTCATCAGCCTCTTGATGGCAAACCTAGATCTAGAATCTAAATGTTCTTTCTCCACTCCCTTTGTGCCGGTTCCAGACTCTCATACAATATGGCATGAAAGGCCATGGGAACAGATTCTTAATGTGCCATAGAAAGCGTTGCTTCATTTTATGCATTATAACCTTGGGACTTGTGTTTAGTGGCAAGAAATGGTTTCCATTCCTCCTTTATATATTTTCATGCGTTAACCATAGATTGCTCATCCATATTAACTTTCATGTGCTCCTTGCAAAATTACATCTCTCTCATCTTTCTTACCAGCTACTGTAAACTCTCCTAGTACTACACCACCCACTGTCACCACTAACATGCCTGTTACTAATAAAACCGATAAACAAAGGAATGGTAAGAAATCATTATCTTTTATACTTGTAGTATGTCTGACTTGATGAAAAATTGTATTTAAGGGTGGAAATATCTAATGTTCCAACAAAGTTTCTATTGTTAGAATCAATTGGTACATTTGTACATTTGTAAGACTAGTAAAATAAATATCACTTGACTCCTTTGAGTTCCCCATTCTAATGACCAATGGAATGAGTACATTTCTAGTGCCACGCTTCTGCACTTTTAGCTAAAATTTCTTTCAAAGGAAGCTTTAAGAGAAAGGCATTAAATTAAAGGAATTAATTTGCATTATACTAGAGATCTGAGAAGAAAAATATTCATCATATTCTGTCAGATTATTCTCTAAGGAAACTAGTTTTTAAAGCATTTTATAATCTCAAAAAGCTAAATAATTTTAGTAATTTAATTTCTCACTAAGGCCAACTTTATGTTCAAACATTTGTGACAGTTAAATTATTTTTATATGGTAATACTTTGCTCTCTGTTTTTATTTGTTGAAGAATAATGGTTAGAATGTGATTGTATATCAATTAAATCATAAATCAATTTTCGACTGACAAAACTTCAAGTAACTGCCAATACCTTCTGTTTTTTCCCTCTCTATATACATGTTTTTGTTTATATTATTTGTAACTTGCAAATATAGCAGTCACATAAGATAAGGAATGAACTGGAGAAATGCCAGGTGAATTGAGTTATTATTTAATCTGCTACCTATATTAACTATAACGCATAGCCTTCTGGTAATTCAGTGTAAGTGATTTCAGTTTCTTCTAAAAAAGAGAAATTCCAATCAGGTGACCACACCATTGCTTCAAACACAGTAGTATTCTCAAATATGAGGTATTAGAAACAAAGGAGGGGGCTTCCCTGGTGGTGCAGTGGTTAAGAATCCACCTGCCAATGCAGGGGACACGGGTTCGAGCCCGGGTCCGGAAAGATCCCACAAGTCGCGGAGCAACTAAGCCTGTGTGCCACAGCTACAGAACCTGCACTCTAGGGCCCGCGAGCCACAACTACTGAGCCTGAGTGCCACAATTACTAAAGCCCATGTCCCTAGAGCCTGTGCTCCACAACAAGAGAAGCCACCACAATGAGAAGCCCACACACCACAGCAAAGAGTAACCCCCACTCGCTGCAACTGGAGAAAGCCCACAGGCAGCAATGAAGACCCAAAGCAGCCAAAAATAAATAAATTAAATAAATTAAAAAAAAGAAACAAAGGAATTTTCTCAACCCCAATCATTTAACTTGCAAGGCCAAGACATCTGTAATATATCACCAGGGACCAAAACCCAGAGAAAAGAAACCCACATAGTTCATTTTTTCTTTTGGCTTTGGGGGTTACATCAACTTCCTGTACATTCAAGGACATTTAAATTGGAAGTACGGAATATTTTACATGAAACGTAGATATAAATTTCATTAGGGATATAAAGACATCGATTCAGGGAAGTGTTCATGGTTATTCTGGTAGTTACACCAAGGAGATTTATGATGGAGCAAAAATTCCAACAATCCCCAAGAAAGCAACAGCAGCTGAAATTTCCAGTGCATATTTCACATGGGCCCCAGCCAGTAGATGGGAATATTATAATTCTGACTAAGTATTTCACCCTTTGTATGAACATACAAAGAGCCTCTGTGGCATTCTCCCTCTAGGACTGGCACATCCTCTGCTGCCCAAGAACGTTTACATGATGCTTCAGAGTCCTTGACTTGGTGGAGTGGAGCTGTATTCACTCAATCATGTCATTTCTGACATTCTTGAAGAGAGCCTTGTTCAGTCCATCTCTCTCTGCGTCATAACCTTCACTGGAGTTTCAACAAAGCAAGCAAATGTTAGAATCAGTTAAAATGGTTTGACTTAGCCACTTTAAAGAAAAAAAATCTAATTCAGATCATTCTTGATAAAAATGTAATCCTAGCACTTAAAAATATTTAAAAATATTTGAAAGTCATGTAGTAGCAAGTCTCAGAATGGTGTACTCAAATTGATGTACCATCTGAACAATTTTACCACATCCTTGAACCACCTCTACTATTTATTTAATAGTTTTTCCCCCTAAATTGACTCACTTTTTTACTTAAACATTTATATTCATATAAATAAATTAATATCACTGTTGTAAAATGAAACCAGTACTACTTGTTTTAAAATAGAAGTGAAAAGTGAAAATAAATGTAATGAAAACAATGCTGTTGAATTCTCTCTATATCCTATTGCCTTCTCACATCTCAGCACCTAAAGCCTTCATTATCTTTTTAAAAAGAGAGGGTAACAAAGGGTTAGAGACACACTGTAATTAAGATGTTTTTTCTTTGGTATAGTCAAATTTGAAATAATTGAAAAGAGAATTACTTGTTTACCTTGTGAATAAATGGGATTTAGTGTCATGTCCTAGACTACCTAAGCTTATTCACATACTGTCAACAGTTTCAAATATATTTTTCTTACTCCTTGGGAAACTGATGTAATAAACATTCTCAGGCCTACGATCTGATATATTAGGGAACCCTGTTTTGTTCACTGTAAGAAAGATATACAGCTATCAAATCTGTTATCTACCTTATCTAGTCCTTTAAACTCTGGACTATTAAAGAGATTTACTGAGTTTGTCAATCATGATATGCTGGTGTCAGAGGGAGAGGGATTGAGATTGTTTGGCAATCAGACATATTTTTTCAGTATAGCAATCAAATTTATCTTCCTGGCTTTTGTAAAATGTTCCTATCCCCCTGTGTAAAGTTCTTTTTGTTATTTTTCAATAGGATTTTTATCTGATACTTCAGATTATATACTAAGAAAATCTTATCTTCTAAGCTACTTTTCATAAACACATATTTCAGTATATGAGAGATAATCTAGGTATTCCTACAAATAACCTTAGTGCCTTCTGCATTACATTCCCAAGAAAAGCTCTTGGACTAATCATTGTTTCCATTCCAAATCATATGTTCTATGCTTGAAACATCACTGTCCTGCTGCTGAATATTAGACTTCTGTGAGGTTAGCACAAGCCATCCAAGTAAGGAACTAACTTTGTTAGTCCTTATTATTGTTCTAAAAACCTAACTTACAAGTGCAAATTGTATCATTGCTTCTAGTTCCTCCCATACGTTTGACTACTCAAAAAAATTCACTCTCAGGATATTTGTGTGTACCCAACAATCAATCTAGCTTTATAGGCCAAGGATCTTAAAGAAATCATGTGTGTAGGATGAACAGGACTCCAGTCATATTATAAATGCCACTGTCATACTATAATTGCCACATCACCAGTTCAAAGAAATAATCTTGAATCTAAAATAACATTTGGTTTATACTTTAACATTTATCTTTTCAAATGTATATTTTAAAGCCTACCTTTTCAAACCTATATTTCATACCCTTGAATGGAGAATGAAGTAGTGTCTGTCATTTCTATATCTTTTAAGAAACTCTCAGGAGAGTGTTAAGAAGATAAAAAAGGGGAAAGATAATTGGAGAAAGATCTACAGACAGGAACATGTTTTGATACCACATCTGTTATGGCAAGCAATGGTTTCTACTTTGAAGTTTTGTGAGGCTGGACGAGTTATCTAATTGGAAAAAAGTCTATCACAAATTCTTCAGGCTTGGATGTCATTATTAGGACAATACATCTTTTGAAGTGTCTGGAACATATGAAGATTTGTGAATAGCTTTTCTACTGAGACACAATGTGAGTTGTTACATCTATAGGAGAAGGCAACTTGACTACCAGGAGGACAGGGAAAAGCCTGCATCAGTGTATCTTAGTTGTGCGTTCTCTGTAATGTCAATGCTTGAGAGAATTATTTCACTGCGGTCCAAAATGTCCCCTCCAGTGGACATTTTATCTTGCTTTGACAGTTCATTCTTGGACATTTCCTAGGATTACTTGTTGACTACGTTATCCAAAAAGTTTAAATAAGTGTAACCAGTAGACACTATTGAATAATTTTTGCTAAATATATATATATATATAAATATATATATATACCTCATTCTGAGGCTTCTGAAGAGAGACTACTGGAAAACGATCCACAGAACCGGAGAATCTCTAACACTTAGGAGTAGGTTCTCTGGTGTATTCACATATTTTATTTAGCATAAGCAGTGTGACTCTAGAGAGAGTCATATATTTATAAACTGATTTAGGCTGACTCTGATATGTAATGTCTTTCTTATTTATAAAAACTGAATTGGGAAAAAAGTGTGGAAATATTTTAAATTTAAAGAAAAACATCTTAAGCGTTTGGATGCTTCCATAAAATTTCAGAAATGTGAATGATTAAAAATACTGATTTTTAGTATTTTGCAGGATTCTCCTGAGAGGGAAGGAATACAGCTCCTAACATAAACACATGCTTTAGGTCTCCATCTAGTGGTAGCTTGTCACTTACTTTATTGGCACCCGGGAACATGCCCAAAATAGCCCTCAGATCCTGACATCAATATAGAATCCTGGACTTCTGCAACTTGAATTTCCTCTCGTTCATTCAGAATGTCCATGGTTTGATATGATGAGAGCTACAGTGTAAAAAGGTGTTTTTTTTGTTTTTTGGTCTGAATTATTATCATTTATTTTAAATATACTCCTGGAATTATTTTTCATTCAGAATATTTTTTAAAGGACCCTGAGGTCAGGATCATTAAAATACCTGAAGAGTTTTAGAAGCTGGAATAATAGTATGCATAAATTAAACTAAATATCCTTGGACTTGTACCAATTTCATAGATTTATATTATTATACCTGGGAGCGGCAATTTATTTTAGCATGAGTTTCTGACCCCTGTAGTGGAAAAACATTCTTTTAGGAGTATGACTGGAATTTGCATTTTGGTAGATTTGGGAGTTCCCAGAGGCATACTTTTGTACTTTTATCTACTGCCTCCCCCAAATCTTCATTAAATCTATTTCCCATTGTTTTAATTATATACTTTTACATTTTCTATGCATATTTTTCTCATGTTTGTAGGCATGAAGGTAGATGATTGATTGACAATAATGAAGAATCAATATTTTTTTCTGTATATAACCTACCATTTTTAAAAAGATTTTTTTTCTCATTAGCTACTTTTAGTAAGGTACCCTATAACACACATAGAGAGAGATTTAGCAAACCCTGGCTGGTCAGTTTGATTTTCATTTTTAAAATATATATATATGGCAGACTACTTTAAAGATTGCACCCTGCCACCCCCCCAAAAAAAACCTGAACCTCCTTCTGACATAGGATTTTCTTTTAAAAGCAAGTGAGTCCAGTTAAAATTCCATCTGCAAATATTCTTTCTTTTTTCCCCCTTTACTTGATACAAATGACGACATTTATAGAATTTGGATAAAAAATCTGGTGAAATACAACCCAATAACTTAATGGAAGTAATTGCTTTAGTGAAGAGGGGAAAGAGGACAGAGAGGATAAGGGACTGTGGGCCAAAAATATGTGATGCCTGTTCTTTTCCAAATTAAGTTCTGCCCATCATCTTACTCAAGTTTTCACATTCCAAACTATCATTCTTCGTAATATAGAAAAAAGGGATAATTTTTTGTTACAACAAATCAAATTGTACCTGAAAAATCACCATTTTACATACAGGAGATAGAATTCTATAGAATTAAAAAATATGAAGAAACATAGGCAGGTGATAATTTAGAAGCAATGACTTCATAAGAGTAAACTAAATGATAACTATTTCTAAAAAGTTGTGAAGGTCAATGAGAATGAAGTTAAAATATCTTGTAAATTTTCTGTACCTATGTAGAAGGCGTTTCTTTTAAGTTGTATGAAATCATGTCCTTGTAAGTGTAAGTTGATAAGTATATGACTGTAAAATATAATTAATGGACTAAATCTTATTTCCAATGGACAGATGGAATTATTTATAGAATTTTCATAGAGATTCAAAACATCCTTCATCACCCCGAGGTAAAAGTACAGAGCAAGGTGGCTGAATGGGTAAGTGAATTGTAAAATTTCTTTATTGGCTTTAAGACTTTAATCTCTGGAAATCTGGAAAAGACTCTACTGTCTAACTGAATCCACAGATCATACTGAAACATAGATACTATTCATTATAAATGTATGTATAGATATGTAAGTGAGATATTGCACTTTTGAATAGAAAGAGAGATACATTTGAATGACAAGAAAGAGCCTAATAGACTATTATGTCAAATAAGAAAGGTGCCTCACAAATGGAAAAGTGTTTTGAGAGGTATGTTTATTTACTGTTATATCCATACATTTTCAGCACTTTGTTTTTGTTCTGTTTTATTTATTTATTTTTTATTTTATTTTATTTTGCGGTGTGCGGGCCTCTCTCTGTTGTGGCCTCTCCCGTTGCGGAGGACAGGCTCCGGACGCACAGGTTCAGCGGCCATGGCTCACAGGCCCAGCCTGGCTCCGGACGCACAGGTTCAGCGGCCATGGCTCACAGGCCCAGCCGCTCCGTGGCATGTGGGATCTTCCCGGACTGGGGCACGAACCTGTGTCCCCTGCATCGGCAGGCGGACTCTCAACCACTGCGCCACCAGGGAAGCCCTGTTCTGTTTTTTTTAAAGCAGTGAAAGCAGGTTTTATTCAGTAACCACTGACAGTAGGAGAACGTGCTGAGCCCTATTCTGATTTGTGCAGAGGTGACTGGGGGTTTTAAAGGAACAGTGAGGGTGGAGGGAGGAGGAATGGTAGGGACTTGAACAGAGTCAGGAAAGTGAAAAATTACAAAAAAGTGGGAGGGGTGGTTGGTCCATAAGAAGCCCTTCTGGGGTTGCTAACTGGTGCCTATCGAAGTTAGGCTCCTATCCTCCCACAGAGACTGGGAGATGGGCCCTATCTTCAGGTGTTGGCTGGAACAAGCAGTGAATTCATTCATTTGTTCAGCACTGTTTTTAAAAATACATTTCTTATTTTTTTATTTAATTGAGTGTTTGATTCAAAAACCACTAAATATAAAAAGATATATCATGAATATCTTTCACCATCCTTGACACTCATCTGCCTGGAGGCCAACCTGTCTGCATAGAAATCACTGTTAGTTTTTCTTGGGTTTTTCAAGAATTTGTTTGTGACTGTAAAAGAAAATGACTATACATCCTTTTTTTTTCCTTTTTATATTAAAAGTAGCATATTGCACACACCATTCCACACTGTACTTATTTTTGTTATTGCCAGATTTGCAGTATCAGTACACAGAGACCGTCCTTATCGTTTTTTAAAAAAACAGGGTACAATATTCCATTATGTGGCTCTATAGTCATTTATTTAACAAGTTTTCTGCTGATGGATATTTGGGTTATAATTTATTTAACCAGCATTCTATTGGTTAAAATTTTGGTAATTTCCAGTTAAAAAAACCCTAAGCATTTTATTTTCTTATTTTTCTTACAAATACAGCCTAAGGGTTAAAAAAATTTTCTTCTTCTCTATAATAATATCAAAAATTTAACTTTCCATAGGTTTCTATTTTTTCTATTATTTTATTTCCTATCTACAGCATACTGTGAGACCATGTACTGTTTTTATGTACTACTACAGGTTCAGACAATTTTTGTGAAAAAAGTCATTTGTCATTTGGGTATACATTCTGAAGTAAGAAAAATGGGTTTTCGTACATGGTAGCTGTCTAATAAGTGTGTCCTTGGTAGGAAAAGAAAGTTAAACCATACAATAAGAGGTAGTGGTGATAATACTTTATACATACATATATATGTTTATATGTAGATAGATATTGATATAGATAGATATTTGAAGAATGGTAGGAAAACAGTCTTATTTTTAAAGGCAAGAAAGGGCTTTACTGAATGAGTATAATCTTGCATCTTGTTTTCTTTCCAGCATTCTTCTCTCTGCTTTTTTAAAGTCAGAATGTTTTCAAAAGATAAAACTTCTATTTTTTAAATTTATTTTATTGAAGTATAGTTGATTTACAATGCTGTGTTAGTCAAAATATAAAATTCTTTATTTTTATTCTCAAAGGAACCACTTCTAATATTATTAATTCTGTAAATTAGCATTCATTGGAAAGTTTGTGCTTTAGACAAGGTATAATTTTACATTTATATTTATTTCATGCATGGTTTTCAACATAACATCATTTTTATCTGAAGCTAAACTTTAATGGACACTTTTCCCTTAAGGTGTAAGATACCAGAGCAGGTATTTGGAAACAGGAAAATATATTTCATATTATTACTATTTCATATTATTGTTTCATATTATTACTATTTCATACTGTTTCATATTATTACTATTTATAATTTAAAAATAATTTAATACTTCTTGCCAGAATTTCCTAGAATTTACATTCATTTTAAAAATGCTTACAAGGAAGGCTAAACGTGTGTATGAAACAAGACCTAAAAAACTCTTTGGAGGAGATATATAAGTAAGAGAATTTAGTGTCAGTAAAGAAATGGTGGTCTGTGATTGTGTTAGACAATGCATATGGGAGGTTTTTATTTATACTGAGAGGAATCCATTGCTTCATTAAAAAGTCTGGTGCTGAGACCCATAAAAATTTTTAAATGACCACATAACAATTATAACACAGTTCCCCATAATGTTGAACTTTTTTGTTTTTTTAAAGGTTTATATTGTTAACTTATAATTTTTCTTACTACTAATATTCTTCTGACATGGTAATTGCTAGAAAAACATGTTAATGCATTTCAGTGATTGTTGAATGAAGAGTATGGAAGGTGTGTATTGTGCTCATCTTCCCTGTGTACCCTATTGCAGCTAAGTTTTCAGTGTTACAGCTAATTTGAAGGCCCATTACAGAGAAAGCCCTTTATAATAGGGGCTGGAGACAAACGTATAGTGTTTGCAGACAGACAAGACTTGGGTTCCAATCTGGGATCTGCTACTTCTTAGTTGCAGCTTGGTCAAGTTATTTCGTGTCTGTGAAGCTCAGTTTCTTTGTGTAGTGGGTGGGAGGACAGTGCAGATAATACCTATCTCATTAGTTGTTGTGAGAATGAAGGAAATAACATTTGTAAGGTTCTTGGCATACAGTGATCTAGTAACTGTTATCTGTACTTTCTTTCACTGCTCTAGCTCTTCGGAATTTTCCCAGGGTCTTATTTCAGTAACACTTTATGGGAGAGAAGAAACTGGATTTAAGTTTTTTAAAAAATTATTTAAAAGTATTACTCAAACTTATCCTTTTCTATTGTATTTTCAGCTCAATTCAACCTTCCAGAATTGGAACTATACTGTTTATGTGGTTAATATCAGGTAAATGACAGAATAAATTGAGAAATAAAAAGTAGTGTCTAATTTAATACTTCTGTCTCCCTCTCTCTCTCCCCCTCTCTCTCTGGTTATTCCTGCACACACATACATGTAAGTACAGACATACACACACACCATATTCATAATCTTTCTAAAAGAACTCTATATTATATCATTTCTTTGCACAAAAAGCTTCAATGATGCAGCAATGGTTTTAAAAATTTTGATTGTAGATCCCAATCATTTTTTAAAATGTAGTTTGTACTTCCAAAATATATTTGTGATTTTAAATAAATTGTATATATGCATGTGTGTATATTACTTAACCAATATATTATGTTATAATGTATCATAAACTGAGAGGATAAATAAATATAAATGGAAGTTCTGTTACTTGCTTCTCATACCCCAGTAGATCATCTAGAGCACCCCCTGGGTTGCATGCACCCCAGTTTGGAGACGATTTTTCTGCAAGATAAGACATCTACAGTCTGATTGCAACTTGGCCTTTCAAAATTATCTTTCACTAATCTTCTATTTAAACACTCCACTGAATCTCTAGCAGATATTGTCATTCACCTGTCTTCCTCTGCACCTTGTTTTTACAGTTTTATACTTAAATTAGTTTCTAAAGTGTATTTGATGAACCCTAAACATGTTTTCTGTGAACCTAAGAGATGTAATAACACAGAAAAAGGGATCAAAAAGTCAAATTAGTTCAGGAGCTAAATTATTAAACAAACTGAAGCAAGTTTCTGTATATCCAAGCATCTCAGGTTCTTTCGTGTACTGATATGCATCATGAATCTTAGAGAGAGAGAGAGAAGGCACGTAGCTGTCAAGCTTTATTTGACCATGGAGCTGTTTCGTCTCAGGCATATGAAAGAACTAGGACCTCAGAACACACATTTGCAAACACTGACTTAGAATGTCCTTTCTGCCTCTTTCTCTCACGTCCTCAAATTTTGTTGTTGATCGTACAGCAGATGAAGCTGATAATGAATGTACTTATTTGTATTTTTAGTTTTCACCTGAGCACTGGAGAGGACAAGATTAAAGTGAGGAGAAGCATTGTGAATGATCAAAGGTAACGCTGGCAACGTCTTGCAGAAAATGTAACATCTTTCTCTTGCTCTCTGCTTTGACTGTCTGGTAGAGAAATGAAATCAGTGCAGTAGGAGAGAAACATTTCAATCCAGTGGCACATTTAAATTATGTCTTTATCTCTAGTGGACAGTCTTCTTTTTTTTTCCTGTAGTTAAAACGGTAATATAGCAGACTGGGTAGAAATGTACATCTGATAAAAAATAATTCAGAAGTAGAACATTTGTTAGTTTTAGTATTTCCAGTTTATGATAACCAATTACCTCTTATTTGAAATTTCAGAGACCTTCAAAGAAAGAAAATAATTATAGTGTTATTTCAAGTAAGGTACTTATGTACAATAGCATCTAATAATATGGGTGATAGATGCTGAAATATTTTCAACATTCAAAGCCATCGGCTAATTTTCTGAAGTCTTCATTTTTAAATTTATATCAAGGTCATGACTTATGCAGGCAGGTAATTTAATGGATATGTTCACCGTATGTAATAGTTGGCATTTAAAGGCCAACTGTTCTTAAAAAATAATGTAAACTCCTACATGAAATAAATGTAGTTGTGTTCAGGTGATATATTGCATCTCCACAGAATAAAAATATTAGTTGAAAAGCAAAAGTTCACATCTCTTACTCAGTTTCAATTGACTGAATTAATATTATGTATTTACAACTATAATGATGGAATACATCTCTTTTCAGGTGATACATTCTTACTATGAGAAGCTAGTAATAAAATTTCATATGAGAGTTGACTAGAGAGTTTTCTTATTTTTTTTCTTTTTCTATTCGGCATTAGAAAAACACGTCTTTAAGATTATATTTCAAACTTATTTCTGTAAGTATTCAACAGACTGGATTGGGCCACCTGGTTAGGGAAAGTTGTTTTTTATTTTCTGGAATTGTTCCTTTTCCTTTGTGATCTAAAGAACAAATAATGTATTTAATGTATTTTAACACTGTATTCTTGATGGTAACAGGACTTTTCTCCTCTATTTAGGCAAATAATTTCTTTTTTCCAAACCTTACTGCTAGATCATATTGAGCCTTGAATAATGGATCCAGCAATTATCTGGATCGCTTTGCTGGACACTTTGTCTTGCAGTTGTGGCAGCCCTAGTTCAGGGTATCTCCAATGGTATACCCTCTGCAGAGGGCTCCAACTCAGATTCTAACAGTGCAATTTTATAAGAAGAGCCAAATAGCATATTTCTCAGAAGTATAAATATATTAAACCAATGCTTCTTGGAAGCATAATCATCATCCTCATCCTCATTGTAAGCTTCATCGCAGTGTCTCCTTACATTTGCACAGCACTTTATGATTCCAAGCACTGTCACATTCACTGGCTCATTGGATTCCCTCTCCCAATTACTCCCTGACATAGATAAGGCAGGTAGCATCCTGCCCTTTCAACCAGTGACAAAACTAAGACCCAGTGAATTGCCCAAGATCAATCAACCAATATGAAAAGCCGGGATTTTTGACTTTGTGCTGCCATGCTGCAGTCCCACTTGAAGTGACTCCTCTACTGCCTGACAATACTAAAATCAGCCATCGTGAATATATGTCAGCACCTTAGAAACTCTTGTTCAAAAAGCATTTAAGTTCATGGAATCTCAGTTTCCTGTCTGTCAAACCAATGGGTAATTTTACAGAAAATTATAGGGAGAATGAACTTAGACAATGTATATGGGAAAATCCACACATTTTGTTTTTCTTTGGTATGAACTCCGGCATTGCTTTAAAATTTGTTCTTACTGGCTTTACCTCCATTTCTTTCTTTCTGCTTGCTGTTTCTTTTATGTTCATGGATGAACTTTTATAGTCTCTCATAGTTTTTGTCCAAACAACAATCTACTAGTCTTCACACACGCTTTTTTCCCAACCTTTTCTTTCAATCAGATTGTTACACTTAACACAGACCCTAGCTTTAGATAATGCTATCATACTCTATTACCTAGGCAGACAGGAAACCAAAGCTGCAGAGACTGGTTTATTCAAATAAAGAACAATTGATAGTAACAACAGATAGAACTGGACTTTACAGAACCATAAAATAGTTTCAGTTTCCAGGATGAGAGAAGAAAGCAACACAGATAAGACCTGTGAAAACGCACGGTCGTTCTTGAATTGCTGAATTTGGGTCAGTACCATCCACATTGTACTGTGTTCTCAATATTCAAAGGAAGTGAAAGGTCATATTCCCAACTATAAGTTCTCAGTTACTGGAGTGGCAAAGGTTAGTTTCCAACAATAATTTAATCAAGGGATACTTTTTTTAAATAGGCCGTTAAACAAATTATTAAGCTATCACAATTCAGCTTATATTTCACACCTATGTTTGTCTCATCCTAAAATATGACTCATATATGAACATTAAGCAGTAAATGATTTTAGAGATAAATAGCTTTTCAGAGTGAATTATGAGAATTGTGAAGTATGTTGTCCTTGAGATTAGCACAGATAGTTAGGGAAAAAATAGGGCCACTTTTAAATTTCACCTAACCTTGAATAGCAAATATTTCACTTATTTTTCTTTTTTTAAGCATCACAAATATGTGAATACTCTATTTCATTTATACTGATACCCACAGAATTTCATAAATAAAATATGCTACTGCCTCTCCACTGAGGACTTTATAGTAACACAGTTCTACTGAGTTCACTTGGGCATCTTTTGATTTCTGCTCTTGACCACAGCTGTGATTACAATAGAAGAGAAAATTATATTACTTCAAATAGTAGAACCAAAGTTTTGGTGGGGCTTTTAGGGTATGTCTCTGCTTCCCATAGAGATATTTTCTTTTTAAAGACATGCAGGGTCAGGCAGTCTATAAACTTCTTCAGTGATATGCTGACCAATCACTGAGTGAATTTCAAGTACTTATTTTGTAACTTTTCAGTGTACAAAGTACTAGTAAATACTTCATGGAGATAGAAAATCATTTATCACAATTCTGGAGAAATTGTAATGTATTTGTAAACAATAACACTTAATAATTTCAAAAGTTAAAAGTTTAGTCAGATTAGTTGAAATTCTAATTTTTCTTGAAAAACTTTATTTTTTGCTTTAAAGAAACAATGTGGAATTAACCACAAATATGGCCTTTCTTGCATGTATGCTGTAAAACATTACTTAAAAGAATTTCTCAAAAGAAATGGGGTGATATGGTAGATGATACAGGCAGTATCTTATAAAATCTATTCATATTGAGATTTTTTTAACATTATAATTTGTGCAGTGGCAGAAGTCTTTGAGTGCCTTGGCATATTTCTTCAGTCTCAGCACTTTATGGTCACCCTCTTACTACCATATCCAAATGTTCTATTTTTCCACCCAAAAAACAACCAACTGGTCAATAGCACCACCAACAATTCTATCGGAATTGTTTTCCTAGGTTGGTGATTTTGGCCCTTCTAGTTTACAATGCTACCAACAATCCTGATTTAGAAGGAAGAACCATTCAGCAGAAGCTCTTAAGAAATAATGAGTCCCTGGATGAGGGCTTGAGGCTACACAGAGTGAACGTGAGGCAACTGGGTAAGTGCCTTTAATATTTTTATAATATGTGTTTTATGTGACTACTATCCAGGTTTAATTGAAACAACAACAAAAATATTCCTCCTTTGTGTGTTTGCTTATTTAAAGCTTTTTTTTCTGATGATGAAATTCATCCTATTGGTGACATTGTTAACAAATGGGTGACAAGGTTAGCATAAAAGGTAGTACCTTGATACCTGTGAATCCAAGGGAATGAAAGAGGCAGATGAAAGTTTATACCCTATTTTAGGAACCTTATGAAAATACTAAGAATATGAGCAAAATGCCAAGATAACCTTGAGCAGAATTGGCTTCAAGTTTAGGAATAAAGTGTGTGTGTGTGTATGTGTGTGTGTGTGTGTGTGTGTGTGTGTGTGTGTGCATTTGGGATCTCTAATGAGGTAAATCTTATAAAAGACTATTTCGTGTTATAAAACATCCTCTTCTCTTATGTTCTCTGTCTCCATTAAAGATACCACCGTCTTTGCTGGAATAGGCCAGAAATCTGGGAGTTATCCTGGACTTAGATTCAGTTCTCACCTGGATGCCATTCACATCCTAAACTCCAGCCACAGGTGTGGTGCTTCGAGCACCTCCCCAAACGTGCAGTGCTCTTTTCTCTGTCTTTGCCCACACTTCTGTCCTCTCCTCTCACTGCCCACCTGATGATCAACTATATAGTATTAAGGACAGTCCAAAGTCACCTCTTCTATGAAGCCTTTTCTGACATCATCATGTACGAATAGATATCACTGTCTTGGAGACTCCACTTCAAGCTGTCCACAGCTTCATACATTTTCTTTAAACAGGAATTTCCCCTGGCTTGAGAACACATCTTATTTTTCTAACACCCTCACTTCCTACCTCCCCCCAGCAACCAGCATATCCCCCAACCCTTAAATACCTGAATAAATAAACAAATGAGGCTTGATGGGCATATTTTAGAAAAGTAAATGATCAAAATATGGATAACAAAAAATAACGTTATCATTCTAATGTTATGATGACAGTTGATTAGGTATATTAGTAGAGCTCAAAAGAAAGGGAAACTTTGACACATTTCCTTATACACACATGCAGGAGGTTGAAGTGGGGGAAGCAGCTATTCCTCAGCCTCTAAGAGCAGGATTATGGCTGAGGCCAGAATCACAATGTAATAAAGAAGCAGGCATCTTTGCTTCTGTGAGAAACCACCCATCTCTAATTTGTCAACATACACAGTTACAGTCAGCCCCCCATTTCCACGGGTTCTGCATCTGTAGATTCAACCAACCTTGGATCAAAAATATTTGGGGGGGTTTCCCTGGTGGTGCAGTGGTTGAGAGTCCGCCTGCCGATGCAGGGGACACGGGTTCGTGCCCTGGTCCGGGAAGATCCCACATGCTGTGGAGCGGTTAGGCCCGTGAGCCATGGCCGCTGAGCCTGCGCGTCTGGAGCCTGTGCTTTGCAACGGGAGAGACCACAACAGTGAGAGGCCTGAGTACCACAAAAAAATAAATAAATAAATATTTGGGGGAAAAAATTCAGAAAGTTCCAGAAATCAAAACTTGAAATATACATTATATTTAAAACTATTTACATAGCTTTTACACAGTATTTGTTATTATAAGTACTCTAGTGATGATTTAAAGTATACAGGAGAATGTGCATAGGTTATTGCAAATATTACACCATTTTACACAAGAGACATGAGTTTCCTCGGATTTTGTTATCTTGTGTGTGTGTGTGTGTGTGTGTGTGTGTTGAGGGGGGTGTTTCCTGGAACCAGTCCCTCGAGAATACTGAGGGATGGATGTATAAGGAACTCGTTGAGGTTAAAGAATGCAAATCATCATTATCGTCATCAACAACAGCAGTTTCTGAGCCTCTGTGGGAAAATGCTTGCTTATTTAATAAACAGAGCTTCTTGGGGATGAGCAAAGTCTAAACGCTGCCCTTTCACACATAAGGGTCTCCACAGAGAAGGAGCTTGATGAATGGTAGTTTGTATGTGGCAAAGGAGCCTCATGAGGACCAACCTTATCTCTGTCCTCAGAGGCTGAGGAATTACTTAGACAAGTAATTTATACCACTTAATTTAAATCCTCTACTTTATTGTTCTTCTGCAAGTGGGTCTATGAAGAAAAATTTCCACCAATTGGAAAAAAAACTCAGAATATAAATGGGAAAGTTATTTAAATGTTCAGTTGGTGACTACAATACTGGTTGCCAGTAGTCTTAGTGTAACTTACTATTTTTCAGTACTGAAATACGAGATTTTGTTGTTGCTGTTGATATAGTGCTTTTATTTTGATATTTTTTAAGTGTAAAATCTGAGTGATTTATGTCATAAAACTCGCCTGGAGAGTTTTCAAACAACAGGTGGGATGATTTGAAGATGAAGGCATGTGTGTACAATGTGTGGCCTACAGGTGTCTTCTTGTCATTCCCCCAGCAAACTTCCAGGTGAAATATGCTTTCAGAGCAGCTAGAAAATGTTTCCATAAAATATGCTGGCAACTCAGTGACAACACTATTGAGGCACTGTTTTATAGGCTTTCCCCTTTGAAAAAGATTAAATTACATTTTGAATTTTTCAGGACAGTTTTCATTTTATGTAGTGTGTTTTTTTTTTTAATAAACCTCTGTTTTACTAATTTTATCTACTAATGATTTACATTAGAATGATATTATAAGTTTCATGTTTATACTTGCATAAGTGTGTTTTTTTATTTGATAGTTTTGTAACACGTAATTTAAAATATGAAATGTAGTTAACATTTATTTTTCATAACTTCTAAACTTTTACAAATTCTGAACATAAAAACCTAGTAGTTTAGTATTGCATGGAATAAATACCTAATTACCAACATTGTTGTCTTGTTCTCATCTTGCACCTCTAATTTCAAAAAATAGGTTAATATTTCTCGTATTTTCACATAGGTATATGTCATGATGATGAGGACCCCAAAGGCTATAAATGGCCAGCCATCCAACCTTCTGTATACAATGCTCCCTGTCCAGGGAAGCCGGGCTTCTATGCTTCACGGACATGGTAATACTTTCTTTTTTTTTTAATATTTATTTAGTTTATTTATTTATTTGGTTGTGCCTTGTCTTAGTTGCAGCAGGTGGGCTCCTTAGATGCGGCAGGCAGCCTCCTTAGTTGCGGCATGCGAACTCTTAGTTGCAGCATGCATGTGGGATCTAGTTCCCTGATCAGGGATCGAAACTGGGCCTCATGCATTGGGAATGCGGAGTCTTATCCACTGTGCCACCTGGGAAGTCCCTGACTCTTGCCAGCAAATTCCATGTAACCTACCTTCCCAGGGTTACAGGTGTTGCACCGTAGTTCCCGTGCAGTGTATATTAATTGGAAAGAAGGGCGGAAATCTCTGTTGTGTATGTGAAATCCATGTGAGGTAAAGACAAGACAGGTAGGTTACCAAGAAAAGCCTTTTTTTTCTCTCTCCAAGAAACATGCTAATTTAGGCTTCTCCAAAGAAAGACAGAGCAATTTGGAAACCAGAGGGTGGTTCTAGAGCAAAGCACCTTATGTGTGGATGAACAAACTCACAGCCTCATAACATACATCTGACATTCTGAGTCTTTTTAACTTTTTGGAGTGGTTATTGTTGGAAGGGGAAAGAGACAGTAAGAGAATAAAGACAAGATCCAGGTTAGGGCAGTCTGCTAGTGGAGACTGTTAGGGTGTGGATTTTTCCTAAATATTGAACGGAAACCTCAGACAGGTTGACTGCAGAGGATTCGCCGAATAACAAGTCAGATCTAGTTCCTCACCCTCCACCCTCCTTCAGTTAGAGTTTTCTTGCAGGGAAATTCATACACTGAAACTGCCCACATAGAAATACTTTGCCCCCACTGCTTGGTTTGACACGTGGTGGAGAGGAAAGAAAGGGGCTTCAGAGCCCTGCGGACATGGATTTGAATTGTAGCTCTACCTCTTCCTGGCTGTGAGACCTTGGAAAATTCCTTGATTTAGCTCAGTCTATTTCTTCATCTCTAAAATGTGGATTATAATCTGCTTTACAGAGTTAAGTGAAATCAAAAATGAGATTTTATCTGGAAAGTTCTTAAAGCAGTACTTGATCCACGTTACCAACTCTGCTTTTAACCTTGGTAACCTGATGTAGCCTAGGTTACAATAGGCTGTTGCTAGTATTTTCTCTCCCTGATGCATGCACCTGATTTTTTTTCCAATAAGAACTTTTAATATGAGTTTTATGTCAATGTATTATAGTCTTATCTTCAAATGAAACTTACCTAGATATTAAGGGAAATTCTAAAGCTTATTATTAAGCAATTTTGTCAGCTATAGTGTCATGTATGCCAAATATTTACAATACCTTTTTTGTTTGTTTGTTTTATAGTCACCATGACCCTGCCAACACATCTCTAGCTTACTGGGGTCCTCCTGATATCTCCAATTGCTCAAGTAAGTGAGAGATTTGTCTTCATTTCTCAAAGGCAAAATGAGATGACCTCGAGCTTCACGGTTTTCATCCTCTTCAAACATGTTCTTCTGTTCTGTGATACCACTATAATATTAAAAGCTAAGCAAATGATTGCTTCACTCACTTAAGATAGAAAATACCATTTTGCCTCATTCTGACTTTCTGTTCTATTCATTCTGTAGGAGATTAAAAATAGTAATAAAATTTTGGAGAAGAGAATATATAAATTAAAATTTGTATCAATGTTTTATAGTTCTGTATTTTTTTAAGCAGCAAATATATACTTATTTAGTGATTCTGGGGGTATCTCTCTTAGAACCATTTGTGAATATTGGTCCCTCCGAGTTACTTACCTAAGTTGCTTAAAAGCACCATTTGTGTCTTACTAAAGAGAGAAATTAGTTTCTGAGTATAACGAAATACTGTTGTCCTGTTAAAATTGTGGTAAGGGGTACACACAGGAAAACTGATTTACTGCTTTACTATGAAGTGAAATACCATACTATGTTTTGGATTCTTGGAAATGCTCATAATACACAGGTAAAACTCTATGTTGTTCTTCTGCCATTTTTTAGGTGAAGCAAATGAAGTTGCCAATCAGATTTTAAATTTAACTGGTGATGGGCAGACATTAAACTCAGCCAATATCACCAGCATCGTAGAACAGGTCAAAAGGATTGTAAATAAAGAAGAAAACATTGATATAACGCTTGGCTCAACTTTAATGAATATATTTTCTAATATCTTAACCAGTCCAGACAGAGACTTGCTTGAGTCTTCTTCTGAGTAAGTTTGTTTGTTTGTTTTCTTCTGGAGAGTAAAATTTATTGGATACACATGTTGTTATACAATTTCTCACAGATCTGAATGCTTGGTGCCCAGCTTTCATAATTTAAATCTCTAGAAGATCCATTGATATTTCCCAAGATCATTCACAGAATAAACTTCAAAGTTCTGTTTTTGATTTTGGTTTTTTTTTTTCTGAGAAAATAATTTACAAATTGATTGGGATTGTCGATCTGGATAGATCATATAAATAGTCCCAGAAAGACATAATTGGGGGCTTCCCTGGTGGCGCAGTGGTTGAGAGTCCGCCTGCCGATGCAGGGGACACGGGTTCGTGCCCTGGTCCGGGAAGATCCCACATGCCGCGGAGCGGCTGGGCCCGTGAGCCATGGCCGCTGAGCCTGCGCGTCCAGAGCCTGTGCTCCGCAACGGGAGAGGCCACAACAGTGAGAGGCCAGCGTACCGCAAAAAAAAAAAAAAAGACATAATTGGTATTTCATTTTACATCTGAAAAATGTTTACATCTGGAAAATGTTAACTGGTGTTAATTCAAAATATAAACTATTATATATATATAAATTTATGACACTTCTTTTTGCTTGCAAAGGAGACAGTTAGCCAACAGCTCACATGTTTTAGGCATAACTTGGTCGCTGTAGGTCACTATCCTACAGACTGTGACACAAAACTGCCACACCTCTGTGACTGTTATACTTCTGAAATGAAAATGCCTAGGGCAGGGTGAAATATACCTATTTTTACACAATTCAGTTTGTATCCAACTATATCAGTTAGCGTGTTAGTATTAAGATATTTAATTTTTTCTGTTTCCTTCCTTTCAACCAAATTTCTTTGACGAAAATTTTGTCTTTGTTAAAATGTATTCCCTAACTTACCTTATGCACATAACAATTACAAACTTTTTTTACAGGGCCTTGCAATTCAAAAAATACTTTTATCATGTTATCTCCTTTGATTCTCACTCAGTTATGAAGTAGGAAGGGTATTTTTCATATGAGGAAAGAAAGGCTAAAACAGATGAAAAACAGAATATTTGTTTAGGATGACTTAATTGTTGCTTTTCCTTAAAGCATGTATTTCTCTTGAGGATGAATTTATCACCACGATTCAGTGTTTTAACTGATGTTATTGTGGTTTGGGGGAATGTTGTGGGTATTCATGTTAAGATGAAAAAGTTTAAGGACAATTTTATTTGGTTTGTATTTTGTCCTGCAGGATATCACATGTGTGCAAGTACCTAAAATGTGTCACTTAACAGTGGTATTATTTGTCATTTCTTTAGAGCTTTAAAAACAATTGATGAATTGGCCTTCAAGATTGACCTACATAGCACATCGCATGTGAATATCACAACTCGGAATTTGGCTCTTGGAGTATCATCTGTGTCCCCAGAGACCAATGAAATTTCAAATTTTAGCATTGGTCTTCCAAGCAATAATGAATCATATTTCCAGGTAATAAGCCAGTGGTTTCTTTAATTAATTCGACGAATTAAAATCTGATCATCTGCTAGTTGCTACTGCAACGACATCTTAGTTCCAGGGGTGGAAGGCTAGTCCGAAGTTTGGTTAACAGCAGTAGTAACCATAAGACATGTGGATGCAGAGAGGAGGTATACTTTCAGTTTACCCTCTACAGGAGGTGATAGTGGAACTAAGCATTAAATTATGAGTGAGTGCCACCCTATTGAGAGTGGGGTATGGGGAGCTGTTCAATCAGAAGACATTTATTAAGGACACAAAGGTGGGAAGCTGCATGGTATATTCTCTTTGCCAGTGGTTCTCAAACTACATTATAATCACCTGGAGGACTTATCAAAACAGATTGCTGGATCCCATCCCCAGAGCTTCTAATTTAGTAGATCTTGAGTGGATCTCCAAAATTTGCACTTTTAACAAGTTCCCAGATATTGCTGGTACTGCTGGTATGAGGATTGTACTTAGAGAACCAATGGTATAGAGGCTAGGAATGGCAAGTGATAAGCAGGCTGAACACGAAATCTGGGGCCAGATTAATGGAGATCCTCCCTGACATGTTTAAGTGACACTTCAGCAAATCATTTTCAAGTTCCTACTGTGTGCTAGACAGTGTTAGCCACGTGGGCAAATGAAATGATTGAAGCATCACCCTTGACATGGGAGAACACATAAGTGGCATTTAACGCTTCTTAACTGTGGAGATAAACCAAGATAGAATATTTTTTTAAATCTGAATATAAGGAAGAACTTATTTTTCTACTTTGGACCAAAGCCTCTTTTGGGTAATTCTATTTCACATTTTAAGAGTGAAAATGTGGTCAGCCTCCGTCTCATTTCAAGTCCATTTGCAGGAAAACATTCTTTGGACTGATCTGTGGGTTCAGTAAAAATGGTACCCAAGAATGTTCAGAAAACTTCAGCTGCTTCCTCTATGCAAAGATACTCATTCTCAGCAAACAAATTAACTCGTCTTTTTTTTTTTTTCTTTTTCCTGGTAGTTATTTTTCTGGTAGTGTGTTTTGAGAAAAGCTTAAAATCTATTAAGTGTAAATCTAATTCTTATACTTGAAAATGGCAACTGATTTATAGATCTCTCAGTTTGTGTTTAGTTAATGTCGGTGCATATCCCATTTTGCCCCATTTGCAAAATGCGAATGAGATCCAGGCCTTTGTCTGTAAGGGATTCAGCCTTGAGGGCAGTGACTGTGGCGGAGGTAAAGGGGAGCCCTGGTCCTGGCCAAGTTGATGCTGGCAGTTACTCTCCTGTGGAGTAAAGTTATTACTGCAATTTAAATATGATTACTCAACTGACATACTCTGTGTGTATGACAGATGGATTTTGAGAGTGGACAAATGGATCCACTGGCTTCTGTAATTTTGCCTCCAAACTTGCTTGAGAACCTGAGTGAAGAAGATTCTGTATTAGTTAAAAGAGCACAGTTTACTTTCTTCAATAAAACTGGACTTTTCCAGGTAAGAGTTCATTAAATTATTATTTTTCAATCGTAAATTGAGTTTCATTGCTCAAAAGGAAAGATAAAAGTTCAGATTTCTTGAAAATGTATCAAGAGATATAGAAAAATTAATCTACTGTATTTTCAAAACTGAAAAATTTTAACATAACTGTTTAAATATTTTATTTTAGATAATTATATGCTTATTAATAGGATGTGTTCATTTAAGGTTTTTAAATAAATCAGATTAAGACTTGCATGATACAATTAGAAATGGAATTTGTGGAGGAGTTATTATTTATTATTTCTTTTGTTAAGTATTTTACGCTCTCCAGCAATTTAGATCTTCAGAGTTAAAGAAATTGTGTGCCAAAGGAAAGTTTTTTTTTTTTTAATTCAGCAGGAAGCACTGTTTACATAATGAGCAGCATTCTTGGCTTTAATCAGTTTTCCCATTAGTATTTCAAATGACCTTTGGCCTTCCCACATCCCCTGAGTAGGGTGGCATTGTGCTGAGCACATATTATCATTTTTATTGGCATCATTTCCAGATACTAGAAAGTCCCCTGCCAGCAAACACTGGTGACCTCTGGTTGCCTTTGAAAGTACAACCCGTTCTGAGCAGTTTCACCGAGCCCTTTCAATAAAAGTTACCTATTAAACTGAAGATACCTGTGTATATCAAACAGTGTGACTTATGTAAGAGAGAACTGCAAGTTTCAAAGCCAGTAGAAATGTTTTTAAAAGACTTGTGCCATACGTCATGTTTAGAGGAATGGCAAAGGAGGCTACAGGGAAGTAAAAGGAGGACCATGGAATCATTTACAGTCATTAACTCAAAAATTTTAAAATGTTATCAGCAAATGCTTTAAGAACAAGCTATATAAAAATTTTGAGCAGATTAAGAATGTAATTACATGCAATTGCTCTGAAGGATTTAATAGCTACAAACACGTAAAACTGCATTTGTTATAGTTATCTGAGGCTTATAACAATGTCGCCTTTAAAAATAATGCAAGAGGACTTCCCTGGCGTCCAGTGGTTAAGACTCTGCGCTTCCACTGCAGGGGGCAGAGGTTTCCCTGCTTGGGGAACTAAGATCCTGCATGCTGTACAATGCAGCCAAAATAATAATAATAATAATACGAAAAATGTAGTAGGTGTTAGATGATGTGAATGGGGGAGAGGGGGCCATTGAGAGGAGAGGTGGAGCCCAGCCGGAGGAGTTGGGAGAAGTCTTAGCTTTGTAAGAATCTGTCACAGTTTCATTTTGAGTCTCATCTTCTCACGCGATCATTTCTTTCTCCTTTGGCATCTCCCAATCAGCGACATTATTAGGAAACATATGTTTGGTTTTTAAAGTAAATTTATGGCAGAGTGAAAAAAATGTAAGGGTTCTATGGTACTCCCCTCACACAGGGAACAGCATAAGAGTATTTTTAAAGGAAAGGCTGGGTATCCCCAAGCCGTAGCCACTTTATTGAGAGAGACCACACAAATGTAATAAAAAGCTATATTCTGGATTCTGAGAGCTAGGTAGCATTTAAGGAATCCTGTATTATTTCAAAACAGCTGAGTTATAAGCTGTTGTAGAGAAATTCAGGAGGCTCAACAGGAAACACAAAGGGAAGGAGAAAGTGGTGATGGTCTTGCTGGAGAAACAGTCTACTGGTCCCAGTCATTTTGCAGCACAGATTCACTAATTTGATTTCCTGACATCCTTATCTTTGAAGTGGAAGCTACAGATGCCGGCAAGTGTGCAGCCAGAGATGGTAAAAGTTCTGGTGGGGCTTTAATCCGGTAGAATTACATCTAGGTTTACGTTAGTAAACACTCAGATTGTTGTCATGGACATGAAAGATGAATTGATTTTTATTTTTCACACCATATTTCCTTGGTACTTCTCTAAAGGAAAACAACTTCATTTATTTTTTAGGATAGGGAAATGATCTAATGATTTCATAGCTTTTTATGAGTGTGTATTATTTGTGGGTTTGCATTGTTTCAGATTTTAAGTGGCTGGCATCAGCCACAACAGTGAAGAATGAAGTTTTATGAACATCGCCTTACAGCATTGGTTCATACTGTTCCCTCAATGTATTTATTATAATAAGGGAAATAGCAGAGCTCTTTCAGGAAAGCTAGCAATTTGATCTTATAAACAGGATGTTCTATAACTGAAGATCTTAAGTGTAAAAAGTGCTGACAGATTGCTTATTTTGGAGCACCAAAATAAAATAAAAGTGTGTACTTCTGACTAATACACAATTTTTTCTTCTTTAAAAGGATGTAGGAACCAAGAAAGGCACCTTAGTGAGTTATGTGATGGCATGCAGTATTGGAAACATTACTATCCAGGATCTGAAGGATCCTGTTCGAATTAAAATCAAACATACAAGGACTCAGGTAAGGAAAAGCTACAAATAGCCATGGAACAGAGGCAGACTGTTTGATAGAATTGTGGGGCCTTTTTTAAAATACATGATTAGAAGTAACTAGTACTTTTTTTGCAGGGGGCAGTTTTCCACAAAGGCGAGACCAGCTAGTCAGGTAGTGCCGTAATGTCCTGGTGAACAGTGGCGGCAGGGCAGGGGTTGGATGGGGGGAGTTAGTCTTGTCTAGGATTCAGTCATCTGAAAGAGAGTAAGAGTGAAGGAAAGAGTCACACCTTTTGAGAAACAACATATAATTACTTCAGCTGACTTAGATGTAGATGCACAGTTGTGTCATTACAGGTTTTGGTTGTCTTTTTAAAGCCAGAGAATACTGAAACTAGGAAAGCAGAAGGGAAATGGGAGAAACAGAAGAGAGTTGACATTTTTGGGGAGCTTAGCAGTTGTCTAAAAACTTGGCAAATGTTGTGCTTTTTTTTTTTTTTTTTTTGCTTCATTACCCTTGCTGTCATCTGTTTATTTGATAAAATTATGTGGGGTTCTTATTGTCTTAAATGGCCCAACCACAGTTTTCCCCTGATTTATAGAGGGTCCCAGTCATGATTTGACCATTAGGCAGGCAGGAAGGCAGGCGGGAAGTGAGCTGGCTGATAAGGACTAAGGCTTGGAACTGAAGTCTTCTAAGAATTAGCCCTGCTTTGTCACGAAACCTCTGAGACTTCCCTGTTCTAACCCTTTGGCCTCCTTTGTTTCAGCTCCTTCATCTATAAAAAAATTTTTATTGTGGTAAAATATACATAACATAAAATTTACTATTTTAACCATTTTTAAGTGTATAGTTCTGTGGAATTAAATACATTCACATTGTTCTGCAACCATCACTACATCCATCTCCAGAACTTATTCATCTTCCCCAACTGAAACTATGTCCCCATGAAACAGCAACTCCCGTCGCCCCTCCCGCAACCCCTGGAAACTGCCATTCTACTGTCTCCATGAATTTGACTACTCTGGTATCTCATATAAGTGGAATCATACAGTATTTGTCCTTTTGTGATGGGCTTAGTTCACTTGGTATTTTCAAGTTCCATCCATATTATAGCATGTGTCAGAATTTCCTTCCTTTTTAAGCCTGGGTAATATTCTATTGCATACACACACACACACACACACACACACACTCACACACACACACATTTTGTTTATCCATTCATTCATTGATTGGCTGTTTCCACCTTTTGGCTGTTGTGAGTAATGCTGCTGTGAGCATGGTTGTACAAATATCTGTTTGAGTCCCTGCTTTCAGTTCTTTTGGGCACATACCTAGTCATAAAGGAGAGTTTTGAAGATGAAGTGAAATTTTAGTGTAAAGAGCCTTGCTAAATGCTGAGAATTACACTTTATGATGAGACATAATTAGTAATCTGCAGATAAATGGTAACCTGATTCCTCTGGAGTGTTAGTTGATTTCCATTTGAAGTCTATGAGAGCAAACCCCTAAACTGCCTGCCGTTCTTTGGTCATATTGCCGTGACTAATTATGACCTATTTCTTTGTGAAAACCTTAGCATTTTTACTCTTTCCCCATGTTCAAATTGTATGATTTTTTATTTCTTTGAAACACAATTTCACATGTTTGTTCTTATGTTAATACAGGCTGTGCCTCATCCCATCTGTGCCTTCTGGGATCTGAACAAAAACGGTACGTTTTAAAATATTGGCTGTCTTAATAACAACTGAATTTTCAACATTGTTAGACACCCCCGTTTCCTTTAATTCCATCCCAAATCAGAGTGAGTCACAATGTAAGTTTGAGGGCAACTGAGCTGCAAAATTTAGTTTAGGTAGCTTGGGAAGCGAATTCTAATTTCTGTAACTTTTCCTTCATTGCAAGAAGAAATAGGCAGACTTGACTTTTAAACAAACCACCTCTGATTTCAGTTATTTATAAACTATAGCTTACGTTTTTATTGCTACTTCTAGATGAATGTCAATGTACATTTGACCACATTCTTCTAGGACACTTCTGAGGAGGGTATTTGATGTGCACAAGGCCTGCAATTTCAAATCCAGCTTCCAGACCACAGATTATGGGGGCAAATCATATTAGGGGATTGTAACTATAGGATTGGTTATAATGGATGCATGTTACTTGAAAGAATTGAACTGCCTCCAGAATGACATTTGACAGTCAAGAGAGAAAAGGCAGAATTAAGGGTAATCCACTAGGTGTGAAAGTGTGGAGATGTCTGTGAAGGGAAGGGAAGTGGCAACACCGCCCACCTCTGCCCTATAAGCGTCACCTTCCCTTGGGGTTCCCCAGTGGGATTATGGTGGCCCCAATCAAACAAGCGCCAGTGTCCCAAAACCTCTTTTTTTTTGATACTCCAGTCTTAGCTGGGAAGTTTTTCTTGTTGTTTGGTTTCTAGTTGCAGTTTTGAGAAGATCCTAATTTACTAGCTACATAGTTTACAAATGATATCACCCTTGTAGTCTTAAAATACCCTTCAAATATATGGAGTTGTTCATATTCCATAGCATACCGTAAAAGTCAGATAAGATGTGTTAAAGGCATTTGTAGTAAGTTGTCTCTGTGCGTGACTGCTTTGTACATAACAGCAATGTTTCCAAGGAAGCTGACCTCCTTTGTTCTCATGTCTTTCACAGAGATATAGACTGACCCAAGGGGGTAAAAAACTTGTGCTGATCTCTAGAGACTTTGTTAGTATATAACATATTTGAAAAAGGGATATTCTTTTTATGGAAGTTGACTTTAAAAATATATTAAAATAAATAAATTATATATCAATTCATATATTAATATATTTATGTTCAATATATATTTATATTACATATAATCTATTATATAAATATACTTAAATAAGTAAAA